>NW_027132308.1:0-1237613 GCF_026122565.2 Emydura macquarii macquarii | reverse complement strand
AGGTTGATGGAAGAATTAGCTACCGCCTCTTAGGGAAGTGGATTACCTACATTGAGGAGAGAATCTCTCCCATCTGCATAGGTAGCATCTACACTGAAGAGCTACCGCAGCACAGCTGTACACAATGGGTGCTAGATCAGCCTTTCAGATGTTATTAATTCTTGCTTTTCCTAGTATTAGAAAATGGAATGAGGCATATACTTACAAAGTACATCCTTTGAGGGTTAAATTTTTTATACTTTCTATTTATAGACTCTTAGCATTTAGCAATTTTAACATCAACAGTGTCCTCAAACTGAAATGTGCTTAATTAGCTAATAACATGAGGAATGTGTTTCTGTATTGGCTGATTGATAAGATTTAAATTTATCAGATTTGTTCTAGTGATTTTACATGTTTATCCTTCCTGTAAAGCAGTGATCCCCAAACGTTTTACATTGCCCTCCCTCTTGCCCCTCTCTGCACCCCCCTGGGAGCCAGGGCCAGAGCAGCGGTTGGGAGCGGGGCTGTGGTTGGGGCCAGGACCCAGAGGCTGAGATTAGAGGCGGATCTGGGATGAGGAGTGGGGCCAAAAGTGGAAAAAGGCTGCCGGGCTGCAGTCAGTGGCTCAGGCTGGGGTCAGGAGCAGAGCCACAGTCAAGTGTGGAGCCACAGCCAGGCTGGGCGCTACAGGCCGAGCCTGGGGCTGGAGGCAGGGCTGCAGCCAGGCTGGGAGCTAGGGGCTGAGGCCAAGGAAAGCTGAGGGCAGATCTGGGCTGGGTGGTGCTCCCTCCCATCCCCTCATGCCTATGGGATCAGGTGCCACAGGAGAGACAGGCAAGAGAACATATATCTCCCCCAGTAATTGTAACTTTACTTACTGCTTTAATAAAACTTGTTATACAGGTAAAACTTTGTGCTTGTGATTCTATCTGAGGTCATTATCTTCAGAATTCATGAGTTCCTAGCACCTCCAAATTTGAGAAAAGCACCAGAGGCAATTTCATTCAGTTGAGCTTGAAACTGTAGCAACTGGAGCCGAACGCATGGTGGTGTAATACAACATCATTAAATTCTCTTTAAGTAAAATAAAAGGCTACAGAATTATGACCCAGATGGGACTCTAAAGAACACAGAGAAGAAAAAGGAGCAAAAAGACCATCTTAGATAACAGATTCTATGAACTCCTAAGAGAGTCATTGAACAAAGTCAGGTGCCATTCAGGCAGTTTCCCCAATGGATTCCCCATTATCCTTAGACTTCATGAGTTCCTAACCACTTCTAAATTTGAGAAAAGCACCAGAATCAATTTCACTTTGTTGAGCTTGAAACTGTAGCAGCCAGAGTCAAACCCATGGTGGTGTAATACAACATCACTAAATTCACTTTAAATAAAATAAAAGACTATAAAAGCTTACAAATTGAGGTGAGGCAGACCTTCATGTCTGCAAACAAGACCATTTATTCCAGTGGGGATTTGCACAGATTCATACATTTGCTCACATGGACTTGATTACGGCATTGGGGTCTTATGATATCGTTTTGTATGCAACTGATATTTTTAGAAGTGTTTTTAATAATAATTATCATGATCATCATTTACAAAAACAGTTGACCAATTTCCAGTGTCTGTAAACTATCTGCAACAAAGTGTTGCAGCTTGTGTTATTAGGCTAAAGGTAAGAGCCACTGCTAGAGCTCAGAACTCAAAATCTAATGCAGAGTTATATGATGTCAGAAAATGAGTTTATCCTTTTGCATCATGATGGGAGTCTCTTGTCACTTACAAATATCCAAATCCATTGTGAACTCCCAAGGACTGTAGGGCTGTTCTTGCACAATGAGCCTTCCTCTGTCATCCTTTTGACAGTGATGACACCAAGCAAACCATTGTTCTGACTGGAAACACACAGGGAAGTTAGATAAAAAATATAAATATTCTTGCTGAAGGTTGCAATGTAATATCTTATTTTGAGGAATTCAGAATGATAGCACAGAATAACCTAAAAAGGACAGAGAAAAACAGGCTGCTTCCTATGGCAGGAAGTCACAACTCACCTCACCTTACTTTAAACTTGCTCTTTTCAGAGTCTTCCAAGAGATCCCTAGCATATAAGCTTGACCAAACTCCCAAAACCCCTCTTAAAGCAATAGCTTGCAATTCCAACTTAGTCCTCAATACACCACACAAAGTATCCTATGTCTCTTACACATAAAGACTATGGCTATGGCTACACTGACAGTGGCAAAGTCACCGCCGTTAGATCGATTTCTCTGGATCGACTGAGTGGTCAGTGAAGACCCGCTCAGTCGATCTAGAAATCGATGTACTAAGACCACCTTCACAAGTGACGTATTGCTGCATTGAAGGGAACACGGTTCCCGTCGGCGCAGTGCAGTGAAGAAGGCACGCAGAAGAGGAGCAGAGAAGTTGACGGGAGTTACGCAATTTTGTATGTAACTTGTGTAACTCCCGTCGACTGCTGCCGAATCTTGGAGATAAGTGTAGACAGGGTCTTAGACACAAGATCCTACTGTGATAGACAGGAATCAGGATTAGAAGCAAAAAAGGAAGTCCTTTTGGATACATGAAATGGAAGCATTAAATCCCAAGCTTTGTTTATGCCAAACTGCTGTAAGTTGCTTTTAGCTGGTTTATGGACTACACATTGAGCCATAGTTTAAAATGTAAAAACAAATTAGACAAAAGGTAAAATAAGTGCAACAAAATCGGTGAATGTTCACAGCTTTGTTGTTGTGTTTTCTTTGTAGATCACTTCAAGGAGTTGTAAGATAGTGTTGCCAAGTGGCTATGGATGGGGACTGGGATGGGACACAAGAGATCTGGGTTCTATTCCTGGCTTTGCCATTGACTTACTGTGTGACCTACTGCGTGAGATTTTAAAAGGGACTTTGATACCTAAAATAGCAATTAGGCACCTAAATCCAACATTTAGACATTGCTGTCATTCACAATATCCCTGCTCAGCCACAACCTAACCCTGGAGGTGCCTAAAATCAGATACCTAAGCCCCAGTGTCATTCACAAACCAAGGGGAGATAGATGTTCTCCCACCTATCTCACCTGTGGGACCTAATCCAGTAAGCATTCTTAGATACTATTGGTTTGGGTACCATTCAAAATCTGGCAGATTTAGTCGTATTAAAACAAAATCAATGGCATGTGTACCAGAAGGTCTGATTCTCTGCCTAGGCTAACCTAGATAGCTCCACTTTTTTGTTATTACAGAAAAATATTTTACATTACAAATGTGTATTGTCCCTTCCCTTTTACCCTCTGGACAGACATCATGTCAGAAGTATGGCCTCAGGTCTCAGATGTCTCATGTCATCCTTCCTCCCTCACTCTCTTCCTCCTTGGGAGTCCCTGCACTACACCTTTCAGTTTACTTTGTCTGCATTCTCCTACCATGTACGGATAAATATATTTATCCAGATGTATTCTCCTAAGTAGGAAATTACTCTCTAGTCTTTAGTCTACTGTTTGTTTGTATCCAAAATCAGTTCAGGATTATATTCATTGCTTTAGATAAACAATTTTGGTTCCTGTTTTCCTGCATTGTCATTACAACTTAGCGTTCTTCTGACCT
Source organism: Emydura macquarii macquarii (assembly GCF_026122565.2). NCBI lineage: Eukaryota > Metazoa > Chordata > Testudines > Chelidae > Emydura > Emydura macquarii. The sequence continues at coordinate 1,234,023 of NW_027132308.1, read as the reverse complement.
ATAGTTGTTTCCTTCTGATCTATCTCATGCCTTAAAGTGAAAGACTCTAGGAGTTCTATCTTTTTATCGTATCAAAGAGAAGGTTAAGAGGTGGCTTGATCACAATCTGTAAGTACCTACATGGGGAACTGAAATTTAATGATTGAGTGTTTTTCAGTCTAGCAGACAAAGGTATAACAAGATCAATTGGTGGAAGCTAAAACTAGCAATTCAGACTAGGAATATGGCATATTTTTAACACTAACAGCAATAACCATTGAAACAACTTACCAAAGATTCTCTGTCATGGGAAATGTTTAAATCAAGACTGGATGTTTTTCCTCAAATATATGCTAGACTTGTTAATAGACTTAAAGAAGCAATTAACTGAGTCTGAAGGAGGTCAGACTAGATGTTCACAGTTGTCCCTTCTGGCCTTAAAATCTATGGATGTATGACTCTTATTTCCAAACAATCACTCCCAGCTCCAGGGGCCATATATTCTTTGGGTCTAGCCTAATTACCATGTTGGTTGGACATGTTGATTTGTCTGGTTTGGGCTGCTCCCTGGAGATAGCCTTATTCTCAGATCCCAGATTTGGAAACAAGTTTTGACTAATAGCTTCCCCATCACCACAGAATCCTGTATTCTACCAAACCAGAAAGTAATTTTGGGAGAGACTTCCATATTTCATGATATCTGCTGTTGTGTCCTCCTAATGATCCTTCTTGTGGGCACTCATATTCAGCAAGATAGTAGCACAGAATCATAAAAATATAGGACTGGAAGGGACCTTGGGAGGTCATTTAGTCCAGCCCCCGTGCAAAGGCAGGATCAAGTAACATAGACATGGGCACTGGGTATTATAGGCTGGGGAAAGCTTAGACTTCCTAAAGTCTGCCCACTCTCGCTGCATTGCCGGGCGCTGCAGTATTCCCTTCCCTCCCTTGCTCAGCCTCCCCTGAATGCGGCGGTGGGGCTGCAGTGGGGCGGGCAAGCCAGCAATTAGTCCAGGCCAGCAGGTGCGTGGACCACCCAGTTGGTGTTCCAGGGTGCCTGGGGCCACTGGCTGCGACTAGGGGTGCTGGGGCCGCCCGGCGGGGATTCGGGGGCGCCTGGAGCCGCTGGGTGCTCGGGCTGACGGTGGGGATTCTGCCCGCTGCCAGGGCCTAGCGGCCAGTGCTCTGGAGCATCTGGGGCCATCTGGCTGGTGCTCAGGGGCTGCTGGGGCTGCCAGAGGGCGTGGCTCGAGCCGCCCTGCTGGTACTCTGTGGCCACCGATGGGCGCAGCTTGAGCCGCCCAGCCAGTGCTCCGGGGCCACCAGTGGGCACAGCTTGAGCTGCCCAGCCAATACTTCAGGCCACCTGCAGGCACGGCTCAAGCCTCACGGCTGGTGCTCCGGGGAAGCCAGGACCACGCGTGGCTCAAGCCACCTGGCTGGAGCTGCTGGCCGGGATTTGAGGTAGCTGGGGCCACCCTGCACTCAGGCTGTACGGCCAGCTCTAGGTCCAAGCAGTGAGGGGAGGGGAGTGGAGTAGCATGGCCTCAGGCAGAAGGGGCAGAGCAATGGGTTAGCCTCCCCTAACAGGTGGCTCACCAGGCGCCCATGAACATAGACCATCTCTGACAGGTGTTTGTACAACCTATTCTTAAAAACCTCCAATGTCTGGGAGGTAACCTCCCTTTGTAACCTATACTTGTGCTTAACCAACCTTATATCTAGAAAGATTTTCCCTCATATCCAATCTAACTCTCCTTTGCTGCAAATTAAGATGATTACTTCTCATTCTGCCCTCAGTGGACATGGAGAACAATTGATCACTGTCCTCTTTATAACAACCTTTCACATAACTGAAGACTGTAATGTTACTCTCAAGTCTCCTCTTCCCTAAGCTAAACATACCCAATTTTTTAAATCTTTCCTCATAGGTTTGACTGTTTGATCGTGTGCTGGCACTAGCCCTTTTTGGTCTTTTCTTTGTAGCTGTTCTGGATTATGCAATAGACAGCCTTCACAAGGCATGATGTAACAGATGTGAGAGGAAAGCCAGGGTTGGTATGAAGGAGGGAGTTCATGGAGGCATGACAAAGGGGTTATGAGATGGTGGCAATGAAGAAGATGACCATGGAGATTTTTTTTGTTTCTGGTTACTTGGAGGCAAGCTGAGAAGTAAAAGTAAATAAATAGTAAACATTGCAAGAAGGGAGTCAGGAAAGTATAAACACTTCAGCTACCTTTCTTCAAGTTGCATTTTTATTGATGGAAGAGGAAGGAGTTATTCCCTGCTGAGCCACAGTGATGAATAATGAAATGCTTATTCCCTGGAACAAAAAAAAAAAAAACGCTTAAACAATTAGGCTGTGTTGTAATAAAATGGTCATTTGTCCAAACTCTGACTCCTGGTCCATCAATACCTCTTTGTGAGAGGTAGATCCCTAAAATATGCCTTTGTCTTGAGTGGAATGCAACCAGAGGCGTGTAGTGCGAGGAGTCTCAGTAGTGAAGGCTGAAATAAACAATGGGACTATACACAGGCTAAAATTAAAATGTATATATTTTTTCTGTGCCATGTTCTATTCATTACCTGACTAAAGCCAAAACAATACAGCTTAAACTCCTCTCCAGACTGGTATCTATATGTCTATACAACAACATTAAGAGATTTTACAACAAAGTACAGTACATTTTATAAACACCATTGAAAAGGAAACTGCCAATTTTTTCTTTCTATCTTGTTTAAATCCTTTTTATTTATTATACCCTGGGAGTGGAAAAATAAAAATGGCTTCCCTAATTATATTTCCCATTTACACAGGCAAATAAAATCAGTTCTTACTCTCCTCCTCCCGTCCTATGGACCCAGTTATTATTTACTCCGTTCCTGTGCTTGGGGCAAGCATGAAATGTGGGGAGCAAAGGTGGCTTTAGATCACCTTTGCAGTCTCCATATTCATGTGCCATTGCAATACCATATTCTGGGACATTCATGTGCCTACTAGCCTGTAGCTGCACTAACTTACACTCTACTTCCCATAGCCCCATATGGGCTCTCAGAAGCAAAAATAGCTGAAAATACACAGAATGGCTGTAGTACAGTGCACTTTGGCCATGCCTTCAATGTGCTGCCAATCTGTCCTCTATGTCAGTGGTTCCCAACTTGTGGTCCACGAGGCTACTACAGGGGGTCCGCGGAAAAGAAAAATAAAAACAACCTCACCACGGAAATTATTACTGAGTGCATATTATTTCTTTGTTATTATGTTAGATTTCCATAAAAAACAGAGTGTAAAAAACAATTAGTAGCATGTGGTGGCTCACAAAATGTTTGGAGGTTGAAAAGGGGTCCCCACACTTGAAAAGGTTGGGAACAACTGCTCTATGTTATACACCAGCTCTATGTTATACACCAGAAGGGATATTCACAGAAGGCTGTTTCTGCCCACTTTAAGCTCCTATTCACTACTAAAGAATTGTAAAGATTCCTTAGTGTAACTGATAATTAGGCCCTATGTTTTTAATGGGGCATAAGACAAGATTCCATGTTTGTTTTTGTTTTTTATGTCCTTCTTTGTACACCAGCCTCATTTGGATGTCATAGGGACGGTGCACATCTGAATTAGCGTTTGTAATTAGTCAATTGTTGCTGTTGATCTTGGTTTGTCCCCACAAAAATAGGGGCTGGTTGGTTTTGTTATGTTTTTTTAAATTTGTTTATTAAAAGCTAGCACATTTAGTGGTTAGAATGTGCTGGGAAATAGGGGAGCATGTTTCTGTTCCTAGCTTTGCTACTTTCTCTCTGTGTGATTCTGTCTGTGTGAAATTTTGGGCAAGTTACTTAGACTCAGATTCACAAAGGTACTTAAGCACCTAAACTCCAGATTTAGGTACCTAATTCCCAGTTTAAGGCCATGTCTATACTGACAGCGGCAAATTCACCGCCACCAGATTGATCTTTCTGGATTGATTGAGCGGTCAGTGTAGACCCGCTCAATCGATCAGGAAGTCGACTGAGTAAAACCACCCCCTCAAGTAGCGTAGCACTGCGTTGACGGAAACGCTGTTCCCGTCAGCACAGCGCAGTATAGACAGTGCACAGAAAGGAAGCAGAGCAGTCGACATGAGTTACACAAGCTAGTCTGCGTAGTTTGCATAACTCCTGTTGACTGCCGCTGAATCGCCAGGTGAGTGTGGACCAGGGCTTATGCATCACTGCAATCCACAAAACCCCCGCTTCAGATGCCACCACACTCTGTAAGGGCCTAAACTCACTCGGTGCCTAAATTTTTGTTGTAAAATTCCCTGAGTGCCTAATGTTCTGCCTCCGGGCATGTGCACTGCTGTCTCCTGGCATCCAGATGCCGATCTCATGCCTAAAACCCAGCATGATCCACAAGCCAGGAGAAGATACGTGCTCACCTGCCTACCTAGGCTGTGGGATCTGATCCAGTAGCCGCTTACCGGACCAGGCTCCAATTCAAAGAGATGGTGTTGCCGCTCCCTCATAACCTTTAGTCCAGTGGCTAGAACACTAGTGGATCTCCCTCAGTCTCTCCTGTTGAAGTTGTTCCACTTTGTATAAATAATTAGAAAGTCATTGGTGCAGAGAAAAAGAGACAGAGAATGATGCTGTAGACTGGTGTTTAGGGCACCCACTGGGGAGATAGGAGACTCAGAGTCCAGTCCCCCTGCTCCAATAACTCTAAATCACTAATTATCCAAGCTGGAATAGCTTCAACGGGAGGAATTGAGGGAGTTCCATATCAGGATATTCCATAGCCTCGTGGTTTGGGAACTCTCCTGGGAGGTAGGAATCCCCTATTCAAATCCTTTCTTATCCTCAGGCAGAGAGGAGTAAATTCAGCCTGGGTCTCATACATCCCAGATGAGTGTGCTAACCACTGAACTTATAACTTAACTGAAAGTTATAAGGGAGCTGCTGCCACCAACCCCTCTTCCTCTAATTGTTTTGTGTGGAGTTAGACAGGCACCTCATTCGTTCTTGTAAGAATGACTTGATTGTAAGAATGACTTGTAAGAATGACTTGATTCTTGTAAGAAGGACACTAGCACTTATGTGTGAAAAAACACTCCCCTGTGCAACGTAAGTTTTGCTGGCATAAGTGATAGTGTAGACAAGGCCTTAGACAGCTTCAGTGCCTAACTCTAGAAGAGGAATTACCAGTTGTGGAGCACAGGCAGAGGTAGGTGCCTCCTTGAAGTCTAGTCTTAAGCACTTAATTCCATGGGGCTTAGGACACGCATCTCCCATTGGTTGGGTTAAGCCACCCCCCACCTCACATGCTGGCTTTTGTGGATCATATTTTAAGGCACCTATCTTTCCCCATTCATTGTGTAGGCAGCCTACGTGCCTAACTCAGGTTTTGTGGATCCCAGTGTTGTTCACTTTCTAAGTACCTAAACATTAAGCTTTGCAACACTCCGCATTGCAATGCCTAAGTCACTTTGTGGATCAGGGCCTTGTTCAGTCTGTACCTCAATTTCTTCTTTATTAAAACAGACATAATGAGGGGATTTGTTTTATTTAATTAATGATTTATGAATCACTTTAAGGTCATGGGTTCAGTGTACATGAAGGTCCAAAGCAATATGATGTTTATTTTTCAGCAGCTAAAGAATTTATTTATAAAATAAATAGACCTAGAGGACATAGTTCACGTGAATTTCACTTTTTTGGGGAGGGAAGAAGTTGGGGGACACATCTGGGGCTATTCCTGTACCGAGTTATGTATCTCTATTTGGAAGAGAATTCCCCTCATGGTGTGCAAGAAAGCTTCACAGGATGCATTTCCACATCTAATTCATGTTTGCATAGAGCACAGCTGCATCTCATCTACCCTCTGTGTTCTGCAACATTGCTACCTTATGCATAATTTTAAAAGGAGCAATGGTAAGGAGAAGAGTGAGACTGTTTTAAAAAAATATATCATTGCATCATAGGTAACAAGATGATGCAGCAGCTAGTGGTACCATAAATCATTATTCCTGGATTATAGGAATACCAGTATCAGTGGCAGATGGGTAAGATAACCCTTCCCACCTGGACATACAGAGACCACAGCACCGGAAGAACATATTTTTGGGTGGAATAGATCCCTGACACTTAGGGTGACCAAATAGCAAGGGTGAGAAATCAGGACAAGGAGTGGGGAGAAATAGGTGCCTATATAAGAAAAAGCCTCAAATATCAGGACTGTCCCTATAAAATCGGACATCTGGTCACCCTACTGACACCTTATATGCTCATGCTGGACAAGGAGACCATGTCAGTAAAGACATCAATGGAAGGCTGCTCTTTGAACAACACAGACATCCCCCACTGACACAAACACATTATGCTGCATGCCTCATTGAGAAGCAGAAGGTGAAATGAGGATAAGGAAGGCAGGCAGAAGGAAGGCGGCTCTTTGAGACTAGAGGTGGCAAGTAACACACTATAGAAGCAGAGGAAGAAGAGGGGAGGAAGATTCCTATCAGGAAGCTGGAAGTGGGGAAGTGTGAGAGGTGAGAGACCAGGGAGAAGATGAATCATGAGAGTAGGAAAGCAAGGAGCAATTAAGAAAGATGTTATGTGCTGGTTATTAACTAGGAGAGTGGACAAAAGTCATCAGAGAACCAGATAAAAGGCTTATGTAACCATCCCACTAAACTGCATGCCCATGACAAGGCTGGTGATTGCTGTTTTGTTGTATCCAAATTGTAACCACTGCCCAAATGGTAATCAGACATGGTAAACATGTCAGTCTGATCATCATACCATATGCATAAAGGATCTAAAAAGGAGGAAGAAATAAACATTCCTTTTACTGAAAAAAATGTTGTGGATGCAAGTGTCAAAGCTTTTTGTTTCAGGAAAGGCATCACATAATGAAAATATATAAACCATCTGTCCATATAGACATGGGATGTAGAAACGATTCATTTTTAGCATAGCTATTCATTGTTAGCACAAGGAACTTCACTGAGTTGTCCCATCAGTACTGTGAGACTACATTGGCCAGACACATTATACAACCAAGTCAATGAATATTTCAGATCTTACCCAAATACATGATTACAGCCAATTCTTATAACTAATATTTATTTTTAAAAAGAAAGAAGAGAGAGTACTGGTTAAAAGACCATTATACATACATATGAAAATAGAATCATAATAGAGATGGTAAGCTGAGTTGCAAAAGTTCTTTTAGAATCAGTTTCACAGGTTATTGTCCAATGGACAAACCATATGTAGAGTCTGTGTAATTTCTTCCATAACAAATAGCAGGGTGAACCAGTCTATAACTAGGACCATAGGCTGGCGACTTGAACTACCCAGGAGGAAATCCAAGCAGTCCTAAGATAAACATGATCAGGTCAGAAACTTCCTTTTTAGTCTTTTAGAAGGCTATGATAGCCACTGGACAGCAGACATCACAGCAGGCATTCTTTGGATCAAGAATAGGTAATAGGTTGCTTTGAAGTAAATCACTATTTCCCAGGCACACACTGGTAATTAGGTGCACTGATTAGCTACCTACAGCCATTCACAGATAGTTATTACAGATTTCAAAGAGAATTCAAACAATGGTATTATTCCATTCAAGTTCCATCTACATGTTAATATCTTTTCTGATTTCTAAATTAACAGAATATAATGACAGTAAACTACTTTTCCTGTCTATCTACCAACTAATAAAATCATATTGTGAAACTTCTAACAGGTAAACACAGACAAATGTAATTAGTAGTTACTCCTAACGTCTAGCAATACACACTTGCATTTCTTGGTTCTACTAACATAGCTTGGCTAATTATCTACAGGGAATGGCTCTAATTACCATTTTAGTGCTTTTTTAAAGGTGTCCTTAAAGGTTTATTTTGGGTCATTTCAGCCTGCTTGTTCTTAACCTTTTCTGGTCCAGTGTCACAGAGATGCACTGTCAGGGGTAAGATTGACATCCAGGTGAATGCCCACCAGAGGCCCAGGCTCCAGGCAGGTAATTCAGCCTCTGAGTGCTCATGGGCTAGAGGAGCAAGACAAGACTGATTAGCCTAACGTGGAAGAGTACCGGACTGAAACGGTCATGTATTTAACAAAAAAGGACAACACAAAAATAAACAACATGCTATGAATAGGGTACTCTTTTTAATACTCACTAAAAAGGCCATTATAGACATATTTATACCCCAGGCAAAGGGAAACTGAGGTGACGGACACCTGCAGTGCTCTGCTTAACCACAGGGGGCATGCCAGGGTGACCTCCCTGTCATTACAACTTCATTTATGATATTGGCTTTTACCAGCTGAAAGCTCTGCCCTTTGGCTTGGCCATGTCTCTGAGACTATTTACAAATTAACACAACTGACACTACAAGAAATATGAATGTCTCCATTCCTCCTGATTTGGAATCCTCACTGAAATAGCCAAACAAGGCCCATCTTTGAACAGCTGCTTACTGAAAATCATGGTTTCATTATGAATTTGGAAATGAATTGGCTCCCACCAGTACAAAGGATTCATCACCTAAGGGTATGGATAGACACCATACAATATAGTTCTACAAAAAAACTTCAGAAACAGACTTCAAAGAGAAACTGCAGAATTGGAACTCATCTGCAAACTTCACACAATCAAACTGGGTCTAGATAGGGACTTGGAACAGTTATCTCATTACAAGAAGTAATTGTCACTGTTCACACATTCTCACCTCCTAATCAATGGTTGTGAATAGGCCTCAACTACTCTAACTGAATGCAATTTGCTTATACATAACTTCCCAATTGTTGTTCCTTAATCTTAGATGTATATATATATACCCCCAATCTGATTTCTGATTTTTCTGATTGTGTGTGTGTATGTATATATATGTGTGTGTGTACAAAGATATGTGTGTGTGTGTGTGTGAAATGTAGTTGGGACACATTCATTGTGGTTTGGTAGTTTAAAAAGAGATGTGGATGTTTTTCCCAAGAATATTACCTTAGGGTGAGTTTGTCCTGGGGAAAGTTTGAATTGTATAGCTGGGAGTTTATTTGCTGCCTCTCCTATAGGAAGCCAGGGTGCTCATCCTGGCAGGTGTAGGACTATAAAAGGGAGGCCTGGGACTTTGGTCAAGGAATCACAGGCAGGGCAAGATTATCAGAAATAGATAACAGGATAAGCCCTGCATTGCTAATAGAGGGTGCATTCTCAGGAACTTTCCTGGATTGAAATGCTGTTAGAGCTATCAATAGTATAACAAGTTTTTGGGAACTCTGATACTGGAATATATTTCATCACGCATAGGCCAAATTCTGCCCTCACTTAGTCATGTGTAACTCCACTGAATGATGAATAAGCTGAAGGAGGTAGCATAGCTCTAAGTTAGTACAGATTTTGGCCTAATGTCCATGAACCATGCAGCTCAGAAATAGGCTCTAAGGCTAAGCAAGTGCCAATGTAAGTCAGTACTAATGCATGACTCATCAAATTAATGACTGGATGAATCTCACAATGGATTGCATACTATATATCAAATCTGTAGTGTATAATGAAATATTATATAAAAAATTATTGGCTGCTAAAGACAAATTTTGCCCTTAATTACACCTGTGCAACTTCATTGAACAGTTACAAGGGTATAACTGCCAGCAGAATGTGACCCTAAATAGCCCAGGCCAAATTTACCAGTTACCCCCATCTGTCTTCTGCCACTGCAGTGAAGTAAAGCAGCCATGAATCCATGTTAACTAGATAGTTGTCAGGCTTAGAACTGCTTTGCAGCACCAGAGCAGCACAAGCAGATGGAGTGTTGTGTAATGCTGAATCTGGCCCTATAAATAAAAATTAAGCATTAAGGCAGAATTCTGCCCTCAGTTACAATTTTGAAATCATTGGGAGACAAGCATGTAACTGAAGGAAGAATTTGGCTGCTGGGGTTAAATTGTCCCCTTGTATACCATCTCACAACTTCCATTGAATTTTATTGTACAATTTGTCCCGTCGTTTCTACTCCTGATGGTATAGAAAAAAGTTGAAAACAGAGTGTGATTGGTGAAGTAGTCTGAGAATTTGTGAAAAGAAAAGTGAATTGGTTATAATAAATTAGCATTAGATATGTAATTTTTAGTAAATATTAATCTTTCATGATTTTTTGGAATATTTAAACTCTCTGAATTCCTTGGCCAAAATTCCAGAACGCTTTCTGTAGTAGCTAAACCTAATGCCAAACAGTGTTTTGTTTTAATGAATGTTTTCAATCATTGGTTAATTGTCCAATCTGCTCTTTACCCTGAACGTTAGCTAACCCTAATGTGTTATCAATTAGGAGGACTTTAGGATGTTGTTGACAATGGAGTGTGTGTCCCATTCTTTAACCTTGACCTTGCTGACCTAATCCAGGTGGCCAGAAAGGGGTCACTTGTAACTGATAAGGGGCAAGTGTTTTCTATGATTGGTCAAATAATGATCTATTGAGAGATGCTTTTAACTTATCAGAAATAACTCTAACAGATGCTTGTTGTCACAAATGCACTGTAACTGATAAATTATTAATAATTAACAAAAGGGACAGGGAACAGCTGGTATAGCAGATGTGTTCTATAATCGATGTAACAGTAAACTATTGAGTAATGTATTGATTGTAAATCTAAATTTTTATGACCTAATTATGGCTTCAGCTGGTCTCAGTAGGGTTAAATTAATTATAAATGTCACTGTCTTATTGATTCAAAATAAAATCAAAGGATGGAAAGTATTTTCTTTGTTCTACACCAGTATACGAAAGACAAGTTTCAAGAAGTTAGTTAGAATTGGACTGAAGTAAGTTGCTATTGGTTCTCCAGTCTCAGATAGGTATGTATATGTTTCCTTTCTATATAGTGCAGTATTAAATATTGATTAATTGTCAGTATGGCCAATACCTTGTTTGACTAAAGAAAGTATATCTTCCAGAAAAACATCCAGTCTTGATCTGCAGACCTTAAGAGATGGAGAATTCATTAGTTCCCTTGGTAGCTTGTTCCAATGTGTAATAACCCTCACTCTTAAAAAGGTTTGCCTTAATTCCATTTTGAATGTCTTGTTTAACTTCCAGCCATTGGTTCTTTGTTAGGTATTTCTCTGCTAGATAATGAGCCCTTTAGTATACCGGATTTTCTCTACATGAGAGTATTTATACATTGTAATCAAGTTACAGCTTGATCTTCTTTTAGATTTTTAGTTCTTTTCATTTAAATATTTCATATTTATAATGAAAGGTACATACTGCTTGTTTACCAAATATACGTTTTCCTATCAATTATGCTGTTTCATGAAACCTTAGATATACTAACGCCCCAATTCTGCAAGGACTTATGCATGTCCTGATGAACTGAGGCTTGATTTCAATGGGACTAATTCTGTGCATAAAGCTAAACATACATAAGTCTTTGCAGGATCAAGGCCTAAAAGAGTAGGTTAATTTAAATTTAGTAATCAGGCTCACTGGTTTGCTCTGTCACTAAAGAGAGCTGTAGGAGTGAATCAAAAGGGTTAAGGCTGAAACAAAGTGATCACTTTGTCCGCTGAACACTGAGCAATGGTGACTGTCAGTGAATGAGACAGACAGACAGCAGATAGGGATTCCTAGTCAGAGCATGCAACAGGGTGGCTTCCCCTATGGGCTGGAGAGCCCCTGGTGCTTAGCCAACCTGATTATAGAATGAGCTCCACCTGAGGGGAATCCAGTCTTAAGTGGTGATGAAGCCCAGCTGGTGAAAGAGTTGGAGGGAGAGCTAGGTAGGCAGGGAAGCTGAGGGGGAATTCCAAGTGGGGGGGAGGAACCACTCTCCCAGGGAGGTCTGACCCTGATTAACCATCAAAGTGACTGGGAGACCCCGAGGGGAAGTTGAGCCTAGGAAAAACATTAGCAGAGGTAAAGGAGTAGACCTAGCTGTTTAAGCCTGGGCTAGAACCCAGAACCCAGGGGGCTAAGAGTGGGCTCCCCTACTGGCTCCAAAGAAGAGGCATACAAGCCCATAGAAAGGCTTATTGAGCCCAGCAGTGGGGCTTCTGGCTGAGGCAGAGCCCCTGAGAGTGTAGAAGGATTTGTTTTCTGTTAAAGATACTTTTTTGGATTCTGAGTTTGTACAATTGTGATCCCAGAAGGGGTGAACTTATGATGTTGGCCTTGCTAGAGTGACCTGTGGGAGGGAGTACAAACCTCATGAGAGAACTACAGTGCCATGCCTGGCCATGAAGGGGTACCTAGTCGTGAGTAGGCTGTCACATAGAAGTTTGTGTATGAATATTTGGGAGGGAAAAGGGGTTTATAAAGTTTTTTTTATTTCAGTAACAGCTTCCAACTGGATAAATATGATCTATTAGAAAGCTTTAGCAATGTGCCTTTTTATATTTCCTCTAATGTTAGCTGGCATCATTTTGGTCTGTTTAGACTAATGTCAATATTCCTCAAAATCTAAATGCTAATCAGGTGTTAAATTTATTTTTGCCATAAAAATACTTACCAAAATTTTGATCCTCTAGCTGAATGTATGGCTGTTTTGGGAAAACAAGCCACATCTAATTCAATATTGGTCTCTAACAGTGAGGACAAAGATTGAGTCATGTATCAAAATAGATACACAAAACCTTATTAATTTGTCTAGATAATAACAGAAAACAATCATTTTGCTTTTGTGATATTTAAAATCAGAGCAGGAATGTGATCCAAAGCCTGTATTTAGGCCAAGCCTGACATCAATTGTATTTTGTGGTTAGTAGTATCAGTAGAAAACCTGTCCTCACACAAATACATAAGAAAAAGCCGTTTGGTTTTGCTCTAATGCAGAGTAAGACCCATCTGACCTTGTAATGGCTTTCTCCAACAAGTTAATGATTCAAAAACTATAACCTGCAGGAGTTAATTAGTTATGCTTTAATGCCTTTTGTGGGTACTTAAGTGCTATCTTAGGCTCTCACAAGCTGATGTTCTGACATAACTATATAAAGCTGATGCTTTGGGGTAAGGGGACAGGGCTTAGTAAACTATTATGCTTACAGAGAAAACAGGACTAATACTAGGAACTTTAGGTCATATTCTGTCCTCACTAAACACCTAGACAAATCCTACTGAAATCAGTGGATTACATGGGTGAAATGGAGTACAGGATTTGGTCCTTTAACCTTTTAAAGGTTAGGTTTTCAAAAGTTCTCAGCACCCAGCAAGTCCAGTTATTTTGATCGGCACAGTGGGAGCTTCTGGGAACTGAGCTTTTGAAAATCTAGCCCTAAACACCGATGTGAAGTTGTACATTACTTTTTGCTCCATTTAATTTGGTAGCAATTTACTTATTTGAAAAATTACATCTTGATCTTCAAATCGGTTGTAGACCTACCATATTTCTGGAGTGGGGAGATATACATTCACTAAAAATGACAGCATTTTATCCATGCCATCTAGTTAACCCACTAGGGACACAATTTTGCTCCCATTGATGCCAATGGAAGTCTTGCCATTTCATCGCTCTCATCCAAAACACTTGCTGTCAAATAACTTTTCAACTCACGGTTTCCATAATCTTTCTAACTCAAAGGAATGCCTGATTCACAGTGAAAATTCAAACTGCTAATGTAAACTTTCTGTCTCCTAGTTTGCTTTTTTTAAGAGAGCTATCAAGGTTTATAATTCACTCTCTAGCATTAAGAACCTATTGGTATTCTGTAGTGCATCAAGAATGAAAAGAATCCCATACTTTCTATTTTCTCACTATCTGTAGTTTGCTAAAAGCATTCAACTCTATTAATGCTAAAAATATGTTTTCACCTTCATTGCCCCTCTTCCCTCTCAGTGATTCCAGTATGGTATTTAATACAATGGCTTCCATGTTTGGTGCCAGGGAGTTTCACTTGTCAGGGTTTTACAAACAAACTTGTTTATAATGTCACTCATTAACTAGACAGGTGATTAGTAACTCAGTTATGCAGGCACATTCAAAGCCAATTTTCCATTTCCAGTCACTACCACTCAGGTTGCTCTGTGAGAACCCTTGACTCCATCCTGGCTCTGTCCATATAGAATAAACTGTGTATTGTTTATATGCCTGTTCTATGTTTACTAAATAGCATTTCATTTATATTTACATCTATACTTATAAACATTGTTCCTAATATTGGTGTTTTACCTGAATAACAACTGAAAGATTTAGCCCATATAGAGCAGTAAGTAACAATGGTATTACATAATCTATATAGAATGGGGTTTCTTTATGTTATGTCCTGAATCAATTAAGGGCATCTTTAAGTGCTTTGCTGGATCAGGGTCTGAGGGCCTAATCCAAAACCCATTGAAGTCAATGGGGGAAAACTCTGAGAGTCTGATCCAAGCTCACCAAAATCAAAGACCCTGATCCTGCAAACATGTTCTTAAAGCTAACGGGTGGGCTTCTAGCGGCATGGGCTTCTCTACTGATCTTTAAATCATTATGCTATAGTAAATGCACACAAGTTTTTTCCAGGGAATATCACTTAACCTTCTCAGAGGCACTCCCCCACAGAAGACTGTCATTTAATTTGCTTAGTTAACAAATCTGAAATGTATCTTTACCTGCCAGACATCCCCCTTTCTATCTCACTCAATTGTTAGAGAAAGGCATTTATGTACTCTAAATATTTCTGCATTTTGCAACTATATTTTCTTACTATAGTCATAACTATTTACCTCTAACACCTGTGTAATACCCATAACTGTTAATAGGAGTTGCACTGCAGATCAAGGGGAAAACAAGGCTTCATGTGTTTTTTGGTTGTTTTTTTTTTTAAAGCATTGCACATTGGCTACTATAATTTAAATGTTATCTCCTGTTTAACTGTAAAGATGCAGTAATTGTTTCCTTGGCCTTTATAGTCAGATTTCTTTTTTCCCTGAAAGTTAAAAAGCAACCTTTTGGACTGAAATTTCTCAAGCTTGTTTTCAGCCCAAAGGTGAATATTTGAAGAAATTGTCTAACCGCTTATGATGACAAATATTTCCTCAAATATGGAGCACAAGAGTTTCAAATGGCTTACTTGCATTCTACATTTTAGTAGCTAATCCGTGACTATACCTTGGCTAAAAAGGGCATCCAGAAAATTGAAGTTAATAAGATTTTCAATGTATTTACCATTACCATTATTTTTTATAAATTTGTTCCTATGCAGTTCATGGTGGTTCTTGTAAGTTAGTTTTACAGACACGTAATATTGGAATACTATGAATGAGTTACTGAAAATCCAGTAGACTTTTCAGCTTTAGGTATTGATCCACAAAAGATTAAGGTGGCATTTAATCAAGTCCATAGAAAGAAAGGTGGTTATTGTAGTAATTACAAAACTACCCAGAAGGACAGTTCAGCCAGGTCATTTATAGATAGATTTCTTTAGGTACCTGCTGCAGTTTTAAAGCTGGCCATGTCTCTGAGCACTTCATTTTTTGTTTGTAATATATGGAAAAAACTCAGAAACTTGAAGTGTGAATATTCAGCAGTATTTATTAAGGGTTAGATTCTCTTGCAATATGTGCCCTCAGAGGTATAAGTGGGAGTAAGCTAAAAATACCCCTGACAATCTGGATATCAATGGAGCACAAAAGTGGCTTATAGTTACCATGGCTGGCATCTCAGGTGCACTGGAGAAAGTTTCAAATGCTCTGCTAACATAACTCCATTGACTTCAGTGGAGTTACACCAGCAGTGAATTTTTGCTCCTTTACTACTACCACCACCAACACTACTACTACTGTTTTTATTTGTATTCTCAAAGTGTCTAGGAGACCTAGTCATATGATACTTACGATTCCTATTCTGTATCACTTCAAAAGTCTTCCTCATTATTCATTCCCCGATTATTATTTCAACGGGACCGTCAGCATAGTCTTAAATTCCTTTATAACACCAAAATAGGACAATTACAATGCTATTGTAGATTAATCTACTTATAAGAAGCAAAGACTCTGGAATGGCACGAACAATACAGGCAACTGATAAAATGTGGCTGCAATTTACTAGCAACTCCGAAAATAAATGTCCTATACCAGACAAATAATTTCGTTTAAAAAACAAACAAACAAAAAAACTCCCTTGATTTCCTGAATCTGATTCACAATGAGAAGTCTTTATGGACTGGCACTTCTGTAATTTGAGATCATATCAACATTCGAGACCAAGTTGCTTGCCTTTATGGCTACTTACAGAATAAAGGGTTTGTGATAACTACTCTTGGAAGTAGAGAGAGTGAAACTGAAACATCAAACTTGGAAGAGACCCAGATCTGGTGGCGAACCCTTCAAACTTTAAAGAAATTTGTTTAAAAATTAATGTAGTTTAGTATACAGAGTACATATATAGAGCACATAGCAAATATTTTTCAGCCAGCCAGGTTAGAATTGCATCCAGTTCACATGACACTGGCCTAAAGTAATGCATCATATCAGAAATACTTGACAAGGACACCAGAGCAAATGGGTATATGTATCTGATAGAAAGGTAAATTGAAGTGTATACGGAAAGGTAGCCTTTAGGGAATATGTTGAGTATGCAAACTCTTAGCATTATGAACTTATCAGTGAAATAGTTACAAAATTAAATACAAAGGACTTTCAAGCAAAGATAGGCATTTTAATGGAAATCTTTAGCATGAAAACGCCTGCCACTTGTACAGAACATGCAATACCTTTTCCCCCTCTCCTATGGAAATAAGAAAATAACAGTGAATTGTTTTTAATACAAGGATATTGTATATGGATTTCCCATTCATACAAGCTGTGGGGTCAGGATGACAGCTAGTGTCAAGTCACTACCTGCTTTTAATGCCTTCAGAGCAAACATATACTGGAAAAATGACAAGTGAGCCCTGATTATGCATTCCACTGATTTCAAAGAGAGTTTTACTACCTCCCATCTCCCCCATTACATTTCTAGGCCTGGTCTAGCCTGCCTCTGGTGGTCAACGGGAGATACGCAAGCTATAATGTAGCTTGCGTATCTCCTGTTGACGTACCATGGCATCTTCACGGTGCTGCATTGATGAGAGATGCCCTGCCATCGGTGCAGCCTTAATCCTTCTGGGGAGGTGGATTACGTAGGTCACGTAGACCTGCTCAATCAATCCTGCTGCATCAATCACTGCGGAGCTGCATTGTAGACATACCCTAAGTTCAATGGGCCAGAGCCTTACCATGCTTCTGGTTCCTTTGCATGACACACTAAGCAGAAACAGAAACCTGGCAAACCTAGCTACCCTAGCATAGAGGTATCCCCAAAGGCACACAGATAGCTCACTCCTTCTTCCCTCCACCAACTCCCGCCCCATATAACTCAGCATGAATGTGGCTGGAGAAAGTGGGCACAGCCAGACACTGCTCCATTTAGGGAATCCCCAGTGACAGCTAGCAGAAATTAAAGCATCAATCTGTGTTACACATGTCATCAGACAAACTGGCTCTCAAAAGGCCCAGGCATTTGTAGCTGACAAGTGGTTTAAAGCCACCTTTACCTCCACCCCTTTCCTTAGCTGTGCTGGCTCAGAATCTGGCCTGATGGATTTATGCCAAAGTAAAACTGGAGTAAATGATAGTAGCATTGGCTCTTAAGTTTAATTATTAAACACTTTCTGTGGACTTGCCCCTGACTCCAGCCTCAGCCCATACTGCTCAGCTCACTTACATTGTTCCTAACTGACAAGTGATTTCTGCAAGATCAGTCTCCAGGTTGCCTATGTTAACACTAGTCTTTAAAGTGCCACAGAACTCTTGTTGTTTTTACTAGGGCACAGTAATAGTGCATTCTGGATATGCCACTTTCCAGAGGAAGAAAGCCTTTTGGTGCTTGGGGTGTCATGTCTTAACACATTCTGCTATGTGCTGTCTTATCACTTGGCTAGTTACTACTTGGCCATTTCTGCTTTTGTTGGCTTTACATGTACTGATTTTTATAATCAGTCTGTGTCTCCTGTGTTGCAATCACTTGGCTAACTACTTGGCCATTTCTGCTTTTGTTGGCTTTACATGTACTGAAAAGCACAGAACCCTGCCAGAACAGCAGTGTGTGTGTCTTATTATTAGCAAATAGGGTTATTTGGATCCTACTCTGTATATGGGTTCCTTCACATGATGTTCTATAAAGAGCAAAAGAAAACCAGATGCAAAAAATGTACTCAGACAGGAAATTTCAAATGATGTAAAAGTTTACACTAAAGGAATGAATACTTCTACAACCTGTTTCTTTATTTCCATATGATAAAAGCAAGCGGGCATCAAATGTGAAGGGGCATCAAACTTGTGTGGAACACAGAGAGCTTTGGCACTGAAATGAGGCACACTTGAGAGTGCACTCAATAGTTTGATATAAAAAATCTGGAACTGCTACCTGTGGTACTGATTGTTTTCTCTTGTGAAAAGACCTGTAGGATAGGGAAATGGGGGAGAAGGGGAACACCACAAGGATCCTCTTAAGAATATAAGAATGGCCATGCTGTCAGACCAATGGTCGATCTAACCCAATATCATGTCTCTGACAATGGCTGGTGCCAGATGCTTCAGAGGGAGTGAATAGACCAGGGCATTATCGCTGTTGTCCAGTCCCAGCTTCTAGCAATCTGAGGCTTAGGGTCACCCAGAGCATTATCAAAAATGACAGAATTAGCTCATCAAGAAGGTGTTTTTTGATGCTCAGAGGAAACAAAAGTGGTTCTGCCCTCCAACCACAAATCCTTCGGATTCTCAGGAGATAAGGTAAAAGCCCTGGATGCATAATAGCCACCAGTGCTGTGTTCTCCCAGCACAAGGGATGTTGCAAAACAATGCATACATATTCAATAACTTTCTGCATGGTCCAGTTCTGCACCCATCAGAGATCCATGTCCACTAGTCATTCATAGGCTCCCTTCCTACTGGTATGAGAGTTCTCTTCTATGCTGCTATAACTGGGGGAGTTAGTGCCTTACTTATAATGAAGAAAAATCCATAGGGTATGACACCTTTTTGATTGATCAGGTGTTTTTAAAAGGTGAGATCTATACAATAGAATAAAATGACTATAAATGCCATGCATTTTCAAATATCCAGGGAGAAAAAATATTAGCTTTCTTTTTTTGAAATGGCACTTTTATCCAAAATCTTTTATGAAATATATTTACAGTTATAAATATATTTAGATAACATGTGAGGAAGCAAATAGGTGTGTTGTAGTTTAAAGGCAAGTCTCCCAAAGACAGTGTGCCTTGAGACACTCCTCTTTGTAGCTGACTATTCTGTATTGTCTTACAATAGAAGTCTATTGGCATACTGAGTCAAATACTAATGAAGAGACTTAAAACGGAAAATTAACAGGAAGAGGTACACAAGGGGGAAGACGGGCAATCCTGTCTTTACAGCTCAAGACCCCAGGACTAATCCATAAGTGCTGGAACTAGAGGAGCTGCCACACGCCCTGGTGAAGTAGTAATAACAACCCAAATACATGGTTTCTGCCTTCAGCACCTCCACTATAAAAACTTGTTCCAGCACTACTGGACTGCTCTGACATATCTGGGAATGCAGGAAGACTCCCTGGCTTCCTTTATCTGGGGACGACAAGTTGCTAACAGGCTTGATCTCATGAAAGGAGGTTCTCCGCCTCATCCTGGGTGAAAACTCCTGTGAGAAGGACTTTGGGTAAGCAGCTGTCTATTGGACAAGAGGGTATTGTGTTCGTTAAGTTAAAGCTCCAGCATGGATGTTTTCATTAATATGTAACGCTTTGTTCTCATTAATCCTAGCTGCTCTCATTTTGAATCTCTCTTCTTTGTTAAATTTCGTTTTCACTATAAACATATCTAAAAACTGCTAAGTAGAGCTGGGGCCTAAAGTGTAACAAGTAAGCTGTGGTGTACTGTTCCTCTGAGACTGGTTATTCTGTGGCTGTCCAGTGGAAAGGGAGATGGATGGTCCATGGAGATGCCTGCAGGATTCGGGTTGGAGCGTCTCTGTTGTTTGCCTACAGAGGGACAGCAAAGCCTGTGTAGACTAAGAGAGGGGGTGCTTGTGCTACCTGTGAACAGTGGTTTCAGGGAGCTGACCCCTGGCAGGCACAAACAAGGCAACCTCATGCTAAGGGCAGGTGGGAGAGAGGTGCCTCATCTCCCTGGGGGTACCCAGGGAGCATCCCCATCAGTCACATGAAATACTAGCACTCTCAAAAGCAGAGCTCAGGACAAATATAAACAACCTTTCCAACAAGATGTGTTGGGAAAAGTGATGAAGCCCACTCACTGGAGCGGCGGTATGATGGCACTTAGAAACTCAAG
The DNA here is from genome assembly GCF_026122565.2 of Emydura macquarii macquarii. Taxonomy (NCBI): domain Eukaryota; kingdom Metazoa; phylum Chordata; order Testudines; family Chelidae; genus Emydura; species Emydura macquarii. The sequence continues at coordinate 1,213,762 of NW_027132308.1, read as the reverse complement.
AAAGCTGAAGTTCTGAATCTGTCCTAAAGACCTTAATAGAGCACTAAAGTGAGCATGCTGTCCTCTGCCAACCATTGAAGAAATATTACCAAGCCATGCAAAAATTGTTTCAGTCCAGGATGCCAACGCTGGTTTTGGAAGGGAAAGTTGGGAGCACAAGCTGCTAGATGGCAACTTTCTAGACACTAAGTGATCACAGCGACTTAGAACTCCTTGTGGCATTTGAGCCACACCAAAAGAGAATCCAAAGTGATAGCAATGAACCTTGGAAGTATTGCCAGGGGTGGAGGTCTTTGCATAGGTAAAAGGAATGATGGCTGACCACACTCACAATTTGATTATACTGCTATAGAGAGCACCAAAGAGAGACTGAGTCCTGGCAGTCTGGTAGCAACTGATGGTGCACTGCTCTGATTTAGTAAAATCCAAGCATATTGGATGCACCTACCCAGAAAATGTATGAACAGTACAACATATTATAGGACACAATTAACAATTGAATTAACAACAAGAAAAATGTCTGCCCTACCTGACCGAAGTGTGTGAGTCTCTGCTTGAAAGTGAGCAAACTTTGGCTTCATGTGAACTGAGATACCTATTACAGATTTCTAAAGAAAGAGGAAACAGGCTATGCTTGCCTGAGTTCACACTCAAAATAGGCTATGCTGTATGAGACTATAATACAATTCAGGTTGGTGGAGTTTAATAGATGTATGTCTTATTTTCACTGCATTGAAAGTTGTGGTCTTCTGAGATAGTTATCTTAATTCAGGTAATAGCACTCCCAAATCTTCTTCACCATCACCTAGGTACTGTAAAACAGTATTTGATAAATTAATGGTAAACTAACAAACATATGGAGGTGGCAGCAATTTGGTTCAAAATATGATTGGTGGTCTTTCAGGGTAGTAGTACGTTAAATGAGGTGATAAATTCAGACATGGCATTCTTGCATCACTCCTCTTTTCCTCAGTTCAAGACCTAATAGTTTCCACATAGCTCACATCATTCTGGAAGTTCAGGCTTGTACCCAGGGGCAGCCTAATTTGGAACAGTTTGAGTATCATGATCTTTAGCAGTACTGCAGTAGTCTGTAGGTCAGTCCTCTCGAGGTCTTGCAGCAGCAGTTCTGCTATTCCAGAACTGTTTTTATTTTTATGAAAAAGATGACCATATTCTTCTATAGTAACAATGTCAAAATAGCAAGACATAAAAAAAACTTTTGAAAAAAGCAAGAGGCACAAAATAGGGAAGGGGGGCATGTGTGTATTATAAATCTCTCTACATAAGTTTATAGCAGCAATGATTATACGACATTTTAACTGAAGTCCCATTTCTTCTTAAATCAAGATTGTAGTGTATCTCATGGGCACATGGGGGTGGGGAGGAAGAAAGGAGTAGGGAATGGACTTTGTGTAGTCTGGGTAAGGTTAGTTCAGTACTCAGACTAACTTGCTGAACAGTGGGGCGTGGGTGGAGTAATCAGAGTATGCTGCATCTTTTAATGGATATCTCAAATTATTCTGCCTTTAGCACAACCAGGGAGCTTTGGAAGTTCTCCCAGCACCCCCATCCCACACACTTTAAAGTCATATTCTAATCCTTTATGAATGTATCATTCTGTATTGCAAGAGATTATTAAGGAGTCTGTTTGTGGGTAATGGTTAGCTCTACTCTGTTTTCTTTCATACACTACCAGAACCCCTTCTCTTTCCCCTTCAGTCACAGCAGTAACATGAGAAACACCTATCTAGTGCCATGGGCACCAGTATGAACAATATCTGATGGTGGCAAGCCATGGAAGCAAGAATATAGGACAGTTAGTGGGCTGTGAAATATCTGTATTTTCAGTTTATTGTAGTGAGTTATATGATTCATATTGGGGTGTCAAAGAGCAATAAGAGGGCCTTCATGACTGGGGCGTGAAGGGCAATGGAACCAGGGCAGTTCCAATGCAGGTGGGTAGGCTAGTTGTGGAGGTGGGGGAAGGATGTATGGTCAGGAATGGAGATCCAATGCAGAATAGCAACATTACATATTTTTAGATGATATTGTACCCCCACCATTGGACTTCTTTGAAGCCTTGCTGGAATAAGAATTCTCCCTTTGCTTTACCATACACTTGCCCAGAGTCCCACGTAGCTACTGGAGCCAGGCATGGAGATCAAGATTTGCCCCAGTTGCAAACAAGACTAGATTATTACCTTAGATAATTATTAACCAGTTCACACACTATTATCTATGTGGTATTAAGCATATGAGAAATCACAGGAACATGAGTGTGCCCCTTAATTGTCTATGAAATATCTCTAAACCCACAAATTAGACATGAATACACTGCTGCGTGTTCAGTAACAGCACTCAGGAGGAATTATGGGAATTAGGTGACTTTTATGCTCGCTTGGAAAACAAACTTGTATGCACTTTGGGTGATATTAACCACTGCAAAGATGGCCATGTAAGACCTGTGCAAGATCTAAGTCCCAATTAAACCTTATTGTTGAGGGTTTGCGGCATGGGAGCGGAGTTGTTTGTTTAGTGGTACATGGTTATCTACATTGGGTGAATTTCACCCTTGGAGTTGCATGGTATGCATGGTTTTTGGTTTTTTTGTGTGTTTTGTTTTTGCTTTGCTAGTTAATGAAATGGTCAGTGAAATGTAAGCCATTTCACATTATCTTATGTGAAATGTAAGCCATGTAAAATAAAGCATTAATATTCATCCTTTATCATTCTGACTAGGTGTCAGAACTTTACTAAGCATTATCAATCTGGTTCTTGAAGGTAACAAGTGAAGTGCAAATATATCACAAACTTCTTCAAAGAGCTGTGACTAGGCTTCTAAGACAGAAGTTATGAGACTCAATTTAATTTGGATTTTGATAACTTTTTAGAGTGAGGCTGTGGTAGAAGTAAAAATATTCTTTTGTAACCAGACACTGCAAACAAGCAACTGTAATAAAAGCATCCTCCAATCATGTCTTAAAGGTATGGCATTTGTAAAAGTAAACAATAGCATATTCTCTTCTATTTTTGATATGTGAAAACCGCCTACCAACACTTCCCTGCTGCCCCAAGCATGTGGACTGCTTTTCAAGTTCTATATATTGTCAAAATTAAGGTTTGACTTCTGGTTTTTTCTTGGAGAGCTAATGATATCAATGTAGGCTGAAACCTGAGCTGCAACTGTCTTAGGACTCAACTTTGCTTGAGCATGCATGTTGAATCTTATTCAACTTGAATGTCAAAAGTAGGAAGGTCTGATTTCACCCTGTGTTTTCAAACTACTGCAGGAATGTTTGTCTACAAACTTCTCCAAGTTACATACAGAGCTTTTTGCTATCTTTAGATGCTATATTTATATTCAATGATCATATAGGCTGTGTCTACAATTGAAAAAAGTACCTATCGTCCAACATAAGTGCAGCCACAACAGCAGACTGCCTCAGGCATTTTCAGCACTGTGCTATCCACCTAGAGTGCATGGGCCTAGTCTTTACTAGCATGACACTGTTGCTAGCACTGGTGTAGTAGTAACATAATGGAAAAACAGGGACATAATTTTCTCCCTGCCTCCTTTGCCTTTCCATGGCTCCTAGCCTATTCTATTCATTTTGCAAGTAAGAAAGGAGTTTGCTGCCAGCCCAATAAAATCAGGTCATTCACCTCAGACCCCAAAATAGTGCCTGAAGTGCTGAGGATGTGGGAAAATCTGTGTTCAGAAGTCTGCTCTGCCTGACTTGAAGCTGGGATTTGAACCAAGGTCTTCCATATCCCGGTTTAATCCCACAACAGCCAATAACCTAGTGGTTAGGGAATTTCTCTCTCTCTCTCAATCTTTCCTGTTGAGGCTCTTCCACTTCACATAAACTCACTGGGCCAGGGACAGACTGGCTTTATATCTTGGTGGCTGGGCACTCACCTAGGCTGTGGCAGATCCAGGTTAAAGTCCTTAGTGAAATGACTAGTTACACAAAGTTAAACTGCTTCAACAGTTTAGATTGAGATACATCTCACATGTTGGTTCAGCAGGATGGGAACATTAGATACACCATGCAATCTGTATTTTAACCATAGCTGTGTGAACTATTTGTCACATGTAGGACTGGGGACTAAACAACTGATTTTGTTGGTGCATTGCTGCCCCTATGTGCAGTCCCATTGACTCTGGCTGAAACATGAAATTTTAGAAATAAGTCATCCGCAGGGGTCAAAAGGAAATCCTCCCTTTCACCCCCTCCTCCCTGCAACATATTCTTTCTTTTCATTTTCCCTTCTCTCAGAAGCATCAGAGGTGGCCATGGCTGGAGATGGGACACTGAATAAGGTGGGCTGGTGGTACTGGGAAACCTCTCCCAGGTGTTTGGCTGATAGATCTTGCTCATGTTCTCAGGGTTTGATCGATCGCTATATTCAGGGTTGGGAAGGAGTTTAACCCATGGTCAGATTGGTAGAGGACTGGGACCTTTGCAACGTGGGGTGCAAGTCACTTGCAGGGTCATCTGGGGATAGCTCACTAAATCCCTGCCATTGGAGTGGCCTCAGGCATTGGTACACGTTGGTTCCTCCTGTTCTTTGCCTGTGGCACTTGTTGGTTTAGTCTCCTGAGGGCTGTAGTGTTGGGTTTGACATGGGGGGTGGCTGGGGGGTGATATACAAGAGGTTGGACTAGATGATTTTGATGTTTGTTTAAACTCTGACTTCAGTGGGGCAGGACAGTCAGCACTCCAGGCTGTCAATTTCAGCATTACAGCTTCAGATAATTTTTAGCTAGCAAATATTTCACAAACCAATCCTAGTTTCCTTGAATTTATTTGTTTATAATTTGCTGACCAGTCCTAAATATTTTTTTCTAACTAGGGTCATGAACTGTTCCATTTCATTATTAGTTATTAGTGTTGTGTGGTCATCACATAAATCAGATTGTATTCTTTCTGTTCCCTGCCCCCAGTACGTGGATTATTTGAAATCCAAAGTTAGGGGTTAAGTGAGATTTCTGTGGTTGCATATGCCTTGTGCTGGCCTTCTGCATAAAAGGACTTCTGATATGAATTTTTGGATGATTAATAGCTTGGGCTAAAAGTTAGGAACATTTTTCATGCTTGCTAGAAACTGTCTTGAACATTCATGAATAATATAACCCATGATTATAGCAAATAGAACTTAGTTTTGTGGTCCAAAAATATTTACACATCAGGTTTTTTTCATCAGTAATAGTTTTAATTGTAACAAATTTTGTTCAATATGTTATGGCTGTCGCTGGGCTCATCAGAAGCTTTGGAATATGCAGTGCCATCAAAATTGATACGTCTCTCAAAAATCAGGCCAACTTTCACCTGAACTTCTTTGTTTTGGAAGAAAACCAGAAAACTTCCAACAATGATGAAATGTTCTGTTTCAACATTTTCAGACCATGTTTCAGTTTTTTATTCTGAAACTTTTTAAATTTTGTCTTATCCATTGCACTATTTAAAAGGCCAAAATTGAAACAGTTTTGTTTTTTGCAAAAACAAATATTTTTGGAATCTCTCTCAACAGAATTTTCCTAGTGTTGAATAAAGGGCCATTCAGAACTTCATAGTAATAGCTGGGGCCATACTGAGTGTTGCCATATTTTGGCAGCAATGCAATATTTGCTTGACTCTGCTTCAGGGTGACATGAGAAGCTACAGCCCTCATGAGATTTTTCAGCCCTGCCCAGGGGAAAAGAGTCTCTGATTGGCTGCCTTCCCCATTTTCCTGTCTCCTGGACAAGGGCAGCCACTCATGGCTGCTGCAGGAAGCAAGCAGAACTTTCCCCCATCGGAAGCCAAGAGGAGTCTTTCAGTGGACGGTATGGAGTAAGAGCACCTAATACCATTTTCAAAAGATGGGAAGCGGGAGCAGAAAGAACCCAGCAGCTCAGGGCAGTTCTGCTCCCTCCTCCCCTGCTATGAAATATGAATCAGTCTAGTCTCTGCCCTTCCCCACTCCTTTTTCCCTTCCTACAACGCCAGGCATGGGAAGGGGAGGGAGAGGGTGAGGGTGAGGAATCCCTGGACCTGCTCCCCCACTTCTGTCTGCCGTGGGAACATGGACACCTCACTAAAGCTGTGCCTCCCCATTCTCTCCCCTTCCCCTCCTCCCCAATGCTCAACATGCAGATGTTGGGTGGAAGGGCAGAATTCATATATGGCTAGGGGCAAAATTGATGTTGGGGTTTGGGGTGGAGAATGGGTCATGTGTGTGGCCGAGGGACACAAATGGAATTTCGGGTTGGGGGGGAAGCTGGGAGCTCAGCACTATCAGGCAGCATTTTATACAAATTTGTGTAATTTGATTTTATTTGGATCTTCCAACAAGTGCTCCTTGCAGCAGGGGCCAAAGTCATATTAATTCATAAGTCTGAGAGAGTTGGCAACAGTGTAATTGCCATACATATTGGGGATGGGCAGGGCGACTTCAAAATTCAAAGGAATACATCATGCTTTTGGTTCTTACCTACTCCATTTTGGGGCCAATTTCATGATACCTGGGCAGGGGAGGGGAGTCGAGTCTGACTTTGATTTTTTAACTTTTGCAATTGGCAATATTGGTACTTGGGCCATTCTTCTCCAAAAGCCCTTACCACTTGAGCTAAAGGAGAATCACTCAAGTGTTAGCTGTATAGTGCCAATGGCTCACAGCTGCATAGTTCTGATTTCTGTCCATTAGATGAGATACACATACTAACCATTACAGTATTTTTTTCTCTTATCCTTTAACGGGTGCCACCACTCATTTGCCTCAATAATCACATTGGCAAATAATCATTTCCTGAACCTTTCCTCTGTGTCTGAGACGTACTGATTTTTTTTCCTTTGATTTGTGCCCACAACAGTTGCTATAGTGGAGAGCTGGAGCTCTGTCATTGCTTCCCAGGGCTGCTTTCTTATCTAGCACCTGGCACTGGAATAATTCAAAGAACCATCATGAGAATTGCCTGAGATAGCACAAGGTCAAAAGTCATCTTAATCACACTGAAATAAGAACGTATCACCCCAAAACAAAATTCCATCTCTACAAATTTCATTCTTACAAGGTTTCAGGGTACATTAGTAAAATTTTCCCTTCTCAATTATTAAAATTCATTTAAGCAGCAATGCATTCGTTCTTGATGGGGTAACTCTAGTTTTAATCACTTACTTCTATGGTTGTGTTAGAAGATTTCCAAGTTGGAAGAAATGTATGTTTAGCAGCACTTAGGCCTTTACCTTATTCACATTATTGGTGCAGCTGCCTCTGTTTTGATTTAGAGGTCAATGTAGCTGAGAGTGAATTGAGCCAGTGACAGTGTGGGAATATGCCTCAGACAGAGCTATCAAGTGAGCTATTTGATCTGGTTATCAATTGTTAATTTGTCTACTGATCCTTAAACTAGATACCTGAACTGAAAAGACCACTATCAGCAACAGATGCAAATTATATGGATCCTGGAGAGGTATGGGTCCTACAAGAAGTGTGATGCTAAATTTTTTATTGCTTGCCTGAGCTTCTCCTATCTACACAGGTCTGCTAGTGCAGGACCTCTAAAGTCAGAATCGTGGTCCAATTACAATTGTAGCTAGAAGAATTAAGAATTGGAAATTAATTAAGGGCTATATTCTGACAGATAATCCAACAATAAATGGTACAATCAGGCATACATTTATACAAAAAGTTGCTGTTTAAAGCTTGCCCTCACAGCTCTGCCAGATCATTTTTATTCCTGACTATTATGTTCATGGTATACATAGAAGCTAGACAGACACACGCATAGTTTCTAGAAGGTTGCAATGTAACTTTCTTGATTTTAAGAAGTAAAAATAACTTTTGCAACAAGCACCAAAAGCAGAGAGAAAGTGGGCTGTTCCCTAAGGCATAGAAGCAGAACTCACCCCCAACACGTTGGCTGTTTCCTGAAAACCTCTGGTTGCAGGTTTCCCTACAGAGGCATCTAGACTGCAAACAGGAGCAGGCATTCATAGGAAAATTTAAAACGAAAGCTTATAAATTGTAAGTTTCAATACACCACACTGACCAGCAATATCTTGCTATTCCAGGCGCTGGGCATCTCTCCTGAGAAGAATCTGCCTGTCACGCCAAAAAATCTGACAATGTGGTGGTTTGGTGAAACACATAGATGGAGTCTAATATGAGAGTAGAGCTCATAGCCACTTGCATCTCCGTCCAGTAAATTGTCTGTTTTAATGATTATTTTATTTCCCAGAAGGCGGCTTGGCCTCATGAAATTACAGAGAAGAATTGAGAGAACTAGAGCCCCTTTGAAAAATTTCAGAAATCTGAATCTTTCCCTGTAGTGTAGATGTTTACCTACATTACAAGCCAAAAAAATAAAGCTGTTCTATATCTCAGACACTGACTCTTAATGTCTTGGACCTGCCCATCTACTGAATTGACCCAACAATCAGAGACTTTGGCACCCACCTACTGGTTCCTTTTTACAATTCAGACTTCTCCCTCATCTGAGGCAGCAGGCCTTCAGTTTGGTGGGCTATTCAAATTAGCTGGCAACCTCCTCCGAGCACTGGACAAGATGCCCATCCATCAGTCCAGGAGAAGGAAGTTCAGCAAAGGGGACAGAGTTTGGGGAGAGGAGAAGTTTTTTTTTCTGATCTCTAATACACATATGAATGTGGACAGAATTCCTTTAGCATCCCCTGACTCTTTTGCTCCTTCATGGAGCATTGGCTTTATCTGAGGTTCTCTGCTCATTGTGTCTGCATCTGGTCCCCTTGTTTTGGCCCTAAGACTTGCAGCCTCTTTTCTTGTTGTTTTTAATTTTTTTCCCCTGTAATCTGTGGATTTTGTGTTCTGTGGTCCCTCCCTAACCAGAATAGGCAGGCCTTTTTTATAGTTTTTATGGATCCACCCGCCAATCCTAGTTATCAAATTGGCCGGCACCTTCCATAAAACCCTAAATTGTAGGGGTGCGTTTAAAATATTAAGTTTAGGAATGTCTACGCAGCAGCTATGGGGCTGTTTCACTGTTCTGTAGATTCCGGGCTCAGGGTGGAGCCTGAGCTCTGGGACCCTCTCACCATAGGCGTGGTTTGACTTCTATGACGGGCGGGGGGGGGAGGGGGGGAAGCAGTTCCAGTGCAGCCTTCACCAGGAAAGCATGGACATTGGCCTAGTGACCTGTACTACTACAGATGAAATGGTGATGAGCTGGCAACTTTCTCTCCCAAGGCTCTGGAGCAGAGCTCGGTAGTGTTGTATGACTGGGCAATGGAAGTAGGAGAAGCAGCTGACAGTTTAAGCACAGACAGCAGCAGTCTGAGACATAAAACCCCTTTCAGCCTGAGCCCTCTCAAATGCCTGACTCTTAGCAACAGTGGCATCTAAAGTTTGCATTCTAGCACCTCCAGCCAGTAACTGTTTGCCCAGATGGTCATTGGCCACGCCAGTCACAAAAATATCCCTGAGCATAGGTCCCCAAATTTACAGTCCTGGGCCAACCGCCACAAATGACATGCAGATGTGGGATGCTAGCGAGCTTCAAAAACCAAGTTTTCCTCTTAACGGAACAATCTCTGATGCCAAAATGCTCATTGAGGATCTGCACAGCTGCGTTAAAAGAAGATTTGGGCTCTAGGAATCCATCATCAATATCAATGCCATCATGGCCTAAGCAGTTCTGCAGCAAAGGTAACCTAGCAGCATTGGAGAGTTGCATGATCTGCCCATATTTCATTCAGAATTTTCGGAACTAGCACCAGTCAACGGCTGAAGGTTGTGATTGGGTTGCAGAACAGAAACTCTCTTCATAATGTTATGCTCTGATGCATCCAAAACAGTAACCTCCACACACAAACAAAATAAAGAAAGACACACACAGGTATGTGGCCAATCAAAACATAATAATCGTGAACTAGTTAGGTCAGCAACAGTCTGAGCAAAATATAATAGTCGGAACAGCTGATATGTAGCAGCAGGCCTGAATAGCTGTTGCACATACTCCACACTATGCATGTACACCCCACCTGAATGTCCACACGCAACAGAATAGGAGCACTAGGTTCAGAGTGCAAGGGAATGGAACAGGAAGCAGGAAGGCAACACCCACACTGGTCACCACAGTTGGTCACCTAAACAACAAAGCAACCTGTTAAGAAGAAAACTCTTTTACAATTAACAAGATGAGATTTAAAAAGGAAGTAAGTTAAAAAGAAAGAGGGGGGGCGGTGGTGTGTGTGTGTGTGTGTGTGTGTGTAGGATTGTAGATTATTTAAAATGCATATCCAGTCCTGATTGTACCCTTCCTGCAGGCCATCAATGGGTAGCACTAGGATGCTATTGACCTGCTTGCTTTGGCATGAGAGTGTGCAATCATGACTAAGTTGCAAAGCTGCTGACAGATGCACCTCCTATCATTCATCCGCTCTGAAAAGACACTGAATCAACAGAATAAAGATCCCACGGCAACTTACTGCAAGCAGCTAAATGCTTCAGAATGATACCTTTGTCCTTCACAGTTCATTCAAGTGCTTTAGGAAAAAGATAGTCTGAGCATTAAAAATAACACAAAGCATCTAACCCAGCAGAGGAGGGGAAAAAGCCAGATTTCACATAAAATGATACAGGATGGTTTCCCCCCTTTATCCTTTTGTCTTTCATTTCAACCTTTCACTTTTTGGGGGGATAAAAGACCTTTCCTTCTCTGGCTGTGCCATAATTTTTTTATCCTGTGCTCCAGTTATTTGGTTTCACAGAAATCAAATTTAAAACACAACCCTCTTCCCAACTCACTCCATATCTCTGACTTAAATACATAATCTAGTTCAGATGGCATCATCAGACATAAACAAAAACCTCAAACCTGTCTCAGAAATCAATCCTTTTACATGGCACTCTGGTCTCTGTTAGTAAAAGAAAGTACCCAAGTAACATAATTTATGGAGTCAGAAGCAACTTTGCCCATATTAGAACTTGTTTCTAATCTGCTTTAGTATCCTAGAAATGGTGGCTTTTTTTAAACAGTAAAAATGCATTTAAACGGTAATGTCCAGATCATCAAATGGTCTATCTACACTAAAATATAACAGCTTAGAATCTTGACCTAAATATTTAAGCAAATATCTGAATTTGTTGTATGCGATAATTTTCTAGATGCATTTTAATGGGTATTTAATCAAGCAAATTATCTATAATTTACTGTGGGCCCAAAAATGCCAGTGTATTTAACTGTAAGAACATAAATGCATGCACAGATAATAGGCCATAATGTTACAGGTGCAAACATTTTAAGTCTTTTCAGTATATCTTATTGTTTTAAAGAGGTTACTGAGCTGCAGCATTGCAGATTTCTCACTTTGCTGCAAGATGACTTCTAGGGGAATTGGGAATGCCAGTCTGGGAAACTTATTTTCCATTGCATGCACAATTTATATGTGATAGGACGTGCTTGTGATCATTAACTTGCTCTATTGAGCAAAGTGGGGTGCAACTCTTTTTTTAATATCTTGTTTACAAAAGCCTATAGTTAACGCTTTCTACCCAGTATATGTTACTGAATGATAAGCTACAATGACATTACTGTATAACACAGAAGTCTGTTCATATGGGTCCCAAATTAATAGTGTCCAATGCCTTTTTTTGCTTCAATCTTCACTAAAAAAGGTTAATTGTGACCAGATGCTTAACACAATTAATATTACCAAGGAGGAAGGAACACATGCCAAATTTGAGAAGGAACAGGTGAAAAAATATTTAAATAAATTGGATTAATTCAAGTTGACAGGGACTGATGAAATTCATGCTAACATACTTAAGGAACTAGCTGAAGCATTCTCTAAACCATTAACGATTATCTTAGAACTCATAAAGGATGGGAGAGGTCCCAGAGGACTGGAGAAGGGAAAATATAATACTTATCTTTAAAAGGGAGGAAGGGAGGACCTAGGGTGTTGTAAAACCACTCAGCCTAAGTTCAATACCTAGAAATACTAAAACAAATTATTAAACAATCAATATGTAAGCACCAAGTGGGGAAATAAGGTAAGTAATAGCCAACGTTAATTTGGCATGACTTGTTTTTGACAAATCCATCTAATTTCCTCCTTTGACAGGTTACTTACTGGCTTAGTGGATGGGGGGTAGTGGCTGCAATAGACATGATATATCTGGACTTCAGTAAGTTTTTGACTCTTTTCCATGAAACCTTTTCATAAGCAAACTAGGGAAATGTGGCCTAGATGAAATAACTATAAGAATGGTGCACAACTAGTTGAAAAAACATATTCAAAGAGTAGTTATTGGTGGTTCACTGTTAAACTGGGAGGACACATCAAATGGGACCTTGCAGGGTCTGTCTTGTGTCTGGTACTATTCAATATTTTCATTAACAGCTTGGATGATGGAGGAGATGACGGCAAGCTGCTGCAAACACTTTGGAGGACAGGATTAGAATTCAGTTCTCCAATTTATCAAGATTATTTTGGTCTGAAATCAGTGAGATTAAAATTCAGCAGATACGTGCAAAGTACTTCACTTTGGAAGGAAAAATCATATGCACAACTACAAAATGGGAATTAATTGGGTAGTCCACAGTATTGCAGAAAAGGATCTGGGCGATTCTAGTGGATCACAAATTGAATGAGTCAATAATGTGATGCTGTTGTGAAAAAGGCAAATGTCACTCTGGGGTGTATTAACAGGTGTTTCAAACGTAAGACACAGGGGTGATTGTTCCCCTCTGCTCATTACTGGTGAGGCCTCATCTGGAGTACTGAGACCAGCTGGGGCACATTAAGAAAGATGTGGACAAATTGTAGAGATCCCAAAGTGTAGCAACAAAAATGATAAAAGTATTTTAGAAAACATGACATATGAAGAAAGGTTACAAGAACTGGGCATGTTTGTCCTAGAGAAAAGAAGACTTTAGAAGACTGTCTTCAACTATGTAAAAACTTGTTATAAAGAGGATGGTGATCGATTGTTCTTCATGTGCTCTATGGGTAGGAAAAGAAATAACCCACTTAGTTTGCAGCATGGGGAACTTAAGTTAAATATTAGGAAAAACTTTCTAGTTATAAGGCAGCTTAAGCACTGGAACAGGTTACCTGGGAATGTTGCAGAATCCCTGTCACTGAAGGTTTTTAAGAACAATTTAGACAAATATCTGTCACAGATGGTATAGGTTTATTTGGCCCTCCTCAGTGCATGAATAGACTAGGTGACTTCTTGAGGTCCCTTACAGCTGGACATTTCTATGATCAGAAATAATGTTTCAGTGTGGCACTTGAAATGTTTTTACCAGTTTGAGAGAGATTTCGTTTATATATAATTAGGATCACTAGTAAGATAGGTAAAATTTTGTAGACCAGTAAGTGCACCCACTATACATCAATGATGAAGGAAATAACTACTGTAGATGAATGTCTTCTCTGCTATTGGTCATAACATAGTTAGCTTTATTTATCTAATAGGTTTATCACAGAGGTGTTGAAGTGGCATTCAGCAATTAAAGTTTCCCTTGTTGTGGGGTATGTGTTTAGATGTCTTTTTGTTAACACACCAAAACCAATGGAACAACACATTGAGACCCATGTTAAAAAGCACAACTTTGTACAATATTTCCAGGTACCACTTTAAGCAGCATGAATTAATTTGACTTCTGATAATACCTATAGCAGAGCCAGTGTATTTGTAGTAGAGATAATCTTCTCCTCTGCTGTGAGCACCATGGCACAGCAAGTCTTTTAAACTAGGTAGTTGGGTAGAGTATTGTTTTGCCCATGTGCACATCTGTGTCTGTATGCTTCTGAACTGGTTACAGACTATAAATACACTTTAATCAGTCATTGTTTACTTGTGAATGAAAGTAGTCTCTCTTCCCCCATAATTTCAAAGACTTTGAGTTCCTATTTATAACACATAAGAACGTACTCTCTATGGGGGGAAAAAAGAAGGGCTGTGGGTGTAAACTGAGAGATGAGGACAAAGATAAAGTGACGGCCTTAATGCAATGTCATCAACAACTACAAAAGCTAGTTGAGTTGCAAGACAGCCTTGGCTTGGTTGAAGCTGTGCTTCAAGTGCTAACTGATCTATGGAGTATCAGCATTTGTTGCTGTTCTGTTATCTCTTTATTGTGAAGTAGAGCATATCCTTTTTAGTCTTGTAGCCAATGACTACATCTCACTTTCTTGATCTGTTGTCCAGTTTTAGACTGTATACTCTTTGGGGGAAGGGAACATGTATAAATGTATAACACTATAAAGGTGACTTTTAATAATATATGACCTGAGGGGCTTGATTTATGATTACAGGTAATCCTGCTGTTGGAAAAACCCAAGTGCATGGTCCTATTTTTCAAACTAGAGAGTTCTTAAACAGTGATAGAGCCAGTATTATTAGAAATGTCTGGGTGACATCCATGTAGAGAGACATTCCATGAGCAAGCATCCTAATCTCATGTTTAGGAGAGAATTGTGGAAGAAATTTTGTTTATTGTTAGGAATTGTAAAATGGGCACAGAATAGGGCTAATTTGTGTGGTCTGAGGGTTGATGGTGTTTTAGGGTTTTGGGAGGGTGGATTTAGTTTTTGAAGGACATGTTTAGGGAGAGAATGGTTACAAAATTGGGGTTGGGTGTACTTGGTTGATGTGTTGTGGTCCCTTTACACAATCTGGAATTACATATCCTACCACCTTTTTTGCCTATATTCAGTGGCCTCCTTAGACAGAAAGTAATGCTCTAAGTGTTGTTAGTAGCATGCATTTATTTTCACATTGGACTGTGCTGTATCACAGTGCATTGTAATATTGATTAACATTTAAACTTTCCCAATTCCTGCATCCCTGTAGCAATTTTTATATCTGCATCCTGGATGTAGTCCTTTTTTTTTCCCCCACATTTCTTCCACTCATGCACATTGAGGCACTACCATCTATCTTCCTTCATCTGAGGATTGGAAAGCAGTCTCCTCAGTGCTGCTTCTTAGTTAGCCAGAAAGGGTTAGTTACTACAGAATGACGTGAGATGCACACCTTTCCTACTCCATCCAGAGCAATCTTCCCCAGTCTTTTGATGCTCATGGCAGAAAATCTTGCACAGCAGTAGCTGTGTTGAATATTATAATTTAGGGGGTGGTCCCATTTGCAATGTCTTCTCCCTAATGATAAATGTAGACAACACTTCATTCAATAGATAGCACTGTGCTTTAAATTGTAGTCTTGTTAGATAGCTTGCTGGTTTAGAAAGATGATCTGTTGGGGTTTCTATTTTACTTCTGTATGTTGCAGTCTTTTGTATTGTGATTCCAAAAATTAATTCTACCAAAGAAAAGAAGGGACCGTACAGAAGCTCTGTTTTGTATGTAGCCACATGTAAGGTGCACCTTTTTGTAATATTTTTATTTAAGTTAGTGATGAGTTCATATATTTTTAAAAAATGAAAAACCATACTAATGTGCAACAGAAACATACTGAACTACAAAATAGTCTAGATGACTTAAAGTCATATATAAAATATTGACTACCATGCACATGTATATCTGTGCACTCATTATTGGCAAGTGTGGTAATGTTTACCATAATATCCTATATTCAGTTGCTTACAACTCTTTTTTCAAAACTTTTTAACCATTCAGGCTGAAATTTTCTATGTTGTGTGTCTGCCTTAGGCTGCCTTCCCCCGGCTCCCTTCCTTCTCCCCCATCCCTCCTTTTTTTTTTCTTTCTGCCAAAACAGTTTAGCTGTTTTAAAGAATAAGGTTGGGGAAAAAACATTGGAAAAATAGTAAAGAATCCCACAACTATTTGACTATAGGTATGTCTACACTGCAGAGTGAAGTCGACTTACTTTTTTAGAAGTCTTTGCGCCGGGCTCATGCGTCCACACTCACCACGCTTGTGTCGACATACAAAGCAGTGCACTGTGGATGGCTATCCCACAGTGCAACTAGCTGCGGTGACTGTTGGGACGAGTTCCATCATCCCATGATGCAACGCTCCTTCCTCCAAACAAACAGGAAACCAATTTTTGCACCGTTTATTTATGCCGCATGCTCACCATTGCTGCGGAGTCATGGAGCCAGCTCAACTCTGCACTCTTATTGTGAGCATCACAAATATATTGCGGCTTATCATTGAGTATTTTCGAAGTAGAGCAAGAAGCTGAAGCACAGGCAACTGTGATGCTACCCTGCTACAAGTCGTCAAGCGGAACAATTCCCAATTGCTTCAGACCATAATGCATCATTTGCAGTCTGTGGAGTACTTGTTCTGGTCCCGGGAAACAAGCACAGACTGGTGGGACCGCATCGTTATACAGCTGTGGGATGATGACCAGTGGCTGCAAAACTTTTGTATGCGAAAGGCCACTTTCCTTGAACTTTGCTTGGAGCTGGCCCCATCCCTGAAGCACATGAATACTCGCTTGAGACAAGCTCTGACGGTGGAGAAAAGAGTCACCATCGCTCTGTGGAAGCTGGCAACCCCTGACTGTTACTGCTCAGTTGGGAATCAATTCGGAGTCGGTAAATCTACAGTGGGCGCTGCCGTGATTCATAGTAGATTTCTGCTATGAAGGCTTTCTTCCCTGACCAAAAAATTCACATCGGGGGTGTGGAAATGCCAGTAGTGATCCTGGGGGATCCTGCTTACCCCTTGTGCCCTTGGCTAATGAAGCTGTACACCGGGCACCTTGACAGCGACAAGGAGAGTTTTAACAACAGTCTAAGCACTTGCAGAATGGTTGTTCAATGTGTGTTTGGGTGTTTAAAGGCCAGATGGAGAAGTCTCCTCACTAGGCGGGACATGAGTGAAAAGAACATCCCCTCAGTGACAGCTGCATGCTGTGTTCTTCATAATGTGTGTGTGAAGCAAAAGGGGAAAGGTTCTCCCAGGGTTGGGCTGTGGAGGCAGAAAGACTGGCCACCAATTATGAGCAGCCCGATGCCAGCAATATGCTGAGAGCTAACCGCGGAGAGCTTTGCACTAGGGAAGCATTGAAAACCAGGTTCTGCAATGAGATGCAGGACTGATTTCTGTTCCTGTCATTTGCTTTTGCTCAACATCCCCACCACCACCATCGATATCAGTACCCTTCAAATCCCTCCCAAACAAGATATGATTTAATAAAGAAACGTGTTGAAATGATGCAAACTTTTATGTATGAACATTCAAGTCATGGGCAGGGAAGTGTTCATTCACAATTTCTCAAGGGGTAGCATGGTTTCTTGCAGGCCAGCTGTCAGCGGGGCCACCGCTGCTTTCTGCTCGCCTCCACCGGGGCGGAGTGCATCACGTACTGCAGCGTGGCCATTCTCCTCTGAGACCGCTTGGGGGTAGGGGAGCGGCAGGGCAGCAAAGCCATAGGCAGAGAAACATTATGAAGGGGCTGCAGTTGGACTCTGTTCGGCCTCTGCTCCTCCTGAAGCTCCACAAGCCGCTGGAGCATGTCTCCCTGGTCGCACATGATTCATAGCATCTCCTGCATGGTACTGTGGTCATGCTCCTGCATTTCTCTGCGACTCTCCCTGTCCATGTCCATATTCTGGGTCAAGGTCAGCCACTATGCTCTGAGCTGTGTCTCTGCGGCCATGGAGGTGTTCATGAGCTCGCCAAACATGTCGTCTCTTGATTTTTTTTTTTCCTCTTTCTAATCTGCGATAGTCTTTCCACAGCATTTCTAGAGGGTTGGGCCAAGGCCGAGGCGTCTACAGAATGAAAAGAAATGCACAAGGTTGCCATTGTTAGAAAATGAAACAACTGCAGCAATGTATAAAATACTCCCCTTGCAGTGCACAAGGCAAACCCAGACTCTCATTCCATTCCTAACATCCCAGAAGGGTTGGCTTGCTGTGCCGTTAGAGATGGTAAGCCAGGGGCACTTCTCTGTGCTATAGAGAGGATTAATGATCTTTTAAAAGCTCATTTCAAATGCCCTGTGTTAGAAGGGTGCCTGGGCAACATGGTTAAATTTGGATGAACATTTTGTCAGGAGGCGGCCACAGGGGATCACAGAACAGCATGGTGGGGGAAGGGGGGGATAATAGTCTCTTCTGAAACCAAATCAAAATAATTCAAGTGACTTGGTAGGATACTACATTGGGGAATAGAGGTACAGGGTATACGCTGTGCAGCTCGGATATTTTAAACATGCGCCATCTTCCCTAGGTGACCATGAGGGATATCAGTCTCCTGAGGGTAATGCACGAGTGAAGGGGAGATTTGCTGCATGCAGCGGGGTACCAGCCTGGCCCTTATGCTGTGTTCCGCCATGATGTCTGCTCCCTTGATTGCAGCATGGCAAAGTATCCTACCGGGGAGGAAGGAACAAGGCTGCTCTCCCCCAAAACCTTGTGCATAGGATAACAGATTACCTATATGAAAGTTTCCTTGAGATATCAACTGATGATTCTTGGAGCATATCTCTGCATATAAATAATCTGTTCCGGAGATAACCCCCCAGTAAAGTCCACTAAATGCCTGAAATCCCTTCCTGGCCCCGCCCTCCCCCCACCTCCCCTTTTAAAAGGACAGAAATGCTAAGAAGAAAAGAAAACTAACCAGATGTGCCTTCCCCGGGATCATTATTGCTGTCCTGTGTGCTGCTGGACTGCTCTGGGGTCAGGAATAGGTCTTGACTGTCTGGGAGAATGGACACCCTGCTCTCCTGCACCCTGCTCTCTTCAGCCTCCTCCTCGTCCACGGAGTCTTCATCATTGTCCATGGACTGTGATGTAGCGGAGGTATCGATTCTGCGGGGCGGCACTGTGGTGGGGATACTGCCGAGAATTGCATGCAGCTCCTCGTAGAAGCGGCATGTTTTTGGTGAGGAGCCAGAATGGCTGATAGCTTCCCTGGCTTTCTGATATGACTGGTGCAGCTCCTTGATCTTCATGCAGCACTGCTGTGCATCCCTGTTGTGTCCCTTCTCCAACATGCCCTGGGATATCTTCCCGTAAATGTCCAAATTCCTTTTGCTGGCTCTGAGCTGAGCCATAACAGACTCCTCACCCCACAGACCGATGAGATCTAAGACCTCTGGTCGATTCCATGCTGGAGCACGTTTGGGCCTTGCAGTAGCCATGAGGAGTCTAGTGACAAAGCTCTCTCCATGCTGGCTGCACCGGAAATGAACATTCAAATTTTCCCAAGGCATGAGGGAAGGGTCCATTTCCGGGTAGCATGAGCATGTAACACAGAGTGCGAATGTCCAGAGTGGTCACAATGGGGCATTGAACGTTGAATTATGTTACGCTCTGTCTACACTGATGCAAAATCGACCCAATAAAATCGATTTAGGCGCTACGCCACTTGTGGCGGTGGTCTTATTACGTCGACTTTTGCCACAGTTTAAGTCCACCGAACTGCTGTGCCAGTGTAGACGCAGGCTTTCGGAGATCGACGTAAGTGACGTTACGTCGACCTCCGTTGCCCGTGTAGACCAGGCCTGAGAAGCTCCAATCCCTTCTCTCTTTGGAGCAGGGACCTGAAATTTGGTGAGGGGATTGCCCAGGTGTCATGTCATCTCCATGAAAATTCACCCAAATCAGGCAAAGTTTTATAAGCCTCTTTTAAAAATTGCAGGTTGCACATGCCTTGTAGAGACTTGTTTGAATCTGGCAGCTAAGTTCTTCTAAGGTTTGATCTATCCCAAGCCTACTCCAAAGGGCTGCAAAGGCTGAGCATTACTTTCCCTGTAATTGCTTCTCCTGGTAGCTAGGATTGTGTGACTGGCACCGAGAGCATTATACGGTAACTTGGGGAATAAAGAATTCTGTTGAAAATTGGTGACTAGAGCCCCTGAAAGCTCTCTGCTGTTTGGTTAGAAGAGTTTTGATAACCTAAGCTTTTCAAATGCATCCATTAGATACATGATCGACTGTGAGTGTGAAAATTTCTGGGCACTGGAACTTAGAGCCAGGAGACTGTGTTTATCTCTGTAATTGAAGACTGCATCATAATCCATACACACAAGAAGGCAGAATTAAGGTTGTACAGACAACCTTAATTCTGTAATTTCCTGAATTTTGAATGCATGACTTTGCAGCCTTGACGTTCTTTAAATGTAGTTTGTTAGTTTGATTTTGAATGCCATACACTTATATATTTGGTTATTTGCTTATTCCCCAGTGCCCTTAACCAAAACAATATGAATCAAGAGGAAATGAAGGTAGAGCTGTTTGGAAACTTTCTGTCTAAAAATACCAAATCGATGCAATTGACGTGTTCTGTGGCTTCCAGAGCTTTCCATTTATAGTTAGTGTCAATAACTTAGTGCCAGATTCTATCATCCTAACTCACCCATAATAGTAAATTACTATGCAATTTGCTCCATTAATTTCAATGTGACTACTTGCAGAGTAGTCTTAGTAGCATTACTATTAAACAAGAATAATGGTGGTCTCCTAATTTTCTCTTACATATGAATTTTTAGTTTCCACAGAATCTTCCAGATATCTTAGAAGTGTGTCAAATTATTATTGAATAACTCCTGTCATTTAGCTTTTTCTTGACACCTCCAAATGCAGAAATTAACATTTTACTCTTGGGTGGATATGGATTTGTCGCAATAGGAGATGCAAGATTCTCTCATCTGAAGTATTGCTAAGGAAAACATTTCTGGATGTGTTGTTTATACCCATAGAATCATGTAAGTGTTTTAAGAAGCCAGATTTGGTGACTGCTAATGATTTGTTCTTACTGCTGCCCAGCCTATTACTTGTAATGCCATCTTCCCCATATGCTGTGTGCACAGTATGACACTTCAAAGCTTGGATAATTCAATAGCAATCCCAATTATTAGAGATAAATAGTAACTTTAAACTTGTGTCTAAAGGCAACTGATTATATTTGGTTTTATAGGCAAACCTTTGTGCAAGGACAGCAAATAGATCTTATATGGTGGGTGAGGACCAAAACCTGAAAGGCACACTCCAGTTCAACCACCAGTTATAGCTGCAGGAATTATTGGGTGAAATTCTATTCCCTGCTTTATGGAGGAGGTCTGACCAGATGAGTATACTGACCTCCATCTGACCTTAAAAATCTATAAATGGGTTTTCACAAATACTCTTGAAAAGGGAGTAGCCAGAATGTAAACAGAGGGGCCACGTAAAAGCAGGAGAGGAAAGAGAGGGAAAACTCTTCACTGATACAGGAGTGTGCGTTGTAGATGCCAAGATGCTAAATGAGAGTAGAGGTAATAATCAAGAGTGAAAGGTCAATCACACTGGCGTACATACATACACGTATACAAACCCTTAGATGTCTGATATTTTCTTTTACAGAACTCAGAAGTCTGTCCCTGCGTCATTTTATCTTTCTAAGTGTTAAACTGGATGTGAATTATACCATTTACCTTTTGACTTTCCCTCTATTGATTTTTTCTATGACATAACCCTAATTTTATTAAGATAATTGGCTAATTGACTGTTCTGTGAGGATAAGTGCTGCAAGTCATAAAGTGATAGAGGAAAATGAAACTCAGGATTCAGAAGAGCCTGAATAGCTACCAAGGAAACTTAGTGTCCGATCCTGCAGCATTTGGACTTGAATGGCTCAAGATGAAGCCTCAAATGTTGCAGGTAATTAAACGTGAGCACAAGCCCAGCCTAAGAAACATTGCTTGTAGCTACAGGGGATGTGAATGCTAAAATAACTAGTTAAACTGTCTGTGCAGTTGCTTTGTCCTGGCAGACAATATGAAGTAGTGGAGGCTGAAGGATTTCTGGCCTATATAGTAGAACTGGTCAGAAAACTATTCTGTCAAAAAAATACAATTTCATCTAAATCAAAACCTTTCCCAGGAACACTATCAATTTTAACAAAATTTACAAAGAGAAAGTCAAAATGAATAGTTTCAAGTTTCTTATTCCGATAAAGTGTAAACATGTCATTTAGACTCTTATATTTAAAATCTCTCTATATATTACTTAATATTGGAAACAAGATTCTCTAAAGAAAACAATCGGACATTACCCAAATACTATGTTTTGGTTATTTCCGAATCAAACTTTTTTTGTAATTTCCATTTTGTGAGAAATTGACTTTTTGCAGAATGAAAACAAATTTTGAAATGTCAGAATTTCCCACAAAATGGAAATTCTGTTTTTGACTCATTCTGCTACAAAGTAAAACACAGCCGTGCCCTTGAAGAGTTTACAATCTGATTTAGGACAAGATACTTGTGGGCATAGCAAACCATTGGAGAGAAAATGGAAAGAAGGATTAATAGTGACCCAGGTGATATGGTTATAGAGGCTAGCTAATGCACAACTTGACTTTAAACTGTGGCTTTAAAAGGAACTGCTAAGTGTTTCTTCCAGTCCTGCCTCTTAATTTCCTTAGATTTTAGATGAAAAATACAAATATTTTATTCAGCTGTCATGCTGCTCTGAGCAATGTTAGCCTGTTCTTTGTAGGGAGTGGATGGCTTATAAAAGTAAGGATCATCAGACCCTTCAATATACAGTATAGCTACTGTGCTACAGCAGTTCTAGTGAAAATCTGACATCATTCAGAGTGACTTCAATGGTGCTCCCAGCACTGAATGTTATCTTAAAGAAGCTAAACAGAGATGAACTGCAGATGGCTTCTGGTAAGGTTTTTAAAATGTAAAATTCCCCTAATACATATCCCCTTTCTCTTTCTTATTTTATTCTCCATCTATTATTTGTATTCTGGTAAAACTCAGTGTGCTAGGGCCAGGCTCTCTTTCTCATATACATCCCAAATTCCTGCTCTAATGTGCTTATAACCTAGGATGACACGCGACACCTTAAAATATGGGGTATATTTTGGTAATACATTATAATTTTTTTAAAGACCCATCAAATCCCTTCTCAAAAAAAATCTCTTTTTCAGTGTTGTCTACAAAAAAAACTTGACAATGGTTAGGCTGCAGATGTGCTGACACCACTGCTTATCATGCTGATTGATCGGTATTCTCATTGTTTCCTTGTACTCCGCCATCTGTCTATATGCATATGTGGTCTCTTGTCTTATACTTAAATTGTAATCTCTTTGGGGCAAGGACAGACTTTTTGTCTTATTTATACAGTGCCTAGCATGGTGAGGTGCTGGTCCAGGACTAGGCACTATGATGATAAAAATAACTGCTCCCAGAGTGATAGAGAGGGAAGACAAAAGAGCTCACAGGGGAGCCAAATTGATTCTTTTTTTACATTAAAACATCTGTGGAAACTTCTGATTTTTATAAGAACCTCTTTTCATTCTGTACTTTATTAATAAAAGGATGAGAATCACTTCAGCTTCTCCCATCCTTAATCTTTAAACAAAATGTATTTTAAAAAATCTGCTGGATTTAGACAGCTCAAAGATCCCTCCTCCCCCCCCCCCCCATATAAGAATATCCTACACTGTAACTTTAACACAATAGTAATGGATAGCATTAGGATGAAGCTGACCTTCAGAAATAGACTTGTGAGCCACAGATTTTGTTCAGTTTCTAGACTTCACTGCAAACATATTGCCTAATTAAATTGTAACTGACTTTTTTAGTTTTCAGCAAATACGTGAAAAATGATATGCAGAATTAGCTCTTAGCTATCAACAAAATTGGAACTCTTCCTTTTGAGTGTATATATGCCTTTTCTTTGTATCTTAATATTATTACCTTACATTGTATTCTGTTACACTATTGTATCCAGTTGAACTTGATGGGGAATACATTATGCAAATCCTTGACCGCTTCTTTTGTATCAGCAAGAGAGATCTCTGAAACGTAAGCATTATTGCATAGTTACTTATTAAAGTCAAACACTAGTACAGCCAACTGTTTCTGAAAAGGAAAAAATACCTTAGGGACAATATGGAGCCTTGGCTGCTAAATTTTCCTTATTTAATGTGACATAATTAAAATTTACTAATTACAACAGGGTACCAGTGCCTTCCAACAGACTGTGGGGGTGGGATACTCTGAGAGGTGGAGCATACTAGAATGCTACTACACTGGGGCTAATACTGAGAAGGAAGAGACAGACAGACAGACATCACTGGGAAAGTGATATAACTTTTCTCTGTCTGATTAGATATATCTCTGAGAATCCCAGCCTGAATATAAATTCTCAGTGTGAGGGTTCCTGCATCCTGGACAAGGACAAGTCAAGAGGGGGAAAATGGGTGACCTGGGGCATTGAACTGCCAGTTTGAATGGAAATGCAGCAAAGAGGAGTAAGCTGTCAGAAGTCAAGGAAGGGGCTGAGCAGAGAAATGGAGCTGAGGTAAGTCAGAAAGGAAAGGCCTCCTGGAAAGAAAGTGGACTGGAGAGAATATGCCTGAGGCTCAGGTTCAGTTTCAACAAATTGTCTGTGATTGCTCTGATCAGAGGTCTGTTGTGACAGGGGAGGGGACAAACTGCATTGGGCATGGGGTCATTTAGAGTCAGCTCACAGACAGTTATCTTTGACACAAGTTCAGTAAGGTAACAGCACAAAATTGAGGCTAGGCACTGAGAAACTGGAAGTAGGGGCAGCAAAGTTACCTAAAAGTGGTAATACCCTGCATATGACCTTCCTAACCTGAACAAGATACTGCTTGCTCAGCAGCAAAACTCTCCTGGGGCCCTTGATGACCTGTGCTGAGACTTGAATGGGTCACATCTACCCTGGAATAACTGTCAAGAGGGGAGAGACAAGGAAAGTAACAGCTTAATTTTACAGCCAAGCCTAGTAGTTTGTGTGGCTAGTATTAGAATCTTGAAATGTTAGATGCAGTAACTGATGTTATTACAGGCCACAGTTAGGTTTGATTTTTGAGGGAGAATAAAGCTTGAAAGCTACAATACTAGCTTATGGCATAGGCCACAATCAGTTAGTTCAAAGACTGTTATTTTTCCCAGACAGGCAACTCATGGTTCAATTTGCCAATCAGGCCAGAGCAGGTAAAATAAATTGACCGGCTGCTGCTACAAAGCACAAATCAAATACTTTTACAGCCTTGCAGTTGCAAACTTCATGGCTGCTGCCAGGGTCAGGTAATTTAATTGCACAGGGCCAGATTGCAGTCCACCCAGCACAGTCATATTGCAGAGTAAGGGGGAGTAAAACATCCCCTTACTTCCTCAGCGAGCCACTACATCGCCACCTCCTGCCTCACTGTGCAAGTAAAGAATAGAAGGGATGGAGAATGGGTGAGGTCTTGGCTCTACTCCCTTTAATATATCTAGAGACATATTTGGAGCAGGTTTAGGACCGATGCAGGATACGTCACTCCTGGAGCAGGGTGGAACTAGAAGGCAGATTGTGACTCTCCACTGGGAGCTGGAATTTAGAATTGCTCAGTAGTGAATGTAGACTGTTTACGTGCTGTGCAGGCCAGTAAAAATAAGATGTCCTTAGTGTGGTTGTAGCGCACAGCATCATCCACGATCTTGAGTTTTCTAGTGGGGATCTTGGAAAAGATTATCCCTCTCTTAAAATGTTGGAATTAATTTTGAGTCCTTTTCAAATTTTAACCAAGGAACAAAAAAACAGCACCCACTTCAACCTCTTAAAGATAATCACATGTTACCTCAGAGGAGGCCACCATGTACACTGAGGGAGAGATTTTTTTCAGAAGCACTTAAGGGTTTTAGGAGCACAAGTACTAGTGAAAGTCAATTAGGCGTGTGTGCCTAAATATCTTTAGTGCTTTTGAAAAATCCCACCCTGAGTTACTAGTCAGGCCAGAGCATGGGAGGCAGTGACTAAAAATCACCATTAGGCTGTCACCTATTTGGAAGGTACTGGAGAGGCTGATGTAGTTTAAGGTAGGGGCATTCAAAAGGAAATTGAGAGGCAAATTCCTATTGTGTTCTGGGAAATGGGCAGGCACAAGCTTGGTCACAGCTGAAGGCCCTGTCCCTAGCCTAAAGGGAGGAGCAACTGAACCCGGATAGTATTTTCATGAGGAATTTAAACACTGCTGAGTGAAATCTTTCTCACTTTTCAAGGACAGAATCTCTTGTTTGAGCTTTGCACAAACTAGAAAGGGCTAGGCTAGAGCACTCAGTAATTAAAGGCACCTCTAACCCTTATGTCGAAAATATTAGTTTTGGGGATGACAAATGTAAAAGGGGTAAAAATGTAGGTCTTTAGAGACAAAGTTGCAGATAAATCCGTTCTATATACTCAGTGTCACTAGGATCCAATTCTTTGGTGATCTCGAATCACATTCTGAATCTGAATCCTTGCTGTACCTTGCAAGATGTCACTTGCAGTCCTAACAATGCTCCCCAGCTAAATTAAAATTGCTACACATCCTTCCCCCTCCTAAAATCATGACATATACTGTCAGTGTTTGAGACAAGTCTAGTGATTCATACCTGCCTGAGAGGTTAGGCAAAGATATACGGGAGGAAGGGAGTCGTGCAAAAAAGCATGAAATAAACATTAAGCTATGTCTGGGTCAGATGCTGTGTCACTCACATCAACACACTTTGAACAAACAGTTATTGAGGCCTAGTAGGCAGGGAAGTCAAGCACCTTCCTTTGGTACTGAATACAAGTTAAGTGAAGTTAATCTGTCCTTACTTTGGGTTTCATCTTTGGGACTCCTGTTTGATTAACTGAGCAGCTACAGTGCATCTGGGTAAGGAGACTCATAGCAAAATACCTGTGACTTCATTTGCGACAGCATTCTGTAAAAGAGGCTATGAGAAAGCAGCAAGTACCTGTGTTTAAAAAAAAAAAAAAGTTTTATTTCCATCCATAGGGTAGACTCTGCATCAGGCCAAATTCTTCTCAAGAGTGTACAAATCCCATCAGGATCTCAAGTGCTTGTCAGGAAGAATTATTTCTCTTTGTGTGTCTGTTAACTGTCTCCATGTGCATTAGAAATACAGTCTCTGGCTGCAAACGCTCGATTCATGACAAAGCAATGTTCCTGGGAAATGGACAAAACTCCCTGACAGTCATAGATAGTTCTCAGTTGGTAGAAACCATTCCTTTGAGCACCATTAAAAGCAAATGCTTTTACATAATGTCAAGTGACATGCATTGTGACATGATGTGGGCAAATACCAGAAACAATTCCAAGGTCCCATGGCACCTTCTTTTATGACAGCATGGCTGTCTTCTGTCACAC
This sequence comes from Emydura macquarii macquarii, assembly GCF_026122565.2. Classification (NCBI taxonomy): domain Eukaryota; kingdom Metazoa; phylum Chordata; order Testudines; family Chelidae; genus Emydura; species Emydura macquarii. Next base: position 1,186,703 of record NW_027132308.1, on the reverse strand, counting down.
CTGCACCATGGGACTCATCTCCCAGCTGGATACAAGGCTTTTAGGGTCCCTTTAGACTGCTTCTGTCCTACTGAGTGTAAAGAGCTCAGAACATGGGTGAGGATCTCACCCTGTTCTCCTTCTTTAGTGAATTTAGTGCTGGTGAAAAGTGTAGGATTGGGGCTGAAAGACCTGATGCCTTAAGCCTTTGTCTAGCCACAGTGCAGGTACTGCCACTACAGCATTAGTGTAAGCTTCCCTTATGTTACCCTCCTAATCCATCTCCACCCTCTGCTGGAGGGAGCTGCTCTTGGTGTAAGAAGCCAATTCACTCTCCATGGCCATTCAGTCTTTGACGTTGCTAGTGAGAGCACAAGCATTACTGGCAGTAGTGGCAGCAATTCTTGTGATGTATACACCTGTCCACGGTGAAATGGTTAAGACCAACCAATCATTTCACATACCAGTAGATCACCCAATCATTTTAATTACTTATTGATTTCAGTTGGACTATTGACCTAGGCCCCTTATGGGGTTTACTTCAATATGGACTTCCACTGAAGTCAACGAGGCTCTGCTCAGGCATAGATGGGTCTCTGAGGATCAGAGTGGCCTCTCTGCTGAGACTGCACCAGTGGTAGGGGGAGGGAATTATCATGCTGCTTTTCTTCCTGTACTCTGCAATCCACAGGGAAAGTGACTGGGACCACCCACCTCATTTCACATATCCCACTAAACATTTGGGCTACTCAACTGAACCGAATCTTAGGGCCCTTGTAAGCTCCCCCTTGCTAGCCATCTACTACTTAATACAGCAGGTGATATTGAATGATGACTCTCCATCCTGAAAAACTCACAGTAAAGAATGTTAGCAACACACTTTCCATCCCAGCCAGTCAGAGCGGGTTTAACAAGAACGTAATAGATGGTCTCCTCTGCCACTTTATATTCAGAGAACATACAGTGGCTCCATGAGAAACGGGATGATCCACATCATTTTATTTTCTGGAATCTCACTTATTCACAGCACATTAATTATGCAGGAAATGAAGTGATATCTTAAATTCTGAAAATACTTTTTTAAAATCATGCATGCACAAATAAATTATGTAATCATAGAATCATAGAATATTAGAGTTGGAAGGGACCTCAAGAGGTCAACTAGTCCAACCCCCTGCTCAAAGCAGGACTAACCTCAGCTATATCATCCCAGCCAGGACTTTGTCAAGCCTCAGCTTAAAAACCTCTAAAGATGGAGATTCCACCACCTCCCTAGGTAACCCATTCCAGTGCTTCACCACCCTCCTAGTGAAAAACTTTTTCCTAATGTCCAACCTAGACCTCCCCCCCTGTAACTTGAGACCATTGCTCCTTGTTCTGTCATCTGCCACCACCGAGAACAGCCTAGCCCCATCATCCCTGAAACCCCCTTTCAGGTAGTTAAAGGCCGCTATCAAATCCCCCCTCATTCTTCTCTTTTGCAGACTAAACAAGTCCAGTTCCTTTAGCCTAAGTCCTGTGCTCCAGCCCCCTAATCATTTTTGTTGCCCTCCGCTGTACTCTCTCCAACTTGTCCACATCCTTTTTGTAGTGGGGGGCCCAAAACTGGACACGATATTCTAAATGCAGCCTCACCAATGCCGAATAGAGGGAATAATCACTTCCCTCCATCTGCTGGCAATGCCCCTTCTAATGCAGCCCAATATGCTATTAGCCTTCTTGACAACCAGGGCACACTGCTGACTCATATCCAGCTTTTTATCCACTGTTACCCCCAGGTCCTTTTCTGCAGAACTGCTGCCTAGCTCGTCGGTCCCCAGTCTGTAGCTGTGCATGGGATTCTTCCTTCCTAAGTGGAGGACTCTGCACTTATCTTTGTTGAACCTCATTAGATTTCTTTTGGCCCAATCCTCCAGTTTGTTTAGGTCACTCTGTATCCTATCCCTACCTTCCAGGGTATCTACCACTCCCCCCAGCTTAGTGTCGTCCGCAAACTTGCTGAGAGTGCAATCTACCCCATCTTCCAGATCATTAATGAAGATGTTGAACAAAATCGGCCCCAGGACCGACCCCTGGGGAACTCCGCTTGTGACCAGTTGCCAGCTAGACATGGAGCCATTGATCACTACTCGTTGAGCCCTATGCTCTAGCCGGTTCTCTATCCATTTTATAGTCCATTCATCCAACCCATACTTCTTTAACTTGCTGATAAGAATACTGTGAGAGACCTATCAAAAGCTTTGCTAAAGTCAAGGTATATCACGTCCACCGCCTTCCCTACATCCACAGAGCCAGTCACCTCATCATAGAAAGCAATCAGGTTGGTCAGGCATGACCTTTCCTTGGTGAATCCATGTTGACTGTTCTTGATCACCTTCCTTTCTTCCAAGTGCCTTAAAATGGATTCCTTAAGGACCTGCTCCATGATTTTTCCAGGGATTGCAGTGAGGCTGACCGGTCTGTAGTTCCCTGGATCCTCTTTCCTCCCTTTTTTGAAGATGGGCACTATATTTGCTTTTTTCCAGTCCTCAGGGACCTCCCCCTGTTGCCACGAGCTTTCAAAGATAATAGCCAATGGCTCTGAAATCACCTCAGCCAACTCCCTCAGCACCCTCAGGTGTATTGCATCCAGTCCCATGGACTTATGTATGTCCAATCCTTCTAAATAGTCTTGGACCTGTTCCTTCAGCACTGCGGGATGTTCGCCTCCTTCCCATTCTGTGCCACCCAGTACAGTAGTCTGGGAGCTGATCTTGTCTGTGAAGACAGAGGCAAAAAAGGCATTGAGTACCTCAGCTTTCTCCACATCCTCTGTCACTAGGTTGCCTCCGTCATTCTCTAAAGGGCCCACACTTTCCCTAATCTTCCTCTTGTTGGCGACATACCTGTAGAAACCCTTCTTGTTCCCCTTCACGTCCCTTGCTAGCTGCAACTCCAATTGTGCTTTGGCCTTCCTGATTTCATTCCTGCATGTTCGAGCAGTGTTTTTATAATCCTCCCTAGTCATCTGACCAAGCTTCCACTTCTTGTAAGCTTCTTTTTTGCGTTTAAGTTCGCCAAAGACTTCTTTGTTAAGCCAATATTTGGACTGATTTAGAAAATTGACTCTGGGAGAATTATTTAGTGATAGAATATTTTAAAATAGTTTATAAAATGCCTTGAGATGCTTTAGCTGATGAAAATGACTGTCTATTGTAGCAAGTGGGCTGGAGCCATTTTTTATTTTAAAAAAAAAGGATTATAGTGGTGGGAAGAAAGTGCTGAGCTATTCAGTCACTACTTTTGATAAGCACATGAGCTAAAGGACCTCTTCTATTTACTAAAACAAATGCTCTGCATAGTGGAATTGAAGCTAGTCGTTTAGCGCTGACATACAAAAAATGAGTGGGTGTCATAAGAAAAGCAGTCTGTCAGTGTTCATACTGGAATAAGTGAACTTAAAAAAATGTGTGTAGGCCACATGGTCATCTAGGGACTTGTTTCTGTTCTCCTCTATCTATACAGCACTGCCCCTCTGCTCTAGCTGCTGTGTTTTTTGACGTCATTTGATAAATAGCTCTCCTGTCTATCTGCAGGATAAAATATTCTAAACATCTGGTCTATGCATTTGTGTATTGGTTCCACTTTGACAGTGAAGGTGGAGGTTTTCAGAAGATGTGAGCAGTAGAAGAATCTAAACAAAATTAAAAAAAAAAAAAAAAAAAGATGCTCCCAGACTGCTCATCTCTTTCTGGAGGGTAACTTATCTCTGTGGTCTGTACAAAAGAAATTCTGTGGCAAGTCCAAAGGCTCATAGGAACATGTGCCCATTTGCATCCTTTACATTGGAGATGCTTTTGTGATTGCTGCTTACCCTTTCCTTTCAGTCAGATTATCCCGATTCCATTCACCCGATTATCTGACTTGTTCCTGCAGCTGCATTTCCTCAATTTTTTGCACAGCTGCAGCATTGTTAGGAATCACCTCTGCTACTGTCCCAGCTGCCATTGTCTCATTACTTAGATTTCTTCTTCTGTTTGCCTTGCTGCCAGTTGCTCTACTGAAACTATGTTCTGCAAGATGTAAGAGAAGGCATAGAAAGACAGAAAATGTTCTTCAGTGCGTCTAGATGATGAATATTATTTATTTGCATTGCAGTAACACCCAGCAGGTTTATACAGGATCAGGGCCCAATTGTGCTAGGCACTGTATAAACACACAAAGTTATGGTTCCTGCTTCAAACAGCTTACCTTCTAATCTTTTGCCACTAGCAGCATCCCATGAAGAAATTAGGCTTCCAGGCATCTCCTAGGCTTGGGCAACAGTCACATTTTTCTTTTCATCCATTAAAATTTTTCACAATCTCCATTATTATGTTTTGATTATATTAGCCTCTTGAAATCCCAATTAATGATCAGGGCCTCATTGTGCTAGGTGCTATCCCAGTCTCTGATCCAGAAAGCTGACAGCTTAAGTATCAGGCAGGATGTAAACTGTGGTCAAAACCAAGACTCACCATGGGGGTGAGTGAGAAGACATAACAAACCAAAGTTTGGGGAAAAGCAGAGGGCTTGACTTGACACTTGCCAAAACTATGGGTATCTTGACAGAGGTAGATTTTAAGGAGTGATTTCAAAGAGAAGGTGGTGGCTTTGCAAATTTGACATGGAGTTTTTCCCCAAACCATGGGGAGCCGTATGGGAGAAAGCAGGGAGGTGCTTGAAGGTGTTTGCAGAACTTTGTTCTGGACTGACTGTTTTCCAGAATGATTGATGAAGCCCCAGGTCGCGTGCTTTCCACAGAGGCCTCTAGTCTGCAAGCAGGATCAGGAAGTCCTTTAAGACTTAAACTGACCACTTGTAATTTTCAGTTCATTTTCATGATATTTTCAGGGGTGTCAATTTCACCCACCACTGCAAAATCTGCCAGCTCCTTCAATTTCTACAGTAGCTTGTCAATTTCACATTTCAATTTCCCCATCACCTCTTTCGCTCTGCTGAAAAATCCCGCGTGTCTTGTTCACCACCAAAAAAATGTGCTGATCCATACATTTCGGCGGCGCCTCCCTGTATCTTCCTATTTGACACCCCTGCATTAGGGTGTGCCTGGGCACACCCGGCACATCCCGTGCACATGCCTATAGTAGCAATGTTGCCACTCAAATTAGGTGTTTTTCTAATGACAAAATGTATCTTAAGTAATTGAGATTTATGTGGGGTGTGGACCACAATTTTGCCCTAAATTCCATTGAAGTTAATGCTGTCTTATGACTAGAAAAGCATAGGCTTACTTTGCTGAAAGCCTTCTTGAGCCACTTTCAGTATTTTCATTTAGCTTTGTTTGCTAGAAAAGTTGCATATATTTTACACCGCCGTTTCCTTGGAATGTTTTAGATGTACTGTAGCTCAAACACAGTCATTCTTTCATAAAGTATGGGGGTTGGACAATGTGACATTTTTGGTCAGAGATGTACATACTGTGCCACCCAAAGTTATAGGACAAGAATTTGTGTTAGGCCTGATTGGTTATTTTGTAGGAGGTGTGAAAGATATAAACAGATATTTGAGCTGAGATTTTTAAAGCAGGTTAGGGCATTTACACACATCTTCTATTACTTTTAATAGGGTTATTAATATGGGTCTCAATAATTCTAGTCAAAATAATAGCTGACTTGCTATAGTTTAAAAGTGTTATTTCAAACAAACAATGATATGTGGGCTAGACTGTAGTTTTACCGCAAGCCCTGAACAATGGGTAATGCATAGTTGCATTGTTCCAGGAGCAGGCCAGAAACCAAACTGTGATTTTTTAAGAGTTATATGCTGGTTCTTGGTTCCTCCATTGTTTTGGTGCATGTATAATAATCTGTGTCAGCTATATACCTGGCACATTTCTTCCCCTGGCACACTGGCTCAGCTGCACTCCTTGGAGAGTTGGAGGTGGGGACAGGGCCAAGACTCTGTCCACTCCTCACCCATTTGCCCACGTGCACAAGAGAGGGAGTAATGGATTCAGAGAGGCAGCGATGCAGGTTGCATGTGTGAGAGTAAGCAGATGCCTCATGCTCTCTTTTGTGGATACATAAACCAGCTCACAATTAAGCTTTGAAAAATCTTTAAAAATCTGGATTTTCACTGGGAAACCCAAGGACAGTATCTGACCCAAAATTTCTGTTGAAGCTAAACTTTTAATAGATTTCAAAGACTTGAGGAAATGATAAAGTATCAGTTCCCTTTTCCACAGAATGGAAAATAAAATGACTAAGTGTCCACAGGTACACACAAATCTCCATTCATTATCCATTCCTCACACTCCTTACACTGCAGATACCTGTCAAAATATACAAGGTTGCACCATTAGACCCTGACAATGATGTTTACATTGAGTATATCAATGTTTTCTTGCTTCTTCTTTTACTCCTCCCATTTACACGTTAGTTTTTTGGGAAATATTAGATAAAAATCTAAATCTCACAGAGACACACTTAACATTAACTTTATCTTTCTCAATGTGCTCAAGTCAACAAGCATGGCAGAGCAGGTAACTAAAACTCAAAACCCTTGAGACATTTGATCATAGCTACTATTAAAAAAAAATTGTTCCGTTGCATTGGAACAGTTTTTCCCAACTCAATATTGATCTCAGGATATGTTCCATACTTCTGACATTCAAAATTTGAAAGGGCAGATACTTAAAAAAAATTATTTGAAACATTCATGAATATATAGAACCCTCTCAATGATTTTTTTGAACTAAAATGGTTGAGAATAACATTTCATAATTAAAAGTATTCATCTTAACTAATAGGTCACTAACTTAACTCTTTATATTATATACATTTTCTGTTTTTCTTTTTCTCTTCTTATTTGCATTCTATAAAAATCCAGTCAAATTTGTAAGCTTAAATAATATTCAATTATAAAAAAGACAATGCAGAAAATTAGACAAAAATTGATCCTCCCTTGTATCTAATGGTGACTGATATTACCATTGCTTTTTTAGGTTTCTTTCTTTGTGCATCCTTGATGATAAAAACAGGATTTGTTAGTAAACCTGAGGTAGTGAAAGTCTGCAGGTTATGTGGTGATGAAGTATAAGACATTATTTTTGTCATAGCCCTACAAAATAATTACCTTTTGGTTTTTTTAAATTTCTCTGTGGTCGAATTGAATTTTCTGGTAAGTAGATATTTAAAATCAGGAGATAAGATTTTAATTATTTCAGGGGCATCGCTATGGGCTATGGACCTTTTGAAAGCAGGTCCACCCAATCTCCGCTTAAACTACCTGCACAACTGGAGCTTTCTTGGCTGGTGGCTCCTTGAACTTTCTGCTTCCTTGTCACATGACTGGAAGCAGGACGTTCAGGTTTTTCAGCCAGAGGCCCTGCCAGAAGATCACGTCTGGTTACGCCCCTGAATTATTTTAAGTGAGGTCACATTTGGGACCTAGTGTTCCTTTAAATTAGTTAAGAGTTAGCTCTTTTTTCTGAGATGAACATATATGCATTAGGTTATAGAGTTGAAGAGTGCCCCTGAGTAGAGTACATATATTTACATTGAATTCTTTTATATTTATTTCATTCCTGTGTCTAGGGAACCATTTAACACAGCTTGAAAAACACGGCCATTACCTTGTGCTATGATCCTGCCACCTCTCAAAAACTAAGCAGTACAGGCTTGGTCTGCACTTGCCTCAAAGCAACATCTACTCTACAGAATAACCACTTTGACCTCACAGAAATATTATAGGGATGAATTCATTAGAGCTTGTTAAGCATGTTTAGATCCTTGATTGGAAGCTGCTAAAGACTAATAGCACAAAAGAAGTGCTATTAGTGATTTTAGTAGGTGTTGCTCTTGTCTTTTTAAAGTCCTGAACTATGCTGCTGGCAGTGCTGATTTTCAGATGAAACCTAAAATCAAGGTCCTGAACTCTTGTGGTTATTAAAGATGTCATAACACCTTTTCTTAAGATTAGTGGCATTAGTTCTCATTGTCCAGGCCAAATACACGCAATGGTGATTATATTCTACATACCTAAATTCCCTCTGCAATTTTACTTAATACATTCTTCATTCCTTGTGCTGCGCTCTGTTAAATAGCTGCGGAGTTTCACACCAGAAATGGCTGCATTTCAGCACTGAGTGAAATCATCCCTACTTGTGCTTGGAAAGTTGAAACAGTTTGGAATAACTCTCTACCTGCTATGTGGAAACAACTGAAATATTACATCCTGATTAGTATTTTTTTGTAATGAGACAGAGCCATCACTATAGTGGAGTCATCAAGAACAGCTACAATATACAGCAGAACCAAGGAAACAACTTTGTTGGAACATTGAATCTTTGAGTAATTAAATTACTCATCAGCAGAAGTATCTCCTGTGTAAATGTTTAATACAATGAAGGATGCTGTTACTGATATCAGATCCAACCTACTACTAGACAATCATCATACCTAACATTTACCAACGTATAATTATAGCAGCACCATTCACAACACTATACCTGTGAGTCTGTCAGATAAAGTGCAAGTCTGGACTGGAGTAATGATTTTGACAATTAAAAAAGTGAGTCCCATTTTAAGTTATATGGTATGTGTGCAAAATGTACTACAAGTTTTACTTTACAAGTCATTGATTTAAAAAAAAAAATTAGACTAGATCCCACAGACTACCTAATGTGAGTAATTCTCACTCACTTGAACATTCCAATTGACTCCAGTTAGGCTATGTAAATTGATAAGAATTGTTTACATGAGCAATATTTTGCTGGCTCTGGTCCTCAGTTTTGTCAGGAAGCAGTTTATGATAAATTCTATGGCAACTATTTTTAAATACAAAGCTTCCTGAGGTGTCACAGGTTTACAAATTCATTTTTGTGCATCCAAGTGACTGATGGGCATGATCCTGAGAGATGCCAAATGCTCTCCGTTGATGAGGAGATTGAGAATACTTGTCACTTCTCAGAATTTGACCTGATGTGTAGTACTCATTTTTATAAAAATCAAAACCTTTGTATTACTGAAGTTTCTCCCTGTCTAGTGTTTATTGCAATGTAAAGCACATCTAAATTGTTTTTAGAAAACAGGTGAATGGACACTTAAAATACTAGACTGACAAACAGAACCTAAGTTTCATTTGTTTCTCTACACTTCAAAGTAGGGCCTCAACCATCCCTTGCAGGATTGTGGCCTTTGTCTAGATACATTTAGCAGTGTTAGTGCAGAACAGCACCAAAGGAAACACCAAGTTCTAACAGTAGGGTTTCAGGCATTTTAAAAATTTTATTTTATTTAGATATTTATTTATTAAGAATTAGGGCCTTTAAATGGTTCCAGATGCATTGTTCACAATGGACTAAGGACACCAAACACACAGCAGCTAAGTATAATGGACGGGTAAATGCACTTTGCCCTGTAGAATGTAAACCCAGTATCGTTAGAGTTTGGCCCAAGCTTTCAAACTTACCTTATCTGGGTGTGCTCACAATTAGGCAAAAAGGAAAAAAATCTAATGGAACAATAAATCCAACATTTGCACTTGTGCTGGCCTAGTTCTTGAGAGCTTTGATTGTAATAAAAGCCACAGACTATTATGGATAGACATTTTTTTTGTTTTTTTTTTAAATTTAATCTTACTTTAATCAATATGAGTAGTGGTTTGAGTGGGGTGGGAAGCTGAATACATGAAAAAGTTTAATGAATTCAAACTAGTACTGCAAGTCTAACAAGTAGTTCAAAAGTTTCAAACCCCCTCCAACTCTAGGAGTTTTGCTCATTCCTGTCCAAATGCCTAGATTATTCTGTCCTATAACAAAACCCACAAAGGGGGATGGGGTGGAAATTCGATGTGGGTGCGGGGGAGGCATTCATGAGGCTTCCCTTGTGAAGCCCCCCTCCCCTCCATCAAGAGGGAAATTTCTCCCTTCTTCCCTCTCCCTGCCCAAGGAAAAGCTGAAGAGTCTGAATCCAGATGGGGTATATCCACTAGGACCTGTGCTGAAGGCCAGTGCCATCCAGACTGAGGCCCTGTGACCCCTGGTGGGCCCTCCCTCACTTTTCTGGCCATGACTACTCCCATGCAGGAGACAAGCTGACCTATGTACACTAATTTCTGCAAGGTTGAAGGACAGAGATGTTACCCCCAAGCCCATGCCCACTCCATCCTGGTCCCATGGAGCATCTCCTCCTCCTGTATGAATTCCAGAGAGAATTTTATTCACAGCCAAAGGACATAAGTGGAGACACACAGCTGAGGAAGAGTCTGAGCCCTGCTCCTGTGCAGAGCAGTTAGCTTCAGCATATCCATCTCCTCTCCACGCTCAGAACTGTGTAGGATCGTCTGGGGGTAAATGTGCACTATATACTTTCAAGAGAAAGAATGCGTAGTATTTGTAATGTACAGCCGAACAACAACAGCTAGCAAATGGAAAGATAAGATGCAAGTATTTGTAGTATTCTTTTCGCTGGTCATATACACAGAAGAACAAAGACACAATGGGCAGAACCTTAGGTGGTGTAAAGTGATGTTGACAATGGACCTATGCTGATTTACTCAGGCTGAGGTTCTGATCCATTAAACATTAACATATAACAGACATGTCACAGGTTATTCTAAAGAAAACTATAAATATTTCTTCGGTGTTCACATTTCAAATGATACCAGGAATTGAAGCACTGTGCCTAGCCCTGTTCTATTCATTCACTCTGATGTCTCTGACCATGGTGAGTGCCAGAAGACAGGATACTGGACTAGATGGACCATTCGTCTGAGTTACCATCATCCATCCTTGAAGTATCGAGAGAGAGTATGCCAGCAGAACCTGTGGGAATTATTTTGGCTTGTCTACGCTTGCAGTGCTTAGTGAGGAAAAACAAACTTATTTTGTTTTAAATCAAAATTTTACTTTGTTACTTACACTTCCATATAATTTACTTCACTGAGGGCAGTCTGGTCACCTGCCCTAATGACAACACAGAACAGATGCAGGCTACCCACACTGTAGGTCATAGTGTTAGGGGAAAAGCATGAGGCTGCTACTCACTGTAATCTTAGAAAGAATGGATGGAGTCTTGGTTCTGCTCCCTTTCCCAGTGAATCAGCCAGCAAAGCTGAGCAGGTGTGGAGGAGGAAATAGTCTATCGTTGGTATAGGCCACTGATGGTTTACTTTTTCCTTGGGGCAAGGAGGGAATCAGAGAGGGAACCATGACCCAGAGTTGCAAGTCCTTCCCGGATTATCTCCTGGTGTGGTACTTCTGCCCATTATTTAGGGGAAATTGTAAATTTAGGGGAAATTGTAAAGATAGCGCTGAATAAATATGAAACAGACTGTTATTTTATTACATTAGTCCCTTTGTTGTATGAACATGTGCCAAGCACATTTGTGTCACACTTTCATTTTCTTGTGGACCTAGCCTTGTTTTTCATGTCAATCAGTGGTGCAGAGGTTAACTTAGTTGGCAGATTTTATTGACAGAGGTATCTTGTGCTTCCAATCATTAAATATTGTCTGCAATAAAACTGCATCCAGTCAATCCCACAAATTCAGAAAGTAATGAGGCTGTGATAAAAGCCGCCTCTATAAAAAAACAATAAAACTGCTTTAGCTAGAAAATTCCAGGGTGAAACATTTCTTAACATTTCTGCCAAACATGGCATACATTTCTGTAGATCATTTGGAAGTATGTGAATAGTCATTATTTGAATTGCAATAATATTCAAAGGTTTGAATCCGAATTGGGACCCCCTTTGTGGTAGGTGCTGTACATAGAGAGACGTGCTCTCTGCCCCAAAGGGCTCATTGTCTAGTTCAAAACAAAATGCAACGATTTTAAGCATAAACAAACTATGGAAGGGAAGGATGGAAGTGAGGACAACAGTATGGATAGTATGATTGGGCTACTTTAGTTCTGTGCACAATCTGACAAAGGTATAATCAACATAGTTATCAATGTACACAGGTAGTAACATCACTACCCAACAAGCAGTAGGGTCTGCCCACATACTAAAAGTATGCCAGCCTACTGAGTCACAGAAAAGTTTTATTCTTCTTGGATGCTGGTTCCTTGGATAGGTAGTGTTCTTTGATCTCAAGGGGGAAAAGTATTGTGTTGCTCCTCAGTGGCCCCTGCTGCTTTAACAGAAGAGATGCTAGGAGTGCTGATGTGGAAGCCCCATTTTGTAATTGCAGATGAAGCAAAATAGATAAGATAACATTATGAGGGGAAAGAAAAATACTTGGTAGTGTCTACAGTAAAATCTCCAAACCCCATGCTGTTGGTGTTGCATGTTACTTTTCAATAGGATGATTGCTCCACATTGGTATCCTCAAGGATCTCCATGTTAATTAACCCCATTTTCAAAAACATTTTAGCTTTTTTCATGTTGTAATATGTGTTTGAAATCAGTGGGCTTTCGAAAACAAGATTTGTGCAGCTCTCCTTTAATATGGCTTTACAATTACAAGTTTTTTGTCTCCCTTTTCTTGATACAATTATTAATTTAATGGTGGAGGAGAGGGGGAATCTTTGTTCACTATAATCCCTAGCAAATGGAGCTGGCTGCCGTGTAGCAGGATAGTAGTAGTATTAATCTGTGCTACATTTCAAGGGGTTTGTGCTCCAGTGGGTGGATGTATTGACCTGGCTTTCTACATATCCCTATAACATCAAAATTGGTGATTATAAAGACAGCCTAGAAATCCAATGATGCTAAAAAGAGATTTGCTGATTTTTATCCCAGACACACACACAAGAGAAGAAAAAGCCATTCTGGTATCTGAAACTGCAGAAGGAAACAAAATCTTAAGTAACCTTAAAGATAACAATAAGAGTCTGTTTAGAGAGCACACTCAATGTGTACCAAGGGGAGAGCATTCTGCAGTAAGAAAAGGGAGTTTCTTTTACCCTCTGTGTCCACTGAGGCCCATAAAATGACAATCATCAGATTATAACCCAAATAGGTTATTATGTTTAAAGCATTTCCCATATCCTGATTACAGTCTTTACTGTGAGAATAGGTTCCTGCTGCTGCACTCTTTCCTTTACTCTTTGCAATCTCCATCCTAGAGTATTCCAGATGAAATTTATGCAGTGAAAGACAATTAACTCTGTTCTTAAATTTTTCAATAAATAGACTCTTTGGCAGTAGATAGGAGAGTGTGTATCAAAATATTTTCTATGCAGTCACAAGTGCTCCCAACTTCAAAATAAACTCATATCCACAGGATACACTTACCAGTCACTTTGTAATATCATTCCCGGTGGTACCACCTGTGAAAAAGAGGTCACGATGGCAATCAAATTCAGTGTTTCTGTTTTTGAAATGGAGTTCAAGGAATAGTCTGTTATTTGTCTCTGACCGACTGCTCTATGTTATGAGAGATGATAGCATCTTTATAACCATTGCCACAATATTCCTGAAATCAGACCTATCTCAAAATGTTGATTTGATAAATTAAGATAAATGTTAAAGAGCAGATGATACCTGGAAACCCATTCTATGGATGTGGGATCTTATAGTTGCAATTGCATTCTTAATAACTGTGCAACATATCAATATGCTCACTGAATCCTACAATTCCAGTGGAAGCAAGCATCCCAACTCTTGCTCGCAAAGGACGATCTCCATATGTCTGTGGTCTGGTGGCACTCCATTGACATTCTGCAATTAGGAATGAATTTCCAAACACCTTCTGTTCAAACTGTAGTGAACATGGATGTGCCCAACTTCAGATAGGGTGCACCCATGGAGGATTCCATGGAGTGCTTTGAGACTTACTAATGAAGAGCTCCATATAAGAGCTAAGTACATATTTATTTATTTATTTAGAATGTATGTATTTATTTGGTATTGTTATTATATAAGAAGCCTGCACATCAATTTGCTTTAGATGAAAGCTGTTCTGTACTCACAAAAGATTCCCAGACACCAAAGATGCTGATTGTGATTCAAATGGACTATCAGGTCACAGTGTTCTAGATAAAGAAGCAGAGAAGCACTGGAGAAGCCTTTTGTGTTAGCAAGTCTCACACAGGTGGAAATGGGTTTTCTTTTCATATTGTATTCCAGTTACCTTGTGCCTTGATTTAGAATCATGTACAGAGTTTATGCAGTCCAGTCTATAGCTTTGAATTCATTTACAAATGATTGATCATGTCTGCCTGGAAGGCAGAAATCACCTTCCTTCTAGCCCATGTTATACAATATAGTCATCCAATATTTTGAATGCTTCCAACACAGCTACTTGGAACCATCCCTTCTGTAATTGTTGTAATTTTCTATCATCCTCTCAAAAGTGAAAGCCTGAGGGTTCAATGAAATTACAACCAACCAAGCATTATCTAGTTACAGCTTGACGTTTCAGATCCTAGCAATCTTTGTTGTTTTTATAGCCCTAAGGCCCCACAACGGTGCAAAGGTCCATCTGTACAAAGCTCATGGCAAGGTCAGAGGCTATCCTGGGATTCTCAGAGGTATTTTAGCACCTCTAACTCCCATGGATTTTAATGGGAGTTGGGCACCTAAGTACCTTTTGTGAGTCCCACTCTGTATCCCTTGTGAGAATGTCCTATGGAATTGAATAGGTTACGAAGGATTATCTAGTGGATTGTGCACTTGCCTGGGACTCGAGATGTAAATTTAATTGCCAGCTTATACACACGGTCCCTGTGTGACCATAGACAAGTCATTTAATTCGTCCCTCACTTCCCCAGCTCACAGGAAAATACCCAACACCTCCCAGCTCACAGGAATGTTTTGAGGAAAAAGTCCATTAATGATTATGTGGGGCTCAGATATTACAGTGATGGGGACCATATAAGGTCTAAATAGAAACATAAAAAGGTATTTTATACAGAATGTTTCAATGAATACATCAAATTTTCTAGCAGAGGCATAGATCTTTGGATTTTTTATGTCACACTATAGAACTTAAAGAGAGGATCTAATTCTCTATTCTATTCAAAAGGCTTTAAAAGTCATGTTTGTAGAACCCTATAGGTTTTTTCCCGTATAAATTCTATAAGATTCGCTGCACAAGGATATCAAGTGAAATCAGATTACAGTAAAAAAGGTAGGTGTTGCAAAAGGGAGCAAACTGGAGAAGCCCAGAAGCAGAGAGAAAATACAAGATTGCATGTTCAAGGGCTGCAAAGTCACAGCAACCGTGTAATTAACAAGGTGCTAATTGAGTAGGTGGATGAAAATAAAAAGGAAGAAAGAAGCAAATTGGGAGTTCTGTGTTGTGACAAGGAGAGTCTTATATGATAAATCTGGGAAGTTGAAGCTGTATCGGAAACTTGCTTTGGGGGTTGTTTTAAGCAGCCTGTCATACTACTAATAGAAAGTTAGAGTTGTGAAAAGCAGAAAATATGGGATAACATTCAGGCAGATTAAAAGGAATTAGGACCAAAATAGTCATAGCCTGTTCATTGTGCAACCCAGCCCTTCCAGGTAGCTTTGATTCCTTTTCCTTTGTTTTCTGTTGTGGGGTACCTCTTCAATAATTATTTAGATACTAAGCTAAATTCAGTCCTCGTGTAAGCAAGTTTAACTGCAGTGAAATCTATGCTTGACTGTGTCTGTAAAGCACATTAAACCTTTAAAGTGCTATATAAATACTCCAGAGGGGTAGCCGTGTTAGTCTGTATACAGCAAAAACAAGAGTCCTGTAGCACTTTAAAGACTAAAAAAATTAATTTCAGCAGGCATAAGCTTTCATGGGCTGCAACTCACTTTGTCAGATGCAAGAAATAGAAATCAGATAGGGGGGTATATGTATACATCCGGGGTAAGGAACAACAATGGGGAGGGTAGGTGTTAGAAAAGTCCATTCAGTTAGAGTAGATGAGGCCTATTCACAACCATTGATTAGGAGGTGAGAATGTGTGAACAGCGACAATTACTTCTTGTAATGAGATAACCATTCCAAGTCCCAATTCAGACCCAGTTTGATTGTGTCGAGCTTACATATGAGTTCCAGCTCTGCAGTTTCTCTCCAAAGTCTGTTTTTGAAGTTTTTTTGGAGAAGTACAGCAACTTTCAGGTCAGCGAAAGAGTGCCCTGGGAGATTGAAGTGTTCTCCAACTGGTTTATGGATGTTATTTTTTATGCTTGATTTGTGTCCATTTATCCTTTTGCGTAGCGATAGTCCGGTTTGGCCAATGTACATGGCAGAGGGGCATTGCTGGCACATGATGGCATATATTACATTAGTAGGTGTGCAGGTGAATGAGCTCCTTATGGTGTGGCTTATGTGGTTAGGACCTGCGATGAGTCGATGTGCAGGCAGAGCTGGCAATGGGGTTTGTTGCAGGAGTATGTTCCTGGGTTAGTGATCTTCTTGTATGGTGTACGGTTGCTGGTGAGTATTTGCTTCAGGTTGGGGGGCTATCTGTAAGCAAGGATAGGTCTGCCTCCCATGGCTTGAGCGAGTGAGGGATCATCTGTTAGGATAGGTTGTAGATCCTTAATGATGTGTTGGAGAGATTTTAGCTGGGGGCTGTAGGTGATGGCCAGTGGTATTCTGTTGTTTTCTTTGTTGGGTCTGACCTGTAGATGACTTCTGGGTACCTGTCTGGCTCTGTCAATTTGTTTCTTCACCTCTCCAGGTGGATATTGTAGTTTTAAGAATGTTTTATAGAGATCCTGTAGGTGTTTGTCTCTGTCTGAGGGATCGGAGCAAATCCGGTTATATCTCAGGGCTTGGCTGTAGGCAATGGATAGTGTAATGTGTCCAGGGTGCAAGCTGGAGGCATGAAGATATGTACGGCGGTCAGTTGGTTTTCAATACAGGGTGGTATTAATATGACCATCCTTTATTTGTATTGTAGTGTCCAGGAAATGGATTTCTTGTGTGGACTGGTCCAGACTGAGGTTGATGGTGGGATGGAAATTATTGAAATCCTGATGGAATTCTTCGAGGGACTCTTTCCCATGGGTCCAGATGATGAAAATGTCATCAGTGTAACGTAGGTAAAGGAGAGATGCTTGGGGATGAGTTTTGAGGAAGCGGTGTTCTAGGTCAGTCATAAAAGTGTTGGCATATTGTGCGGTCATGCAGGTGCCCATAGTTGTGCCACTGACTTGAAGGTATAGATTGCCTCCAAATCTGAAGTAGTTGTGGGTCAGGACGAAGTCACAAAGTTCAGCTACCAGGTGTGCCATAACATCATCAGGGAAAATGTTCCTGATGGCTTGTAGTCCATCTTTGTGTGGAATGTTGGTGTAGAGAGCTTCTACATCCATAGGATGGTGTTTTCTGTGAGATCACTGATGGATTGTAATTTTCTCAGGAAGTCAGTGGTATCACAAAGATAGCTAGGAGTGCTGGTGGCATAGGGCCTGAGGAGAGCATCCATATAGCCTGACAGTCCTGCTGTGAGAGTGCCAATGCCTGAGATGATGGGGTATTCAGGATTCCCAGATTTGTGGATCTTGGGTAGTAGATAGAATAACCCTAGTCAGGGTTCAGGGGGCGTGTCTGTGTAGATTTGTTCCTGTGTTTCTTTAGGGAGTTTCTGGAATACTAAATCACATTAATAATCCCATTGTATGGCAGTAAATGCTGGCAACAATGAGGTCATTATCAAATAGCAAAACTAAACTCTGAAACACTTGAATGGTTACAAACTGAGATAAAGAGCACTAATTCCAGTTGTGAAAAGTATGAGAACCATTTATTTCAATTTTTTCACATATAAGAACTGGAATCAGATCATTTGGAAGATAGGGGTTAGATAACAACTTCAGAAGGAGAATAAATTTAGGAACATAGGGTACATTTGGATTGGTTACTGTCGTCCAGGATACAGCTTTGAAAGCCACACGGATTGATTCTCACTTGTGTCGCTTTGAAGAAGGAAGGAGGGAAGAACTCTATCTGGAAAACATAAAGCTAATTAATATATAAAGTTCAGCTATTAGAAATTTCCTGAAATATTGAAGCTTTCAAAACCCTAAGGTTCCACCTAGACTAAGATTAAAGCCTTTCTGTGCTGTTGTCTATTAGTAACTGAAAGTTAAACAATGAGCATCAGAAGCTGATGGTCAGGATTAACCATCTGGGCCAGCCATCTGAGATTAGACTGTTTAGTACCTAATCAGAGATGCATCCTCTTAGTCTCCCCCTTTATTCAGTCTTTCAGCCTTACTTGTTGAGGTGAATCAAATGAAGCCACTGTGTTGCTTGAATCTCCACTAGTGTTTTTCCTATTAAATGTATAAATAGGTTTATTCATTTGAATGATATTTGTTTTCTCGCAGGCTACATAGTGTCATTTTAGCTGCTCTAGGCCAGTGCACAGAAATTATACTCCTTTCAGAGTTTACTCCTCTAACACGCTTTTGTTTACAGTCTCCATTGAATTGTTAGCTAGCACCCTCTGGTGCCTCTAGAGTGAAGAACATTCACTATTTATAATTTTCTTGTCCTAGTCTCTTGGTATTGCTTTTCCCTTTACTGGAAAGAACAGAAGACTAATAAAATGAAGAGTACAAAATGTATACTGTCAAAGTTGGTCAAGATCAAGTAGCGGAGTTACTGAGCTTGTTGATAAGAACCAACCCCTTTAATTAGAAATCTGCCTTGTCTCTGTGTGTGTGTATGTTAAATTATATGCCTACACTCACTTGAGTCCCATGATTTAATATAGTGTAATTACAATAACATTACTTATTGATAAACACATTAAATATTAAACACCCATCCAACCCTGAAATATTATGATGGAGATTTTAATGCACAAAAGACAGGAGAGCCATACTACTGGTTCCCACAGACTCCAGCCCATTAACAGGTACTGTGCTTTACCTGAGGTAAACTGCATACACAATTCCAACTGAAATCAAAGACAAGGGATGAGATGTTCAGAAGAGTCGCCATTATGCTGCTGTCACTAAAGTCATCATGCTACGTTTGCAAATCCCAGTCAGCTTGATGGAAAGTGTCATACGTGTGATGTTCCTTACGTAATCTGACAAAGGTGTGGAATGCCACTGGAAAACATACAAGAGTGAAACATTACTAACACAATAAGGGCCATGTCTGTGCTGGGGAGGAAGGGAACTCTGAACATGGAAGCTACCGTGTTAACATGTACTAATTAATGTGTTAAAATCCAAGTGTGGACAAGGCAATTTTGGT
Source organism: Emydura macquarii macquarii (assembly GCF_026122565.2). Lineage (NCBI taxonomy): Eukaryota > Metazoa > Chordata > Testudines > Chelidae > Emydura > Emydura macquarii. The sequence continues at coordinate 1,167,596 of NW_027132308.1, read as the reverse complement.
TTTAACATGTTTGCTGGTCAAGATAAATCCTTTTATCTCAACCAACTTACTTGTTAAAACTACAATTTGTATTAGCTACACTAGGGTTTTAACAAGCATTTAAAAATACACCTTTTTTTCTAATGAAGACAAGGCTTATGAAAGAAGGTGATATCTCATTCAGTAGGGACCTACATGGAAAATCCCAGAGCCCTCTCACATTGCTCTTGATCTGACCAGCCAAGGTTAACAAGGTGATGTAATATTTGTTCTGAACAATCTATCTTCTTCTAAATGACAATGGTGAAAAAACCTTATTTCAAAAGAGAACTTTACGCACTGTCATTTTACAATAGCTTGTTCAAATAAGTTACAGAAAGGCCAGGATATAAAGTAGAGTCCCTCAGGTAGACTAAATAATAAACTACTTTGAGGTGGGGCTTATTGCTGACAAGGAGAGATCTGTAAAGTACCCTAGAAAAATTTCACTTTCTGCCAGTATCTTCTAAATGGCTTTCAAAGCTCACAATTTGCTCACACAAATGTTCAACACCATAATTAGAGCTAGACAAATAACTGATTTTTCAGTTTGCTGATAGTTTAAAAAAAATTGTTTTGAATCAAATGAAATGTTCATTTCAACCCCCAAAAAAACAACAAAAAGGTTTTGTTTACTTTTAGAGCTTTCTTAAAGGTTTTATTATTTTATAGTAAAATGGAAGGACATGGAAAAAGTCATTCCAAACTAAATATCTAAGTTTCATTTCAAAAACAAAATGTTTTGATTTTTTTTTTTTCCAGATTTTATTTTTTTTACTGAAACAATTTGGTGATTTCAATGTGAACTCGTGGAAATGTTTTGGTTTAACTGAATCTATTTATCTATTTTTCACAAGGGGGGAAGGGGAGTCTTGGTCTCAAAATCTCACACAATTCCATCCTTAATATAAAATCAGATTTGTGCAGCCTGAGATTTAGGTTCCTTCATTTCCCTCCCACTGCTTGTGAAGACTTCAGGATTTCAGAGACTAAGTCCTTTCCTGTCTTCTCAAATATTTGCGGTAGGATTTAAATGACTGTGCTAAAGTATGCATAGTATATCTTCCCTAGACGCCCTCACCACATATTAAGTGGTGGTGACCTTTATGTAGTTTGATGGAAAAACGGGGTTGCCCTTTTAATTGTATGGGTGGCTTGGCCAGCAGAGTAGAAGAAAAGAGGTTGTTGCCCACTTCAAGGCTCCCTCCTCCCCAGGCAGGTTACCTGCTTCAGTGAAGACTCCGGAAGCAGATAATGCGGACAAAAGGTGGGAGGGGGGTTCCCCCTCACCCACAGGTGACCAGAAGACATGGCTGTGCTGGCAAAAGCCCTTTGCTTTCCGATATAAATCCAGAGTAATCCAACTGAAGTTGATGTAGTCCATGTGGATTTCCGGAAGTGAAAACAGGATTTGGCTCTGGGGCACTCTTATTCTTCATTTCTATACCTCCTTTCAGGGCTGTAAATTTGAGTATCTCTAGGGTAACAGTACCATAGTGAGACTGAAGTGTGTTATTCACAGAAGCATATTTCATGCTTCAGGCACACTTCATTAAGGGAAAAAGTTCTCCCTCCCTGCAGATGTTTCACAACAAACACGCCAAATATGGAGTCTTTTTTTTTTCTTCTAGATTTGGAAGTACTCATGTAGCAGATCAAGTGGAAAAGTTAGGTTTCAGCAGTACTGAACATGTGGTAATAGCAGGATTTTGTAAGGATCCTTATAATTCAATACAGTATAAGTAGGTATTTAAAGTAGGCACTCAAGCACCTAAATATCTTAGAATCTGGGCCTAATTCCCATTGATAGCCTACTACAGTTGTTATGGTGAACTTAGAGAAGCCTAACTAGGTAAAAAACCTAGATACTGTTTAGTTAGCATCAGAAATGTTCACAGTCCTAGCTGTGGAATATACCCATTCCTGCTATTTTAGTTTTCCTATTTATTTTCCTTTCCCAATAATTACCTTCCCTCTGATTCTTTTACAGTTAAAATTTTTTGAAAGGTCATTCATTTCAGCATAAATTAGGTTTAAAGCAAGGACTAGTTTCCTAGTCGTAAAAGCCGTGTACAATGACTCATGAAGTGGGAATAATGCATAAAGCACAATTGATAATGCATAAAGCACAATTGATATTGAGACTCATTTGTATATTTTTAAAAAGGAGCAAAAAAAATCACTGACTACTCCTTTCAGAGGTGAGCAGCTAAACAATGCAGACCTTGCAAAAAATTGCAATACATATTTTAAAACCATGATTCAGGAAAGCATCCCTATTTTTGGACAGCATTTAGGAACATACTTAACTTTAAGCATGTGCTTAATTCCACTATACTCAATAATGTTCTAAATAAATCATTACATTAAAATGGAAGGGGGAAAAGTTCCCTTGTTTCAAATTTCCAGTGTGATTGATATGAGGTTTCTCTTGCATGCTCCAGAAATTAATAGATCAGCTGGGTACTGTACAGTCTGGTATCCTTTACCTGAGTAATGGGAAAGATTTTACTCATTTTGAGAAACCTCATTCTTCTTCCATATACCAGCAGTTTAAATCTGCATTATGGCACCACCATGTGGTAAATGCAAAATAATACCATGGGATAGTATCTCTACATGCCCAAAGGCAAAATACTCTCTGAATGAGATTAGATTGGAGTGGTGATGTGGGCAGGGAATTGATCTTTAAAACAAAGTATATCCAGTATTTGTTTTGGCTAAAAATTAACCACCCAGATTTCTAGATCTGTAGATCTCAGGAGATGGCCCTCATCTCACCATCCCTGCACAAATCTTCCCCCACCCAAGAGTAACGATCAATCTGAAAGTCAGCAAAAAATGAGTGTAATAGCCATCTCCCAGATCCTTGAAGATTGAGTATTTTGGTACACCAATGGCTTTGAAATTGATGGAAGGCTCACCCTGCCAGTTTCCTTAAAAGGTACTTTTCTGGCAAGGCCAAGATTATTTTATTTATTTATTAAACAGTTTACATTTTTTATTTCAAGACAGCATTTAAAAAAAGGTGTGTTTTGTACTGGTGAAAAGTGCATGAGATCTGAGTCCTGAAGTTCTCTATCTCCAGAACTGAAACTACAGCCGTGCAGCCTTCCCCCATTGCTCTCACATTATGCCTTTTACTTCAGCTGTGGGGAGCCCCTCTGATAATGTGTGGGCAGTTCAGTTCCCCTGCCTGGTTCATAGCAGTGAGGCAAAGGATGTTTGTCAAAATGGGTGCCAACCAATTAAATAATCTTTCATGTTTTCACCTGTCCACTAGGACCTAGACAGACACTCGGGAAAGGGTTCTATAGCATTAGGCCTGGTTCTCTAATTATGAAATGAGGGTAGTGTTATTGTTATGACTGTTTTTTGCTGAGTATACTTCTGAGTGGGTTAAGAGAGGTCGAGTCTTTTGGAAAATGATTATCCTCCTTTTGTGGATTACTGAAGATTATGGATATTGGACATTATAGATTAGAGATTGACACTAAATATTCCATTGCATTTGTGTTGGGTTACATTACATAACATAACCTCTTCTCTCTCAAACCATATTCTGTTCTAAAGAAAAAATGAACTCTTTTACTTGGGCCTTAAAGGTGAGCGTACACAAATGAAGTCATGTTAGAACAATAAGAGTTAAGAGAAAAACATTAACATCAAGGCAACTTTCTTTCATTTTACATCTAGTTGTTCCCAAACAGTACTAGCAGATAACTAGAAGGGGTGCTTTTTGTTTGTTTTGCAGTTTTTCCAAAACTGAGGTACAGAGGAACACAGTTTGTTTTCCATAAAACTACCACTGATTAAGTTTTGCACCAAAGAACTTTACAGACAATAGACTGAACCTCACAACAACCCAGTTATCCTCCATTTTACAGATAAGAAAACTGAGGAAGAGATTGTGTAACTCACCTAGATTCGGTTACATTCTTATGGCAGATGCTGCACAGCCAAGATTAGAACTCCACTCTCCTTAATTTCAGTCCTGTGCTTTACTCACTAGGCAATCTTGTGCATCCTAGTATAGCTAGTTTACTGCCAGGCCAGCAAAATAACCTGACATTGTACTGAAGTGTCAAACAAAAGATTAGCCATTTCATAAGCTTTACAGAAAGGATCATTTTTCATTATATTTCACATATCTAAAGAAAATGCATGAAATACCTTCTCTCATTATAGCTCAAGATTGTCCAATGTCCTGTGAGATCCGGAACAGTTATTCAGCCTTACTTTAAGATCTTTTTGTGATGAAATGGAGATGTGTATCCAGTCATTTTGTACTTTTTTGAAAAGTTTTTTTCCCTCCAATGAACACATTGCACCTGAAGTGGGGGGCGGGATGTTGTCCGGTCTTGCCGGAGGAAGGTAGCAGTGATTTACAGGTGTGGGGTGAGGGGAAGGAAGTCAGAAACTGCTGCAAAAAGGTGGGTGGGGGTTACCTTGGTGAGGCTGACTCATCCACTAGGAACATAAGGGTAGAGGGTTTAAAAGGTTCAAGTCTGGACATTAGAAGCCCTTTTTCCAGGCAGCAAGGAAAGCAGAACCCCATTCTCCTTCTCCTGGAGGTGGCGAATATCAGGTTTGGTTTGGATCTGCTGTGGGCATTGTGCTACTCACTCCTTTTAGGAGGACTGGAAAGGAATTTTTCCCTCACCACCATATTGGCTTAGGTGGAGTGGGTTTTTTTCACCTTCCCTACAGCGGGTGTCGGAACACCTATTATGGTGAAGAGAAAAGGGGGTTATGTCGTATGTCACAACTCATTTTGTAAGTGTGGGGCAGATGCCCAGTGCTGGTACTCCAAAGGGAAGGCCTCCAGTGACCAGATAAATGGCCTGTTAAAGGACTTAAAAAGGAGGTGCTGGTTAAAGGAACAGAATGTGCTAAGGGTTCGGGACTCCTACGATTGTTATGGCACAGATCCTACCCACCTTTCTTATAGCCCTCCTTAACCCTCCTACAAGGAGGGGTGGATGGTAAGGTCCAAGCCCTGGGTTGGAAGGTGGACCTGGATGGAAAATAAAGGGGGGCTAGTGGAAGCCCTAGGTAGTTATTTAAATGAACATGGAGTTGCCTGCATTGTATACTTTTATCTTCTGGGTAGGCCCAAACATCTAAAATAAAGTTGCAACCTGATTAAATCCGTATCCAGTGTCTCCTGTCCTTCTTTTGGTATAGCTGGACAACAGTGGGGCTACTTGGTCTTTCTCTATTATGTGGAGATGAGTCTTAAAAATAGTATCAGCTTTGTTGTTTCCTTTGAGTAATAACTACTTTTGTATAGATACATAACATGAGCATATAAGCCTTTTTTTTTTTTTTTTTTTTACACTCTGACTTACAACAGCTTTCCATATACTTCTTCAGTTTCCTTGATTGAATAATCTGGATTTCCAAAATGTAGTTTGGAGAGGTAACTTCACATTTGGAAAGTGACAAAAGCACCTGGACATTGTTAAGGTACAAAGTGCAGTGCCCATTGGGCATTTGGGCTCTGGTTTTTGATTGGTTTATTGTGCCAATTGGGTAAAGATGTTAGCATGAGTTTATTGGCTAAGAGAACACAAGTATAGTGGTCTTTATTAAAAAGCCAGAAATTGACTACATTTACCATATACTGGTCTGAGGTATTTCAATATTTCCATAAGCCAACAACTTTGGGCAGATTTTTGGGCAGATTTTGACTATTTAAAATTACATATTTATGGTATGTGTTGTAATGGTAATAATAAAAAGCATGATCTAGCTTGGATATGAACTACCTGTTTGCCTACTCTTATCCCTCTGGATATCATATGACCACATTTTTAGGGGCTTGGAATTTCTTTTATAGTTCAGTCTTGATAATGAAGAGAGGTACTGTTTCTCTGTAGAATGGAGGAACCATAAAATGAAAACAATCTTGATGGAACTGAAAGCTATATTACTAAAGGAGAAGCATAGCACTTGTGGTATTTCAATGGGATATTTGTGTAAGACTTCATACCATAGCCAGATCCATTTGAAATCATGAATAGAAGGTCTCTACATTACTCATGAATAAACCACTGCTTAGATTCCCAGGAACAACACATTCAAATTCTGGTAGAGTTAATACAGTTCTTCATGATGGATAAATTTGTTCCCATGCAGAGCTTTTTGTTTTGTTTTTGTTCTTAACTTTGTGGGCTTGTCAGATGAGACCTTAAAAAATGTGGGTCTTAGGTGCTCTGTGTAGGCATTAAAAATGTCATGACATGTTTTTCAAGAGGTAAGGGTATGGGCTAAAATTTCTCCTCCCTCCACTGTGCACAGATTGGCAGCCACCTTTCACCACAACTGTCCGTCTGCCTGCAACCAATAGCAGAATTGCTTATACTGTCTGCAACTACTCTTTGTAACTTAGGGTTTTTTTTCCAGTATTTCCCACCTGGCAATGTGTGTGTTGTGCTAACTAATTTTCTGGTATGTATTGGAGCCTACTCCAATTTAACTGTATATAATGGAGTTTCTCCCCCCCTTATGTTACACACACATGTGATAGCCAAAATATTAGTGGGCAGCTGGAGCATTGGAAAAATTATTCACCTCTAGCTCCTTAGCATCAGAAGGTATGTTCTTGAGGAGGAGCTGGATGCTCCATTCATTCCTACTAAAAAGAGACAACTTATGTTCTGTCTATGATTTTTCAGTCTGAAGTGCTGGTAGAACTACTTGGATTTAGAGCAAATACTGTTTCTTTGTGTTCTATCCTCCAAGCCCCAGATTTCTACTCTAGGAAGCATGAGTGACTACTTTTCTTTGCATGAGTGGATATCTTACTACAGGCATGGAAGGGTCAAAAGTGAGGGAGAGGAGAATGTGGGGGCTTCCATTTACATCTTATTAGGGAAGCCCCACAACTGTTAGGCAATATTGTGAGCACTGGACAGGAACTTTATTATTTATCTGGCACCCAAAAGTGTGCGAGGTGCCTCAGAGACCAAATAAGAAACTGTCCATGCCTTGGAAAACTTACAGTCCAATTAATAATAAGCAGTCCTAGTCATTTCAAGAGGACTAGTCAAGAAGTAATGGTTTACTCTATGTAAGGAATAATAATTTCAGGCTATATACAAAGACATATGAAAACAAACTTCCAATCTTACCTTCTTTAAGCAGAATTTTTAGCTTTTTTTTTTTAATAGCATTTGGTGATTTTAGCAATCCATACCATGGTTATTCAGGCCAGGGATTAGGGCAGATGCTGTGTGGTGATACATAGTGAAGCACAGATTGAATATAATTACTCTGTATGCCAGATAAAACTATAGGGTCTGGTCTGTGTACATCAGTTTCACTAAAGAATCCCATCAATATTTGTTACAACAAAGTTTTGCCTCTTCCATATCACATATTACATGGTAGCATTAATTTATTCTACTGCCATGAAATGTCTATAATTCCCCTCCCTCCCATATACGTCCGTGCTCGCATGCACCCACACGACTGTGACTCATAGTTTAAAAATACTTTTTGATGTAAAAATGCATGGTTATTGTTGCTGACAATGGTTATTTGTCACAGTGATTATTTCTGAGGATAAACTTGCTTTTTCTTTTTCTCTCTGCTCCCCAGGTAGCCAGGGATTCACTCCCAGAGCCTCAGCTCCTGTGGTTTTTTAATTATTTGGTTTTGGTTTTTTGTTTTGTGTTTTACATGCAGGTGGTCTGGCTCAGTGCCTCTTTCTCCACCACCTTTGCCCCTGAAGTGGGGAGTTTGTGGCTAGCCTCAGCTGTACGATCAGCCAAAATCACTCTTTCACAGAGAGCTAAATAATGCATTTGTGTCTGTTGAAAGGGAGAAGGTGTGATTTTGGAGGATGCCTGGGAAAGCCCACCACTAATCTGTAGTGTCAAAACCCTTGAGATGTGTTAAGTGGCAGTGTAGTCAGCAGGGACTCTGGAAATGTGTCAAGAACTAAAAGTTTGGAGGCTTTTTTGCCAAGAGAAGCCAGAAGCAAGAAATGTGTTAACTCTTTAACCCGTGAAGGGAATTAGGGATGCCAGGTGTCCGGCTTTTTATTGGAAAATCTGGTCAAAAAGGGGACCTGAGAGGGCACCAAAAGTCCAGGTACCTGAGTAACCATCTGCAGTCGGTTTCCATTCTGCCACTGGGAGGGTGGGAAGATCAGCTGCTGCTGGAACTGGAAAAGCTGGCTCTAGCAAAGAGAAGTGCCAATGCCCAGGGGGAGGGATCCTGAAGTGCATGGCGTTTGAGGAGTGGGACAGGTAGTCGGGCTCACTGCCCAGGCGCCTTTCTCAGCCTTCTTTGTGCTCTGTCCCTGGGGTGCTGCCTCCTCTCCTCCCTTGTCCTGTCCCAGTCACTCTTCTACTCCCAGAGTGTGGCTCTCCCTCCCCCATCCTGCCCCAGTCATCCCTCCACCCCTAGAACCTGCTCAGCTGGTGGGGGCAGGGAGGTGGAGACAGCAGCGAAGCGGGGGGAGGAGGGGGACGCAGGGGAGAGAAGCAGGGCCTTATGCGGGGCATTAGGGGGGAAAAGGCGGAGCAGGGGTCCAGGGAAGTTCCCGCACTCAGTGTCCAGTTTTCACAAATTAAAAAGTTTGGCCACCCTAACAGAAACTTGTGTGAGATCAAGTAGCATGTAAAAGCTGTGATCACTCATACCACCATTTTCATTGCTGAAGTAAATGGCTAGCTGAAGTGAAACACTTTACCACAGATAAGAGCTAGATTATTAAAATTCTACTTTGCTTCATTTTCTTACTTTTCTGGCTGAGTTTGCTGGCAAACTTTTCCCCTCAAACTGAAAGATTCTCTCTGTATAGCATATCTATCTGAAATTCTCCTTGAGACAGAATGCTTTAATTCTTCCTTGTGATATGTAAAGTTGAGCAGCACTATCCCCAGTGTCACAATACAATCTTTTTTTTTATCTAATTAGAGAGGCAGGTTAACAATAGCAGAAAATATTCACGGCATGAAAGAGACTGGGACACAAATCTGATATAATTTTAAATGTTGTTATGTGAAAGGATTATAGTTTAAAGAATGCGTATGGGATTCAGGAACTATTTCTTTACGAAATGGCTTTAGATGTCTTGATCCAAATGGAGGTTTTTGCTAACCACATAATGGTCAATAAATGTAAAATGAATATGATCCAAAACAGTTCACACACACACAGGCCATATAAGAGCTATCCTGTGACACAAAGACAGGATATGTATAAAACCAGCCAGGTTTGGGGAAGGGCAATTTAACTGGTAAAAAATAAACACATCAGTTCAAGAAAAGTCCTCCTTCCTAATTTAGGCCCAGATCCTTCCTGGCTTTTATAGAGAAGCATAGTGGGGGCAAGAGCATAAGAAGCCTGTCATCCCTTTCCACTTTGTGTTATCTGCAGGAGGGCCAGGTAGGTGCTGCTCCATCCTTACTCCTCTAGGGGCATATGATGCCCCAAAGTGAGTGAGGAAAAAGATGTCATGAATCCATCCTCATTGCAATGGAAAGCAGCTGCCCTCCACAAAGGGGATGTAGAACCATGCGTGGCTTCTGTGTATTCAGGAGGTGGTGATGGTGGTTGTGTTTCTTATTTGTGCATCTAGAAGTCCCAAATGTGATGATGGCCCCAATGTGCTAAGACTGCACAAATAGAGATAATCCCAGCCCTGAAGAGTAGATAGTCTAAATATACAAGACAGGGAGGCAAAGTCTCAGAAAGCTAAAGTGACTTTCCTTAGGTCACACAGCAGGTTAGTAGGAGAGCTGGGAATAAAACCCAGGTCTCCTGACTCCCAGACCAGATCATGCTATCTCCAATAGATCATTCTATCCTTCGATGCTCTGACTGGGGAGATGCAGCTACAGATGAGACAGTTACAACTTCAGTAATATCTCTCTGTTTTACACGCTCATAACTTTCTGAAAAATTCTCCTTTTGAGATACTAATTTTTCATGCTTGATCTCTGACCAATGTTTCAGCTTAATCTTTTCAGTTGGGTTCAGGTTTTGGCACTGTGTGTGTGTGTGTGTGTGTGTGTGTGTGTGTGTGTGTGTGTGTGTGGGGGGGGGGGGGGGGGAATACTTTTCCCACATTTTCAAAAAACACCACTTATCTATCTTTTCAGAAAACTGAAAGGTTGGATATTGAAGAGTGGAATTTGCCATGTAAGTTGTCCATGTAAAGTAGATTCATGCACAACGTTAGAAAAAATCAGTTGGCTATAAAAGTTTTGACTGAAATGTGCCATAGAAAATGTTAGCTTTCTTCAAACCTGAAGTGAGAGGATCTCCTGCATTTGTGTATTATCTCATAAATGTAGACTTATGATTGTATTCTAATGTATTAAGTGGTTAGGTCACTTTCAGTACTTATTAAGAATGCATTAAGGCCTTGGGTGGCTTAATAACATGTGCCACCTCTAGTCCTTAATGTAGCTTTGTGTTGCCAATTAACATTTTTCTTTTAAAATCAAAACAAAATAGGGAAACCAATTTTTTAAAATACTAAGGCTACACAGTCAAAACAATTATAAAAAAAAGTTAAGGTCCTTTTAGCAACATTCAGCTTTGAAACATTGCATTTGTTTGTGCCATCCTATTATTCCTATTTAAAGAAATTATATGAGCCTGATTTTTAAAGGGGTGCTATTCACCTGCAGCTCTCACTAACTTCAGTGGCAGCTGCCAGTGCTTAGCATCTCCGAAAATTAGGCCTTAAGTGCTCATCGTGACCCAAGTTGATGTTGCCTTTTGAATCTTAGGACCAGATTCTGCCACTCTTACTCAGGTTGAATTAGACCTTACTCCTTGAGTAGTCCCATTGGAACCAACTGGGCTACTTGAGAAGTAACATAATACTGAGTAGCAAGAGTAAGAGTGGAAGAATTTGGCCCTTAATGCTAAATAACTTTTCACTAAAGATATTGCTTTTATAGTATCATTATTGTACATAGCTTTACAGAACCATATGAATTATTTCTGAACTGTAGAAAAGAGTTGAAGTCCAAGCATAGAACATAGAGCAGAAACTCTTGTGTTCTGTTCCTGGCTTTGACAGTGATTCCCTGTGTAGTGTTGGGCAAGTCAACTTTCTCTGCTTCCCATTTCCCAGTCTGTAAAACATGGCTAATACTACCTACCTCCTACTGTTGTTGTGAAGATCAATGTTTGTAAAACACCAAAGGTTACTATTTTGAGAACCCAGTTAGCTTTAAATTTCCATAGTTACCCCCTTTTCTAATGTGGCTGTGGTTTTTTTAAAATAGAGATCATGTCTCCGTATATCTGAATTTGACTTTTTCTAATCTGAATTTTTAAATGAGAAATATTTGGGATCAGATATATAACTGGAACATCATGATGTTATCATGAGACTTTCACACTAATTCACATGCTGAGTTAAAATATTTCTTTTCTGGAGGGTTTGCATTGAAAAATCTGTCGCTGTTCAGTTGCTACACTGGGAACAGGGGATTTTCCCTCCTCTCCTAAGACACAGTCCACCATTCCCCACAGAATCAGAGAATGTTATGCAAGTACCATTCTGCCTTTGATGGAGTCATCTCTATTTGAGCAAGTGAAACTCTCCATAAACTTCCAGGTATCTTTTCCACCAGTGAATGGTGACCCTGACATTGAGAGAGGATTCCCCGAGACCCTATCTACACTTACCTCCGAGATTTGGCGGCAGTCGATGGGAGTTACACAAGCTACACAAAAAATTTGCATAACTCCCATCGACTTCTCTGCTCCTCTTCTGCGCACTGTCTTCACTGCAGTGTGCCAATGGGAACTGCGTTCCCGTCGATGCAGCGCTATGCCACTTGTGAAGGTGGTCTTAGTACGTCGATTTCTGGATCGACTGAGCGGGTCTTCATTGACCACTCAGTCAATCCCGAGAAATTGATCTGACGGCAGTGACTTTGCCACTGTCAGTGTAGCTGTAGCCTCAGAGACAGAAATGTGTGTCCCTTGGCTGAGCCCCAGGGACAAGATTCAGAACAGCCTGAACTAGATACACAAGGTAAACAGGTGGAGAGAAGACATACAGTGCAGCAAAGCCAGACTAGAGGGTTTTCAGAGTTCTGATCCCCATTCCCTTAGGTTCTCTCTGCTGCAGAATCAAGGGCCCTCTGTTAGGGCAGCCGAGCTCTGAAGCCTGCTTCCTGTCTGTTTTTTCGCTCCAGCTAAAGGGCCTTCCCTCCAGACTTGATATTGCTGGCAGGAGTTGCAGGGCAGAACTGGCTTCAGCCCCAGGCTGTTTCCAGGACAGACCACAAATCCTTTCCTGTCTTGGTTAAGTGTGGGATTTGTGCATCCCATCATGCACACTTCTAGTTTAAATGCATTAAAAACAACCACAACTTACTGTTAAGACGATCTCTCCTGCCTGTCCTTCAGAACATGACTCTTCCCCTCTGAGTCCCTTCACAGCTCCCTCTTTTCCACTGCATCACATTAAAAATGTCCTCACCCTGAGGGACCACCAAGTCTCTGTTCCTCCTTATTTATCCATTTTGATATTTTACCAAGGCAATCCTGGGCCCTTTATGCTCTGCCAAGGTTATAAACTTCATCCATCAGTTTGTTCATTTATCCCACAAGCATCTTCACAACTACCCTTAAGAATGGGCTGGCCTCCCCAAACTAGTCCATAAAGGCACTACCCAGTCCTCCACCAAATCCTTCAAGACTGTGTTGCCTGTGGGAGATGACCAGCTGATAATGGCTATGTAGGCGGTCAGATGGGATTACTTATTTCCATATATTTTGTCTTAAAATGGACTATAAGATCTTCAAGCAGGGGTCATGTCTTCATATGTGCTAGTTTATAACCTAACACTTTGGGACCCTGATCCTGATTGGGCCTCTGAAAGCCAAAGTGATACAAATAAGAATGTGTAGATTTTTCCTATCCATAATTATGATTCGGTATCATTTAACAATAATCTCCTGTGAGTGCACAGGTGTCACTGGTTGGTTTGTGTCCTAGCTTTCTAATAGTGGTAAGGCACACTCCAGGCAGTACATTTATTGGGCATTCAATCATTTTTCAAGTACTTGAATCCACTTGGCCTTCCATTTTGTGTTTTTGTGTGCAGGCACATGTGTGCATGTGCACACATGCATCCCCTAGTGATCCATTGCCAGTCTTATAGGCTTGTCATTCTTTCAATAGCCAGAAGTCTTAAAAGGACATGTCAGAAGAACTGATGTGACAGCTAATGACATGAAATGACATGAGAAAATAATGGATGTTTAACGTTGGCACAGATGCCAGTTCCAGTGCTCATCCTTTCAAGAACTCCATATTTACACCGAGCTGCTCAAATGTAACCAGTGGGTTTGCTTTAGTGTTAGAGGCAGAAGATGTTCTCAGAACATTCTATATTCCCACATGTAGACTGCTGAGGACAGAGAATCTTACAAGAGATCAGACAGATGACTTCGCCCTAAAGTATTAAGACTTTCAAGTAGATGTCTCTGTTTTTTTTGTTTGTTTGTTTGTTTTTTGTTTTTGTTTTGTTTGTTTGTTTTCCTGTGGACCAACAGGGACTCTAATTATGAACCTTCTGCCTGGCCATATGGTCAGCATTCAACAGATAACTCTAGCTGCAGGCATGAAGTAGCTATGCATCTATGCCATGTTCAAGGCGGCTTGATCCATCAGTAAACCACAGAATGAGCTCCATACACACAATATGTAATCTGATGTAGTTTTCAATCAGTTTTGTTAAGATGGCCTTTTCATTTGTTTTTACACAGAGGGGAGTTAATTTCATTGGTGATAATCCAGAAGGTTGAGATGTTAGAAGAAGTCAGGGTGCCTCATCTGAGCCCTGACCTACATACCTGCCATACAGGTGGCAACATTGTCCTGATGAGATGCATACATATGCACATACACATTTAGAGCCGAATTCTCTGTCAGGGTAAATTTGGTAGAATTTCATTGACTTCAATGGAATTCCATCAATTTGCAACAGCGGAGAACTTGGCCCAGTGCACTTTTGCTTCACAGTGCATTGGGACTACTTCATGAGCTGAGCTGGCCATAACGAGTCGCAGAATTTTCCAATCTCCCATGAAGGCAGGACAGACCTGGAAAGCAACAGAGTTTGGCAGGCACTGTGTAAGGACAGCATTTTGTTAGGTAATCCCTAAGGGGCTGCCTCTCTGTGTGTGTCTAGCCTTGTATGTGTTATACAGCAGAAGAGATACTATGTGTATTTTATATTGCTGAAGTCCTTGTTCCTTTACGTTTGTTTGCCATTGTGCTGACATACTCATCAGCCATATTCTTTGTCTCATTCTGACAGCATCGTAAGTCTTTGTTTTGCACTTGATCACCACAGAATGGAGAGCAGCTGGAATGCTTGACTGGAACATTGACTTAGGGCATGTCTACACTGCCGTGCTGTTTGGACTATGGAGGCGTTGAATAGCAGTGTGCACCAAATTGCTATGCTGTAACTCTCTCCTGTGTGGATGTTGCAGGCACGAACATAAAGGTCCCTAGATGGCATTAATGCAGTCCAGTTTGAAGAGGACTGAATTAGGGCAAACTTGGGACCTGTAAATTTGTGCCCACAGTGTCCACACGGGGGAGTTGCATCACAGCACTTTGGTGTGCACTGCTTTTCAGACCCATCTTCCCCCTACCCCCATAGTCCAAACTGTGAAGCTGTGTAGAAATGCCCTCAGACTCCACTAACTTGATTTCGAAGCTCTTAAATATAAAAGGTACAATATTTACTAGGGTCTGATTTAAAAACCGATCAAATCTAATGGGAGTCCTTCCAATGTTTTCAGAGAAATTTGGACCAAGCTCCAGTACCATATCTTGTGGTAGCCAAACAGAATAAAACCCTGAGTGTACTCATATTTTATATACTGCAAGCAGACCCAGGTGAAACATTCACTGTGTATATAAAACATTAGAGATGTGACTCTGATTACGCAGTGATTCCAGGAAAGTGAAAACAATCAAATGTTTTTTGGTGCATTTTTGAGTTTCATGCTATATTCAGTGCTTAATTTGTGCCAGGGCTTGCCGGGGCTGAGGTCCGACACCTCTAGGCTTGGAAGTTCATAGCCCCAGCACCTCTGGGCTCACTGCATTTGTTATAAATGTAAAAAAAATTGGCTTGAGCCCTGGCATCTCTTTCATTACAAATTAGGTATGGACTATATTGCTTGGAATTGTGCATGTAGCTTGTCTCATGGTACTTGCTTTTGTCTTCTGACTGCTTTAGTCTAAAAGTGTGCTCAACTCAGAAACAACGTCAAACTTTCTTTCAACTTTTTAATAGTCAAAATAATATATAGCCTGCAACTTATTGTTTGCATGCCTTGGAATCCACTGATTTATTTATTTATTTATTTATTTTTCTGAGAATCAGAAACTTCTTGTTAAGTCTTTGAACATTGGTAAAAATTCTACAAAAGATCAGACTTTGGATCTGATTCTCATTTACACTGGCAGGACAAAGTGGCTTTGAAATTTACATTTGCACCCACTGTGAGGACACAGCAGTGTAAAGGGGCCTTAGTGCAAATGAAATTTGCTATGCTCCTCAAAGCTAAATGCTTTAATTAATTATATTTTGCTCTATAGCATCAAGGGAACAAACACAGGAATCGCATATAGGATTATATTTTATTTTGTATAGTAATTGCATCCTAAAGACCCTGTGAAGTTCTGTTCTGTTCTGTTGTGCCTATTTCAACTATTATTACAGGCCTAATAGGCATGTTACATGATTGCAGCCTAACTCCTTTATAAATAGTGTTCATTTGGATGGCCTGTTTCGACCCCCTTACCACCCAGCAAGAGAACTGATTAATATTAATTACAATATTCTGATTCATTGTAATCAATGCTCATATTTAGTCCAATTTCATAGCTGTGATGCAGCAGTGACAGCAGGTCAAAAAAGTGCAGAGGTTTCATCTGCTCAGCAGAGGCACCAGAATGATTCTGGATAAAGTGAAGAGGTCCTGCAGCAGTGCTCATTATAGACAGATAGACACGGACTTTTTCAGGGCATATCATGATGGACTAGTAACTTTTTGTTTTAATCCCCTCATGTTGTGTCTGTCCCACAGTCAACCCAAGATTTATAATGGGGAAGAAAGGGATGGCTGGATCAGGGAGAAATGGCAAGAAAGGAGCAGATGATAAGCAGCAGGAAGAAGAATTAAAATACAGAACAAATAAAAAGTGATAAATGTAGCTTCAATCACTTTGCATATAGGATTCCTCTGTCCTTTGTATGTTAAGACTGTAAACTCTTCAGGGCAAAGACTTATTTTAGTCTCTTTGAGTTGCCTAGCACAGATTAAGGAGCTTGATGAAGTAACAACTTGAGCTGAATAAGGTATGTGGAAGGATCACTGAGTAGTTCCACACGTCTCTAAATAAAAAGCATGCATAACCTTCTAAAGTGAGAGCAAGGATGCCTCTAGCAACACAAACAACTTGAGTTCTGTAGCACTTTAAAGACTAACCATTTTAATTTCAGTAGCCATAAGCTTTCGTGAGCCTCAGCTCACTTCCGCAGATGCAGTTGGTAGAAATGATACAGCAAAATAGGAAACATTTACATATCCAAGGGCATACATAACAATGGGGAAGCCAGATACTTGAGACTTGATGACAACCATTGAGTAGGAGAACATTTCAATCTCAAAGGCACTCTGTCGCTGACCTGAAAGTTGCTGTACTTCTCCAAAAAAACTTCAAAAACAGACTTGAAAGAGAAACTGCTGAGTTAGAAATTATCTGCAAACTTGACACGTTCAAACTGGGTTTAAACAGGGATTTGGAATGGCTATCTCATTACAAGAAGTAATTTGCGCTGATGACCCATTTTCAACTCCTACTTAATGGTTGTCATCAAGCCTCAAGTACCCGGCTTCCCCATTGTTATCTATGCCCTTGGATATGTAAATGTTGCCTTCTATATATTTTCTATGTTTCCTATTTTGCTGTATCATTTCTACCAATTGCATCTGCGGAAGTGAGCTTATGCCTACTGAAATTAAAATTGTTAGTCTTTAAAGTGCTACAGAACTCAAGTTGTTTCTGCTGTATACAGACTAACACGGCTACCCCTCTGGAACTCTTCTAGCAGCACAGAAGCTAAGGGGAGCAGTAGGAAAGTGATGGCATTTCACACACTGGGCCTTATGTTTCCCAAGGGCAACAAGCATGAGCATCACTGAGATCAGTGATCCAAAGTTGAAATCCTGGGTCAGAAATTCTCTGATGTTCTTGGCGTAATATGTGCCACTTGTTCATTAACTCAGTAAGAGGATTAATCAATGGAAAACAGCTGGCTACTTTAGGGTTCACAAACCACATGAGTATTAGACATTCAGTTGTACCTACCAATATTTAAAAAAAAAAAAAAAAAAGACCTTTGATAAATAGCTGGCTTTGGTTGGAAAAGAGTTCTCCTCGTTCTGCTGTACAGTGTAAGCACAATGGCCCTGTTGCTAAAAAGGCAAATTTAGCAGCTGCATCAGTCTGAGAATTATTCCCCCATGAGGAATCTAGGACCAGTTTTATAAGTGGAGAGACTTATCTGCAGGGGCAAGGGAGGTTGCAAATGTCTTAGATCCAAGCCCTCTTCCTTAATGCCCCTCAGCTTCTATGTTGTTTTATTATATTCTGAATATGAGCTGCAAGATTCATTGACAGGGTACATTTTATAAATTTCCCCCAAATAAATAGTCTTTCACCATTGGTAATTTGACATTGCCTCCTAAGAAATAGGTGATATAAAACAGGTGTGTGGGGAGTAGGGGTTTCTTCACTCAGAAATCAATCTATTTCAGGGAAATTCCTTTAGCAATATCCCTACTTCAGTTAAAAGGCACTTTATTTAGTATACATGCCTGAATCTCTCCAATAAAAATAGTTTATAGAAAAACGTACCTTAGGTGATTGGGTTTGGCCTTTTGCCTGTTTTCTATCCCTTGTGTAGTGCCCTCCTATACACAACTCTCACATCTGCATGAATACTACAAGATGCTAGTTATTTCCCAAATGGTAGAAAACATCACAGGCTCAGGTATTGAGTCACTCGTGTAAATTAAGCCATAAAAAAGTGCATACGTGATGATACAATATGGCCCATTGAGTTTCATTCCACCCTAATAAGGTCAGTCCACTTGAATTCTGTTTTGTGGTTTGGCATAGAAGCCTTTCATTATGTGTTGAAATGGCTTCTCTCCCTTTTCTCCATCCACTTTCCTTCATGGTTTGTAACTTTAAATGTGTTTTTGAAGCAGAACATTGTGTCCAATATGATTTCTAATGAAATCGCCCAGCAAGGATCAACTTATCGTATGTATAGCCTCAAGTTAATACACATGGAGTGCCAAATTCACCTCTCCTTTTCACCTCAGTTACACTGCTGCAACTCTGCTGATTTCATGGGAATGACTCTTGATATGCCTCTGTATAACGGGGAGGAAAATCGGGCCTGGAGACACTGTCACTCTTTCTCCTGTCTATTTCCAGTCAAAAGCCTCATGCTCTTTCAAGTAACCCTGAATCACTGAAATTAGCTGGAACATCTACTTACAATTAGAAAATGTGCTGAATTTAAAAAGAGGGTTTACTGTGGCATCAGACAGAGTATAACTGCAAGTCAGGCTGCAGTTTCCGGTTATTTTATTTTTGTATCCAAGACCTTCACTTTTAAAGAGCAGTCTTTACCTTACGTCTTAGCCATCTCTCTTTACTTATTTATAAATAATTCATGATAATGCAAATTTTGATGAAGTTGAGTTCCATCTAGCTGCTGTCATTCTGTATGTTGCGCTTTCCTTGAACATCAGGCTACCATGCACAGCTACATAACCTTGCGAAAAGCCCAAATCCTTTCTCATTCACAGATCAATATTCCCTAGCAACAATAAAGCAAAACCCAGATTCCAACAGTTTCAGCTTGATATATGGCTGTATGAGCCGAATTCAGTCATTATTTGTTTCAATCCTTTCTCCTATACTTTGGAAAAAATGTGACAGCCATTCAACTAGAAAGGACATACTGTGGTGTTAAGAGTACACCACAGGTTGCAGTGCAAGGCCTCTGATTTTGAGTGTCCCCTGTAAGCCAAAACAAACTGCAGATGGAGTGTATGTGATCTTCCAGCTATTCTCCCAGCAAACAGAAGTTGCTTTATAAACCAAGACAAAATAAACAAAGAATTAATATTGCTGTATTTCTGTTTCTTAGTGACATCTTGTGAAGCTCAAAAGAAGAGATTAGATCCAGATAAGGAGGGGAAAACGTTTCTTTTGCTACATGCTTTCACGATTACACATCTGCAAAGATCTCTTCTCGGATAGTTTCCAGGTAACAGCTGAAAACATTAGGTAAACCTTGGAAACAAATTGTATATTTTGGAGTAATTAATTAGTTTATATAGAATACTTTGGCCACAAACTGCTTTGTAAGTACTGATTTATTTTGTTTATATATAAACTGCATGATGGGGTGAGATAATATCACTTCAGAGACTTGAGTAAAAGAAAGCTTGACACTTCAAGAGAGAAACTGGATCCTTGTACTTAAATCTTTGTCCTTAAGATGAGTATAGATGACTCCCATTCACTACACACACATCTCAAGGGCATAATTTGACCATAAGTATGCAAAAGACCTATTGGTTTTATTAACATACTCTATATAGAGCCAGTTCTATATTTTAAACTGTCATTTGATATAAAAATTTTATTAAAGATAATGTTTAAAAAAAATGGTCAGGTACAGAGTTTAAATGGAAGAGTTCCTGGACATCCAAGCATAATGTACAGATTATCAGTGGGTACAGAGTTTGGTTGAGAGTCAGGGAGTACAATGAAAGCATAATCTGTGGTATCCTGGATGGGGAGGTATTAGGTTTGACGGTTAACAGTACATGCGATCAGTAATTCCGGAACATCACTTATTGCAGGGGTTACATAGGATGCAGTTAATGGGGAGTAGGTATGTTCATAATAGTGGATTGTCCCTCTTTGAGCCAGTTATGTGGTGTAGACAGTCCTTTAATCTATAAATTCCCCGCGGTGGCGCTCCAGTTTACTCTTCTCGTTACCGTCTGTGCCCGGTGATGTGCTCGATGTAAATGTCTCTCAACCACCAGATGGTGTCAGACACCATGAGGCGCTGCATCAGCCAGGGGTAGCACCGACTGACACCGCAGGCCCACAGCACACACTCGTTGCAGGGATCCCAAGCGCCTAGGGCTCCGATGATCAGGGCGTGGGTCTGAACCTCGTAGCCCTTTGCTTTCAGGATGTCGACCAGGGGCCATACTTCTCCTTACAAGCTCAGGCCGCGTGAAAGGCTGGGGTCCTGTTTTCGAATGGGACAGTGATGTCCACCATAATGATCTTCTTCTGGTCCTCGGTGGTGATGACGATGTCCGGCCTCAACGGGCTGTTGGATCCAGGGATGGCGGAGTTCATGGTGACCTTTCCCAAGTGAGGCGGGATGGCTTTCACGAGCCAGCTCTAGATCGCGTTGTGCCACAGCTGCCAGGCTCTGGAGTGGCGCTTGCAGCTGCAGAGAACGTGGGGCAAGGTTTCATTGTTGTACCTGCACTTCCTCCAGCATTTGTCCCGGTTCCCATGGCGGATGGCCCCATTCAGCGGGAGGCAGTTGAGTCGGACATGGTGGATTTCAATCTGAAATGTAATTTCATTTTGGATTTTTAAATGAAAATAATTTGTGGAAGGTTGTTTTTTAACTTTCAGGATTTTTCCCCCTCACTGGAAAAAGGGGGGAAAGAAAAAAGGTATGAGAAGTTGGAGAAAAACATTTTTTACTGTTAACTTATTTACATTTATTACTGTGCTAAACAATAAATAAAGAGGGAAAAGTAGATTGCCCTCATACTTTCCCACATTTTTTTCCTCCCCCACTGGCAAAAATTGCAAAGCAAATTGGGAGGACAACCCATTAGTTCAGAGCAAACTCTACCACGTTGCTTACCACCAACATAAAACACCACCACCTGTAGTACCACCACCAATTTTTTTGAGGAAGGACTGGCGCTGGAGCAGCTCCTGGCCAGCCACTGTGAGTGTGTCAGGGGAGAGAAAGGAAGGTGGGCAGAAAGGCTGGGCCACCGCGCTGCTTAGGGCCGTTGCCGACACTGGAGCGGCTCCTGTCCAGCCGCTGTGAGTTGTATAATGGATTTGAATATACTGAAATTCCTTTGGTAGAAAAGCAGAATGAAATTTCAAGTTGCGTCATTGCAGGATGATGGGAAAAGTGCAATTCCAATTAGAGCTAAGTGAATAGTCCAACATTTTGGCTTTGAATGCTTTTTTGAATTTTAAATGATCTTGTTTGGCCATGCTTGCACTCTGTTTGTGTTTATTTTCCATACATATTTGAACAAGTAAGCTTTATTGGCAGGATTCTTTTTTTTTATAGAAATTACATTGCTGAGCTGCATATGACATACTTGTGGAATAGAAATTTTCAGTCTGCAGAAACATAGTTTCATTGGATTGTGCTTGCATGCTCATCCTAGAATGGAACAGAAACAGTACCCAGTAACTTAGCTGACCAACGATAGCAAAGCAACACAGCTCAAATTTTGAATATGGAATTCTTGCAGCAAACTGTTTGATTTGTGACTTTGAAGCAAAAGGGAATTGAAGAAAATCTAAATGCATATGAGAAAATCAATGTAATCCGCTCAGATATTCCATAAACAGAAAAAGAGATTGAATGTATCAAATAATTTATCTTTATAGCTCCTTCTCAGCTCTAGTTATAGCAAATCCACTGTGAGTGAGTGAAGAACAACTACACTGTGGGTCCGTTCTGGAGTCCTTACTCAAGCGACTTTAGTGGGTGCTTTGCCTGATTAAATGGTGTACTATTAGGCCCTCTTAACAGGGCTCCACTACCTAATTGCTATAATTACTATAGTACATATTCTTCCTGGCTGTTTTCCTGCCTCTTGCAATAAAACTAACCTTGTTTTGAATTCTCTACGGGGCATTGGTTTTTAAAGTACATATTTATATTTTCAAATCCCTACATTACTATGGAGATTAATGTTATCGTATTCTGCTTTATTTCTTTAATCAATCAAGCCTCAACTCATTTCCAGATATCAGCCAACATTTATTGCATAACCCAACTTTGTATCCAGTTACTGTATTTTCAGCAAGGCTGAGGGCAGTAGCAATGAGACGTGCTGAAACAAATCGTGACGGATTACACTTTTGTTTTGATAGAATGATGGTTTAACAGTGCAACAGTTCTCTTCCATCTAATTTAACTTTGACGATGGATTTTGAAATTATGGTGAATATTAGGATTAATAAAACTGAGGAACTGAACCTCCAGTGTTGTAGGTCAACATGCTTCTTATTAAAAATATGTAACTGCATCTCACCCAAACCTGAATGAGTCTCAGACCAACCCTCAGTTCTCAAGCTCTCAATTCTCCAAACATGTTTAAGGAAACGAAAAAAATTTCAGAACTGTGTAAGTGATTTAGGAGCCTGACTGTCAATGAGACTTAGCCTCTGAAGTACTTAAGCACTTTTGAATTTTTTTCCCAAAGATTGATAGATTCACGTGCTATAATGATATACTCCATGGAGAGTTAAATCCATTCACTAGCTAAAAGGCTATCACCTAATGCTACCCTCCCTTCACATGCCTGTGAAAGGGCCCCCCAGCAGACCTGAATATAACAAGTTCTTCACACACACACTCACACTCACACAGGCAACCATACATGTTATTTCTTTTACAGGCTGGAAAAAAGAGAACTGTGGTGGTGTTTCTATTTTTTAACACATGATACTACAGCAGTATGGGGCCACAGATGTAATTAGATGAATAAATAGGTGATTCAAATGATGCAACTTTACTGAGAAAAGTTGAGACCTGACTGGAATTTGGAACAAAACAAAACAAAAATGTCTGCCCCAGGGAATCCTTTCCAGCTTTTTCCAGTGAACCTAGTGTATGCTGGGACAGAACTTTGGGAGTTTAGGGAATACTGCATGAATAATCATGTAAGACAGACATTTCTAGTAACCATCATACTGCAGTTTATGTACCTCATTACCAAATCTCAGTGCTTTCATTTAAAGAGCTCCCCTGTCCATGGGGAAGCAACAAATATTTCCATAGTTAGATGATGAAATGTATGCCTTATATCAGGATGTATGTGGCTAATTAGCAGCAATCACCATTTGAAGGAAGACAGACACAGTTAAAGTCACTGGATCTTAATTTCTGGCCCTATTGTTTTGACCCTATTGAAACACTTCATTTTAATTTTTTTCTAAACAAAATTTCATTGAAATCGACACATTCCCACAGAACACTTCAGGTTTCACCAGACCCGCTGACAGGAATTCCGGGCCCCACGTGGCCAGCAACGGTGGGCAAAAGGAGGGACATGGTGGCAAGTGGGCCGAGCAGGGCCGGGGTGGGGTCTGGAGTGGACTGGGGATGGACTGCCTTCAGGGACTATCGGCAGAAGTGGTGGGACGGGGAGTTAGCCTCCCTAAGGGGAAGCTTTTCACTCTGCCGTCCATTGCCCGGGCCTCTTTTAAAATCACCGGGCCCAGGGGCAATTGCCTCCTTTGCCCCCCTCTGTCGGTGGTCCTGAGTTTGACAAATTGACATTTTCAAATGGAAAAACATTTAATGAGAACTTTTGACCAGCTCTACCTCTGAATTTTAGTGCCTCCATTTTATGGTGCTCAGCCTGAGATACCTTAAAAACTGAGGTGCTAGGTATGTGGCACCCGCACCTGATATTGACTTAAATGGAGCTTTGGGTGTTTGGTACTTCTGAAAATTATGTATGATCTATCTCCAATTTGGCACATAGAAATAGACACATACAATATTGGAGATGTTAATGAAAATGTTGATGAGCTTACTATTTCTCTCTAGTGTGCACCTTCCAAAGGAATTCATCATCCAAAACAGAACAGTGATAGAGTGAGGGAATGGGCTAAGACCACTTGCTTTTCTAACAACTAGAGCTGCTTCCAGTGATCCCCTTTTAAAACCTTTCCAGTTTTGTCTTTGATAACCATCGTTAGATGCAAGTACTGCAGTATTTGCTCTGTACCCTGTAGCTACTATAGGAATATGCAAGGAGTTCTGCAGCAACATAATTCAGTTACAAATGTCATTGAAAAGTGTAAGGGTGCTCACAACAGTGGAGCAGAAATGGCACTTAGAATGTGATGGCTGGACAACAATAACATAGTAAAGAGTGACCCTTGCTATTTTAATGAATGGAATATATACAATGGATGTAATTAAATGGGAATATTCCCTGGGAGGCAATACAGAGAGGCCATCTGTTGAACGTCTTTTTTTTAAAGAAGAGATCAAACAAAACAAACACAGTCAAAATGAAAGTGGAAAACCTGAAAGGCCAGAAAAAATTGAAACTTCATAGATGTTGCCTAACTCAGATCTGTATATAGCATGTGATTTGAAGTAGCCCTGCCAGATGTGTCCTTGGTTAACCAATCAAAAATAACAATAAATAAATACATAGAAAGAGGTATCATGATACAAGCAATTGACACTTCGGGTTGGGAAAAGTGCTACCATCAATCTTATCCTAGTAGAAGGGGATTATACTTTCATATTTTTTCATTATCTTCAAATTTCAAACTATGACAAGTTTAAAAACTGAAACAAATGTATTCAAAACTCTGTACCAACTGTGGCCTGCTGAAGGGAATTAGAATAGAGGACCACTGGCACTAAAGCCAAATAAAACTAGTTGATCTATTTTGATTCATGAGCTTGTCAGCAACAAATACAAAAAGCTGTAGGGATTGTAAATCATATTGTGTCATGGATAAATTGAGTTTCACAACTAAAGCTTGTGAAATGCCCCCATAACCAAAAAAAAAAAAAGTAAAGAATATTGAAAATGTAATATCAACACAGCATATTGCTGTTTTTCAAGAGTCCTAATGAAAATGAAAAAAATTTAGATATTGCAGAGCCACTGTTGCATCAATTCTATCTAAAGCAATAATGGTTTCACAGCATGGAGCTACTGCTTAACAAGAAAAAAGTCACCACACTCTTGTCTTGATTGCCACTACAGGCTACCAGAATCACCATGCTAGCAATGCTAAGTTGTTCCTGATGCATGTTCTGCAAAGGGTTGGAAGTCTGCTTTATCTTACACCTTCTTTCTGAGGCCTGGTCTACACTGACAATGGAGGTCGATGTAACACAGCTTGTGTTGACCACCTAAAGTATGCGTTTCCCCTGGCATGTCAATTCCACCAACCTAAATTGCGGTAAAATTCAACTTAATAAAACCACCTCCGCAAGTGGTGTAGCACTGAAGTCGAATTCTGTGGGTTGAATGACTGTCAGTATAGGCAGTGCACAATGTAAATCAACACCATTGGCCTCTGGGAGGTATCCCATAATGCTCTGTTGTGACCACTCTCTGGACATTCGCACTCTGCTGCAACGAGGCCATGTAAACAGGAAATAGCTCATCCCCTCAAGCCCCAGGAAATTTTGAATTCCCATTTCCTGTTTGGTCAGGCTGGAGAGAGCTTTGTAGCTGAACTGCTCATGGCGACTGCACACCCCAAACGCATTCCAGCCTGGAGTCAACCTGAGGTCTTGGATCTCATCAGCCTGCAGTCTGTCATGCTAAGGCATCTGATAGAGCTCCAAGAAGAGCAGAAGCAGGACAGACTCCCTCTGCAGCCCCTACAAAACGCTCAGCCAAAAAGCTGTTTCCCAGCCCTCACCCCCAAGCGCTCTAGGAGGAGGTTGAGCGGGGTGCAATACGTGCTGCACTCCATGCCGGTGGAGGCCAGCAAAAAGAGAACTTTAAGAACTAGGAATGTGTGTGATTTGCTGTTTGCACAGTCACGCTATTCACTGGCTGCCGAAGCAGCCTTATGAGAATGTTGAATGATCTTTCTGTCCCCCCCACTGTAACTGATCATCAATAAAACTACTACTTTAAAAAACATTTCTCTTTATTCATGGAGAGCTTGGGGATTGCCAGTGGGGAAAGAAGGGGAGGAGACCAATGGTGAGAGGGTGGGGGATGGGAATGGAAGGCACAGCACTGACGGAAACCTACATTACTGCAGTTCATTCCAAAAACGGGTTTTCAATGCTTCCCTGAGTTGCAGCACTCCGCAGTTGGCTCTTAGCATAGCACTGGAATCTGGCAGCTCAAAATTAGCAGCCAGCCTATCAGTCTCCACGATTTCCCCCTTTGTTTCACACACATTATGGAGCACACAGCAGGCAGAGATAACAGTTGGGATGTTGCGTTCACTGAGATCTAACCTAGTGAGCAAGTTGTGCCATCTTGCCTTTAAGCAGCCAAATGCACATTCCACCACCATTCTGCACTTGCTGAGCCTATTATTGAAACGTTCCTTCTCGCTCTCCAGGTGCCCAGCGTAGGGCTTCATTAGCCAAGATAGTTACCCACGGTGCACTGCTTTGATTGTTGACCCAAGTGCGGCTAATGGGGACTCAATACCCTGACGCAATGGTGTGATCACACTCCTGTGACTTCTAAAATTCGGTGGGTGAAAATCTGTTTAAAATCGACTTGACTCTGCAGTGTAGACATACACTCTTGGTTGTTTATCAGAGTATTACTCTGGTTTTTTTCTAACATTCTTAGACTGTGCATTTACTTTCTGATATAAGCCTCACATTATCTCTGAATTTGACATTTTGTGTGTATAATACCTCAAAAGCAAAAGCTATCATACAAGCTTCACCTTGAAGGTATAACACACTAAATTAGGACTTCATTTTCAAAAAGGAAATAATAATAACTTTCTCAAACAGATTTGTTTCTGTGTTTCATTCAGTGTTTTAGCCCAAAGATTAATTTGGTTATTTCTAAGCTTGAGCAAAATTCAAAACAAAACAGATGCTTCTCTCCGATTTATTCATTTATTCAAACTTATTTGCCATGCTATCCAGCACCTTTCACAAGCACTAAATTCACACAACGCACTTTTCTTTTAAAATTTAATTACCTCTCTAACTATTGTGGATATTGGGCCAACCACAAGATAAAATCCAGCAAATTCAGTTCTCTCTGCTGGAATTTTAAACAAATGTGACATTTTCAATTAATTGTGTTAACAGTCTTCAGCTCTCTGGGTCAGCTCTTTTGCCTAATCTCCTTTTGATCCTTTTAGTTCCACCATTCTCCACAGAATGACAAAAGCTTGTATATGTGCAATGTTGTAGTCATGTTGGTCCCAAGATATTAGAGCTCTTGAAAGCTTGTCTCTCTCACCAACAGAAGTTGGTCCAAAAAAAGATACCTCCCCCGTCTTATCTCTTTGAGTTTGTACGGGATTTTCTGACGTCCGCCAACTGACATTATGCAGCACAGCTAGAATGACTTCACAAATTTTGTCATTCTCTGGCTGGATTATTTTGTGGAAATCCATAAATGTAAAAACTTTGTCCCGTAACTATTAGATTGTATAGATAGTCTAGCCTTCCTAGAAAAGGTGCATGACAACTGAAAAAAGAGATCCACAATTGGATATCTATCCAAAATGGATAGAGAACTGGCTAGAGCATAGGGCTCAATGAGTAGTGATCAATGGCTCCATGTCTAGCTGGCAGCCGGTCACAAGCGGAGTGCCCCAGGGATCAGTCGTGGGGCCAGTTTTGTTCAACATCTTCATTAATGATCTGGAGGATGGGGTAGATTGCACCCTCAGTAAGTTTTCAGATGACACTAAGCTAGGGGGAGTGGTAGATACCCTGGAAGGTAGGGATAGGATACAGAAGGACCTAAACAAACTGGAGGATTGGGCCAAAAGAAATCTAATGAGGTTCAACAACAACAAGTGCAGAGTCCTCCACTTTTGAAGGAAGAATCCCATGCACAGCTACAGACTGGGGACTGACAAGCTAGGCAGCAGTTCTGCAGAAAAGGACCTGCGGGTAACAGTGGATAAAAAGCTGGATATGAGTCAGCAGTGTGCCCTGGTTGCCAAGAAGGCTAATAGCATATTGGGCTGCATTAGTAGGAGCATTGCCAGCAGATGGAGGGAAGTGATTATTCCCCTCTATTCGGCATTGGTGAGGATGCATTTGGAGTATTGTGTCCAGTTTTGGGCCCTCCACTACAAAAAGGATGTGGAGAAGTTGGAGAGAGTCCAGCGGAGGGCAACAAAAATGATTAGGGGCCTGGAGCACAAGACTTATGAGGAGAGGCTGAGGGAACTAGGCTTGTTCAGTCTACAGAAGAGAAGAATGAGGGGGGATTTGATAGCAGCCTTTAACTACCTGAAAGGGGGTTCCAGGGAGGATGGAGCTAGGCTGTTCTCAATGGTGGCAGATGACAGAACTTGGAGCAATAGCCTCAAGTTGCAGTGGGGGAGGTCTAGGTTGGACATTAGGAAAAAGTTTTTCACTAGGAGGGTGGTGAAGCACTGGAATGGGTTACCTAGGGAGGTGGTGGAATCTCCATCTTTAGAGGTTTTTAAACTGCGGCTTGATAAAACCCTCACTGGGATTATTTAGCTGAGGTTAGTCCTGCTTTAAGCAGGGGGTTGGACTAGATGACCTCCTGAGGTCCCTTCCAACTCTATGATTCTATGAATTACTAAAACAGATTTGGTTTCTATTTTCTTTTCCTGAACAGTAATCAGCACATACTAACTAAATAAGAGCAGCTGTACTTGTCATTTTCAAAGGCGTTCTAGCAGAAAGTTCAGGTGTTTACATAAACATGTTCTTAAAACATAGCCAATAGTTCTTGATGTCTTTCCATATCAAACAATATAAAACAACTCAGTGAGACAAGTGCTATATTTTGTTTGTTGATAGCTGAAATCAGTAATCTAAAACTGAGTATCACTCATTTTAAGTGGTATCTATAAACATTTGTCATGCTGCAGAACACCTGTGAAGGAAGTGTCATATTACATTTAGAAATGTAATAAAGAAATCGTCATCCACTATAGTTGATGTCCTAAAGTAGGTGCTCAGACTGAGGTGGCAACCCAGTTTGTGTATTGTTTAAAGATTCATGTGCCATAGGAAGGAATACGACAGCTGACTCTTGCTGTTACATACAGGTTCCATTGTAAGGGCCACATTGTGTCGTTGATCCAGATGTGTAATTTTTGTTGTCGGGTTTTGGGTAATCTGACCTCTTGTTGAAACTGCTTGTCCACCTAAAGTTCATTGGCTGGTCTGAAGCCTGCTAAACTCAGGGGAAGGATCAAAATTGAATTAGCTTAAACACATGAATTAATCATTCCAATATTTTAAATTGGGGAGTATTCACCCAGCCCTACCTACAACATATACACACATGTGACAGAAAAACATCATAAAGTCACCCAAAAGGTTCTTTTAAAATTCAGTTTATAAATAACAGTCACAAACTCAGAGAAAGGCATTTCCTGTGAATTAATGATCCTCCGCTTTCCCTCAAGCCAAAACCTCTTTCCAGTCCCTTATTATTCCTAGGAAGTGCCCTCCAACCTGATCATTATTTCTTAATTGAAATATAAAGAGCAAGCCTGGCAGTACATACATCAAGCTTTGACTTGGTCATGATGTAGGTGATCTGGCACTAATTCTCAATCCACACATGTTCAGGATATATAGCATTTTCAATTAATGACTGAATTTGTGACACACCAATCTGACAATGGCAAAAAACTCAGTCTCTCTGCAGGATACTGGAGTTGTGCACAGATTAGTGACTTTCTGGCAAAGGCCAACTCCTGAAATGTTTCACTCTGCTCCTTTTATGTACAGGGATTAAAAGTGATTGAATCTGAAGTGAATTTCTTCTTGCCTTCTTCATCTAAAAGGAAGATAGGTAAGTGTGATATAGTATCTCCAGTAGGGTGTCGTCTTGAAAATGTAAGAAACATAATTCCCCAGTGTTCAGATAAGGAAGGAGGCAAACAAATAGACTTTTGCAAAGGAAATATATAAGAATTTGTATCTTATTAATGTACATAATGGCTCTTCATTACTGAAATAAAGAAGTAGAGATGATAGGCAAACAAAGCGCTATTGTAAGTAAATGCAAGATTTAAAGGAAGTTGTATCTGCTTTACTCAGGGCTGAATCAAACTCCCCCTGCACATACTTGAAAAAAAAGTCATCTCTCTCAAAGGGAATTCTAGGTTTCCTAGATGAATTTTTCAATATTTTCTCTGGATGAAATAAGAGACCTACAACACTGGAAAAATATATTTTGGATATTAATGCAGCATATAAGTATCATTGTAAAGTTCATTTTAAACCCTTATCTGTGAGGAATATATTGCCAAATAAAGCCAGAAATCACTTATTGAATAACATGGCAGAATCTCATTTAAACTTATTCTATGGAAAAGAACAGCATTTGATATATGTCCAACAAAGTATTCCCATCCTCCAACCCCAGTCACACTTTAAACATGGCATTAATGTCTTCCAAGTGCATCCACTTTAACAGCAACCTTGCTACTCATTTCACCATATGTTCAGACACTCAAGTTAGCAAAATTGAGGAAATACTTTGAAGGATTTAGTCATAAATAATCAAAATATATTTATTACCTACAAAACACACCATACTTCACTGGCTCTCTCTCAGAAAGCCTTAACTTTTTGAGGATACAACCTATACCCTCTTGTCTGTCACTAGACACTCTAGGAATCATTTCCTTTTTCTACAGAAGACGCAGAGGAAGTAGAAGTATGAAAACCCTTAGGGTGGTGCAGGCCTTCAAATCTTCAGCAAGAGATTCTATAGTCTTCATCACTCATGTATATAAAAACGTCTCAGTTCACAATTTAAAGGTCTGGTGTCAAATATTTCAGGCCTCACATTGTATATTGTATATAGTAAATGTTATGGTATGTCTGTGAAGTTAACGTCACTGAATTATAGCCACTTATTTTGCTTTATCAATAAGCAGAGGAAAAACAGCATATATGGTGTGTAATTTTATTAACGTGAACACTGAAGAATTATCCTTGAAACTAAATGGGCAGAGCAGATAATAACAAAAATGCAAAGTTTCAAGTATCTGGGTTCCAGAATCTGAGAATATGAGGAAACAGAGGATGAAATTAGGGCTAGGATAATGATGCCTGACTCAAATGGAGAGAGATAAGTGGTGTGGCATGTGATAGGAAGATACCAGTAAGATTAAAAGGGAAGACCTATAAAACTGTAGTTTGTCCAGCTTTAATGTATGGCGCTTAATGTTAGGCAACAAAGAAGAGACATGAGCAAATGACCTCATCCAAAGAAATGTGAATGCTGAGATTGGATGAATGGTGTGAGGAACAAATAGCATGTGACGAATGTGAATCTTATAGACATGCTCAAAGTAACATCCATCAATTAAAAAACGAGGGAGTGCAGGCTCAATGTTTCAGTCATGTAAAGCAGAGCCCTGACAACTATGTGGGTAAGACAGTCCAACACATCAAGACCGAAGGAAAAATACAGAGGGGCCAACACTGGTGGTGGTGGTGGGATGTCATAAACAAACTCATGTGATGTGATAGAGGATATGGCATTGAAGAGAATATTTTGTCAGGAGAGGACTTGTAGAACGGACCCATTTGATGGGATTAACACAACGAAGAAGATGATTTGGCTTTGATCAGTATCAATCTCTCAAACTTTCAAAACCTAAAGAGGAGGATAAATTGCTCATCTTTTCAAAGGCTGTCCAAGGTGGGGGCCCCAAAAGTTCACTGTGGTCCATTTACCAGTGTAAGTCTACTGGGAGAGAGTGAGGGATTTGGATGTACAGTACTTTCACTATGCTGATAATGCTGAGTTCTATACTTCTTTTGTTGAGATCTATCCTAGACTCTGCAGTCTCCTTGTTCACCTAGTGTCAAAATGAAAGAGTTTGGATGAAAACTAGCTGTCTTAAACTCATTCCAAACAAGAAAAAGTCAGTACTGGCAGGTAGGAAGCAGCACCTAGAGGGACTTTGGGGGATTGTGACTGGTCCCTCAATCAGGGCCCCCACATGGGGGGGGGGCAAAGGGTACACTTTACCGGGGCCCAGAGGCTGGGCCCAGGCTGCAACCCCTATTATCCCCATTACAGGAGAGGGCCCGTGTTAAAAGTTTGTACTGGGCCCGAAAAAAATTATGCTTGGGCCCTGCCCTCAATTGAGAAAGCACATTGAACATTGTGACCCAGTGGGGAAAAATGACTAAGCCTTAATGGGATCCATCAGTGCTCCAAAATGACTAACAGTGGCTTGAAGTGCCTTTTATCACATTCAAACTGCTGGCCCAGTGACTGTGACCTTGCATGTCTGTTATGGACCTCAAAAGAGTTTACCCATGCTTTTGATGCTGCCAGATTGAACTATGTTTTCTGAGGTGCCCATGAAGGTGTTAGCCAGGGCAGCTAGCTGCCTTTTAATTATGGCAGGCAAAAGTGAGCAGGTAACATCTGTGCTCCATATTCTCCCGTGGTTTCTTATTCAGCCCTCTGTGCAACTCAGATAATTGTTGTTACCTATAAAGCCCTAAATGGTCTGGCAGCAAATGTGATACCTTTAAAACTCTTTCTACCACTGTGTCCCTTTTTGTGGTAAATTCCATTCAGACAGTAGGCTCCTGTGGTCACGCCTCAGAGCTGAACTCCTGGCACTTGTGGGTAGCTAGGCATTCTCAGGGGATTGTCCTTAGATTTGGATTTCATTTCCCTTTTATGATGTGCCAAAGCCAGAGTTTAACCAACTTCAGGATGCAGAATAGGGTACATCTGTTCAGTTTAGTGTTTATTTGCCAGCAAAGAGATCCATTGCCGGCTCTGGGGAAAAGGGATGGTGGTCAGTTAATTGGCTGGGGATTTACAGGCAGGTGGGGATGAGGGGTGGAGAGTGCCTAGTTTAGTTTTACTGTTAACTGTTATCCTTTTGCCTGCATGCTGCATGGCCACAGCTGAATAATAAGGAAGTCTGAAATATGACCTGCGAAAAATAAATCCTGTAGGAATCAGCTTTTATTCATATTTAGCTATTTGAGGTTGAAATCACAGTTCCTATAATAAAACTTTGCAGCAAATCGCTGGGATTTTCTCAAGCAGAATTAAAGCAGCTAACGTGAGCATTTTTAGTTGACCTATGAAGGCTGCTGATGTGATGTTGCCCGTAAGATATGCATATATGCTCTGAAGAACATGTTAATGTCTTGCTATACATTCGTGTCCTTTTCTACATAAACTTGGATTCTTCTTGACACATTTATATTACAAGCATCATTGTCAATAGGTCTTTTTGGGAGGAGAGGAATGGGCAGAAGGAGAGAGGAAGAACGAGTGTCTAAATTGATTAAATCATAGTTACTTTAAGAAAGCCTTTTAAGATAAAAATGAACATGCAGATGTCTATCGCAATTTGTAACTATGCCCTGTTAGAATCTTTTTGGCAGCATTGTGCAAAGAGTGGCTAATCCTCCTTAATCCTTTAGCAGGCATTGCAATAACATTCACCATGCTGAACTCATTATGTAGTAGCATGAATTATACTGTGTACTGTGTGGCATAACTCTGTAACATGAAAAGGTTTCATGAGGTGGTGGGGGGAGAATGTTGGAAAAAGGTCAAGTAAAAAAATCTGATGAAAGAGTAGATGCTCCAGGCCTGCCAAAGGAAATAGAAAGCTTTGAATTGGTTTTAGTTATAGCAAAAAGAAGAAAAAAAAAGAAAGAAAAAAAAGAAAAAGCCCCTTTTTATTTAAACGGTAAATTAGGTGCTCATAGGTTTATTCCTCAGTAGGGATCTCATTAAGTCAAATTAATGGCTTTTAGAAGCTCCTATCCTGGGCACAAAATAAGATTTGACAAGAAAGTTCAAAGATGCAGCTGAACTACTTTACATTTTTA
Source organism: Emydura macquarii macquarii (assembly GCF_026122565.2). Lineage (NCBI taxonomy): Eukaryota > Metazoa > Chordata > Testudines > Chelidae > Emydura > Emydura macquarii. The sequence goes on along the minus strand of NW_027132308.1, from coordinate 1,133,655 downwards.
TTAACTATAGTAAAAGCATGAAAGATATATTTTATGGATTCTAGAAACATTTAAAAGCCAGTGATTAAAAAATGAATACAATTTTAAATGAAAGAGATGCCAGGGTCAAAATGTTTGCTATTGGATCCTGCCCTAAAATAGCATGGGAATAATAATAGATAAATTCCACAAGTAGCTCTAAGCACTGAGATCTAGTTGCCATGCTGAGGACATGGTCCTTCCACACATGGAAATTTGAGAGTTACAAATAAATGGGGTGCAATCTTTTATCCTTCTGCATAAAATGAATGGGAAAAATAAGGATGGTCTAGTGTTTAGGGCACTAGCCTGGTACTGGAAAGACCTGGCTTCAATTCTGTGCTCTGCCACAGACTTCCTTTATGACCTTGAGCAAGTCACTTAGTGTTTGGTGCCTCAGTTCCCCATCTGTAAAATGAGGATATTAGCACTTACCTGCCTCAGAGGGGTGTTGTGTGGATAAATACTGGTGCTATGGTGATGAGTAGCATAGCAGCGTTGGAGGCCCAGTACAATTTGAGCTGCTTGACCACTGTCCTACAGGCCTAGCCTAGCTTCAGTTGCTTGCTTGGTTATTCTGACCCTTGTAGCATGATATCTTCCAGTTGGCAGAGATGAATAGGACTACTGCGTAACCTTGCAGATGTCTCAGTTTCTGCATACCACGGCACATAATGACAAAATACACAACATGTATGCTTGCAGCTGCACATAGATAACGGTGATGGGAACAACAAGTTATTCTTGAACATCTGGGGTACACTTTTTCAGTGCCAAGGGACACTGCTCCTCCTATTACCAGATGTTGTTATGATGATCCCAATTATCATGGTAAGAATGGAATGTAGTTAAGGGTGAAAACCCAATGTAGATAATTAGCATATATGATCATGAGTAGAGAGGTAATTAGGTGAAAGTTGTTTATGGAAGGGTATAAGAAGTCACTACTTAGACAAAGGAGCGCACTCCATCAATGCCTGACTCCATGGGAGGTGCTGCTGGTTGGACCAGAGGATCCACTGACTCCCTGGCAGGGCCCCTGAAGAAAGCTGTTCCTGTATACAGCCTTCTGAGTAACTGCTTAGTTCTCCAGGCTTAGTGAGTATGATATATTGTAGTTAATTTTAGGCTTTGTATTCAACTAATATATCTATAGAAAACCTTGCACATTAAACCTTATTGATCTGGAAATCAGGCGTACCGTGTCTTGCTGGTATTCACACTGATCACTAAGTGTCCAGCATCAACAAGCAGTAGCCTCTGGCATGGGCCCCTGTCAGAAAACAAGATACGGGGCTAGAAAGGCCGTTGGTCTGACCCATTACAGCTGTTCTTTTCTTAGTACCTACTTTAGACACATAGTTTTGTAAAAATAAATGAATTCTTGAAATAATAACAGTCAATTTGTCAATGCTATAGATTTTGAGTTAAAATCTACATATGTGATTCTAGAAGACTAGTTTGGTTTGGGTTTTTTGTTTGTTTTTTTAACTAATCTACCTAACCACAGAAATCACAGAACTTTCAGAAATAAAAATGGATTGTAGCCTGTAGGGGAGCCATACTAAAATAGCTTAAACAAAGCAAAACTGCCAAGAATGGGGCAGGCAAAGACCTAAATACTGGCGGTTTTTCTTCCATAAGATATACCAAGCCAGCAACAAACAGCTTCTGATCACCTCACTGGTTATTCAGAAGAGAAAAATACAGTTTCCTTAAAGCCATCCAGTTCTGTGGCTTCTACCCAGACAGCCAAATGAAATATGATGGAAATTACTGAAAAATCTTTATTCATCATCTATAAAAAAAGTTCTACCAATCCCAAAGGATCAGACACATGACCAAACAGGTCAATGAATAGTTCAGATCTTACCCCAATACATGCTTAAAGCCAGCACTTATTAACTAAACTAATACTTTAAAAAGAGAAAGAAAAGAGAACATCGGTTAAAAGATCATTATACAAATAGATGAAAATAGAATGTACAGGTCAGTTTCAAAGTAGAGATGATAACTGAGTTGCAAAGTTCTTAATTTATAAAAAATCTCTGACAATCACCCAAACAGCTAGGTGGTCATCAGTCTTGTTTAGAGCTTCATTGTTAGAAATCTCATCCAGAGAAATGAAGCAGGAAATGAAGACCAAATAATCCATGTACAGAGTTTTGCTGGTCGCGGGGATACCAATCTTGTAATCCAAACTTTCCCTGAAAAAGATTGGACAGATCTGAGATAAAAAGGATCACACCCAAGGCTGCTTTTGTAGTTTTTTAGCAGGCTATGACCATTATTGTACTGCAGGTAATCCCTGAGTGCATAATAGGTAATTACGTGTGGCTTTCAAGTAACGTCTCCTATTTTTTGTGCACACCGGTAACTAGTTGCATTAGCATAAGGCAATTGGCAATTTATAATCATTCACAGGTATTTCCTACTTAAGCTTCAAAGAGAAATAAAGCAATAATATTGTTACATTCAAGTTCCATCTAAACGTTAATATCTTCCTTTTATTTTTGACTAACAGAATATAGTGACAGTCAGGAACTATTTCGTTACATCGGTAATCACTAGCAAGTTTATAGGTAATTACAGACATATATCTACTTCCAAACTCTTAACAATGCAAGATTTTACCTCAAAGTCTTAGCTATTTACCACAAATGGCCCTAATTATCATTTATCTTTAAACGTGTCCTCAAAGGTTGATTTTGGGTTATTTCAGCCTGCTAAGTTCAAACTTTCCTGGGCCAGTGTAACATGGGTTTTTATTGCTTTACTAATTTAAAATGCAGTAACTTCATGGAATCATTACAGCAAATTGTAAATTATAGAAAACTCCATATCTACCTAAGGCACACATGGAAAAGAGAGGAAATGTTTTGAAAACGTACTTTTTTATTTACCATAATATTTAAGTTAGGTTAATACAGTGGGCAGGGGGAAGAACAGAAGTGTATTTTGCAAGGACGCTTTTGTGCCCTAATCCTACTCTCTCTGAAGTCAATAGCAAAACTCCTGTTGACTTCAATGGGAGCAGGCCCTGATCCTGCAAATACTTATGTATGTGAGTAGCTTTATGCATGTGAATCATCCTATTGAATTCAAGTACAGTTGTGTATGTAGGCTATCAACAAAGATTTAGGACTTGTCTGAAGGATTGGGCCTTTAAATTATAAACTCTTTTCTGCCCAGGACCATGTCTTCTGTGTTCAGTACAAAGCACATCATCAGTGTTCAATAAACAGTACTAGAAAAAAAGCAAGAGCTGCAAAAGCATAATCAAATCAGGAATTAAATTTGTGTCTTCTGCTAAACTATACAACTATAGGTGCAACTATACCTCAATACTTTTGACTGTGTACAAAACATGTACTACTATAGGCCACCAAAACTTGATGATCTGTTTTTTTGTTTTTGTTTAGTTTTATTTTTTAAACAAGAAAACCAATAAATTGAAAAGGACATTTTCTTGGAGTTATTTAATGGTTTTTGTTTTAAATTGTGTGCTGCTTTTTATTCCCCTCCTCTTACTTTGCCCATAGTTGGCTACCCTTTTCCCAGTAACAAGTTAGCAGGAGCTTTGAGAAAGGAAGCCATTTCTAACACATTTAACCACTCTTTCCACGCCAAACAGAGAAAAAACCAAACCCAAACCCTATAAAATTAAAGGATTTGTTAAAGATCCTGTTTCTTCTGCTTTTATCAGGTTTTGTTCAAGGTTTATTTTATACTAGGTGTTCTCCCATCTGTGCTTTATAGTCCTCTTCCTGTGTTAGTTCCTCAAGTGCCAATTTGGGCAGGTTATTGTAGCTGAACTATGTAATCTGCTGGGTTTTTTTCTTTGTGGAGTTTGTGTAAGTGTTGCACACACATAAAATAACTGCTCCACCCACAAGAAACCATAACAATTCCTTGAAAACTTTCCAGGGCTTTTCATAAAGATTAATATTTCCCCATCTGACACACACTAAAACCTTAGAGTTACGAGCACCTTGGGAATGGTGGCTGTTTGTAACTCTGAAATGTTCATAACTCATAACAAAATGTTATGGTGGTCCTTTCAAAATTTTACAGGTGAACATTGTCTTAATATAGCTTTGAAACCTTACTATGCAGAAGAAAAATGCTGCTTTTAACCATCTTAGTTTAAATTAAACAAGCACAGAAACAGTTTCATTAACTTGTCAAATCTTTTTTTAAACATTCCCTTTATCTTTTTTGGTAGTTTACTTTTAACACAGTACTGTATGGTATTTTCTTTCTTTCTTTCTTTCTTTCTTTTTTTTTTTTTTTTTGGTCACTGCTGCTGCCTAATTGTGAACTTCTGGTTCCAAATGAGACATGTGATTCACCAGTCAGTTCATAACTCTGGCATTTGTAGCTCTGAGGTTCTACTGTATGTGGAAAATAAGACACAACAGTTGTGACTTTCCCAAAGTCACAAATGAATTAGTGGCAAAGCTGGGAGTAGAGCCCTGATCTCCTAACTCACCCTCTGCTGTTCTAAGCAGTAGACACACCACCAGTTCAGATAGGCTTGAACAAACCAATTCTGTGAAAAAAAGTATGGAGGCCAGCTTGGAATCCACAACAAAATTTTCATTAAGCATAGGGGGCTTATAACTCAGGGTGGGAATGGGTTTGAATATGAGCTTGAATGAGAGAAAATGGGGCTCGGGAAGGAATAAGAAATATTGGTGGAAAAGAAGAGAATCAGGTTAGGTTCAGAGAAATAAGGAAAACTCATGCTGGCAAAGATTGTGGGGGAAGAGTAACCACTGAGATAAGTGCAAACAATTTATGAAAACTTCACTTTTCTTGATTTATCCAAGTAGAACTTCCAAATATTTTGAAGTTTGCCTGTTACTATTCACAGATACTATAGATTAAGTATTCAGTATCTGGAGATACCTGAATCATACTCTTCTGAACTGTGTAGGCCCATCTGTAGAGAATATTAAAGGTCTATGCAGTCTAGAGCCATTGGATAAAGCAGCTCTTTATGAGAAGTAGATCAGTAACTAGGAGTCTTACAGTGTAGGTTTTAGTGTCTACAGTTCAAATTTCCCCACTGCTAAATTAGTGTTAAATGAGATGACTATGAGCAGCAATCTTTTAAGGGTCACTAGAGAGTTCTGGGCCTCAAATGTAGACCAAATCCTTTTCTTTATATTTGTTTGTAAAGTGTATATAATTTTTTCTATATTTTTTTAAGAACAAATACTTCAGTGTGTTTATGAAAATAAATATTGTTAGCAACTCAGAACTTTTGAGCAATCCTACTGTAAGAAACCCATGCATTCAATCTCTCATTTGTGAGAAACTCTGTACTAGTAAACAGTGTGTGATGGTGCTGGAGAAAAAATATTTAAATATAAAGTTATAGATTTACTTTGAAACTACAAAGGGTTATTACCAATGACAGAGGGGTCACAGTTAACATTCTCATGGTCTAGGAGGTCTTGTTCAGAGCAGCATTCTTGATATCAATTTTTGGTGCTTTTGGGATCAATGAGTTAGTCTCTGAGTTCTGTAATGGCTTTGCAGGAGGGGACTTAGAACTGTGTGATGTACATTGGCAGGGACAAGCAGGGATATTAAACTTGCTACGGTCAAAGATTGATCAAGGAGGCCAGGGAAAATCTGTTATCCTCTGGGAGGGTGGTGAGCCTGGTTCTGCCCCATGGAATTAGGTTCTCACTCATTCGGAATCAGGACCACAACAGAAGTCAGACAGCTGAGTCTGGGGGCAGAGGAAGTTCAGGCAATCAGGCATTGGCATTCAGAAGCACACAAAACGTGTGTGTGACCTCAGGTGGTGAGTCAACATTAATGTGTTGGGATGTCATTCCAGATGTTGGAAGACGGTGCATACAGACGATGGTTACATCTGTAGGCACAGATTGTTTTCTATATGCATAGGCAGGCGTCCTAATTGCTTTGAGGGTTCACAACCTGGGTCAGATGATGGGGCAAGCCTGAGTTGGCATGGAAGGAGGAGCATGTTATTGGACTAGCTGATGCCCCTGCTGTATGCTATGGGGGCCCATCAGCAGTCACCGATATAATGGTGGTGCACCTTGGAAAACATTATTTGGAAATGTGCTAATTGCAAGCTAATTACTGGTGCCTCCTTGTGGTGGACGTCCTTTGCAGGTACTCCATAGGGAAGATATACAGTGACCAGATAAATGGCTTGGAAAAGGATTTATAAAAGGTGTCCATTAAAGGAATGGAACGGGGGTTGGGGGAATTGGGGCTCCTATGAATGGTATGGCAGGGAGCCAACACCCATTTCTTATAGCCTATCTTAATCCTCCTATGAAGAGGGGTGGATGGTAAGGTTCCAGCAATGGATTGACTGGGGGACCCGGATGGAAAAAGTGGGGGGAGTTGGTGGAAGTCCCTGGGTAATTATTGAATTAATATGGGGCTACTTGCACTGTACACTTATTTGCCAGGTAGTCCCAGACATATAATAAAAAAATTGCAGCTTGATTAAACCATATCAAATGTCTCTGTCCTCCTTTTGGTATAGCTGGACAATGAAGAAGTTGCAAAATATTGTCCTCCGCTACCAGTTTTAACAAGTCATCAACATCTCTGTGGAAAGAGCCTCTCTTATTATTGTAGCTGATGTCAGCTCCAAAGATAGTATAAAGTTGTAGCAAGCCAGTCTGGGTCAGTATTTGCATATTTTCCCAATGGTATTATGTCTCTATAGCAAGAGTTACACTAACAAACGCTATTCCCAGAGCTAAGATGATATCATCAATGATCCTGGCGCATAAACAAGCCCCAGTTGCCAACATTTGAAAACACTTTATAGGGACAATTGTCCAAATAAGCTGTGGGTCTGGACACTGCTAGATTTCCAGCTGCCAGGAGGATTTGTGTACATTCTGGTTATTTTAAGGTTATTTTTATATGGCTGTCAGGGTTTCAAACCTAATACAAATTGCAAGCAGCTCATGTTAAATATTTAGCATATTTTAGGTCTCTAATTTTTCTCTTTCAGTAATACATGCCTATGTATTTTCTGGCACCATCATTTGCATGTAGACCTCTCTCTTCATTGACTTGTGGGGAGAAAGAGAGGCAGCTGAGAAGTCAGTTTGTAAAATGTTACCAGTTCTATTATATGCACCAAATGACTGTGCAAGAAGACTGCAGCTGCAAATAATTGGATTAAGATTAAGGGCACCTTTGAAAATGTGACCCTTGACGTTTGCCCATCATAGCAACGCACAAAGTAGGCATCACGTAAAAGTGAGCATTTGCCAATAGTCACTACACAGTAGTATTTGAGAGAGTGCAGATTTTCTCTACACATTACTTAGTTATTTCTTCAATCCCGCTCTACTCCTCTGAATTTTTAATTCCTGTTCCTCTGCCACCTCCATTTCCCCTCCTCTAACTTTTGCCTCTCTCTGCCCCTAGTAGTCCTTGTCTTTTCCTCTTCCTCACAGTATCCTCTATTTTGCTTCCCTACTTCCTCCACCCACACCCAAGGTTCTGGGTTTGCCCTATTTCTAGCTTAAAACCAGCTGTTGCTGTTGTGATTAATACAAGCAAATCTTTTTCTTTCAAACCAGATTGACCTTTCTGACAAGAACAGCCTGTGAGGGAGTTTACCTTCTGTAAGATGGAGTCTGTAAGTCCAGTCCAACAACTGTCACGTTGCAGTGACTATAGACATTTATCAACAAGTCTATTGGGTCTGATTCTTTCCCTGTTTACAATGGAGAAAATCAGGAGTCACTCCACTAAAGTCAATGAACGTCCATCAATGTGAAAACCCGTTTAAGTGGGAGGAGAATCAGGCTCTATGTTTTTGCACTTATATTTTCTTTTACTACTGAACATGAATACATAAAAATATAATTGACTAAAACATATGAAAGTATGTACATGGATATTTATATAATTTTTAAATTCACTTGTATACGCAGTGTCAGCTTTGAGGATGAATTCTGAGCATTTTTTAAAATTATAAATATTACAAATCTAAATAAATATTTGGAAAAGCAGGAGAGTATAAGAGAGAACATAAACATCTGAGCAAATATTTAGCATGGACTGATCATGAAACCTAGAAGGACACAATGGATTTAACTGAAGTCAGTGGGCCAAATCCTCTGATGTAAGTGGGTACAATTCCATTTAAATCGATAGGATTACATCATCAAAGAATGTGGTCCAGTGCGTTAATATTACTTGTATGAGTAAGCACTGGAGGATCATGCCTAAAGTCTACAGTTCTATTTCTGGTTTTCAAGTTGTGTACTTTTGTTATGGAGTCCCACAGGAACAGCACTCTGGAACCACGCAGGGTGAAGCCAGCCAGGACTCTAGTGCTTCGGAGCCTCACCCCCTCGGTCCCCACACACCAGTGCAGCCGCCACCCATATCTAGCCTCGGAGTGTTCATTGCCCCTTTTCTGCCTGATCTTCCCTTGCAAGTCCCCCTGGATGGGACTCTGGGGAGCTCCTACATGTCTCCAAAGGGGCCATGCGCCCTGCCTTGCAGTCAGAAGTGATTCACAGCCAGCGTGGAGATCAGAAGGGTGTATTAGTTCTCAGGATCACAGCGTAGAAAGACTTTGTTAGCAGATTAATTAGAAGTTAGAGCAGCAACCAGCTAGGGAGCCTCAGAGCCCATTCTCAGGCTCTGCTCCTGAGCCCCCTGATGGGGGACTTCCCTTCCACCTAGCCAACCCCCAGACCCATCCTCTTGCCCCTCCCCCGTCCTTTGTCTCCTTCCCAGGCAAGGTGGCCACTCCTCCTGGTCTTCGCCTGCTGCAACCTGTTGCAATTGGTTGACCCAGGAGGGCAAAGGGGTCTGGTCATTGTCCGCGAACTTGCAGCTGCGGAAGGCCCATCGGCCCTCTAGTTGCCTCTGCAGTGATCATACACCCGAGTCCCAACACCAAAATACATTAGTAACATATGGGGGAAATTGAGGCACACACACAGCACTCAAAGAAAACCCCAAGAATATCTCCACTTCATCACAACTTTATACTACTGATCAATGATTTTCTCAAGTGTCTCCCTAGTGCTTGAGTGATACGTTTAGACTGTTTTGAATAATCTGTGATAAAATATTGAAGTGACCCACAGACTCGGTTGGAGGTTGAAAAAGACTGTAAACCAAGCTGTTAATTCCAATTCTGCTTGGAAAGTTATCTCAGATTGTACTGAGTCTAACAGCCAGAATTTTGGTTTCTTACCAAGAGTTATGTTTATGTAAGAATAACCGATAGATAGACAAACAGATGCAAATCCGCTATAGATTGTAGCCCCTGAATGCTTACTATTTCTTTTCATATGCAGGTGCATGAATTACTCAATCATTTTGCTTACTGTTGGCTTGTAGCAAGTATTGATTAAATGCAAAAGAAGCTGAAATAATGTGAAGGGTCTAAATTAAGCTGACAAAAGCATGAAAATGTAGAGAAGACTGCCACTCTGTGTCTAGCTCACCCCCTCCTGTCTATGTATGAGTAATTACAGAATGATAGCTATCCCTACATAACATAAATGCAGGGATATTGAGGCACAACTGTTTAACCTGATGATGGAGTTGCAATTTTGCTTATTTGCCCTTGCTTAGTTTAATTAGAATTGCAACAACTCTGACTTTTCAGATGGCTACACTGAGCAAAATGGATGCAACATTCATTTTAAAGCACTTATCCAGTGTTACAGTATCTTTGATTAGTAACTCATTTTCTCTTCATCCTTTTTAACTGTTACGTACAAACAGCATTAAAAGAAAATTAAGATTACAAATCAAATTTTCGAAAGTTATGCATAAGGGGCCAAATTAAGGTTGCATGGGCAGCCTTAATACTGGCATTTCCTATTTATTATGAAACACTGTTTAATTACATGGTCACATACTATTTTGTATGGCCCCTGCCTCATTCAGTGCACAGAATGGATAGTGCTCACTTAATGAGTAGCTAGTCCATATTTTTTTAATCGGTGATCTCAAACCTTTTTTCCTGTACAATATTCAAGCTCTGTGCTGAAGACAGAATTATTAATTTCCCCACAGCTCTTCTGTGGTGCTCACTATTATAGTATGTGAGTGCTTCACAAACCTTCATTATCTTCACAATACCCTTGTGAGATGAAGAGGTGGTATCCCCATTTTACAGATGGGGAACTAAGGCACAGAGACATTAATTTCAGATGTCCCACTAATTTTATGTGCCCAGTTTGAGATGCACATGGCTTGATTTTTTTCAAAGTACTTGTATTTTATATCATTTCACATGTTCAAAGCACTTCAATTGCAGCGGTGAGTGTTCAGCACTTCTGCAAATCAGAGCCCAGGGTCTCAAATCAAGCATCCAGAAAATGAGGAACACACAATTAATGACCACCTGTGAAAATTTTGGTATAAGTGACTTGCCCAGCCTCCCCTAGGAATTCTGGTTGAGGAATGATGGAATACAATTCTCCAACACTACTCAACATCCTGAACTATGAGGCTATCCTTTCTCTTCCTGACATCCCCTGCCTCATTCACTACACACCTTCCAAATTCTGCAGCAAATGAAACAAGGGTCCTGCAGACAACAGCTTCATTACCTACACAGCCTGATTCATTCTTTGAGTACCACCCACCATGTCATTGAATTAAGCAGGGATTCTGGGGAAAAAAATCATAGTAATTGAGCACTATGCATACAATGCAGTGTACACATACAAGCAAGGGGCCAACTTAAGTTTTCAGAGGCAATTGAGAGACCCACCTTAACCCCCCTTCCCCCCATTTTGTGAATGATGCCCCAGGCGTGTTTTTTTTTTTTTTTTTTTTTTAGCCAAAACTACTTGGTGAATGTCTGTCAAATTCATGAATAATTTCAGATTAGCAAAAACTGCATTTTTTGGCAAATAAACTATTTGTCAACAAAAATTCACCCATCTCTACTCAGAAGAGGTTAATGGAGGTGACAGTCCATCTCCAGCTCTCCTGGCCTCACTCCCTCTGTGCATGTGTACAAGAAGGGGAAAGGAGTGGTTGGACAGCTTTACTGGTCCTGTAGTGAGTGATGGAACATTTTCAGGGATGGGGGTGAGGTGCTGAATTCAGATCTAGGTTCAGTTTTATGACCCCTCAAAGGGGGATCAGGTGGGGGAAGGGATTATATGAAGTGGTTGCCTGTGATAGCAGAGGACTCAACTTGATGACCCAGGCAGCACCTTCTAGTCCTACATTCTTATGGAGTGTAGCTCTGAGGGTTTGGTTCAGCTTTTTAAATAACAATGGAGCCAGTGGGGAAATTTGGAAGCAAATCCAGGTTCAGATTAAAAATCTGATAAATTCAGGAGTGTTGAGGTTCAAGAGTTTTGGTACAGTGGATCCTGTGATCCTAGGTGCTTAACTGCTGCATTTTGCTCACACTCTCAGGTTCCCTGGATTATAGTGAGTTGATTTGGGATTGGGAAGGAATTTTTTCTAAATCAGATTGGGACCTTTTTTCTTTCCTTCCTTTGGAGCATCAAATGTGATCCTCTGCTAAGATCATCTGAGCACATCCCACTAAGGGGCCTTGGCATTGGTGGTACTCCCTCCTGTTTTCTGTAGCACCAAACAGTTTAATTGTCTGGGGGCTGGGAACAACACATTTGGCTCTGATGTGGCCATATAAAATCCATCTGGAAAGATTCAGAAGCATATTGTCTTGTATATCTAGTTAATTATGAAGTGTGGCAGAGCGAGAGAGAGAGTAAATGATTTACCCAAGGTCACTCAATGGCAAAGCTGGGAAGAGAACTCAGAAGCCCTGACTCTGAGACGTAGTAGACTTTAAAGATGGAGCATTGTCAACAGGAGGAGAGAATGTTTGGGCTCACAAGAGTAAGATGTTGCAACAGAAGAAGGAGAGGAAGAAGCAGCCCCCGTTGGAGCAGGGCTTGCCATCCCAGGGGCAGCTTCAGCTCTACAGAGGATAAGGAGCAAAAGCAGAATCCTGAAAAAGAATGGATACAAAACTTAAGGAGAGAAAGCGGGGAGGCTCACAATGGAACAATTGCAGAGACAGCCCTGCTGTGAAATGATCCCCTCAGTACATTAAGGAAGGAGGGACAGACATTAGTTACTGGGAATTCTTTAGCCAATTCTGATGAGGGAATAATCATGGACCCTTCATACTGGGAGCCATATTGACCCTTATATGGGTGAAAAACTGAGTTGGGACTTCCAGATCTACAGTACAGCCCTCTAAAACTTCAGCTATTGAATAACAAGTCATAGTAGGCTGTTATCGGCTATGTGAACCAGTCTCTACAAGGATCTGACATACATAACTTGCCACTGGGTTTCATGACTAATTGCTGATAGGAGAGAAGTATTGAGACTTGGGAATTCTGGGTTCAACTCCAGTTTCTGGAGGGGCACAAGCTCTAATGCTCTAAACCCTTCTGTCTTTGTCATCCTCTGCATCTATTCCCTGCCTACTCTGGTCCTATCCACCCTCCTTGGCACCTGCCCACCTTTGCTCTTATTTCCCCTGTATCCCTCTGTTCTTCACCTCACCTTCCACCTTCTGCTCAACGTGTCTGCACCTTATCCCCCTGCATAAGAGTCAGGTGCTTCATCTGTCTCTTCCATGTTGCCTGTGTGCTAGTAGGAGTGCATTGAGAGCACAAAAGAGAATCTCCCTGCTCTCAGTTCATCATAGTGTTAGCATCATAGTGAGCTCCTGGTTACTAGAATCAATTACATGAGTAGTCCGGTGGTGCTCTTGCTGCCCTGGGCTAGATCATGCTCTGTCACTCTGTGGATATGGTGCATGTGTAGTCTGATTGTCACATGGGGGCTGTGTGAGGATGCAGCATGTTCAGGGCAGAGAGAATCTTCAGATATTTCAGCTGCCAAACACAAAAACATCTCTACTGAGCTTGTGAGGCCAGAGATTATACAGAGGCTTACAATTTGGCCAGATCTGGGTGCTTATTCATGAGGCAGGTAAAAGACACATCCCTGATGCCAGGGTGATCTCCTGGCAAACTGTCAGTCCCTGCTCCAAACCATGTAGGTACTAGAGCTTCTCAACCAAATAGATGTAAGCATTTTTAACATGGGCAAAACAAAGTATCTGACTGAACCATTTTAGCTGATGTTCAGCATGGCAAATTTTGGTCTAAAATGGTTTAAATTTGTCAGAGTTAAAAGTATCTGAAAGCAAGGTCTTAAAATGGAAAGCATCAGGAAACCTTAACTCTCGGTGTCACTACCTGCTTTGCCTATAACTTATTTTTTTATAAATACAGGGAAATACTACCCATGAATTTTGGTAAAGAATTTTGATGGCAACATATTGCTTTTGGTGGAGCTTTCATTCTACAGTAGGCTGTTGGTTAGATTTGCTTCACATTGTGGCTTGGAGAACCATTTTGTTTTGGTCATTTTTCATACTTGTGGATAATTTTTTTTAATGATTGGCCCATTTCAAAGCTGCATGAAAAACATTCCAAGTCTATTATCATTGGGTGCACGCTAATCAGTATATTTATTTAGTAGAGCAGTTAACACTATGGTGAAACTGGCCATTGGCAAATGGTTCTTTGGTAAAGTAATAGAGGAAGGAGGAAGAGCTTTATAATTCTAGCTTTATGTCACTGAATTACAGGGTTAAGAAGGTGTAATTAGTATATGTAAGGATGAGTCTTTACCATCTGTCACTGGCTATTGCTGTACTTGATTTTTATTACATGATCGGCATAGATCCTTACTCCTGGTCAGAAAGCCTTTTGAGAAATCTTTGAAACAGTCATATCAGAGAACACCTGTGCTGCATGCAACCCAGATAACTTCAAAATAGAAGCACCTTAACATCAGTAATATATTTCAGACCAACCCCTGCCTTTATCTTCAAAAAGAAAATACGGTACCTGAATAAAATGTACAAAGCTGCCCAGTTGACATCCACAAACAGCTCTGAATTTGCAATTAAGCATCAGTCTGCAAGTATGCTGGTGTGTGGCCCAGAATATTGTTACATTCATCCATAACTTTAGCCTTACCATACTGGTTTCCTATTACACAACAATGTATGCTATTAGCTAGTATGTGTAGTACTGACAGCACATACTCAGTGATGTCACAGTGCTCTAATGTCTGTCTGTGTATCTTATTTTGAAGGTACCTATCACTGCAGTGTCTAAATGTCACCTTAGATGCTATTCAGCAGATGTCTGTGTGGTGTCTGATCTCTTCCCATCAGATCTGGTTTACTCCAATGAGATTAGTGATAAACAATTGAGCTTTATCCTTTCTAAAAGTGAGGCAGGAAATGTTTTCTATCAACTGATAGAAAAACCATGGGCTTTCTCCTGCTCCAATTTAAAAGAATGAAGAAGCAAAAGTAAACATTAAAAATGGAAACAAGCAAACAACAGAAATATAATAAAGAAAGAAAAACATAAAACCATCCACATTTTTATATATCAACAAAATCAATGTATAATTTTTTTAAAAGGTACTAACATGATACATAAGTAACACAAACAAGTAATGCTGTAATGCTGATTGACAGAGGTAGTATGGTCTAGTGGATAGAATCCAGGTAGAGCTGGGTGGGAACTGGAAACAAATATTGTTTTGCGTCAATTGAAATGTTTCATTTTGTTAAAATCAAAAGATTTCACTCTGATGTTGATCTTCATTGTGTTGGTGAACTTTTAAAAAATGTTTTGATATAAAAAACGTTGAATTTCATTTCAAAAGTCATTACAACATGAACAATCAAAATGTTCTATTCCAAAAATGTCATCATTGGCATTATCAAAATGTTTAGTTTGGGGATTTTTCTAGATGAACTTTTGTCAAAATTGACACATCCTTAAAATACTTTGATTTTGATTTTTTTTTTAAAGGCATTTTTGACCAAAAAAAGAAATGTTTTCACAAAAAGTTTCCAACCAGCCCTAGGCACAGGGCCAGGACTCTGAAGACCTGGGTTCTATTCTTGGCTGAGTTGTTGCATTACTATATGATCTTGGGCAAGTCACTTCACCCTTCTGTGCCTCTGTTTCTCCTCCCATCCTTTGCCTGTCTTGTCTATTTAGATTATCATTGAGACAGGGTTTGTCTCTTACTGTGTGTTTACAGTGCCTAGAAAAATTGGGTCCTAATATCTGTTAGGGCCAGTCGGTGCTACTGTAATACAAATAATAAGTAATCCCACACCTTACATTGTTTAAAATGTGTTTTCTTTCACCTCCTTTGCCTAGTACCTTTGTTTTTCCTTCTTCTTTTTCCCCCTTTCCCAAGTAGCTGGAGTTGGGTTGCTGGATCAGTCTTTTCCAGGCTTGCCAAAGCAACACTTGCTCCAGATCCACTCTTGCCTCCTGTACACAGTATATCCATTGGTTTCTTGATCATCCCCATTCTCTGCCCATGAACTGTAGTTTCAAATGTCTCCGTAACAGGATTCCCTTCATCCATCCTTTGTACATGACTATACCATCTCAACCTCTTGCAGTTTCTCTCTGTTGCCACTAACTTTGATCTCATTCATGATGATATCATTCCACATGTGGTCTAGCAATGTCACCCCCTCATTGCCCTCAATCATTTTGTTTCAATGGCTTCAAGTCTTCTCAAGTTCCTCTCGTTGGTTGGCCATGTCTCTGATCCATAGAGAAGAGGTGGTGATCTTACCATGGTTGTCTATAGTTGTCCCTTAAATAGACCAGACATCCATTTAATATACATCACTCTATTTATTTTCTGCCAGACTTCCTCCATTCTTAGCAGCCTTGCTTGCAATTGTCTATTGATTTTTCCATTTGCCATTAACAAGCCCCTAAGGTACTTAGATGCAGAAGCCTGATTTAAGCACAGTTCCTTAATGTTTATATTCATCTGTTTTGGTTCTGTGTGAGTCACCCACAAGACTTTGGTCTTTTCTTTACTCATTTTGAGGCCAGAGTTTAATTCTCTGTTCCGTATCAACTGCCTGGACCAAATTTTCCTCATCAGCCATTAGCACAATATTGTTTGCACGGAGCAACTTCATACCACCTTCCATTTGTTTTTTGTCTTACCTAATTTAGAGTATAAGCTTATCCAAGAAGGTGTGCTGTATCTTATTCAATGCTCTGTATGCTAGAATGCATACAGAATGCTCTGGACAGCTATGGTGCTGTATAAATAATATTGATAGAAGGGATAGCCATCTAAACCATGCAAGTTTGAGAAGATCTCACGCTCAGTGAGCCATGCTTGGAGGGGTCCTCCACACACAGATCTCTCTCCTTTGTGTGAAATGGAGACTTGGATGATTTCACAGCACTGTATCCTGTGGAGGGCTTATGGATCTGTCTGGTGTCCGCATGGTGGGAAGGTATGAAGTTGTGGCAGAGCACACATTGTGTCCACCTCTCTCCTCTACTCCGTTGGACCCACCCTTCTTATAAAGATAAGTTAATACAGTTCTATGCTCTATTAATTTTTTTGAAAGGCTCACCTCCCTTAGGTCTCAGGGAGTTACCACAGGCACAAGGTGAATCTCTTGCAAAGTGACTCCAATGGAATCATGCTGATAAGGAGTCAATGGAGCCAGAGTTGCAACAATGGCACAGAGCAAAAAGGCTCATAGCCTTGACTACCCACAAAACAGTGGGGCAGTGATTCTTGCTTTGGAATAAGCAGTCCTACCTTTGACATCCTATTGAAAGCGTGGAAGAGATTGTAGTCTGTGCGCAGATCTGTGTTCCTTTACAGGCTGGCAGAAAGCAGTCTTACCAACCGTCCTAAACACCGTTGCAAAAGTCAGCAATGCATTTTGATGCATTCTAAATAGATCTGAGTGTGTATAACATTACATAGAGAAGATCTGGGTTTTAGCTCTCTATAAATACATCAGAGGGGTAAATACCAGGGAAGGAGAGGAATTATTTAAGTTCAGCACCAATGTGGAGACAAGACCAAATGGATATAAACTGGCCATCAGGAAGTTCAAACTTGAAATTAGATGAAGATTTCTAGCCATCAGAGAAGTGAAGTTTTGGAATATCCTTCCAAGCGGAGCAATGGGGGCTAAAAACCTAGCTGGGTTCAAGACTGAGCTTGATAAGTTTATGGAGGGGATGGTATGATGGGACAGCCTAATTTGGCAATTAACTGATCTTTGACTACTAGCGGTTTATATTTGCCAATGGCTTGTGATGGGATTTTAGATGGGATGGGTTCTGAGTTACTACAGAGCATTGTTTCTGGGCGTCCAGATGGTGAGTCTTGCCCACATGCTCAGGGTTTTGCTGATTGCCATATTTGGGACCAGAAAGAAATTCCCCTCCACGACAGATTGGCAGAGGCCTTGGGGTTTTTTTTGCCTTCCTCTGCAGCATGGGGCACAGGTCACTTGCTGCTGGAGTCTCTGTACTTTGACGTCTTTAAGCCATGATTTGAGGACTTCAATAACTCAGTCGTAGATTAGAGGTCTATTACAGGAATGGGTGGATGAGGTTTTGTGGCCTGCATTGTGCAGGAGGTCAGACTAGATGATCATAATAATCCCTTCTGATGTTAAAGTCTATGAGTTCCATTCCCACTTGTGCACCTGACTTAATGTGTGACCATGGCACTTTAGGCACAAATTTTCAAGAGTAGCCCTAATTTTCCATGCCTCAATTTCTGGGTGCTCAGAATTAGAAAGCTTGTGCCTGATTTTTCAAAGGTGCACTCAAAGGCATATTCATTGTCTTCATTTGGAGTAATGGTGCTCAGCACTTTCTGAAAATCTGGCACAAGTTGTCTCAGGGTGGATGCCCCTATATTGAAGCACCCAAAGTCAGTGGCAACTTTGGAAGATTTTGACTGATTTTGAAGATTTAATCTGACTTTCCATTTCCCCATCCGTAAAATGCAGATAATACATAACTACTTCCCAGGGTAAATTAATATTGGTAAAGTACTGTGATGATATCCTTGGATTCAAGATGCTGTTATAGCAACAGAATGACTACACCCCACAGCTGCCGTGAAGAAATGTGTACCTAATTTTAAAATAAGCAGTGGGTGGAATTCCTTCCTGGTGTAACTCCATTGGCTTTTCCCAATCAACTGCAGAGGCAGAGTTATGATTTTTTTATTACAGTTCTGGGGAGGGAGAGGGCAGATGACTTATAATTCTACCAAGTCTAATGCAATTCACTAATGTGCTTTTATTACTACCTCATAACTTTTAAGCTTTTTTTCAGGAATTGGGGGGAAGGAATCATTCTTAACATGCTTCCTGTTCTTCCTCTCCACCCCTCAAAAAGTCTTTAAAACTCTTAAGAGGAACTAATGAAGGGGTGAGAGGTAATTAGTGGGTTTTGTTAACACTTTTATTACTTCCTCTTCACTTATAGTCATTTTGAGTGGGAAGGCATATGTAATAACACCTTCCTATGTCTCCTAAACTTAGAGGCCATAATAAATAACCCATTTGGAGATCACCTCACCTCACGGACATCCACAGCTTGGAAAAATGAAACTGATGCCTTGGCTGAGAAACACAGTAATGGTTAGGTTGTGGCTGCTTCACTTTTTTCCTATGTTGCAATGAACTGGAGGAGCAGATGCTTTTCCCACTTCTGCTCTTACCTGAGTCACTGAAAGGAGAATCCCTGCAGCCATCTGATATTCTGCTACTTCTAGAACCAATGCTCGGATACTCTGCTAACACCAGGAGAAATAAGTGATTGAGAAAAATGGTGAAGAGAGATACCAGTACAAAAATCAAAGGAGGGACGTGGCGATTTCCACATTTCTGATGGAGTTTTCTCCTTGCTGGATAATAACCAATTAATTTTATTTCTGAGGCCGTATAGCCACTTCTGAAGAGCAATTTTTTGGTTTGTTTTTTTGCCTCTGTCTTCCTTCCCTCCTTCGCTCTCTCTTCCTGTGTAATAGTGATGAGCAACTGGTAGCCCGGGGCCTGCAACCAGCTTACCAGCTCATTTTATTTGGCCTGCCCACAGAGGGCTGGTGAAAATGTTCTTTGAGGGGCTGAGCAGGGGCATAGCCGCGGGTGGGCCTGGTGGGACACAGCCCACCCAATTAACAGCCAGGACCAGATTCAGGACCACCCGAACCTGAACACAAGGCACAGGGGGGTCATGGGGAGGGTGAAGTGGAGGAGAGCCAGGGACTGGGAACAGGAGCCCATGCATTGGGTTGCAATGCCACCCGTTAGCCAACCACCTTTCTGTCATTCATGCAGGGGACAGGCTCCACCCCATGCCATCCGGTTCTGGTTACTGTTTTCCCATTGGCTCCCAACTCCCATAGCTTATCTGATTGATTGTGGCCTGCCCCCGTGTTCCCTGGCCAGGGCTGGTTGGGATGCACCTTTGTTAATGTAGGGAGAGTAAATGGAGCTGGGTGGCATAACAGTGAAGCCCTGCCCTGCTGGCATGATGGAGGTGGGGCTAAGACAAATTTGAGTGGTATTTTGACCTGGCACATAGGGTCCTGCAGCTCTTAGTCTTTGCCTCGACTCTGCTCCCTCATGGACACAGGCTCTGCCACACAAGGATCCCATGTGCAGGGCTCCCCAGTGACACCCAGCTCTAGTTACTTCCTCCCCACATTGGTGGAAGTGTGTCTGGGGCCAGGACTGGCAAGAGCCTGATTGGTTCTGAGCTTCCAAACAATCAGCCAATGGGGAAGGCAGTAAGTGGAGCTGGGTGGCATGGAGCAACATCAGAGTCAGTGTTGACGGGGAAGCAAAGTCAAGGGGAGTGGTATGAACCAGAAGCAATTTTAATAAAAACTGAGCCCCTCAGCGACCCATCTCAATCTTTAAAAAAAAGTCTACATGGCCCACCAAAGGGCCTCTAGTGGGTTTTGTGGCCCTCTAATATCTCAGTTGCCCATTCCTGCTCTGTAATGTTCGATAGTGTACATTTTCTTTTGCACAACTAATCATCACTCTTTGATATTTTTCTCAAAACTATTAGAGATATTTTTGTTCAAATATTAAATTTCACAATAGAGAAGTAACCAGCTTATGAACAGCTGAAATTCCTGCAGTGCTGTTTGAAGTCTATTGGCATTGGCTTGATTTTTCATAGGTAAAGATAAGGCAGATAGAGCACGCCCTAGAATGTTTACATTCAGGCCACTATTCAAGTAGGGTCAATGTCCAAAAGTCCACAGTCCAAGGGCTGTGGTGGAAAAGGTCAAGATCTTCAAAAATAAGTGTACTGTGATGAGTAGAATGGAGAAAGAAAATCAGCTTTTAGGAAGGACCTAGTCTGGTAGGACACCTTGAGTTCAACAATGCATGCTGGTGGCTACTGGACAAACACAAATTTTTCAGGAGGTTTCACTGGACTCTCTGCGCACTCAGTAAAGGATCTCTTTGGTACAACTCTGCATAGCTGCCACATCACTTATTGCTAACATAACAGGATCCTCAGTCTTCATTTAGGCACTTAAATAATTCATTTGACTTTTAAAAGTGTTAACTGCTGGGTGTTCCGCACTTCTGAAAATCAAGCCAGGGATTTAGGAGCCTAACTTTCAGCATCCATTTTCTAAATTCTGGCCCAAAATTCCCAGAATCTTCCACAGCAGGAATGTATTATTATTGTTTAAAATAAATTAATTAAAAAGTTCATGAAGTAAAAAAGACTTCAAGCAGGCAAATGCCACATTTACATTCCTGGGAGTTTTAAGTGAGTTAATATAGTGTAGATTGTGGCCCTATGGAATTAATAAAAGAGAGAATTCAACATCAGATATTGGGACAATATGACCAGATATTTCTTCCCCCCAATTATTTTAATTTATTCATGGGATGATAAATAACAATATTGTTACCCACTATGGTTTCTTGATTTAAAGGGGACAAAAATATGATACAGTGGAAATAAAGAGAATTCATTTCAATTCAAAATATGGCCATTTTCTTCCCAATATAAAATAGGAGAGTGATAAATTAATTATCCTTTCTATGAGTTGGAAATCCCTCATTAGATGGAAAAGGAATATATTTTAAATTAGTCAATTGCACAGTTTATTTTAAAAAGTCCAATGTGTCTAAGAGGAGTCAACAAATGCCACTTTGAATTGGGCAATGAGAATATAAAAATAAAGTGAGAGAAAAGTATACCTCCTTTCTCATCTTTTTATGCAAGCAAATAATATCAGCTTTTAAGCAGCATCTGTTCCCCATATACTTAGAAACAGGCATATTTGTAAAGAAGCAACAGAGGAAAATGATATTATAATGGGTAAAACTGGAACAGAGGATTAATTCTCTCTAAAATATTCATCTTAATTACACTTTCCTATCACTTTTTCTAGCTATCCAAGGAAGGCATAATATCTTCAGTTAAACTAGTTATTCAGATTTTTTTTCCATAGTAGAGTGTAATTCAAAGAAAATAAAACTCTGATATTTCCTGGTATTTTAACTGCCAATTATTTAATTACACTAGCGAGGCATTTAAAATAAATACAATAGAGAAATCAAAATGAACAATGCAAAGCTCCATCTAAGCCAAGGATTGGCAACTTTAAGGTAGTAGAGGGCCACAAAAACTACTAAAATCCTTAGGCAGGCCAGGGGATGTGATGTGGGCGGATGTGCATGATGACCCCAGAATATGTGATGTGAGGGGATATGGGTTCTGACCCTGCAGTATGTGACCAGGAGTGTGTGGGTCCTGCCCCTGAAGGGTAATAGGTCCTGGGGGTGGTTGGGAAAATGCCCAACCCTCACTCATCCTCACTCCTGTCCCACAGAGTTGGGCCTGGCTCCCCATTCTAGCCCACTGGTTTTCGCCAGGGCATCATGTGAGACGTGCCCACATGCAGGCGAGATCATCCCTCACAACACATCACCCTACCCCAGCACCTTCCTGCCTGTGGCACTGCAGGATGGTCTGACCCAAGCTGGGCTGTGGTGGGCCAAATAAAATGATCTGGTGGACTGGATGCAGTCCCTGGGGCCTCCAGTTGCCCATCCCTGATGTAATCAGTAGTGAGAATAGCATAGAAAAAAAGAAAAGGAAGGCAACAAAACAGGTTGTAGTAGAGCTTGTTGCAAAATATTGTTAACTGGAGAGTCAGGTGAAATCCTGGCCCCATTGAAGTCATTGGCAAAATTCTCATTGATTTCAGTAGGGTCAGGCTTTCACCCCTAGAATCCAGTCACAGTGAGCAACAACAGGGAAAAGTCAATACAGCCCCATCTTCTTATCTCTTATGTGAAAGAGTGTTAGTAAATAGTGAAATTCTCTTAGTAAATAGGGAAATTCTAAACAAAACTTAACACCAGCAAAACAATAAAGATGTCACACTGGAGACAGAGAATGATATAAGAGAAGATGTCCACTCTATCATTGTGTATTGGCACTAATAAAAGCAAGCAGGGAATTATCTAATCTAACAAAGACAACTAAAATGTCCATTCAACATTACCTCCCCTTGTAGAGCATTAGCTCTGTATGTTAACACCTAGGTAACTATTTAAGGCTATACAGCTCATTTCCAGAGCCTTTTGGAATCTCCACAATTGGATTTTCTTAGGTCACTATTCTTATTCATAGCACCCACTATATATTAGGTGCTGTCCATGCATGCAAGAAGATGCAATCCCTGCATAGAAGAGATTATGTTCTAAGAAGAGAAGAGACCTAAAGCATTGAAATTAACTTCTAAACAAACATCAGTTATTCCCAATGGCCCCTTTTCCTAGCAAGTGTCAGGTGGTTAATTTCCTGTAGGGATTCTGATAGAAGAGGTTCTTGAGAGGCGATCTGAAGGAGGTGATGGTTGTGGCACTGCAGTCTAGTTTAGTGAGGGTGCTTCTTGTGTAAGAGGTGGAAAGGTAGAATGCACCAGACCATCCTAAACATTCAGTTTAATTTTTTGTAAAAGTTCTCCTGTCTCAAATCAGAAATACAGAGCCTGGTTATCATTTACACTCAGCCCCCTTTACACCACTTTGGCAGTTCACCAACTTAAAGGCCTCTTTACCCTGCCCAATCAATGTAAAGGAGTCTTACTGTAAGTGAGAACCAGGCCCACAATCTTCTGCGGAGCTTATTCTATCCTCCACTGCACCCATTCTAGCACCCAGAACAGATAGCTCTATTAGCCACAAAGGCCTTTAACTCAGCAAACTAACCTGCAGAGGCCAAGGGCCCTATTTATTTATTTTATTTGAGAATTATTTCTAAATCACTGCCTTCTCCACTCACTATATCATTTATTTTGACTTCTGCAGAACTCGGTTAGCAAAGGGCCTCTCCCATCTTCATCTGCAGCAGCCTGATCCACCATTCCATCTGATCATCTTGGCTTTAATTTGGACAGACTAGCATCTTCAATCCCACCAAAGGTTTAAAATTTCCTTAAGGTGTTTATTCACACACAAAATGAAACATTTTGACTTTTTAGCAACTAAACAGCAACACTGCCCACCTCCAAAAAAATGCCTAACCCCTTATATTTACTCCTCCTTTATGATTAGAAAGATGATCTAAATGTTTGATTTACTCACCTGTAACATTTTATCTGAGAGATATCAGGAATACCATGACTTGACTTCGGTGTTTTATTTGGAGGACAATTTGAAGGAACAGCAACAACACATTAGGCCAAAAATCAGAGCTGCAGCTTCTCCAGCTCTCAGCTTCTCCAGAAGAGGAATCTGATTCTACAAACTGTCTGAGATGCTGGGAGAAAATGTAGTGGAATTGCAATGCTTTCTATCCTCAACATATACGGATCCAGGTCAATCATTGTGTCTGATAGAACCATGAATCAGTGAAACTGGCTGGTTCCTTGCCCCTCAGTCCTTCTAAGGTGTTGTGTGTGTTTGCTGGATGATTCAAGCTATTGCAGTGATTCTTTTTGCCAGTCTCTGTGAATTTTCTTGAATCCTGTCTGTAAGCACCCTTAGATGATCAGATGGAACTTCCTTCCCGTATGTCATTGTCCATCAGCTCCAGCGGATTAAATCCATTTTTGCCCTCCTCCTTCAGCCATCTCTCCTTTGCCTTGATTATTTTTCCCAGTGTCAATAGCAAAGAGGAATAATCACAACTGTGCAGTTAAAGTGTCTTATTCTTCCTCAAGATTTCCTCTAGTAACTATTCTCTTCAGGGATCAGTTCTGTTCAGAGCCTCCTTTCTAAACAGTTTCATTACTAGTTTCCAGAACAATCCTTGCTCTGCAGATTGGCACAGAAATTATGTTAGGCCAACAGCCCATGATACTATTTTTCTGCTTTTAGTAACAGGGCTATGAACATATTGTACACTCTAGGCCTTTGGTCTTTCACAGAAAGTCAACTTCACAGATTCTTTATTACCTATTCCCATTCATTTAAGAAATAGTCTCTATCTGTGCCAGATTGGAGGGTTTCATTCAGGCCTTTCTCCTGCAGCTCTGTTTAAGTCCCCAGTGCTCTGCACACCACATTCTGTTCCCAAAGAAAAACCACAACAATCATTCAAGCATTGTGGGCCCCAAGCTATGTAGCTCTGTGTTCTTGTCCTTGATTTCCTACGATTCTCCTTGTGGCCCTCTTTAGTTACAACTTTTAATAGCTTTTCTTTGTATACACAGTGTTGTAAAGGATGCCATTCCACTGGAAAACCCAAAACTGAGTTTCATTTCATAAAGATACCTTGGATTACCTTGTTGCTAGACCAGCCTACCATGGTTTTTCTTTATGCTATGGAAATTTAAAAACTACCAAAGTTATGTGTTTCTTGTTCTTAACTGTTGAGTCTCACATTTACATGCTGGCCAAACTAACATGCTAACATGCTGGCCTCATTAAAGCTGCAAGGTGTGTATAGAAAGTGCAAGGTTTAGATAGAGTCACAAATTTTTAGGCCAGAAGGGATCACTTTGACACTGTAATTTGGCCTTCTGCCTAATACAGGCCATAGAATTTTGCCCAGTAATTCCTGCAGTCCAGAGAATAATTCTTCCCTACTGTGTAAGGAAGCAAATTAGCAGTCACTGAACATTTTATTTTCAATACCCACATTATCATAAACCTGGCAGCTAACTTCCATTTTGCCTTCATTTTCTGATACAGAAAAAAGCCACCCATGTCTAACACAATGGATATGTTCCAAAATTAGAAAAGGAACTAACTAAACATAGCTTCATATATTTAATGTAAATCCTGTAGCACCAAGAGGCTGTTCTGCAGGGCCAGAGATATCCACATAAGGTATGGATACCCACAGGGCCTAGTTCATGGAAAAAATAAACTAACGAGGGCTTGCCTTTCATCAAATTAATTAAACTAGATTTTTGTTTTTAATTTACATTTCAGTAAATAAAAAGGAAGAAAATGCTCTATTGAATGATTTACTGCTAAATAGGGAAAGATTAACTGATTTGGATAAATAACCACACAACAATCTCCCAACTCATCAGGACCAACCCAAACCAAACAGTTGTAGTTACTGGAACTAGGTAGTCCCAATGAAAAACAAAAAATCACTGCCATTGAGAAGCCATTCAATCATAATCTAAAGTAAAAGTAGAAGCAAATAGATTATTGCCAATGAAATGTTAGATAATCTAATTTAGATATTGATTTGTGTACTGGCTAATGCCTTTCCAGGAGAACGTCATATAGTGTGACATAAGCATATTGTAACAATGGCATCATATTATGCTCCTTCTTAGTGTTCCCTACAAAGGGCATCTTTGTTAGCTAAAAGTTGTAGCTTCCAGCTCTGGATACATACCAGTCTTCTAATAAGAGAACAAAGCTCTTTTGTGTGGCTGAATAGCAGATTATAGAACCACTAGAGGTGCGATATATACTGGAATTCTGGCTTTAGCTTAAAGGCAATACTACCTAATTAAAATCCAATAATTTATAAGAAACAGGAACTACATTGCATAGATATTTGGCACCTAGATTGGATCTTTAACATTTACCTTGGGTAACTATTATTACTGAGAAATGGGAAAGCATAGCATTTACTACTTTACATACAGATGAAGTGCATGCAGTACCTACATCATAAAACACACCTCGTTTAGTGAATTCTGAAATGAAACTCACTAAGGGCCTGATCTCAAGCCCATTGAAATCACTGGGAATCTTTTCTTATATATGCAATCATGCTAAATCTGTGCTGAAGATTTATTTTGGGATGAATTCACATTATACCAGCTCTCACTTCAGTAGGGTGACCAGATAGCAAATGAGAAAAATTGGGATGGGGGTAGAGAGTAATAGGTGCCTATATAAGAAAAAGGCACAAATATCAGGATGGTCCTTATAAAATCGGAACATCTGGTCACCCTACACTCCAGGGAAAACATGGATGGATGGATCATACAGAGATCGTGGTTCAAGGAGAAAGGATACTAATGAGGACTTGACTTCAATCAAATAAATTGAATTAGCCTTTTAAACAATATACAGTGCAGTCAATAAAAGAGAAGGAGATGTTCCGTGTCCACACCTGCACACTTGAATCTCAGCACTGAGATACAGAACATAGAACTATTTTGTATTAAATAAGCACCACTAATCCCTCAACCCTTTGTTCATTGTTAGAACCAAACTCTGAACCAAATATTTTGAAGTTCTAAAATTTTCATATATTGCTACTGCTAATAATATTAAGTAATAGCACCCTTCCTTTCAATACTGCACTTGAACCAAATTAAGGCTGCCCTTCTGTTCTTTTTTATCACTTATGGCTAGATACTAAGAATTGTAATGGTTCCAGAATACTGCTGCTGTATATATAGCACATGTAATGGTACCTACTGATGTGAGTGGATACTGAATCTTGTCATGTAACAGCAGTATAGTTAACTTTGGAACTCTGGCACGGGTCAGGTGACAGGGATCAGGGCATAATACTTCCATTTTGTGCTTGCTAGCTTCCATTTCTTCATCTCTGTATGAGGTATTTATTACAGTATGCCATTTTTCTTTTATGATTGCAGTGCATGGACACATCAGAACAAGTTAAGGGAGTCCCAAGTTTCCTTGCTTTGCTGGGTTAGTTCAAACCTTTGACTTTATATATTTCCTCTGTGTCTATTTAATGTAAATATATTTGTGTACAAAATTTTCCTGTATGCTCTCAAAGCTAATATGTGTTGTGACGGGGCCAGCCCTGACAGCTATAGGAGAGTGTTACTATTTGAGCCCTGGGTGGATGGCCGGGCTTGTGCCTGCCCACCACTAAAGGCCCCTCCCCCAGCCTAAGGGAAGGAGCCACCACATCCAGAATGCAACTGATTTCTTGGGACAACAAATGAGAAAACAGGAAGGTGTGTGAGGGTCATAGGTATAAACGAAGGGAACCAGAAGGGGACACCAAGCAGAGAGCCCCGGACAGCGCCCACTGCTCCCGGAAGGTGTCGACGGAGCCGGTGGATGCTGCCCAGAAGAACTCTGCCCGGATACGTGAGCGAAGAAGGGAACAGAAATAGGCCACACAGTCGCAGGGTGCCTCCCCAGACAAGCTCCCCTCCCTGGTGTTATAGATGGCGACTTTGGTCAGGGCCAAGAGGAGGTTGACAAGGAGGTCCCACACTTTGTGGGGCCATGGACGGGGTGTGCATTAATAAACAAGTGCGGGGAAAAGTGCAGCCAGAACCTCAGCAGGAGCTGCAGCCTGGCGCACTCCAGGTATGCGTGCGCCAGGGTCTCCCTCGTGCCGCAGAAGGGGCAGGTGTCGGGGCGGGGGGGTGAACCGCGCCAAATACACGCCTGTGCTCAGGGCTCCGTGAAGGAGCCACCAACTGATGTCCCCGGCAGGCCATGGGGTCAAGGTGGAATACAGGTCCCCTCCGTAGGTGGCAGCAGGTCCCACCATTTGGTGTCGAGGCAGGACGCGAGGGCAGGGAAGTGTAGGCTATGGAGCACGAGCTTGTAAAGGTGGTCTCTCAGCACAGTTCGGAAGAGGACCGGCTGCAGATCATGCAGCCGACTCGGTGCGTGGGGGGGGGGGGGGGCCGAGCAGGCTCACGGAGCCGGGGCCCGATAGAGAGTGCCGGAGGGCCGGGGCTGAGGGGCGGGCGGGGAGCACCCTCTCCCAGGACCCACTCGAGGTAGATGCGAGCAGTGGGGGGCAAGGCTGCCCTCACCTCCTGGAGTACACGCCGGGGAGGCCGAAGGGTGGAGAGGCCCATGCGCCAAGCCAGCGCATGGGAGTCCAACCAGTCCCCCGGTCGTAGTCCAAGAGGTCTCCGATCTTGGTGACTCCCACCAGGACCAGTCTCCACCGCACCGAGGGGGTCTCCACCACCTGCACATTGAGTTGGGGGTTGTGTAGCAGGGGCTCTGCGAGGAGATCCTCCCTCTCGGGGACCAAAGGGGGCCTGGAGGCAGAGACCAGCCTCCAGGTCTGGAGGAGGTCCTGATAGAAGACTGGCAGCTCGGAGAGGTCTCGCGGAAGACCCCTCGGGTGGAGAAAAAAGAGCTGCCGGTCGTATCGGAGACCTCGGAGGCAGCGGAGGAAGGCGTGCACTAAGTGGCTCCACACCGGACTACCTGCACCATAAAGGAGTCTCTGCAAGGCCTGGAGGCGGAAAGCGTGGACCTGGCTGCGGATGCAGCACAGGCCCTGCCCGCCCTTCTCCAGGGGGAGACTCAGGATCCCTGCAGAGACCCAGTGCAGTCCTGGCCAAAAGAACTCCAGAACCGTCTTCTGGAGGTAGGCCAGGAAACTCGGGGTCGGGACCAGGGTGTTGAGGCAGTACCAGAGCACGGACAGGACCAGCTGGTTGAGCACCAGCGCCCTCCCCAAAAGGGAGAGGCACCGGAGCAGTCCCGTCCAGCTCCGTAGCCGCCGCAACACCCTGTCCGTCA
The DNA here is from genome assembly GCF_026122565.2 of Emydura macquarii macquarii. Classification (NCBI taxonomy): domain Eukaryota; kingdom Metazoa; phylum Chordata; order Testudines; family Chelidae; genus Emydura; species Emydura macquarii. The sequence continues at coordinate 1,104,803 of NW_027132308.1, read as the reverse complement.
ACTCTTGCCAGTTTTACGCCGAGGAGGGATGGGTGGCAGAGAGGTAAACGCCCAGATAGAGCAGCGGACCCACGCTCCACCGGATGGCTTGAAGCACGGGTGGGAGGGAGCTCGCCCACCACCTGGCCCCTACCATCAGGACAGAGCTCTTGGCCCAGTTGACCCGGGTGGAGGAGGCCGCCGAGTAGACAGCCAGGCAGGCCTCCAACCGCACTAGGTCGACCCGGTCCTGGACCATGAGGAGCACGTCGTCAGCGTACGCTGACAGTAAAAGAGAGTGTTGGAAGGTATATATATCAGCCCCAGGCTCAGCAAGTACCTGTTCCCTGGGTAACACAGCCAGGGTTACTCCAGGTTAATTGGGTCACCTGAAACCAATTAAGGAGCTTGCCATAGCAGGTAAAAGCAGAGCCCATTTTCTCAGACATTAATTCGAATAGGATCAGCATTAACTTCCATGGAGGATTTTTGGACTTTAGCAACCACACAGAATGATCATCCCCTGGTTCCACCCCTCCACCTGGCCATGCTCATCAAAGCATGTAGATCCCAAAATGGCCCTGATGGTTTCTGCTTATTCCAGGATTGGGTGGGCGATGATGCCACTTGAGCTCCTCTCCCCTCCCTTTTGTGCTTACTGGCCAGTTTTGGTCAGCCTTAGCATGCTTTCCATCCCCTATGTACCTAGAAGCAGAAGGAATGATTTGGCCCTCAGCCTTTGCTTTTTCTGATGTTCACATTAAGCAGTGTGTGTGTCTTTGGCTCATGTCTCCTTTCCCCTCAGACCAGATCCCAGCCAGCTGGAAACACATGTAGAAACTATAATGTAACTCAACTAGCAGGATTTTTATGTTGTTATTAAACAGCTGTCTAAATACCATGTAGATGTTTCTCTTAAGGTTGTTTTAGAAGGGTTGGGTTTTTTCAGGTTATACTTCAAAGTTTCATGTAGATTTATAATGTCTTATTTTGTTTGTAAAATTATATTTCTTTTAAAATAACACATTAGACTTCTGTGTTTCTTGAAAAGATATTTGACCACATTCTGCTGCATTTTGCCCCTGCAAACCCACTGATTTTGTCTGAGTTGTGTGAATATAAATTAGAACAGAACTTGGCCCATTGTATGGAATGTGATGTGTGACTCATGTAGATATCCTCACAAACATTCAGAATGCTGTGAAAAGAGAACTTGATAGCACCATAAAATGATGCAGTGACTATTTCTCTACTATGGACGTTACCTAGCTAAACGAAGGGGTAGATTACTCTTTCTTTTCCTATTATTCAGTGCCTAAGTTTTTATTTTTGTAACTTCATCCCATTGCTCCTAGCTAAGATATCATGATCCATTCTAAACATGAAGTGAATGGAGGGAAAACGTTAACTTTTTTTTTTTTTTTTTAGTGTGAAATGCCTTACTGAGCAACTGGTGATTTTAGGATTATCACTCGTGTCTTTGCTCTGCTCTTCTCTACTTTCCTCTTTATGACTCTCACTTGTTTTAGCATGTCGGTTTTATATTATATGCTCTGCAGGGCAGGAACTGCAACCAAAATTTCCAAAGTTGGGTGCTTAAAATTAAACTCTCTTAAAGTTATAATTCAGTACCTTGATTTAGATGACCTGATGTACAAATGTGCTGGACATTGACATTGATTTCATTGGGATTTGTAGGTGCTCAGAAATTCTGAAAATCAGGCCACTTATATTAAGGTGCCTAATTTTGAATTTAGTAGCCTAAATTTAGGCACCCAGAGACACATAAGGCTATGGCAACTTACATCAGCCAGGATCTGGCTCCCAGATGTGAAAATTTTCGTCTGTCTTCACTAATTTTGTATGGTGCTTAACACACCTTTGGGCATCTAATTATAGAATCAGAATCACAGAGCTGGAAGGGACATCAAGAGGTCATCTAGTCCAACCCCCTGCTCAGAGCAGGACTAACCTCAGCTAAATAATTCCAGCGAGGGTTTTGTCAAGCCGCAGCTTAAAAACCTCTAAAGATGGAGATTCCACCACCTCCCTAGGTAATCCATTCCAGTGCTTCACCACCCTCCTAGTGAAAAACTTTTTCCTAATGTCCAACCTAGACCTTCCGCCCTGCAACTTGAGACCGTTGCTCCTTGTTCTGTCACCACTGAGAACAGCCTAGCTCCATCCTCCCTGGAACCCCCTTTCAGGTAGTTAAAGGCTGCTATCAAATCCCCCCTCATTCTTCTCTTCTATAGACTGAACAAGCCTAGTTCCTTCAGCCTCTCCTCATAAGTCTTGTGCTCCAGCCCCCTAATCATTTTTGTTGCCCTCCGCTGGACTCTCTCTAACTTCTCCACATCCTTGTTGTAGTGGGGAGCCCAAAACTGGACACAATACTCCAAATGTGGCCTCACCAATGCTGAATAGAAGGGAATGATCACTTCCCGTGATCTGCTGGCAATGCTCCTCCTAATGTAGTCCAATATGCTATTAGCCTTCTTGGCAACCAGGGCACACTGCTGACTCATATCCAGCTTCTTATCCACTGTTACCCCCAGATCTTTTTCTGCAGAACTGCTGCCTAGCTCGTCAGTCCCCAGTCTGTAGCTGTGCATGGGATTCTTCCGTCCTAGGTGCAGGACTCTGCACTTGTCATTGTTGAACCTCATCAGATTTCTTTTCGCCCAATCCTCCAGTTTGCTTAGGTCCTTCTGTATCCTATCCCTACCTTCCAGGGTATCTACCACTCCCCCTAGCTTAGTGTCATCTGCAGACTTGCTGAGGGTGCAGTCTACCCCATCCTCCAGATCATTAATGAAGATGTTGAACAAAACCGGCTCCAGGACCGACCCCTGTGGCACTCCGCTTGTGATCGGCTGCCAGCTAGACATGGAGCCATTGATCACTACTCGTTGAGCCCTATGCTGTAGCCAGTTCTCTATCCATTTTATAGTCCATTCATCCAACCCATACTTCCTTAACTTGCTGATAAGAATACTGTGAGAGACCGTATCAAAAGCTTTGCTAAAGTCAAGATATATCACGTCCACCGCTTTCCCCACATCCACAGAGCCAGTCACCTCTTCATAGAAAGCAATCAGGTTGGTCAGGCATGACTTTCCCTTGGTGAATCCGTATTGACTGTTCCTGATCACCTTCCTCTCTTCCAAGTGCCTTAAAATGGATTCCTTGAGGACCTGCTCCATGATTTTTCCAGGGAGTGAGGTAAGGCTGACCGGACTGTAGTTTCCCAGCTCATCTTTCCTCCCTTTCTTAAAGATGGGCACTATATTTGCTTTTTTCCAGTCATCAGGGACCTCCCCCAATTGCCACGAGCTTTCAAAGATAATAGCCAATGGTTCTGAAATCACATCAGCCAACTCCCTCAGCACCCTCAGGTGTATTGCCTCCGGCCCCATGGACTTGTGTATGTCCAATCTTTCTTAGGTTTAAAAGTTTAAGCCTGACATATCATCCTTCATGTCTACAAGTTGTGCTTTTCTCTGAGAACTATGTTTAGGCATTATGATAACTATGATGTTGTCCTGGAAACAAAAAGTTAATAACATACACTCACTGGAACAGATCTCTCTATCTAGTATCCTATCTTCAGCAGGGGCTAGTGTCAGATATATCAGAGAAAGGTCTAAAGCAGTGGTTCCCAACCTGTGGCCCACAGGCCAAAAGTGGCCCCTGGGGTCTTTCAAACTGACCCACCACTCCCCTCCCGCTGACTGCAGAAGGGAACTGCTACCTAAGCACCTAGCCGTTGCCACGGGGATACAAGACAGGTGCAGGCTCCTTGCTGCAGCTAAGGGGATGGGAAATCAGCACTCTTCTCCCCCCTGGCTGTAGCAGGGAGCATGCCATAGTGCTCCGCCTGGGGCCCTAGGTGCTGGGTCTCTGCTGTAGCCAGAGGGAGGGGAGCACTAATCTCCCGTCTCCCTGGCTGCATAAGGGAGCCACTGCCTAGGGACTCAGGTGGCGCACATGGGGCTACAGGATGTGTGTGGTTTCCTGATGCAGCCAGGGAGATGGGAGATCAGCGATGACTCCTTCTGTCTGGCTGCCGAGGGATCAGGGGTGCTCCTGGTGGAGACTGGTGGCTCTTCAGGATTGTAAAAATGATAACTGTGGCCTTTGAGCCAAAAAGGTTGGGAGCCACTGGTCTAAAGTGTCTGATCTGGGCCATTGCTGGAGCCTAGATACTAGACAGACTATATATTTCATTGGTTTTATTTTGAGTGCTTGGTTTGGGTTTTGAGGTTTTCTTGTGGGAGGGAGGGGGATTAAGTAGGGAAAAATCAGAGATGTGCATTTTCAAAAGACTCAAAACATGCCAATGTTTTATATACCAGTCATGCCTTTCAGTATTCTTTTTCACAAAAAAAGACACACAATGTGGTCACTGGAAAATATTCAAAGCTGAATCCTGCTACTTTTAACAAAAATATGAAACCGGCTCTATATTCTAATTGAAGTTGTCTGGTATGTATGCCAGATATTGAACTTGTAATAGATCTTAAAATTAGTAGCAGAGGGATGGATTAAAAAAATATCTGAACACACTCATAGGAAAGATGGGACTAACAGAGGCTTAATCAACTTAATTCCTTCATTTCTGGTCCGTGGCTTTGTTTGTCTTTTGTTGTATTACACTTCATTACTGGTCCACTGAAAGCAGGGAAACACCTTTAAACCTGAGTGCCTCAAATTAGATTTCTGGTATATTCAGCAGCTGTCTAGTAATTAAAGGAGCAGCTATACTGACACTTGAGGCCAAACTCTTTCACCCTCACTTACTCATTCAATTATGTCTAGATATCATTCCACAAACAGTTCTATGTAACTCTGTAAACTGGTGGGAAATTTCACCAACCTAGGAAGGGAATAAAGCTCCAAGCATTAATGCGTTTAAGGCTTTTTCCTCAGGGCTTGTTTCACTGTCCACAAAATGATCATATATCAACTGAAAACCACAGGACAGTCATTCTCAAAGGCTTTCCCTGCTTTAGCCAGCAGGCAGAGGACACACCTGTCCCCTGTGACTTGGCTTCTCCTTCCTTTACCCTCAATCCCCAAGCAGGCATGTGATAGATTAGTGCTGTTGCATGTCTGAATTAATTACGAATGAAGATTATCGAATAACATGTTCAATTGGAATTATTTAATCAAAGATTATCAATCAGATTAGTACAGCATTATACAGAAAAAAATAGATACGTTACCACCCTTTGATGTGGTGGTGGTGATGATTATGATGATAAAAAACTGGCTATGTCTGTCTTCTTCACTGTATCTGGAGGGACACAACAAATTCATTGTCCAACTAAGTTTCAGTACCAGTGTCATTATATAATTGACTTTCAAACAAAGAAAACCTCTTTTGCCAAAAGAAACATGTTTTGATGTCATTTCTAAACATTCTCAGTGTATCTGACTTGTGTATGAAGTCATGATTATTTACAGCTGAGAGGACTAACAAGATAATATATTTCAGTGGGTCTTTCTTCCCCCAAAATTATTCTTTCCTATGTGCTGTAACAATTCTCTTATCAGTTTCTCAAATTTATATATGCTTATGTAAGCGCGCACGCGCACACACACACACACATACATATATATATATATATATATATATATATATATAGGGAATGGTTTCCCAGACTATCTGGAGTTCTATGACATAAGAAATCAAGATTTTTAAATACAGTCTAACACACAGCATTCCTGGATAGAGTTACTAATCAGTCAAGGACCAGTGTTCTGGGCCTTAAAATTCAACATACTCTGTGTTAATATCGTAAAGATTCTAAAGAGTAGTTAATATATAAATCTAATGTACAGGAAGTAAAGGACTAAATGGATTAATATTTACTAGCAGATACTAACAGCCCTGGTAGCCCTTTACACACTGCAGTGTCTTTACCTTGTCGATGTGCCATAGCACACTTACCTTTAAAACCTTTCAGAATCCTGAGTTAAACTCATGGTAACATCTGGAAACTTCCATATCTGCTGAGTTCATTCTGCTCAACCCACCCTGTATCACACGGGGATGGCAGCTGTTGTTTCAGATATTTCATCCGTCCTCTCTGGATCTCCTTATACTGTAATGTCAAGAAAAGTTATCCTTTCTTCTTTCTATCAAAACTGAAGCCTCCTTCGCTTTGCCTTCTTTTCCGTTGTTAGTATAGCACAGGCAACTTTTATAAAGCTATTCTATCTCTTTTGTAAAAGGTCTAGAGACTTTTTTGGTATTTTAAGGCATTTTGTAAGATGTAGGATCTTTTTTTAAAATAAAACCTTAACCCCTTTGAGGTATTTAGACCCAACTTGCATACATTGATGCTGGCATGTCAGCTTCAACTTCAGTTTCAACTCTCTCAACCACTGAACATAGCATGATAATCTTCACCTTTAGTGGAGATGTTAACAGCCAAGTTTTTAAAACCACAGCAAAAAACTCACCCTCTAAGAAGAATGGAAATGCTGACACAATTTTTAGTACTGCTGAACCAAGAAGCCACTGACATTAGTGGAGGTGTCAGAGCTTGGGGGAAATCAACCTGAAGAACAAATTCTCTCTTATAAAAAGGGGGGGGAGGAAGTATTTTCTATCCACCCTAGCCTTAGGAAAGACATATTTCTGTAAGATTTGCCTTCCCCTGCTTTGATGCTGTGTGTTTTCTGCTTTGACGTCCAGCCAGCAATAGGTATGTTAGCCAGATCCTCAGGTAGTATAAATGGTGTGACTCCATTTGATTAAATGAGCTGTTCCCTTTTACATCAGCTGATGATCTGTCCTTTTTTAAAAATAGATATATTAAAGTGACTAATCTTTTAAAAATGTTTGGTTAAGCCATTGTCCACCTTTCCCCTTCTCAGCTGCAGATTCTCACCCCCTGAGCCTTGTTTTGGAGTAAAAAATAAGTTGGATGTGAAAATCTGCTTTGTGTGCCTGACCCATTCCAGCTGCAAAAATTCCCATCCCTGCTTTCTACCCCACCCTTTTTTGAGCTAAGATTTAATTGTGTGGGGATTTAAAAAAATTATTTTTCCTTTCCCTATCTCCTTTCCAGCTGCACATTCCCAACCCTGGGTTCTGTGTTTTAGCCATATGTTTAAAACCAAGAATCCTCCTTTCCCTCTCCTTTGGCGAACAGCTTACTCCAGCTCTACCAATAAGAATGAAGGGAGCTTTGCTAAATATCTAAAGACAAGACAAAAAATGGGGACATTCACAACATTCTCCTGTTTGAGGGGTATTCACTCATTTCAGCAAAGCCCACAAGGATGTGCTTTTTGCAGAGTTGGAATTTACATTAAACTGCCCCATCTCCAATCCTCCCCCACATATACAGACGAAAGGAAGTATTTTCTCTCTTGAATTTAGCAGTATAGCCAATAGCAGCTCATGGGAGAATGAAAGGAGGACATTGCTTAGTAAGTAATGCTCTTCCTAGTCATGGTATCATGTCTCATTTAAAAAAGAAAAACATTATTAAATGTAATGCAGTGCAGCCCACGAGCACTTCCACATTAAACACTTGCTGCCTTTGGAGACTGTGGTAGAGATGACTCTGGATAATTCCCTTTCAGTACAACACAAGTGCATTAAGGTGAAAGGAGGTGAGCCTCTTTATCTTTAAATTTGTGCTCTGCCATTGTCAAAGGCTGTGAGCTGCTGCTCCTCTTGTATTCATACTGCAGAACTCTGCATTACTGGTTGAATTCCAGTTAAATTGTTCCCAAGTACATAGATTCATGTCAAAACACTGACCCTCTAAGAACGCTAAGGAAATGCTACGTGGCTTTACTGTGTACAAAAATTCTTAATCTGAGCAGCTGGAAGCCCACTCTCAGCTTCTATATGGCATTCTCATGACACAAGTTCAGGAGTTCATGATGATGACTATATTGATGACCAACCTCAAATAACTTTAAGGACAAAATTATAGGCCTGGAGCTTCTATAGCTCTTACTTAGTAGGGTGGGTATGTGTAGCATTTCAGCCAGGGTAGAAGAAGGGGTTATGCATCTGGGACATTGGATGAAATTAGATGAGCAGCAGGTCTTGCTACACCATTACAAAGATGTAGCCTATACTTTCCCCAGCAGGCCACTGCTGGCGCTCTCAGATGCATAAGGGCTGGAAGCAACCACAATACACTCCTGCACCAGCTAGTTAGGCCATTTCTGGGCTAGTAAGACTTGATGGGAAGTTCTGCCAGCAGAGCTAGCTGTCTTCTCTTCTCTTGGACTTCTGAGCACAGCCAGCTGAACTCTGACTACCTCCTGCATTGTTGTGTCTGTGGGGAAGGAATGGGGTTCCCTGTCCTCTCTCCCCACACTGGAGGCCAACTGGGGAAGTGCCAAGCAGCATCCTCATGACTAGCCAGGGGAGATGCTTGAGCTAAGTTCCATTGGTTTAGAGAGAAGCAGCTGCTTCCAGCAGGGTACTGCACCTTTGAAACTCACTTCTCTCCCTGGGTCCAGAACAGTCCAAGTTTGTTAACCTTCAGGGCACATTGCAATGCACATCTTTTTCTCCCTGGTCCACAGAGGTTGGGAGAAGGGTGAAACTGTGGAGATGGCTTTGTTGATGATGTTACATTTGTGTTGCCGAGGCAGTGCTATTAGGTGATTGCCAGAGTTTGGATAAATTGTAATTTTAAGAGTTTGTCAAAGAGCTTGGAATTGGCATTATTTTACATAGTTTGTATAAAAATTAATCGACCTGTCACCAGTGCAGACGGTCTGTATTTTATGATAAGTGCTCATCTCCAATGTTGATCTCTACGTGTTGTGCTGTAGTAAGGAAATATATTTGGCTTAGAGTGTAATGATACCATTGTGCTGAGTGACAAAGGATACCAAAACATAAATAATGTTTTCTTAGAGTGTTGAGAAGTAAGAACTTAGAGATTGAGAGAGAGTCAAATACAGTGCTGTTATAATCAGACACAACTCCACTGAAGTCACTAAAAATATACTACGGCTTTATTTGTCCCATAAACTGTAAGTTAATATCTCCGAAAATACTAAGCCACAAGAAATGTAAATGGAAAATGCTGATCACTGTGAATATATATGAATATTGTGTTTCTTTGCACACCCTGCCTCTGCCATCTCAAAACACAAGAGGCCAAATTTAGCCTTGCTGTAACTTCAGTGACTTAACAGAGTTGCATCAAGGCTGAATTTGGCTTAGCATCCAATGACTGGGAAGTAGAAGATAGGCCACTGTAAGAACCATCATATCTTCTTTGCTAGTGGAAATTGATAAATGGCGCGTGCGTGCATGGGTGCATGAGTGCATGCAGCATATGCATGTCCTTGGCATGTGAATAAATATTCTCTATTTTTGTGTATGTAGACTATATATCCACATAAAACTTCTGTCTTAATGCTGACTGAAACTACCATCACAAAAGCTTAGATTGTGCTTTTGATTGTTGACTTGTTTGTTTCCCCTGTCCAGTTTGGTGAACAGATGGGGAGAAATTCATGTTGATCATTAACCTTGATGCTCTCAGGAAATTAAGGGGCCTGATAGTTTCCAGGTAACAAAAAACACACACATGATCACAATATGACTTGAACTGCACATTCATGCAAATATTACACATTTCAAATGCACAGATTGTGCTACTTTGCAGTACTTTAATTTTATATATTGTTTTCCATGTAAGAATCTCAAAGTGCTGAACCAACATTAATTTATTAAACCTGTCACATTAGTGGGAGGTGGAAAAGTGTTATTAATCCCATTTAACAGATGGGGAAACTAAGGTAGGGAGAGGTTAAGTGATTTGCCTAAGATCACACAGGAAATCTGTGGAAGAGTTGCACTTAGAACCCCGATTACCTTGCTCCCAATCCTGGCTTTAAACCTCAAGACCCTCCTTTCTCCAATCAAAGGTTTATCAGATGTACATTTTGTATTCTGTCTATTAAAATTATTATTTTAATTGTAGCACTGGATTAGAAAACTCCAAGTTCTGTTAACTAAACCACACTTTTAGCCATAGTTATTTACTTACTTTAGTTTAAACAAACAAGAATAATTTAAAGATTTAATTTAAATTTAAAGATTATTAGATAAGCACAAGAATTGTAGTCCCCATTGTGCAACTCCTATTGACTTGTGTGCAATTAACTGGGGGTAGAATTTAGTTCTGAATGTATATGGAGAGTTCATGAAACCGCAAAGAGCTCAGTAGGGTTACAGCAGTGTAAATGTGAGAAGAATTTGAACCAATATGGTGATTAATTAGAGAAGCAGTACATTATCTTTCTGCTTTTGTCAAACTGAAGTGTCCATTTAAATCCCTTGAAAATGATGGAGCTATGTGGATTTACTTCAGATGAGAGTCTGGCCTGAGATCTGCTGGAGAGATAGTACCTGGGCATCAGAATAGACAATAATGGTTTGATGGGTTTATAGCAGTAACAATATGCATGTGTTGAAAAGATGGGCTTGCACCCTTTTATTTGAGAGAGAGAGCGAGAGAGAATGTGAATCCTTATTTCATTTGTTCAATTTGGAAGGTTCTTTAGAAAGGAGATTTAAAAAATCCCACAACTAGATTCTGCTGTGGTTATGCCAATGTTGTATATATAGACAGAATTTAATTTATTTTTAAGATACAACAGTGAAATTCAGTTTCAGTAGCTCAACACCCACTGCTTCCAATATGTTCTACAAGAAATCATCTGATGGAGTCATTGACTGCTGGAGGTTTTCTGAAACTTGAGTTCTCTAGTGACAGATGTCTCATAAATGAAGTGCAGGAATTTAAAATTTCAGATGTCATGTAGGTTACAAAATTCCTGACAGTAGTGAAGTCCCTCATTATTAGGTATACAATTGCCAAGAGTGACAGTAAATGAACAGCTGGCTGACAGGGACAAGATTTGCTTTCTCTCACTACAGCTATATTTCCCCTGGAAGGCAGTGACACAGCTTCCATTGATTTCGGAGAGACAAAGATTAGGCCTCTTGCTCATATTGTTTGATGAGCTAGCTTGGTTTTCTTCATCTCATACTGTAGGCATATTTTCATCATTTAAAGCTACATTCTACCACCTTTGCTCACACTAAGTAGCACCCTCATTCCCTGAGTAATCCCACTGAAATAAATGAACTACTCACAAAATAAAACACTACTCAGTATAACAGTGCCAGAATCAGGCCATTGATCTTCCTCAGGGAAATAGGCCAGTGTCATTAAGGATAAGACTATCACTCAATATTCACCCATAGTTGACGCTTACAGCAGACTTTCTGCATACTGCAAAGTGCTGATGCTTTTCTATAAGGCTGTCCTTGGGAACGTGCATTTTGTATAACTAGCATTTGTAATGTAATTCAGTGGAAGCAGAAGTCAAATTGTATCATGAAAAAGAGAGTGTCGTGTAACCAGAGGTGATTTGGAAAGTTGGAGGAAACGTGTTAGTCAATTGTTAGCACTGGATTAGAAAACTCAAAGTTCTTTTAACTGAACCACACTTTCAGCCATAGTTATTTACTTATTTTGGTTTAAACATACAAGAAAATAATTAACCTTTACCCATAAGTAGAAACCAGCCATTTCATCCCTCTCCAAATGCAAATTCAAAAAAGACGGGCTTTGCGGCGTACCCAGAATGTCAACGGATTAGGGCTGCTTCAAACTAGTGCAAGTGAATTTCTGATTCACAAAGAAAGGAATGAAGGCCCTGATTCACAAAGGTTCTTAGGCACCCAAATATCATGTTTAGATACCACTACAAACCACAAAAGCCCTGCTCAGCTGCTGCCTAACCCTGAAGGTGTCTAAACTTGGTGCCTACATTTTCAGGGTAAAAGTTCCCTAGACACAAGTTCCTGCCTCGGGGCATAAGCACTGCTGCCTCATGCTAATATTTTCCAGACACTTTCATTGTAGTCACTCATTGTAAAGCAGGTGGTTGAAAGCTGAACTGCAGCATCTGAGTAAAGGCAGTGCAGGTGTGTGTCTAATGAGTTACTAACCAGGTAACTGGATGTGGCTGAATGGAAGCATGCATAATAGTTGTGAAGCTCTTGTTGACTGAGAACAGTTGAAAGGACTGAGCTTAGTTAATGGAAATATTGCCAAGTCAGGCTTTTACAAGGATAAGACTCTTCTATGGTGGGTTTGATACACACCTACTGGGAATTCAGTTACTACTTTTCAGCCCAATACATGTGCACAGGAATTTCAAATCCTGGAACTTTACACGTGTTTTTTTTTTGTTTTTGTTTTTTTTTAGATCTTGGTAAATCTGCTAATTTTGTTATCTCAGAGTTAACTAGAAATATATTTTCTTCTAGATGTTTGTCTTGTTTTGAAACCTTTCTCTTATTGTAGATTCTTTTGCTCACAGTTCATCAATAGTTAGTCATGTGGAATTTATCAGCAGTTTCCTAAAAGCTAAGTGAAGTGTGTAATATGCACTGCAATTTTCTGTACCTTCTTAAATGTAATCAGGACCATTAGCTTAACAACATCTTCCTCTGCTGACATTGGGCTGGTTAGATGATGACTATTTAAGCACTCTGTCCTCTCTAGTCCCTCGGGATGTCATTATTTTCAGTGTTATGAATAGCAGAATAATGGGCTATTGGGTTCTCTTAAAAGTTCTAAAGCTCAGCATGATTAGAAGTTTCTTTGGATTTTTTTTTTTAAGAATGCCAAAACTTAGCTCTAATTGCATCACTAAGACATTGAAGATTATAACTACTGAAAGATCACAAGTTCTGAAGTTGCATAAGAGTTCTTGATCCTTCTCTCTTACCTAAAGCACAATGACAGGCTTATAGAACTTTTCACTGGGTGGAGGAGAAGAGGGAGAGGAAAACCAGGTAAGGATCCTAATTGTTCCTCTGAGCTTTATTTTTTTCCCAAAAAACCAATCACTCATTTCTCACTCAGGTGTATTGATTTCAGCTGTTGTTGAGATTACAACATTTCTGAAATAAGAGGGATCCTAGTATCTTGAAAGTACTGCTACTAAGGTTTCCAAAAATGATTAGTGATTGTGTTGCCCTACTGGAGGCACCTTGACTGGAATTGATGTTTAGAAAGCACTGGACACTCTTTCGTCCCTTCTCGCAAGAGCGGCACTCCAAACCAGTAATGACTTTTGAAAATGGTGGCCTGTATTTATAGAGCAGATGCTGCTTTAGGTCTGAGCCCTTTTAAGAAAGACCCCGGAAGTCAGGATGGATTTGGAAGGGAGGTGATTGCTTAGACGGTAGCCCAAGCTAAGTGTCTCTGAGGATTCCAGGGATGGTTTGCATGAAAGTTTACCCCAGAAAGCCTTCCTAATTAAAGGAGCAATACTCGGAGGGAAAGTGACCCAGAGATGCTCACCAGATGGAGCATGCTACATGTCTCAGATTCCGGTACCAATGAAAGGGGATGATCCCTACCTAAGAAGTGGTAAATCTGATGGTATTATTGAGTTGGAGTTTGTCTGAGCCACAGTTGGGCTAGGAACTGTAGTAGCAGTGCTTGGGAGAGGAGTGGTTATGGCTAAATGTTTCTATGTACCTCTGGGAAAGGATTTAGAAGCTCTGTCTGTTTTCCCTGGATTTGTAAATGATAAGAATACAGATCTACTTCCAAGGGATGTTGTAAGTCTTTATTCAGAAATGCTGGTGATATGCTTTCCAGTTCTTGAATGGAGGATCTTAAAGTATTATTAAGGGACCCTCCTCCTCCACAGTTCCGGATTAAGCCATTATAGGAACAGAGACTCACCATAGTTAAGCTGAATATCAGGTATAGAAGTAGCGAGGCATCGACTGTCAGTCTACAAAGGTTCTGCAGTGATCGAGTTTGCTAGGAACATCCTTGACTGTTGAGAGTGATAATTCAACTTAGGCCAGAGGTTCAGATGCTGGGGAGAGAAATGAGGGTTGACGAAGATGGCTCTGATCACATGACTGATTCCAGTGACAAGAAGCAGAAGCAAATGCCAGCATGTTTGTTTAGTGAGAGCCAGAGATGGCAATAGCAATTGTGCGTCGAGTGAAGAGAGATGAACTGTGATGCATGTGAATCAGCAGTAGTGGTGCCTTAGACTTGAGCGTGAGGTGTCGTGTTCGACTTGCAGCCACTGTGTTTCACTGCAATGCCAAGGTTTCTCGGTTTATACATATATACACACACACTACATTTAAAATCCATCTTGGTTAGTGCTGATGGGTAAAGTGAAATTTAATCTGAACTCTGTGATTTTACATGTTTGGCAAAGGAACCATCTACGTATAGAGGAAGTGTCGATAGAAAATTCTGAAGTATTTATTTGAATATATATTAAGACTATTTCCTGAAACTACAGCTTCAGGCATAATGCAAGGAAAATTTCAGGGTTTGCAGTGGTGATGGTGGTAGTGGTGAAATGCAGTTCTCTAAAAAATAAATTAATGTATATGAAACAGGAGAATTCCCGTTACATGATTCCCTTCAAGCTCTCCTCTACCTTTGGGTCATTTATTATAACTGCTATGCTTTATTTTAAAAGGTATTTTTACATTGAGAAAAGGTTAAAAATATGAAAAAGCATAAAAAAGGCAATACAGTATTATAATTACAGTAAATATGAAGCGAGTGGTTTGTGGAATGTAATAAAAGCAAAAGATATAACTCCTGAGAGAATTGATATAAACCTCTGAGTTAAACCTAGGTCATTGCTCCATAGGTGCTGGAACTAGAGGTGCTAAGTGGGCTGCCGCACCCCTGGCTTGAAATGGATTCCATTATATACAGGTTACACAGTTTGGTTCAATGGCACTCATGACCCCCCCACTATAAAAACTGTTCCAGCACCCCTGCTTTGCTCAACAAAAATTTGTAGCCTCTCTTTTGGCTTCTAAAATATTCCATTTGTTTTTACTTGAACAGTATGCATCTGACTCTCCTCTTAACAATAATCTATTTTCAGTGGCGTTACTCCATTGTCAATGAGAGGAGAATTGGGCTTCTATATATCATCTCTCAAATGGTGTGGAACTTCCAGATAAAGGGTTTTGGTTTTTTACAGGCCAAGACAACCAACACCAAGTAAGAGAACAAAGCTGGATTTAAGGAACAATAGGATGTGACAGGTTATATTTTAAGGTCTGCTGAATGAGAAAATATAAGATCTTCTGCTTGGTGGAATACGATGCTTTTAAATATTGGAGACAGCTGGAGCCCTGGGTTAAGGCGTCATCAGCCATGCCATTATTAGCCCAGCCCAGTCCAGGATAGAAGAATTTTCTCTGGCTCTGGGTTATGTTCTCACCCTCTATAATGCTATCATCACTACACAGATTCCAGCTGAGCATACTGTTTGTATAACAGCCCTTTACAATCTAGATTGTTCCAGTCTGCTTATGGAATCTACTGGCCCATCTTTCTTTCTCCTTGCTTTGTATTTGTTTGGCTTACATTATTGGTTCTTTGGCTGTGGCCTTTTGTTTCCTTCCACCTGGCAAACTCCCAGCTGTATCTTGAATCTCTTGACGCACTTTCTGCTCCTGTGTAAATGTTACTGTCACTTGAATCCTTCTGAGGCCTCAAGAACAGTGTATTTCATAGAATCATAGAATATTAGAGTTGGAAGGGACCTCAGGAGGTCATCTAGTCCAACCCCCTGCTCAAAGCAGAACTAACCTCAGCTAAATCATCTCAGTCAGGGCTTTGTCAAGCCACATCTTAAAAACCTCTAAAGATGGAGATTCCACCACCTCCCTAGGTATCCCATTCCAGCACTTCACCACCCTCCTAGTGAAAAACTTTTTCCTAAAATCCAACCTAGACCTCCCTCACTGCAACTTGACACCATTGCTCCTTGTTCTGTCATCTACTACAATTGAGAACAGCCTAGCTCCATCCTCCTTTCAGGTAGCTAAAGGCTGCTATCAAATCCCCCCTCATTCTTCTCTTTTGCAGACAAAACAAGCCTAGTTCCCTCAGTCTTTCCTCAAAAGTCTTGTGCTCCAGGCCCCTAATCATTTTTGTTGCCCTCCGCTGAACTCTCTCCAACTTGTCCACATCTTTTTTGTAATGGGGGGCCCAAAACTGGACACAATACTCCAAATGCAGCCTCACCAGTACTGAATAGAGGGGAATAATCACTTCCCTCGATCTGCTGGCAATGCTCCTACTAATGCAGCCCAATATGCTATTAACCTTCTTGGCAACCAGGGCACACTGCTGACTCATATCCAGCTTCTTATCCACCGTAACCCCCAGCTCCTTTTCTGCAGAACTGCTGCCTAACCCGTCAGTCCCCAGTCTGTAGCTATGCATGAGATTTTTCCATTATAAGTGGAGGACTCTGCACTTGTCCTTGTTGCTCTTCATGATGATGATACAATGAAATTTGTGGCCTCCGATCTCTGTGATGACTTATCTTAACAGTTCTCCATGTTCTGCAATGTCTGGGAAGGATATATAATAAACTTACTGGACAGTCAAATGGAATTTCAGTCAAATATTATTTTATTGCTTGTCTAAGTGTGATGTGGGTTCTGTAATTACATAGAAAATTTTACTTGTTTGCACATTGACACACTGCCTAATATATAATGAGAACTTTCTTCTGGGTTTTGAAATGAAAGAACATCTTGTTCTTTCTTTTCCAATAGCACAGCACCCACATCCTCTTTTGCATTCATAACTTACAAAACAAGAAAGGTTTCTGTTTTGTTGCCACCAGTATTCAGTAATATGAAGAAAAATAGCTGAGACTATAAAAATTCATCCTTCTGGCAACCTCTCAACAATTGTACCAAAAGAAAGGGTAGAAGTTTGAAATCAAAGGAAGAAAATAACCAGAAAGCAGAGAGAAGTTGGAAACAATTAACATTCTCACAAATAACCAGCAATGAGAAAGACAGAAAAATATAAATCTGCCTAAGTGAATTTCCCAGTGGCTCTGTACTATATGTTTTCTTATTTTGTTTAAAACCAATCTTGTGGAGTCCAAGGGAGATGATACAGATGCTAAATCTATGTTTCACAAGCAACCTCAGGAAGCTTTGTTTGCAATGTCATAGTCTTCTGAAATCATCGTCAGTTTTGCCTGCCTCTTGACTTCTGTTCTGAGACTTGATGTTGCCCTTGGGCCCAATTACTCAAGCCTTCTGTGGGCAGTTATTGCTAACCCACTAGGTGACTGCAGAATGTGCCATTGGAGTAAAGTGCATATTTCTTTGTCACCAGCTTGTTCCTTCTGCAGACAAGTCACCTTGATGAAGCTGCATTGTACTCATAGTAGTAGCAACTGCCATAGCTAAAGCAGTTTCCATTCCAACCTCCTGTTTTCAGTTGCCTATAACTTTACAAAAGTTACATCTCTATCAGGATGAGATTTTTCCAAATGAGTTTGTGCCCATGTGAAATATATTTGAAAAATTGAGTGGAAAAAGCAGATCAAACTTTGGGGGGGTGGGGGATATACAATTTCCATTATTTAAAAAATAAAAATAAAATACTTGATTTTTTTTAACATTTTCAGCTCAAAAAGGCATAGGCAAAAAGTGAAAATTTGGAATAGAAATATCCCTCCCTGAGGAGAATTGCCTTTGAGTAGGCTTGTGAAAATTAGTTTGGATGTGATCAAGTTATGAACTTCTGAAAACTTACTTCTGCATGTGTCCAGAACATATTGCACTGACTTTTCTTGCTGAGTGTGAGGCTAAGGAAGGCTGTACTGTATATGTGTACCTGCTACCTTAGCTGTATATTGAGAAGTGAACTGACCACTGATCACACTTTCTAAGATAAGGTCTTGCAGACTTTAGAAGGGTCTGCAAGAAGATAATTCAACTACCACAGACAGGAGCAGAGTTGCTCTTCTGCATTACTACCTAGTGAATAGGGCACGCTACTGGGACGCAAAATACTTCATGGCTCTCTCTGGCCTGTTGTGACATTTTGGGCAAGTCACTTTCTTCTCTATGCCTCAGTTTCCTCTGGCTCCACAGAACTCTCATCAGGAAGGAAAGACACACTGATTTCCTAAGTGGGTGATTAGGGCACCAGCCTGGGACGTGGGAGATGCAGAGTCAAATCTCAGCTCTGCCTGACTTGGCGTGATATGGCATGAAAACCTCTACTCTGAGTCAGGCAGAGCAGGGACTTTCAACCTTGGTTTCCATTTCCCAGGCCAATGCCCTAGCCACCCAACGATAGTGTGACAGGTGCACACCATTTTCACCCAACCTTTTCTAAAGGTTTTATTTTCATTCTAATGCAGAACAAAATCAAATATTAACTAGCAAGCTGCTGCGAAAGGGACGTATCATCTGGTTGGTGCTAGTAAATCACTTGGGAATGTTCTGCCAATATTGAATTGGCAGGAGACAGGACTCTTCCCTCTCTAATATTTATGAATCTGTGACTTAATGATTGGGACACATCAGTGCAATATAGATATGGCAGGCATTAGCAGAATATTTCCCCCTTATTTGTCTCATTCCTCCAAACATGCAGATTTAGAGAGGGTGGCTGTCAACTGTCACACATAATGTTTACTCAATGCATTCAACTTTTGCTGTAAGCGATGTGCTCTTAATGAGAGCCCCCTACTAGGCCATTTATCTGTTATAACTAATAAACACAAACTCTGGATTAAAATCTCTGAGCTTGTTTGAGCAAACACTATTTTGATTTACCCTTCGTCTTTCTTCCTCCAGTTCATATTAGTGTTTGTCACAATTCACTAACATTAGATCTGAAAGCAATTTGACTAAACAGTTCCAAAATGAAACACTTTTCTTACACAGTGGCCTTGAGCTTTCCCTCCCCTTGAGAAAGCAATTCAGCTCATCTCCTTACTCATGAAGTCTCACCTGCTGAAGCCAGTGTTAGGCTTTAAAGGTATGTCTGTGCTATAAAACACTGTGGCTAGTCTGGGTCAGCTGTCTTGGGCTCATGGGCCTTGGGCTGCGGGGCACTAAAACTGCAGTGTAGAAGTTCGGGCCTCGTTTCTGTGACCTCACTGGGTCCCAAAAGTCAAGCTCCAGTCTGGCGGAGCCAAACATCTACACTGCAATTTTATAGCCCTGCAGCCCCAGTCCCACGAGTGTCAGTCAGCTGCCATGGGCCAGCCACAAGTGTTTTACTGCAGTATAGACATAAGTGCCTTTATAGAACAAGACACTCTAAATGAAATCCAAACACAAGCTGGGTTCCTCTCCAGTCTGCTGGTGCATTTTTTTTCCTTTTTTTTTTTTTTTTGGGGGGGGGGTTATATGCTATTTGGTTCTGATTTTTTTTATAGCCTTTAAATCTGCTAGTGCAGTGTCCTACAGAAATTAATATGAAAACAGAGCAGTTATAAAGAGCAATCTGGATCACTTAGTAAACTGGGCCCGTACAACCAAAATGTATTTTAATACAGTCGAATACATATTTACACATCTTGGAAAACATAATGAAGGCTCTATCTGTACAATAAGAGACTATATCCTGGAAAAGAATTAGGAGTCATAATGGAAAAGCAACTCAATATGTGCTCCCAGTGTGATATTGTGCAAAAATGGCCAATGCAATACTTGCATGTATAAATAGGGAGTAATGAGTAGGAGAAGAAGGTGATTTTTGTTTGTTTTTAACCTCTGTAGATGACATTTCTGAGACCAATACTGATTTAACCTCAGGCTTGGAATTCTGTACTGGAATACTGCATCCAGTTCTGGTATGAACAGCTTAAAAAGGATCTTGAAAAAGCTGGAGAGGAGGCAGACAAGAGCCCCAACAATTATTTCAGGGCTAGAGTAAATGCCTTGCAGTGAGAGATTTAAAGAGCTCAGTCTGTTTATTTTATCAAAAAAAAAAAAGGTTGAGAGGTGACTGAATTGCACAGTATAAATACTTTCAGGGGTAGAAAACACTGGGTATTAAAGGGCTCTTTAATCAAGAGAAGAAAGGCATACCAAGAACCAATAGCTGACAATTAGAAATAAGGCACAATTTTTTAACAGTGAAGAACCACTGGAACATACTGCAAAGGAAAATAATGGATTCTCTGTCTCTTGATATCTTCAGATCAAGACTGGATGCCTTTCTGAAAGTTATGCTTTAGCCAAACTCAAGCTATTAGTCTTGTTACAAGGGTAACTGGGTGAAATGTCTGTGACATACAGTAGATCAGATAGATGGCCTAATGGCCTATTCTGGACTGTTGAACTGTTAGTATTTTTCATAGATTCAAACAGTATCTTCTCTAACAAACACTATTAAATATCTTATGACAATTTCTAGGAACTTTTGATCTGTTGTCACACTCAAACTGAAATCTTAAGGGCACCAGTAGCTAAATCCCATACCCACAGAATGATGCAATTATACCCACAATTGTAGCATAACGCGCACCCACACTTCACACAGTTATAAACCATGGCTCTGAGTCTATGAGATCCATGTTGACCTCAACACAGGCACAGAAGTCCACCCATTTTGATTTCTTTGTAGGATTTTGGCCCCATGTTCGAATGTACTAGAACCCTGTGGCAGGATAGTATCATTTTAATCTATGCTATTTTGTTTGTTAGAAAAGCACTTTTGCACTGGAGTTACCAAAACATGATAGTTACAACCATGGCTTTGTTTGGTTGGTTTTTTGTTTGGTTGTTTGATTTATTATACACTTTTGGTGCAGGGTCTTTGTCTTCCTCTGTGTTATGGAAAAAGGTGAAACATGTTGGGCAAATTTAAACAAGAAGATTGTTTGAGAAATTCTACTTGAAATGGCAGAGCCAGGATTGCAACTAGCACAGTTTTAGTGCTCCAAGGCAGATAGGGCTTAATTAAACACTAATTCCTTTGACGGCCTCTCATTTATCAACTTCTGTACTCAACATACATAGTGCTTATTTGCCTCATTTTTAACAGTGGCAGTGCTAGCCCATCGGGGGCCCAACACAGGAATATTTTTGCCCCCCTGAACATATAATAAAAAGTGAATAGGGGACTACTCAAGGCCCTAAGCAATTGCTTGGGGTATGTCTACACTGCAGAGTGAAGTCAACTTACTTAAAGTTGATTTTCACCTGCCGATTTTTAGAAGTCGCTGGAGCGTGTACACACCACGCTCTTTGCGCTGGGGCTCGTGCGTCCACACGGACAGAACTGCTAAGAAGAAAAGAAAACTAACCAGATGTGCCTTCCCTGGGATCATTATTGCTGTCCTGTGTGCTGCTGGACTGCTCGGGGGTTAGGAATAGGTCCTGACTGTCTGGGAGAACGGACACCCCGCTCTCCTGCACCCTGCTCTCCTCAGCCTCCTCCTCATCCACGGAGTCCTCATCATTGTCCATGGACTGTGATCTAGCCGAGGTATCGATGCTGTGGGGCGGTACCGTGGTAGGGTCGCTGCCGAGAATTGCATGCAGCTTCTCGTAGAAGTGGCATGTTTTTGGCGAGGAGCCAGAACAGCTGTTAGCTTCCCTGGCTTTTTGATATGGCTGCCGCAGTTCCTTGATCTTCATGTGGCACTGCTGCGCATCCCTGTTGTGCCCCTTCTCCAACATGCCCTGGGATATCTTCCCGTAAATGTCCAAATTCCTTTTGCTGGCTTTGAGCTGAGCCATAACAGACTCCTCGCCCCACAGACCGATGAGATCTAAGACCTCTGGTCGATTCCATGCTGGAGCACGTTTGGGCCTTGCAGTAGCCATGAGGAGTTCAGCTACAAGCTCCCTCCACACTGGCTGCACAGGAAATGAAAATTCTAATTTTCCCGGGGTTTGAGGGAAACGGCCATTCCCAGGTAGCGTGAGCACGTAACAGCAGAGTGCGAATGTCCAGAGCAGTCACAATGGGTCATTGTGGGATACCTCCCAGAAGCCATTAACGTCGAATTACATTATGCTTTGTCTACACTGATGCAAAATCGACCCAATAAAATCGATTTAGGTGCTATACCACTTACAGAGGTGGTTTTATTATGTCGACTTTTGGCGTGGTTTAAGTTGATGGAACTGCCATACCAATGTAGGCGCAGGCTTTCGGAGATCGACGTAAGTGATGTTACGTCAACCTCCGTCGCCAGTGTAGACCAGGCCAAAGTCTACTTATGCCAAGTGCTGGCTCTGAAGAGCAGCCAATTATTTAAGACCTAAAGCTGCATCCTTTCTATTAGTTCAGTTAAAGCCTCTCTAATTAGATTTTACATCACATGAAGCAGTGGACAGAACATGGTGTGTAACCTGGTGCTAACTAACAAGCAAATTGCAACAAGTAGGAATTATATAATTTAGAATTAAACCAATTTAAAAAAAAATGTTACTGTGTGGTATTTGGTGGCTCAGGGGTTGACTAGTAATGAAATCTGAGGCAGATCTCCTGTAAATCGCCAATATGAATATAACTGAGATAAGTAATGGCTGAGAGTGTGTCAACTGGCCTTCATAAAACAAGTGAAGTTATCCATGTCATAAAATCATTAGCACTAATTGGAATTCATGATAGCAGAGAGGCCAAATGTGACCTGGGCCTTCTGGGCCTTGGTTTCCCTAATCTGTAAAATCAGAGGAAAAACTGCCTATCCACCTTTGTAATCTGATGAAAGGCCATAGAGATAATAATTATTTATTACTTGATGGTGTTGAGACTTCGTTTCCTTCTCATCCCTGCAAGTGGTCTTTCTAGCATACTGATGGGGCAATATGAGTGAAGCTTGTATTGCTGCATCCTGATCATGGCTGTATAGATTTATAGACAGATGATTTGGGACATCCACTGGCAACTAACTTCACTTAAAATCTGCTTTCTTATTCTACTTCTAAAGACAGAAATACAGCATTATAATCATCTCTCTTCTGCCTCTGCAGTCACATACCTGGCAGAGATCAGCAAAGACACAGAGACTTGGAAAATGGACTGAGATACTTCACAGCATTTAGACAGCCACACTGATTAATTTCCCAACAGTGGGTTGCCAATTTCTTTAAATCTGATGGGGGGGAGAGGAGATCAACTTCCTTAGCAATAAGAGTCAATTCATTCACTCTCTTTGCCAATCCTCCCCTAAACAGAACCCAGCAACTCTGTGGGGTCTGTTCCCATCTAGCTGTACAAAAGAATTAGGCACGTAAATGTAGCAAATTTTGAAAGGAGAGGAGAGGAGAGAAAGAGAGAGGCCTTTGTGTGTTAAGCTGTATAGGTTGGTTCTGGGATGTGGGCTATTGTCCATTACAGGTTCGACTTACAGGTTTGTTTTTAAATCTCTTTCCTCCCCTCTCCCCCCTTTTACAATTGTGACATAGAATTCTCCAATGGCTCGCTGTTTCCCTCTGGTTTTGAGCCACTGCAAGTATACTTCTCGACCTCTCCCATGTCAGCTCTGTTAACCAACATGAGAACTGTGGCAGAATGGTTACCTCCTATGAGCTGGAAGGTGATTTTCTTTTGAACTCTCCTTAACTGAGTCAAAAGATGCCTTGCTTTGAAACAGCAACACAAGATACTGGGGCAGATTCAAACAATCGCTGAATTATAAATAACACCCGAGACAATGTGGTTTACAGAGATAGGTGGTAGTAATGGCATCTGCTCTCACTTGAGGCTCCCCTCATGGTAGGGAGTAGAGTTGGCCAAAGAACGACAATTCCATTTCATGACACCTTTCAAGGGTTCTTGATTTGTTTTTGTTAGCATTAGAATTTGTGTTGGAACATCTGTCTTTGGATCAAAATGATCAGGATTTCAGTTTGACTCACCGTTTCTCTCTGCTATTGAAGAATCCACCTGGAGCTCAGAAACCTTCCCAACTAAAACTTTGTTGAAACCAATATGTCTCCAAAACATTTTGGCTTCAAGACAGCCTATTGCAGTGGAAAAAACATTTAATTGGAAATGTTCTGACCAGTTCTAGTCAGGCACTCATAATTTCTTCTGCCAGCAAGGTGTTATGGAGATCCACTGAAGCAGCTCATCCTCTACTACCCTAGCCAGGCCTCATCCTGCAGTCAGCACTGCCCACTTCTTGTGCTGTATTGGTCTGGTAATAGAGAGGAGCTTGAGGCATTGTCCAGACTTTTTGCTATTCGTTTAATGGGGTTTTGAGGTTGCCTGAAATATTATTGCATTGGAATTCAGTCATTTTCAGGTTGAAGAAATAAACACCTGGACATTATATATTAATTAATAAGTGTTTAGTTTTCCAATCTGAAAACGACTTGGATATATGAAGTATTATCTCATTGCATTCAAAGCCCCATTATATGAAGGATAAAAATATCTCTTCCCAACTATCCTCTATTTAAAAACCCATATACTACAGTGTAAAATTCATTCTAATTAAACCAGGAATTTGCTTTGATAATATTCATGACTCTTGTTATAGCCTTTCTACAAGCATTTCTATCAGTTCATATTTGTTCTTGGAAATGTTTATTTAAAATGTTAAGTATTTGAGCTGGTGTGAAAAATGGACACATTATTTGACAAAAAAGGGCATAACTTTTTTTGCAAAATAATTTGCTGTATTGAAAACATTTGAGTTTTGAAATCTTTCAACTAGCTTTAGACAATATGCATTTTCACAACTGTTTGTGCCATAAATTTTTGTCCAACTTGAAAGCTCTCTGTAGATTTGGGTGTCACCCAATTGGGGAGATTAAAATAATACCATGTGATTTAGATGACTAATCACACAACATGAACAGTGAACAGTGTGATGTGAATAACTGGAGTAGAGCTCATGTTGTCATAAAGCATTCGTGGAAAACTTGCAGACAAAAAGACTTAATGTAATCAAATTGTACTATAATGAATTGACAATGTAATATTTACAGTGTCGTGGATCATTACTGTAAAATATTGTCTCTTTAAAAAGAGGAGACAGAGAAATGATGAAAGATAGTTGTAGAGTTTTAAGAAGTTCTTTTCTTGCTAATGTGTCATCCCTCTGACAAACTTCAATCAAAGGGGCATGTTCTTCAAATGAATAAGCAGTTAGGGAAAATACAGCTCTATCTATTTATTTTGAGGGGATGGGGAAATAGAAACAGAGCTGTTCCTATATCCTAGCATTAATTATGCCACTGCCAGATTATAGTAATGAAACTCTTACATCATGGGCTTGGTGCTTGAGCCAGAACCACTTGCCTACATTCTTCCCCTTGATTCGTCACTCTTCTGAACAAGTTGTAGAAATTATTATCCACAGCTGCTTGGAGCTGTGACAAAGCTAGAGACTTAGTAACTCATGAAAATGTTTTTGGCTACTGAGGTGTTCTGGCTGTTCAGTGACTATATCACTTTCCCTGTGTATGAGGCCGTCACCCAGCATTCATCTCTTTCTTGCTAGTCCAAGAAGTTGACAAAGGGAAAGAAACTGAATAAGAAATTGTAGAAAGAGGCTGGGTAAACAAATGTGATGTAAAGGAGTCTTCCATTCCCTACTGAGTTCCCTGTCTGACTCGCTCTTATGCTTGCCCTCAGCCATTTACTCCCCTCCCCTTGAGGGAAATATCCCTGGCTTTTCATTTGTTCAAGAGGTCTTGTGATCTTTCCCATTGACTTTCTGAAGGGATGGATTCTTGTTGTTATGCCAATTGAATCCAAACCCATTGCTATAATTGTAAGGCTTTGAGGCAGTTTTTGTCTCAGAGGTGCATATACTGTATTTATATGAGTCCAGCCCCACCCCATCTGCCCTCTACAAAGATAGACTGGCCAGGCTTTAAAACAAGTGGCAAATTCCAAAGGAGTTCCAGCCTTTTCTTTTTCAATCATCTACATTGGGTGCAGTAATCTCGTTAAGTTTCCAAAACAACCACAATGGTAACGCTCAGATTCAAACAGAGAAGCCATTTTCCAGCTGATGTCATTGGGGAAGGGTGTTTGTGGGAATTTATTTGTGGTTCTATTGTAAAACTATAATAACTGTACATTATTGACAATCTGCTTTACCTCACAGGTAGTACATTTTGACAGCTATTTTAGGCAAGTTTCAGCCTAAGAATTATAGGTTGCTTTATTGAGTTGAGCTGTTTGTTGTTCTTAAGAGAGAATTACAATACCAGCATCAGTCCATGTTATTAGCTCAGCTATCCTGAGCTGTTGGGAGGCTTCCAGCAGTCTTTCAAAGCAATCAAAAACATCTCAAGATATTTTGCAAAAATTTGTCTTACTATTTTTCCTGATGCACACTTGTGACTGCCAGGCAGTCAAACCAAATGAAAACAATTGCACTATACCATGTTTAGAAAGGAAACAGGGGCCTAAGAGGAAATGACAAGGCTTAGATGAGGGAAAGAGTAGTTTTGGAAAACCCAACAGTTTATGGAAAAGGTTTAAAAAAAAAAAAAAACAAGTGGCAAATGGAACAGAGAGAGAAACCCTGCATGATGGAGGGTAATGCAGAGTCTTAGTGGCTTGGAGAGAAAAATACTAAGAGAAGAAGCAGACTGTGCTTGTTACAAGAGTGCTATATGTTAGTACCTACATAAATAGTTAGTTAATGTGCCAGTAGACGGGAGCTCAAGAATCTCTAGCATAGTTCCTGCATTTTGTAGAACCAATACAATGTGGTAGTGTTGCACACTGCAAATGGCTTTCTTGCTGTAGTTCTTTACATGGGGCTTTTAACAGTATTTTTCCAATATGGCTATTAGACCCAGTTTAGGTCTTGGTGCAAATGTATATAAATCGCTTGAATCTAACTTGCATTTGCAATAAGATTTTGACCATGGGAATACTGGGTGCACTTGAGCCAGGATCATTCTGAGCTTCAGGGCCATGAGAACTGCTTTGGTCACATGTCGTATGTGGGTCAGTTTCAATGCCTCATTGCAAAGGTTCAGGGAGCTCTGCTCCCCAACTCCCATTGCCTTGCACTGTATAGGACATCTTAATATCGTTTTCAAAGTTGTGGAGGTTGCAATTTGTTTCTTGCTGTTGTGAAATTATTTTTGTCTGCTATGTGGTGTGATTCCATTGAAGCTCCCCAAAACAACATTTACCATTTTAGTTATTTACTGAGACTGGAGAGCTATCTTTATCTAAAGGATAAAATCAGCACAGACAGTGGCCAGCACAATCTTCTATATTCCTGCCAGCACGCTTCCATCCTGATCCACAAGGACCACTTCTAGGGGAAAAAGGATAGAAGAGTCTTCTAACCCATTCCACACTTGGCATCTTCGCTTAGAATGCCAACAGCAGTAACACTATTGGAACTAATTTATGGTGTGCCTTCTAGGAACTGCACTAGGACCTACTGAATCATTTTACATAGGTAACCAAAAGAGAGGCATCACATGGTAATATTTTAGCCCTATCATCCTGATCTAGATAGGAACCTACAAGCTGGAGGAGAAAGGCCACTGAAAAATTATTTTAACTGGTCTGAGTCATACCATCAGCATTTCAAAGGACGTGGTGTTAATACTTTTCAAATTTTAAAGAACTTTTAAAATTGTTGTGCTCAGACCAATGTTTTTATTACTTTCATGTTTGCAAAGGCCATTTCATCAAGAGATTTGTTCTGTACAGTATAGTTTATGTAAATGCAAAGTGTTTCATATTCAAATTGTCAAATTAAATATATAAAATGCTCAGGTTATTCAATTTTATTGCATATTCTGAATTTGCATGCACAAACAGTTCCCTAACTATACAAGATGCAATTTCTTAAAGAAGAATCTTTTTAAGTACTAGTATTCAGTCTAAGTGTGTTTCATGCTTAAGCAATGACTTCATGTCAAATTCTTACTATGCAGCCTGCAAATTAAAGTAAGACTAATATTAGAAAGTAATGTGAAAAACAAATATTACTGATTTGTCTTTTTATCCGTTTCTATTTAAAAGCAAGTTGGCTTTAGTATTTTGGACAGCATTGTTTGCTTTCTAAATGTGGTGGTACTTGCTGTGTGTGAAGATTTTAATATATTCCATTATAGCTCAATGGATTGTATGGACTTACCTTACTTAAATGGACATATTTCACATAATAGATCTGTCTAGATTGTCTAGCAGCAATCAGAAAGCCAAGTCTTAGTTGGAAACAAATTTGACTAAATGTATTCCTCTTGCACTTCAGATATTCCCTAAAATCATATTTTAAGTGCTTTTTTAAAGTCCAGGCAGGCAGTGAAGAATTAAACAACCTTAAGGCAGAAATGGTGCACAACGTTCAGTTTCTTAGGTATTTCAAATATCAAAATAAATAAAACACAGTCATTTGTTTCAATCTAGGGTCTTCAAGGAGAGTTTACCACCTATGTTTTTTTATGTCCAAAAGAACAGCCAAACACAATAGCAAAGTAAAATAAACACTGAAAAGACAGACAAAAATATATAGCTTCTACAGTGCATTCATTGGGATGACTGGCTCCTAGAATCATAAGGAAAAGTTACCAGAGATTTAATAATGTTAAAAAGAAAACACTCCTGAGCAGAGACTGTCCCTGACAATCCTGTTGAGAAGCATTAATTTTTATCAGTGATTTTCCCAAAAAGCTACAGTTGTTGTGCTGCTTTTGTTTTTTGTTGTTAAATTAAATCCAGTATGCCATTCTTCATGTAGGATTTCCCCTATCTTTACATTTAAAGTAGTAGACAATAATAATGGGTGATTTTTGGGAGAGCAAGATGTACTAGTGATGAATGAGCCTCAAAAATGCCCAGTCCTGTGAGGTGCTTGTTAAGAAGCTATAGGATAGGTTTTCATAGAGAAGAGACAAAACCTCAAATGAAGTGCAG
This sequence comes from Emydura macquarii macquarii, assembly GCF_026122565.2. Lineage (NCBI taxonomy): Eukaryota > Metazoa > Chordata > Testudines > Chelidae > Emydura > Emydura macquarii. The sequence continues at coordinate 1,076,106 of NW_027132308.1, read as the reverse complement.
AATGAAAGCCCATTGCCCATAAGAATAATCTCATTAATTGAGACTACCCTGATGATAGGGCATTCATTAGCAACTATTGAGGTTAACCCTTTCATGGCTGTCACATGGCAGAAAGGCAAATAAAATCTCAAATCTGTGTCGAAAATGCTTGAAGCTGCTAAGCTTGAAGGTGATCTCCTTGGCCTTTTAGCCAGGGGAAAGGATTTTGTTCTGTACTCAGAGTCTAACTAATCATGGTACTTAAAATCTCAAAAGACTTGGCGTTTCACTTCAGCCCACATGTACTGAACAATCTGAACATCTTGCACCTGTGTGTGTCAGAAATCTTGTGAAAACAGGTTTTTTGGCAAAATTCAGCATTTATGCTTCCAGGTGGCAGTGTCATGGAAAAACAAAAGAATAACAGGGGAGGAAAAAGATTAAGGAAATACTTCTGAATCTCAAAAAAGGTTTTGATTTGTGTAAAGGTTCAGGTTTCTCCAATTTTGTCTGACTCATTTTGCATATTCCCAGTTCTAATTAGAAAAAACTATGAGACTCTCATCTTGACAGCTATGAATACTCAAATTGTCTGTCTCAGTGCAATGGCAGCAATTGAATGACTTATGTCAGAACTAGAATGGAGGCATCAGTAGGTCTAAAATGGAGATGAGAGAATTATTTCAGAAAGAAAAAGAATACCCAAACTCAACCACCTTTGAACCATTCACTCATCCATAGAACAAACTCAGAGATGGTCCTTTTTGATGTCCAAATATATTTGGATAAGGACCTCAGCTCCATCTTTCTCCCCTGCAGAGAGAGATGGAGATGATGTAGCCATATATTACTAGGTGGCAGATCTTCTTGGATGGGAAACCTCTTCCAGGATTTCCTAGGGACAATTGAGAAGGCACCTTGCCTCCTGAGTAGAGCTGGCTGTAATACAAGAATTCAATTTCACACAAAAAAAGAAGTTTTGGAATGTCTTGGGGGAAAAAAATGGGACATGGTGGGGAGAGACCCATTCCAGAATAGATAATAGGCTGGTGGTTCACCTGGAACGTAGGAGAGCTGTGTTCAAGTGCCTGGTCTGAATTAGGCAGAATAGAGACTTGAACCTGGACCTTCTACATACCAGGTCTATGCACTATCCACCAGCCTATTGGCTATTCTGGGGTGAGTCTATCTGTCTGGTTTGATCAGAAATTACACCCTGGCCCTGAGACATGTTCTTGACAACAGTTTCATAAAAAATAATATAGTTCTACAAAATTTCATTTCTGATGAATTGGCATTTCCAATGAAAAAATGTTAAGCCTAAAAATGCCCCACTGCTCTACTCTTGAGCTGGTGGTAAAGCGCTTTCTTTAGTTTCTAGAGTTGGCAACCCTAGAAACAGCTGCACACATTCTGCCTTTTCAAAGAGAGACTGGTAGCCTCTCTTTCCTTTGTTGCCAGCATTTTTTGGGGAAATTGGGGGTTTAGGGGGGGGGGGATATCTGCCCTGCACACATGTTGTGGTACAAAAAAATCCCAAACACTCTTGGCTGAGTCCCACCTCTTCTGGCCTTGTGTACTTAAAGCCCTTTGGCCAAAATATACAAACTTTGCACTCTAAATTTAGACACATGAATCCATATTTAGGCACCTAAAAAGTTACCTAACTTTGTGAGGTTCTGAGCAATATACCTGGTCAGACAAAATCACCAAAAAATGAAACTTTGACACACAAAAAAGAAAGCAAACTGTGCTGGTGGGTCTGGGGACCTGCCCATAACTCATATTTTGTGACAAAAGAAAAAATGCTTAGGAAGTTTCAACAAGAATTGGGATGGTTGATACAAATCACACCTGAATTCTTAATTGTGGGGTGTTCACACATCACTTGTCTTCTCCCCTCTTTTTCCACTCCATACTTAGGTCAGAATGAGCCATATGGAGTAAAGCTCCCACTGTGCACCTCCTGCACTAGACCCGACATGAGAAGAAAGCGGAAAGGTACAAAACAGTCCTTTTCCAGGCTAATGCTCCTCCTCAGGTTCATAGCATTGAGGGAGAGAAGGGAAAGAGGCACCATCAGCAAGAGTTACAGCTAGAGGGCCAGATCTTCAGATGGAGTAAATTAGCTTAGCTCCCTTTACTTCAATAGAGCTACAAAGATTTGCACCAGCATGTGGTAGTGGTTACCTGAGCCTGGTTTCCTGCCTTTCCATTAGTTGTTGGTTTTTGTTTGTTTTTATAATGTAGTTTTTTCCCATTTAAATTCTTTAGTGTGTTTTTTAGTTTGTTTCTTTTTTAAACAACTTAATTCACTCTTGGGCAAATGTGTATTTAGGTGTTTTTTAAAGTGTCATATTTACTTGAGAGAGACCAAAATTGACTTGAAGGAGCTGTCTTGTTCTATAGTGTAAATATGTGTTCTAAGCATTTAAAAACCACCTCCTATTTACCCACGAGATTGGAATGCCTCTCAAGCATCAGTTCTGGTTTGTGGGATGAATGTGTCTAGGCAGCATTTTAAATTTAAAAAAAGCAAAATAAAACAAAACAAAACAAAAACCCTTTTATTTACTGATACACATCCTATAAGTGTTCTGGTCTAAGGTATGTATTAAAATACCACAAAAACTGCTCAGCAAAGTATTGTATTGTGACTGTTTTAAATGTTTCTGTTTATTATATGCCAGGAGTAATCCAAATACTTAATTTGGGGTAAATTTCATTTGTTTTAAATCCAAAACTCTTTTGAATTGTAAGAGCAAAAAACACCTGAGTAATTCTTGCATCTATACTCCCAGAGCCTGATTCACCACTGCATCCCTAAAGTTTTCTGCCAGTGCAACTCCATTTGCTGATGTACCATGATGATGAATCAGACTATGACATTTTTGTACTTGCTTAATTTTTGTATTAAATTTCAAAGAGCTCAGCATCCATTTAGGTACCTAATTTCTCTTCTAAAAACTGACCCCCATCTTGTGAGTTATGAACATATTTGAAAAAAAAAATCTGGCACTCTCTCTCTCTAATATTGAATATCTTCCTACTTTTTTGTGCTTTCTACCAGCTGAGATTGTTGACAGATAAATCATACAAATCTAGGCTCTGATTCAGGAAGATACTTTAGCATATGCGTAACTTTAAGCCCAGTCAAACTATTATATGCTCCAAGTTATATGCTGCGTAGTCTTGCTGAATCAAGACTAACAGATTTTTTTTTCATTTACCTTTACATTATGAGCCAAAAGTTTTAGTTAGCAACACATTTTTGTGACTAAATTATAATCCTTCTAAAAGCTTCTGTGGTGGAAACTACAACTTTAAAGGTGCTCTAATGTTGCTGTAATCTTTTTTGAAGAAGCTTCCTAAAACAAGCAACAGATTTATGGCATGAACATTTTGTTCGCTGGACCAACTTAATTTTGGAGAGCACTGGTGGCCTAGGTCAAAATTTGAAAGTGGGTGCCTAAACTTAGCACCTACATTTATATTTTAAGCTATTTAGTGTATGTGGTTATACCTAATGAGTTGTGCACATGACTTCAGATTGTAGCTGCAGGTGCTCAACGTTTCTGGGATTCAGGCTACTATTTTATAAGATACCTAAATATAAAATAATAGTAGGCACCCCAAGTTTGAACAAGTTGCCTCTGGGTTTTATGATAGTTCTATGCACAGATGTGACCATATAGAGTCCCAGAACAGATTTTTTTTAAAGTATAAAATACACAAGATATAAGATGAAAACCCAAAAGAAATATCTGATTTTCACACAAAGCTGCAGAAACACAGCTGCTGCAATATCCCTGAATGTTCCCAATTTTGCAGACTATTGTCTTATAGGCAGCTTATTGGAGGAGGTTTGCTGAGATGATCGATCATGAGTCACGGCCATGTTTCAGAAATATCTGAGGATCATTAGGATGAGAGTGTGCAGTATCCTGCTGAAAAGTAGATCAAAATATGCAAGGGTTTTCCTCCATTTTTGCTACAACTATTTGGTCTCTTCCTAAGGATGTGTTTGCTTCTGGTTGGGCTTTCCCCATATGGCACAGGTTGGGACACTGTGCCTTGGTAACAGCAAACTTCACTTTCAGCGTATCATGTCATGCTGGTGAACACCATATTTGCCGCTTTATGGTTACCTGTCTTCCTCTACTTAGAGTTTACTACAAGATGTAGATTAGTTAATCCAGTTAATCTTTTTTCTACATTGTATTATGTTTACTAGAAAGTGTTCCAAATTTCCTATGAAAGTAAGAGAAAATATAGTAGCATGGTTCCTTTCCTCTGCTGTAATTAAAATTGTCAGCCTTTTCCATTATCTAAGCCCCTATTTTGAAAGGTTTAAAACTTCACTGTAAAAATTCACTGTAAACTGGAAGTCTTTGCATGGGGTATAGTTTTTTAATAAAATACCAAAACAAAAATTTAATTATTTGTAGTTTGTTTTTTTGTTTAAGTCCATGCTGTTTATATGTTTTGAAAAGATCATTTTCAGAGATGCTGAGTACCTGTAGGTCCCATTAGCTGCAGCTGGATACCAGGGCTCAGCACTTTTGAAAATTAGACTCTTAGAGAATTGCTGAAACGGTTGTTTAGGGTTGTTTTGGGGAGGGATTTGTTTTCTTTGGGTTTCTGAAGGTTTTTTTAACTTTGTTCCTTAATTTCCTCCTAAAAACATTAAAAATTATCTTTTTTCCCCACCAATTGTCTGTTTCCATCAGCAAATAAGCATTTATTTCCCTTTTCCCTGTGTTCCTAGTGATCTTCTAAAAATGTTAAAGTGCACCCCCTTATTTTTGCTCAGTCATAGTCAAATCAGCTCTAGCTTTTAGTAGTTAATTGCTGCTGGGAAGGAGAGAAGGAGTAATTCAACAGGTGTTAAGATCAAAAGAATTCATTATGATTGTCCAGTTAAAGCTGGTAGGGAATTTTCCATCAATGATTTTTCCAGTAGAAAGTGTCCTATCTACAAAATTGAAATTTTCCACAGGAAATTTTCAATTTTGCCAATGAAGTTCAATTTTCTATCTGGAAAACTGACATGATAGCTGCCCATGTGGATGGCTTTTGGCAATTTTACTTTCTGCCTGCAGAAACTGAAATTGACAAGAGCCTTCTTGGCGAACTACTGGAGGCTGAGTGCCCCAACTCTCTAGCTTGCCCACTTCCCCCTTCATCTGAAACTCAACATGCACAGATTTCCTCCACAGAAAACTAGTGGCATTTGAATGCCTGATCAGTTTGTAATCTTTGTTTCCCTTTTTAAATTATTGATCTAGATCACTAAAACCCATACTGTTCTCTGTTGGGTTTTTTGTGCATTGGTTAGATGTCGTGAGGTTTGAAAACTTTTAATAATGTCGAATTGTAATTATTTTTACCGGTAATTTATGTCCAATTTAGATAAATTTACACTAATTGGGGAGATTTTACCACCAGTAAATAAGAAAGCAATTTATCTCATGTAACCCAAGATACAAGTTATGAAATTAACTGGTTAGAGTGAGGAAAAATACCAAAGGATGTAGGCCCCAATTTAATAGTGCATTTAAACACGTTTAAATCCATCCTTCATCAGGAATGTATATGTATATGTGCACAAATCTGATCGAAATCATATGCCTAACTGCTTTGCTGAATAAAAATGATGACAAACATTTTAATAGGACTACTCATGTGAGTAAGGTTACACACACACTTAAATGGGTTGGGCCTATATTAACGTAAGATGAATAGTAGAGTGCAATATAACGTTCCCATATTGCATATTTTTTTTACAGTAACTGATCTAGTAAGGACCAAATCCAGCCTTTTTCATACAGACAATATTCCCATTGATTTCAAGATCAGGCCCCATCTGTCTTCCTACTCTGTTGGGAGTTGAGTATCTCTCAAATCACAAAATTGTTCCACTGGAAATTTACATCCAGAGAAGGGTGCTCAGTACTTTTGAAGATCAGGCCATTTTTATTTATGAACCTGAATGTGGATTTAAGAGCTTAACTTTAGATGCCCATTTTGGGAAATCTTGGCCTGAAACAATAATTAAAATAACAGAATTTCTACTCCTCTCAATGGAGGTAACTAACCTTACCCTCTCTGTACTTCAATTTATCCATAAATCTCCTATCTCATTAGAAAGTTCAGATGTTAAATAATAAAGCATGATTTCTTAAATGAATGTTGTCATTTTTCCTTCAATACAACACTGCTGCTACTTTGAGTTTTAAAGTTATATATATAAAATACATTTTTTGTTAACCCATATTTTCCTCATTGCTATTTCTGTGTGTTCTGCTGTACTTCAGAGAGTTTGGCAACTAAATGCATGCTTGGGGCTGATTTAGTTATCTGGCCATGAGATGCCAATTTGAGAAAAGAATCTATGTTATTTTTTAGAATAGTTGGACAAACCTCACTGGCAGGTATTTATTCAAGTCTCTCCAGCCAAACAATACAGTAAACTAAATCTTTCCATGTATATAAGCAGTCTTCTTACCATGCATAAACAGTTGATTCAGTTAAGAGAATTATAAATGTTCTCTTGTTTTAATCATTTAAAAAAGTTCTACTCCCAATAACTGTTCTTATTTGGATATGCTTCTGCGAAAGAAGAGAGATGGACAAGTTAAAGCAGATGACTGGGACCCAGCTTTCTTGTGCTATGTCTATGCTGCAATAAAACACCCATGGTTGGCCTATGTCAGCTGACTCAGGTTCAAGGGACTAAATTGCAATGTAGATATTCGGGTTTGACCTTGAGCCCAGGTTCAGAACTCCATGAGTGGGAAGATTCTAGCCCTAGTCCAAACTTCTGCACTGCGATTTTATAGCCCTACGAGCCTGAGTCAGCTGACACAGGCCAGCCGAAAATGTTTTATTGCAGAGTAAACATACCCAGGGATTCTATTCCAGGCTCAGCTATTGAATAGCAAATCACTTAAGACAGAATTTTCAAAACTGATTGCCTGATTTTTCATTAAATGAAAATGGCTTGATTTCAGGAGTGATAAGCACTCATAGCTCCAAGGAAAAGCAAGGAAGATACATTTTCTTGTACAAAATACCTTTAATGTTCCAGGGCAAACATTTTAAAATTAGTCTCCAAAATCCACATTCATGCTCCTAAATAAAAGTGGCCTGGTACTCTAGAGTGCTGAGTTTTACAGTTTCAGGGCAACGTATACTCACTCTAGGGGCCTGGCTCCTTAGCCGTCATCTCTCTTGGGGAGAGATATGTGTCTCTCTTTCTCTCCTGACCAGAGTGTTAAGGCTGCATGGATCCCTGATTTACACTGTGATATTCCCCAACAAGCCAGATTGTCTGAAAGGCCAGTGTCTGAGCTTTTCTTTCTCTCCTGAGGCTATGCCCAGTCTATTGCCTGCAGTTATAAGTTACTACACAGTAACATTTATTCTTAAGGTGAAAGCATGATAGAGAAAACACATTGAAAACAATAAAAGAATCTACACTCATGCTAAAAGGCTTACCAGAACCACCCCTACCCACTTCAATGCTGGACTCTGGTAGATATCAGTTCTTCAAAACACACAACTAGGTGACAAGTTCTCAGAACCAGAACACTTTCTGGGCAGTTCAACTGTTTCTTTATACAGCTCACACCATTCATCTTCTCTCTGGGAACGCGTAATCAGCACACAATGACCCAATCATCAGTACATACTTTCAGAAGTCTGGGTTTTTGCATAACCAAAAGTGAGGGAATTTACATTAGCCTCTCCCTGAGTTTTTTTCCTCACAGGATATCCACTTCACATTTATTGTCCGTTCTTGTCTGGCACATTTTCAATATGGTCCCTTTGACCTCCCATCATATCTTCTCCCTGGAGAGGTTATAATCCCGGCCCACAATAATATATAAACTTTGCATTTAATACAATGGACTATAAAGATACTTAAACTTAATTCAACAAGATCTCCCAAGAATATGTGGGAAATTGCCATATCTGTCATACTGAGCGCCTAACAATTCCCATTGAAATCATTTGGACCTGTGGATGCTTAGGACTTTAAAAAATCTGACCACATTTATTTAGGAGCCAGAATGTGTATTTTGGAGCTTGCATCTGGATGCCCATTTCTGAAACTCTTAGCCTGAAACAATAATTATAGCACTAGAATTTGTACTGCTCTCCATTGAAGTAACTGATCTCAACCTCTCTGTGCATCAATTTATCCACGTTTTAACTGAGTATAAATATTTATCTTCTTCACAAAGTGCTGTGAGGCTTAATTCAACTAATTCATAAAGCACTCTGAAACGCTCTGATGAAATCTTCTACAGAAGTGCCAAACTTTATAATAATCATATTTTAATAATGTTGCTGCTGCTGTTCTTTTGTTGTGGAAAGCCTGTCATAATGCTGGAATCATTGAATGATGGACTTGCACATTAGTAGAAGCCTAGAGAAAAGCAGGGCTATATAAAAAGACATGGCTTTCATGAGTCTATGACACGGTGTATCTCAAAATAGCACCCTGTAGCCTCCATATTCATCATTCATATATGGTTGTGATATTCCATACAAAGCATATCATGTAAGATATCACATGAATGGTCCTAATCTCCTGAAACCCATTCTGTCAAAATATGTATATCATTAGTGTGTATGAAGTTATGGTTGTTCTGGAAATATATTGTGTGTGGGAGTCACCCACTGCTAGTTCTCCAGTAACAGCAAAGGAAAAGATCCACACCCAGGTGGGCGTTAATGACCATTAATCAGCAGGGGAGTTGTAAACAATGGATTTACGATTCTGTAAGAGTTGCACAAGCACCACAAAATTGGGATTGCTCAACTCTATGACTCAGTTGCACAAGATCACAGCAGGGGGATTCCTCAACTCTGGGACCCAACAAAGCCAGGACATGTCCGGGCTAGTGTTTTCCAAGTACATGAACTGAAGATATAAAATATGGGACAGTGGCATCATGCTTTTTACCTTTCTCTTTCCCCACCTACACTGAGGGCAACAAGAATGATGGGAAGACAAAGACTTGAACTGAGGAGATGGGGCCCAGGCTTAAAGGGAAAGTCTGTGAATAAGGACAGTAACCTACCTGCAACATCCAGTGGAGTGAGAGTAACTGCTTGATCCAAATACTGCTTAGTCTACTAAGGTTTAGGATTAGACTTTAAAAAAAAAACAAAAAAAAAAAACGAGAGTCCTCTAGCACTTTAAAGACTAACAAATTTAATTTCTGCAGGCATAAACTTTCGTGGGCTGCAACCCACTTCATCAGATGCAAGAAATAGAAATCAGATAGGGGGTATATATCTATATCCAAGGGTAAGGAACAACAATGGGGAGGGTTAGGTGTTAGCAAAGTCCATTCAGTTAGAGTAGATGAGGCCTATTCACAACCATCGATTAGAAGGTGAGAATGTGTGAACAGTGACAATTACTTCTTGTAATGAGAGAACTATTCCAAGTCCCTGTTCAGACCCAGTTTGATTGTGTCAAGCTTGCATATGAGTTCCAGCTTTGCAGTTTCTCACTGAAGTCTGTTTTTGAAGTTGTTAGTTTTTTTTTGTAGAAGTATGGCATTTAGAATCAGGATTAAGACTGTGTGCTTACTTTTTATTTTCTTTGGTGGTGATCTCTGACCTTTTATGCCTATCACTTATAATCATTTAAAATATATCTTTCTGTAGTTAAACTTATTTTAATATTTTATCTTCATCAGTGAGCTTGTCTGAAGTGCTTGGGGAATCTGCTCAGGTGCCAAAGGCTGGTGCATTTGCACTTTCCTTTGAAGAGCGGAATTAGTTAATAAACTTGCCCTACTCCTGAGAAGGGCTTGAGCAATGCAAGACAGCATATTCCTGAGGTGCAAAGTTGGGGGCTTGGGAGGTTTGCTGGTGTTTCTTTGTGTATAGTTCATGACAGTATTCATGTAGCTTAGTTGGATGTGCCTCTGCACACTGGTAGATGAGTGACATCAGCGCCTGGAGGGGTTTGCTGCTTGTCACTAGCAAAGCATTGTGAGAGGCAACCCAGGCTGGTGAGCTAAGGGGGCACAGTGGTCCCACAGTTCCAAGTTGTACCCTGGGGATCTGTCACAGGGTCCTTTGGCCTCTTGCAGCTACTTTTGGCTCACATAAGAATTTTCTTGCTTATGACCTCTTTGGCTACATCCTGCAGTGAAGCCATATATTGTATATATTTCTGATATCACAGTCCATTACTAGGGTAACAATACTTCAACAATGCTTTTCAACTGATTCTCAGTAATAGTAGTAATAATACATAGCTCTTATATGCAGTGGTGTTGTAGCTGTGTCAGTCCCCGGATATTAGAGAGACAAGGTGAATGAGGTAATATCTTTTATTGGACCAACTTCTGTTGGTGAGGGAGACAAGCTTTCAAGCCACAGAGAGCTCTGTGGCAGAGCTGGGAATGGAATCCAAGTCTCCTGTCTGTTGCTTTTCCACTAGATCATCTTTCCTCCCCTATGACTATGATGCTACAAATCCAGATGACTTCACTGCTTGACCAGGGTGAAGTCAGGTCATAAGGAAAACAAACTTTCCTTTTAGTTGCTTGGATTATTTTGTTGTTGGTCATAAGACAATAGTTTAAAAAAAAAATCCAAACTGCATGAACCAATATTTAAATTTGCTACAAATACCCACAAATATTAAACTAAAATATTTCTATTAATTATATAAAATATATTTAAGGAATATTAATAACTGATTGATCACCTATTTCCTTTCCCATTATTTTATCAAAACCATACAATCCTTTTCCAAATTTAGCTTGTTGGCAGATTGTCTGCCTCTTACAAATCACAGGTTTATTTTCAGTGGAGGCGGGGCAGCTTTCCTTTCTTTTGAAGACCTTAATAAACCCCTGCTTAAGCATCAACAATCATGGAAACCACAGGTAGAACAACTCTGAAATGATGGCTTTGTGGATGGTGGTCCTCCACCTTGTACTTCCATGTTGTAGTGATGTTGCATTGAAACCAGTTATCAGACCACTGTTCAGATTCTTGTACCATGCCCATCACTGTGGTGTCTGAGTGTCTATATAACTCATCTGTCTGACTTCAGTGAGCTGGTTAAGTCTAGTGTATTTGAAGGCTTTTTTAGTGTGAAAGTCCCTCTTTAGGGGCAGATTTTTCCTTTCTCTTCCCCTCTCCATGCTGCCCACCTCCATGAGCAAATCCTCTGAGAGATAAGTTGCAGAGGCACAAGGCAGCCACAACTACTTCTTCACAGAGGTGACCAGAGCCAGCCTTAGTAATTTTGCAGACCACAGCAGAAAATATTTTTGGCGCCAGCCAAGCACAAAGAGTTGAAACTTTTCTACTTGACTCTCAGTAAATATTATAGAATCAAGTATAGTTTCTCATCATTGTGCATACACGTTTGTACTGAAAATACACCTGGATTGTTATGATTCCCTCTCTGACTTGTGAACTAAGAAGCTATTTAGAAATAACACATTAGTAATAACTCATTTATTTTTTTGGTGTCTCTTTTCTTTTGAATTATGTTGATTAAGCTTTTGGTTTTTCCATTTTTTTATTTCCTTTTGTGGCTATGTAATTCAAATCTTTTTGTGTTTTGTGTGCATAGTTGGTAGGTGAAGTGGAGGAACAGAAGCAACCAGAAATGAATAATGAACAATCAACCGGGCCATTTAGATTCCCAGATTATTAAATGCTGAACAACGTACCTTGTGGCAGGAACCAGTGATTTCATTAATAGTTTACATATGGGTTCCATGTTGTTGCTGATCTTTCACATTGTTAAAATGGCTGACACATTTTTCCCACATCTTCTACAAGATATTGGTATAGTCATTTTTAAAAAAGGCAAATTCTGCCAGACAGATTATGATCATTTTATATAATAGAATAATTCACAGGGTTTTAGTAGTTAATTAAATGACAGCTTCTATCTAATCAATATTAAACCTGGGATTTGGTTAATGAAGTAGCTCACTGTAGAGTGTGGTGTCTTATACAATGCTCTCAAAATAGATAACCAGCACAAAAAGAAAATGATTTAAAAAAACACATCCTAGGCTATTCCCTCTGTTCTCTTTCTGTTCCATTTATATTGCAACCTTCTTGAGGTAGGGACTGTTTCTAGTATTTTTTGTACAGCACTGATCACACCATGGATGCTTTTAGATAATTAACCATGAGAGACCTGTGAAGACTTCTACTTGCACAGAAAGGTAAAAAGAGCAAACAGTGGGGGATAGAGGGAAGTCATTAGAAAGACTGGATGTTTCTGGGGGTTGGTAATGGAGACTAGACTTTTTCTAGACTTCTAATTCAAATCCAGGTGGGTAAATGAGTGAAGGATGTTACCATTTCTCATGGCTGTTCAAAAGCCTACATAAAATATATTGGTAATCTCATTTCAGTTCCTTGTGATTCTGTCTCTGCACCAGAAAAAACACCAGAGCAATTAGTACTAATTTGCACTTTCATTGGTCGTTTCAGCAGAGCTCAATAAATGAATGAGCATGGAGACTGAACTGTCTTGTTGTTTTTGGTCATAGTTTGTCTAGGTCAGAGTGAGTCAAATTGTGGAACGTGGTGAGAAAGCTTATACTGATTCAGTCTGTCCTGCTGTATCTGTTCTGTCTCTAAGGAAAATATAGTTCAGTCTTTAACTGTGAATCTAGCCTCTTTTGCCAACACTACATTCATTCTTTTTTTTTTAAAGAAAAACTGCTTGAGTTGTAACCACACCTAAATGTACTAGGGAAGCAATTTTATTCCCTTTCAAAAGGGACTTTTTAAATATATTCTAAGAATGTCAGCAGCGCAGGAAGTGAAATGTATCCAAAACATTGCATAAAGCAGTTACAAAACATTATTTTGGCTAGAAGCCAGGTAAAAATCTGTTAGCTATTCCAAGATGGTATTAATATCTTCCCATAACTGACTTTAGAGAAGAGAATTAAGAATATGCTTAGGGTTGGGAGAGTGATAATTTTATCCAGTATGTCATGACCAAATTTTGAAGACTGGATGTACATGTCTGGGGGAGGGGGAACCTTCTCTGAGATATCTCAGTTTAAAATGACCTCATCTAGAAGAAATCCAAGTACCATATGTTCATCTGGCCTGAATTTGATTCACTAAGGGTTTTCAAATGCAAATATTTTTGAGAAATAACCTTAGGGTAAAGTGGCTGCAAGAAAATCTCCTTCTATGTCTTGTTTCATTCGTGCTAATTTTTAATCTTCTCCAGACATTTGTTGGGATCCAAAACATAGTAGCCTTAGGCTGAAAAGAGACAAATATAACAGCAATTTACTGTCCTCCCTCTGCCAACTGCACACTCTCTAATCTGAGACAGGATGCAGGGGATGGAGAAGGATCAAGACACCTGTGCCCTTTTTATAGGCCAGTAAAAGGGAAAAAAACACTATATTTCCTGGACTATAGAGCTTTTTATAACACATTGTGCCTTCCAGCGCATGCCATCTAGACATGACATACATCACTTATAGTGATGTGATATACTTTTCATCAGTATATTGTAGCTGCATTTAGGGCCAGTAATTATGAGCAATGGCAAACAAAGCATTTAATCCCCAACCCAGAATGTCTTTGACATGGGTGAGGTCTCTGTTTCTCACCCTCTTGCCAAAAAAAAGGGGGAGGGGAGTGGTAGGGAGGCGGGAAGCTTTGTTTAAAACTAGTGGTCCTGATAAGCCTCCTCCCAAAAAATCATTAATACTGAACTAAGATGTGCTGGTATTTGGAAAAATAGGTTCAGCCATTTCAATAAAGTCATGCTTATTTACTCTCCTGAAGATCTGGCCTGAAGTATTCTTGATGATGGTATTCCATTCTCAAAGGGCCTGATCCAAAGCCCATTGACAATGATGTCTTTCCACCACGTACTTTCAAAAAAAAACTTCAGCTAATCTTATCCCTTTAAAAAAAAATAAAAAAATTACGGTGTGCTCATATACTAAAAATACATCTGCAGAGGCCTGGAATAGTAAACAAATATTTCCTCAAATTCTGCTGTTAACACTGACGTTCACCTACACTCCCTTTGGTGTAGTGATAGAGCGTATACATTTCCCCTAATTTTGAGCTCAACCATAAAAAGTTGACATAAGAATGTATAATAACAAATGCTGATAGGGAAAAAAGATATGAAAGAGAGTCAGGCTGAATTAGTCCAAACAAAAAGGCCTACTGATATAACTCAAGGAGTGTGTTAAGATCATACGTGGTAAACAAGAAAAGCGTGAGATCAGAAACCAGTGATCCAAAATCGGTGTGTCAGAAACTAGGACTAATTTGTGCAGAAAAGAATTATGGGGATGGACTATTAAGGCCCACCCTCCCCCTTTTTGGGGGTCCTTAAAGAGACATTGCAGAGAAAAATTGGCTATAGGACCAAGCTTCATGATCATGGCTGCCACTCCAACCAACTCCTGCGACCCCAGACCTTTGTCATCCTGTTCCTGAGAGAGATCCTGACCAGACCGGACCAGAAAGCAGGACCCAACTGGCACTGCCACCTCTACCCGTTCTCACTAAATCCCAAATGCCACCTGGGATGCAATAGGATTGGACTTGAATAACTGCTCCAGTCCATCTCAACTAACTTCTTCTCTTTTCCCCAATAGAATAGTTATTACTGTCTTCGATAACATCTAAGAGACTGACAAACAAGGGGGGTTTACCTTTTTTTAAAAACTCTCTCCTGCTAAAGTGAAATGTTGTTAAATCTTTTATTTAATCGTTTACATTTCAAATGCTTTAACTGCTTTTCCTTTTTTCTTTATCTTTAATAAAAGTTTTAAAGGATTTTTAACAGTGTGTTTTGCCGTGGTATTAAGCAGGCTGAGGTCTCTGAACACCCACCCCAGAACCTTGTTTAACACTGTTTCATATTGTACAGTGACTGGGTTATGCTAACATCTTTGGGCCTCTGTATTCCATCTAAATTGGGGGGAGGAGAGGTTAGAAGTTGGAGTGACTTCAAAATGTTGGGTTTCTTAAAGGTAAAGAACTTAATTTTACTCTCAATTCATCAAAAACAAAAAACCATCTTTAAGAGCCCCAATTTCAGGTTCCAGTAAGTGCAGATAACAAACTTTGGGCTATATCCTAAGATACACCAGCACTGCAGCCTGTGCAGTTGGTGAGCCCAAACCATCTGCATGAGCATTCACACAATCCTGGGGCCAACTCAGACCCTGCTTTAATTTAGAGCAGCCTCAGAGCAACGCTATGCTGCAGTTGAATGGCACAACCCCCTCAGGTTGTTCCAGCTCTCAGAGATTGCTGGAGCGCAGGGATGCTGCAGGCAACAACCCCCCATTGGAGACTGTGGTGGGATGAAGGACACAGAACTGTTACAATGACCCTAAGCCTCCCAGAGATTCTCCTGATGCTGGAGCCTCCAGTTAATTTTGTATGTAAGCTTATCAGCTCCTATGTGCTGCTGGAGTGGCACAAAGCAGTTTGGAGGAGGGGGGACTAAGGAATTGGCCCCTCACATCAGGGCTTGGATCTAGACCTTGTATACCAAGACCCTTGCTTGATGTGCTTAGTGCTCATTTTGAGGAGAAAGCTTTGTCCAGAATCTGACACTCTGCTACTAAGTTATTGGTCTGCTGTAGTGTCAGAGAAATCTCAATGTATTTGCTGCACAGAATATATAGATAACTCTCCAGTAAACTACAGGGTACATGGAGAAGTGGACTTATAGTGGTTTTGTCCCCAGCTGAACACTATTTGGTGACTGGTCTGTAAAATAACCTGAAAGTCATTGCCTTAGTCCTAAAGACCTTAGTACAAGTATGGCAGCTGAAAAAGCTGTTCTGCAAGAATTGGGTAGTTGTTGCTAAGTCTATGGACCTTGAAGTGTAATAGACCAGTTCTGAAATCGGAGCCAGAGATAGATAGGTTTGATTAATGAAAGACATTGCTGTCTTGAAAAAACTAACTGATAACCATCTTAAAAGGCAAACAGTTCACAACCTTCAGTGAGCTGCATTCCGGGTCCTTTTTTTAAGTTCATGAAGGTCTTCAGATCTGCCTGAAATGACTTCTGCCTATTCAGTGAAATGTGCATGTTTTGTACTTTGAAGCCTGATGTAAACTTGCCTTTTTTCGATGCTGGTTCTCTGTTTATTTTCTTTTTGGCTCTGAGTGCTATGTACGTTTCTTACTCTGTGTACAAAACTATTCCCTTTATGCTATTATTCGGACAAGGCGTTCTGCATTGCATGTCCCATACTGTTGTGCAATGCTGCTCTTCTTTTCTTAAACTGTTGTGGCATTTCATTCCAAAGATGCTTCATATTAGTGGTGATTTGAAAGATTGGGGGAGGGAGGAGGTCAAAGATTTGGTTCCAAACAGACAAAAGCACGTTACTTTTTAGTGAAACAGCCTTACCTGTAGTGAAATATGAGTGAGAATGAGGTTCCAGAGAGAACAAGACACTCCTAGGAATAAGCATGTTAGTGCATTTTCACTTACAAAAATGTGGTTTGTCCTGCTGCATAGCTGCAGAAAGCTTTGAAAGCTGAGTGATGGGAACAGTCACATTTGGGTCATTTGTCCATGGGTGCAATAAAAGGGAGAGATTTGGAACTCAGGGTGAAGGAGTCATGTTGGAAGAGTGGCTCTAGGTGGGGGAGGAGGTGGTTGTCACAGCTGAGAAGGGTTTGGTTTATTTAATCTAGACGGTGCCCACTAAGCCTTTCAGCCTCTCTTCTTGCCTGCTTCTGGATCTTCCATGTCTCCCCCCCTTTCAACTGGGACCAGCTCCTCCAGCAGTGATCCTAATGACATCCTCCCTTCCTTGAAAGTTTTATTTGGAGCCCAAGTGTGACTTTTGTGCAATGCTTTTAAACATATTGGGTAAAATTTTCAAAAGGAACTGGGGCACTTAAGAGTCTGTTTCAATGATAGTCTGAGAGTTGGGCTCCTAAGTGCCTACTCACTTTTAAAAATGGAACTTAGGTACTTTTAAAAATGTTACTAACAGTGACGCTGTAAATGGATGGCTGTCCGGTAGTCCTGCTGCTGCTCTGATGAAAGCTAGACCTAAGGCTAGGTCTACACTGCGATTAAGAACCCACAGCTGGTCTGTGCCAGATGACTTAGGTTCATGGGACTTGGGCTGTGGGACTGTTTAATTGCGGTGCAGACATTTGGTCTTGGGCTGGAGCCTGAGCTCTGGGACCTTCCCACCTCACAGGGTCCTAGAGCCTGGGCTCCAGCCTGAGCCCGAATGTCTGCACCACAATTATATAGCTGCTTAGCCCGATCCCCAGGAGCCTGAGTCAGGTGGCCCAGGCTAGACCTGTGTTTTCAATTGCTATATAGACATACTCTTGGCATTCCTCTTTGAGAGACTGTCACATCATTCATATACAGTAGCTACATTCATAACAGGTGGGTTTTAGGACCACTAATCCAGAGGCAATATGTATGGGTGCTCATCCAGTATTTTGAACAAACTAGTGAAATAATAAATGCAAGACTGCATCCAAAGATATCAAATATATCATCAATTCTTCTGCTTACCCTGTTTGAAAGTGGAACCCAGTTCAGTTGATTCCCAGCAAAATTTCCAAAGAGTTCTTACCAAATGTCAATACCAGCCAGTAGCACTTTTTAAATAGTCTGAGACATTTAGCAATACTGTGTTTTCCTAATTAATTTGTCTGAATAAAAAGTTGTCACTGTTTCCAGAAATGGACATATATTGACAAAGAACTTCCTTTCTTTTACAAAATGGTTCTGTTTCCCCGCCCCCCCCCCCCCCCCCCCCCACACACACACACCCTTTTTGGAAATATTTATTTTGTCTGTTTTTATCTTTGCCGTATTTACTTTGTAAACATCTCTGATATTGGCTTTATCCTCTCATTAGGCAGAGCTTCACCATAATAATATATGTACTGGGACCTGGGTTCAGTCTCTTCTTCCATAAATGTAATTCCTTATATGGGAAAGTGTTATTTTTCTTTCTAAAACGTTTCTCTACACAGTTCTTCCCTGTATTACATTTGTGGGCATTGATAGCAGTCTTGCCACTGTCACTCCTTCCAATGTGCTTCCACTACTTTCTTTCCAATAGCCTTTCATTTTTACAATTTTTCAAGAGAAGAGAATATCCCAAGTATCCCATGACAGGATTTCATTATTGGTGTCTATAGAGCAGAGAGGTACAGCTTGCACCACTACTTGCACTGGATGTTGATTATTAATGGATAGTATTAGTGCCTAGAGACTTTACTCAAGAGCACAGAAGATGTCTGTGGCTGGGCTGAGAAACAAACCCAGGTTTTCTGAATCCTAGCCCAGTACCTTAAACAAAAGACTACCCTTCCTCTCCAGATTACAGACTGAAGCATCAGAAAGGAAAAGTGACAGAAGTGAGACCTTGGAACTGGTTTACTGAAACAAATTGTTCTCTTTGTGCTTCAGTTACATTCTATTCTCTCTGCCTTCCACTGTGCATGATCTCTTCTCCTGTCCCGTACTTTCAGTTGGATAAGCAGGAAGAGATCTTGTTGAGATGTGTAGTAGAACACAGGAGAGAAAGAAAACTAGGAAGACTTGGCTAAAACAATACCTAATACTTAAAAGTAATAGGCACATTTGGTCCATCCATGAGCTTACATTGTTGTAGCTAGGAGGAAAACATGGCCTGATCCATTTTATTTAGGCTGTACTGCTGCCTCCTTAGGCTGGATTTTTTCTATTATTTTTCTTTTTCTCTTCTGCAACCCAACCCTGTTCTATGTGGTCTTTGTTGCTCAGTGTGGAGGTTTTGGCCAATATTATTTTCTTCATGAGATTGACTTATTTTATTTAATATTTTCTGTATTGAAAATTTTTAAAATGCCAACCCACTTGCGACCCATCAAGAGCTAGATGGTGACCCAAAAATGTGACTACCAGCTAGCAGGCTGGAGCATTTATGTAAGTATGACACACCAGAGATTAGGTAGACAACTAATGACTGTGTGTGACTTTATCAGGATATTGGAACACTTTGGGTGTATGAGCATGCAGTCAAATCTCATTACAGGAATACCTGCACTTCTCTAGAGGTTCCCTCCTTGACACTGCTCATACCAATATATGCACATGTATAAATATATAGGCAGACCCTCTGACCTCCCCACTCCCTTTGTGAAGCTCCACCAGCCACTTCTGTCTCCCCAGCTGGAGATTCCCCCAACACAGAGCAGGCATAGCCATTTCCTGCCCCATCCTCTGCAGCCATTAGGGCAGGGAGGAGCAACCTACTTAGCTCCAGTTATGCTCAGGTGGCAGACAGGCCCTTGGGTCTCTTTTACCCCTCTGACAAAAGAACATGGAGAAAACTGTGGGAGGAAGGTCCTGGAAATTCCTGTGGGAGAGTATGATTTTGCCCCAGTTTTAAATTCTCATGTCCAAGGTAAATTTTCATTTTATCCAGTCCAGTTTATGGATTCACAATTTAAAATTAACTAATACAATTATGGATCTTCCTGGCTAGTTTTACTGCCATTGAGTCAGACCTTACTGAGCTCAGTGGCACTACTTGTGAAGTAACAGGAGTAGCAGAATGTGGTCCCGAAGCATTCCAGTGACATAGGATCTGATCTTGCAAACACACACATGCTTAACTTTACTGCCGTAACTACATGTATACAAACTATGGCCCCAATCCTGAAAACACTTACCACTCACATGCTTAACTTTACTAGCATGAGTAGTGGAATTAATAGAGGATATAGTAGAAAACTCAAATTCACGCAACTGCATTTCATTGTACTCATAGACGCCGTTAGCCAATTGAACTAGAGGAAGGCAGTTCCATACACTAAAATTCTGTGAAAGATGTTATTGTGCTGACACATTTTCCCTAGTTTCATTATCCTGCTACATTTCCAATAGTAAACATCAGTGTTTTCTCCATTAGTGCTTCCACATCTTTAAATTCCATATTTGGCCTTAAACAGTAGTTATTTGTTTGCCTGCATGCTTGTGGTGTTTCCCACTGCCCCTCCCCACTTATAAACAGGAGTATTGCTCCTTAAAAGCAGGAATGTGGGGTTGTTTGTTTGCTCTTTCCTTTTTGGTATAAACAGATTACTAAGGAGTAAGTTCAGCCTGTAACATGTTATGCACAGTGTTCACAATGTTTAGAGAATTCAATATGAAAATGTACAATAAAATGAAAATGTACAATAAATTTAGGATTGAAAAATTATTCTGCATTGATTCCAGAGGCATTTCACAAACTTTTTTGGTGCTGATCTCTTGTATCCATAATCTGATGTTAAATTACCATGGAAACAATGATATTCACATACATACTAAATTAGTTTGCTATGGATATTAGTTACAGCAACACATTATAATGAAGTAGTGTTAAATAGCAGTTGAGTTCCTATGGAATTGTTACAACAAATGAAACCTATAAGTAAAAAATTAATAATGATAAATGCAGTAATAGTGAGTATGACAGAAGCAGAGAATTGCTAGCACACTAAAAAAGAATAATGTGTCATGTAGATAATGCCCAAAGGGTTAATCATATTAGTCAAGGAAATATTGTTGCCAACTTTACTTTAACTTGTTTAGTTTTATTGAGTGCTACTGTCCTGACTGCTACCCCTTAATTTTGCATAATTAGAAAGTAGTCTACAATTTGAAATTGATTTTTATCATTCTAGACAACTTGCAGATGAAAACCAGGCAAAAGATATTATTGTTTTATATATTGTTTTATAAAAGGAAAATATGGAAGAAATGTAGTACATAAAAGTCACACGGCTTCACTCACTAGGCTCCTGGAAATGACCTCACTCTCTCCAAAGAGCAAAACAATCTTTCCAAAGGGTCACCAGGGCAGTTTAGTTCCGTATCTGAGTCACTATGGAAGAAAAGTGGTACAAATTCATTTTTGGTGTAATTCAATTGGTGACAGCCTTTTGCAGGAATTTAGGAGATCAATAATACTGTCCCACAAGCTCCATCAACTTGTTTTTTTACCAAAAGTAAGTAACTTCATCCCTGTCTGCAGGTATGGGGGAAATGTACAGCGTGTACACAAAGCATGACTGGTGGTATCTAAGATTCAGTGAGGTAAGTATGCAGGAAATAAAACTTAAAGTGGAATGAGATACCTAAGTTGCCCAAATTGTTATCCTTCTTCAAAACCATTGCTAAAGAAAATGTTCTGAAATCTATAATATATTGCTTCCTATATCTTTCTTTTAAATTATGTCAGCCAAATTTGGGGGACAAAAAGGAGTCAAGCAGTGGCCTCGCTGCTCTCCATGAATTGCAGAAATGATTCAAAGAACTCTTTTTTTCCTGAAAACTTACTGACACTCATTGGTTTTAACTAAGTTATTTATTAATTGCTTTCTTGCAAATAACACAGCAACACAATAAACCAACATAATCCATCCTAAAGTTGTAAACATGCAGGAGAAAAGAACAGAGAAAATAAATGACTGTCTTTCTCTACTGGAAATGGTTGAGTAAGTACTGTCAGCAGTGACAATTTTTAGATACACAGCTACTCTGTGTGATACACAGGAACTTTGTGCTCCCATATCCGCAACAAACAAGTAGACTGAAGCCTATAATCTGAGAATCACTGGGACAAACTCATCCCATTCATTCGATATGCACACACACATCCGCCAATCTCATATAGACAAGACAGAAATGCCTTCACTGACACCAGATTGCTTGCTACTGCAGGTTAGGCACAAACCTGATCATAATGAAATCACTGGGATTTTTCCCATTGGTGTCTCTGATTCTGTGTAGAGTCAAATGCTGGAGTCCTTATACAAGCAAAACTCCCATTAAGTGAAAATTAGCCTACTGACGGGTCTGATGTGACCAATGTCCCTAGAGCACTTCTCACTTGTTAGTTGGTAGCAAATATTTCCACAAAGCCAGTCATTAAGTAAGGAAGAATTTATAGAGTGGTGTTTATTTTATGCCTGTGTGCCAAGCATATCATAGTACCCAAGGAGCCATTTAATTTGTACAATGATGTCCTGGGAGGAGGAGGAGGAGGAGACTTTTTGTTTTTTGGTTGGTTGGTTGGCTGGTTTTTTTTCAGTAGAGTTAAGCTATCAGTCTGGCAGTAGAGCAGAGTATTTGACCTTTATTTTTAATAATTTTGGGGAGATTTGTTGAGTCAATAGCTTCAAGTAAGTTTTCTGTAAACCGATTGGAATATATTATTAAACTTTTTTCCTCAGCATCATTTAAAACTGATTAGACATAGCACTAGAGAAAAGAGTCAGTCAAATTATTTCTTCCAATCGAGTCATTAGGCAGATTTAGCCCTTTTTTATTTTTTCTGTTTGTGAATTACCTGTATACAGATCACTGTTTTTAAGAATGTGTTTGTTTGAATTGTTTGATGAATGATTTATATGAATATATTCTTATTTAAGGAGTTTGCTAGTGAAAAATATGAAGCAAATATTCATTCAATTATTCATTTAATTATTCAATATTTGAAATTTTTTTTTTTGAGCCCAGTTATTTGCTACCTGACTCATATGATACTGCTTCTATTCCCTGACTGGAAGACCTAATCTTTATAACCTGCTTCTACCTGAAATAAATGTCTCATTATTATTAATATTGGCTATGACAGCAAAATTTTGCTTCCTTAGAATATTTCTATGGACAAAATTTCACTTGCAAGAATGTGCTCCAAATGCAAACAGAAGGTGAAAATATGACTGAATATAGAGTTGCAAATTCTCACAATTTTATCACAAGTCTTTGGTGTTTTACTTTTAAGCCCCAACTCATAGAGATGAGCAAACAGTTGAGGATCTCAGCTTTCATGTTAAACTAGCAAGATTCTAGCTCTTGTGGCTGCAGAGGAAATGTGCCTCAAAAGCACCCTAGGAGTCTCAAAATCCAGAAGGAAAATAAAACGGCCACAAATGTGTTGGTTGGTTTTTAAATTAATTAATTATTTTTTTAAAAAATCAGAATTTTGGGATCCTGCCTCATGATTTTAGATCATATGGATTTGGCAATACTGTGCATGTACATGAATACTTTTTTAAATTGTTTTCCACCCGCATTGGAAAGAGGATATTAGAAAGAAATCTTACACTGGCAGAGAGGTGTAGACTAGGTTGCTTAGTACAGTTCCCAAAATTTAAAAAGGAATGGGTATGCCCTTATGTATGTACGTGTGCGTGTGTATCATCTTCCTCATTTCAGAAAAAATACTTGGCCAGATTCTGTCTTGATTCCTAAAATTTCATGCAACCTCATTTTTAGTAGCATTGCATGGAGTGTAGGGCAGAATTTGCCCACTGTGATAAATGCAGGTGTACAATGGAAGCATAGAGCACACATGCCACTATCAATATTCACAAATTTTACATTTTTAAGGTCACATGAGTTATTGGCTTTAATTGCAGGTGAGGTGGGCCCTCTAGAGATAAGAGTTTCACAGATCAATGAAAACACCTGTTTGGATTTGCAGGGGAGGGGGGAGGGAGGGAGGATTTTGGTTTTCTTATGTGTTGATCTACTGAGAGCTGGTAATTGTTAAAGTTTTTGAAGGTAGGTTTTATTAAACACTTACACTGTAGAGTCTGCTATCTAGAAAAATGCTATAGCTTGTTGTTTAAATAATCTGGATTTTTTTACCCAGTTCATGGTTAACCAGAGTCACTTACACTCAAATGATTAAAAGACAAAGTCACAGCCACCAAACTTATGTATCTCTCCATTTTTATTTTCGTGTGTGTGTATGTGTCTCTGCCACATATGTTAATAGTTTCTGTTTTATAAAACATGTATGGGAGAGATCCAAATACTCTGTCACTGAACATGGAAACTGAAAAATTTATAGTGAATTAAGTAATGTTCTGTTCTACCGAAAAAACAGCCCTGCTAAAAAATAAAGTAAATATAAACCACAATATTTGACAGTAATTGTTTCCAACAATTGTGGAATCACTACTGCAAGCTATAATGCTTTGGACTCTTTTTTTTTTTTTCTTTTTTTTTTAATTGCAGAATACTGTCATATATTTGTAAAAGGCTTGCAAGACATCTGACTCTCAGCTCTTGATTCAAAGCTCACCAAAGTCACAGGGAGCCCCTTTACTGATCTCCAGGGACTTTGGATCAGGCTTTTAATGAATTGCATTATTTAACCACTTCATTCCTTATTCAAAGGATGCCTCTAGCAACAGCAGGCATTATACAGTACAGCATGCTCAGGCAGTCATTAAGAAGGAAATGTGTTCCCTGAGATTGTATTTTGGAAACTACATTATGCTGCCACAACACCAACACATGCACACTCTTAGATATTTGTTCAATAAATTAACTCCTCTTTAATTTATGGTAAGGTCCCAAACACTCACTCTAGCCATAAAGTAATGGCAAAGAAGTGAAAGGTCTTTGTTCTAACTTGTGAGCCCTAGTAAAAGAAAAATAAATGCTTGCTCTACACACAGCAGCTTCTAACAGTGGATGCTTTGAATGTTCTGCCTATTAATTTTTCTGCATAGTATAGGTGCCCACTTTTCCACACAACATGCAATGTTAGGAATACCACCAAATTCATTTAGCAGCATAAAGTTGTACTGTTCAGTGTGTAAAGCAATTTGTCCCTGGTGGCACTAAACTTAATGACACTGTCAGTAGCACAGAGTTGGCAATGAAGTACCTACATGGGTAATTCATCCCAAATGGGGAAGCAAGGAGACATGAGGTTTTCATTTCAGTTACTGCCTATCTATAGTGGAGGAAACACTAACCCGCCTGGGAGAGCAGCCTGATTTTATTGCATGACCACGTCTCTCTGAACTCCTCTCAGAGGAATGAGTTGGTACATAAACGTCTTATGCCAAGCGGCATACTGGGGGGAAAAAGCTTTAATGAGTGATTTGATAAGAAGCCATCCATGCTGTGGCCATGGTGCAAGATAACAGAACAGCATTGATGAGTCCCAAATTTGTTATCATAGGAGGGGAAGTCTTTGTCAGTGATCTTCCTGCAATGGGATCAGAGCCTGCCCTTCCCCACTGTATTTGATTACATATGGAGAGGCTTCAGAATCCTTGAGTCTAATTGAAAAGGCAGTCTGATGTGATACTTAAAATTCCTGATAGGAGTGTTTGGGGAGACTACTCTAAGGAGAGAGAAATAGCAGGGCTCAATGTGTGAGCATGAACTGTGTCAGGGTTACAGTTACATAATTTATCCAGTAGTATGTGTAAAATATCCAAATAAAAGCACAGCAGTAAGAGAGATTTGAGGAAATTCTCAGTTTTTTACATCTTCAATTTAAAAAAGAAAATAAATATTTTCACAAATTGCTGCCAGGTTAGTTTGTGATCTTACTGAACAGAGTTAATATTTGCTAACTTTTGGATCATCTGTGACTTCCCAAAGGTCTGGTGGAAACACATTACTTGAGTAATTTAAATCTTTAATAATTTTATATTACAATATTGCCTAGAAGCCACAACCAAGATTGTGGCCTATTGTGCTATGCACCACTTATATAATGTATACATACTAAGAGACAGTTCCTGCCCTAAACAGTTTATAATCTAAAGAAACAAGACAGACTAAGGAAGTATTACTATCCCCGTTATATAGATGGGGAGACTGGGGTACAGATAGATTGTGACTTGCCCGAGGTCACATAGAAAATCTGTGGCAGAGCCAGGAATTGAACCTAAAACTCCTAAATCCTAGTCCAATGATAACAGAAAGGTCCTGTACAGGCGCAAGCCTCTGGTAGGGGTGAAACACTATTAGCTGCCACAGTTACTCACAACTTCTTTTCCAAAAAAACATGGCTGGACAAGGCACTCGGAAACCCTTCCAGGATTTTTCCCTAACACAGGTTCTGCGACATGAGCTTCAGAGGCCTTTTTTACTGAAATCAATGGGAACAGAAGGAAATCAAAAGCTTTCTGGAGGAGCTCAAGTCTTCACAGGGTTGAACCATTAATGAGGATTATATGCAGGTGTTAAAGAGAAAATAGATACTTGCTCCAGTTTTATTCTGACTTCATTTACCCCTTGGTGTGTGTGGGATTTTCATGTAGTTTAACTTTAAAGGATGTCAGAAAGCTGTTTTCTCATTCAAATTATGCAACACTGGAATTTAATGCACATCTTGGCAAACCTTGAGAGGCATGTAAGCAAGGTGGGGTCTGAGGATGGAAAGAGAGCCAACAGAGAAAGTGAAAATAAGGTATGAATTAATCCAGACAAGCTTGCCCATGTATTATCTTGAAAAAATTTTTTTAGAAGCTTTAAAAAAACTTTATGTACAGGTTTAAGAGGCCCTCAGACATCTCTGACTTATGTGGCTGGTGCTTATACTGCTGATCTAGGTGGTTCCCACTGCCCTTGGAAGAATTCCCGAGGTCATATTTTGCACTTTTAGGTTATTTACTGTATAGGCACAGCAATTTATAACAGATTTTCAGAATCTATTGTTGCATACAGATTTAGTATTCCTGCGTGACAACCAAGTTAGATTGTATGCTAAATTTCATTCCATTTGGCTGTAACTGCAATTTTTTCTCCAATATGTTTTGGTTCTTGAAAAACATTTTATTCTGCCAAATTGCTTATTACCCTACAGTCTAAATGTTAGTCTGAGCTAAGAATAATACATGGTTTAATGAAAATTTATAGTCTGAAAGTAAGACACGCACATTGTATATACAGAAAAATCTCAGATGACTGGATAGTTTAAGGGCTCTGTAATAGAGTATGGAAGATTTCACCTCTAGATCTTGGATTTTGGTCTGAATCAGTTTGAAAGTGAGCAAAAGTCATTAACATCTGATGCCTGTTTTGTTCTCCGTGTGGAATTACTTGGTGATTTCAGTCTAGATCCTAGTCAAGAGGAGTCCACATCCCAAAAGAGTCCACAAAAGTGATATTAATGACAGCGTTACTAGCAGCTCTGTGCAAGGTAAAGGACTGAATAGTTATAGAGACTGAACTCCCTTCTCCATTAGGGAGTATGATCCAAAGCCCACTGAACCCAACGGAGGAAGTCCCATTAACTTCAGTGGGCTTAAGATCAGGCCTTAGACACTGTCCATGCTACAGCTCCCAAATGAGTTTGTAACCAGCTACTGGCATGAATGACTCTCCAAATATAGTGTATGCCCACATACCACATGGTTAATACTCAGTTAGTAACTGTGGCACCTAACAGTGTTTCCCTCCTGCCAGAAGCCTCTGTTGGCATATGGTCTTCCTGAACCATTTCAGCATGCTATTAGTGGTTTTGGTTTGGCAATATAAACAGGAACTCTTAACTGTGCCTGTGTCACATGTTTGGCTAGTCCTCCCACCTATTTCCCTTTGCTGTTGGACAAAGGAGAGTACATTGCCTTACACAAAAAATACCTTCAATAGCTTTTATGTCATCCATGAACGGTGTTGCCTGCTGAGGTAGTATGGTATAGAATCCCATGTTTTCCCAGGATGCACTTATACAAACACAGGTAGACATTGCAGTAGGCTTGGATATGCAAATGCTGTTCAGTGAAGCAAATAAGCAGTAGTGTAGATGCAGTTTAACTGGGCATGCTGTAACCAGGTCAGATGTAATTACAAAATACAGTTGTAGACAGGATCTTATAGGCATTCCCTTCAGCTCAGGATTGGATAGATGGTGTTATGGAAGAGGCTTTTGGTGGTATGGGGGTTACCAAAACTGCATCTGTTCTGTGGATAAATAGAGCTCATTTTCTCTGTCAATAATTTTTTAATGAGCACTAATGTCTCATAAAAAGAAAGAGAATTTTAAAAAGCAAGGAAATTACATTAAAGAAGCAAAAATTAACAATTAGCTGTGATGCACACTCTGTTCTCAAAGGCATAGGCAACTAATCAAACTTCCTTTGATGTGCCCCTTTGCTTCTGTGTATCAGAAGGGGAGTTACAGTGCATTCCACCTTAAGCTGTGGATTTTCTTGTTTCTGTTTTGTTCCCTCAAAACCTAGTATACATACTCAGAGACGGTTCCTGCCCTAAACAGTTTACAATCTAAAGAAACAAGATAGGCTAAGGAAGTATTACTATCCCCATGATACAGATGGGGAGACTGAGGTATGGATAGATTGTGACTTGCCCAAGGTCACACAGAAAATCTGTGGCAGAGCCAGGAATTGAATCTAAAACTCCTAAGTCCTAGACCAATGGTAACAGGAAGGTCCTGTGCCAGCACAAGCCTCTGGCAGGGGTGAAACACTATTAGCTGCCACAGTTACTAATAGAGTAATTTAGAAATTAGAGTTACTAATAGAGTAAAAGATAACTTTTTTTCTGTGTCTCTGTTTTCATTTCTTTTTTTTCTTTCTCTGTGTGACTGCATGTGAATATATAGTAAAAGAGAAATTTTATCTATGGAGCAGCTGTCTGTTCTCCATAAGGCTGAAGCTACATTCTGATTATAAGTACAGTTTCTGCCTCCCCCCACCCCAGCAACTTTCCCTAAAAGAAGCCAATCCTCACATCTCAATCTGGAGAACAGCTTTTTGAGGAAGTTTGGGGGGAAACCGGAGTTTTAAAGTTATTTTTAAAATGTCCATCTCTTAGTATTTTAAAGTGTGTATAAATGTGAAATAAACACACTTAGCATGGGTGAGATTTTCAAAACTGCTCGTTGTTGGCCTAAATCTGCTCCCAATTAAGGCAATGGCTCTTATTGGTTTAAATGGGAGAAGAGGCCTACAATGCGTGCTTTCGACAATCTTATTGCTGTAGAAACATAATCCATAAATCATACTGCTATTAGGATGAAGCAAATACCATGGTTCAGTAAATGATGCCTTTTTTTAAGTCACCCTCTATGATTTTTAAAAGTAAACATGAAATAACTGAGAACTACAAGTTTGTACTTGCAATTTGTGTATATCATCGCAGGAGAAACTCCTAGCTTTGCTATTTCTCATCTGAATATTTACTATACTATAACTGAATATTTACTGTGTGTGTGGCAGAGACAATGATTTTTGTTGTTTTTAATAAGTAGATTTTTACTAAGAGAATTATATGAATGATTGTTTTAATCTATGTAGATAGCTTTATATTTAAAATAGTCACATTGGCTGGGTTTTGAATTATTCCAGTTTACTGAAGTACATAGATGGCATTTAAGATTTATAAGCTAACATTTTGCTAGAGCTATGACATTCTAGCAGTCACTATAATTCTTAGCTAAAAACCAGCTGAATGAAATGGCCTGATTAGAACCAGAGAAATAAGATACAATATTTCTATAAAAAAGAAAGAAATCATTTGCAACTCCAGAACAGTTTGCCTGTAAAACCCAGTGACCTTTTCACTAACCTCCTCACCATATTTTTAACATTGCAGCTCTTCAGATTTGGCTGTTGAACACACAACAGAACAAAAACCCCAGAAAAATCACAGCCATTGCTCTCTTCAAAGCATCTGTCTTGCATTTCAGTTCATAGATAACTATAGCCTGTTCAGAACTGTCCTTCCCGTAAAATGTTCTACTGTGCTCACCTCCACTCCAATCCCAGTATGAGGCACTGCTCCAGCAGGGGTGTGGCAGGATTACTTTAAACATTAATTGATTTTATATAGGTTCCCTGGCAGTTACATAGAAGAAGGGATAAGATAAGAGTTGGCAGAAAATTAAACCTTTTACACAATGTGCTTGTTCATTATTTTATTTCTAATGCACCTTTTAGTAGTTCTACCAAAGTAGATGCTGAGCCAAAATAGAGGACCTCAGGCTTAAAGAAGAGCAGAAAAATCAAAAAGATTTATTTTTCTTAGATTCCTATCTGAGGGCTGTATCTCATGGCCAGCACAGGTAGTTGTAATGTCTTCTATGTATGAATCATCAAAGATAATCCAGTGGTGAAGAACTACACAGCAATTTCCTTTCTCTCAGTTCAGAGCTGTATGTCCTTATTTGGAAGATTCAGAGCACAGGAGGACTGTAGTGAGTCCTAAAGATATTGCTCTACTAATCCATCTCAGTCCTAACCTGTGATGCTGTAGCCAGCTGGCACCAGTTGGACACAAAGTTCTTTCTTCACAATGGAAGAGCCATATTAGGAAGCAGAAGGATGTGGGGAAGAAAGCACTTGGTCAAGTGCTACAACTGTAAGAATTGCAATGTTAGAACAAGGGACCAGTAGATGTTCTCTCATGCTGCTTTCTCAGAGAATTTATTGCTCAATGCATCCTCCCTGCCAGAGGCAGATGAGACAATAACCACTATAATAATGCCTAGAACCCACCTGCTCCATATCTGTACCTTCCACTCTACCGTCAATTTGGAAGCGGGTGCACTAACTTACAGAGAAATTATTTTCTATGATAAAAATGACACTAATTACTCAGCACTGGCATTTCTTAGAAAACAGGGAACCAGTCTATAGCTCTTCTCTTTAGTACTGCAAAGGTCAAGAAACACAGCCATAGCTATGGAAAACTGTTTTCAGACAATCATTATGGTGACGGAGGAAGGAAAGAAAGACGGCTTCAGAGGGTAGGTATGGGGCAGTAAGAATTGTGGGGTCTGAGTCCCCATTAAAAAATTACTGCCGGTCTTCAGCAAGTGCCATGTTGATGGAATCTAAGTTTTTAACTCCCATTATTATTTTTGAGATGGTAATGTATATCTCCTTACCTTTTACCCTGAAAATTCACCTGTGCAAATACAGCCCTATTCAGGTCCATTGGACTTTAAGCAAGTTAAAAGAAAATGGATGAGACTTTTGCTTGAGTTACAGTTGCAAGATTTGGTTCAAACTGCACAGTGTTCATTTAAGGATGATTTTTAACATTACACCAAACTTTGTAATGGCATAATGTTCAATTTAATGCCCTTTTATTTTTCATTTTTACAGTATATTATGGCATAGTATTTGCTAGAGTTTAGATATAGAGCAACGAGGACCATCTTCAGATATCATGGAGCATCAGAAACACCATAAAAACTAGGCACAAAGGACATGGAGTTAAAGACAAAACAAAAAATGCATTCTAAAGAGAGCAGGCCTTCAACTCTTTAGTAGAAAAAAAAGTCCCTCAGACAAAGATGCACTTGGATATCTCTAAATCAAAGCAGAGTCAATATTTAAACTCTGATTCCCTAGAAGGAAAACTCTATTCTCAAAAGATGGACATGTAAATGGGAATTTTCTGAAGGGTCTGGTATATCATTTTGAGAGGAAGGGGAATTGGTATAGTCAGACTGTGAGGATCAAGAGGTAGAAGCATGAGAGAAGCTATTCTCAGCTCAGTTATTGTATATAATGGTACATGGGGGAGTTACCCACTGAACACCAAAGTTCGGGCACCTCAGAACAGGGATAAGGGAAAAAGCTCAATTTCCCAGGAATTATTTTCCCTCAGAAGTAAAAAAGGTGCAACATCTGTTCCTATCTCCATTACTCAAATGTAAGCAAGATCCCTTCTGTTTTATAAAGACAGAGCAGTTTTACAACAGAACTTTAGATAGCCGCAGCAGTAGATTTAAAACACCTAGGGAAAGGGACCATTTTTGCTTGTTGCTGTACAAATCCAATGAGGTCTAAAATCTGTGAGCACTACTGTAACACATACCTAACGGATACTGTAACTCCAGCAGAAGGGTAGTTTCTGATGGAGGCTACTGATAGGCACTGACCATAAAAGCCTTTTCAGTTTCTAGGTATTTTACCAACTTGAAGGATTTATGGCTAAGGCACTGGACTGGGACTTAGGCGATCAGGGGTTCTGTTCCTAGCTCTGCCTCAGATTTCCTATGCAATCCTGGCCAATTCAATAGTACATAAGGTACTATGGTGTTAAATGCCATAGGAAACTTTTAAATGTGGCCCTAGCGTGCACAGATGACCTGTAAACACTCACTGCTTTCAGAAAAAGAGACTTTACAAAGCTGGCACACAATGCTTCCTTAGCAGAATCATTTGTTATGGACACTTCTCTTGATGTGCTGATTCACAATGTTTTTCTATGACCTCTAATATTAACTCTTAAACAAATATGGCAGTAGCATTCATGGAACATAGATTCCAATCATAAACATTGGATGACTGTCTTAGCAAGAGTTAGACTCTTTTGAGAGTCACTGGATAAAACGGTGGTAGGATTTATTGGTATGAAAGAGAAATCTTTGTCTTAAAAAGTACTAGAACCCACCCACCCCTGGGAGTAAGCCAATATTTATTTACTAAGATTGTGTTTAAAAACACAAATACTGCAAGCATACTACTGTAACTATAATATTTAAAAAAAAAAAAAAGTTTCAGGTCTGCTATTGTGTTGCCATTTAGCATGGCAACACTGTCTTAGCAGCACTCATTCCAGGTGTTTCAGGAATTTCCTTTTGAGGGGACAGCAATGAAGACCAAAGGCCGCAGCAGTGAGAGACCATATTCATGTAAATCTAGGGAAGACTGAACTGTTGTAATTAATATCTTTTTTTTTTTCTTTGACATCCTCTGAATAAAAATTCCATCAGTGCAGACTCAATTAGACTCAGTGAAACTCTTAAATCCTCCAAGCACTGAGGGATACATGGAAAGCGTCTTCACTCTGTAGGAAAGAGGGTTGTAAATTACAAATCTGTATGTGGCGTGAGTCTAATGAGAGCCTAATTTGGTGTAATTCACATATCGAAAGGCTAAAAGAAAATCCAAATTGCACTAATTTGGAGCCAAATTCAGGGGTAGGTCTAAGAGTCCTAGGGGAAGTAATCCTAGAGGATCTGCTTCTCTAGCTTGTGTTTCCCCATTTCATACAGAGTTAGTCCACATGCATCTCACCAATCTCTACATTCTTAAATCGTGAAAAGTTGTTGTGTGATCTTATGAAATCTGGCTCCCCATGTTTCTATCACCTGGAATGAAATCTTTGTGCCTTGCTTCTTTGTCTCACTGACATATACATAAAAACTTTCCACAAACTATTGGGTTTGGTGCAGCTGTTACCGGCTAAGACCCCTTTGATATTGGTCCTTCTCAGGTTCCACCTTACCCCCCAAAATGACATTCAAGTTTTCACCCAGATCCAGATCTTTCTGGATGTGAAAGGGAATTCAGAAATGAAATTGTGCTACAGCTGGACAGTGAAATTTCACCTGACATTTTTATTTTCCCTAGCCTATGGAATAGATCATCATATTCCTCTAACAGCTGTCTATAAATGAGTTTAGTGTTTCATTTTGGGTAATTTTCTGAACTGTTTGTATGCGATTCAAGCCGTGTGACATTTTGTATTGATAAAAGAGCCTTCTTTTCCTATAAGACAGAATATACCCATACTGATTTCAGAATTCAGCAGGTTCATGGAAATATCTTAAGACTAGACTGGCTTCTGATATCAGTATTGAAAAATATTTATATCTTGTAACCTAGAGTTTGAGTTAGTGGAGCATAATTCAATAAAGTTGGTTGTTTTATTAAATTATATGAGCACCAGAATTTGCTCTGATAGTCATAGGCTTATTAATAATTTCTGCCTTTACAATTACTTTCCGGTTATTTAGCATATATACTCTGATACTTACAGATCATCATCAGAACTTGTTTAATCTTTCTCTTCCTACCGTGTTTACGTGAGTGATGATTTACCATCTGTTTAGTTCTTTGCTTTACTTAGATCTGCAACAAATTGCAAAAATGACTAGCTTTTTCTAGTTTGGGCATAGAATGTAGCATATATTATCTGACCCCCTGCTTGTATGTGTACCCTCCCCCCCCCACAATTTTTGTACTTTGAATTTTCTACTTTATCATTCACTTGTTTTGTTGATAATTTCTGCATACTGTGTTACTATACTGAGCAGCTGTTCATACTCTATTCCTAATCTTCATACTTCAAGTAGAGCTACGGGCTTTAGTTCTACAGGAATCTGAAGAAAATTAACGAGTCTGATCAGAAGCTCACTGTACTCAATGGAAAGACTTCAGTGTGTTGGATCAGGCCTTAGTTTAGTATTCATCCAAAACCAAATCTTGATACTTGTGTTTATATAGTTCATGGGCTTTTTTGTTTGCTCTTTCCTCAGGAGCCATTAATTTGGCTGAAATAATGAGAGATCTGGTATTTTTCTCAGTATGTCCACAATCAAGAAATTGAAATACCAAGAGAAGACATGATCTTGTGCAATTTTGGCCACACAGCTGTGTCTACAAGGCATTGTAAAAGCCAATTAAAAACATAAATACAAATAAACACAAATACTTGAAACAAAAATATAATTAATGGAACCCACACAAGCCCCCATTCATTACTATGTCCAAGTCATAGTTTTTCTGAAGTCATATTTTTAGATCCCCACTAATTGATCATCTGTTTAAGCTGGAGCATGCACAGGAATAAAAAGTTGGCCACTTTTGGAGGGGCACTTTTTGTGCCCTCCCCAATCCCTGCATGTGGCCCCAGGGCTGGAGGAGCTGGCTCTCCCCCTTCACTTCAGGGCCAAAGGAGTTCTGTGCCTCTGCCGATCAGGGGGGTCTGTGCCCATGCTTGTCCCCCCCCTTGCACATGCCCTTGTATACAACTACTGGATGTGCAGTTTGGTACAATTTGCATCTGCACCTATGAAGCTATGTCATGTTTTATGTCTTAGTTGTCCTATGTATACGAGACAGACTGACATTTGTACTTTGTAACTCATTGTTTAGGAGTAAAATAGGCTTTATTCGGACCATTTTCATCACTCTGTAGAGTGGTGGTTGGTAAAATGTCCTTTACTTCATCAAACACTGAAGAAAGCAAGATAGCTGCTTGTTTCTTAAGATCCTCAATGTTCAGAGCCAGCATTAAATTCTTGAACCTGACTATCCATTTTTCCATCCCAATTTACTTTTTGCTTGAATCAAAAGTTGGAAATACCAGTAAATCTGCTGACATTTCAATTTTTGAGTTTTCATCTCTGTGACTTTAGTCCTCTTCACTAATGTGATTATCTCAAAATAAAGCAGTAATCAACAATCAAAAGGATTTTTTTCTAATTGCCAAATACAACTGCCAAATACACAGGGCTGAGAGTCACCTTGTTGCCACCTGCCTATAGTGTGAGGGAGTCTTGCCTGTGCCAGCTGTGTTAGCTCCCTAACACAATGGGACTGCCAGCCACTCAAGAACTCTCCTCTGGCCTATGCAGCCCTGCCTTTACCCTGCATCTTGACAATAGATGTGCTCCATCCACCAAATCCCTTGAAAGTGTCTTTCTTGTGGTATCCAGCCTTTGATCACTGGATACCCTCAGAAATCCCAGATCCTGTGCTCCCAAAGGAATAGTGTACCCCGGTATACAAGTTTTACCTTACATTAGCAGTTATTAGCATACACAGCACTTGACTTCAGTTATAGTAAAACAAAAGGAATTTTTTTAAAGAAAAAATGGAGATTCAAATAGAAGCAAGTGTGAGTGATGGAAAGAAATGGTAACATGCAAAACAAAATCATAAAGCGTGAACTAGGGCCTTCATTTAAGATACTGTACCTAGGTAATAAGGTAGATTTTAACCCCTAAAGTTCAGTCTTCTGCAGCGATTGCTAGCCCAAGGACTTAGGACTCATTCTTTCATGAAGCACTCTGGCTTGTCAAGGTACCTCTACATCAAATAGATAGTGTCTTTCTCCACCCTCTGATATACAGAATCAGTCTTTTGTTTTTATTCCCAGACAGGTAATCCCCTCAATGTCATATTATCCCTTTTCACTTCCAAGTGGTTTCAATGCTTATAGTTTGTCTTTTGATGATTTTCTGTTTACTTTTCTGGGTTGGTGCAAAGGTAGGCAATTGAGCAATGCATTACATCAGCTAGTCTGGAAGGGGTGATAATTGTGTCCCACTTGAATGGGCTATCACCCCAACATATGGTTCCCTGATGTCTCACTTTTACTACAAGACCATAAGGACATAATTTTCAATATAGTTACATTATTCCTTAAATATCATCTGTTCACACATCTCACAATGATTGAGTATCAATCAGTTACAAGCGTTCAGTAGAGACCTTACATGCTACCATGAAAGCAGTGCATTAGGTATAGTGAGTTTGTCAGGTCTGAGACAGGAGTTTATTGTAAAGAACTGTGGCTGGCACCAATGGCCACCTTTGTGTCACAATAACCCATCACTGTTTCCCTATGTACTTCCTACATCACTACAGAATCTCTAAAGCATCAAATTCATGTTCATGTCCTGTTGCACATATTTTAATTACTAGCTTAGCTTCAATTTTTTAAAGTGTAGGTCTATAAACTGGCTTGGGTCTAACTAGCTTGGGTGGGTCTATCTGGCTTGGGTGTTGAGACCTTGCTACTTGAAAGACTTCCTCTCTCCTCATGCCATGCTGCCACAATTGTGATCAGCAGAGGCACTGGAGCTAGATTTCTCCTTGGCTCAAAAGAGGGCATTCTCTGTGAAGGGAACCTTTGTTCTGAAGTGGGCTTTCCCTCCAGTCTGAAATAGCTCTCCAAGTTGCGTCTGTTCATGTGGGCTGCTGTGAAGGTGGGCTTTTAAAAGAAATCCAATTTAGAAGAGGTGAGATTGGTATTCCGTGGGTGGTTTAATTTGATATTTTTTGCAATTTATGGCAGAGATGCTGAGAGTTTTGCATAATCTCCCCTTTTATTTTCTATATAAATCTAAATAAATTGCTGCACTAATGGAAATACCAATAGTGAAAAATTCTTCTCCCAGATAACTGATCCTTTTTGATTTTAAGGCAATTAAAAACTATTCCCTTCCTAATCTTTGTCTATTCCCCTCCGATCTCTTTAAGATTGTTTCCTTATATAGCTTCTAAATTTAAGACAATTTTCTGGTAAGAATTTAGTTGGTGAATCCATCTGGATAGTTAGTTACAGTCACTGTGTAAGGTCTGAAAATGTAGTTCTGATATGCATCCCTCAATGCCGCAGGATGGCAATGCAGAATAGTTTTGCTTTGGGTTAGTAAATATGTAACTTTATGTGAAGGTTTAAGGTTACATTCATGATGTAAGAATTTTATATGGTTGTGTTATGTTAGCTGAAAATAATTTGGATTTTAGAACTATATCGCTTTATGGTTTGTATAGTTTAAGCCTAACTGAGACAGAGAAATCCAAGAAATCTGAAGGTGAAAAAAACACTGCATGAACTAAGAGGAACATGAAGGAGAACTGGTTAGCAGCTGGTCAGAATCACCAATGACTATCTGTTCACTTTCCTGTAGAAGGGAAAAGCCTATCCAGGGTGTAGGGCTGAGGGAACCTACAGAATTCAGGATCGGGAAGATTCTAGAGTCTAAAGCAGGAGTTCTCAAACTGGGGGTCAGGACCCCTTAAGGGGTCATGCGATCATTATGGGAGGGGGGGTCATGAGCAGTCACTCCTCACGCACAGGGCAGACAGCCGCAGCCACAGCATGCATGGCTGACAGCTAGAGCCCTTCAAATATGGGTGGCAGGAAAGCAGCAGCTGCTGGCCTGGTGCTCTGAAGGCAGTGCCACCCCCAGCAGCAGTGCAGAAGTAAGGGTATATGGCACAGGGGTGTGGGTGGCATGGCATGGGGGGATCGTCACTTTTGGGGGAGGGTTGTCACAGCCTGAAATATTTTCAAAGGGGGTCCCAGAAAATTTTTTTTGAGAACCCCATGTCTAACACAGAGGTCTCCAAACCCTGGGGGGGGTGGGGGGATCAGCATGGCTCAGGCCAACCCACACAGGGGAAACAGTGAGGGAGCACCACCCAGCCCCATTCTGCCCCGAGCTCTGCTCCATCTCCTTCCCCTAGCCATGGCCCCTGGCTACCAGCTCAGACACAGCCTTAGCACCTGGCACCCAGCTCCCCTTTAAAATACCGCTAGACTCATTATTACTATAGGCACAAACAGAAGCAGTGGTGAAAATGCTTGTTTCCATGTTTGGCTAGCAAAGAGATTGCTCCCAGTCATCTCAGTTGAGGACCTAGCTTTTGTGAGCCAGGTGACATTGGTGTAGTGCACTCCCCCTGGTACTAATGGTGAAGTCTATCCTAATGGTAAAGCAGGTAACTCAACCATTAGGCCAGACATCCCAAATTGAACACACTGCAGTAGTTATTGGAAGACTCCACTGGCTTTCAACTCAGTTCCTGATCCACTTCAAGGTTTAAAGCCACTAACATGCTAAGGACTAATGATTTTCAAAACTTCCTTTCTCTTTGCTACCCAAAACAAAACTTGGCTAATTGGGTTCTCTGGGGTAAAGAGAGCCTAGCTTTCATTAAAAGCTGACTGTCGAGCAGGGAAGAATATCCTCAGTGCCAATTAGAATGTCAGGGGATGCAGTGGACGTTATCCTCAGTGGTCCCACATATGGTAAATGAAACTA
Organism: Emydura macquarii macquarii; assembly: GCF_026122565.2. Taxonomy (NCBI): domain Eukaryota; kingdom Metazoa; phylum Chordata; order Testudines; family Chelidae; genus Emydura; species Emydura macquarii. The sequence continues at coordinate 1,037,731 of NW_027132308.1, read as the reverse complement.
GACAGAGTCTGTGGTTACCTTGAGGAGAGGAGTTAAATTTGAATATCCATGTAAAGCCAATAATTGATATTCTGTATCTTCTTAAAGGCAAGGAATGGGGGGGGGGGGGTGTTTCTGCATCTGCATTGCCTACAAATCGTGTAGATCTCTACAGACCAGCAGCCACTGAAACACTTTGGGACTGAGAAGAACTATAAATAACAAGGTAAATGTAGATTCTGCCAGATGATCTGTCATTATTTTAAAATATATCTGAAAGGATAAAACCATTATACTACTATATTTGCAAAATTAGAATTATGTTGAAATGTTGACAGAAGATTAACATTAGATTCCATGGGAGAGAAGATTAAAGACATAATGGAAAATTAAAGATCATAAAAGACCATAATGCATCTGTGAGAGCGCTTCTTCTTTCCTGGTAGTCATCCAGTTTAGCACAGGGCAATAACTAAAGGAAGCACTAAAAAGAAATCATGTTCTGTACACTTAAACACTGTGGCCTGAATTTTCAAGAGTGATCTCCCTTTTGGGGGGCACAGTTGGTTGGGCTGAGGACCTTCTGAAAATTCAGCTATATATCTTTATTTCCAGGTACTATAAAGCGTAAGAAAAATATAACTGTGTAATTAAAAATTTCAACATGGCACAAGGCTCATGTTTTGTACAGTGTATATAATTACCCAAATTGTGTTTCTAATATTTAACAACTATTTAAAACATAGAAACAAACAAAGTCTTAGAAACAGTAAGTTAGCATTCGTCTTTTTGGAGAATAGACGTAATTCCATATTTTAAAACCTCATTCCCTTAATGCCAGCATTACAGAAAGACAGCTTAATTGCAGCTGGGCACCCACAACCTTGAAATCAAATACCTCTTAGGAGACAAAATAAAATGCTCAGAACATATTATGCTACAAGTGCATCATCTTGACCAATCAGAACATGCTTGTCAGTCTGATTGTTTCCAGAAAAAATGTACTGCTTTGTGAATAAGAAACTGTGGTAATGTCACTCATTGGTGACATCCTCACAGCAGGCTATGCTTTCAAGTTCTCATAAATTAAAAATTCCTTTCTTCATAAATAGGAAAAATCTGCATCTACTTCAAAATTTTTAGGCTTTCTGAAAACATGTCCTCTACATTTTCCAGACTTTTGTTACATTATAAGACCAAGTATTGTCTTGCCCCAGTTCTTCTCCTGCTCTGTTACTTCTCACTGCATAAGTACACAGGCAATTTTTTTTAAAAAAAAGGCAAAGTTTAAAATATTTTATAGGACCAGTAAACAAAGGTGCCTGTGCTGCAATACTTGTGGCAAAGCCAATGAATTGTACTGGAGATGTCAGTCTCTATCTCTCAGAAAAGCAACACGTTTTAGCAATCTGGAGCCAGATTTTCAAAAAAGGAACTAGGTGCCCAAAGCAGCATGTAGATGCCCTTGGTAACCTTTGAGGTAGCTTGAGTTGTTGCTCTCAAGACTGGGAGATCGTTGATCGATGTTCAGTCTCCACGTTGATGGCATTAGTCATAATTTCTCACTTAACAGAGTGGGCCGTGTGAAGGCTGCCATCTTCCATCCCTCATAAAAGACCCAGCACAGAAGACCTTGGCTTCGATCTTCCACGAATCTTATGGGCAACCCTAAACTATATCTGCACAAACTATGGCAGATATGGATTTGCTGCACAAATGGAAAATTAAAGACTCTCCAGTGTGTGACTATGGTCATCAGACCAGACCATGGAACATATAACAACTCAAAGCCCGATTCACCCCAAAGGAGGCATCACAGAAAATCACTCTGGTACTTCAGATGCAATTATCTGGCTTAACCATCTGAATGTAAAACTATAGTTGTTGCTCTACATTTACATCAGCCATACGAAGAAGACGACCATTTTAGGTGCATGTGGAATTTTCAAAAGGGCAGTTAAATCTGTTAAGCACCTAGTAACCATCTTCTCTCACCCATCCTCCAACCACCATCAACAATCAGACAGCCGTGTTTTTCAAACCACAGGAGGTGCCAAAACCATTACTTGCATATGGGTATTACAGTCAGGTTGCTGCTGTACTCCCAAGGGAATTTTCAACAGGGACTAATGTACTAGTAGTGGGTATCTACTGACAATGCTTAGGTATTGGGTGTGGGACAAACAGCATTTTCAGAATGGGCATAGAGATACCTACCGCAGGGAAGGGGCCCAAAATGTATGTGTGTAGGGACCACATTAATCTGTCAGGTGGCCTGACTGGAGCTCTACCATAGGTTGCAGGTACCACCATGAAGCCTCAAAAAAGACAATGGGTGAGACAGGAAGCATGAAAGAAAGCAGACAGACAAGTAAAGTAAGAGACAGATTGGGAGTTAAGTTGGAGGGTAGGCCGATTATTTGTCAGGGACTGGGTTCAAGGTGCTAAAAGTAGTGCATAGGGACAGTTTGGGTAGCAAATTAGGGTGGGACTGACACAGCCCCTTTGTAAATTGGGCCTCTTAGTGGTAGGAGAATCTAACCATTGTTCTCAGCTATAGCACAGATACAATGCATTGAGATCAGGGGGAAGGGAAAATGTATCTTGTCTGCTCTGCATGGTCACTAGAGATCACGTGCCACTTTTTTGTTTTAGCAGGGGTTTATGGTGGGACCGCCTTTAAAATATTCCCTTCTCTCCTGTTAACATAGTGTGCAATATATATGCTGGTTGCTGCTTTCAGAAACAGCTGAATTCAATAGTGCTGTACAGAACATATATAGTTTAAATGCTTTGGTTTTCTTTTGGAGCAAAGGTGCTATATGAAAAGAAAGTAGTGGTATAATAGTAGTAGGCAAAATACTGACTCTACAGACGTCAACAGTTTTGAAAATTTGAATCTCTGCAGGGCCTGACATGAGAGGAATACATAGGACTAAATCCTGATCTCAGTTTCCCAGGTGTAAATTCAGGGTAACTTTATTGCCACCAGTTGAGTAATTTCATATTTATACCATTGAATGCAGCTGAGATCAAAATCTGGATCTTTTCCCATGAAATCCTGCAGGGAATTGAGGAAAATCTGCATTAAATATAGAACAAGTTAAGTCATAAACCACAGAGCAACTCACCGGTGGAATCTGGCAATTCATGGATATCACATCTGTGAATTAATTACCAGGTTCCACCAATGAAAGCAAAGGGAATGATGTCACTCCCATGAATCACCAGATTTTTATTCGTGTTTAGAGGATGTTGTTTCCTGCAATGAGTGCCTGGCAAAAGCACAGCATCCACTTGGGAAACAAAATGTTGCCTCACTTAACAGTCCTTTTTATTTTTTCCAGTATAAATGAACACTGAAAGACAGTGATATTGTAGGAATGAAGTTAGCAATAGAAGCAACGTTAGTAGGAAAGATAAAATTACATTTCTTGTTCTTGGAAACATGAAAATTCCTGTGTTTTTGTATGCCAAAGTTGTTTTTGTTCCCACTACAATTGTACTTATTAAACTAAATATTATAATACAACAATGTAGTTGCTCTTTAAAGAAAAAAAAAAAAATCAGTTTTCTGGCCTCTAGCAGAACAACTGATTAACCAGTTGAAATGGGTTACAGCCCTTGGCAAAGGCTCTCCTGTTTTTTGTAATTAGCTCTCAACTCAGCTCTGAAAAATTCATGACATCAAACACATCTTGCAGGGTATTTATCCATAAGGGATATCCATAAGAGGTGTCTACAGAAAGTCTCATTCTGAGTTATGACCTATTTATTTTCATTTGGTACAAAGACAGCTTTGACCTCGAAGTAAGAAAAGAGCATGTTAGTCTCCATAAGTGAGGACTGTCTAAAATTGGGCAGGAACAGTTATTTTATCATTTGAGTTTCTAACTAGTAGTTCCCCAGAAGTATTTCAATGTTTTCTGCTTCCAGAATATGACTTGCAGTTCCTACCCTTGCTTCCACTACCTTTTCTCACTATAAACTAGATTCTGTCTCAGATTATGCACTCATACAAGGGAGCAAGAGGGAATAAGAATTCCTTTAATACATTGCTGCATGGGCGACCGAGACTGTAGATCCATTCACATAAAAATAAGCAGGACTAAAGGGGAAGAGCTTCTTATGCCCTCACTGGAGTAGGTGGGGAATGGGTAGAGCTTTGACTTCATCTCCATATTTGCTGGCCAGAATAGTCACTGTTGTAAGGCAGAACAGGAAAATCTGAAGGTGTGTTTTCATCTTAACTGGGAAACACTCTTATGTATGTTCTCCAAAGTAACTTGTGTCTTGCATAACGGTAAAAAACATTTATCTAAATCTTTTTAATCCCAAACTCCCTATTATCTTTATCTAGTACGGGCCACCAGAAAATAGTTGGGAGCAAAGAGGAAACAGGAGAGGAATTGTGACTCAGTGGGGTGTTTGAGTCACAACACCTCCCAGGGCTATTTCTGGGATGGTGAAGTTCATACACCACTCCTTCCTCAGAGCTATGCCTAAAGTCAGAATTGAACCCTATTATGTTAACCCTTTGTGTTCTCTTTTAATAAAAACCAGGATTATGTACCCTTACTCCACAAAAATCTGTGTCCAGGAAGGGAGAAGTCCAGGAAGGGAGAAAGAGGCAAGGTGACTGGCTGATGTCCTCCTACCCCCACCCCTACAGCTGCAGCCTGTTGCTGTAATCCTACCCATTGCCTCTGCCTCCACCAGGGACTCACCTCAGTGGGTGGTCTGCAAAGCAGGCAGCAGTGCTGGGACTCTAGCAGGAAGGGAGAAGCTGCAGCTGTAGGGTGGGGGAGGAGGTACTCACCCGGGAGCCAGCCAGCCAGCCAGCCACCCAACTGCTGCCTCCCTCTCCGGGCTGCAGGGACACGGAGAGTGCTGCTGCCAGAAAGAACTGCTGCCTTCTTGCTGCTGGGCATCCCAGCCAGAGATGTCCTGAGAAATCTGAGGGGTGAAGAAGGGGGTGTCACAAGAACCTTTCATTTGTGTGTTTTAAGGTACCCCTCCAAAAGTATTCAAATTTAAATTCCTGTGCATGCTCCTGATAGAAACAGTGGGGTGGTATAAACAGGCTTTGACCTAATCTCATTTGATTTTTCAGCTGTCCTGCATTTTATAAAGCTGTTATCTTCCTGAGTTTGTTTGGATCCAACACATGTCTCAGAAATGATCAGTTTCCATAGCAGCCTGACCACACCTATTATGCAGCCCCCAACCAGGAAAGAACTGAAAAAATTGTCATTTCATGTCAGTTCTTGACTGTGGATTGTCTAAAGGCACTGCTAATATAAATATATACATATAGTTTTTAATATTAGGAACTGGGCTGGTAGAATATATCCGACACAAATAATTTAGAGTTAGCAGATAATAGTATTGGTTTAAATATCATATAATATTGTGACATGGAGACTTGTTGGCAAAGAGTCCCCTGTTTTTTTGTAAATGTACCTTTGAAGGGTAATGTATCTTACAGGATATTTATCCATAAGAAATATCATGTGAGGTGTCTACAGAAAGCTCACTTGTTAAGACTCATAATTATTGTGAGATGTATATACAGGTAATTAAGGAATAATGTATTGATACTGAAAAAAGTATACTTCATGGACTTGGAGTAGAAATTAATCACCAAGAGGTAATGAGCCTCGGGCTGGGCCCGGCCCGGCCCAGCCCAGCTATAGGGAATTGTGGCTCCACCCTAATCAGCCAGTGAGGTAATGCAAGACTCAACTGACCCACCAGCCTTGCTCCCTTCCAAAACTACCAATTGAAAACCATCAGAGGCACCACCAAACAATCAAAACCTCTTACAGCTGAAAAAAAGAACATTACAACAGACAGACCTTTGCCCTGGAAGCCTGACTGGCTATGAACAGAAACAAAGGCTGTTGTCAGTATAAGAGAGTGTAGGGAAAATACTCTGGATCCAGTCACTGTGGAAAAACCTCTGGCGGAGGGGGTTGCATTAACGAATGGTTTGAATCCTGATTATTAAGAAACCAGGCAGCTCTGCAACAGACTGAACTGGGGGCAGGGGAGGAAAGGGGATTCTACTTGAGTAATGTTTCCTATCTAATACTGATAAATGTAGACCCAGGTTCATGTTTTATAATTTTGTTTTGTATTATAGTCACTTGTTTCCACCACTCTCTTGTTTCTAATTAACTCTATTCTTTCTTAAATAAACTTGTTTTTGTTTTATTATAAGTGTTCACAGGTGGTGTGTGGCTTACAGAAGTGGTAGTTTAAGGGAAAACTGGTAAATGGGGGTACACTGCATTTTTGGGTGTAGATGATCTGGAATTTCTGTGAGTAGCCAGTGTCAGGGGCAGGATATCAGAAGGGAATGACTCAAGGGGGCTCAGGATTTGGGGTGCATCTATAGTTAACCTGCAAGGTGAAGATAGGGCAGTGCTTGAGTGGCTAGAAGGCTGGTGGAGCTAGGGAGCTGACACTCAGCTACTACAAGACAGAGTCTTTCTTGCTGGAGACAGGGTAAAAAGGCGACTCAGTCCTGGGTACCCCAAATATACATGCAGTCTTGTCACTGTAACTATTCCAAAATAGTACTTAAAAATATCTAGAAATATTAACATTTTTAGTTTCTCCTTTTTTTTCTTTTTAAAGAAAAGCCTAGCTAGTCATAAATATATTTAGCAATATAATGCACATTGCATGGCCAAACTGTTAAGTATGCTAGCCTGGGGATGGGGTGGTAAAAATTTGCAATGTTGACTTAAAACCTGATCCTGTTGCATGACCCTTCTCCTGCAATGTGTTAAAGAAGGGTGAGGGCTGTTCTAATTTAAAATGGGATACAACAGCCAAAAAGACTATCATGCAGTTAGGGACATATCAGCCATGCCCCACTTTCTCTAAGTACTCCTCCTGTTACATCAGGGCAGGTAGGTTGTGGGATGGTTGTCAGATGAAGGATGGTCCAGTGGTTAGGATATTTGCTTAGGACTTTGAAGACTTGGTTTGATGTCCCTGCTATGACACAGACTTCCTGTGTGACCTTGGGCATGATACTTAGCTTCTTGGTTCTTCTGTTCCCCATCTGTAAAATGGGGATAATAGCACTTCCTGGGGCTGTTGTGAAGGAAAATACATTAAAGATAGGGAGGTTCTCCAGTACAATGATGAGATGAGTACCTTGGGTATTGTGTAGTTTGAGAACTCTTACTTCAGCTTTCTGACACCAGATGATAACCCTTGCACTAAGGTAATCCTCCCTATGCCAGTTAAGTTAGCTTTATGGCCTTTCTATGCCAGTGGTGTGGCATCAAAAGACTGCAGCACACTGACTTCCTATAAACTAACAATTAAATGCTGTTTCAATTACTTTACATATGAACTGACCAGTAAATTGCCCTCAAATTCAGGTTTATGTCAATGTCAAATACTTTTTCATAATGTAAAAACATTTCGTATAGCTTCCCTTCCAGTTCAGTTTCACTGGACATACTGAGCAGATGGTATAAATCATTCTTTATAAAGACCAGTCACTCCTAAGATTTTTCTAAAGTGAAATATTAATGAAAGATCATTTTACACAGCCAAACACTCTTATTCCAAGGTCAGCATAGTGCTATGCTGACGCAAGCCTATTTTGTAAAGACCAACAGCAGTTTGACCAAGCATACATAGAATAGCTGCCAGGTTTTTAGACCTTTGACAGTGTCTGTCATGGAATGTTTTCATTTGTAACTGGGTGATGACTAACAAGGTTTTGCATGAGTAGTAAGGGAGCACTGTGATAAGGCAGGACAGGAAAATAGAAAGGTGTGTTCTGTTTTTGTCTGGTAATACGGTTGTTCCCATGTTCATTATCTAAAGATAAATTCCATTGTGTATGCACGGTAGAGTACAAATCTTTTGTTGAAACCCTTTCAATCCCAAACTCGCCCTTCTCTGAATCTATAGTTCTGTTCACTAGCATTAATCACTTACTCAGCAATGATCCCGGGGCGCCAATCCCGTTTATTTGAACATTTTGCATGTGCCTGAAATATTTGGGGTAAACGAGGGAGAGAAAATAATTGATTCTTGAAAATACGTTTTGTTTAAATGATGATAAAACTTAAGGCCAAAATTTGCCTGGTCTTAAATTACTAGCTAAATTGTATGCAGTATTTATAGTGTTGTAAGGCTTGGTTAGTCTATAAGTTGCTGTAAATGTCTCTCCAGGCAAGATACACTGTTACAGCAAGTACTAAAGAGACAACAAATTTATTTCCCTGTAGAATCAATTATTAAAACTGAGAGATTATTTTAAATCCAATTTACATTTCATTATATATACTTTTTGATTGTTGCGTGTTTTTTTGCATTTCTCTTAGGACTTGTCTATATAAGAAAGCTATTCCTGTCTAAGATAAGGTGTGAATTTAAACAGATATAGTTATACGAGTAAAAGTCCCCTTGTGGCCGCCCTCATTCCAGTATAAGGGCCTTTTTTTTTGGGTAAGCATAGGTCTCTTCAGAAGGAGTTTAAGCTAAACTGATTAAAAAGCCATTCTTATTCTGGAATAAAAGTATCCACACTGGGAATTAAACCAGGGGTGTGAAAAAACCCTCCACTGAGTAATGTACATTTTGCAGGCATAAGCACTTTTGTGGATAGCACTATGTTGGTGGGAGATGCTTTCCTGCGGACATAGCCACTCATTTAGGTGGTTTTATTATGTTGGCAGGAGAGTTCTCTCCCATGGACATAATGCAGCTACATAAGCGTTCTTACAGCGGCACAGCTGTACTGATACAGCTGTGCCGCTGTAAGTTTTAGGTGTAGACTAGCTCTCAGTGCTGCTATGTATTATTTTGTCTGTCCAGACAACAGACCAGGCAAATGTCTGTCCAGACTGTTAAATTAAATAGCATTAAAAAAATTAAATGATATAAATCCGCAGGGCCTAGTACAAACATTTATTGATATTGGTTAGGTAGAAACTTCCCATGATTCCCATAATTGTCCATTACAGGTTTCTTGCACTTTCCTCTGAAACATCTAGTGCTTGGCACTGGAAGAGACCCATATCAATGTAGATGGACCATTTGTCTGACCCAGTGTGCTGATTCCTATGCTTAAAAAAAAAAAGGAAACATTCCTGTAGAATAGAAATATTTCTTCAGGTAGAATACTAAACAATTCACGCATTAGTGAGGATTCTTTGAGCTTCTGAGAGCTGCTCTTGGCTTCTGTTTGACTGGTTGATTAAGAATTAATTATTTCTAATAAGTAATTTAGTTGGGGTAGAGTGGGAGCAGTGGAGGCAAAAACCTATCTGGCTTCAAGACTGAGCTTGATAAGTTTATGGAAGGGATGGCATGATGGGACAGCCTAATTTGGCAATTAACTGATCTTCCACTACTAGTGGTAAATATGCCAATGGGCTGTGATGGGATGTTAGATGGGTGGGCTGAGTTACTACAAAGAATTTTTTCCCCAGGTGTCTGACTGGTGAGTCTTGGGGACATGGCGGAGGGGGGGTTAGTTGACTGCCACATTTGGGGTCAGGAAGGAATTTTCCCCCAGGGCAGACCAACAGCGGCCCTGTGGGTTTTTCACCTTCCTCTGCAGCATGGGGCAGGGGTCACTTGCAGATGGGTAACTTGAAGTCTTTAAGCCGTGATTTGCAGACTTCAGTAATTCAATCATAGGTTGGGGGGTCTATTACAGGATTAGGTGGGTAAGGTTCTGTGTCCTGCATTGTACAGGAGGTCAGACTAGATTCATAATGGTCCCTTCTGACTTTAAAGTCTATGGGTAAAACTTGTTCAGGCTGATTCACATGAAACAGCTTTCTTAAACCAGCACATTTGCTTCAGTTTAATTTATTCGTGCATGGTGTAAGTTTCAGCATGCTTCAATATTTGTAAAGGTTTTAGGGCATGGTATATCACCCAAATCATAAAGGACAGGAGAGACATGATGTTGAACATGAATTTGAAAAACTGCTGCACCCATTCGCATTTTAAACAAACAAACAAAAAGTTGCTAATACTTTATTTTTTTAAGGGTACCCTCCAGGCATTTGCCTCCATTGCACCAGAATTAAAGAGGTGGTAGTGAAAGGGCCTGTCTTGTCCCTAACAACAAATTCTGCACATTCATATTTTCCAGCCTTGGTGGTAACTTCGGAAACACTGCAACATTGCAAGAGAAAACTACTGAGAGAAGAAACCTCTGCCACGGAGAAGGTGGGAGGAAAGAAAACCCGCCTGCTGCGAGCGACGGTGTTCGCCTCGGGCTTGTTTGAAAAAAGGGAAGGAGAAAATCAAAACACATGGTGCCTTGCCGAGGTGGCTGCCAGGAATGTGCAGCGAGAGCTTTGGCACCGGGGACGCCCGAGAAGTGCACTGAGAAGCAGTAAAGCGGAAAGGAGCTGGCCCGGGAAAAGGCCGGGGGAGGGGGACACTCCTTAGCCTGACTCCCCCCGCCGCTTGGCCCCGCCGGCGGCGAGTTAGGTCAATTTCAGGCCCCGAGCGGGGTGCTTCACCCCCCCATAGCTGAGCAGCTGGAGCCTGGAAGGAGCCTGCCGCCGGCGCCGTGCGCGGAGAGAGGCAAAGGGGCAGAGAGGGAGCGACGGGGGGAGAAAAGTGAAAGTCTCCAGCTAAGGAAGGCGCCTGGCCGGGCCGGGGGCGGCGAGGGGACTCCGAGGCTCAGGGGGCCGGAGAGGAGGCGCGGATGGAGGAGCCGGGACTGGCAGGGAGGCGAAGGGGAGAAATGGGCGACAGCGGGGAGCGCCAGCGAAAGCCGGGAGCAAGCAGGGGCGTGAGGGGCAGGGGAGCGGCGCGGCGCTGACACCCTGCCTCGGGGCAGTTCTCCCGCGGGCCGGGGCTGCCTCCGCTCAGCCCCTGCTAGGGAGGAGCCCGTGTCAGCCAGCACCCCCAGGGCTCAGCGGGGCTGGCCGGGGGTGCGTGCGCTGGGAGCCGCTGGGAGGCGAGGGGGAGGCTCCCCCCCTCCGAGCGGGGCGGGAGGAGGGCGCCGCTCGGCAGCTCCGGCGCAGGCGGGAGGAGAGGGGGCTCGCGTCGGGGTGCGGGGCGGGTGGTGGTTCTCTCCCTGATGCCCGGCGTGAGAAGGGGGGAGCGTCCGGCCGAGCAGGCGGGAGACGGGACTGGAGGCGGTGAGGGTCTAGCAGCAGCCGCCCCTCGCTGAGAGGCAGCGCCGGGGGGTGTCTCTCCCTCCCCGGCCGGTGACTCGGTGAATCGCCCCGGCATGGGCGCGGGGTCACAGCAGCGCCCCCGGCTCCATGCGGGAGGCCGGCGAAGGATGCTCTGATCCTGGCGTGGCTTCGCCCCCCCCCTCCCCCTCTTGCTTTTTGGGGCTGGGGTCAGCGCCTTGCCCCCGCCCCTCATGCAGAGGCAGTTGAAGTCGGGATGAGCTGGGCTCCCCGAGGCTCGCCCGGGATGGAAACCCCTTGAGGCTGCCCTCGCCTCTGGACGTGCCCAGAGCCCCTCTCTGTCGCGCTCTCGCCAGCCTCGCCCGGAGTGAATGGCCCCTGGTGGGTGTGCAACGCAGCACTGGCTCTGCCAGGGGACAATGCTGGCCGGGGGGTTGCTGGCCGGCTTCTCCGTGCTCAGCCTCCTCACCTACGGCTACCTGTCCTGGGACACCCTCGGATCCAGCCTGGTGGAGACAGAGACCACAAGGGCCGAGCTTGGAGAGGTGCCAGCGGGCAGCGCACCCACCTCCCAGCCTCACATCGTTTTCATCCTGGCTGACGACCAGGGATTCCGTGATGTAGGGTACCACGGATCAGAGATCAGGACACCAACTCTGGACAAACTGGCTGCTGAAGGGGTTAAGCTGGAGAATTATTACGTTCAGCCTATGTGCACGCCTTCCAGAAGCCAGTTTATCACTGGAAAGTAAGTTACTACTTAATTCCTCTCACTCTCTTAAATTTAATATTCTAACCTCTTTCTTCTCAAAAGCAGCACAAGTTCTCTAGTGATGAATGTAATTAGATGTAAATTGATCTTGTCTTATTTTGGGTAAAAGAAAAAAAGACCCTTAGATTCACTTGAAAGTTTAATACATTTTTCTCCCCTTGGACAAAATAGGCTTTTCCGGATTTCTTTTTATAATGAAATAAAGACCTGCACTCTGTGATCTTGTTAGCCAACAAGAAATCAACTGAACTACCCACTTCATAGTATTGTAGGAATGGATTTTCCTTTATATACATGTAAGTGTTAGCTGTCACTTAAGGTATGTTGGTGTTATGCATTCAATGATCATGTAAGTCAGTTGTGTAACTTCCTTGGAGCAGACTGAGTACATGAGGTGACTTAAAGTCAAATTCCTTGTTGGTGAAGTAGAATGAAAGTTCCAAGTTGTTTCCATACATTGCAATGTGCAAATTGCAGCTGTCCTCACAGCAAAGCTTTACTTAAGTGAAGTTTTTCTGTGGTATTACAGGAGGGTTCTACTGAATTTCAGCTATAGACAAGCAGGGGGAGTGCAGAATTTTGCAGGTTCTGCAGTATCTCCCTCTTTACAATGTAATTACCACCTTGCAAACAGTTGAAAACTTATAGATGATGCCGCTAGAAAAACTACCACACACAAAAATGGGGCTGTAGCTGTCTGACTTGTTACACTCCATGGTAGGGTTTTGTTTTGTTTTTTTAATCTGTTAGGTAAGTATCAATATAAAAGTGAGCAATCTTGTTAGCACAAATGGATGTGAAAAAAACCCCATATTTTTAAATAAAACAAGCAAGTGGCCTAGAGTCTTGCATTGCCATGTGGAAGAACTTGGTTTGATTCCTGCTCCCAGTCTTCCATTCCCCAAACTTGCCAGGATAGGGGGTTCTGCAGGGACCTCATCATCACGGGTCTCAAACTGTGGACCATATCCTAATGGAGAGAGTGTTTTCTGGACACTTGCCGCCTGGCTCATAATAATATAACTTCCCTGTAGCAACTAGAGTAATAATTTATATAGAAAAGTAATATTAGATTAATCTTTAATGCATTTTTAGTTGCCTTAGCTGTAATGTAGCAGCTGAAAATAATGAGCAGAACTAGCACCATGTGACCAGCTAGTTCTCTGTGGATCACCAGGAAGTCGTCTACAGACCACAGTTGGGAACCACTGCTTTAAGAGGGGAATCTCATGCTGCACAACAGGGACTCATCCAGTTATTTAAAGAATGGCATTGTTGGGTTCCAGGGATATCAGGGGAGAGATAAGTAAGTCAGTTTATTTTACCCTTCCTTTAAATATAAAATGTGATAACTTTTATTAGGTTAATGAAAAAAGAGAAAATAAAATGGACACATTTTGGGGAGCCCTGCTCTTTTAATCAGGCTGTCTGGAGAGAGAGATCCTGAAAATATGTCTATTTTAATTTTTCAATCTTTTATTGGGGCGGAAAAGATTTGCCTACACTTAATTTTATTTACTTATAGTCTGCTGGACTAACACCATTTAAACTATTTTTCTTTCCGTTTTACTTTCGGAACAAGTAATAGTAGCAGCAAGACTGATTTACCAAATGATAAATAAGGGAAGGAAGTGGTTAGGAGAGGCTAGGTCTGGGCAATTAACAATGTAGAGCCAGAAGAATACGGTCATCCCTCTCTTGTATAAAGATGAGTGCCAGAGGTGATATGATGCTGTCTTTATAGAGGTAAAATAAGAATAAATAAAGGCCATGACAACAATACATTAATGACAAAAGAAATAAACCACTAAAAATTGCTCTCATAATTAAGTCTTTTGAAGTCCTCTTAAGGGTCTACTTTCCCTTTAAATTCTGTGCATGATGTCCCTTGATGTGGATGACTCAAGGTAAGATGGAAAGCATAGCCAGTGTGCTTAATGCCACATGTCATCTGCTCCCAGGGTAGCTGCATTGGGGCCAAAGGAGGGAGATAAGGCAATCAGCTTTCAGGAAGCAGGGTGCCCCTAAATCCATCTGCAGAACCACGATTGCAACAGAGGACTGGGTGGATTTTAGAATCATACAATTTTCTCTGACCTGAACTGCTATTCACTTCAGCTCTTGGACTATTATCATGCCTTCCAGAGGTCTCACTGGTAGTTTAGAAAACATTGCCTGTGTCTACTCTTGGTTTGCATTTTGATGTACTGTTGAGTTGAGTTGAGTTGGACAGTGGCTTATTTATGTTTGAGGGGTTGTTAAGTTTGCAGCAAAGAAGTTATGGGAGTTTCCCCATTGATATAAGACTGAATACACAATGTAGACAACTTTAGATCCTCTAAACCTAATAGTATTTCTAGGGTGTTAGGTGATATGGTGTTTGGATTTTTACTTTCTCCTTAAAAGTAATATGGAAGCTTCAACAAACCAAAATCTCAAGTTGGCAGGGCCTGATGAAATTTATTCTAAGGTACAAAAGGAACTAGTTGAAGCTATCTCAGAAGCATTAGCAGTTATCTTTGAGAACTCATGATGGATGGGTGAGGTCCCAGGGAACTGGAGAGAAGTAGAAACATAGTAGTTACCTGTTAAAAAGGGAATTAAGCGGGAATTACTGACTAGTCAGCTTAACTTTGACACCTAGATAGATACTGGAACAAAATATTAAACAATCAATTTGTGAGCACCTAGAGGATAACAAGATTATAAAGAATAGCCAGTCAAGAACAAATCATGCCCAACCAAAGTAATTTCCTTCTTTAGCCTAGTGAATGGGGGGGCGGGGGAGGGGAAGTAGTAGACATGATAGATCTTGATTTTTAGTAAGACTTTTGACACAGTCCCACGTGACATTCTCATAAACAAAGAAGGGAAATGTGATGTAGATGTAATTACTATAAGGTGGGTGCACAAGACCTCAATCAAAAAGTAGTTATGGTTCACTGTCAAATTGGGGGGGAGTATCTAGTGGGGTGCTGCGGGGGTCAGTCCTGGGTCTGGTACTATTAAATATCTTAATGGCTTGGATAATGGAATGAAGAGTTTGCTTATGAAATTTGCAGATGATATCAAGATGGGAAGGATTGTAAACACTTTAGAGGACAGGATTAGAACTCAAAATCACATTGACAAATTAGAGAATTAGTCAGAAATCAACAGGATGAAATTCAATAAAGACAAATGCAAAGTACTTCACTTAGGAAGGAAAAAATCAAACGCACATCTATAAAAAGGGGAATAGTTGGTTAGGTGGCAGTACTGTTGTAAAGGACGTGAGGTATAGTGGATCACAAACTGAATAGGAGCCAACAACATGACACAGTTGTGAAAAAGGCTAATATCATGCCATGCTTTATTAATAGGAGTGTTAGATGTAAGACACCAGAGGTAAATGTTCTGCTCTACTTGGCACTGGTAAGACTACAGTTGGAAGAACGTGGACAAATCAGCAGGAGTCCAGAGGAGAGCAACAAAATGATTGATAAAAGGTTTAGAAACCTGACCTATGAGGAAATATTTAAAAAAAAAAAACTGGGCGTGTTTAGTCTTGAGTAAAGAAGATTGAGGGGCGGATCTGATAGTTTTTAAATGTGTTGAAGGTAATAAAGAGACACTGATCAATTGTTCTCCATGTCCACTGAAGGCAGAACAAGATGTAATGGGTTTAATCTGCAGCAAGTGGCAGTTTTAAGTTAGGTATTAGTAAAATCTTTCTAATTATAAGAGTAATTAAATTGTGGAATAGACTTTGGAATAATAATAAATAATAATAAACTGTGGAATAGGGAGATTGTGGAATCCCCATAACTGGAGATTTTGAAAAACAGGTTGGACAAACTCCTATCAGGGATGGTCTAGGTATACCTGGTCTTGCCTAGCACAAGGTGTTGGACTTGATGACCTCTTGAGGTCCCTTCCAGCCTTATATTTCTATTATTCTGTGATTCAGAGTATTTCAGGACACATGGCTTGCAGAACTAGGGCTAAGACAGAAGCTATCTTAAATGTGCTGAGAGTGGTTTGTTCTGGTGAGAAGAAATCTAAAGGGATATATACATCCCATGTGTTGGAATATCAATAAAATATACAGAGATAGGAGTGTGTCATAGGAAAAGGCTGCAGTGAAAGATTACCATTTGACTGGCTGCTACATTTAAAAATTTAAAAATTCCATAATTAGGAAATGCATTGTGGCAATCTGAAAATTGTCTTATATTTTTGACATTTAAGAAAAATGCTGGAAGACTATGATGGATGATATACAAGTAGGCCTTGATATATAGACTAGTACAGAAGACCTAACAAATTAGAAATATTTAAGATACTTTTTATATAATATGTGTACATATGAGTAAGTTAAATAGTACAATATGCAGTACTTGATTTAGTCAGAGGTGGTACTGCTACTGATCTATTAAAACCAAGGATTATCAAAACTCATGCAAAATACAGTTTGCCCATAGAGTCTTTTTGAGAAATGTCAAAAGATTAGAATCAACCCTTTCTTTGGATAAAGTATTGCTAAGATATAAAGCCTTTAAAGGTGATGAGTATGGATGAATGTCATCTGGTACAGCCAAGCAAATGGGTTGGTACATGCTTAAGTGATAGTGTATCTGCTCTGTCGATAGCCAATTTAATAAAAGAATTAGAAATTTTAAATAGTACTATAATTAGAAAAAAGTAATGTATTTGTAAGGATAAAATATTCATAAGCCATACCAGTTTTTGGAGGCAAAGTTCAATAGTTGCATTCCCTATGCTAATATATATATCAAAAACAATGAGAGTCCTGTAGCACTTTAAAGACTAACAAATTTAATTTCTGCAGGCATAAGCTTTCGTGGGCTGTAACCCACTTCATCAGATGTAAGGAATAGAAATCACATAGGAGGTATATATATATATACATACCCAAGGGTAAGTAACAAGAATAGGGAAGGTAGATAAAAGCAAAGTCCATTCAGTTACAGGCCCATTCACAACCATTGATTAATAGGTGAGAATGTGTGAACAGTGACAATTACTTCTTGTAATGAGATAACCATTCCAAGTCCCGGTTCAGACCCAGTTTGATTGTGTCAAGTTTGCAGATGATTTCTAGCTCAGCAGTTTCTCTTTGAAGTCTGTTTTTGAAGTTTTTTTGTAGAAGTATGGCAACTTTCAAGTCAGTGACAGAGTGTCCTGGGAGACTGAAGTGTTTTCCGACTGGTTTATGGATGTTGTTATTTTTTATGTCTGATTTGTGTCCATTTATTCTTTTGCGTAGTGACAGTCCAGTTTGGCCAATGTAAATGGCAGACGGGCGTTGCTGGCACATGATGGCATATATTACATTAGTAGATGTGCAGGCGAATGAGCCCCTTATGGTGTGGCTGATGTGGTTAGGATCAGTGATGGTGTCACTAGAGTCGATGTGTGGGCGGAGCTGGCAATGGGGTTTGTTGCCGGGGTAGGTTCCTGGGTTGGTCTTCTTGTAGGGTGTATGGTTGCTGGTGAGTATTTGCTTCAGGTTGGGGGGCTGTCTGTAAGCAAGGCTAGGTCTGCCTCCCACAGCTTGAGTGAGTGTATGTAGTTGGTGGCAGACCATGACACTTTCCACCTTAGGCCTAGCTGATGCATTGGAATCTGCTGGTCTGGTCCCTTTGATTATCTCTTGACATCCATAGGACTTGGGATTCCCGCTAACACATCTTGAGGGCCAGAGATTACTATGGCAACCAAATGTTGGATAGAATTCCTATGAACTACAGAAACTCTGCACTGAGGTCAAGAATGAGCTTTGCCTTATGGGGCTAGTGTGTAAAAAGTTCCTTCTGTGGATTTCTTTTGCTCAGTGGTAGAGGTCTATGTGTTTGAAGCCAAAGATGTTGAGATCTCTCTTCAGTGTTTTTGTATATATCTGTAAATGATGACTGTGGTACCTGTCTGTATGCTCTGAGTAAGGATTCTTGGAAATGGGGGAGGGAGAGGATTTAAAAAAAAAAAAAAAAAAAGCCGAATTTAAAGAATTCCTTTTCTTGTGGTGTTCTGTCCCTACTGTCCTCTGTTGTTTGTGCGAACAGTAATATCCAGTTAATGGACTCCTGAACTCTAAAAAGCAATATACTCTTAATGTATCAGGAGTCAGTTAGTATCACTTTATTTACAATTCATCAAAGAAAAGAAAATACATCAAGAAACCAAATAAACACATAATGGAGCAAAGCAGTGGGGAAAGACGTGACATATAAATATGAAAGATCAGTAAGAATAGGGAAGGAGTGACCAGCAGAGTGTGAAGTGTGATATGCGGTCATTTTTTTCATGCACACGTTTTTAATGATACTGTACTTATAAGAACATTTTCTGGTAGTTTAGGCCCAAAATTTGCAACTCAAATATGTCAGCATGGATACAAAATCTGTACCTCACTAGAAAGATGAAACATATTTTCATGGTCCCAGATGTGTGAAATGAAATAAATTAACAAAACAGCATTCATGGTCAAAAGTACTGCAGAAATTTTCTAAGTTTGAACAAAGAACAATTCTAAGTTTGAACAAAGAAAGATATTAGTTACACTGGTAAGGAATTTTAAATATATAATTTTCAATCTGACTTTGTTTCTCAAACCTGGCAAATTCATTCTGGAAAAAAGGAATTATTTTGTGTGACAGAGTTGTCAGCAGACAAAGTGCATTGTACACAGTGAGCATGGGATCTATAAAGACTTGCAAATGCACTTCAAAGTCTATTAATTCAATACTCAACATCCCTAGCACATGTCTGTTTGGTAATTGATCATGTGTATTTCTGACATTAATAGTAAACTGATGAAGGAATAAACATTGATAGGTTCTCATGATCAAAGCTCTGGTATTTGAATGAATCTTCCCTAAAAGAGATCCTTTGAAGTAAATCAACACTCAGGTAATTCAGTTATGTTTCCTGGAAAAAAATGACCTGGGAAGGAGGATCTTTATGTAGGTGCAGAGTGATATAAGACATTCATTGTACCATAAAACAATAACCCAAAAGATCAAAGATAGTTTGGGGCTTAAAATTTGGGGAACAAAACCTCAAATATTAGTAGAGTACTTTTATGTGATAGAAATAGCTAGCGGTCAACCTTACTTACTGCAACTCAGAAGAGGAAAAACGCCCAGTTTACATCTGTTGTTTCTTGCATTTTGTAACAATGATCTCAATCACGATTCCAGACTCAGACTTTTATTTTGATTTGTGTTTGTTTTTATTTTAATTTTGTTTTAATTCTGTTCTTTTGTTATTTTAATAATTTGTTTCCCCCTGTCTGGGTTTGTAATGTTAGGACACCTGCCCATGTTGGTATAAATTTGTGCTAAAATGTTTAACAAAGCATAGATGTCTTTGAACATATGGCACCCAAAATTTATGATCACTATTCTGCAAATTCAATTGAAACTTTGTTTGTTTTCTTGCTACCTGTTTTTAGACCTGTGTTATAGCTGTAAATAAATGCAATTTACAGAGATATCTAGTGAATTAAGCAAATGGTTAAAGTAACGTATTTTATTAAAATATGCAATTTATGTGCACAAACTACATAATCAAAATAGATGTCAGAAAAGTAATATTCTTTTATTCCCACATGCCAAGATAGATAAGTACTTCACTGAAAAGTAAGCCATCAAATTTGGGGAGTTAAGGTTTTTTTGTTAAATTTGGATTACATTGTTTGGTAAAATAATGCAATAATATGTGTGCGTTAGGAAGTTAATTATTTTCATTTGTAAATTTAATTTTTTTGAAGTTAGTTTTTGTGTCAAAGTTCATTACTTTTGGTAGAATCTGGTAGCTTTCCTCGAAAGCTAAAATATTAAAATTCACTACTAGCTTTCACAGTTTGACATGTATCAGCAGTTGTCATCAATTCATGCTATGTTGTATTGCTTCTATCTTGGTCTATCCAAATTCTTAAGCAACCACAATTACTACCAGTGTCAGCATCTGCTGCACCCTTACTTGACTTTTGAATACTCTGAATTTTAATACAGTGAGATTTTTATTTTCAGTGAAGGGACCATTTTCTCCTCATCATTAATAAATGCATATTTGCAGCTCTTGGTAATCCTGCTTAGGTTTGTTTGATGTGTGGTTACATGAGAGAACTTCTCCTGACCAGATATTGCAGCTATCTGAAGTTACATATAAATATCCCAAGAACATATCACAGCTTGCCCCTATTTTAAAGCTATGTAAATTCTATATTGGCCATACATGGGACGAGCTTACTTTCCTTATATTGATGTTTTGCCACTAAAACTTTAATATGACAATGAGACATCCCTTCTTGCAGTTTACAACTTCCTCTGGGCCAGTACATTCTCTTAGGAGAGAGCATGTAAAATTGATGTTAGTGTAATTTTTTGCTAACTAGCTACCCAAATTACAGTTGCTGTCTTAGTTAAAACCCAATACAGAGAATCAGTGACTTCAGGGGATCTTTGTTTCTCTAAACTGATGGCCTCACACTCAATACGAACAGTTCAAGCAAGAAATTAATATAATACTTGTAAATTGTTGCCTATTAATGTTCATATAAAAGTGCTTGAACAATTGAAATCTGATTAAAATTCTTCTGACTTTTTTCTGTGGCCTAGGATGCAATTGTCAAATATTGAGTTTGGGATTTTTTCTGTTCTCTGTGACTCATCATAAATGAGTGAACCACATTTCTAGTTCTATTGGCTATGTGTAAACTAACTGTCAGGCAATCACCTATTTATTTATGTAGATAATTGTATGGCTCTTGTCATCATTATATCAGGCCGCTGGTCAAAAAGGTAGTTGTTACTTGTAGAGCTGGGAACGAAATCTATCTAGATTTTCTGAGTTGCAGTCCTGAGTCTTCAGTATAAAACTGTCCTTTCTTATTTGAAATGACAGTATGAGATGAACTTTAAGTAAACGGGTTATAAATTCCTTCAGTATCCGATGGGCATGTAAGTCTCCATTTTTAACCCAAAGGCCAGACACCAATATACAGAAACCACATAGACAAAATTGTTCCTGCACAGTTGCATGATTAATACATCTATTTGAGCTAGATGTTCACACAAAATAAGAATATAATGTTTTACAAATGGATTTCTGACCTCCAGTTTGATACATCTGACCCATACTATATAGCTCTTATTTTATTTAGTTTATTTAGTTAGTTAGATTTATAAACTTCAAGTACCTATTACACATACAGGGCACTCTGAAAATTTTTAAAAACACAATTCATCAAACAAACAAAAAGGCTCCCATAAATATGTAGTTATAATTAAACTATGTCAACAGGTATTTAGCCTGAATTTGTATTTTATTTTGGGGCAATCCTCTGGCATCAACCCCATTTTTCCTTTCACTTCCATTCTTACTCCAGTGAACCATGTATAGCAGCCATCCTCTCTCTCCAAGGTGCGCAGGATGTGCGGGTTCCTGAGTCATGCATCTTATTTGTCCCTGATTATTGCATCTGATTTATGCACTGGAGGCTTCCCAGAGTATTGTTTGGAGCCCACTGAGTAGCAGCAGGAGAATTGACAAGATTCTGAATGAAGACAGTGGAGGAGAAAAAAATCTAGAAAGACCATGTATATCACCCTTCTGCTCCTGCTGTAAAGGAATTACTAACTGGCATATGTCGTTTATGATCTCCTTAATTTTAGTCAAATGAGTTGCGTATCTTAGGCCAGGTCTACATTACAAACTCATATTGGTATATTTACGTAGCTTAGGGGTGTGAAAAATCCACACCCCTGAACGAGGTAGTTATACCATTCTAACCCCTAGTGTAGACAGCACTATGTCAGCAGGAGAGCTTCTCCCGTAGACATAGCTATCGCCTCTCGTGGAGGTGGATTACCTATGCCGAGTAGCTTTTGCAGTAAAGTGCCACAGTGGCGCAACTGGACTGGTAAAACAGTGCAGCTGTGCCGCTGCAGCGCTGTGGGTATAGACAAGCCCTTGATGTCCTGTATAAAAATTATCAAATTTATAACAATTGTAAAGTTACAAATACTTTATTTTGGAAAATAGATTTTTGGCTTCAATGTAAAACCTAGTTGCCTATACATTTAATCTTTTTTTAAATATCTGAAATAACCTATATGTGTAAAACACCTCTTGAACTAAGAATGCTTTAATTTCTTTTAGCAGGCAGTTTAATTAGTTGTGCTGTTCTTGCTTTGTTTATGGCCTGCTCTTTGCTGCATAATTTAGTTGGGCCTTTTTTGGAGTGTTTTAAAACAAAAGCTTATTTTTTCTGAAACATATGGTGAGCATCAGAAACTCGTAATTGTCTGTAGTGAATTAGCTCTTAAAACAGCCAGGCTGGTCCTGTATTGTCTGACCTCTCACTTGATTGCTTTTGGTTGTGGAAGATATCAATAGAGCAGGAATTTTGGAAAGTAGTATATTGCTGAAAATGGCAACACATCTGTAAGATGAGCAAGTGCCCTTTTTTAAGATTATTCTCTGTGTTTGAGTGTGAATTTTATATACGTGCCTGGAGAATTCCCTTTTTCATTTAAAGATGCAAACCAAACTTTATGCTGTCTATGCACTTTTTCATGATAGCCAGGCTCTCCAAAATACTATGGTGACATATATATTATAATAAACTGGAAAAATAGTCAAAGCTGGATCATTAGCAGAATTGTTGGCATTTCTGGATCTTGGGGAAATTTTTCTTATTTTTAAATATTATTTCTCTTAAACTAAAGAGAGAGATTTTTCCAATATTATTAATATATAAATCTTAAGAAGGGTGGTGGTGCAGAAATTAAGTAGTTATAACAGAAGAAAAATCTGTTGTCAAGTCTGGTATGGTTTGTGCTTTTCTTGATCTGAATTGTTCTTGTTATTGTAAATCTTGGAGAGTTGCACGTTGTGTGTTCTCTGCTATATTATAATTAGCCTCGAAATAGGGACTATTTTGATTTTTGTGGATTATGAAAGATTCTTTCAAAAAGTGGTTCAACGCCATCATTGATTGTATGAAAACCACTCTGTGGTCACGTTTTAGACTAAGGACAGTGGGAATGGTGGACATGCGTCTTCTTGAGGCATGACATCCATGTATCAAAAAACTTGCTTGGCTATCAAGTTGGAAGAAGCCATGACACATTTTTGAGGCTGTGGGAGAAGTACAAGAACTGCATTCATGTTCTAGGTAATATTTGCAGCATAATCTTTTTAAATTCTTGTGGTGCTTTTTGTTGTAAAAAGCAAAAAGATAATCTTATTTATCTTAAATTGCTTGTTGATTATATTTCTCCTTAATTTTTATCAACCAGTGCAATGATTCAATAGGGAACAACTTATCCTCAGATGTTAGGGCTTAATTCAACACTAGGCTAGTCTAGCCTTATGCTAGTGTAAATCCAGTTACATGACATAAAACTGGAGCCGTCCAGTGCTGAATCAGGTTCTTTTTGTTCATATTAAAAAAGTAAACTAACATAATAGACAGGTATACAGAAAATTTCCAAACTAGAGGTTCAACCCGGTTTATAACTCCTGGGTGTAAAGTTCTTGCTTCTCAAAAACTTTCTCCTCTCTTCCTTCTCCCAAGCAACCACCCTTATAGCTCTTCCTTTGTCACAGGATGAGAGGGAAGCTGAGCTGATATTTATTCCTTGTTCGCTGCATTGTGTACTGCGCAACACTATCCTATACTTAATAATAAACTTTTATTTAAAATAATTGGGGTTAAATGTGTAGACTGTTAAACTGGGTACAACTGTTACGAGGTGTAAACCTAGAAATGTGGAAACTGATTTCTGAACCAAAAGAAAGAAGGAAGCAGAAATGAAGAAATGATCTGGGCAAGAGAGGGAGGAACAAGAATGGAAAGTGTGATTTCTTTTCCCCTTCCTAAACAATACTGCAAAGAAGTAGTGTGAAGTCAGTGTGGGCTATTCAGTTGCACTCCTCACTTGATGCAGTTATGCATTAGTGTTTGTGCTTTTTCCTGCTCCCTTTCATTCTAACTTCATTATGGAGTTATAATAATGCAGAACTCATATTTAGTGGAAAACTAACCTTCTCTGTGTGTGGTGTACATGGAGAAACGGTTTTCCGTGAGCTCTTATTTTATTTTTATTTATATCTCCTGTTTTGATTTGCCCTATTTTTGTTACTTTAATATAGAGAATGACTTTATGATGTAATGAAGAATGATTTGATCAAGACTCCTTGGTCATCAGTGTTAAATATATGGATGCTGTAATGCTATGCACCGTGAGATATTACTGTAATGATTAAGATCAAGGGTAATCTTGTTTGTCATTGTTTCTGTCATGCGGGCTGGCTTGAGTGGGGGGGCATTTAGTGTATTGTGTGACATCTGCATGGCAGAATCATAATAATCCATGTGGGATATGCCATGTCAGGTACTGTTCGGAAGGTTATAATATGCTAAGTAAGATAATAATACTTATGTTCATGTGTAATATGTGAAATGGAAGTTATAGATTTATTTGAGATATCTGTGTTTCAAATTGTGCTGCCTGGGCAACACCCCAGATAGGATGGCCGCAGAACAATGGCCTGCATAATGGCCCATTAAGGCATTCCCAGGTGCAAGGGGCCCAGAGGGAGAAGCCAGCATCACCAATGAGTCACCAGAACCTGCTTACGTGACTCTGGACTCCATTTTAGCTCTTGTAAGTTTCACAGGCCACATGGCCAAAAGACAGAGGGTATATAAGATCAAACCACAGAATCCATTTTGTCTATGACCTTGTCCAGCTGCAGACACACACCTACCTCTGGATCTATTCATCTTGCAACTGAACCGAAGGACTTAGACCCATCCAGGTACTGGATGTGTACCAGAGGGAACTATACAAGCTTGCAAATCCATGTTTCTTCCAGAAACCTGATGTAAATGGACTTTTAATCATTTGTGTATCTGTGATTTACTTTAACCCTTTAACATTTCTCTCATGGTTTATTTCTTTATTTTTGCAATAAACTTTTAGTTTAGATCAGTGTTTCTCAATTAAATTTGGCCACGGAACCCTTTTGAACTCGATAAATAATTGCGGAACCCCCCAAACTCTCAACAGTATTTTTACATATGGGGCCAAAAAAAATGTCGAAATAAGCAAATTATATACAAACAACTAGCTCAGCGTTTGTCAATTAAATATACATTTAAATTACACTTACACTTGATACCCTCCGCCGAAAAATCCGGGACATCATCCCTTTTTTGGCGGCGCAGAGAACAGCTGCTGATCGGCGGCGCGGAGAACAGCTGCTCGCAGAACCCTAACAGTGTTCCCGCGGAACCCCAATTGAAAAACACTGGTTTAGATACTAAGGGATTGGTATTTTAGGTAAGATCCAAACTTATATTGATCTGGTGCTGTGGTTGACAGAGGGAACCTTTTTAGCAAAGAGCAGAGAGTTTAAGTAAGTGATCTCTTTGCTGGACCTAGTGCTGATTTGGGAGCCTGGAGCTGAAATGCAGTAAAGGGGGCTGTATGTGTTTGTGTACTGGCTTCTGTGGAGATTCAGAAGTGCAGTTTCTGGCTGGTTGGGAAGCCTGGCCTCAGTGTCACCCACCAGCGTGGGGAGAATCTGCTCTCCTTTTGCAGCCTGCCCTGACCTTGGCATTATCAGTTGGCTACCCTGGGCACGGATGGGTCACAGCTTCAACCTGGTTTGAGTCTTGACTCTTAGCAGTTTCACTTTATATACTTCAGCAGTAATTGGTTGGCCCCACTGAAACTGCATGTGGCAACTCTTAAAGTTCTGTTTTAATGCTAATTCTTTTTTTGTGTCTGTGTTGCCATCTGTTACAATTGTCATATGTAATGAATTAGGCTTCCACTTTAAGAGGAATTATGCTTGAAGTTTCTTATCCCTTCTGTCAGATCCTGACATTTTGCTGTATGGTTGAAATGTAGTTTTGGAGAGCCCTTGATAGGCCCTGCCTGAATCTAGCCCAGACTGAATTGCTGTAGATCAGTGGTTCTCAACCTGGGGTACGTGTACCCCGAGGGTACACAGAGGCTTTCCAAAGGGTACATCAACTCATCTAGATATTTGCCTAGTTTTTCAACAGGCTACATAATAAGCACTTGTGAAATCCATAAAACCTAAAATTTCATACAGACAATGAGTTGTTTATACTGCTTTTATATGCTATAAGCTGAAAGATAAGTACAATATTTATATTCCAATTGATTTTTTTTATAACTATGTGGTAAAAATGAGAAAGGAAGCAATTTTTCAGTAATAGTGTGCTATGACACTTTTGTATTTTTATGTCTGTTTTTGTAAGAAAATAGTTTTTAGCTGAGGTGAAACTTGGGAGCATGCAAGACAAATCAGACTCCTGAAAGGGGTCCAGTAGTCTGGAAAGGTTGAGAGCCACTGCTGTAGATTCCA
Organism: Emydura macquarii macquarii; assembly: GCF_026122565.2. Classification (NCBI taxonomy): domain Eukaryota; kingdom Metazoa; phylum Chordata; order Testudines; family Chelidae; genus Emydura; species Emydura macquarii. The sequence continues at coordinate 1,011,424 of NW_027132308.1, read as the reverse complement.
GGTGAGGTATGTGATTCCTTAGCTTACGAATGAATGGGTCAAATCTTTTGGTAGCCAGTTCTGTTCAGAATAGTTGGGGTCACTTTGGACTCAGAACTTTCTGTGTTAAAGCATGTTTCTGCCACAGAAAAGCTTGGCTTTTGTTGTGTAGTCTCTGACTAATCCCAAGACTTTTCTTATCCATGTTGCCATTATGAGCCAACAGGATTTCTGCAGTGTTCTTTTTGGTGTTCTTGCTGTTGCTATTAAATGTCACCTTGAAGAGCACCAGAATTTGAAGAGCACCAGAATTTGACAGTATTCTTGCTGACAGTGTTGCATCCTCTCAGTTGGCACAGTATTTGTCAATGAGTTGAGTTCAAAATTTTGTTTTCACACACAAAACTTCTTCTGTGCTGTTCACTCTGAAAAATAGATATTTGAAAATGGCCCTTTCTTACTCAGCAAATCTTTCCTGAATATTATTTAGTCATCTCTGTTCACTTTAGTGACAAAAATAAGTTTTATTAATGTTTTCTGAACATCAATAAGAGAGAGAGAGAATTGGATTCCATGCCTCCTCCTGCGCTAATGTAATGTAAGAGATGGTTCTCCTGTTGGATTCACCTTTTCTTCAAACCAATCTATGCTTCACTGATTTACTACAAGTTCTGGAATCCGCTCTTCTGTTGCTGCCAGCTTGTCTTTGCTATATATAGTGAAATCTATTACACTTTGGTTTGCAACCTGATATAAGAATGAGGTGTTTTTAGGAAAGCAGATGTTTTATTCACATCTACAGTATCGTTGATTCAAAATGCTCTAAACAATGAAGAGGTTTGTTGGACTTGGCTTGTATAGCGAGTGTTCCATTAGCAGGGTGGAGCTTGTCATTTATGGGTAAACCAAGGGAACTAGTTAAACATCAAACTATTCAGCTTGGCACTTTTTCTATTGCAGTCTCTGTATCTGTGTTCTTACTGCTCAGCAAAGTGAACAATGCTAAAGAAAGAAGAGTGAATGGGGACATGGCTATATGTATTTCACCTTCAAAATATATTCCATATAAGATATAAACATACCTGTAATGAACCCAATATCCTTTCTTTCTTACTGGCCCAGGCATTTATTTATATTTTGGAACAACCTATGAGCAAAATATTTTCATATGAAATTCTTTGTATTAGTAGCCCTTTTAAGCTTCATTTCTTAAACAAAATATTTTCAAAATAAAGAAGGTAAAGCTTGCAAACATTTTGTTCCATTCTCAGGCTCAGGAGATGGGGAAGATTGTTTTTTGGGTTTTGTTTCATGGTTGCTTGAGTTTTTTTCCCCCCAGTCTATGCAGTTTTTGTTTTGCAAACAGAGTAACAAGTAACCCATTATCTCAGCTCATGGCATCGCAGCATAGAGAAAGCTGTGATGTCATAAATGCATTCTGACATCACACACTTCAAATGCAATCATTCTTTTTGAATTAATAGTATGTATAGATGGTTTGACAGTAATTTTTAAATATCAATGTAGTCTTTAAATGTTAGAAGCCGCTCTGTGTTTCAGACTAAACTTTGTTCATTTTCCAACACAAACTTCCTCCCACCTTAATGGGCCACACAGCAGAGTGAGGGGGGATTTGACCTCTCTCCTTTGAGGCTGCATAAAGAATCTCCAGATCTTGGGTCCAGACATAGTGGGAGAAATGGATTGCATGCCTGAAACTATTCTCTATTCCATCCCTATCTTCCCAAGCAAGTCGGAGGGGAAGTGGTGGTGGAGAAGGAAGGGCACAGAGTGGGCAGAGAATGGCTGGGCTACCTCTCTCTCCCCTCTCCACCTTGTCTCCCAACGCTCCAGCCAGCATAACTGGGTGAGCACAAAGAGAAGGTATGCTGATCCTTTTCAGAGCTGCAGTAATTTATTTCCTCCAACAAGCAGGAAAGGATTTTGGCTCTGACTCATTGTTTATTCCTGGGGCTCCTCCTGGAATGGGCTAAGCCTTAATGGTTCATTCTAGTCCTTAGAGATAAGGCAGTTCAAATTTATTTCCTCACAAAAAATGCAAATGTTAAAGAGCAAGAAAATCATGAATCACTTGAAACCACTGCTAATATCCATCACAGTGCAACCATATCAACACTTGAATACTCTGATTTTTAATTCATCAGTGCAGTCTGTCTCATCATTTTAAACCATATCACATATCAAAACAAGCCATGAGTAATGTATACATCTTGTGCTGAACCTTTGCACAGAAGTGAATTTCATTCTTAATGAGCACAGAACAACTCGATAGAAAAGAGAGGCTTCCAAGTGTAAGTCAGGTCTGAGTGTCTCAGTGGCACTCTCCCTGCTCAGCAGCTGAAAGGGGGGCACTTTATTTGCAAGGGCTTTGTATCTGCATGAGTACAATTAAGTATTTAGCATAACTTACCTAGTGCTGAGCATAATGGGAAATGGTTAGTAGGGCTGGTTTTGGGCTACAAACCACTTTTGTGTTAACTGCTGGGGTAATGAAATGTTGTCCTTCAATTGTTTGAACAGATGTCAGCAAAACTGTGCTTAGTCTGTTATGATAAAATCTGCACCCTAAACTAAACAGAGCTCCACAAGGGTGGCAGACAGATGTTTCAGCCTGGAAACGGGATTTGAAGACTCTCCTAGAAATGGCTGTCCAGTTGGGATCTCACCAGGGCTGATAGGGCCCCGAGCAGAGGTCACGGTGAGGATTGAAGGAACCGAATGCAGGGCAGTACTTGACACTGGGTCTCAAGTGACTATTATATTTCAGTCATTCTACCAACAGAGACTTGCACACATACCTATACAGCCTCTGACAGGGCTTGGCCTGGGTGGTCTTAGCATGGACGAATACCCCTACCAAGGGTTTATTGTAGTGCATCTGGAATTTCCAGAGGAGGTTGCTGGGGAGAGGGAAGAGGTGGACACTGCTGCCTTGATATGCCCTGACCCTAAAGGGATTTCCAAGGTGTCTGTGCTGACAGGGACTAACTCCAGTCTTTTCAAGGTACTCACTGACTACTGCAGACAACGAGCTGGGGATCCATACATAAACACCCTGATGATCCATACGCTTTGTGCTGAAGCTTATAGGAAAATTGAGAGCACTAAGATGGAGATGTCTGAGCTACCTGTGGGAGCTCTGAAGTACGCAGATGTGACCCTCCTAATAGTGCCTGCAAGGGGGGAGCAAGAAGTGCCTGTCGTGAGTACCTGTTTAAATGGCAGTAAGGGAACAATAGCAATGGTAGAGCAGCCAGCTGAAGGAGGACTCCTTGAAAGAGTGCTGGTCCCCAGTGGAATCATAACTCTACCCACTGAAGCCCAGGAAAAGGTGGTTATATTAATGACTAATGAAACAAGCCGTGATGTCATCGTGAAGCAAGGGAAGAAGACGACAGACCTCTTTGAACCCGAAACTATTGTAAAACCCCAAGGTGAGACCGGAGGTCCTCCAATAGATCCTGCAAGGTTTGACTTCGGAAACTCGCCATTGTCGGAAGAGTGGAAGGATCGCCTGAGGAGGAAGCTTTGTGAAAGATTCAGGGTATTCTCATTAGATGAGTGGGATGTCGGATACGCCAAAGGAGTGGAACACAACATCAGGCTTCAAGACTCCCGACCATTCAGGGAAAGATCTAGGAAAACTGCTATATCGGAAATGGAAGATGTGCGACACCATCTCCAGGAGCTGCTTGCAAGTGGCATCGTTACAGAGTCCCGCAGCCCATATGCCTCCCCTATTGTGGTGGTCCGTAAAAAAAGTGGAAAAATCCAGATGTGCATTGACTACGTACCTTAAACCGATGCACTGTAATTGAGCAGTATACCATGCCTCGAATCCAAGATGCATTAGACTTTTTGCTGGGGAGCCAGTGGTTCTCAGTATTGGATCTTCAAAGTGGATATTACCAGATCCCTTTGCGAGAAGAAGATAAAGAGAAGACAGTCTTCATATGTCCATTGGGCTTCTATCAATTTGAACGCATGCCCCAAGGGTTCTCGGGGTCACCTGCCACATTTCAGCGTCTCATGGAGAGAGTTGTGGGAGACATGAATTTACTGCAAGTCTTAGTTTACCTGGATGACCTGATTGTGTTTGGGAGAACCTTGGAAGAGCATGAAGAAAGACTTCTAAAAGTGTTAGACAGGTTGGAGGCTTACGGACTGAAACTCTCAATTGACAAATGTCAATTCTGTAGAACCTCAGTGAAGTATGTGGGCCACATTGTGTCCCAGGAAGGTGTGAGTACTGATCCGGATAAAATAGAAGCACTCACTACTTGGCCGTGCCCAAGAAATTACAGAGAGCTCAAGACCTTTCTTGGGTTTAGTGGTTACTATCACAGGTTCGTGAAGAATTACACTGCCATTGTAAAGCCTCTGAATGATCTTATCAGGGGATGCCCATCCAGCAAGAACAAATCAAAGACCAAGAGTAAAAGGGGGTCCTCAAGGCCCCCTGTGCCAAGACTGTATGGTCCCTTAGAGCCTTTTGGATCACAATGGGATGAGAACTGTGAAAGGGCCTTTTGAGAAATCATTAATTGCCTAACTCATGCTCCAGTCCTGGTCTTTGCTGACTCAGGCAAACCATTTATCCTACACACCGATGCTAGTTTGGAGGGTCTAGGAGCCGTATTATACCAGGAAGTTGAAGACACACGAAAACCTGTGGCCTTTGCCAGCCGAGGGCTATCAGATAGTGAAACCCGCTACCCTGCCCATAAACTGGAATTCTTGGCCTTGAAATGGGCCATTACTGAGAAATTTCGGGACTACTTGTATGGTGCTCAATTTCAAGTATGGACAGACAACAACCCGTTGACTTATGTGTTAACAAGTGCTAAGGTGGATGCTAGTGGGCAAAGATGGGTGGCTGCCTTGGCCAACTATGAGTTCAGCATTCAGTACCGATAAGGGAGAAGCAATGTGGATGCGGATGCGTTGTCCCGGCGCACACAAGCATCAGACCATGCTGTGATCCCTGTGGATGGAGTGAGAGCTATTTGCAGTGGGAACTGTCAAGAGCCAGAGGACCAGAAGAGCTCTAATGGTTGTGTGGCAGAAACTTTGGGCCTGCCTCCTGAAAGTGTGCCACTTGCCTCAGTGAACTATATTGTCTTAGACCAATCCCCGCTGCCCATGCTCAGTGCTGCCGACTGGGAAAAAGCCCAGGTGCAAGATGTTGACATTTGCGACACACTGTGTGCCAAAAGGGATGGGCAAAACCCTGGCACAGTGATTCCAGCTACCCCTGAGTGCAAACTAGTATTGAGAGAATGGAGCAAACTAAAACTGATTCAGGGTGTGCTGCACGGGGTCACCACAGACCCTTTGCAAAAGCAAAGAACACAACTAGTGCTACCAAAAATGTTCAGAGCCCTGGCCATGAGGGTCTTGCATGATGACTTTGGGCATCTGGGAATGAAAAGAACCTTAGAGCTCATTCGTAGTAGGTTCTATTGGCCCCGGATGGCTGAGGATGTCCGCCAGAAATGTGAGACCTGTGCTCGGTGTGTTCAAAAGAAAACCCTGCCCACCAAAGCAGCATATTTGAAGAATATCACCAGCAGCAAACCATTGGAGCTGGTATGAATCGACTTCTTGTCTTTGGAAGTGGACAGGAAGAATATGGGAAACATCTTAGTGGTAACAGACCATTTTACGCGTTATGCACAGGCCTACCCCACACGTGACCAAAAGGCTACTACTGTTGCTCGAGTGTTGTGGGAAAAATATTTTTCAATGTATGGATTCCCGGCTCAGATACACTCTGATCAAGGACAGGACTTTGAGAGTCACCTTCTGGAGGAAGTACTGAGGATGGCCAGAATTAAGAAGTCCAGGACAACACCCTACCATCCACAAGGTGACCCTCAGCCAGAGTGGTTTAATTGAACTTTGTTGGATATGCTGGGGACTTTATGGCCAGAGCAAAAGGCAACCTGGAGCCAGCATGTAGCATTTTTGGTGCATGCCTACAATGCCACAAAGAACAATGCTACTGGCATCACCCCTTATCTTTTAATGTTTGGATGAGAACCAAGATTACCCATAGACTTGTGTTTTGATGTATCTCAGGATGGAGATAGCTATGAGACACATCAGCAATATGTTTCACGACTAAGAGAAAAGCTGCAGGATCCGTACCGTTTAGCCATAGCTGCTGCCCGTAAGAACTCAGATAGAAACAAACACCGATATGACACTAGGGTGCGGTCGCAAGACCTTCAGCCAGGAGACAGAGTCCTGCTACGTAACCTGGAGGTTGCTGGCAAACACAAGATAGCTGACTGATGGAAAGCAATACCTTACCTAGTGGAGGAGAAGCTGGGCGATCTGCCGGTTTACAAGATTAAACCTGAAGCAGGGTCAGGACCAATGAAGATGGTACACAGGAACCTTTTGCTACCTGTGGGAGATTTGGTAGGTGCCCCTAATGGACTATGACATGGGACTGGGGTGCAGCAAAGACACTAGACCAAATCCACCACCCAACCCGTGCCGTAAGTCCCCAGGGACTAACTGACCTTTACTAAGAGCACCTGAGAATGAGTCTGAAGAGGAGGATATTCCTATAGTGTACCCCAGGGTGGAGACCAGATCCCACCCTCTATCAGAGGAGCCCAGCCAGAGCTCCAATTCATCAGCTCTGAACCCCATGGCAGAAGCATTTAGGCTGTTGTTGATGCACCCACATTGACAGCAAGACCAGGTTGAGATAATGAGCTTGTCCTCCCAACATTCTCATAGCCTGAGGCAGCACAACAGACCAGTGATGACATGGCTAGGCTGTTGGACTGTGGGGGACACACAGGTGGGAGGTGTCCCTGACGTCCTGAATCTGCCCAGATCAGAACAAGAGATGCAGGGGCCTGTGCCGGTACTCGAGGGACCCTCCAAGGAACCCTCACCACCCTTAGTCCAAGAAGAAGCTTCCCCGACCCCTGACAGACCTATGCTCAATAGGCATGATAGAATGATAAGGCCAATCAACAGGTTAACGTATGATGCACCTGGAATGAATAGTGAGGAAGTAATACACCTAGCTCACAGACTTGTGGCAGCCATAGTAGGTTTCCTTAGACCCTTTGGGGAGAACTCATGTGGAAGGTACAATCTGGAGCATGATTTCCCGGGACGACAAATTCTCAGCTGGGAGGAGGATGAAAGCCAGGTCTGAGTGTCTCAGTGGCACTCTCCCTGCTCAGCAGCTGAAAGGGGGGCACTTTATTTGCATGGGCTTTGTATCTGCATGAGTACAATTAAGTATTTAGCATAACTTACCTAGGTGCTGAGCATAATGGGAAATGGTTAGCAGGGCTGGTTTTGGGCTACAAACCACTTTTGTGTTAACTGCTGGGGTAATGAAATGTTGTCCTTCAATTGTTTGAACAGATGTCAGCAAAACTGTGCTTAGTCTGTTATGATAAAATCTGCACCCTAAACCAAACAGAGCTCCACAAGGGTGGCAGACAGATGTTTTAGCCTGGAAACGGGGAGGTGGAGCAGTTTTCTATTGGGATTGCACTGGCCCTGGCAAAGGGCTGCCCCCAGGCATGGAGAGGCTTTCTCTTCCTGTTGTTAAAAGGTTGAATTAATGACTCATCTTGGAGTCTTTTGTTTCTTGAAAGCAGGGACATTGCCTGTATGTCAGCAGAAGGTTTACCCATGAGCTGAAATCACTAAGAGCTGAACCAGTAGAGAATCTGGGAAACCTTGCCTGACAACTAACAGAGCTGAGAGAGCACCAGGCAACTCTGGTGGGAGAGGAAGCACAGTCGGGGCCAGTGCAGTCGGTGGAGAGGCTGGCACCGACTGGTGCGGTCAGCAGTCGGCAGAGACGCCGGCACAGTTGGGGCCGGTGCGGTCGGCGGAGAGGCTGGCGCAGTCGGTGCCAGCCTGGTGCGGTCAGAGTCAGCAGAGGGGCCAGCACAGTTGGTGCTAGCCCGGTCAGCGGTTGGCCGGAACGGTCGGTGCCAGCCCGGTGCAGTCAGCGGGAGCCAGGTGTGGTCGGTGCCAGCGGTTGGTGGGAAACAGGTGTGGTCGCTGCCAGCAGTCGGGGACTCAGCAAGGCCCGGAGGTGGTAGGAGACAACAGCAGAGGGGGTCTGGTCAAGCCTGTGTCGGACAGAAGCGGCATAGGGGGTGGAGCCACACCCAAGAGCCACTACGATGGTCAGTACAGGGGGAAGAAGGAAGGGAGAGGCGAAGGACATGCCCTGTACTCTGGGATGGGTTTGGCTCATTGAGTTCATGAACTCCGTTTGCACTGTTTTCCCAAACCAGTTCTGTTACCTGTCTTTTGCTATTGAAAGGTTTCTTTCTACACTCAGACTCTGTGCTTGCAAGAGGGGAAGTATTGCCCTTTGGGGGGTGCCCAGGGGATAGTGTATAATTTCCCAGGTGACTGGGTGGGGCTCGAGCCAGTTTGGTGTTGTATCATTGACAGGGACCCCTAGATATAGAACCCGGCCCTTGCTGCTGCCGACTCGGTCTGGCAGAAGGGGTTACACATGGAACAAAATCCTGAACAAACTCTTAAAATATCTTTTTGAAGCTTCCAGTTTTTCTTGCAAGCAGCTCTATATGGAGATTAAAAAACTAGAGTTTTTGTTAAATGACTGTTGTGGTCTCATTAGATTTTCAGAGATTAGGGATCAGAGTTAATGCAGGTGTTTCCTTTATTGTAAGTAGTTGCTGTGTTCATTAGCAATGTGACCTTTGTCCTCATCTGGATTGTGTCCCACAAAATGGCTTCATCACCTGTCATCAGGCAGAAAAGGATATGGTTTAAGGAATAAGCAGCAGATCCCATTTCTAAATGGTACACAGTGGTTTCCCCTACTCGGTCTTTCAAAAATAATTTTATTATGAGGGAAAAGATAGAAAATGTAAAGTCCTTTGCAGAAATGATGATAAACACTTGAAAAGGAATTCTTCAACCTCTTCAATTGCATCCACCTCATTCAAAGAAGCCAATGACTGTCACTCAGGCAGGAATTCCCATTTCTGGATGGCAGTATTTTTCTTTATTTTTCTGAGGGTGTTCTTTAATATTAATTTAAAAAATATCCCCCTATTGGGCCAAATTCTGCACTTGGTTATCCTAATATAATGTCACTGAAATCAATGGTGTGTGCCAGGGTCAGGTAAGACAGCTACAGAAGAGTAGCGGAAGGCAGGCATATCAGCCCCAAGATCAGCAGGTCTCTTTTCCCTTGATTGCTGAACAGGGGTTACTCCTGGTTAATTAGGACACCTGGGATCAATCAAGGACCTGCCTGGAGCCTGTTAAAAGCCTCTCCTCCAGCCAGACAGGTGTGGGTGATAGGAGTTGTGGGAGTGAGGTGAGCTGCTGGAGAGCTGAATGGTGCAGATGCTGGCAAGGCCCAGAAGGGTACAGAAGGAGTGGTATGCTGTGGTGGTACGGGACAGAACCCACAGGTACCGAGGCTGCAGAGAAACCCTGCCAGAGGGGCTACTGAACTGTGTGTTTGACTTGGTGCAGCCACACCCAGAGGGGCTATCAGAGATTGAGAGACTCTCAAGGCAAGGAGGCCAGGAGAGGCCTTGCCCAAGCAGGGAGTGGAAAAAAAGCCAAGGGGCCATGGGCAGGTAACCCAGGGAAGCTAGTAGTACTCTTGAAACCAGCAGCACAGGGCTGCTACTTGTAGGGTTCCAAGGTTGGGGCCTGGAGTAGAGGGTGGGACAGGGCCCCCCACCCGGCCATTCGCCAGAGCGGCCAAAGCCCCAACAAAGAGACAAGGGCCTAGCAGGCCCAGAGGCCAGACTGGAGACCAGAGGGGAATGGCCATTTTGGGGAACAGTGTTACTCTCACCTACCTCTAGAGGGGGAGGATTCCCATCACTAGGGAGAAGCGCTGGACCCACTGAGGTGGCACTCTGCCACAGGTGTTACTCTAGATTTATGCTGGTGTAGCAGGGTAGAATTCCTAACATCATTATTCAAACTCACTTATATAGTAGTGTAAATGTGCCTGGTGCTTTACAAGCATCCTATAGAAAAATATTGCCTGCTCCAAAGGGGTAAAAAAATAAAGTACATTATAGTATTTTTAAAATTCCATTTGAATTTTAATCAAAATTTAACAGCCTGTAAAGCTATTGCTTGGAAGATTTGGCCTCATATGGACATTTATGATGTTGCCATGGCTAATTAGCCAATATATTTTTTTATTCTGTAGTCACTATTACTATTACAGAATAAAATGTAAAAGGGCCATTTAGTATTTTAACTTATCTTTTAAGTTGCTTTTTTTCCGCAACATTGTAGTGCTTGTTCCGATTTAGTTGTTTGGTGGTGGTAAAACAAAATGTCAAAAAGTAACCCAAGTAAATGAAGCCCATTGTAGGCCCTATATATAAATAAATCAGTGCAAATAAAAATGGCAGATGGGCATTACTTTGTTTACATGTTAGACTTTAAGTATTTTAAATTTTGTGCTAGAATGATTGTCTTCAATCTAATATAAATTTAAAATTAATAAAAGGAAATACTTTATTAAAAATGCATAATTAACCTTTAGAATTCACTGCCAAAAGATATAATTGAGGCCAAGATATTTGTAGGATTTAAATAACAATATCCAGAGTTATATTAGATATTATAAAGGCTACAACCTCTCACATTTCAGGGCATAAGCCAGCCACTAATTGTTTGATTTTAGGAGGAAACTTCCCTAGTTATTGCATAATTGTCCATATTTACCTGAATTCCCTTTTAGGGGAGGAAATGCAGACAACTTAGGCTCCAATCCTGCACTTCAGTGAGATTCCACACAGGTAAAAGCCAATAATATAAAATGTGTGCTTTAGAATTCTATATTTAGGGGGCAGGAATTGTGCCTTTCAGTTGTTTGGAAAGCACTTAGCAGATTGTAGGTGGTACTGCAAAATAAATAATTTCAGCCTAAACACTTAAAGTTTAGCAAAACTATAAGCACCTATAAACAGGATCTTATAATGGAAAGTGTCAGGCAATCTTAACTCTAAGCAAAGGCAGGATACAAAAGTAATTTAGCCAGAGATTTCACCGATTTGTAGGGATAAAAATGCAACCTTGTGTAATATTAGATGTGATGTCATAAAATGTCTTCCACATTTTACCAACCAGCTCTACTCTGTAGCAGTGTTAATTTGGCCACACTGGAGGTATTGCAGATGTTATGGTATGTAAGGGACCAATCTTGCACACTCCTTGATATGTTCCTGGGACTACTTGTGTGAATAAGGAGCAATCGTGAGGAAAGATTTGCAGGCATACATCTTTAGCCAACAATTTATTAAGATCTACATTCACCAAGCAAATCAGGAGTTAAAAAGAATGTGGCTTAATTGGCCTTACTCTCGAATTTATTTATTTTACATCATTGATGAATATTTCTTGACCTTGATTTTCGTATGTGTAACCTTTATATATAATTTTCATGTCAATTTTCAACTGGCAAAAACAACCAAAAATGAGAAATGTAAGAAACAAAGTTCATCCCTTCCAGAGTCTTACCCACAAGCCAGATGGAAACCTGTATTTCATAACATCTCACCAGCATAGTTCTATGAAGTGTGTTTTTCATGGGGTATTCACTTCCTCCAATCACCTGTGTGGTTTTTACAAGAATAAATACTGGAGCTTGGAGTAATTGTGCATCAATACTTTTTTTCTGAGAACTTCACTATGTGTCTGGATGAAGTGTACATTTCAAAAAGTGCAAACAACACAGAACTATACAGGTGCAGCAGCTTTGTGAAAGGCTCATTCTATTCAGACATCACACTCTTCTTCTGGACTGGGAAACCCTCCTCCCACACACACCCCTGCCCTCACCACCCTTCATTAGGTAGGAATGGATATGAAGGATTTGATTTTTCCACTGCGTCTGAGCTCTGCTTCAACACAGTGGAGAGGGGAGACTTCCACGGAGCTGTGTCTGCACCCTGATTCTCAGTTGCCCAGGACAGCTTTAACTTATGCCACTGGAGAATCGAGTGTAACAGAGTTTCTCTCTTCTTCTCCACACTCATGATGCCTTCTCCTTTTTCTCCCTTCCCTGGGAAGTGAGGGTTCTGGCACAAGAGGCAATGATTCCAGGTAGCAGAGCTGATGCAGGAGGCAGTGGAACCCCTCTGCCAGCCATACACCAGTGGAGATCCCACCTGTGGGGGGAATGTTCCAGGCCAAATCTCTGGATGTTTTAAGTTCACTCGGTGCTGCATAGGTGGTAGATGAACAGAGAATCTGGCCAAAAGAGAATTACCTGCTTCTTTTTTTTTAATAAAGGTATCAATTATCTGGCATGTCTGACACATTCCTAATTATGGTGTGTCTGCAAAAGATGAGGATCTCAAAATCTGTGTTACTGTTTCTTTTTATGAATCAGCACCACATCATGAAAGTAATTATTTTGGAAATGGAGGGGAAAAAATGAGGTCATGATTTACTTTCCAAAGGTGGAAGGTAATGCAAGAGAGTACAAAGCAAGAGGGGCAAGACTGAGACTTGACATCTCACCCTGTGCAAAGAAAGGCATGTGGATGCACTGCCCCAGTCACGGGGGAGGACTCATGCCTTGGTGACTTCTTCCATTAGGGAAGCAATGTGGTACTACCTTTCTATAATAAACAGCCTTCCATCTGCATGTTGGTGAATGCAGCCGAGACTCCACTCTACTCCCCACCCACTGACATGGAGGAGAAGTAGCAGCCTCTCAGAGTCTGCTCTTCCATTGCATACAGAGAAGCGATGCAGATAAGCTGCACAGTGGAGTGAGGGGGCTCACTCCTCTTATTCCATTGTGCGTCCTTAGAGGGAAAGTCACAAGGACCTAAGTAAGGAAGACGCTGAAGTCATTTTCAGGGGGATATTGAGAAGAAAGTATAATATTTGTGACTATTTAATAGAGGTTTTCAGAATATAATTTTAAATTGTCGAGAGACAAAGTGGGTGAGATAATCTTTTATTGGACCAACTTCTGTTGGTGAGAGAGACAAGCTTTCAAGCCACACAAAGCTCTTTTTCAGGTCTGGAAAAGGAACTCCCAGTCCCAGCATCACAGCATAATGCAAGGTGGAACAGATTGTTTAGCATAAGTAGTTAGCACATACTGTAAAGGACCATTCAAGGCAGAGGGGCCCATTAATATCTCTGCAGTCATAGGACAAAAGGAGTGGGTTACAGCTGCTTGTAATAAGCCATAAATCCAGTCTCACTGTTCAGTCCATGATTTTTGGTGTCTAGCAGAGTAATGAATTTAGGATGTCAGGCTCATCTTTTGAAAGCATTGCACAGTGTTGTTTCTTTGAGGAGGAGGACTGATAGGCCAGATATAGAGTGATTGTTTTTGAAAAGTGTTCCCCCACAGGTGACGCAGTGTTTAAATTATGTAAATCATGGTTCCTTTGGTGTTAAAGTAGATATTACTAATAATATTTGGGCCTTTTATCACACTTTCAATTCAAAGATGCCACAGAGCTTAATAAACTAAAATTTACAATGGTGTGTGGGAGTAAGGTAAATATCTAGTATGCCCAGTCCCAGATAGGGTAACTATGGCAGAGAGAGGTTAAGGAACTTGTCCTGGGTCACACAGGAGGTCTGAGAGATCCATGAACAGAACTCACATTATTGCTTTAAGTGCCAGACCATCTGAGATGGGAAATTGCAGTGTGCAGACATAGTTTATTTTTGGAGGCTACAGGAAACAAAACTATTTGCAGGTAACACCAATCCATCACTATTTACAAAAGCAGCTGGAAGATGTTTTCATAACTGGAAAGAGTTCTGCAGTGGGAGTTATTGAGTCAGGAGAAGTGGAATTTTGTAAGCTCATTCCTCAGGGAGTGAGTGGGGGCAGGCATTTCATCTGGTGACAGGATGAGATATCAGATATACTTTTTGACTTTTATAAAAAAGAGACCATTCTTAGGTGCTTTCTCTTGTTCAGAAAACTGATTTAAAAAGCTTCTTTTCAGAGCTACTTCAGGAAGCTCTATGGTAGACACCAACTTGTGATCCTCTGCCTTCAAACCAGGTTATCTTTTGTTCTTATTTTCTTTTGCTGTCTAATTAACATGTTTTAGAAATTGTCTATACAGTGAGTGCCACTTTGGAGATAGCATAAGCATCTACCCTGTTTTCATCCCAAGGAATAATAGCCTAGAAGTATCAAAAAATATTTCATTATGCTGATATTAAGTTAGAAAAGCAAGAAATGCAGGAAAAACGTATTTTTCATTTTCTTGGCTGCATGAATTTTGTGATGTTAGTATTCTCAGAATTCCAAAACATCTATATTCAGAGACTGCATAAATGTATCCAGCTGGGGCTCCCCAGGTTGTCATCAGTGTTCATGTCCCTAAGAATAAGTTTCTATGACTGTCTGAAAAGTGCTTTTATCACATTGAGCAAGTCTGGCACATGAGGGGGGAAAAGCACCACCGCATAGATGTCCATTATGAATCTCTTCCTACAAATAGGCTACTCTGTTTAGAGCAGGTCATCATGGGTGAATCTCATATGGAATGTGGAGAGCCAGTGCAAGACCCCCCCTGCACCACATAAGCCCTGCACAACAGCCAACTGGGTGAACATGGACAGAGTGGGTGCCTGCATATCACCTGTATGCAGCAGAAAAAATCTTCACAGGTCAACATGGAAGGCTTGGAGATGAGCAACTGCAAAGTCCATGTTTATGGTTTCTGTTCACAGCATTCACACAGAGAAATTAGATAACATAAATACTGTTGCTGGAAGGTTGCAACATAACCCTACTTTATTTCTTAGAATTCAGAATGACAATGCACAAGAACCCAAAACCAGAGAGAGAGGGGAAAAAAACCAGGTTGTTCCCTAAGACAGACCTATGACTCACCCCACCTTGCTTTAAGCTGGCTCTGCTCCTGTGCTTTGCTACAGAGCCCTCTTGCCTGCAGTCAGGGCAGAAACACTGCCCTTCCCTAGGATCTTACAGCGGTCGCTTGAAATTCCAACACAGTTCTCAAGACACCACATTTACCTTGATTGAAAGTCCCTCTGTAGCAGGCACAGAGGCAGTGTCTGCTATTCCAATCCATAAGCTCTTCAAATATGATGTGGAAATTTACAAGGAGATTTGAATAGTAAGAACCAGTTTTGAGCTAGAGGGGTACAAGAATGTTGGAAACAAGTCAGCACTTCAGATTGGAGGAGTGTTTAACATTGAGTTGATAAATCAAAGTTCATTTTGACCAGTTACTCCATACTTTGCTGAAGAATGCTACTCAGCTTCAGGTCATACCAGTGTTGCGGGGCTAGGAGTGCTATAATTACATCTGCTTGTAATTTCTAGATGTGCCTTTTCGATAAAGCAGGAATGAGGATGAGAAGTGGGGGAAGGTGGGAAAAGAGATTTTTTTAGAACCGGGAAAGAGCAGAGCACTCCATGAAGTTGAGTCAATATGGATCTAATTTACCTGTGCGGTGCTGAGATGCTATGGTGATGAGCTTTATAAAATGCTTTGAGATGCACACTGCTGTTTTTGCATAGCATCCTAGGGCTTTCATCACTTTTTAAAAAGAAATGAAGAGTGGGAAGTGAGGAGCGGGGAAGGAATTAAGCAGCCTCAAACCCACAGTTGTCCCCTAAAGCTCCAGTCCTGCAGTGAAATCTGCATAGAAAGATTCACATACCAGATGCTTTCCACTGCAGAATCAGGCTCTAATTCAAGGATGTCAGAGATGAGTATTTTCTTCTCACCTTTGCTCCTGTCTTCTTATCCTGCAGAAACTGCACCGACTCCACTGGTTGTTCATTCACAGTGCCATCCCTCCACCTATACCACTAAAGTCCCCATGCAGGGGTCTGTTTACAACTTCCTCTGTGCTTTCAGACCTACCTCCTCAGGACCTAAGAGGAGCAGAGGTCCTTTAACCTTCTGGGCTGATGTGCTAATTGGCTCTTTCTGTCATCCAGCCTGCCAACCTGATTATTTAATTACTCATCTTTCTCTGGAGGAACGAATTGGTGTCTGAGTGATCAGAGTGCAGGCTCACCTGTTCACTCCTGTACTCTGTTACATACTCCTTTTTTACTGTCTCGTTAAGGAGAGATGACCCAAGGCACCTCAGATCAATATCCTTTCAGGTTGCTCTAGATGTTCTCAGTTCGAAGCTTTCCATACAGCATATGCAAACACAACATGTACAGTGTAGCTGCAGCTGTTTTTTATGCAAACCATATATTCAAGAGGAGAGTTTATTGTGCTGCAAGTTGAGCCAACAGGGTTGGCCGTTTGTTTGTTTTTTGTTTTGATTTGGTTTTTTTGGTGGGATGACTTTGTTTACAGTAAAGGATAATGAGTCTGCAATAGCACATGGGGTATAACTGCAAGAAGACAACTGAAAGTCATTTAATGGAGCAGGGAAATATAGTTCAAAGACTCTTGATTCACAAACAGTTATGTACTGCTAAAAAAAAAAGTGTGGGGGGAGAAGCTATGTGACTTAGTATAGAACTAGAGAGTCAGCATGAAATGTTTTGTCTTTCATATTGCACAACCAAATCCGGCTTACATATTTCAAGAAGAAATGTGTCTGACTATGGCTTTCTTTTTTTTTAATTGTCTTGGGATATATTATTTTTCTCAATATAATAATTTAGTGTCCCACTTTCCTGTTACTCCTAGGCTTTTTCCTTCTTCCCAAGCCACAAAGACAGCCAGTGCTGAAAGTTAGTGGGGCACCTGCTATTCTCTGCATTTAATATGTTAGATGGGGCAGGTTTTTGATACTGCAGTCTGCAGCTACAGAACATTTTCCATTCTCCAAGAGTGATTAAAATTCTATAGGACTCTAGACAGTAATATATTTTTAAAGATACCTTCAAGAGATCATGGGACTGAGAAGTAATTATTTCTCCCATCATGCAGCTGATGGTATTATCGTTATCACTATATCATGTTATCACTGTTAAGTCATTTTTTGAGACTTCCTTCTCATCTTGCATAAAAACTGTAGAGTGCATAAAATCATATACAAATACTCTTCCTATTTAACAAGCTAAATATGGATGAGTTGTAGGGAGAACTGTTCTCCATCAAAATTTATCTGGAAGATGGCAATAAAAGCAATGTATTTAGTTAGGTCCTGATTATAATGCTCATTGAAGGCAATGGTAGGTGGATCAGGCCTTTATTACATTTTCTCACTAGAGTTTCCCTCTGACTCTATCTTAAAATACACGAACCCTTGGACTCTTCCTTCTTTTTCTCAACCCCTTTCCAATAAGCTTCGTGTTGCAGCAACCATAGTTCCAGTCAGAGCTGAATGCAGTTTCCTTAAGAGACTACCAATGCTGCTGCTGTGTTGGTCAGATGGGTTGCTTGCTTTAGAGTAGTACAGGAGTCTGAGAGCAATGTTTCCATTTTGCTTCTTATTCCTTGCTAGTCAGAAGTTTCTGTTAAAGTTTCCAGTATCTTTTGTGGTGTATCATTGTGCTGCTGCTAGACTTTTGGGCCAACCCCATTTTGGTTTATAATATGCTTGTTCAAACACATTTTGAAAGTTTAAAAAAAAAAAAAAAAAAAAAAGGCAAAAGCTATGAAGGTTGTGATGAGAATTGTAGAACTCTACTGATGAAAAGTTGAACTTTTCAATATTTAGGAATCTGACATGCATGTATTAAGAATATGTTAATATTCTAATTGTATCATAAACTGAGTATTGTAATGATGAGACAGTCAGGAAAACCCAATTCAGTTAGACAACCACGCTCACAAATTGCAGATTCTAAGATGCCTCAGTAACACGAGACTGTGAAATTGTACTCATTTTACAGTGTATGCCCACTTCCAAGAGAAACATGGCTTTCTTTTTTTTTAATTGTCTTGGGATATATTATTTTTCTCAATATAATAATTTAGTGTCCCACTTTCCTTAATTGATTTTTGAGCAAATACATGTCTGCCGCTGTCAGAAAGTATTTTGATACATGACAAAGACATATACTTAGCTCAGACTGTATGTAGAGAGAGTATCAACATAGCTAGTTGGGGGGAAGAAAGAGGAGTTTGATAATACAGAACAGTAGGGCATCATCTCTATAAGTCTGTGAACGTAAGCACCTAAAAATGTCCGTTCTGGATCAGACCAATTCCATCTAGCCCACTATCCAGTCTTCTGACGGTGGGCAATGCCAGATGCTTCAAAGGCAGTGAACAGAACAAGACAATTATCGAGTGATGCATCCCCTGTCATCCAATCCCAGCATCTGGCAGTCAGAGGCTTAGGGACACCCAGAGCATAGGAGTTGCATCCCTGACAATTGTAGCTGATAGCAATCAATGAACCTATCCTCCATTGATTAACCATCCTTATCTAATTATTTTTTAACCCAGTTATAGTTTTGGCCTTCACAACATCCCCTGGCAACAAGTTCCACAGGTTGATTGTGCATTGTGTGAAGAAGTATATCTTTGTTTTAAACCTGCTGCCTATTAATTTTATTGGGTGACCCCTGGTACTTGTGGTATGCAAAGGAGTAAATAACATTTTCACTTGCTCCAGACCATTCATGATTTTATAAACCTCTTATCATATACCCCCCACCCCCCCATCTCTTTTCCGAGGAAAACAGTCCCAGTCTTTTTAATCTCTCCTCATACAGGAGCAGTTCCATATGCTTAACCATTTTTGTTGCCCTTTTCTGTACCTTTTCTAATTCTAATATATCTTTTTTGAGATCGAGCAACCAGAACTGCATACAATATTCAAGGTGTGGGTGTATCATGGATTTACATAGTGGCATTATGATATTTACTCTCTTATTATCTATCCCTTTACAAATGGTTCCTAACATTCTTTTAGCTTTTTTCACTGCCGCTGCACATTGAGTGGATGTTTTCAGAGAACCGTCCAGAAGGATTCCAAGATCTCTTCCTGAATGGTAACAGCTAATTTAGGTCCCATCATTTAGAATGTATAATTGGGATAATGTTTTCCAGTATGCATTACTTTGCATGTATCAGCATTGAATTTCATCTTCCATTTTGTTGCCCTATCAACCATTTTTGTAAGATCCCTTTGTAACTCTTCAGAGCTGCTTTGGACTTAGCTATCTTGAGTAATTTTGTGTCATCTGCAAGTTTTGCCACCTCACTGTTTACCCTTTTTTCCAGATCATTTATGAAATGTTAAATAGCACTGATCTCAGCACACATCCCTGGGGGACTCTGCTATTTACCTCTCTCCATAATGAATATTGACCATTTATGCCTACCTTCATTGCCTGTCTTTTAACCAGTTATTGATCCAGGAGAGAACCTTACCTCTTGTCCTATGACTGCTTAGTTTGCTTAAGAGCTTTTGGTGAGGGACCCTGTCAAAGGCTTTCTGAAAGTCCAAGCACACTGTCTGCACTGGATCACCTTTGTCCACATATTTGCTTACTCCCTCAAAGAATTCTAATAAATTGGCAAAGCATGATTTCCCTTTACAAAAACCATGCTGATTCTTCCCCAACAAATCTTATTCATCTGTGTGTCTGATAATTCTGTTCTTTACTATAGTTTCAACAATGTGCCTGGTACTGCTGTTAGGCTTACTGACCCATAATTGCCAGGATCTCCTCTGAAGCCTTTTTAAAAAATTGGCATCACATTAGCTATCCTCCAGTCATCTTCTCCAGAAGCTGATTTAAGCAATTGATTACATACCTCAGTTAGTAGTTCTGCAGTTTCATTAGAGTTCCTTCAGAACACTTGGATGAATACCATCCAGTCCTGGTGACTTATTACTGTTTAATTTATCAATTTGTTCCAAACTGGAATAGATTTTCAAAGGAATGAAAGGTAATTAAGCTCCAAATGAAAGTCAGTTGGCATTGAGCACCTGGCTGCCCTTTGTACCTTTGTAAATCTCTCCCGTGTCTTACAGAAGATTACCTGTTGTTGGTAGAGAAATTTGCAGTATTGTTATAGCTATATTGCACCCAGGATATAAGAGACGCAAGTTAGGTGTGGTAATACCTTTTATCAGACCAACTTCTGTTGGTGAATGGTACAAGCTTTTGAGCTTCACAGAGCTCTTCTTCAGGTCTGGGGAAGGAAACTAGAGTGTCTGAGCTTAATACAAGTTGGAACAGATTGTTATAGATCTTCTACTTTCCATCTCCCAACTCCACTGAAACCTATCATGATCTCTTTCTATACAGCATGCACAGAGGTAAAAAAAGCACACCTTTTTACTAGTAGGAAAGTACAGTAAGGAAATATTCTCTCGCAGTTTATTACCAGGACCTTGGCTGGTGTATAGCCACCCCTGGATCTGATAGCAGGGTTCATCTGTTAGGTGACCTGTGGGAATTGCCCTAAAGAGACAGAGAGCTGTTTGGTGAATGAATAAATTCACAAAGAAATGCAAATGATTGAGTGGTATTCTGCTGTCCTGCTGTTTTATTAACATCTTTACATAATCAAAGGTGCATATCACTTTGGTATGTAAGTGCTGTTACCACAACTCATCAGTGTCATGTCTTGCAGCAATGTCATCGTGTAAACCGAGCAGTGTAATGCCAGCATGGTACTCTGTGATTAATGTTAATGCCTCTCTGCAATACCCTTCAGTTCTCTAGTGTATCTTCTCTATGATTCTCCTAGCTGCTGGGAAGAAGAGGAGAATAGTGTTTCCTTTCTTTTCCCCCTCTTTCCACCATTTCTGGCTGATAAGAGGAGATGAATGTTTCTTCTCTTTCCCCTCCTCCCCATCCTGGCTGCTGGGGGCTGGGAGTGGAGGATTTCCTCTCTTTCCCTCCTATCATCTCCCAGTGCACTTTCATGACTGCTGGGAAAATCAAAGAAAGGCTTTTCGTGGTTTCAATCCATTTGTTTAGCAGTGCCTCAGTCAGTTTGGCTATTACTGATGTGATTGGAAATGCAGTCAAATACATAAACACTGCAACTATGCAGCTCTGAGAAGATATACGTGGCTCTAGACAGCCGTAAGTTATTTATCACAGATGTGATGTCCTGCCTAATCAATTAATTGTGATTATTAAAAGCTGTCGGGAAAGTACATTGATGTCTTTTGATCTTTACCATCTTCTATTTCAGCAAATGCTTGGCTTCCTTGAGAAGCAGTAAGGTTGAGGATCAATTGCATCGGAGTTAATTTCACCATGGTGATGACAAATTTGGTTTTCTAACAGTGAAGAAACTAAGTAACCTCTGCTAGTTGAAAAAAATGCACGTTTTTTTATTTCCCTCTGCAAA
Organism: Emydura macquarii macquarii; assembly: GCF_026122565.2. Lineage (NCBI taxonomy): Eukaryota > Metazoa > Chordata > Testudines > Chelidae > Emydura > Emydura macquarii. The sequence goes on along the minus strand of NW_027132308.1, from coordinate 990,161 downwards.
AAATTGAAATTCTGAAGGAAACTACAGCTATACCATATTAAACTTCAGGGTTAAAAGCTAAAATATAAATTGATTTAGTTATCTCTCCTGTGTAAAAAGTAAATGTTTGGCACACCAGTGGGGCTGCTTATGTATATATAGGCAATATAAATATAAACATTGTTTGCTTTCCTCTCTGTTGTTGTTGTTGGTTTTTGGGGGGGTTTTTTTACTCAAAAAATACACATTAAATTATGTCACAGTGTATTCAGACTTTTCACATGGATATCTGCATTAAACCCAAATCCAAAATTATGTAACTATCACTCTATAAAATATTACAGCTTCATCCTTTTGCCCCCTACTACTATATTAGTCCTTGTGGATTATAGGGATGATATTTAGATATGTGACTTGCTTGACATTTCTGGTTTTTATATTTTTTGCCTTCTGTGTGTGAAACTATAAATGCAGGATTTATTGCTTTTTGGTTGAGTATATTGTCAGATCACTTAAGGAGATGGAATAATTTTTACAGTGTTTTAAAACAAGTCTTTTAAAACCAAATTGTCAATGATTAGTTGAACTAAAATGAAAGAAGCTTTAATCTGAAAAAATAATACAGATTGTGTTCATGTTGGCTGCAATGAGCAGAGTACAAATATTAGAACATGGTAAGGGTTTCTTAACAATCATTAACATTTTATGAGAAATAAATCTAATAGGCAGGCCTCATCAACTTATAAAAAATAATGCTTATTTTATTCACTAACTAAAAATATAAAAAATTGTATCAGACTGTTGTGAAATATGCTCATCACAGTCATTAGTGATGAATACTAGTTATACTTTGCACTTGCAGTCCTGGATTCTTTCATCCAAGATCTTAAGGACTTCACAGACATTAAGCTTCAAAGCACCCCTGTGATGAAGCTATTATTATTGCTGTGATACAGATGGGGAAACTAAGGAACTGAGGTTATAGGCCTGATTTTTCAGAAATGTGGAACAACCACAACTGCCACTGAAGTAAATGCTCAGAAATTTGAAAATAAGGCCCAATGTGATTTGACCAAGGGGACGTACCAAATTTGTGGCAGAGCTGGGGATGGAAATCAGGATACCTAGGTTGCTCCAACCACTGGAAAATTGTTCTTCTCATTAGTGGAGGTAGGGAAAACCTGTAATGACTCTCATCCTGATTTTTACCCAAACTGTAGAACTCAAACTAGTTCTATAATAAATTGTTACAAGTAGCCAGGTTGCCTCGTTCTCCACTTAACAGGTTTCCTTCTCTTTCTTTTTAAGTTGCAGCTGTTTTATCTTAAACTACAGAACAGGTTGTGGTTGGGCCAGCACAGGGAGGATTGCATAGAGGGAACAACGTTTACACCCCCGGGTTGGAGCCAAAGTGTAGAAGCCTCCTCATGCCTCTGCTTCCTGCTCCCTACATAGGCAAGGTACAGAGGGGAATGCATACTGAACTCCTGTTGCAGTTACCCTGTTGTGTTACCCTGAGGACCCAGGGCCCTTCCATACATCTTAACTTGACTTTAAAGTAAGAATTGATAAAAAGAATTCTAAGGGCCAGGTTTTTAAAGATGCCTGAAGATGCAGATAGGAATCTAGTAGGATTATAAAAGGCACCTAACTCCCATTTAAATCCATGTGAGTTAAGCACTTGGGCACTTTTGAAAATCCCACTAGATCTTTTGGCCCCCATATACCTTTAAAAATCTTACCCTAAATTCTTAGTGTGTTCAGAAGGCACAGGTGCGTCTACACATCAGTTCAGAGAAAGCACTTAAATGTGTGTTTAAATCCATCCCTGTTCAAGACAGCACTTCAGCAAGAGTCTTAGGTTCTTACAATTAAACATGCATTTTACTAGAACAGTGAATGTGGTTCCTGTTTGTTTGCTTGCTTGCTTGCTTGCTTGCTTGCTTACTTGCTTACTTACTTACTTAAAGCCCCAGCTTCTGCTATTGCCTGAGAATCTCTGCTTTCATTTAAAAAAAAAGTTTCTAGTCCTCATAGTTGCAGAGTAAAGCTTGAAAACATGATTTCTACAGGTTCTAACACCAGCTAGCAAAAAAGGGAAAACACCATTATTTTTTAGAATACACAGGATGCTGGCAATACTGTGTTTGGAACTTGACACACATATGGATATTTTTAGTGAGCACAAGTCCATGTTTTATATCAATCTTCTGTACCAGGGGTGACCAGATGTCCTGATTTTAAAGGGACAGTACCGATATTTGGGGCTTTTTCTTATAGAGGCACCTATTACCCCATTCCGATTTTTCACATGTAATAGGCACCTCTATAAGAAAAAGCCCTGCATATCGGTACTGTCCCTATAAAATCAGGACATCTGGTCAGCCTGGTAGACAAAAGTATCCACAGAAAAGAGCCATATAATACAAGTGAAACAAGACAATAGCATTCAGGATTAATTTCTAACAGATAGGCTAAAATGTATTTTGTGTTCAATGAATTGAAAATTTACCACCCAGACTCTTTAAGTGACTGATTCCAGTCTTATTTATGCCAGTGTAATTCCACTGCCTACAATACAGTTATTTTTTATGTATTTTGGTATGGGATCAAAATCAACCTCAGTCCCTAAATAAATATAATTATTAAAAATAGACAGTGTCTGGCTTACGTATGTGTTGTCTAATATTAGACAAACTTCAGACAGTCATTTGCTCTAAAAGTCCTTTTTATAAAATTTATAATTATAAAATTATTTATATTTAAATCTGCCAAATTATTACAGGCTGAGGCAACAATATAGTAGAACCAAAGCTTATTGTCCTTAGCCAGGGTTAGATTGTGCCCTCCACATGAATTCCAGTAGATCTTCCCAGACCGAGGGAGACAACTCTGAAACACAGATCCTGTGGAAGCCTCTCCAGTAGTTCCAGGTAGACATGGCTTTGTGTTGTCATATCACTATTCTTGAGAAAAAATTAATAGGATTTTGAATTACTATAAAGTGAGCAGACCTCAGTTTTATTACTATCAAAAATTAAAAAAAATAAAATAAAATACAAATGTACTGTTAGTGGCCTGAGTGTTCTTTCATTGGTTCTCTCTACTAATTCTCTGGGTCAGGTAATGCCACACCTTGAAGCAAGGTATACAAAGTGGGGAAGGATCAGATCCTGAATTAGAAAATCTGGTTCCAAAATCTGTCTTTAGGCACAGGTCTCTGCCTCTCTGTTTCTTACTCAGATCAAACCTTAGCTAAAGTCGCATTGACATCAGTGAGTAGCGGTTGAGTAAAAACCTGTTTCCCTTCATGTCTTTTGTCCATCTTTAGCCTGGAAACTGTTCAGAGCAGGGACTGTCTTTTACTATCTTGACATGTTCACATACCGAAGTCACATTACCTCTTAATCCCAACATAGGGATTTTTTTAGCATAAAGAATATTGATCCCACTGTATTCATGGGTTGGGGGAGAGGCCAATTTGCCTCCATGTATTCATTACTCTGCATGCATTTTAAAAAAATCTTAAAATAAATAAAATGTGCTGTGAATGATGACATTCTGTGAATTTGATTTTCCTTTTCATGTCATTTAACACTCCATGTAACATTTGATGTATTAATTGAGAATTGTCAAATGACTAACAGGAGTGAAATAGAGTATACACTGCCACCTACTAATTTCTTTCTTTGTGATACAAAGGCACACCCACCTGCACAGACACCGATTCAGATGATGGTAATAAGGGAGTTTAAATTCCATGTTGAACCTGTTCCATGAATAAATAAAGAACTTTAGTTTTCCCTGCTTTCAATCATGCACTTTTTTCACCAGGGTGAAAACTCCAATTAAAAAAAAAATACAGAGCTTGTTAAGGTAATTGGTTACCTTAACACTTTGCTCTGTGTTTTGGTTTTTTATCGAAGCCCATGCGCAGCAACACCAGTCATTTTCTTAAGCAAAAGCATGTGTAGGAAAATAATTGCAAATGGAAGAGCTGATGGACTAAATGGGAGGCCAAAATGATCAAAGATGTATCCACCCAAAGGAGACTTTGCACTAAGCTGCAAAAGGAGTGGGCATCCTCAGAGAGGGAGTTCCATAGATCGGTTCTGTAAACCAAGAAGTCCCTAACTCAGTTCAATTCATCTTAAACGGTGGGACAGCATGGATCCACTTGTTTATTTCAGTTGTCTAAGTGGAGCAAACACAATTCTGAGAGAGAAGAAATACAATTATTTTTCATAAAGAATCCATGTTCTCTCTTGCGTCCAGTACAGCCACCAACACTCTGTGAATCAGAAGTATGCAGAAGAGGATCTGTAGTGAGCAATGTTTGACAGGATTTGTTGCAATTTAATTTTATCAATTTTCATTTAGTAGGAAAAGCAGGGAAATCATATTTTGAAGATTCCATGCAATCTTTAACCAACTGTTATCACACCACCAATTCACATCATGATGATGCCATTCATTGGAAGAGCAAAAAGCTCTTTAAAATATTAAACATTAATGTTAATATTAATAGCCTTCAGCCCTCAGCTCTGCTATGAAGAAGGGAAGTAGTATCGTCCCAATATAACAAATGAAAAATATTATGTGCTAATAGATTAGGACTGACATTTTTCAAAGAGGCCTAATAGCGCTAGGTGCTCAGCTCCAGTAGTTATGCTTCAGGTTGTGGAGGAAGTCTTTGGCAGAACCAGGAATGAAACCTGGATCTCAAGTCTTCCAGTCCTGTATTTCAACTCAAGATTTTCCTTCCTGCCGATCAGACATTGAAATCTCTGTTGATAGTATACAACACAACACCAAAGCATATGTGTTATTTAAAATCCCTTTTGTTTCATCCATTTAAAGCTATTGTTCAAGTTATCAGGGCTGTAGCTTTTCCTGGAAACAGAGTTCAGTTCTGTCAGAAGATCTGGGATTGTATGAACCAATTTCTGGCATGCATCCATCCCAGGGCATCTGTTGTAACAGCACAATAAAAAGGCATCTTTTTTAGTATACTGCCAACAATGCAATGAGTGCTTAAAATTATAAAGATGTGGGTGGTTGGTGGACATTGAAATCTGTGTGATGAATAGTTGTTATTTTGTGCTTAACGCTCTCACATTTTTTTCCAGTTTTGAATTAAAGATTATTATGTAGTTAATTTATTATTAGCATGCCAGCAGTGGTAATCAGCCCATTTGCTATGCTGAAATACTGTGGAACATTTTTGGGGAAAAGGAGACAGTAGTCATTTAAAAAGGTCTGTATTAAAATGTATCTATATTTTACATTGTTACAAGAATGCTATTATATAGTACACTTAATGACTAATAAAGATGAGATGGCACAGAAATAACAAGTGTCCCCAGGTATTCCAACACAAAGGAACTCTGAGCTTGGAAAGGGCTGCCCTTTTATTAACTTATGGCCTGATTCTGCCACCATTACACTGCTGAGTAGTTTTTTATTCCTAAATTAGCCCCATTGGATTCAGTTGGTCTATTCAAATAGTAAAATATCACTTTACGTAACTAAGGATGGCAAAATGGCCCTCGTTTTCTGTAATTGCTATCTTTACAAGGCAGTCCTAGGCACCTCTATATCAAGGTAATAGGTATTTGTAAATATAAAAAAGAGGCTGTATCATCCTGATTTGATTAACATATTTCCATGGTTCAATGTCATTTTCTTAAATGTCACATTTATGTAGTTGTTGCATGGATGATGAAAAATGGTGAATGGTAGGCTTTGCAGAATTTGGTTGTAGAAATAAGTTTTATTTTACATACCTTTCCACTAATTACTTCCAAATAGCCCAAAGTTTCAGATATTACAATGCAATGATGAACCAATTTAGCTTATATTTTACACTAGCAGGACATAGTATTGGTTTTCCTACATTATATCTATTGCTTTTTGGATTCTTAACCTTTTTTTCCCCCTCCCCTTTTCTCCCCACCAGCCAATCCTTGCCATCAAGTCAAGGTTCTCATACAACATTTAGATTCATACAGACTCTAAATGCTGGGTATATAAATAATGCACATGGATGAAATTAATTCAGATGTGTTATTGCATGACCGAAATGTGTATTTTCATAAAAATATATGAAAATAATTATTCAAAGAATGGCTCAAACATCAACAAATATCAATTATTTTATTTTACATATATGAAATGTTTATTTATGGAAAGCAAACATATAGAAAGATTGAATAGAAATGAATAATGGTATCCGACGTATGGCACAGAACTCACAGCTGATGGGGAGCAGCAGCCACCTGTTGACTCTCTCAGTTCTTGTGCTGGGAAATTTGCCTCCATCTCAATCCAGCGTGTCACTTTGGCCTTTTTCTTGGTATACAAAGCTGGCAGTTGAGCCACTATGAGAATCTCACCCACTGGCACTGTCCTTATGTTGTACCTATCCTAAACAGAGGAGTTCAGATGCCAAGATTTGTACATACATGAGTACTATATTGAATTTAAAAGAAACTTGGTATTTCTCTGCAACATCTGCACATATGTGCACACAAGTAAACTGAAGTTCTTCTGAATTAATTTGGACGTGAGGACATTCTTTTTATGAGACTGTTCATGCAATTATAGCCTCGTACATGCTGCAGGTTTTGACAGTGTATTTTCTTCTCTGGTTGAAGAGTGAGAAGGATCTGCTTTCACTCAGAGCTTAGAGTTGGTGGAAAGGACTGGATCTGTGGAAAGCAAGCAAATTATTTTGTCAAACTCTTTTCATGTCATATGTAGGTTTTATTAAACTAAGTACATTGATTATGCAATCTATTTTTTCTTTAAAAGATGTTCATGATAAAGTTGGGGATCTTTTATTCAGTTTCCAATAAACTCCAAGTGAAGGAAATCATAACCACATATACACACACATGCATTCAAGCGGTTTCATATTCTGATATTTTCCATTGTCCTTTTTATTACACCCATTTTAAATAAACTAACTCTCTCAATGAAGGAAATGGTCAGTAGAGGAAATAGTTGGAGTTTAATAATGGTTTGTTTAATATCTGATATATGAAAATATGCAACAGTACTGTATTTGTTGGAAAGATGGTAAGATAGAGAATCTGGCAAAAAAAAATCACTAACTGACCTGGGAGAATGTAATTTACGTCTCTGTAAGCGCGTTGGCTCTGGGGGAGGCCACAGCGGCTTCCTACAGACAGAGAAATAGCTCACGTTCGGCGAGTGAGCAGTCTTAGCAATACCTTTTAGGCAGGGTGAGCACCCAGTCTACCGCTCAGGCCCCCAATCTGGGCGTGCGAGCAAGGAGTCAGTTGCTCCAACCCTTAGGCAGGGTGAGCAGCAAGCAAGGCAACGGCTTCAGAAGCAGTCAGGAGAGAGATTCTCCTGAGGGTGGCTAGGTAAAAGGGAAGGGGAGGGGAGGGGGACGCAGGCCCACCCGTCTCCACTGCGTCCCAGCCCAGGGTCCTAGTAGTGGCAGAAGTGGCTGCCACTGTGTTGGCAGGGCTCCCGCTGCAACACACCGACTATATTGCGGCTCCAGCCACAGGCAGTGGCTGTCCCTGGGCTACTTCCTCCCCACTGACCCCAGTACCTGCCTCCTCCATGCTGGGAGGATAGTCCGCCTGGGGTTGCGCCGTCAGTTCCTCTTCATCGACCGGAGGTAAGGCAGGAAGCTCCTCTTCAGGGGGCAGCTCCTCAAGGTCGTTGTAGGTGGGGAGAGGCTCGGCCTCTGGCAGCTCCTCCAGGTCCTGCCCCACCTCAGGGAGGGGCTCAGCGGCCGGCAGTTCCTCCAGATCCAACCCAGCCTCCAGGGGTGCCCGCCACTCGGGCTGCTCCAGGGTCTCGGCCCAGTCCGGTGGTTCCGGAGCACGGGCCCAGGCTCGGGGTCGGGGTAGCTCGGCCCAGTTGTCCTGGCCGGGTTGCCTGGTCCAACTCCGTGAAGGCCCTATCCAGTCCCCAGGCCTAGGTGGGGCCGGGGTTCGGCAGTGGCTCAGCTCTGGCCTAGGCCTCTGCGGACAGGGCCACACGTCTGTCTCTGGCAGCAGTCTGGCACCTACTAAGCTCAGGGGCCTGGCCTTTATACTTCCCCTTCCTGTCGGGGCTCCGCCCCACTGCTGCCGATTGGACTGGCTGGGTGGTCCTATCACGGCCTGGGTCCCTTGTTGCCGGGCAGACTCCGTGGCAGGACATGAGGTGGTCCAATCAGGGTGCTCGCGCCCTTCCTCGGGCTCTGTCTCCGGGGGAGGCCACAGCGGCTTCCTACAGTCTCCCTGCAGAAGCAATGCCCCTTAAATCTATAGACATATATCCCCAGAAAATGCAGATGAAGGATTCTGCTTCCTTTCTCTTCTGGATGGGTCTTTTTTTGTAGCCAGCCATTATTCCTTAAAAAACAGCTTCTCAAGTGACTGCATTCACTGGCCTGCCACTCACCAATGAACTGTCCCAGAACTATCTTGCCTCTGATGTTACAGTTCCACCAAGAGGAAAAGGGGAGGCAAAAACGCAGTTGGTTTGAAGCACACACTTGATGCTGTGCAGTTGAGAGCATAAAAGTGGCATAGAGAAATCCTTTGCTTTATAGCAGCTGCTCATCAGGGAATTGAAGCAAAACTGCCCAAACTCTGGCTTAGTTGCCACTCCAGAGCTGGTGAGTAACCATAGAAGTTATCTGAGGCTATGTCTTCACCAACAGCAGCAAATTCGCTGCCGTCAGATCAACTTCTCTGGATCGATTGAGCGGTCAGTGAAGACCCGCTCAGTCGATCCAGAAATCAACATATTAAGACCACCTTCTCAAGTGGCGTAGTGCTGTGTTGACGGGAACAAAGTCGATGCAGTGCAGTGATGACAGTGCGCAGAACAGAAGCAGAGAAGTCGATGGGAGTTACGCAAGTTTTTTGCGTAGCTTGTGTAACTCCGGTCGACTGCTGCCAAATCTCCGAGGTACGTGAAGACAAGCCCTGAGATGCCACAGATTACCATCAGCAACATTTCTTTCTTTCTTTCTTTCTTTCTTTTTTCTTTTAAATGGCAAGCACTGTAGTAACAGGCTGGGATTTAAAGTCTATGAGGATGCTGGGAGGATTTTCACAGTTGAAGTGGGACAAAGGTAAACTGAGTAATTTAAGCACTGCAAAATTCATTAAATTCTGGCACTGTGATGTAAGACTAAGATTTCCAAAGGGGCTTAAATGAGTTAAGCACCCAAATTGCGGAGCATTTCAGTAGGATTTGGCCACCTTACCTCACTTGTGATCCTTGAAAATCCCAGCCAAAATTTCTAAAATTTGTAAATGTAATAAATCATGGATAAGTTTTATGTGTGTTGGGATTTTTGTTTTGTTTTGTTTTTGGGTTGTTTTTTGCAATTGATCAACCAGCCATAGCATCCTAATATTGCTATAGAAGAATTAATTAAATCTTCGTCTGTAACGTAAAATCTGAAACTTTTCAAATGAGACCAAAAAGTGAGGCTGCCTAAGTGATAAAACAGTTAATAAAAGTTGACTGTTTGTCCTACACCATCCTATGTTTAAAAAAATAAAAATAAAAAAATATTTTTTTACAATTTGATTCACAACCACATGAAAATTGAAGGAATACAGATGAAGCTACAGAATTGGTGTGTTGTACTTGTCTCCACAGTGTTGTTTTATGTGGGCAAACACAGTAAACACCTGCAGAAGGCTGTCTTTTTAAATTACATTTGCTGCAAACTATTCTGTTATTTCAAGACTCAGTTGTGTTGTGCTTGTCTTCTGTGAATGATCACTGCAAAATAATATAATTCTAAACCAGAAGACTTGAATGACAAAAGACTGAGCAAGGTTCACGTAGTGTTTGTGCTGGCTTACGTCTGGCTAAACTCTGATGGAGGATCCCTGAGGTGGAAGGGCCACCAAGGGTGGGAGACAAAGGGGATGAACAGTTCCACAAAACCAGCCAGGAAGTGAATCTGGCTAATGCAACACATCTTATCTGTATTCTTCTCCAACAATGAAGGGCTCCAATGAAGATCCAGCTATAAGCTAAAGTTGTGATCCACCCTTGGGAATAACAAGGCAGGACAGTAGTGGGAAAACTGCCTTCTTACTATAATAGTGACTCCCCATGGTCCTATGGCACAAGGGCTACACTGGTACAGGCCGATTCATATATTCCAAGGTTAGAAGGGACCATTGTGTTCATCTAGTCTGAACTGTAATGTCATTTTCTATGCACTGATGCAGATTAATACTGTATTTGTTTAAAACGACAGGAAGAATATTGTGGGCAGGCAGAACGTATTGTGCACAATCTTGAACTGGCAGGAAAACAGATTAGATGACAGAACAGGTTTTATTTATTTATATTAAAACATTTCCTTGATTCCCTATAGGATTTCTCATAATCTAAACAAGTTTCTTTGTCAAATCATAGAAGATTAGGGTTGGAAGGACCTCAGGAGGTCATCTAGTCCAACCCCCTGCTCAAAGCAGGACCAACCCCAACTTTGTCTTCCTGGCCAAAATGCCCTATGCTCCACTTGTACAGTTACTTCCATATACACAGCATCTCTCAAATTTATGTACAAAATTTGATTGCTTACTTTTGGTCCTGAATCAGCAAAGTACCTGGTTTACATCAGTGGAACTAGTCACATGCTTAAAGCACATGCTTAAATGCTTTGTTGAATTTAAGCCTGTTAGCTGTAACTCATGCACACTATGTTGGAGTAAAGTATCTGGGTCCTGGAGCAATATAAACCATTACCCCACACTGTTGTGATATTCACTATCTTAAAAATAAAAAAAATATTTTATATTGTAAGTACTTACTGTTTTCAAGAATGTGTCCTAAGACTAATCAACAATATATGGAGTAACCTTAAAACTTTTTTGCTGATTTTAGAAAACATAAGACTTTTTTAAATAAGAAAAGCACTTTATTTATCAGTAAAATTATCTGAGTAAAAATATAAATAAAAGTTCTGAAGGAACTCAAATATGAAATTGCAGAACTACTAATTGTGGCATGTAACCTATTGCTTAAATCAACCTCTGTACCAGAGAACTGGACGATAGCTAATGTCAATTTTTAAAAAGGGCTCCAGAGGTGATCCTGGCAACTACAAACCAGTAAACCTAACTTCAATACCAAGCAAAATGGTTGAAACATAGATAAATACAGTATGTTGTAAAGGGAAATCATGCCTCACCAATCTATTAGAATTATTTGAGGGGGTCAACAAGCATGTGGACAAAGGTGATATAGTGTACTTGGACTTTCAGAAAGCCTTTGACAAGTCTGTCACCAAAGGCTCTTAAGCAAACTAAATAGTCATGAGATAAGTGGGAAGATCTTCTCATGGATCAATACCTGCTTAAATGACCAAAAAAAAAAAGTAAAAATAAATGGTCAGTTTTCAGAATGGAGAAAGATAAATAGCTGTGTCCCTCAGAGATGTGTACTGGGACCAGTGCTGTTCAACATATTTATAAATTATCTGGAAAGGGGGTAGCAAATTTGCAGCTGATACAAAATCAAGATAGTTAAGTTCAAAGCAGACTGCAAAAGTTACAAAGGGATCTCACAAAACTGGGTGAATGGCGCATAAAATGGCGAATGAAATTCAGTGTTAAGTACAAAGTAATGCACATTGGAAAAAATAATTCCAACTATAAATATAAAATGATGGGGTCTAAATTAGATTTTACCACCCAAGAAAGAGATCTTAGAGTTATGGTGAATAATTCGCCGAAAACATCTGCTTAATGTGTGGAGGCAGTCAAAATAGGTAACAGAATGTTAGGAACCATTAGTAAAGGGCTAGATAATAAGACTGAAAACGTCATAATGCCACTATATAAATCCATGGTAAGTCCACAACTTGAATACTGCATGCAGTTCTGGTCGCCCCATCTCAAAAAAGATGTATTTGAATTGGAAAAGATACAAAGAAGGGCAACAACAGTGATAAAGGATATGGAACAGCTTCCCAACACAAGAACCAGGAGTCATCCAATGAAATTAATAGGCAACAGGTTTAAAACAAACATAAGGAAGTTCTTCACACAATGCACAGTCAGCCCGTGGAACTTGTTGCCAGGGAATGTTGTGAAGGCCAAAACTATAATTAGTTAAAAAAATAATTAGATAAGTTCATGGAGGATAGGTCCATCAATAGCTATTAAGCAAGATGATCAGAGATGCAACCCCATGCTCCTGCTGTCCCTAAATTTCTCATTTCAATGAGCTGGGACTGGATGACAGGGAATGGCTCACTCAATAATTGCCCTGTTTTGTTCTTTCCCCTTGAAGTATCTGTTACTGGCCGCTGTCAGAAGACAGGATACTGGGCTAGATGAACCATTGGTCTGATCCAGAATGGCCATTCTGATGTTCTCTGAATCCTTTTTAAAAGCTATATTTTGCAGGGATTCATGTGAAATTCTAATGTGTTCATGTAAATATTGGACCAGATTCTCGGCTGATTTAAATCTGTTTAGCTTCATTGGCCTAGCCCAATATCATCTGCAGTTGATCTGTCTAAGATCATACTCCCTGACCTTCAGTCTTGATTTGTGTTTTGGATTCAAAAAACTCAGCAAAAATCAGTGGGAAAATACCCAGTTTTATGCAGTTTTTCGTCAAATTAATGAATATTACATGTTTTTAAGGCAAAATCGTATATTGGCCCAAGTTTCACCAAAAACTTCGGAAACCTAAGCAATCCTATTGACTTACATGTTTTGAGTTTGTAATGAAAGTTGAAACAAGAAAAGTTTTTGTATGGCTTCTGGTTTCATTGTGAGCATCTTGCAGAGCTTGAATAGATCAACCCTTTCGAGAAGGTTTTGACCTCACAGATGAGTTTGAGCAGCCCTCAAATGGTAACAGCTTTTTCAAAAGATCAGGCTTATAAACTCAGTCCTAAAGTCTGGGTGAGTGCCAGTTTAGTTTTTACTCTGTCCATTTTCTTTTGCTGGTCAGTAACTTCTGTTCTAGTCATTAGTCATTTTCCTTGGTTTTGTCCCCCCACCTCCCACCCCAAAATATTGGCCTGTAAGAGGTGACAAGATTGAGACCTGCAGCCACAAATATGTGGTCAGTTTGTGCTATCCTTACATGGAGTAGTACCATACTTTTCAAACCATCCCATTGGGTTCAATGGGACTGTTGGAGGATCAAGATACAACTCGTGAGTAAACATGGCACAATCCAGTACTTGATATAATTTACAATCCTCTTTGCCCTTGTCTTGCTTTTTTTATTATCCCAGTCATCAATAGTGACCATTGTAATTAATGTAGAGTTCCCACTTCAAGTCTTTTCTTCCTCTTTTCTTTTAGTTCTTTTTTGTTATGCAAGCATGACAGAAATGTATTATCCCCACATGTTTTATTTGGAAATGTTATGCTAGCAAAACTGGCCAAAGTTAAAATCTTCAAATTTTGCTTTTTTGTCAGTCCTCACTGAGACTTAAATGGAATCCATATTTGAAGAAAATTAATTCAATATTTTTAAAGTTATGAATGTTTAAGATCAGCAGTTCCATACATGCACATTAGAATAATTAGAAACATCTCAGCTTCTCAGGGCTTGTCTACACAGGGACACTCAAGAGAATTAATTCAAATTAACTTTTAGAGCAGATTAGTTAAATTGCATTAAACCCCTCTGTGGATTTTTATTTTATTCAGAATTAAAGTGGCCTTAATTCAATTTAGCTTCATTCACTTCCAATAATAATTAAGATAAATCAAATTAAGGCCACTTTAATTCTGAATGAGAGCAACTAAACTACTTTATTTTCACACCTTTAGTTAATTTGGATTAATTTTTCTGTGTGCCTCTGTTTAGACCAAGTCTTAGTTTCCTAATTGAGAATTCTCACTGAAATTAAGATGAAGCTGTTTAAAGGCCAGCTGCTTAAGGAGGCTGTTATATAGGAAAACTTGTTAAGGGGGCATCTCAATAGTGTAAGTCAGAAGCACATAAGCATCATGGGACATCTGGCCACTGCATCAGAGTCCTGTATTACACAGGATTGTATTCTTAGGGTATGTCTTCACTCATGGTGGCACTGTTGGCACCACTGGATCAATTCTTCAGGATCGATTGAACAGCAGTGGAGATCCACTCAATTGATCTGGAAATCGACTCAATAAATCCATCCCCACAAAAAGGTTAATGGTGCATTGACAGGAGGGCATTTCCTTTCGGCGCAGCGTAGTGGGGATGCTGTGCTAATTAGAATTTAGGAAGTCGATGGGAGATATGCAAGCTAGTCTATGTAGCTTGCGTATCTCCCGTTGACTGCCACCGAATTTCACCGCGAGCGTAGACCAGGCCTTACTGCAATTCAGAGTCTGCAAGCTGTGTAGATATGGCCAGTCCAAGAAACTCAAGATCCAATGGAGAAGTTCTGTAAACTCCAAAAGACAAATAGCTTTGAGGGTTTTTTTACCCCCCCCCCCTCCTTTTTCCTTAAAAAACAAAAACAGGTAAATTACTGCAGGCAAACTAGCTTCTCTACAATATTAAAACTGGCATAGCAATCATTCAGAAATCTAGAAATTCCACAAGTTCAAGTCGCACTGAATTTGGTGATGCTATGTTTATTAACATCAGCTGAAGATCTGGCCCCTTGCATTCAGAAAGTGAACTTTTGCAGCATGACGTCTATTCCACTTTGTGGCAAAAGGTAAACATGGCTAAATGGAATTGGACCTTCCCAGTCTGGAACAAAAAGGGGAAATAAATTTTCTCATTCCAGGGTTTGGGGAGTAGACATTTCCATCTTATTTGGTTAGAAGTTTCCATCTCATTTGATTAGACAAAGTAAAGCTATAACTTGCAATATCAGAAAACAAGAAAAATAATGTCATGAGTGCACACTCAGACTTGAGCCTTTTTTTTTTTTTTAAAGAAGTCTGAAATACATTTCAATGTAAAAAGCCGTAGGCATCCAAGAGCCAAAGAACCTATGGAGTCAGCACCAACACTCTTATAGTATCTTTTCAGTGCAGTTTCTTTATTTAAAGTTTCTATTACAAAGGAGTAAATAAAGCAGAGTAAAAATCCAATAGCATTAAGCATCTGTATCCAGCTGGAAGAATTATTACAATGTTTTTACTGCAAACATCTGAGCAGTCTCCATACTAGTAACGAAGTCATAGAAAATAACACAATGAATGTTGATCTCATTGCAGTGTACAATAAATAAAAATCATTATTGTAACTAGTTCCATATAGGCAAATTTTTAGCTGCAGTTTTACAGACAAATTCTGCTTAGTTACTTCCTCTGTAGGAGCAGACATACTGGTCTATTCTGCAAAATTTAGATACATAAAAACAGACAGCTGTGAACTAGAAATTGGGTGGAGAAATGGTATATCATAAGAACTTATAAAACAGCACAAATCACACTATTACCTTTATGTAAATGCTATTTATAAAGATCAAAATCTCCAGAAACTGTCAAATTCGATTCTGCATCCCATTCTATCAGCATTTGTTTGTGTTTAATTGGTTACTAATGCTGTAATTATGATAATGAATTCCAGACTATTCAGTATCGTACTCCCGTTTCTACATATGAGATTACGTTCAAGCAATTCACTCTTAAGATTGATCCAGTCTTGCAATGGCAAGTCATAAAATGTATAGAATTTATCTCAGAAAGATTACAAAATAGTTTTAGTGAGTAAAGCGGCTCATGAATTTGCCTTCAACAGAACCAAAAAAATCAGTATCTGTCACTTACTGACTTTGTATTTTGTTCTTAAGTGGAGCCTCTGGGCAATACAAATAATACAAAATACTACTTAGGTTGAGAAACCTTTCCGATTTCTATTGGTGCCATTTTCCTTCCATAGTAATCAGTGTCTTAACTGTTTTGCTTTGTAATAACGTGAAGGCTCTTTAAAAATTGAATATGTTCACTTAAAAGATAATACCTGCACCTTATGGATCAGTTAGGAAGGCATATAGAGAAGGAGAGAAGGAAAACCCTGTCCATCTTTGCAAATGACAAAGAACACCCTGATATTCCTTTGAATTATTTCTACAACTGGAACATTTTCACATATTAATTGTTTTACAGATGTATAGAAAGAGACAGACAGACAGACAGAAACATAGATGGTAATAATCTGTCCAGTAAATAACTGAAGACCTGCATGTGAGAAACTTATCCTAAACAGAAGAAAATAGAGGATGGAAGAGAATTTAAGCAAAACTGTTATATGTATATCACAGAGGATATCTATACAAGCTGCTGCAGATATGGCAACTGAAAAATAACAATGAAAACTTCATCAAAAGATTTCTATTTACCTTATTGTTATCTTGGTTACATACTCAGCATTAGAGTTCAACAGGCAAGTTATGACCTTGCCAAACTGTTCAAATAAACATCTCCTTACGTTTGTCATCTCTAAATAATCAGATAGTTACCCAAAGTATTTACTTAGGTGATAACACCCAGATTTGCTACGCCATTCTCTTCTCAACAGAAATTTTTCCCCATGTCCCTATCTATGCATTGTCATTGCATAGAGGAGATAGCACATTGTAAAAGACATCGTAATGCTGCACAGTGCCTTCTGAGTAGCATTAAAGTTGGTGGATTTATAGTTATTTATTATTTATATAGTATATAATTGCACACAGCTCTGCACATGCTAGGTTAAAAAAACAGGTCTGTGCTTTCAAACATTAACAGTTTAACTTAGACAAATACAAGGAAATGATTCAGGCACAAGAAGGTATACTGAAAAGATTGAGTACTAACCCTTAAATATTTCTAAAGTAAACATATGCCATTTTCTTGTTTCGACAAATATCTTGGCATGATCTCATTATTCTTTGAGACTTACACTTTTAAGAGATTTCCAAGAAAGACTTTTTTGTTCAGGGACATTCGTTGTTATTTATTGCATGTGCGTTCTTGTTTGTGGATGTGTCCATATACATTTCTTTTCTCTCCCCTCTGTTTAATATGTATTTTTCCTTTTTTGTCTTTTTCAGGTATCAAATACACACAGGTCTTCAGCATTCTGTCATAAGGCCTACCCAGCCTAACTGTTTACCTCTGGATAATGTGACTCTACCTCAGAAGCTGAAGGAGGTTGGCTACTCAACACACATGGTTGGCAAATGGCACTTGGGGTTTTACCGTAAGGAATGCATGCCAAAACAGAGAGGATTTGATACTTTTTTTGGCTCACTCTTGGGCAGCGGGGATTATTATACTCACTACAAATGTGACAGCCCTGGGATATGTGGCTATGACCTATACGAGAATGACAGTGCAGCTTGGGATCATGACAATGGCATATATTCAACACAGATGTACACACAAAAAGTACAACAAATCTTAGCCTCTCATAATCCCAGGACCCCTATATTTTTATATATTGCTTATCAAGCTGTTCACTCTCCACTACAGGCACCAGGCAAGTATTTTGAACACTACAGATCAATAAATAATATAAACAGGCGGAGATATGCTGCCATGCTGGCCTGTTTGGATGAAGCCATCAATAATGTGACCCTTGCTTTAAAGAGGTATGGTTACTATGATAACAGCATTATCATCTACTCTTCAGATAATGGTGGACAGCCAATGGCTGGAGGAAGTAACTGGCCTCTCAGGGGAAGCAAAGGGACATATTGGGAGGGGGGAATCCGTGCTGTTGGCTTTGTCCATAGCCCCCTTCTGAAAAACAAAGGATCTGTGTGTAAGGAGCTTGTGCACATCACAGATTGGTTCCCTACTTTGATCACATTAGCAGAAGGGCAGATTGATGAGGACATCCAGTTGGATGGCTATGACATATGGGAGACCATAAGTGAAGGCAGACGTTCCCCAAGGGTGGACATTTTACACAACATTGACCCTATTTACACCAAAGCCAAAAATGGCTCCTGGGCAGCAGGCTTTGGGATCTGGAACACAGCAATTCAGTCAGCAATCAGAGTAAACCACTGGAAACTACTGACAGGAAATCCTGGATACAGTGACTGGGTTCCTCCTCAATCTTTTAGCAACACTGGCCCCAATCGTTGGCATAACGAACGAGTTTCTTGGTTGGCTGGAAAAACAGTATGGCTTTTTAACATAACTGCAGACCCATATGAGCGAGTGGACCTTTCTGGTAAGTATCCGGATATCGTGAAGCAGTTGTTGCGGAGACTTTCACAGTTCAATAAGACTGCAGTTCCTGTTCGATATCCAGCTAAAGACCCTAGAAGTAACCCTAAGCTCAATGGAGGGGTCTGGGGCCCATGGTTTAAGGAAGATGAGAAGAAAAAGAAGCCAGGTAAAAGTAAGGGAGAGAATAAACAAAAGAAGAACAAGAAAAAAACAAATCAGAAAAAAGGACATTCCTTAAATTGCCGTTTGCACCTTGCTGGTGGATAGGATCAACTATTGTCATTGCTTAAACCTTAGTCTGCTCCAACCTTTGGGAGCTCCTGACATTCCACCAGAATAGAAATACCAGCTCTGCACCACGATTGAGTGAAAGATCTCCCCTTCTGGTTTGTTCTCAGCACAAGTTATCCTGACACTCTACCTGAAGAAAATATAAATGCCCATGTGGCAAACATTCTTCTGTTCAGCACAAGTGATGTTTTCCTATCACTGCTACATTCCGTATAATAATGGATATAACTCAATTCTAGTATTTCTCTGTTTGAAGGTTACTTGGTGGGGTGATTCCATGCCCAAAATAGACTGTATATTTCAATAATGTTAGCAAAAAGTTACTGGTAGATTTTCCCAAACAGATAAAGATGATCTACAGGGAGAAGTAAAACCCAAAATCTGATTGTCATTTTCGGTTATAGTGGGTTGTAGTCACCATGTTGTGATTTTGTTTTTATTAAGCACAGCAAAAGATTAAGCCCCCTAATAGTCTATATACTTTTTTAAAAAGCTGCTTTTAATTAAATTGTGTCTGTCTTACATAAATGAGAGTTTTTTTGTCCCTGCATGTGCCAGATTACACTGGTGTCCAACAAAAATGAAAGCACACACAGGAATCAGCTTGTGCATGTCTCATATTATTTACCATAGGATAGGCAGAGATGTAGTCTTTGAGCACAGCACGAAAACGAATGTAATGTTCATACACTTTAATGTAACTCTCCTACAGTACATAAAAACATAATTTATTTTACAACACAAGTCAATTACTTCACTTATATTAAAGCTTTCACAATGGGTGATGCAAACCACCTTTTGTTTTATTTGATTTGATTTTTGTTCTGTCATTAGCGGTTTTATTTTACATATCCAAATCTGCATAGTACTGTAAAACCACAAATCACTGTAAACACTGCTAAGATGCAATAGAAGAATGATTCAGGTACATCATTTCATTATGTATTTGCCTCCAATTATTTTGAATGTATCAAAGTGATTATTTGACTCGGTAGTCACTTGAAAGCCTTGTTCAGTTTCTGTATAGAAGCTAGACTAGCTTTATGTTTTTTTGGGGGGGAAAGTTTACTCTAAACCTTTTAATTTATATATCTATTAAAATATTTTATTTTTATGGCATTGATAAAAGTATTCTGTCTCTCCTTTGCACTCAGTTCTTGTTTTTTTTAAATGATCTTGCTAGGCTTTTTGTTTTGTTTTTTAAATGCAGGCTTGATTTTATGACATTTCACATTTCTGAAATAAGGTTCCATCCTTCAAAGAGTTACTGAATTCAGGACCCTATTAAAACTTTGTCCTTATTTGCAAGGAGGCTAATTGAGAATTCTTCAATACCAAGATGGATGGTTACACTGCTTTTTTAATCTTGCTGTGTTACAGTAGGTAACGTGTTACATTAGGTAATGTAACTCAGAGTTCCCATGGTCATCGCAAATCTGTGTCTTAACATAACATATAACAAGTGAAATTAATGCCAGCTGATCAATATGCTAGATAGCCATCACCTACTTGTGGTAAAAATTTAAATTAGAATACCATTTCAACCATTAGAAACAGAGGTCCTGACTCTGACCTCACATCTGTGTAAAGCCATTGCAGTCAACGGAGTTATACCAGTATAAAATCTGTGTAAACTGAAATCAGAATCAGGTCCAGCATACTGATACAATTTCAAAAAATAGATTTTACTTGTATCTTTGCAGATAATATAACTGCTAATATCTTGTAACAAAAATCACTAGAGTGCAAATTTATATAATGTCATTAAAATCAAACCATCATCAATATAGCATCAGAAGCAAGTCTAATTTGTTTTCTGCCTTCAGGGATGGATCTGAAATATTTTTAAGGCAGCCCTGAGAAGTTTTCATATCATATGTCAAATAGGTAACTTTGAATAGGATGTGGATATTTAAAAAAATTTAAAGAGTTAAAATATTGGCCTAGAATTATGTTTACTGGGAGAATCTGGATTTGGGTGATCAAAATTATATGGCAAATCAGGGAAGAAGATGATTTTGAAACATTGTAGTGCTAAGGAGATTTCTTAACACACACAAATCACTCTTTGGTTTCATATGAAATACCACTGCACTGTGACCTGAGCCAAGCATCAGAAAACAGGTTTCTCAGTTGTCCTGTAGAAAGGACCAAAAATATTTAATCTATAGGGAAAAATCATATATTTGGCAGGACTGAGATGAGTTATTCTCTCAATTGCTTAGAACACAGCTCTTCAATAATAACACGGCAGCTAATTCATTTTATTACATCAACTTCTAGCAGACTGAAAGGACAGCTTCTCCATCAATTTCCTGAGCTAATAGAAATAAAGAGACTCTTAATAAAATGCCATCATCATACAATCAATGACTTCCCCTTTGAAAATAAGTTTTATGGTTTCCTTGACATTTGCTGGTCAAAAGAAACCAAAGACCATTATTCTATGACAGTATTTTATTCCATTATTATTTCTTTTTATTCAGTTATAGGGCAAAAGAAGTCCTTGAATGTAATCAGCATAAAATATAATGGTGGATCAGAAGTGTCTATATTCCTATATATATTCTACATGTGCCACAGGACAAAACATTTATAAAACCAGAGGATGCAACCAGTGTATATTTTCTAAAGGTTGCATTAGGTTTTAGTTCTGCTGTCCTATTAAAGTCAAGAGATGAGATACAATTAAACTAGTGAGCAAAAGCTCAGCAGGATTGGAAGTTGGGTTTTAAAAAGCCTGGAAAATTTTGGAAGCATATCTGAATCTTCCATTGAATATTTCCAAACCTTTACAATCCCCCTATCACTGCTAGCTGTTGCCCTCTTTGCTCACAATCCAGCTTGATTGTTCTCATTTCCCCAAGCAGACAGCTTACTCTTCCAACCCACAACAAACCCCTTCCGCCCCAGTTCCCTCTCTGTGATCCATACCCTTTGGTGATATCACATGTCTTCCACAGGACATTCTCTTTACTGAACTGTAGTGTGATAGCATATTAAAATTTCATGCACTCACAAACTCGAATGTGCCTCAGAATGCTTTGCTCATACTCTCTGCCAATCCCCGGGAAGTCATTAGAGTTGAACACAGCAACCACCTCAGCAGAGGAACCAGAATTGCTCAAACAATCCCATGTTCCAAAGCAAAATTAGAAGGCCTGTTGGATGTTGTACAGGAATAAGGAGAAGAAACATTACTTTTTTGAAGCAGAAAAATGTGTGCAAATTTACATTTTCGGGGAAGAAAGTCTTGCACCCTCTCATCCTTCAAAATTGTTCACTCTCCGTTTTGAAGTGTTCAAAGGAAGAATGGGTTTGTTGGGTTTTTTTTAGATGAACTGCAGTTCACCAGATCCTACTACGGGCACATGAACGAGATGGGGCTGGCACCATCTATGCGGGCTGCTCCTGACATCCTCACATGCTATCAGCGCTCTCTGCAGAAGCCTTGGAAGAGCCATTCTGAACAAAGATGCAGCATTTCTTCCTCTTTTCATGTGCAGTTGGAGATTGTTTTTGTGGGAGACCATCAACAGCTGCTTTCCTTCCTTAGCCCCAACCCTGCAGTTCATTACTTCCTCACAGCAGTCACAGTGCCATGCAGAAGGAAAAGCAGAACTGGGGAGTAAGAGAAAAGAGAGGGATCTAGGAGGGACCCCCCTTCTTCCTGACACATCATCTTTAGGTACTGTATGTCACCCTTATTTTCTTTTTGAAAAGCTGGCAGGACTGAAGTTTAATCCTGTCCTTTTCCATTTTTTGTTTCTCAACCCCCATCAATCCCTACCTAAAACTCCATCCAATGCTTTTAAAATTGCTTGCTGGTTTTATTATCCACCATTGGGAGTTAGTTATTTTGGATTTCAGCATGATGTGGAACTAGAGGCGTAAGAGTTTCCTGGCAGCAGGTAAAACAAAGGTAAGTGGAAGTGCATGCTAGGAATAGTAAATTATTCTAAACTGACAGTCTCTGTATATGACTCATTCTGTAGAATGTGAGGAAAAGACCATGGTTTACTGAAGCTCAGGCTCTGAAGATAAGCAGTCATCACTAATGGATGCTTTAACAGCCTAAGCCATCAGATCCCTGTGGCCTTTGGGACATGAGCCTTTTTGAAAAGTAGACTATGCAAGTAAAGCAAGCAACTCCTGCCTCTTATATTGAGATAGTGGATTTGAGATCAAGTTGGTAAAGAACACTGATGTTTCCAGGTATACAGAACTAAACTTCCTGGGGAAACTGAGGTATTGTCTAAACTAGTGGTTCTCAACCTTTCCAGACTACTGTACCCCTTTCAGGAGTCTGATTTGTCTTGGGTACCCCAAGTTTTTCACCTCATTTAAAAACTACTTGCTTACAAAATCAGACATAAAAATACATGTCACAGCACACTATTACTGAAAAATTGCTTACTTTCTCATTTTTACCATATAATTATAAAATAAATCAATTGGAATATAAATGTTATACTTCTATTTCAGTGTATCCTATATAGAGCAGTAAAAACAAGTCATCGTCTGTATGAAATTTTAGTTTGTGCTGACTTTGCTAATGCTTTTTTATGTAGCCTGTTGTAAAACTAGGCAAATATCTAGGGCGTGGTATACATTTACCTGGCGATTCGGTGGCAGTCGATGGTAGAGTAGCTTGCATAACTCCGGTCCACTGCTGTACTTCTGTGGGTGTCTTCACTGCACTGTGCCACTTGAGGAGGTGGTTTTAGTATGTTGATTTCTTGATCGATTGAGCAGGTCTACACTGACCACTCAGTTGATCCAAATAAGTCGATCTGACAGCGGCGACTTTGCCGCCGTCAGTGTAGACATACCCTAGGTGAACTGATGTACCCCCAGAAGATCTCTGTGTACCCCTGGTTGAGAAGCACAGAAACTTAATTATTTTGTACTTGTGCTGCACATTTCTAAATTCCACTTCTTTTTCTCTCCCTCACACATTCCATACACAAACACCCTTAGGAACCCCACGTACATTTGGCTAGCTTCCATTTACAACCAAATTTTAAGAAAAGTTTAGCTGTTTTTCAATTTAAAAAAAGAGCTAGAAACAACCGATTACATTTTGCAATAAAATTTTCATACATGGAGATCTTGTTACGAGCTAGGGACCACACTTTGATTTAACATTATTGTCTTTTATATTGAATTCTTGAAAACACTCCCTGCACCTGCTTTGTAATTACATTATGTTTGAAACATTCACAGAACAATACAGGTTCCTTCTGGTTGTCTCAATAAAATCTTTAAATTCCTATGGACATTAAGCAGTCATTTAAAGCCTAGTGAATAAAGTGTTGTCTGCCTTCTATTTCAAATGTAGCGAGTTGAAATATCAATGCTCGACCCATTCAGCACACAGATACATGATGATGGGATATGGATCTTTTCATCTCTTGGTTACTGATTCAAATCTAAATGAACTACACACTCTCCTTGCAAAAAAGTGTCTAGCCAGGGGGAAATTAATTCAATTCCCATAGGCAAGACAGCATGGAAAAGCTTGCTTTACCTACTCTGTGGATAAATAGAGGGCTTCAGTCCTGGCAGCTGCCATTACAGCACCTTTGACAAGCACTGAATTTTCAAATTACAAAAATATATAATAGACCTGCACACACATTCCACTTACTTAAAAAAAAACTCAAACACCTCACTATATTACACATGGATAATGATCTCTCTCCTGATATTTTCCCATATTTTAGAATCTAAAATTGAGATAATTCAGTTCATTTTTATTTCTCATTGGTAAAGCCTCTACTGATGTGTTCAAACATCACAGCTTGGTGAATGTATTTTATAGGAAAATCAAACATTCATTTGGTTCTAGTACTCTGTTTATTTTCTTGGTTTCCTAGGCAAGACAGAAGACGCACATTACCATGAAGAGGATTGTAAGACTTTTATCTTTGCTCTGAGATAACTCAGGACCCAATTCAGCAGTCCATCCCTATTCAGCAAAGTACTTAAGCACATACTTAACTTTACTTCAGTGGAATTAAGCATATTCTTAAGTGTTTTGCTGAATAGGAATGAAATTAACCACATGCTTAAATATTTTGACCAATTAAGATTTTTGATGTAAGGAGGAAGGCCATTAGAAAAAAGTGAAACCTTCTCTTTCTCTGCATCATGCTGCTTTTCACCTCTGCTGGGACAGTTGATAACAGTTGTAAACAGAGCCACCACCACCACATGGGAACCAAGAGAGTGCCTGAATTTGAATTAACATTAGCATAGCTCTATTCTCTAGTGTGTTTGTTTCCAAGCTACCTTGTTAATTCTATTGATTTAGGTTACAGTCAGGAAGACAGTTTCTAAATGTTAGCTTGCCACTAAAGTAACACAGTTTATTAATTACCTTTTTTTTGTCTATTTCCATAATGGGAAGAGAATAAGGACCCAGAATGATGCTCCGACATTCTGAAAAACATATTTTTAAAATGTCAAATTAAGAAACCTAGGTGTTTCATTAAAAGTCAAGTATTTAATTACATTAAATTACTACAGAGCCTGAAGGAAATGTTTGTTGCTGCTCCCTAGATTTGCTTAAAAGATCTTTTATGTTAATCACTTGACAAGGCCGGTTGTAATAATTGGGCCTACTGATTAACTCCAATTGTGAACTCAGCTGTAAAAGGTGAGTGAAAGTTTATAAAATGTCACAATAACCTATAACAATTAATGTTGATGGGGAAAGGTGCAAATGAGAGATAGAAATCTGAATTGGTCTGAAGAAAAAGGTCTACTGATACAACTCAAGAATTGTGTTAAAATCATGCCTGGTAAACAAGAGAAAGGTGGGATTGAAAAATCAACAAACCAAAACTGGCCTAATTGGTGGACAAAATAATGAGAAGATAGGCTATTCCACCCATCGTTCCCTTTTAGGGTCTTCAGAAAGAGACTTGGGGAGGTAAAAAAAAGTAGAGTGGCTACTGAAATTCTGGCTGACTGAAAGACAAGAGAAGAGGAAGGAGCAAGCTTCACCACCATGGCTGCAATCCCCACTGTTTCTTGGAACCCAGACCTTTTTCATTCTAATCCTGAGAGATGTGCTGACCAGACCAGGCTAAAGAAAGAGAGCCAATGCCATCGCTACTTCCTCTGGCTTTGGCTAAATCCCAAACATCACCTGGGATGTGATACTTTGTCACTCAGCCCTTCTTGTGTGTTCTTTTCCTTACCCACCTTATTTCTTGTGTTCCCAGTCATCCTCCTTTTTCCTTCTGTCTAGTAAGAGCTTGACAAGTTTGTATATTTTGCAACACTGCTGCAAGCTTGTGTCCAGAAAGAGGCAGCTAAAAGCAACTCTCTAAACAGCCCAATGGTTGTACCAGTTTGCCAGGTCTCGGAGTGGCTGTTAAGACCATGAGCTGTACCTGTGTGTGTTCCAGCAGTGAGGTCACAAGTGAGAATCAACAACAGAGAAAATAAAACTTCTATCTAGCTTTGTTCTTCTTTTCTTTCCCTTTTTGCATGTGTTTGTCTTGTTTTGTCTTCTAGGACTTTAACAACAGCTCCAGTCCATCTCAATCAACTTCTTTTTTCCCCCAAAAGGACAATTATTGCCATTTTAAATATCATATAAGAGATTGTCCTACCACGCAGGTTTTCTTTCTAAAATTTCTTCTTCGCTAAAGGGAAAGGGAACAAAGGATGTTGTTAAAATGAAAGCCTTATTTAATACTTTACATTTCAAATGCTTCTTTTTCTGTATCCTTTTAATAAAAGGTTAAAAATAATTTTAATGATGTGTTTTCCATGGCAGTAAGCAGGCTGAGGTCTCGATACTAAACCAAAACCTTGGTTAAAACTGTTTAATGCTGGACAGTTTCAGGGTCACGTTAACATGTTTGACTCTCTGGGACCATATATTCCATCTAAATTAATACGACTTTTTTTTTTTACATCCCTGGGTGGGCCTGAAGGTTTAATACATATTCAGAAGCTGGCATCTGGGTAAATAAGCAATTTTTTGTAAGCAAAAGTTTGTTAAAATCCTTAAAAAGTGTTGAGCTTATTTGGAATAAGCATGCAAAGTAAACTTTTAATGTTCTTCTCCCCCCCAATTAAAAAAGGGTTAACAATTGTTTTATAGCAACTGATCATTTTTTTAAAACTGTTTAAAAAAATGATTTGATTTGTTTTCCCATTTTCTTTTGTTCATTTTAATGTTTATAGTTTTTGTAAATGGTTATATCTTTAAAGATTTAATGTAAAGGAGTTTTTTAAAAAAAAAGCAAAAGTAGCAAAAATGAAATGTTTTAAATTATTGATGGTTACGTTTCTAAAGCAAACTTTTATTGAAAGAACATCTTAGGTAATTCCCCGCATGAACAAGATGCCAGCTTAATTCAGGGCTACTACTGCAATGATTGTGAATTGAATTTCAAACCACCTGACCCAAGAGCTGTTGCAGTACCAAACATTTTGTGCTTGCTTTTTGTACCTTTAATAAAAGATTTAAAAGATATTGGACAGTTAGGGTCTTCTTAACACTTCTGATTTTTTGGGGTATATTTGCTCCATCTAAAAATAATACAAAAGGCCACATGATTCCTTTTGTAAATTAATGTTTGCATCCACAGGGGAAAATTAGCTAGTACAAAACTGCACCCAGAAGAAATTCAGAGTCTTTAAATGTGTGAATATTTTTCCAGTGTAAATATGTAAAGGGCCATTTAAAAAGACTATAAATAGAACAATTCAGTGCATTCATTGACAATTGCCAGAGTCTTGTGTAGAGTAATTCTTCCTATTATCTAACTGCAAAAATAGTCATTCTCTGTGTGTTGATTTGAAGACCACTTGAGGACTTCAAACCTATTCTTATAAACTGTTTAATGAAGGGCCAAAAGCAGAGCTTTTATTTACTGAAGGTCATCACTAACATTAAGTGAGCTATTACGTATATATTGGGGGAACGCTTTTAAAATGTTTAATTTTATGGACAGATGGAAATGAGATACGTTTGAACTGACACTTCATTCTCAGGAGAGGCTAGCACTTAATTTTCAAGAGGGGAGAGGTACCAGAGAAAAATGAAAGAATAATCCAGGTGGCCACAAAGCCAACATCTGGTCTTACTAATGCACATCTACTTATGGAGAGCTGGTGAAACCTTGTTGAAGCTGGATGTGACAGCTGCCCTTCGTTTAGGAAAAAGGTAAGAAGCAGTTAAACTTCTTTTTAGAATAAAATAGCTGAAATAATAGCTGTTAGTCAGAAAGGTAATTATGTGGGTGGAGGGTTTTTACTGGGTATTGTTTAATGGAGGTATGTGTGGGTCTGTGAGCAGAAGTATTGCCTTCTCAGAAAAAAACAAACAAAAAACCACACCCAAGCAGACAGCAAGAGCACTTGAGAGAAAGTGAAAAGAGGGAGCTTTGAGGGCAGAGTAAGGGCTGGAAAGTGTGCTTGGAACTGGGACCAGAGAAAGAGCCTGCTTTTGGGGGCGGGGTCCTGCTGTGTTCAGGGAAATGAGACTTTGCACATTCTTTGTAAATAAACAGGATTGCATCAAAGAAATACATGACTCTATCATCAGTTTCTCCTAATGGAAACACCCCTCAAAACCCCAGATTTTGCCTTAACCAGTCGGGGCAATGGGGGTAATGATATGAACCACTTATCTCTGGGCTCTCACAACCTATTGAAATCATGCACACTTTGATTGCCTATTTCTCTTATAATCATTGCCTCCCTGTCTTTGTTTCATTAGAGGATTTCATCAAATTTTACCACATTTCCTTCTGAACTATTAGAGTGAACATAGTTGTCTCTGAGAAAGAGCATAATGGCATTTTATTGATCACTTCCACATAACTCAAACTGCTTATGCCTTCAAGCAAACTCTCTTAGCCAAGCCAGTTTTTAACGCACAAAAGTAACTTGACTCCTGCGTTATACATGTAAATCTTGTAGATTTTAAAGTTAGACCTATATGGTCCACACCCACAGCAAAACGTAAAGGACAGAGGGGGAAAGTAATCAAAAATCCCCATATCTTAAAAGCCATAATGAACAGAGCCCTGCAAATCCGCTGATATCTGCTTTATATCCGCAGACCATTTTTTGTGGATGATGGATCAGATGTGGATCTCAAAGACAGGAAGCAGTTGTCTGCAACTCAGAGCCTTTGAGGCTGCTTTCCCTTTTTTGAGATCTGGCCCCCTCTGCCAGCCACTGATCAGCTGTTTGGTCCATGGGGTTCCATCATCAGCTTTTCGGCAGCTGCCTAGAGGGAGTTGACCCCCAAACAGCTGATGGGGGGGGAGGGGCAGGGGTGCAGATGCCATAGAAAAGATAAACTAGATGGCAGGTGGGATATAAATTGATTCTGGTGGATGCAGATCTCATGCAGATCCACATTTTTGTATCCGTGCAGGGCTCTAATAACGAATGCAACGAATTCTACCCTCTCTGAGGAAAGGTTAGTGGAAGTATGGAGGGGGCAGGGGGCATGGCTGTGAACTCCATGGACCTTAAGGATCAGCAAGGAAATCAGGTTCCGACCACATAGAGCTCCAGTTGTTCAGCTGCCTCCACCCCCTATCAGCACAGCTTCCATGAGAGTTGAACAGCCATTAGCTATTTACCCTCTCTCTGGAAACAATCAGTTTTGAAGCCACAAGGTTAATGTTGCTTTCAACATTATTAATTGTGTGGTTTTCTGCTTGAAAAGCCTCTTGTGTGGCAAGTTCCTGTTTCCATCTCCACTTGCCCCAGCACGCACCACGCTCCCAAGAAGGGAGAACATGCTATGTTGGCTCCATTCCCACCATGCTTTCCTGAGAATGTGGTGTGGTGTTTCCACCACTTTGTAATTCTGGGCATCAAATGACTGGTATGGAAGTGGTTAAACTATAAAGTTTGTGTTCAGCCACTGAGAATGCCCAATCTGCAATAGTTATTTCCAATATAATGAGCAAGCAGAGACTGAGCGGAGTGCTTGTGTAGTTACTGGGCCCTTTTGCCAGCCACTCTGCCTCCTGACTACTTCCTAAATATATTGAATGAAATCCTGGCACTACTGACTGCAACAGGTCCATGATTTCACCCATAACCTTTACCTTCTCTTTTGCTCCCCTCTATGCCACAGAATGGAAAGGAGCACAGAGCCCTCAACCTGTTGAATTGCAAAACTGGCTTAAACGTCTATTCTCTCCTGTATCACTCACTATACTGCGTTAAAGAAATTCAAGAAAGTGCTTTACATAATCTTATCATAAATTCATGCGTAGCATCCATAAATAGGATGCTGCTCTCATGTTCCTTTCAGTGTTTATAGGATTTTCACCATTGCTAAAGACAAGGAGGCTTATCAAGCTGCAATTTCCTGTACCTTTCTTTGCTTCCTTTTAAATTATAAGTGCTAGCTCCTCTCAGGTGCATCCGCAGCTTCCCATTTCCAAGGTTTTAAATATGCAGCACAGAATCTGATTATCAGTAGATTATCTCATCTGCACATCATCATCTGCTCTTCACAAATGATAATCAGTGTTTGGGTAACACCAAATACACCCCGTATTTGGGAGTCAGTACACAGAGGCCTGGACTTCACTGCCTGTAGCCATCGATGGGAGATATGCAAACTACACTCTGTAGTTGCATATTTCCCGTCACCCTACTTCTGTTCCCTTACTGCGACATCTCCACTGCGCTGCGTCAATGGGAGACGCCCTCCGGACGATGCAGCATTACTCTTTTCAGAGGGGTAGATTTATTGTGTTGGCTGGAGAGCTCTGCCAGGATCGATTGAGCAGGTCTCCACTGCCCACTCAGTTAATCCCACTGCATTGAGCCTTGCAGCCCTGGCAGTGTAGACATACCTAGAGAGTCAAGAGAACTGGAAGGTATGAACAGTGGGTGAGAAGGGATATTAGGCATTTGGATAATCAATTCCACACTGCCTGCTAGAGGTGACGTGCTCTCTTTTGCTACGATGATCTATGCATGTGACCTGAATTTGTGTGCACAAAATACAGTCCCCCCTTCTGTAGAGATGGCCTGCGTTTCTTGTTGCCAGGTGTCTAGCTTTGCATTTGGCTGGATTAAAACATACCTTGTTTGAATGGGCCCCGTCTGCAGAGATTCAGATCATTGTATGCCTGCCCTGTCCTCTTTATTATTTACCACTCTGGCGATCTTTGTGTCATCTGCAAATGTTATCTGCATTGATTTTACATTTACTTCCAGATCCTTGAGGAAAATGTTGAATAGCGTCAGGCCTAATATTGATCTCTGGGGAACTCCAGTAGAAACACCCTCATTTGATGATTCCCCGCTGACAACTACTTTAGTTAGTCAGTTAGCCCATTCATAATCCATTGAATATGTGCTCTCTACTGATACTAGTACTAGTACTAATTTTTAGTGTGCGTCATGTGGTTATACTTCTGCCTGTTGATTGCCTGGTTTAGCAGCAACTCAGTACCCTGGAGAATGAAGCTGGAGTTTAGGACAAGATTTGGGAACCTTAATCCTGGCCTGAATGAATTGAAGAGGAATTGCTCAAATTCTGAGGACTACTGGCAGCACTGAGCTTAGAACATCCCCTGCTGTTTCAGTTTTGGAATGGCATTAGTATCACTGACATTAGCTGTGCAAAAGACCTGTCTCTCTCCCTTGTAGAGATAAGGAGCCAATAAAATGGAGATAGTGGGAGGCCTGGTCTATTTAGTTTGGTGTGTCTTTTTGCTGTTGCTATGTGAGACAATTTCTTACTGTAGGATCAGGTCTGTTGATATAGATACAGATACCCTCCCAATCCTAGAGCTTGAGGCTGAATGTCTACATTGTAATTAAACAGCCCCTTAGCCCAAGCACCATGAGCCCGAGTCTGGTGATACAGACCAGCCACGTGTGTCTAAATGCAGCATAGACATACCCTAATGAAGCTAATATTGTCACTCCAATTCAGGGTGGCAGAATCAAGCTCTTTGTAAGTGCTTCTTACCTAATGACTCCAAGGATCTCTCATCCAACAGAGATGATTCCAGGGGTAAGATATGCCAGAGCAGATTTAAATAAAGTCTTCATAGTAGTTTACATAATGAGTGTTTTAGTAGTTATCTTTTTCCAAGAGGGTTCATTCAACCTTCTGAGATGAGACACCAACATCATAAAATAGCTGTTCTATTTCCAGTAGTTCTTTGTTGTTAATTCTTTAGACAAATGAGATGCCCCATTTTTCCATGCTGGTTCTGATATAGTATGACATAGTGGTTTATAATTAATTAAGGGTGAAATTCATCCCATGTTAAGCCTCCCACCTCACTCAAAAACTACTGCAATCAACATAGCATGCATGACTAGATATCTCGTTATTTATAAGCTTTTCAAGAGTGCTCAGTGCGGAAATGTTTCCTGAATCTATCCTCACAACTCTGTGAGATAGGAAAGCATTTTTATGGCAAGGTGTGGCAGGGCAGACGCAGTCTTACCTACTTTCTAGACCACAAAAGCCTCGGAGACCTCCTTTGGTTAAAACTCCTTGTGCAGTTTATTTACAGTGGTCTTTCCACCACCTTAACTGACTCTATAGCCTCTTATCAACAGTAACATGGAGCCCTCAGCGGCTGAGGCAAGGAAAGGAAAGACCTCTTGTGGCTCTGACTCTACAAAACTGACCCCTGCCCATGCCCCTCCTCTCAATTCCTTCCTATGCCTTTTGTGCCTTCTGGTAATCAGTTCATTAGCCTCTTAACTCCCTCCAACCCATCCCAATCTATCCATTGGGTGCAATTCCTATAGTCAGGTGTCCTCTGGGGCAACTAATTGGAGCACTCTGTCACAGCAACTAAAACACAAATTGATCCAAAGTCACCTTGAAAGTTAGTGGCAGAGCTGGGCAAAGAACACAGGTGTCCCAAGTCCTACCCCCATACTTTAGCCTCAAGATCATCTTTCCTCAAACACTTAACACCCACTTTTAGGGTGCAAGGAGTGTAGAGGGAATTGCAGGAGTATTTACACTTGAGTAAATTTTACTTTAAAATCTTTTGTTGTACCAAAAATTTAGTTAATAGTATTTTTTGTTTGAGAATACAGTACTTGTCACACGTATAGCACCAGCTATCTTCTATTTTCAAAAACCTTTGTAAACATGAACGAATTCAGTTCTGAGATAAAAAAAAAAATTATTTCCATTTAACAGGTGGGGAGACTGAGGTACAGAATTGCCAATAGTCACACAAGAAGATTGTGGAAGAGCTGTGAACAGAATGCAGGAATCCTGACTCCCATTTGGAAGACCCTCCTCCTTCTCTTGAGAAGGTAAATCAAATGAGAGGTAAATAAATAAATTAGGGAGAGATGTGCGTATAATAGAAAAAGTGGGGTTTTTTGGTCATTTTTAAAGTGAATTTAGTGTTGGTGAAAGCGGGGCTGATATCTTGTCTGTGAAGAATGGCTATTAATTATCCTCCAGAGAATTATGGAAATGTCAGACCAGAAGGAATCTTGTTCTTAAAAGCCTCCAATGACGGGGATTCCATGGCTAGCTATCCTCATAGTTATCCTCTTTCTTAAAGTGTGGCACCCAGCACTGGACCAAGTACTCCTGCTGAGATCTCACCCATGGCAAACAGAATAGGACAATTACTTCTTGTGTCTTACATACAATGCTCCTGTTAATACACCCTAGAATGATGCTAGCTTTTTTCACAACTGCATCACGTTGTTGGCTCATATTCATTTTATGATCCACTATAACTTTCAGATCCTTTTCAGCAGTACTACCAACTCGACAACTATTCCACATTTTGTAGTTGTGCATTTGATTTTTCCTTACTAAGTGCAGAACTTTTGCACTTTATCGAATTTCATCTTGTTATTTCAGAGCAATTGGCTAGTTTAAGTGGCTCCATGCCTTGTACAGTGGTTTTTAAGGATCATACCCGTAGGCACCTCTCTCCCCTATATTGTGCAAGGAGCCTATGCACCTAACTCGACCTTGTGGATCGCCGTGTTATTCCTGTGATTGAAAGTCAGGCATTGTGATGCTCAGTTTTGCAACTCCTAAATCTTTTTGTGCATCCTACTCATATAGATTATGATTAAGTCACACTTTAGAGGTTTGCTTTCATGTGAGTAGGCCCATTGACTTCAATTGCTTCAGTCGGACTACTCACTGTCAAAGAATTACTTGTCTGAGTAAGGATTTGCAGGACCAGGTAGTTTTTTTAATATAGAAAATGAGATCTGGAAAAAAACATTCATCTCCATATGTGTTAAAGATTGGAAAGTGCTATGTAGTTTTGGCAGGGAGGATTTGGAAGAAAGAATTAAGTTATTCTTTCTTGGACTGGGGGGATGGGTGGGTGGACTAGATGGTTGACCCTAATTATCTTCATGTCCTTCTATGGGAGGGGTGGCTAAACTGTGACTCATGAGCCACATGTGGCTCTTTTACAGTTAAAGTGCGGCTCACAGAGTCCCTTACGTCCCCCCATTCTCCGCCTACAAGACTTGGAGCTTGGACCTTGGAGCTTCTGCCCTGAGGCAGGGTGGTGGGGCTAGAGGATTCTGCCCAGCGGGGAAGGGTGATCTCATGGGGTCAGTAAGTTTGACCATCCCTGTTCTATGGTGTTCTTTGATTTGATGGCCTAAATGCTAGTAAGAGTTGCTTTTCCCCCTCAGCTTTGGTTTCTCTGAGTAACAGCCTCCCTGTCATTAGTGCTGTCTCTGAGTTGCTTGGCTTCTTTTAGCTGGGTTGGTCAACATACCTGCCTCTCCAGTCACATTCTTTTCTGCTCTGTCTACTTACTTTCCTGAGACTTAGGAGTGTCTTAACTTGCATCTTCCACATTGCAGAATAACAACTTTTCTTTATGACCAATAAAGAAAAAATAAAATAAATAGACCAAGTTACACATCTTGGCATATTTTGCAACCCAGCCAAAGGATTTGACCCTCACTAGTCAATTAGAGACCTTGAGTAAGCAGGGGCATTTTTTCCTGCCAACGTGTCTTCTTGGGTGGGGGCCAGTTTGTATAACTAGCAGCACAGTGTGGCGGTGAGTCAGTAAAAAGCTGACTTTAGTAAACACTGTTAACTGATGTTGCAGAAATTCCTACAGTGTTTCCAAAGACAGATGCAGTCTATGTAAGTAACAGACTGAAAAAGAATAGGGGATATCTGAACACTCACACTACCAATTCCAGGGTCCATGTTGCTTTTCTTCTACTCCTCATCTTCACTCCCTTAATACTAAATTCTCATCTATCTGTCAACAGACCACAATCCTTCAAGCTGTGCTGTTGAGGTGAATTGCAATTCAGCTGGGTCTCAGACACCTCTCCACCTCCTTGCCGGTACTTTCTCGCCTGTGTGAGGTTTACCAAAGCAAAGTCTTACTCAAATGGTCTAATAAAATAATAAATGAAAAGTAATATTTATTAAGACTAGAGTGAAAAGCATAAGAAAATGACATACATGGTTTATTTACCATATTTGGCCTTCACTCCCTGGGAACTAGTCCTGATAAAATACACTAGGCTTATTTCCAGTGAACAACTGAGATCTTACACATTCAGGAGAGAGCCTTCTATTTTCTTAACCCTGGATCAGAGTCAGACTGAATTCAATTCATGAGCTTAGGCTTGGCCTACACCACTGGCTTTGTACCAATGTAATTGTCAGCTAGCAGTGTGATTTTTATACCAATATAGTTATACCAATACAACCCAAATGTCAACATAGTTATACAGATATAAAGTTGCCTGGTAACCATATAGCTTAGGCCAGGTCTACATATAGACTTTGCCTGCATAGCTATGTTGGTCCGGGGTGTGAAGAGCTGTGATCTTTGATGGACAGATCTGTGCTGGCAGAAGCCCTTAGTGTAGACGCAGGCATGCTGGCAAAACTGTGCTTTTAAGAGTATAACTTGTTCGGTCTGGCAGTCCCTCTGCAGTGAGTGGCCTTACAACCCAGCACATGGGCTCACAGCACCTCTCAGTTTGGGGGGCCACTCAACCAGGGGTCCCAGGGCAAACTCGCCCTTTGTACCACCTATCGTTGGGGTGGCACTGTGTGCTTATGCCCATTAAATCTGCAGTGTATGGAAGCTATTCTTATGGGCTATACCACAGACAATAGTGCATGTGAGCTCAGAATACTGTAGTACTCAGCTTCTGGCACTGATCCAGGATGGCTTCTAACATCTCCCTTGTTTTTTAGCTGCTGATTAAAACGTAGTTTTTGGAAAGGTCAGAAGCTGAGCAAATGTCCTTGGAGAAGATAAAGAAGAAAATACTTCTCAAATGAGAAATTTCAAACATGCAGAACTGAGACTGCTCTAGGCAGGTTTCTTGGAAGAACAGTAACTTCTCTTGCTGGGGGTTGGGGACCAGCCGCTTAGTATTTTTTAATTTTGAGTTTTGTGGGCCAAACATCATACAACTGCTTGAAGTTGAATGACAAGAACACAAAGAAAATAAAAACCCAAAGGGGTTGATTTTCCCAGTATAGGAGAGCACAGTACTTTTAAAATAATGAATATGAAAGCTATGCTAGTGTGTCACTCCTAATTGTCTTTCTGAGTACAGTTACTTAGCTACAAGCACAAATCTGAAGGGCTGTTTAAAAGAAACCCAGCTCTATGCCTACACATTTTTCAGTGAGGTTAAGCTGAGATTGCCAGTAACAGTTTACAAATGCAAAAGGCACCCTTACTGTGAGACTGAGTGGAATGCTGGGTGAAATGGAAGGATGCTTGGGACAAGGAATGACTGGTTGGTGGAGCGGAAAAAAAAGAATCCCTTTCTCTTCCTTGAAACATGCTAATTTCTAGAACTCAATAGAACCTCTTTGAAGATTCTGATACATTCAGTTTATCTTTTTCTCTCTCTGCTTTCCCTTTCCATTTGCCTCTGCACTTTTAGACTGCATCTAGAGCTGGAAAGTCCCAAATTACTCTGAAACAAGCTCATCTGGAAGCATTTTTGGCACTACTGGAAGCAGAAATATGTGAAACCTCATGAGTTCATTCCTGTAAGATTTCCAGCCAAATTTTGCAGCCTCAAGGGTATTCAAACCAACCCTGAACTCCATACCTGCACTTAATTAGAACCTTGCCAAGGTGACAGTGTAGAGAACTGCAAAAATCATGGCCCAAGAAGTAAAAGAAAGCCATCCCATCTGCTTTCTGCACTGATCTCTGATTCTTCACCAGAGAGCCAAGCGCCACAAAAAATGGGCAATAAATTTGACAATACATATACACAGCCCATACACTCAGTAAACTTTCAGATTCATGACTGAACAGCCCCCACATAGCATTGTGAAGGACCCACTTGAGGAAACTGGCTAAAGGGTTATAATATGGCACATTGCCGGTATTAGACCATTAGGCAAAACAAGAAAACCAATGGAAAGGAACACTTTTGGCAACTGCTTTCATTCCCCTGTACCTTCCAGTCAGATGTTGCAAATATCTGAAAGTAGGGTAGAATGGGGGAGGTGATGAATTGTTGGAGAAGGGAAGTTATTAACTTTTCATTTGCCTGACTTGCTAGCTTGAGCTATGTTAGAAGGTATAACTACTGTTCAGTAGTGTTGGAAAGATTTTTTAAATCTATTTGTAATAAGAAAGCCCTCTAGAGCAGATGGATAGGTATTATTTTGAAGGTGTATAAATCTAAAGAAATAAAAGGAATAAATTTGTGTTCTTTTTAACACTTCCACTTCTTTAAGCAGAGGGGTTGATTTGGCCCTTAAATGATTGCTATACTTCACCCGAGAGATGTCTGAACTTCATCAGTGGACAAAGTGAGTTCTATACATGTGTGAAAATCTCACCTCTTTGATCCTTTGATGCCACGTAAAAGTGCCAGAGTGATGTAAAGGGACCCTAAAAGCCCCATATTTGGTCAAGGGAAGGATTCCCCTGATACA
Source organism: Emydura macquarii macquarii (assembly GCF_026122565.2). NCBI lineage: Eukaryota > Metazoa > Chordata > Testudines > Chelidae > Emydura > Emydura macquarii. The sequence goes on along the minus strand of NW_027132308.1, from coordinate 952,826 downwards.
TGCACTGTGGACGATAGCAATAAGATTGCCTCCCTAGGACCCCTCGCATGCCCAGTTCTGTAACCCATAGGGCAGTCTGACTTCTATAACGTAGACAAGATTCAATGGCTATCTGAGTTACACTATCTTAGTTACTCGGGTTGCCTCACTAGCCCCTGGAATAGCCCAGGATCAGAAGGGTAAAAGGGGCTTAAAGGTGCCTTCTCTCCTCCTTTCCCCTGGCTATGAGGTCTGTTCTGCCCCTCTTGGGGTTTGTCTACACTACAGCTGGGATGGTGCTTCCCAGCCCAGGTAGACAGACATGCGCTAGCTCGGCTTGAGCAAGTGCACTAAAAATAGCAACATACGTACCAGCCTGGAAGCCTGACCGAGAGCTGTATCAAATTTTTTTCAGCCTAGACAAAGGCTTTATCTAGCTCTAGAAGTTTTTACCTTAGCTGAAAGATGTACTGTTATGAATTTGCTCTGGGAATTTTTGTATCTGAATTTATTTAATTTCCCATGGGACCTAAATTTAAAGAAGTGTGTATTTTTCACTGTGTTTTTAGTGCTCTTAACTCATTTTCTGCCTCTTTCCCCTTCACAATACCTGAGTCTATGACTCACAGCTCACATATGTCAGAACTCTCTGTGATAATAAGTCAAAGAAGGGGAAAAAAGAATTAATGCCATTCCAGTATTAAATTTTTTTAAATATATTAGCCTCACCAGAAGTAATGAATACTCTCTCGGGGTATAAGATACCTATTAATAAATTTTGCAGGGATTTCATACTTTTCCCTCAAATCATTATTTTCAAATAGAAATGTTAATTGTGCAGGACAGAAAAGGAAAACATTAACAAATGAGAACTGTGCTTAATTATGCTAAATCTCTAATAAGTTCTCTGATTGTCTTAACCTTTCCTTTTTTTCATTCTTAGCTCTTCTGCATGTGATAAGTGTTAGTAGTTGAACTGTGTGTATAAAAATGATGAGAGCCAATTCATCCACAGTGATATAAATAAAAACAGATGATAGATTAAATCGACTGGAAAACAGCCATATCTGTGTTACAACAACAGCATTCTATATCAAATTCAAAAGCACAATATAACAGGCTATACAGTGCATTAGGGATATGTTGGGATGGGGAGTAAGAATTTTTCACTTGTTATATTATCCACCAGAGGGGCACAAACAGTCACACGAATATAATAGATTCAGTGAAACTGACAAAGAAAAAATATTATGGGTTTTCTGTAAGGGCTACAATGCTCAAAGGAAATGTATTTCCTCATTCATGGCAACCTCTGTATGCATACAGAATCTCATTAAAAAATCACACTTTTTACTTATGGTGGTAATTTTATTTTCTCATAAGGTTCTTACTGTAACAAAATCTAAATAAGTTATGAAATCTTTGATCTGTAGAATAGTGTTTTAATAGCTATTCAATTCATTTAGAATGGAATACTTGTAAATAGTTACATATAAATGAGCCAGGCATGACAAGGAATATAGCTAAATGTATCTGATAGAGAAAATAGTGATTTGTAAAATAACTATTGTTATCCTTTTTATTCTTAGTCTAGGCCACGAGATACTGCACATAAGAATTGCCATACAGAATTAGGCATGAGATCCACCTAGTCCAGAAGCCAGTCTCCAACACTGGCTGTACAAGATGCTTCAGGGGAAGGTGTAATAACTCCACTATAGGCAGATGTAGAATAAGCTCTCTTTCCCTCATTACAGTTAGAGATTGTCTTAAACATTGAAGCATGAGGTTTAATAGGCCTTCCAAAATTTTTGCTATAATTGATTATGAAAACAGGATATTCTTGATATCTATATAAATATAGATCCCTTTTTGAGTCCCTTTTTGAGTCTAGCTAGGTTCTTCGCCTCAATGACTTCCTGTGGGAATGAATGCCACAGTTCAATTACATGTTGTATGAAGTATTGAATTTTCCATCTTTTAATTTAATCAAATGTCCCCTTGTTGTTGTGTTGTGAGACAGGGAAGCTCCCAATCTACCTTCTCTAGACCATTCATTATTGTATATACTATTATCAGGTATTTGTCTCCTTTCTAAGGTAAACCCATCCCAACCTTTTCAATATCCCATGATATGAGAATTTTTCCAGGCCCTTAATCATTCTTGCTCTTCTCTGAACCTCCTCTAGTCCTAGAATATCCTTTTTGAGATGGGATGACTAGTACTGCTCACACTATTGCAGGTGAGGTTGTACCATTAATTTAGGTAAAGGTATAATGTGCTCTGTATGATTCACTATCCCATTTCTTATGCATCCTAGCATCCTGTTAGCTTTGTTGACTTCAGCTGCACATTGTGCTACAGTCTTTACTGAGCTGTCTACAATGGCACAGTGAATTGATTGTAGGCAAGTGTAACAACAGTGATTTTTAGAAAAGTGGATGTCGTTTACAAAAGACTTTCAAGATAAATTAAAAACACTAGAATTTTATACAGTATTTGACTGGTGAAAACCAGGAAATCCATATATTTATATGGAACTTTCAATTAAACAGGTAATATTCTAGCATTTCTGTATGGGGCCAGTAGGGGACTGAAAAGAGCTGACAACACCCACGGAAGAGGTGCTCAATTAACAACTTTATTTGGTGAATTTAACCATTTTGCTTTTCACAAATTGTTTGTGAATGGATTGAATTTAAGGAATGTGCTTGCTCTTAAATTGTTCATATGTTTTTATGTATCAGCCTACAGATTGTTCAAAAACTGTTTGCTAGAAGAATTCTTTTGAGTGTGAATAGATAATGCTTATGACGTTAGAATTGAACTGTGGGATTAGTCTCGCAGACCATATGGTATGGTTTCTGTTTCCTGATTGGATAAACTACTTCTGCCAGGAAGAAATCTAGTTTTTTCACTAAGGAACCATCGCATGGGGCCTAACATTCACTTTGTTTATGATAAAACTGCTCACAAGCATATTCATGAAAAATAAATGAAAAGAGATACAAAAGAACCCAGAGTGAAATTTTATGTTGAAACCACCAAAATATTCACAAATATTTTTCCTCACTATTTGCCAAGTGATAGTCAGCACTTTCCTGCTGGCTGAAGTCAGGAAAGCAAGAAAATAGAGGTAAATGAAAAATTGAAGGAGAGAGAAAATGTAGAAAGACATGGAAGAAGAGAGGGTGCAGGGGAACAAACACAGCAGAAAAGAAATGGGCAGTGCTACTGTGTGAACCCTCCATTAAAGAAATGGAAGGCTGCAAAGAACACAGAGATAACAAGTAAGATAGACACTGAATTGTAGTGCATGTAGCTATGAAACTGTGATGCCCTGATTTATTGTGTGCTACATTTTTACATGTTTTACAAGAACCCTCCTTAGGAGCAAAAACAGCAGCCATTTTGTTTCCAGAGTTGCTACAACATATAAAGAAGAAACACACAGTTTGACCTCTCTCACATGGAGACTTTACTTTTGTTCTTGTTGTTGTTGTTTTGTTTTCCTGTATCTATAATAAGTCATTCAGACTGTGAAAGTACATGGTTGTTCTGCGAGTATGGAAAAACATAGGGCATAGTAGACAAAATGCAGTGGGGAATAGAGTGGTTACTATCCTCACCTACCACGTATATCCAGATGATTTACTTTAAAAAAAATCTTTTAAGGAAACTGTTTCTGCATCAGTTTAAGAGACTTACATTAATGTAAATGTCATGCCTGATAAATGATGGATAGCAAGGTGATGAACATAGTATAAAACCTTAGAGAGATTAATTAGATTAAAGAGATTCCTAATACTTATCCTGGCAGCTGTAGGAAAGCTTGTTACCTGCAGCCTACATTCCTATGACTTTGAGATAAGTAGAAAAAATGGGTGTGACAAATGAGGAATATGGGCATAGTATATCATACTCACTGAGAGAATACTATTCATTACCCACAGCTGGCTACTTCAGTTCAAAATTGGAGGGCTGGTAAACACATAGAAAGAAGGAGTCAATTGCAAAGTGCCTTTGAACAGGAGGAGTTGGAAGCAATGAGAAGAGATTTGATATTAATAAATGTCATGTTCTAGGCAGAGGAAATAAACGGCAAAGGTAAAAAAAATGGGAAAAGGGGAAGTAACCAAGCATCCATATCCATCACATAAGACAAGTTTATTCTCATCTTGTCCCCTTAATACTGCTCTAATATTATACTTTCATATAATCAAATCCTGTGGCTGCCATAGGGAAGGTGTGGGGTCAGAATTGGCAGTAGCGTGGAGGGAGAGATGGCCTATGAAAGGGGTGAGGTGATTCACAGGACAATTTGAAATAGGACTGGCACATCCAATTAAAACTACTGGGGAACTGTTAGGTGGTGGTATGTAATTATTCAGATAGGAACATAGTCAGGATTTCAAGCTTAGAACCTCTACCCTTTCAAAAAGTGTTATGGAATCTTCTGTTACATCTGCCATTGACTTCTATATGCTTTGGATCAAGCTTCAAAACTCCAACACCACTTCATTACCGAAACATTTTCAGGAAAAACTTCATGAATTCCATGTCCATTTCATTGGGAAACTTGTATGTATCTAAAAAACTTGCAAGTTCTTCTTATTTTCAAGAGGTGTTGATATGCTAGCTGTACTAGTGCTCTTTTTTCTAACTTGGCTGGAGTCATCGTAATGGCTTTCAGTATGCAATAACACTTTCCCCTTGCAGTTTAGGCAGCATGAGTTAAGAGAGCTCAAATCCTTTCTTATTCTGGGCAGCTGTAAAGGAAAGTATTTTGGATTTTGTTAAGGGAAATTATTTGAGCATGTATTTTGAACTGAAAGTGCTCACAGAACAAAGGGGCCTAAATCAACAAGATAGTAGTTACTTGCAGGCTTAAATGTTTGTTTTAATTATTTAGAATAGTTTTATTATTTAAAGAAATATAAACGTGATCATAGTCCCATATTTTTGTAAAGAAACTACTTTCTTTATTACATATTTTTGGTTATGAAACTGAAACTTGGGTTATTTATAGAAAGTGAATTAGACTGCTATTAATTTTAAGCATTCATGTAAATGACCTGAATACTTTGCAACAATCACTACAGAATTGCAGTGGAACAGCTACTGAATTTATGTAAGTCAGCAAGGAGCATTAGGATTTCTGTTTGTGAGTAGCTGAATTTTGAAGTCTAAAGTAAAGAGGAGTTTGGGAGACAATGTTCAGAAACATTTATTGCAAAGGGCAAAGCAAAAAGGAATCAAACAGCAAAGGAGATTAAATAAATAAAACAAATGTTGAGTTTAACACATTTGTGGCAAGATCGTGTTCCTGTTAAAGTCAATGGGCAAACTTTCATTGACTAAAAAGGATCAGAATTAGGGCCTTTATTCTGGGCACAATAAACCAAATCAAACCATAGTGCAAATTTAAGTGTAAAACTTATATTTCTAAATGCCAAGAAAACACAAAGAAGAAACTGTCATAAATTAGTAAAAACAAATGATATATACAAACAGTAAAAGTGATGACTCAAGCCCTAATTCAACAATCACCTAGACATATGCTTAAAGCTAAACACATACCCAAGTGCTCTGCTGAATTGGGGCCTTGAGCCCCCTTGTTATATAGTTCTGTGACACCGTTACAGTGGTCAATGGTCTTGTCAAGCACCTACTTTCTTGTAAAGAAAATATGCCTTACTGTGATGTTCTAGTGTGGATCACAGTATTCATGAAATTTCTGAATAACTGTGGCAGTTTCCAGTCATCTTTATGATTGCACTGGATCATACTGTAGATCCCCAATGCCTCTGGGCCAGCCACACATAACATTTAGAGAATTTAACTCCAATTTCTCAGCAATACCTCTTGCTTCCAGACCGAGGGATCCAAGTGGCTTCATTTATTTCATTTTTGCCAGCACTTAAGTTTTCTTCTGACAGAGTGAGGCACACACACAGGAGTACTTATGTTTACTTCCTGGCCCAGTCACATGTCATGGACCAGGGTCACATGTCAAATCACAGGATCAATATCACTCTTTCCTGTAGTTACAAAAATGCAGCCGTAACTGAAATCTTTGTAATCTCAGCACAGTGGCTCAGTACACTTTACCCTCATCTCAGACAGACAGGCTCTGTTTACCATCTGTCCTACAGGGCGACGCACACTGATTAAATTGCCTTTACACAAGGCCATATTTAGGGGCAGGCAACCCAGGCAACCTCCTGGGGTGCTGGGCTTGCCGGGTGCCGGGCTCGGGGTTGTTAGTGACAAAAGCACTTTTGTTGTTGTTAGCAACAAAAGGGCAAATAAAATGTTTAGATTCAGTATCTCTCTTCAGAGTACTGCAACGGATATACGTCCCATTTTCAACATCAACTATCAGGTGGAAGACCCTCATGGACAATGTTACAATCTGATTGTGAAGGTGCTAAGTGACACTCTCTGGGAGAGCCACATTGACAGTGTAAGGCCAGTGAGGTACCAAGTGACTGAGGTTTATGACAACCTGATGAAAATGATGCACTTGAGTAAAGCTGAGGCTGGAATCCGACAAGAGGCAGAAAGCCTGGCAAACCAGATCACTGACTTCAAATTTCTGATTTCAACTGTGGTTTGGCATGATATTCTGTTCCAAGTAAACATTGTAAGCAGAGCATTACAAACTCAGTCGATGGACATCACAATTGCTACTACTTTGATGAGAAGCTGCCTTGATTTCGTTGTGGCTAACGGATTTGAAAATGACATCACTCCTGCCAAAGAAATGGTGGAAAACTTAGTTAGTTGAGCCTGTCTTCAAGGAAACTCATATTCAGCAGAAGAAGAGGCAGTTTGGTTATGAGAGCAGAGATGAGAAGCTCACTAAGAAAAATTCAAGATGGAGTTTTTTTGCTCGCTCATTGACACTGCTTGAGTGTCCATTGAAGAAAGATTCAAACAAATGAAGCACTACAAAAAGACTTGGCGGTTTTTGTATGATGTTAGTAAGCTGCTGGTAAACAAGAAAACACTCTTGAACAATTGTATGGACCTTCACCAGATGCTGACAGATGGGGAATGTTTGGACATCAATGATAAAGACAATGGCAAATTGGACAACAGCCATCACATTTTGTGACCCAGGAAGCACTCTTCACTCCAAGTTCTCCAATTCATTCATGATGCAGAGGTGAAGGACGCTTTTCCTAATGCATGGATAGCTTTGACGATTCTGCTCATGTTGCCAGTCACAGTAGTGAGTAGCGAGTGAAGCATTTTGAAGCTCAGGCTCATTAAAATATATCTTGGTCGACAATGACTGACAAGAGACTGACATTGCTGGCTATTTTATCACTTGAAAATGCCATTGGCTAGTCTTTGGATCTCTCTGACACTGTGCTTCAGTTCATGAGGACAAAGGTGAGAAAAGCGACTTTTTGTACTAAAGGACTAGGGTTAACATTCTAAGGCTGTCACCTACTGTAACGCTATTTAATACTGGTCCACCCAAAGTTGGTGCACAGTTCAATTTTTTGATGATAGTACATTTCAAATTAAATTTAAAATTTAAAATTAAAAAGTTTTTATAAGCTTAAATGAATTTTTTTTTTGGGGGGTATTTGCTCGTGTGTGGCATGAATAAATACAGATTTACCGATCCTAGCATGCAGATGTATCTTATGTGACAGGGATAAATCATGCATGCAAACTGTTTATCAAAATCATGAAATGGACTACAAATGCAATAAAAAAGGGTATTCAAAAGTTTAATAAATGGAGGGAAAGGGGGTGCCGAAGACACTCCTTGTCTAGGGTGCCATTTACCCGGCCCTGCCTTTACATAATCTACTCAACAGAAAAAAAAATACTCTAGAATCTAGTGCTGTCAATCCAACACAATCCACAATAAATTCACATGTACAAGAATTTTTTGGCGTGGGGAAGTAGGAGGAAAAACAAAAAGACAGCTACTTTGAAGCTGTCATGGAAAAAGTCATACATAATTGAGATATACCTAGAGTGAGTTTGTTTATCAAAGTCTTTTCTTTATTTTTTTTCCATAGATAATATATAAAGAGCACAACAGCCTGAATATACCATAACCAGGTGACAAATAATAAATTGGAGAAAAACTTCATTTAGGTACCTACTTATCTTTGTATAATTTTTATATTTTTATATTCTTCTGGCCTGAGCAGGGAGGGACTCCATGTGCCAGGATTATTACTAGTGACAGCTGCCATTTGTTTGGTAGTGTATCCTAAGCTACCTAAGGCCCAAGAAAATTAAATCGACAGGCCTGCTCACCCACTGTTACATCAGTTATTACTAGTTCCATTACATACTTTCTGTTATGATCACACTCTCCTATTTTCCCACTTTCCTTGCTTATCTGGTTCAAGTGCTAAATAAGGAAAATCAGAAATAAAGATGCATTAATATTTAAAGAAAATAAAATATTGATTAATACATCAACAATGTTCTGACTTCATGGTGTGTAAATGTGCACTTCCTTAAAAGTCACAGCTATTCAAATACTGGAGTCTTTGTTATATTTCTGATTGAAGCATGTCCTGTGCAGGAAAGGAGGTGAAGGAATAAGTACAAAAATATTATCTATGTCCATCCTGTCTACCTATATTAGGAGAAATGCCAGTTCATGTTGTTCTTTATGATCCATCCTCAATTTGCTGTTTTGAAAAATAGGAATCCTATAGGGTATGTCTGAACGGCAGCTGGGAGCATGCTGTCCAGCCTGAGCAGACAGATGCGCTAGCTCGACCAGAGTTAGCATGCTAAAAATAGCAGTATAGCTCGGGGGAGTATGGGTAGCAGCTTGAGCTAGCTGCTGAAGTACCCAGGAGGTCTGGGCAGGTTTGAACTCTGGCAGTGAGCCACTACTATTTCTAGCACTCCCAACTGCAGTGTAGATGTACCCTTCAATTGTATTTGTTCTCATAGACTCATAGGTCAAAAGGAACTATTATGATTATCTAGTTTGACCTCCTGCATAGCACAGGCCACAGACCTTCACCCACCCAATCCTGTAATAGACCACTAACCTATGACTGAATTATTGAAGTCCTCAGATCATGGTTTAAAGACTTCAAGGTACCGAGGATCCAACAGTGAATGGAATCCACGTTGTTAGATTTCAATAGACTAACTCCCACCCTATGGCACCCCTGCAAAAATGAGACACAAACATAGACAAGGACAAAACATAGCAAACAAAGACAGGATCTCCACAACATACTGATTTATATATTGTCATTTTTAACAATCTGATTATTGTGGCATATATTTATTTAGTACAGAGTATATGTATCTTTGTGTATAGATCAGTAAAGATATTGAAGTTGTTTTCATAGTATTTGTCTAGCCAGAACTTGGATACGTTTAGGCTCTTGTGTTTTGTGAATTATTTGTTAATCAATCCTGCTTTCTGCGAATTAGTCATAAATATTGGTTAGTTGTAAATATTCACTGAATAATTTTCAGGTTAAGGGTGGTTCAAAAACTGCTCGCTGTAAATGTTCACTATTCCATATTTGCAGCTTATGATGCCTGGTTGTGTGTATTGTATTGTATTGTTTTGGTTCCCTGATCAGATGGCTGACCTTTTCTAATGGAGACAGATAAACAATAACAACGAATAACCCATTTCCAATTCAAATTGCTGAAACTTTTGAGATTCACAAATAACTTCAAAAATACTGACAATTGTACAAATATCTGCAGTTAACAAATAGTGGCACTCCATAAACATCAGCAAATCAGATTCAAATAATGTATTCATTAATAGTCTCACAAATTTGTTACTTATTATTCAACAACCACAGGTAGGTACAGATAATCTGTTTGAATTAAAACTCAGTTCTGTATCTCATTTTTTTAAAAATTCAGGAAGTCTGTGCATTTATTTCCTCCATGTTTTTAATACCTTCCAGCATAAACCAATTAACTACTTGCTACCTGTTGCTCAGCATTTTAATCAGTGAAGAGAAAATGGCATTTCAAGCTTAGCATTTTCTCTTAGCACAAAAACTGCTACAAAATAAATACTGCAGTGGTAACTTTCATCTGTTTACCAAGGACCATATTCTCATGTGGAAAGTGATTTGTAATGCAAACATTAAACTTGTTAGAATCAAAGAAGGACACAATGGCTGTCAAAAGTAATTATATTTTAGTGAAAACTATTAAAAAATAAAATTTCTTCAGGCAAGGATTCATGAAGCTGTGAAATTTTTCAGGAAGTTATGGAAATCTGTATTGCAATACACTGTTTCCTGAGGTTTCCAGAGGGATCTCACAGAATTTATAGTAAAGCAGCAATTTTTTTTTTTTTTTTTTTTTTTTTGTAATTACTCTGCCCATACCAGTTTTGCAATATTCCCTCTTGTGGATACATTCCATACAAATAATTGCAGAAAATGCTGTTTTCTTAGTTTTCATATCCTTTGGTGATGATAGGCCCAGTTGTACACATGTATTAAAACAAATAACCAATGAATAAAGCATGCATTGACAGAATTATATGGATGAAAATTCCTATTTATCGTTTCATATACTGATTCAATTTGGATAATTTTATACATACATGCACCATGTTATGTTCAAAATTGCAGCAGCATGCATAATTCCTATTGGAAATACTGAAGACAGCATCCTTATTACAACGATGTTATTGTATGTTCAAGTTTTGGGTGTGACAAAGGATTAAATCCTGCAGCCCTTTGGTGCAATTATAGAAGCCACCACTCTGTGAAGGGCTTGGGAAACAGAACTCAACAGCCTGCATGCAACAGATTCAGTTTCTACTGCTGCCTTTTCTAATAGGGCTGCTTGGGGGTATAACACTTATCCATGCAGAGGCAGATCTTTTCTTCCTAGGCAAGAGCCCAATTAAACAAAAACTGGACAGCAGTTGGAGGAATTATCCTGTAAAGTTGTGGTAGCAATGCATGTTCTGTAGATTTAATCTAATCCTCCACACCTATGGTAGTCTGATGTAATTTTACCACTTTATTTTCCCCAATCCAGGATTATAGTCCCTCTCTAATATTAAAGGTTAAAAAGGAGAAGAAAACAAACTAACAATAAAAGTAAATGAATTTATGCTAACAGAGTCAGGGCATGTGATCAATTGGCCAAACTAATTTGTAACTTTCAGGTTAACATTAACATAAACATAGATATAAATACAATAATCAAAATTCCACTCATTCCAGTGAGTTTCTTTGTTTACAGTCTGCACTCGATTTGGAAAAAAGAACCAAATAAGTAATATAAAATAAAGGAGGAATGTTGGAGCAATACATTGTCCACCAATTGCCTCTGAAGTAGATCAGTCTATCTGCCTGGAGGCACTGTATTGCTGGTCTCCACATAATCACACTCTTGGCCCGAGTGGGTGTAGGAGTATGAAATAAACCGTTTAGTGGTGCTTCAGTTCTTTGTTGTTTTTTCCCCCCTCCCTATTTGTGTTTTTAAAAAAGAGACAAAGCAAGCCTGTGTCTCACATCAGTGACCATAAGTGTTCAGAATTTCAATCAATCAAATTCCTATATGTTTAGGACAAGACCTCTAGCTAGGGTAAACTGGCATAATTCAGTTTAGGTCATTTTAATCAATTAGGTCCATTTAAATCAATGAAGCTAGCTGATTTACATCAGATGAGGATCTGGGATTTATAAACTGTCAGAGCAATATATTTACACCAATTACTCCAGTCCAACACAACTCTGTTTCCCTTTATTGTTGATTTCCAAATCAACCTGTATCACTGGAAAAAATTCATAGTGTGTAAGTTCTTAACATTTTCCCCAGGTCCACTTCTCTTAATATGATTTCAATCTCTTCGTCAAAAATGGTAAATTCTCATTATACCTTTTTAAAATAACAAAATAATCTAACTCGTACAAAAGCACTCCACTAAATACTTTCCCTATCAGCATAGTCTTAAAATCATCATTCACATGAATTACCACATAAAACAATATGTATGATACGCAGAGGTTTTTTGGCTACTAATTAACATTCAGTATTGCCAACCCCAATCACTCATAAGTCATGAGACAGGCCCCCTCCAAAAAACATGAGATTGGTTCAGAAATAGAATTTTCTGAAAATAATTAATTTTGGCTTTTTATTTGCCTTCTGGTTTTTGACTTTTTAGATTCACATTTTCAAGTTTTTTCTCCAAAGCCATGAGAACTAGTAGAAACTTACCTAAAAAAAAAATTAAAAGCCAAGATTTTCAGGTAATATCATGACTCCAGGAGTTAAGGCTTTAAGAAAAATGACAAATGATGTGAGAATCTGAATAAAATATCAAGCACCAGCAACACTTAGATCTGTAGCTTGAGCAAGAAATAGCATTTACTCACAAGACACAATCCAGTTTCACAGATTTACATTTCTTTGGGTTCAAATCCCTTGGTTTCTCCTTGTCTTCCAACTTAATGGAAAGTTATTTTCTTTTCTGCTCTTAGATCCTCTTAATGGCACTTGATCAAATAAAATGGCTATTCTACATACATTCTTCTCCTATTGCCCACCTCCAATTTAATGATATAGGCATTGTCCATAAAGTTCAAAAAGTCTAGTTAGGAATCACTTTCAAGAGTTACACAAGCCTCTGAATTCACACAAGGATAAAAAAATAAACTCTAACTTAAACTCTAACATTTTTCTTAGCAGCCTCATTTGTTTTGGTTTTTTTTTATTCCTTTGTGAATTCATTAAGTTTTGCTCTGAGGGCAATGGCATTAGATGCAGTTTTAAGGAAGACATTTATGGCTGCATCCCTGGCAGACTGACACACAGACTAAGCATCTGCTAGGATTAGCAAAATATGCAGGGGAGAATCAAGTATTTGGAGAAACATTAGGGAAGTTTGCGTCAGAGATAGCTGAGAAAGATAACATTTTGCCACTGTTATTTAGTAAAGTTACTTTTACTATCTTAATCCTTTTCATGTTTCTTACCATCACCAAGGTAACAAAGAAGAGCCTCAGGTTGTGCTAGACAGAACATCTTGCCACAGGCTTTAAGAGGAAAGATTTTAATTGCTCCTATGGGAAGTCTATGCAGAACCAGCAACACGTGAGTTCATTAGAAGTGATGAGATGGTTCTGTTATGGAAATAGCAGTGCACACAAATCTCCAATTTTAACTATAAAAACACTAATATATCATCATTTAAACATAGGAACCAGAAAAAGAGTCTCTGAACCAAAGAAATATTGTTGCCTAATATACTATTCTATCTTATGTGTTGATTTCAAGTAGAGTGCACAGTGAAGGAATACAAATAGTGTTAGATCTTAAACAGTTGAGGAAATATACTGTAATTAGTAAATAACTAATGGAAACCCTACATTCAATCCTAGCTTCAAACTCTGGGGAATTTCATTCCTCATTGGTTCTTGTGGATCCCGAAATATCATCCATTATAATGTGTGTCTTTTAGAAGAGGAAAAGAAAAACCTAACTTTTTTCATTATATTATGTGGAAGTTGCAATATTATTTTCCAAAATTGCTACTTGTTTTTTTCCCCTCATATATAAACTTTTTAGCAAGGACAAAAGTCACATGCATCAACAACTACTACTTTCTACAACAAGAAAGAGAATTGTCAGTTATTGAAATCTCCATATAGAGATCAACATTATTAATACTAAATCCAATGCCAAGAGTATTCATAAAGATCCAATCTTTATTCAGTCCTTACTAGAATAAAATTCCCAATAACTTCAAACAAGAGTCTTATTAAGGAAAGAATTCAAGACTGCAGGATTTGGTCTATTTCATCAGCAGCAATAGTTTCACTGAAATTTCAGGAAGTTCACATTTATCCATACTTAAATGATCTGATAGATAGATAAATAGATCTGATAAAGCAAGTTGAAAGGAATGGTCGGATATGTTCTCTAAACTGATAATATTCTCAGTCACTCTGATATCCTTATAGCCATCAGATGTCTACATCTTGTGACAGACAGTGTCAATTTCACAGAAAGTACTATACAATCACCAAAATGGTGGTTAAGATGAAGTATGTTTTTGGGAGAAAGTATCTCTTCAAATTTCAGCCCCTCAGAGGAAGTGGTATTTGTCAGTCAATTCTTGAATCAGATTCCCTGCATCATCCTTTAATCTTGATTAGAAAATGTACATTTTCTAGAACATTATAAGGAGGGGAAAATTTGTTTGAACAGCAACCTAATGCTATGAATAGTTTAGTTTATACATGTCTTATATGGAGTTAATATTTTAATTATTAACGATTTTTCCAGAAATGCAAATAAAATTCAAGGGTTATGAGAGGCAACTTTGATTGACAAGTTTCCAGGTGTCTCCAATATATTAAGAGAATAGTTCAATCTTGTATGATGGATTAGTGGAAATAATAATTCCATGAAAAGAAATTGAGGTAAGCAATTTTTTTTCCTTTTTTCGGCATACAGTCTAATATCAGTTTCATGATTTAACACTTATTATGTCAGTAAATTATAGTAATACAATTTGGGGACATAATGATGTATTTGAGAAATGAGAGGAAATGCATTATGTAAAACTAATTTTTTCTAATTTCAACATTTCAGTGAAATTAGAAATTTGATGAAAAGAGGGGGGAAATGTTAAACATTTTAAAGAAAATTGTTCTCACTTTTCATCTAACTCTAAAGCTAGTCTAAATGTTAATTTCAAATTTTGATTTGTAAAAAATATATGGGGAAATAGTCTAAAAAATGTTTGCAATATCCCCTCTCCTCTATTTTTCTGCTAACTCTAAGGCTAAAACTTAAACAGGGGGAAAAAAAATAATTCATTGGTATCTGTGATATATGACAGAAAAATCACTTCACAACCCCAGTAACTTAAAGAAGTCAGCAGCCCTTGGGCTGTAAATGGAATAGGGTTAGAGCCTGCAACTCAGCCCCATGTGGTACCAGTTGTGTAAAGACAAAACCGATAACACCTTAAAATGGCAGCATAGTCCATAATGTTGTGCCTCACCCAGACATGTTGAAGAACTTAAAACTTTTTGAAGAAACATTTCCAGGAAACGTACATAAAAAATACATTATGAAATAGAAGTAAAGAAATCTCTGCGGATCCATAGAATGATCCAAAGATTATCTTTTCCTAAACTAAACAAAAGATACAGCTATGAAGAAAGAGGATCTCCTAACACAACAGCTAATCAGGAAATATCATATATCAGCACAGGATTATCCTGGTGAAATAAAAATTGAAAGGATTTCCCATCCTAGAAAACACTAATTCCAACTTTCTACCTGGTTTGAGCAAAATAACTCAAATTACCCCTGACAAGTTTACAAAATTATTACAAACAAACTACATGTAGCCTGTGGGAGACAGACTTCATGGGAAAATGCACATTCAACATGCCTAATTTTTAGATATCCTCTGAATTAATCCACAACCTTTTGTTGCTCATCTCTGATCTCCGCACAACAGGGATGAGTTATAGCGTTATAGGAGCCTTGGCTCCATTTTGTTGCATGAAATGAATCTACTGAGCTCAATCACTGCAAAGGAATGTCAGGTTTTATTGGGTGTAAATCAACGTTGCTAACATGATTTTTATTTCGGTTTCAGTATTCAATTTCCCTTGCTGGTGTTCTTTGTTGTTAGTCTGTGTTTTAAGGCATTAGAATTTGTCATGACATTTTCTAAATGTGTGGACTACATAAACATACACTCTGAAGGCTGTGCAGTTGAGTTCTAAATTCACAGTTTCAAGAAAGCTAATCCATGCACTAACCCATTGTGGCCTCTCTGCCCCCAAAAGATGCTCTAAGGCAAATGTATACTATAACTCCCTTGTGTTGGTAATTAGGACTCTCTATTATATAACTCACTGCTGACAATTTATGAAAAAAGTTCAATGATGGAGAAATATATGCATGCTTAACTGGACGATAACACCACATTTTAAATACAGATTTTTTTTCTTCAGTGACCCTATTTGCTAAAATGACCACTGCAGTATCACAACAGCAAAGGGAATGCACAGGTTCTAGTAGCTTTATTTTTTATTTGTATTTTTAAGTATTTATATTTATTTGTATTTATGCTTGTTTTTCCCAAAGAAGCTGCTTATTTCAGAAGTGTATAACTCCCATTTCAGAAATGACTCAGGCAGTTAGGAGTCTAAGTGGTCTTGATAGTCAATGGGATTTAGGTGATTTTGAAAATGTAAGGTAGACTCCTGAATTACTTAAAAAAAGAGCTGGCTGAAATTTTTGTGACAGAACAGTTTTCCATCAGAAAATGCTGATTAGACAGAATCAAATGTTCCACAGAAACGTATCTATTTTGCCAAAATTTTCTACAAAAAAAAATTGAAATGATTTATATTTAACTGCTTCTTTTGCCTTTTATAATTTATAATACAATCTAATAGTCAGTAGACTTCGATAATGTCATTATGACATGATATAATATTATATTCTGATATGACTTAATATAATTTTCCATTATTAATATTATAACAAGATGAGCTGATGAAGTTGAAATTATATATTGTATTAGATTGCACAACAGCTTCACAGACTTAAATCATGGCACTCTAACTATCATAAATTCTCCTGTCAGGCATGCACAGCAGAAATTAGTACCAGAGCCCAAGGTTGCCTCTGCATATCTTGAAGGCAGAGAATTTTTCCTCTTAACCACAGTTTTAAGTGAGTAGAGTCAGCAAGGAGAGGAATATTGCATCCTTCCATAAAGGGCTATCTCCTACAGTGATATGATCATTACAATGGCAGTAGGAATCAGGAGAGGCTACAGGTCTGTGAGTGATTGGAAGTAGATTCAAAGAACAAATATTCACCCACTCTGTTCCTTGGGGATGACCTCTCCAACAACAATGGGCCCAGTATCTATGCACTGGCCTTTTTACCCTTCCTGCCCTTCAGCCACCAGGAAGGATAAGAATCCATCTCACCCGTCTCCAGATTAGAGTCTGGAGCCATTTTAGCTTCTCCAGAATCTCAGTAAGAGACTGTACTGAAACTCAGCAGAGAAAGCTCTATTTTTATTCCACGGAGACACTGCAGCACAGGATGACTCAGGCAAACTGTGGGTTTATGCTACTCGGCAGACTTTACTGCTGCTTTAAAAAGGAGCATTGTGCACACCGACCTAGCATGTATGGTTGACCAAAGCACACCATTTTTTTTTCTGAGTTTGAACAAAAATTTAAAATGGCTGTGGAATGGGAATTCCTGACTTTTATTTTGGAAAAACTGAAACAATATTAATTTGTTTTGATAAGGTCAAAATAATAAGATAGGGACCTGCATGTGGGAAGCGACTGTGCCTTTGTATTAATGAAGATCTAGAATTGTTCTGCACCTTGTTCTCTGGATGTGCCTGAAGAATGAGTGGGAGGGAGGTTGGACCTGTGCATTTGTAGTGTGTGTGGGTATTATTAAGCCAGGGAAAGAGGAGAGCACACATATAAGATGCTAAGGGAGGGTTCTGTCCTTCAGTAACTGTCCTTATTGTTCTGTGAAGGAATACATTAAGGGCTAACCTGAGCTAATTGGCTCAGCCCAAACTAAGGACAGTGCATAAGCTGCACTAATGCTGGGTTAGTTCCGGGAGAAGTTGTGCTTCTAAATCACAATCTTTCTCTTACTCCCTGCTTGTTCTGGAGTAGGAGGAAATTACCGTGTCCTTTTTCAGAGTCCAGCTTACTCTGCCCACCATGTATCAGCCACAGCTCTGTCCACATTCTATCCTTCCCTCCACCCATCTTATCTATTTGCTCATAAGGAAAAGTATTAGGTGGGCAGACCCTGCACTCCCTGTGCACCCTGAGCCATACTCCAGGCAAGTTTTATGCAGTTGCCAAGGGAAATAAGAAGCTGCCTTACTCCCTTCCTCTCACCTGTGAAAATGTCTAGTCGGCCACACCTAGCTCTAAATCTTTATCCAGTTACTTGCTTCACTCCCTCTAGAGCAAGCATCTCTCATGTAAATTACAAATCTGGCTTCCTCCCTGATCCTCATGCTACCACACTGAATGCTCCCCTACTAGTCTCATTGTTGCTATTACTTGTGTGTTAAAGGGATTTATTTATGATGAAAAGTATGTCCATTTGGCTAGCCACAACTAGAGTTATGGTAAAGAAAATGTTGAAATTAGAGCCTCTGCGCTGGCAGGAAATGCTAAGGTTTGAAAGAACAGGATCCAGCAGAATCACTGAAATAAAACATCAAGTTCAGACCAAATTTACAGCCTTGTGATCCTGCTCTGACTGTGATTTATTTCTTGGTTGAGAAGAAATAAGCCCAAGGAGAGAGAGGACTCGCACTGACAGACATCAGTGAATAAGACAGGAACAGAGGAGGGTAGATGGCCAGGAAAGTATTTTAAACGACCCTTTAAAGAAAGGTGACAGAGGAAGAGAAAGGAAAGAGACGCTTAAGTCACAGCAGAATACTTGAATGTTTTTTAATTATTGTGTTCATAAAAAACTTGAAAGACTCATGCAGAGCAAGTGATGCATGTATAAAACAGGACTTCACTGAATCAATTGTAAGCTCACCCTGCACTTGAGAACCTGATAAACAGTCTTTTACAGCTCACCTTGAAGCTCATCCCGTGGCATAGAATCATAAAAATGTAGGGTTGGAAGGAACCCGGGGAAGCCATTAGGTCCAGCCCCCTGTGGTGAGGCAGGACCGAGTAAACCTACATTTGTAAGATGCTATTCAGTAAGAAAATCAACACCATTATATTCATCCCAAAAAGGGGGTTCTTTCCACATTGCTATGATAGCCTCTCTTAGGGCCTGATCCAAAGCCCATTGGACTGAAAAATCTCCCATTGAATTCAGTGAACTTTGGTTTTATAGTGCTGACATCCACAAAAATCTGGCTGATTTGATTTTATCAAAGTGACTAAAGATATTTGCTACTCACCTTATCATTTGCATACCCTGCTAAATGGCAATACACAATCTAGCAAAGTATGCTAGTGCAGAACAGCTTGAAAGACTTTGGCCTGCTAGCGCGCCATAAGATTAATAGGCGACTCCTGGTTTAGTGTGTATTTAAATCAGTTTATTGGGTTTTTATATGTTTTCTCTGTAATGAAAACAGAAAAGCAGAAAATGTGCTTGCTTGGAAAGAGCTGTGAGATAATTTGTAACTGGCAATAGACTGTTCATAGCCCTCAGAGAGAGTAAGAGGTTGGCCTTTAAACTGGATTGCTAATGATAGCACAGTGTAAGGCAAAAGGCCATACAGACTTACAACCCCCAGTCAGAAGGAAGAGGGACAAGGGTCCCTGCCCAGAGACAGGTGATGGCTGGAGAACTGAGACCTGACTAGAGTGGACTATGGGGGTGGGATACAGTGCAGAAACTGTGACACCATGTTCCAGTGGGGTTCTGATATAAAGTTATTAGAGTTCTAGATTTTTTCATGGGTTCACCACAGAGTGTCCATGAGGATGATGTGCATTTCCCTCCACTTTTGCTGCCCCATTCTACATGTTCCTACCCCCATTCCCTTCCTGATCATGGCTGTTTGGACCTGGAGAAGGCTGACCTTCCCACCTGCTGTGAGATCAGTGTGCAGAGGGCCTCTCATCATAAGAATCTAGGGGAAATTATCAGACATGGTGAAAGTGGTCAAGTTTATAGATTCAGAGAAGGAACCACTGTGATAATCTAGCCTGACTTCCTGTTTAAAACAAGTTATAGAACTTCTCTGAATCAATTCCTGTTTTCAGTCCAGGAGACTGAAGTAAATAATAGAGTATATTTTTTTTCAGAAAAACATCCAATCTTCATTTAAAATTTTCGAATAATAGAAAGTGATGGCAAGTTGTCCCAGTGGCTAATTCCTCACACTGTTAAAAGAAATGGTGCCTTATTTCTATCCTTAATTTGCCTAGCTTCAACTTCCAGCCTTTGGATCTTGTCTATAACTTTGTCTACTAGATCGAAGAGCCCTCTATTATCAAATTTCTGTTTCCTATGTAGGTACTTATATACTGTGATCAAGTCACCCCTTAACTTTCTCTTTGTTAAAATAAATATATTAAGCTCCTTGTATCTCTCTCACCAGAGGGCATTTTTTTCAATCCTGTAATTATTCTTATGGCATTTCTCAGAATCCTCTCCGGTTTATCAACACACTTCTTGAATTGTGCACACCAGAACTGTACATAGAATTCCAGTAGCAGTCACATTATGCCAAATATAAAGGTAATATAACCTCCTGACTCCTACTCAATATTCCTGTTTATACTTCCACAAATTGTATTTACTCTTTTAGCTAGAGCATTGCACTGAGAGCTCAAGTTCAACTGGTTATTCACCATGACCCCAGTCTTTCTCAGAGCCACTGCTTCCCAAGATACAGTCCCCCACTGTAGAAGTATGTCCTACATTCTTTGTTCCTAGATGAATGACCTTATATGTGTTTATATTGCACCCAATTTATCAAGCAACCTAGATTGCTCCACCTCAGTGACTTGTCGTATTCATTATTTACCACTCCACCTTTGAGTAATCTGAAAATTTCATCAGTAATGATTTTATTTTCTTCCAGGTCATTGATATAAATATTAAATAGCACAAAACCAAGAACTGAGGGCTGCAGGACCCCACTAGAAAAACATCCACTTGATAATAATTCCCCATTAACAATAACATTTTGAGACTCTCTGTTATCCACTTTTTAATGCATTTAATTTGTGCCGTGTTGATTTTGTGTCATCTAGTTTCTAAACGAAAATGTCATGTGGTACTGTGATGGGGTGTACCAGGGATTCGTGGCCCCCTGCTGGAGGCCCCACTGCTCTGCTACACCTTGTCCCAGAAAAGAGGAAAAGAGAAGCAAGTATTAGGCCTCAAGGCTTGCTTAGGGAGCCATTCCAGGAGCAGCCATTTTTGGGAACCATTGTGGTATGGTCCTAATTAGAAGGGCTGGGGACCAGCAATGGCCAGTCAAGGCTCAGCATGCTGAAATAAAAGGAGCTGACTGCTGCCAGCAAAGGTAGTTCCTGGCTGAAGCCAGAGAAATGAGAAGTGATGCTTCCTATGCTACAGCCAAAGAAACCAGGCAGGGCCAGGACCCATTGTTGGCCACAGTCAGTGGTAGGAATTAAGAAAGAATCCTGCTGATTCAATTCCAGTGAAGAAATTTAGCCCACAATGGTAAGAAACCATTTGGTTTTTTATTGGTCCTGAATGGCAAGGAATTTCTTCTGTTTACGTTTGTTGTACCCCAGAAGGGGTTTGGACTGTGTGACCCAGCCAGAGGGCTGTGCCACAGAATTCCTGCAGAGGCACGTGGACTCTCTACAGAGGGCACTGGGAGTTGAAGAGAACAGCAGCATTTCTCCTGTCCATGAGGGACATTCAAGGAGGTGAGCACAACTTTCTACAGGTTGCAAGTGAAGTGCCTTATAGAAGTTCAAGTATGTAACACCAACACTATTAACTTTATTAATCAAACTTGTAATATTTTTTAAAAAGACATAGTTTGACAGAATCTATTTGACATTCACCTGTGTTGATTGGCATTAATTATATTCTCCTCATTTAATTCTTTGTTAATCAAGCCCTGTATCAGCTGTTCTATTATTTTGCCCATGATCACTATCAGGCTGACAGCCCTATAATTATTCAGATCAACTCATTGACCCTTTTAAATATTGGCATATTAACATTCCTCCAGTCCTATGGAACTTCCCCGGTTTTCCCAAATATTATTAAAAATCATTATTAATGGTCCAGAGAGCTCTTCAGCTAGATCTTCTTATTAAATTCTTGAATGCAAGAATTTGCTGATTTAAAAACGTCTAACTCTTAGTAGCTGTTGTTTAACATCCTACAGAGTTACTGTTAGAATGGATATCATTATTTGAGATGAATATATCATCTGGCTTTTTCCCAAATACTAAACAGAAATATGGATCGAACACTTTTGCCTTTTTTTGCATTATTGACAGTTCTACCATTTCCATCCAGTAAGGTACCAATACCATTGTGAGGATTAATTTTGTTTTTGATATACTTAAAAAAGACACTTCCTTATTGTCCTTATTGCCACTGGCCATAAACGTCTCCTGGGTCTTTTTGTGTCCCTTATCAATTTTCTTTAATTTCTAACTTCTAATTTATAATAATTGTAATTGTTCCCTTTTTTCCATATTTTTAAAAATTATTTTTGCTTTCACTTCCTCTCTAAGCCAGTGTGGTTTTTTAACCAGCATAGCTTCTTTGCTTGTGAGATTGTCACTTTTGGGAACATCTGATAAAATGTCCTTTAAAAGTTCCAAATTATTATTCACATTTTTCTGATTACATTCTTCCTCCCAACTGATTTGGCTCATAATTATTTTCAGCTTTGTGAAGTTGGCCCTTTCAAAGCACCAAGTATATGTATTATTAGTTTGGACTTGATTCTTTTTACACATACCAGATGTTATCAAGTCATGATCACTTGTAGCTAAGCTACCACTAATTTTTAGTTCTGTGATCAATTCCTCTTTATTTTTCAAGAGGAGGTCTAATATAGAATTCTCAATATTGAATGTAACACTTCTTGAGTTAGAAAATTGCCATATATAATTTTTAGACTATCCAGGGATATTTTAGTACTAGCAGCTGGTACCTCCAGTGTATGTCACTCAGATTGAAATTCCTCATGATAATGCAGGGTTTTTTCTTACATATTATAGATAGGTACTTAAGGAGCCAGTCATCCTGGTCTCTAATGTAACTTGGTGGTCTGTAGCAGACAGCAACTATTATACCATTGTGTTTTATCTGTTATGATATTGATGCATCACCACTAAAGATCATTTGCTTCCAGGTTGTCAGTGACTCAGAAAGAGGTAATGCCATTTTGACATAGTGCATTTTGCCCTATCAATCTTTCCTAAATAGGTAATAACCAGTGATTTTATTGTTCTAATCATGTGACTCTATTCACCTGGTTTCCATAATACCAACTAGGTAGAATTTATTATCACATTTGAAAAGTTCTAATTCTTCAAGTTTATTATTCAGGCCCATAGCATTAGTGTGCAGGCAATTAAATAATTTCATGTCTTCACATTCCTTAGTGTCTTGATTAATTTTGTTCTTGCTATCTTGATTTTATGCCAAAAGAGTGGTTATTTGTTCCTCTTTTTCACACTCCCCTTTTGTTGTTTGTTTAATGCCCCCCTGGCTAGTCTAGCCAGCCTGTCCCTTAAAAGGTTGGCTCCCTTTTACTGAGATGGAGGCCATCCAAACTATACAAAACCCAGTCTTACACTACTTAACATAACACTTAACATTCACTTCCAAAATCTTCTGCCTTCTGTCTTGCTTCACTCATGGAACAGGAAGGATCTCTGAGAGGATCTCTTGGACATTCCTCTCCTTCAGTAGTCTTCCAAGTTCTCTGAAGTTGTCTATAATCTGTGAATGCAGGTCTCGTGTTTTCCCCAGGAATTGAAATTAGGCAAGGTGTTCAAATTTACAGGGGGGAAGATGAGGGCCAATGAGGGGTGAGACTGTGATGGTAAAGGAGGGCTGTATGGCACATAATAAAAACTGAAAAGTGTTTCATGACCATTTTATTAGATTTAACTCATGTTTTAAGATCATCAGACTAATTAAAGTTGGTGACTCGAGCCTTCTATGAAGCACATAATCTACATTCTTCTTGGCTTCTTGTTATAATTTTGCACAACTCTATTAATGAACTTTTCAAATGCAGTGCATTCATCTTTGGTGGCTTCTCGTGTGACTAGTACTTCCATTCCTTCAATTGATATGCTCATTAGTTCATTCATATGACCAGGCAGAAGGAGACTTCTTTCAGAACACAAAATTCTATTCAGTGATGAAAAAGAATGCTCACCTATAGCTGTTGTGACTGGGAATAACAAGAGATGAATTCCCAGGAAACATAGCAAAAGATCGGGTTAAGCCACTAATGATGATAAAAAAGAAATTGAAGTCAAATCTTCATTCATTTGTTGTATGATATTCCACTCTGTGTTTAAATTCTCTGTTCTGTCCTGATCACATGGCAGCCTCATTGCTGTTAGTGCCTCACTATCAGTGTTTTATAGAATAGGCATTTGTAAAAGCTACGTAGAGGTTGAGTATAATCCAAAAATCGCTGTTGTAGGTTTGTAAGAATCAAGTCTGTGTGCTTTTTCAGCTGTCTTAACAAACACTTCTTGTCCTCTTCACTTAAGGATTTAGTGCCTTCATTAGCCAACTTCTGTACTGAAGTCTTTGCTTCTTCCAGTATGTTTTTAATGGATATCTCTCTGGTTGATGCAACTGTAGCTTCTATTGATCGACAAAGATCTACTACTGTTGTAGCAAATGCCTGGATGGCACTGTTTGATGACCCAAATGGTTTCAACAGTAGACTTACAAGAGAGAATGGCGATTGTCTTCTCTGAACATAGTAGCAAAAGTAGTCCACCAGCCTCACTACTTTGATCTGCCTCATGTTAGTTGATACTTTCCAAAGGCAGTAATAACAGTTGTAGTAATTTTAAGACAATAGCCAAGGATCACTCTTGAGAAAGCCAGTGGGTTTTCCCAGGTTGGACTAATTTGAACTTCAGTCCCAGTCTATCTTCTATTTTCTTCCAAGATGTTCAGTCTTTTTGAACTCTTGCTGAAAAAAAAAGTATAATGAAGACATTAAATGTCTGGCTTTTTAAATGTCTCTTGAAGAGTCTGCAGCTCGTACTAGTTGGAGTAGATGGCCTCTGCAGTATGCACAGAGAGATTAGGGTTACATTATTCTCTGAGCAAAGCTTGTACTCCACCACATCTTCTAGAGAAGTTTGCAGCTCCATCAAATGCACAAGCAGCCATTTGTTTGGGGTTCAATTTACAAGCATTTCATTCTTCTAAGATGTGGGTTGTCACAGATGCAGCTGATGTGCCTTCAGTAACCTGAACATCTAGAAATGCATCTACTGACCTAACACTGACATCAAGATAACATACACAATATCTTAATACTTGATGCCCATTTGCATCAGTGCATTCAGCAGCCATGTATCCAAAAATTTTTAATGTGGTGAGAGAGTTCTTCATTTTTTCAACTACTGAGTCTTTCACTGTTGCTTTGCATGCTTCTAACCAGTCAGTTGAGTTTTTTGCAGAAAGATGGTGGGCATTTGATGGTCTTGTTCGGAACCAGTGTCCAACTTCAAGATTAACAAGTGACAATGCACTTAACTTTGGCCTCCAGTTTGTAGTGTGCGATATCTTTTGCTTAAATAGAAAGTATGATGCAGCAGCCAGGTTTATTCACATATACTGTGTTGTGTCTCCAGCATTCTTAACAGCCTCATGAAGTAATTCTAAAATTGGCTTTAACAGTGACTGACTTATAAGGCTTTCTGCATATTGATGCACTCCATAGGCTTAATGTTTTGCAGCCTTTTCATGTAGTTTGTCAGCACTGGCTTTGCTGATCAGTCTGGCAAACCAAACTCCTTCTGGTAAACCAGAAGCCTACAAACTTCTACAAATTGTAGCATTGGGAAGCTTTCCATCTTTGTAAGATATTTTGTAAGAGATACACCAGTAGCCATCTTTTGTTACTTCAATATATGTGAAAAGTTTGATCAACAAACATCGGGAACTACCTTTATGTTTTGGCGAAACTGTTTCTTCAGTAGATAACTGTTTTTGTGCTTCAGGATGGTTGGATGTAGGTACACAACTTGAACCTTCAGATGACATGTTGGTATATTCTTGGTTCTTGGTGTGTTCTTCATCTTGGTTGGTTTTTGAGGCCTTTGAGTGGAAAAATCGTCACATTGTTTTTTGTCTTTTCATTTTCACTTTGATCTACAACACATAAAATATAGTCCAACAAACAAATGTTCCTTTAACATGCACCTTCCTTCTCCCTCCAACACACTCCACTCACCATTGTTGTTCTTGGTCAGTGGAGACCCAGAGTTCAGAGATGCTTTCATATGACTTCACCTCCCATGAGGGAGGGGGAGGAGAAGGCATCTTGCTTGTTCCTCCTGCTGCTCCTGCTTGCTCTGGCTGCTGCTGTTTGTCATGCCATCATTCACTCTGCTGCTCCATTGCAGATGGCCCTGTGTCATCATCTTCTGCTGCCATCTGCCACTGTGACGTGCGAATCAGTCTCTTGAGGTTCCACCCAGGTCTCAGTGGAAGAACCTCACTGCTAATGCAGGCTGAGTAGTCTCTTCCACAGAAACACTGGCCCACAGTAGGTCAAAGCACTTAGACCTGATTATCAGTGATTTCAGCTCTAGTAGCCACTTAACAAAACAAAAGACTCTCTATGAAGCCTAATCAGCTCTATCTTTTAACAGGGGAGAGGGACCGTTAAATAATACCTGTAACTCTTAGGCAGAGCCCATACCATCAAGCAAAACACCTGTCCCCACCCTCCTTCTCTCCACTGAGATCTGGCATCCAAACCTCCTGCTTAGTGACTGCAGTTCACTTGAGGGTGACCCCCTCGGTCATGCCAGGCTAAGTACGTTTCTGCTGCCCTTTACTCATACAATAACAACATTTCATTACCCCCGCACTCAATGCTAAAGTGATTTGTAACCCAACACCAGCCAAAATTGATCACTTAGGCAACAGCTCTGTCTGCTGGATACCTAGGCAGAATAGGTATGTTCATGTAAATACAGTCTGGTCCTGAAGCCTTTCCCCCTCCCCAGCTCATCGCTAGCTGTCAGGGAAGAGCTCATTCAGACCTTGCTTACAAATTATAATTTAAATGATTACATCAGCCAACGTTGCCAAAATGAATGCGCCAACATCATCATACGGAACAACAGCGGTGTGAGTTGTTCGTACTTTTCAAACCTAATGTCCTTTTTCAGGTACAAGTATTTTATCATATACTGTATATGCTTTTAAAGTGTGTATTAATGTTTCAATTTCAATTCAAATGTCCAACCAATGACTAAATTGGTAACACTATCTGTAACTAGTTGACTACTGGTGAAGTGCTGGGAAAATTCAGGGGGGTATAGGGAAATCCCTGACACCATGACTGGTGGAGGTGTGCCTGCTTTCTTCAGAACCCTATCCAATCTTGTAGACACATCTCAGTCCTGGCTCTGGGAAGACAGCATAGCATCCTGTTGCCTGCCTCTCCCTTTCAAAATGTTCTTTCCATTCTTCTTAGCATAGAATCCCCAACAAGAATCATCTGCCTTCTTTGGATTGTTGGAGAGCTTTTTGGCATACTTGAAAGTCTTGAGGGTTGTGCTGAGTAGCCATCCATAGCTATGTCCCATACAGCTCTCCATTCCATTTGGTCAGGTGGGTCTTCAAAGACATTTTCTGAAGTTTCCAAAGTGAGAATCTGATGATGATTGGATACATAGAATCATAGGGCTAGAAGGGACCTCGAGAGGTCATCTAGTCCAGTCCCCTGCACTCATGGCAGGACTAAGTAATATCTAGACCATCCCTGACAGGTGTTTGTCTAACCTGCTCTTAAAAAATGTGATGATGGAGATTCTACAACCTCCTGAGGCAATTTATTCCAGTGATTAACCACCATGACAGTTAGGAAGTGTTTCCTAATGTCCAACCTAAACCTCCCTTGCTGCAGTTTAAGCCCATTGCTTCTTGTCCTGTCCTCAGAGGTTAAGAAGAACAATTTTTCTCCCTACTCCTTGTAACCTTTTATGTATTTGAAAGTTGTTATAATGTCCCCTCTCAGTCTTCTCTTCTCCAGGCTAAACAAACCCAGTTCTTTCAGTCTTGCCTCATAGGTCATGTTTTCTAGACCTTTAATCATTTTTGTTACTCTTCTCTGGACTTTCTCCAATTTGTCCACATCTTTCCTGAAATGTGGCACCAGAACTGGACACAATACTCCAGTTGAGGCCTAATCAGCTCAGAGTAGAGCGGAAGAATTACTACTCATGTCTTACTTACAACACTCCTGCTGATACATCCCAGAATCATGTTCGCTTTTTTTGCAACAGCATTACACTGTTGACTCATATTTAGCTTGTGGTTCACTATGACCCTCAGATCTCTTTCCACGGTACTCCTTCCTAGGCAGTCAT
The DNA here is from genome assembly GCF_026122565.2 of Emydura macquarii macquarii. Classification (NCBI taxonomy): domain Eukaryota; kingdom Metazoa; phylum Chordata; order Testudines; family Chelidae; genus Emydura; species Emydura macquarii. The sequence goes on along the minus strand of NW_027132308.1, from coordinate 924,749 downwards.
TTCCCATTTTGTACATGTGCAACTGATTGTTCCTTCCTAAGTGGAGCACTTTGCATTTGTCCTTATTGAATTTCATCCTGTTTACCTCAGACCAATTCTCCAGTTTGTCCAAATCATTCTGAATTATAATCCTATCCTGCAAAGCACTTGCAACCCCTCCCAACTTGGTATCATCCACAAACTTAATAAGTGTACTCTCTATGCCATTATCTAAATCACTGATAAAAATATTGAACAGAACCAGAGCCAGAACTGATCCCTTCGGAACCCCACTCATTATGCTCTTCCAGCACGACTGTGAACCATTGATAACTACTCTCTGGGAATGGTTTTCCAACCAGTTTTGTACCCATCTAATAGTAACTCCATCTAGGTTGTATTTCCCTAGTTTGTTTAAGAGAAAGTCATATGGGACAGTATCGAAAGCCTTACTGAAGTCAAGATATAGCATACCTACCACCTCTCCCCTATCCACAAGGCTTGTTACCCTATCAAAGAAAGCTATCAGGTTGGTTTGACCTGATTTGTTCTTGACAAATCCATGCTGACTGTTACTTATTACCTTATAATCTTCTAGATGTTTGCAAACTGATTGCTTAATTATTTGCTCCATTATCTTTGCAGGTACAGAAGTTAAGATGACTGGTCTATAATTCCCTGGGTTGTCCTTATTTTCCTTTATGTAGATGGGCACTATATTTGCCCTTTTCCAGTCTTCTGGAATCTCTTGTGTCTTCCAAGACTCTTTCTGTCATGGTTGCCAATTCCTTTCTTTCTTGAATCTGGCATTGTGATGCTTCCCTAATCTGGTTGTCCAAGTACTCATCAGCCTCTGTGATTCTCTGCCATGTCTGTATTTGTCCTTCTGAATCATGAATCTTTTGTTCCCGTATAGTCACCAACTTGTACTTCATTCACAGGGAGTCTCTTCTGGTTCCATGCAGCAAACAAAATCCATTGCAGGTCACAACCACTGTTCCGTTGTTTCGTGACTAGGATGAGAGCAGTCTGACCCAGTGATGGGAGCCAGGCTGGGTCAGGTCACCAGAAGGTTAGAGTCCAAGACAGGTGAGAGGGCAAACTGAGGCCATGTCTACACTGCTGCGGGAAGTCGACTTTCTTTAATTCAACTTTCAGCAGCCAATTTTTAGATATTGCAGCATCATGTACACACTATGCTGTTTGCATTGGTCTCTTGAGCTTACACTGACCAGCCTTAATTCGAATTGCAAAGCAGTGCAACGTGGGTAGCTATCCCACAGTGCACTAGCCACGGTGGCTCTTGGGATGAGTGTCATTGTCCCAGGATGCAACGCTGCTTCCCCCCCTTCCCCCCCAAACAAACAGAAAAAGTATTTTCGCTCCATTTTTTTGCTCCCCGTGATCGCCATTGCTGCAGAGACATGGAGCCAGCTCAACTCTGCACTATAATTGTGAGATTGACAAATACATTGTGGCTTATCATTGATTATTTTAGAAATAGAGCAAGAAGCCAAATCACACAAAACACCGATGCCACCGAGGCTACCCTGCTTCAAGTCATCGAGCAGAACAATTCCCGATTGCTGCAGGCTGTAACGAGTCATCTGCAGTCTGTGGAGCGCAGATTATGGTGCAGGGAAACAAGCACAGACTGGTGGGACCGCATCATTATGCAGCTGTGCGATGATCAGTGGCTGCAAAACTTTTGTATGCGAAAGGCAGCTTTCCTCAAACTGTGCTCGGAGCTGGCCCCATCCCTGAAGTGCGTGAATACTCGCTTAAGACAAGCCATGATGGTGGAGAAGAGAGTCGCCATCGCTCTGTGGAAGCTGGCAACCCCCGACTGTTACCACTCGGTTGGGAATCAATTTGGAGTTGGTAAATCTACAGTTGGCATTGCCGTGAATCAAGTGTGCAGTGCCATACATAGACTTCTGCTATGAAGGTTAGTGACTGTGGGAAATGTGCAGGACATAGTGGAAGGGTTTGGCTCGATAGGGTTCACAAACTGTGGGGGGGCCATTGATGGGACGCACATCCCTATCTTAGCGCCTGCCCACCTAGCGACTGAGTACATAAACCACAAGGGGTACTTTTCCATGGTCCTGTAGGGGCTTGTGGATCACAGGGGTTGTTTCACAGACATCTATGTGGGGTGGTCTGGGAAGGTGCATGACGCTCATATATTTCGTAACTCGGGGCTGTTCTCTAAGATGCAGGTGGGAACTTTCTTCCCTGACTAAAAAATTCAGATTGGGGATGTGGAAATGCCCATAGTGATCCTGGGGGATCCTGCTTACCCCTTGCTCCCTTGGCTAATGAAGCCATACACTGGGCACCTTGATAGTGACAAGGAGTGTTTTAATAAGAGGTTAAACAGTTGCAGAATGGTTGTAGAATGTGCCTTTGGTCATTTAAAGGGTCTCCTTTAAATGGAGGAGTCTCCTCACTAGGCTGGACATGGCTGAGAAGAACCTCCCTTCTGTGATATCTGCATGCTGTGTTCTTCATAATTTATGTGAAGCAAAGGGTGAGAGGTTCCCCCAGGGTTGGCCTGTGGAGGCAGAAAGACTGGCTGCCAATTATGAGCAGCCCGATGCCAGCACTATGCTGAGAGCTAACCGCGGAGCGCTTTACATTAGGGAAGCTTTGAAAACCAGGTTCTGCAATGAGATGCAGGACTGATTTCTGTTCCTGTATGTTTTTTGCCTTTGCTGAACCCCCACCTCGCATCAATATCTGTGCCCGATAAATCCCTCCTGAACAAGATATGATTTAATAAAGAAACATGTTGAAATGATGCAAAACTTTATTTCTTAACATTCAAGTAATGGGGGAAGGGGAGGGGGATGTTCATTCACTGTCTCAAGGGGTAGGGTGGTAGCTTGCTGGCCAGCTGTCAGCGTGGCTGCTGCTGCTTTCTGCTCGCCTCCACCAGGGTAGAGGCGAGCATGTACTGCAGCCTGGACAATCTCCTCTGAGACCTCTTGGGGGCGGGGGAGGGGAAGGGCAGCAAAGCCCTTGGTTGAGGAGCATTATGGAGGGGCTGCAGCAGGAATCTGTCCTGCCTCCACTCCTCCTGAAGCTCCACAAGCCGCCGGAGCATGTCTGCCTGGTCCCGCATGATTCGCAGCATTTCCTGCGTGGTGCTGCGATCATGCTCCATCATTTCTCTGCGACTCTCCCTGTCCACGTCCATATTCTGTGACAAGATTAGCCTCCACTGTCTGTGCTCTGTCTCTGCGGCTGCTGAGGCGTTCATGAGCTCGCCAAACATGTCATCTCTGCTTTTTTTTTTTTTTTTTCCTCTTTCTAATTTGAAAGTCTGCAGCATTTCTTGAGGGTCGGTCCAGTGCCGAGGTGTCTACAGAATGAAAGAAAAATAACAAGGTAGCCACTGTTAGCAGAGTGAAGAAAATGATACAACTGTAACAAAGTAGAAAATGAACTCCTGATACAATGTAGAAAATGATCGCCATGCCGTGCACCGGGCAAACACAGAGCCTCATCCCATTCCTGATGTCCCAGAAGGGTCTGCTCGCTGTGCCATTTCAGAGAGGATCTGAGGACAATGTGGTGGGGGGGGGGGGAGGAGGAGGAGGAAGCTCTGCTTGTATTTTAAACCCTTACAGAGAGGAACTAAGGATAGCATCGGGGGTGGGGTGGGGTGGGAGGAGGCTATGCTTAAAACAAAGTTTTGCTGGACGCAGCGGGGGTACCAGCAGTGTTCTGCCATGATGCAGGATACATTGATTGCAGTGAAGTATCGTACCGTGGAGGGAGGAGCAAGGCAGCCCTCCCCTGAAAAGTTTTTCGAAGGATAACAAATGACATACATGAAAGTTTCTGTGAGATATCAACTGATGATGAATGTAGCATTTCTCATCACATAAATCAACTGTTCCTTGGGTAACCACATAGTACAGGCACCGAAACACTTGAAATCCACTTTGAGCCCCCCCTCACCCAATGTACAAGGACAGAAATGCTAATAAGAAAAAAAACTCACCAGATGTGCCTTCCCCGGGATCATTTGTGCTGTCCTGTGTGCTGCTGGACTGCTCGGGGGTCAGGAATAGGTCCTGACTTTCTGGGAGAACCGACACCCCGCTCTCCTGCATCCTTCTCTTCTTAGCTTCCTCCTCCTCCTCGTCCACGGAGTCCTCATCATTGTCCATGGACTGTGACCTAGCAGAGGTATCAATGCTGCGGGGAGGCACCATGGTGGGATCCCCACCGAGAATTGCATGCACCTCATGATAGAACCGGCATTTTTGGGGCAAGGAGCCAGAATGGCTGTTAGCTTCCCTGGCTTTCTGATACAACTGGCTCAGCTCCTTGATCTTCACGTGGAGCTGCTGAGTGTCCCTCTGGTGTCCCTTCTCCAGCATGCCCTTGGATATCTTCCCATAAATGTCCAGATTCCTTTCGCTGGCTCTGAGCTGAGCCAGAACGGACTCCTCGCCCCACATCCTGATGAGATCTAAGACCTCCGGTCGATTCCATGCTGGAGCACATTTGGCCTTTGCAGTAGCCATGTGGAGAACAGTGACAAAGCTCTCTCCACGCTGGCAGCACAGGATATGAAAATTCAAATCTTCCTGGGGCTTGAGGGAGGGGACTTTTCCTGCTAGCGTGACCACTGAGCAGCACAGTGCTACTCTCCAGAGCAGTCAAAACGGGGCATTGTGGGATACATTCCAGAGGTCAATTAATTCGATTTAAGTAACATTGTGTCTACACTGACACTAAATCGATTTAACAAATTCGATTTAGGCACTACGCCACTTGCAGAGATGGTCTTATTAAGTCAATTTTCCAGGCACCTTAATTTGAATTAACAGTGGTGCCAGTGTAGACGTGGATGTAAGTAAGTCAACTTAAGTGACTTTAAGTCGACCTAAGTTGCCAGTGTAGACCAGGCCTGAGAGTCAGGTAGGTGTCAGGATACATGCAGGGTCAGGTTACCAGGAGACCAGAATCAGGAAGTAGGAGCAGGTAGCACAAAGGCAGCAGTCCTAAGCAGGGGAAACCCAGTTGCCTAGAGAACTTCTTGTTCTTGTGCTCTGTTTAAATACAAACAGGGAACCAATCAGGATCCCCAGAGTTCGACCAGTCATATCTCAGGATTGGAGTCCTCTGTCAGAGTTTAGCTTCTATTTCTGGTGATGGTTAGCAGGTCATAGGTGGCTCCTGAATGCCCTGTGGACCTTGGCCCAGTGTTGGCCAATATGGTATTGAACACAAAACTTTCACATTTCCTTTCTAAATGCTCTCTGAATCTCCTGTTAGTTGCTTCTGTTCACTTGCAGTGTCTGGGAGCCATATTCATATTGGTTGGTTAGGTACCCTAAATGAGGATATAAGTCAACCTTAGTAATTTTAGAGAAGGCCACTGAGATTTTAGTTTGGGGAAAATTCCAAAAGTGAAAGGGTCATTTTAAATACAAAGTGAAGATCTTCACACCATCACCTGCCTCATCTTCTGCAAGAGAAGAGGGAAAAGGAAAGAGGCTCATGCACAATTGGCAACATTTGACAATGTTTTCAAATGACGGTTTATCTAAATAAGAGGGATTTGGGCATGGCATTTCCCCCTCAGATACAAATCAATCTGCAGAGTTTCCTACTCCCCTCCCCTCCCCGCCAAAAAAAAAAAAAAAAAAAAAGAGGCAGGGATTCACAGTCCTAGGGTTGAAGGTTACACATGCCAGTTCTCGGGGTTGTTGTGGTGACATAAATAAGCCATTTTATTGTAGGGCTGATCACTGTAACAAGCTTTTAGATCCAGCAGTCATTTTCTATTTGAAGGCTACTGAAATCCATGAAAAGAGCCAGACACTTCTTCTTTTTTTAATTATAAATGGAGATTATACTTGACCTTGACATTTGTAGGATCCCAAATATCCAGAAGCTTGTGGCTGAGGGACTTTATAGGCCTCTGAGGCCAACCCTGTTAAAGGTTTGGAAAGGTTCCAAAATAGCAAGAATCCAGTGCTTTCATTATGCCTGGATAATTGCCTTTCATGCAAGAAAATCTCACAAGCATTGGCAGCTAACCCTGTAGCAAGGAGATAGTATGGGCCATAAATCCCTGCATAGCTATTATTTCATGATCAGTTTTTGTAATTCATATATATTGTCACCGTAAATCCATGAATACAAGGTTGCAGGGAGCAGAACAGGACTTGGGCCAAACTGATCTTTTGTTTTAAGTCATATAGTAGAAGCTTTTGGGCCCTATTTTTTTAAAGAAATATTGATTTGAATATCTCTGACTGTTGATCATGAAATTCTTAAAGGAAGACACCATCCTGTTCCACTCAACTCCACTCAAGTAATCTAAAAGTGAATAGGGTAAGAAGTAATTATCTTCATGAATAAACAGTGAAATAGAATGTTTAATTAAAATTTACATTTATGAGCCTGGTTCTGGAAACAGGCATCTTACAGAAAAGTATTTTTAATTCATGTCACTAGCAGTGCATAAATCCAGTGGAAGAAAAATGTGCTGCTTGAAAGTTTTGCATCTTCATCTCCAGCATCTTGCGTTCGTGCTCCCTAGCATCATACTTCCACTTCTCTGGCTCCATGGCTCACTGATGGGCAGCCATTTCTGCTGCCGCTTTCTGCTTCTCAGCTTCCAGAGCTCTTTAGTGTGCCCATTTTCTGTCCTTCAGATCCATTTATTTTTCCTTCTTTGCTATCTCCAGCTTCGGTAACTCTATCTCAGCCAGTCTGAGCTGTGTGACTGTCTCACTGTGGGCTGCATCTTTGCCCTCAAATCCTTTTGGTAGATCAGGTTGTTCTTTTTTGCTGTTTATGATGCTTACTCATCTTATACTTCATTTGTTCTATTTCCTTTCTCTGAAATACAGAAAATAAAAAATGTAACCTTTCTTTGTCCGCTCCCAATCATCTCTCTTGTGAATCTCTTAGAACCTAATTTGCTTGGAGTGTGAACCTTAGCTAACCAGTAAACTGTGTGTAAATCCTTCCACCTATGCTGTTCTGACACTTTCTTGGTGTATCCAGGACTGTGAATCACCCTATTACCATCTGCCTTTGTGAGAAAGAAAGATGTGCTTGTGCTTAACTGGTAATCAGCTCCCCAATGTTCCCAGTTTGGAAACCACCCAAACAATCTACTCAGTGCTCTGCCAGCCCTTACTTTGCCTTGCAGGTTAACACTTTGTGTACCCTGGCCCCTATGTTCCCCTGATGTGTCCAGGCCCTGTTACTGGACACTCACAGTAATTACCAGGTTTACTGTTCCCAAAGGAACAATACACACACAGCATGACTGGTACACCATAAGATCAGGCCCTTTACAATAGTGTTTCTCAACTTTTTAAGTAGCAAGTTACCCCCTAACTTCTGAAAATTTGAATAAGTACCGCAACACTCAATTTTCCATGGGATTTTATATTTACAGACTAATGTGAGCCATATGGTGGAAGAAGGGCTGAGTATATAAGGCTGTGATATAACAGATGTCAGATCTAGTGTGGGTAGGGTTACCACCTTTACCCCAGAGGTGCACAATTCAAATATGTACCTGGGCTAGTGGTGATGTTGGCCAAAGCTAGGAGTCTTTGAATGGCATGCCAATGCTGGGAATATAAAGCATTGCACCAATTTTGCTAGAGCAGTGATATTGACAAGTTTTCTGGGCACTGGGCTGTGAGCCAGGTAGGGGGGCTGCTACCTGGGCAAGTTGCAGGCGGCTGCTGCCTGGCTGCCAGCCCAGGAGATGGGCGAGAGCCACCCAATCCAAGTTGGGGCAGAGGAGGCTTTCGCGCTGGCTGGGACCCAGGGATGTGGGCAGGCGGCTGCTGCCCATCTTCAAACCAGGGCACGGGAGGCTGTCCCTAGGCTCGGACCTGGGGTGCAGGGGGCTGCCACCCAGCTGCGAGCAAAGCTCGTGAGATGTAGGAGGCTCCCACCGGGCTCCCACCTGGGAGCTGAGACCAGGCGGGAAGCGGGGGGCTGCTACCTGCCTCCCAGCTTGGAGCTGGGACCTGACAGGAAGTGGGTGGCTGCCACCCACCTCCCCCAGGAGCTGGTGGCTGCCGCTCGCTTCCCAGCTGGGAGCTGGGACCGGGTGGGAAATGAGCTGCTACCATGTGCCTTCCCCAGAAGTTGGCAGCTGCTCCCCGCCTCCCCTTCACTCTGTTTTCCCCGGGTACCCCCTACCTGTGTCTCACGTACCCCCGGGGTACCCATACCAGAGGTTGAGAAACTATGCTTTATAACATTACAGCACTGAAATATATTTATAGTGAATCAAACATAATTTTATTATCAAAGGTTAAGTTTTAAGAGATAGTAAAGATAACAAATGGAAATAGTGATGGGTACACACATAAAACAAAACATAAAATGCAATCCTAGGTCTGCACTTATTAATGGTTACCTTTCCTATTTAATAAAGTAGATGTTCTCCCAAGAATTCATCCTGACAGAGCTCCAGGTTTCAGTCAAAACCAGGATCCAAATTTTCAGGAATACTCTACACTCTTCAAAGGGTCTCTTCAATAAATGGATACTAACATGGCTTTCTCATCCCTCAGTTATAGTCAATAAATGCTTGAAATGCTCTCTGTTGGGTGTTCTCCGATGTGCTGACCTCCATGTTGACTTGGAATGCACAGGTAGTTCCCATTGTGTTGGGCTTACAGTGCTTAATTTAAATCAGAGACAGGGATAGGCAAATAGCCGTGCTTCGTCTCGTAGAAAACCTGTTTGTCAATTCTGCCTTGTTATTTAGTTTTAAACACCTTTTTAGTGGGTACACACAGCTCTTTAAACATCAGCAGTGCATACATTTCACAATAATATTAATGACCAGCATGACGCCAGCTTTTATTTGACACTATTGATGGATAAATACCATGAAATTGGTGCATTAGGCCTGTTAGGAGTTGCTGACACTGAGTAGTGAACCCTTTGCTAGTTGGCATTTGAGGGGTTCTTAGGGTCACAACATCCAATCTTGACCTGAATATGGCAAGAAATGGAGAATCCACCACTTTCCTTGGGAGTCTGTTCCCCTGATTATTCATCTTCACTGTGAAAAATGTGCACCTCATTTCTCATTTAAATTTGTCTGACTTTAGCCTCCAGCTACTGGTTCTTGTTACGCTTTCTCATCTAGATTAAAGAGCTGTTTAGTACTTGGTGTTTTCTTCCTGTGAAGATATTTATACAGCTGCTCCAAGATTGACCCCAGGATCAAGGAGTCTCAGCCAGCCTTCTGATCTCTCACCCTCTCTCCTGTATATAGTGTCTGGGACAACATTTCTTCTTTACATATTAAAGGGCTTTCTATCATTAAAGTAGGTTGGAAACTGCTTTTCAGTCTTTTCCCTAGGGGTCTCACACTGCTAGTGTCACAAAAGATATAATTTCCTAACCAGATTGCTGTCTCCATCTCTAAGTTTACATATACCAGTTGTAACTAAAATGTCACACTTTATTTATGGTGACAAGTATTTCCTACCCTGTGAACTCTTACGCTATTAGGCTGAGCAGTATGAGTGAGGTTTCCTTTAAGTATTGAAGCACTTATATATATTTTTTTCACATCAAATATCACTTCCTTCAGATCCTGGTTTTGAGGTCATACATACAAGCCAGGAATCTTCAGAGGAGCAGGATTTAAAGACTGGTTGCAAAAAAAGGCATAATACAGTTAGGATATCTGCCTCAAGAAGGCACATTGGGTGCGGTTCACAATGGGGACTCAGAAAGAGCATTGGCGCCTTGCTGCCAAATGGAATCCTAAGCTTTGAGTTCAGTGCCAGGGTTCCCCATACAGTGCATGGGGAGAGTTAGGCACCTAAAACAGGGATTTACTGAAGCTACTGAGCAAGAAGAAGTAGGAAATGCTGAAGAGAGGGGTAGGGCCTAAGCCCTGCCTCTCAAAACAATATAGGTACCTAAATCCAGGTTGAAGGGAGGCACCTCTCTCCACTCAGGATTCACAGCCATGAACCCTCTTCTGGAGGAAGGCGTCTAAGCCAGGTCAGCCTTTTTTTAAGAAAAAATGAGGAGATGGAGGAGCAGGAACTTGTATCTATGCTTCCTCCATCCCAGGTGAGTGCCCTAACCACTGAGCCAAGGAATACAAGTGGGGGCACCCCCATTCCCACCTGCTGCTTCCACTGCTACTGCTGGCTGTGCAGAGCCTGATCTGATAGACGTGCTCTAAGATGGCCTCTGAGCATGCCTACCAATTTGGGCCCCTCAGACAAGAGACAGAAGAACACCTAGTTTTTGAATCCTCTTGAGGCTTAGGCATGAGTTATGGGCTGAGCTGCTCGGTGGTGTCAGGAATGAGGCAGTTGTGCACATGCCTACCCACTGATATGTAGGCACATGCCTACCCACTGATATGTAGATGCCCGTGGAAACTTAGGCTCCTAAGGGCTTTAGTTGCCTACAGGGTTAGGCAGCAGCTGAGCTAAGGTTTTGCGGATCTAAATTTTGGACTTTAGGTGCCTAAAGTGGCAATTAGGCACCTAAGTCCCCCTTGTGTATCTTACACTTAGGACTTGATTCTTATTTCACTTACACCAGTGTAACACTAATGAAATCAATGAAGTCACAACAGTGTAAAACCAGTGAAAGAAAAATGAAGTTCAAGAAAAACATATTATCTCAGTATCATTCAGGGCCAGATTCTGATAGCCTATGTATTTAGCAGTCATTTCAGTGGGACTACTCTCAGAGTAAAGTACAGTTCAGGGCCGATAGAATCTGGCCCCCAGTGATTTAAGCTGATTTTCAACTAACAGACAAACATTATTGCTAATTAGCTATAGTTCCATCTATGACACTTGTTTACAAATACTTTCCATAAAAGTTACCCTCCTCCTCTACACACACCTGTTAGAGAATTTCCTTCCAAACAGAATTTCACCAAACTGTACAAATGATAGTTTTGAAAGCAAGCAGCCTGAACCTAAAAATACTGGGAGATCTAGCTAGTGATCGAAATACCACCCAAGCTGTGAAGAAACAATACTCTGCCAGATAGAAAATATCTACATTGCATTAAATGTTGTCTTTCTCAATACTGTCTTGCATTTATTTCACAACAGAATTTCATATAGCTTTTTGGAGCTTCCAAAAACACTTGGCTGGGTCTATAGTCAGTACTGCAACAGACCACATACCTGGGGTACACTTGCCTTGATTCATCATTTTAATTCAAGAAGAAATGGACAAAGCTTGAAAGGGGGGGATGGGGGCGGGGGGCAGAAAGGAAGGGAAGGAAAGGGAACTACATATAACTATTTTGCTTTAATAATTTGAAAAATGTTTTTCCTCAGACCAGAGGTTTCAAGGCCAGATGAGTCTGATTATTTTTCAGCTGAGATCAGGAAGGTAAATGAAAGAGGCAGAACACAATGAACCAATGTCCCATCCTTCCACTCTAGAGTAATGAAAGTGCTCTTTTCATCATGAGTGAACTGAGACTGATAGTCTTATTCTGTAGTACATGATAGATAACTTTACTGGTAAGGTATTGCGATTCATACTTCCAACAGATCTTAAATCATAAATGCAGAAAGTGGCTTTTTCAGGTGTTTGGCAGAGATGAATGTCTGTTGAATCAAACACAAAGCTTTTATCTCTCAAGATTTCCTGGGGCATACTAATTCCTCACCTTCCAGTTTGTTAGATGAAAAAAAAACTTGAACTGCTTGATATTTTTGTAATTGCCCCTAGAATACTATGTGTTATAGAGCAAACATCATCAGCATCAAAAGCACCAAACTGCAAATACTATGCCAGCTTCATTTGCAAAGTACCTAGCTGAGTTACTGCTGCTCAGGAAACTGATGTTTGAGAATGAGGAACAGCCCATCATTTATACTTTGCACTAAGCCCATTAGTCATATTTGGCAAAACAGGCCACTGTGAAATAAGAAACTGGATTGTCTGAAAGCGCAGGTGGGAGAATTAGATGCACATACCTGAAGGCTACTGTGGGATATATAAACTAGTGTTTTATTAAATTGGCAGATATAGTGATGGCTAAAGTTACCTCGTTGTAAAAAAAGTTCAGTAAAATTATCTAATGGGCTATTTGTGAATGCTTTGGAGATTTTTTCCTTAAGAAGTCATCTTTTATGGCCCAATCTCTTGCTAGTCTTTTACATTTAGAATCATAGAATATTAGAGTTGGAAGGGACCTCAGGAGGTCATCTAGTCCAACCCCCTGCTCAAAGCAGGACTAACTTCAGCTATATCATCCCAGCCAGGGCTTTGTCAAGCCTCAGCTTAAAAACCTCTAAAGATGGAGATTCCAACACCTCTCTAGGTAGCCAATTCCAGTGCTTCACCACCCTCCTAGTGAAAAACTTTTTCCTAATGTCCAACCTAGACCTCCTGCCCTGCAACTTGAGACCGTTGCTCCTTGTTCTGTCATCTGCCACCACCGAGAAGAGCCTAGCCCCATCCTCCCTGGAACTCCCTTTCAGGTAGTTAAAGGCCGCTATCAAATCCCCCCTCATTCTTCTCTTTTGCAGACTAAACAAGCCCAGTTCCCTCAGCCTCTCCTCGTAAGTCCTGTGCTCCAGCCCCCTAATCATTTTTGTTGCCCTCCGCTGGACTCTCTCCAACTTGTCCACATCCTTTTTGTAGTGGGGGGCCCAAAACTGGACACGCTACTCTAAATGCGGCCTCACCAATGCCGAATAGAGGGGAATAATCACTTCCCGTGACCTGCTGGCAATGCCCCTCCTAATGCAGCCCAAAATGCTATTAGCCTTCTTGACAACCAGGGCACACTGCTGACTCATATCCAGCTTTTTATCCACTGTTACCCCCAGGTCCTTTTCTGCAGAGCTGCTGCCTAGCTCGTCGGTCCCCAGTCTATAGCTGTGCATGGGATTCTTCCTTCCTAAGTGGAGGACTCTGCACTTTTCTTTGTTGAACCTCATTAGATTTCTTTTCGCCCAATCCTCCAGTTTGTTTAGGTCACTCTGTATCCTATCCCTACCTTGCAGGGTATCTACCACTCCCCCCAGCTTAGTGTCGTCTGCAAACTTGCTGAGGGTGCAATCTACCCCATCCTCCAGATCATTAATAAAGATGTTGAACAAAACCGGCCCCAGGACCGACCGCTGGGGAACTCCGCTTGTGACCGGTTGCCAGCTAGACATGGAGCCATTGATCACTACTCGTTGAGCCCTATGCTCTAGCCAGTTCTCTATCCATTTTATAGTCCATTCATCCAACCCATACTTCTTTAACTTGCTGATAAGAATACTGTGAGAGACAGTATCAAAAGCTTTGCTAAAGTCAAGGTATATCACATCCACCGCCTTCCCTACATCCACAGAGCCAGTCACCTTATCATAGAAAGCAATCAGGTTGGTCAGGCATGACTTTCCCTTGGTGAATCTGTGTTGACTGTTCCTGATCACCTTCCTCTCTTCCAAGTGCCTTAAAATGGATTCCTTAAGGACCTGCTCCATGATTTTTCCAGGGATTGAAGTGAGGCTGACCGGTCTGTAGTTCCCTGGATCCTCTTTCCTCCCTTTTTTGAAGATGGGCACTATATTTGCTTTTTTCCAGTCCTCGGGGACCTCCCCCTGTTGCCACGAGCTTTCAAAGATAATAGCCAATGGCTCTGAAATCACATCAGCCAACTCCCTCAGCACCCTTGGGTGCATTGCATCCAGCCCCATGGACTTGTGAATGTCCAATCCTTCTAAATAGTCTTGAACCTGTTTCTTCAGCACTGCGGGATGTTCGCCTCCTTCCCATTCTGTGCCACCCAGTACAGCAGTCTGGGAGCTGATCTTGTCTGTGAAGACAGAGGCAAAAAAGGCATTGAGTACCTCAGCTTTCTCCACATCCTCCGTCACTAGATTGCCTCCCTCATTCTCTAAAGGGCCCACACTTTCCCTAATCTTCCTCTTGTTGGCAACATGCCTGTAGAAACCCTTCTTGTTCCCCTTCACGTCCCTTGCTAGCTGCAACTCCAATTGTGCTTTGGCCTTCCTGATTTCATTCCTGCATGTTCAAGCAGTGTTTTATAATCCTCCCTAGTCATCTGACCAAGCTTCCGCTTCTTGTAAGCTTCTTTTTTGCGTTTAAGTTCGCCAAGGACATCTTTGGTAAGCCAAGCTGGACGCCTACCATATTTGCTATTCTTTCTGCACATTGGGATGGTTTGCTCCTGTGCCCTCAATAAGGTCTCTTTAAAATACAGCCAGCTCTCTTGGGTTCCTTTCCCCCTCATATTAGCCTCCCAGGGAATCCTGCCCATCAGTTCCCTGAGGGAGTCAAAGTCCGCTTTTCTGAAGTCCATGGTTCGTATCCTGTTGTTCTCCTTTCTTCCTTTTGTCAGGATCCTGGACTCGACCATCTCATGGTCACTGCTGCTTAGGTTGCCACCCACTTCTACTTCCCCTACCAAATCTTCCCTGTTTGTGAGCAGCAGGTCAAGAGAAGCATGGCCCCTAGTTGGCTGCTCCAGCACTTGCACCAGGAAATTGTCTGCGACACTCTCCAAAAACTTCCTGGATTGTTTGTGCTCTGCTAAATTGCTCTTCCAGCAGATTTAAAACATAAACTCCTCCTTGTTGTCTTTGTTTTTTTGTTTTATTTTGTTATAAATATATTATTTCAAGGGCCTGATTTGTACTGTTTACTCTGTCACAATTCAGATTGTGGGATCAGGTTCCTAATGTTATAAGATTTGATCCTGCAAATCCTTATTCTCAACAGCAGTCTTTGCTCATGTAAGTAACCCCATATACTCATGTCAGAAAGGACTCTTCATCTGACTAAGGGTTTGTAGAATCAGATCCACAATTTGCCAAAAACAAAAAGGGCCCCATTCATGCTGTTGTAATTCCATTTAAGTTAATAAAGTGACACTAGGGGTGAATCTGGCCCACTGGGTTGAAGCACAAAGCCTCCATGTATGACGCTAAGTACTTTGCCAACAATCTTTGAAGCTTAACGTGCCACAACATTCTGGATACAAATTGCATTCATTCATTTCAGCAAAATGGAAGAATCATAGCTCGGTTTGATGTAATCGCTCTAATATCCCTTTCAAAACTCAACTGGTATTGAGAATTGAAGAGGTTGTTCTAGCTCACTTAGGAAATTAAATGACTTCTTGAGCTTGGCTTTTGGAAATGTATTATTTAAATTGTATTTTAGAACATTTACATTTGCTCTCTTTCTTTCTTTCTTTCTGTCTTTCTTGTTACTTCATTGCCATCCTAAAGCTCTTGGGCCCACATTAATCTATCTGCAGGATTGTCACTGAAATTATCAAAAGTTAATAGTAGAGCTCTCTAGTGTCTCACATTTTCACTTTATAGAATTGTGATCGACAGTCTTATAGGGTAGAGGTAAAAGCATATATTTGCTTGGTTTTTAGCTTAAGCTATGTCTACATTGACGGCAGCAAAGTCGCTGCCGTCAGATCGACTTATCTGGATCGACTGAGTGATCAGTGAAGATCTGCTCAGTCGATCCAGAAGTCAACGTTATTAATCCACCCTCACAAGTGGCATAGTGCTGTGTCAATGGGAACGTGGTTCCCGTCGGCGCAGTGCAGTGAAGATGGCGTGCAGAAGAGACGCACAGCAGTTGACGGGAGTTACACAAGTTCTTTGCGTAACTCCCATCGACTGCTGCTGAATCGCGGAGGTAAGGGTAGACCAAGCCTTGCAGCATTCAGCTTTCTAATGTTGCTCTTTTTCAGTGTAATCAATAGGAATCTTGCCTGAGGAGGTGTGCAGACTCTCCTTGCAAAATCTGGGGTACTGATTTGCAGTACCAACCACTGAAACTACTCTTTTGTTTGAAGTTTTTTACACTCCCCACCACCTTCATCCCCAATTTAGCAAACTACTTAAGCATATATGTAACATATGAGTAAAGTCCATTGCTTTTGTAGAACTACTTGCATCCTCAAAGTTAGGCATGTGCTCAAATAGCTGCTTAACCAAGATCTTAATGCTTGACTATTGAAGCAAATGCCCAGTAATTGAGGAGTGGGAGATTATTAGGGCATGGAAGAGCACTTTCTCAGAGCTCTGGAGTGTGAGTTTATGAATTGCAGGAGCTAAAACCAAGCTAATCTATAGTGTCATTTTTAAGGTGTCTCTTTTTACAGAAATAATATCTGGGGGGGTTGGTTTTTTTTCTAAATTGCTCTTTTGTATTCATGTGAAATGTTCTGGATCAGATTCTGTGAGCCTACACCACAGTATCTCAACTCAAGCAGAACTGCGAGGGAGCTTTGCCATAATACAGAGCTCAGGTTCAGGCTGTGTGGGTGCAAGTTTGTATAGAGGTAAAGCAATGAAAATGTTCAAGCTGTGTGGGTGAAAGTTTGTATAGCAGTAAAGCAATGAAAATGTCAACACAAAAGGAATTAGTGTGATAAAGTTTTGAAATACAAGATAATGAAATTCTACTTTATATTGTGAGTTAGATGTTCAGCTGGTCAATATAACAGATCAACAGCTGCGGTTCTGACCTTTTCAGTTGATCAGTGGAGCTTACACCAGCTGAAGAGCAGGCTTTCAGAATGATTTATGTTATTTGTTTTATTTATATATCTATATATATCTGAAACATAATATTAGAGGAAATAAAAAGTCCCCGTTTTAAAGCATAAGCATAAGGAGGGATGAGTTAGCTTGAGAGTTTAACCTTAACTTTTGGAATTTCCTGACTTCTGGGAGTTTATCTCAACCTGAGTCCTATCTCCTTTTGTGTGGAATGTTTACAAACTTAGGCAGGCTCATTTGCATTTAAGATACTGATTAAGATATTTATATATGGGAACATTAGTCAGACCTTTGCCCAAGAGATAATCAAGATTCCAGTGTTCATACTGCAAGGTCATACTTCGTTTACAAAAACTGCACCTCTTCCAACCCCACCTGTCCTACCACTTCTCTAAAGGATCCTGAGACAATGTTCTCAGTCTGTCACATATAACTGTCCTGGGTAACTTGTCAAGATATTGGTACACTGACAAATAAATTGCAACAAATAAATCTACTTGTTTTAAAATCTCTTGAGAGTCTGGAGAAGTAAAAGAGCAACACAACCATCTGGCAACCAATAAATATTACATTACTCAGCATCTCATAAATCTTCATAAAGCTCATGCATTCTCTTCTGAGGTGGAATAACTAATATACTGCCTATTATTTCCATTTATTGTTGCACTACTCAGTAACAATTTAGAGGTGGAAGCTGCAGGCCGGGCCCTGCTATTAATAGCTTTGTATAGAGCTACTAATAGGGCAGTTATGCAAAGGCATTGCTACTAAACCTAATTTGGGTTTGACATCTTCTCTTTTCCAAAAATAACACAAAAAGCCCAAAATAAATCCATGGCTGACAGAATATAGTATTAAACAAAGATTAAAGGCTAAAAAAGGATTGATGTTTTAAAATGCAAATAGGATAATGAAAGGAGTATACTTAACGGGGGGGGGGGGGGGGAACTAACTCAGTCGTCAGAATTCTAGTTAGGAATGGGCTGGAATGAATCAGTCAACTGATATATTGTTCCAAGGGTACCATAATGTAACTTCCCTACACTCCAGTCCCAGGCGTATTGAATCACAGCTCAGAATGGGTCTGATCCCAAGCCCACTGAAGTCAATGGAAGTCTTTCCATTGACTTCAATGGGCTTGGGGTCAGACCCAGTATGTCCATGCTTTGGGTGAAAGGACGACCACAAAAATATGTTCTCTGTTAAAACCAAGCATTCGATATCAGGCATGAAGTTGAACAGTTAGAGGCTTCTGTATTAGTGTACACATATTTCATTATATTTTAAAGAGTGATGTGTAGAAAAGACAAAGAAATAGAGGTTGAGATTCTATCTGAGATTCTCAAAGAGGCATAACACAGAAAGTGTAGCCCAGGGGGAGGGGATTTTAAGACAGCTTTGCACCTCCTCTGCGCCCTGCTATTTTGTGCTGCTCCAGAGGCCGGTAGCATAATTTACAGCAGCCCCTAACATAATTTAAAAAGCATAACAGCCCTTAGACAGACAGGGTAGGGGGTGGGCATCATAACTTAGAACTGTTCCTACTCGCTGTAAGGTACACGAGGGGCTACCCTCTACTAACCCCTACCCACATATTCCTGGCTCTGGGCCCTATACTAGTATATGCAGCATAACTCAAGAGTCTCCTGGTTTAATTTTTAACTGCTAAATGGTCTCTCGACTTATGGTGCCAAGAATTTTAGTTAGATCAATGTTATCTATAATTTTTTGCTGCAGAAGTAAATCAAAAAAATGTGACCAAGGTTGTGGCATTCATTTTTTAACTTGGAATGCCCCAAACAAGAAACTACACGAACGCCCAGTTGATTTGCAGTGAAATACATTAACTAATTTTCCAGTTCATTCAGCTTTTAAATTTAAGGAATGCATAGCAACATCTTCAATCCAGGTACTTAAGCATTATAATGTACACTAAATTCTGATCATACTATTCCTTTCATACAATTTTCATTTCATTTAAACACAATTAAAGGACCAGTATAAAATAGTGTTTTTTAAAATAGATTCCATTCCATTCTGGACAAAGATGCTCACCCCTCCAAAGAGATGCATGCACTAGGGAGATCTAATCAGGTCATTTTCAGTTCTGATTCTGGCAAAAAGCCCCTTATCTTCAGTGGGAGTTTTCCCTGGGCTGGTGATGCAAAATTGGGAATGTTTTATACTCAGAAAGTCTATAAAATCTAAAAGTGGTTTCTCCTTTTTCTGTGTTCTTTGGCCAGTTCTTGTGATTGTAGACTCCAGTTTTTATATTCTTAACATGTTTGTCTTTTCCTTTTTGGTGCACACAATCAACAGGGGAAACTGATTGTTTAGACACATATCAATGTCAAATCACAATGTAAAACAAAAACAACAACAAAGCCAGAGAAAAACATTTTGTTTTCCTCTACTCCATTCAGTTACAGGCATCTTCGGCATTACTTATAACAATAATAAGAACACCTAAAAAAAATCATACAGAAGAGTGCATTTGAAGTTGACAGTGTAACTTTAATTTCCATGGCAAAATTGTGATATTTTTATGGACAGGTGGCCTAGTTGTACTCTCTTGTGGATTTTGCCATAGGAGAGGGAAAATACTCCATTGGAAATCCCATTGAATTTCCTTTGCACTCAGCTACCAAGATTTCAGGCCTCCTGAGGGGTGAGAAGGGTGGCTTGGACATCCAGCGGAGACCTGAAATCCCCTGGAAAACCAGAGTCCAATTCTATGGATGTTGGGTCAGTACTCTTGCCCTGGTCCTCTCTCCCATTGACACTATAGTTCTGCTAGGTCCTGTGTCTTCAGGGACTAAGCATAATTTTTTCAGGCCCAGTACAAACCTGTAACATGGGCCCCCTCCCACACACATACCCATGGGGGTTGCAGCCTGGGTTGGGCCTTTCCCCCTCCCCATGTAGGGGCCCGGTGTGTCCTCACACCATTGCCCATTACCAAAACCACCACTGAAGTGAAGAAGAGGAGTTATCTCTGCTTACAGCAGTATTGACTTGAGCAGATTTCCACTGAGAAATCCAAGGGAGCACATAACATGGAAATGCTCCTGGCCCCACTGCCCTCTTTGAGGACCTGGTCACACACAGTTGATGCACATAAGATCCAGGACTTTGCAAGGATGGGGTGAGCATGGGATACAGAGCTGCTGGTCTCCTCCCATGTCCACCAGTCAGTGTGCACTGGGTTCTGCGCCCCTATGCCCATATAAGGAGTACGAAGCATCAGGCTCAAGAGTAAGAGCTCCCTGCACACTCCCTCAGAAGACAAATAGCTTGCAAAAGAATAAAAAAAACCAATTTATTCAGGCACATAGAGTATTCAGGAGAATATAGAAAATTACAGGCAAAATAAATAGAAAGATTTGTATTGTTTAAAATTTGCCTCTGTATGTAATGTCCCTCCTTAAATAATACAAAATTATTGTCTATCAGAGAAAGGTACATCAGTTTAATTTAAATATATTTTAAACCAGTTTAGGTTAACCAGTGCACATCTCTGTATGAATACTCCTATTTTGGTTTTAAGAGTCGTTTTCTTTGCTTCAATTTAAATCAATTAATAATCAATTTAAAATAATCTGAAATAAGGCAGTTCTAAACAGGGATTTGCCCTGGTTTAACTGAATCAATTTAAAATGAAATTGTACCTTAAGTTAAACAGATGAAACTTTTTCATGCAGACAAGACTTTATATAATTTTGAACTGCAGCTCCTAATCTTTTATGTGTAAAATGAGGTCCCTAATACATTCCCACCTTTGTCTTGAGCTCTTCAAATGCAACATGTTAGACATCTGCAAAGTATTTCATTGTTAATTATTATCTACTTCTGCTTAAATGCACATTATCTACATGGTACTTCAACTAGTATGAACTTTAGTCATCCAGTATCACATGAAACACTTTTACAACTGGTTTAGTTGTACAATTTTTATTGCTTTTAATATTGCAAATATTAAACTCAGCCGTATCGACTCTATCTCATTATTGACTCCACCTCGTTTTACGTTTGCATGAGAATAGAGATGCTGATATTTCAATATAATAGCTTAGAAAGAGTTTATCTAAACAAAAGGAAACAATGTATCTGAATAACCCTGACATTGTGTGGAAGGGGAAGAGGTATGGGAAAATGTGATGGGGCTTATACTGATCCTATTTGCCTGATAGTAGTCTACTCCAAACTAAATTAAGAAGTCCAAATCCTAGCAAGTATTGTTAAGGAGCTGTGATCTCTAAGGATATGTCTCCACTGCACTGTAAACCTGACTTACGCTTGTGCACTCAGTATTTCCAAACCCATGCTTGAGCATCCATTCTGCATTACAAACCGGGATTTACAGTTGCCAGAGCCAGGTCTCACAGCTGTGCTAACATGTCCAGACTGCATCTTCTGACTAAGGTTTGTGACTGGCCCTGCATATACACTGCAAAATGACAGTGCTTGGACCCTGTGTCATAATGGGATTCAGGCTCTGACCCCACCCTCCTAGAAGGGTCCTAGAACCTGTGTCCTGAAGCACTTGATGATCTGACTCAGACTGATTTGTGTGTGGATGGGATAGGGTGACCAGATGTCCCGATTTTATAGGGACTATCCCGATAGTTGGGGCTTTGTCTTATATAGGCGCCTATTACCCCCCACCCTCTGTCCTGGTTTTTCACACTTGCTATCTGGTCACCCTAGGATGGAAGGCGAACTTGAGCTCAAACCTGAGCCAGAGCCTGAGCTTAGTGTGCAGTGTAGACATACCCTAAGTCTTGGTGACTGTTGGAAAGCACAAGGCAAAATATCCAAACAGGAATTTGGGTGGTCCAGATATCATCCAAATAGGACCCATGAATTCATCAAGAACCAGATTCTGGTCTCAGTTACATCCTTGTAAATCCAGAGTATTAACTTCAGTGATACTATTCTAGATTTATCTTGGTCTAAATGAGATTAGAATCTAGCCCCCAGAACAGAGTATCAGCCAGTTACCCAGTCCTATGTGTTATACTTTTGTAGTGTTTCTTTGAGCATGCTCTTGAATATATATTTCCAATGATAGCACTGCCTATTTCTTTGTGTTGCAATACTGTAGTTGCTGTTTTGTGATATGATGTCACTAGTATGGAAGTGAAACTTTGTATATGTGTGTGGGTGTGGCCTCTCAAATTATTATTATTATTATTATTTTATTTAATATTTGCACAGTGGTAGCATCTAGGCTTAAAATGGACTGTCCTTAAGTATACAACCCTAGTCTGTGACCCAGCCCATCCACCCTTGATGCAGAGCTCCACAAAGGTAAGTTTGTAATGTTTTCTCCATGCCATCCTAGGGGCTTGTTCCCAGTCTCTGGACCATATTCTTCTATTAGTTTGAGTCTATACTGGTAATCGATGACAACTCTTCAAGTTCATAGGCACCACTTACACATAGAATCATAGAATCATAGAATATTAGAGTTGGAAGGGACCTCAGGAGGTCATCTAGTCCAACCCCCCTGCTCAAAGCAGGATCAACCTCAGCATAAATACTGCAGTACATACACATACAGTTTAAGCATATCTCTATTTGTCTTACTTATGTCTGGATTCACATTACTTTATTCCCTGAAATAACCCATTTCCCCCCCACTATGCCCTTTATCAATATGTGTCCATCTCCTAGACCTTTAGGGGTTTTGCCATCAACCCATTTTACAGCAGTCATTAACACTGTCCCTTACATCTTGATATAAAGGGCTCTCTCTAAATATTGCTGGTCTTGTCCCCTTTAGAACACTCAGGATTTTACTCTTTTTTTATCAATGATTTGACAATCCAAAGCTGCTTCATCATAATCATGGCAAATCCTAAAGAGATGTGGCCTCCTTGCAGACTGAGTGCCACCCGAATCGATTTCTGACTATGTCCTTAAGGTATATATGGCTGGATGTTCAGTTTCCTTCCATCATTGGCAATCTTATTGTGCCACCAAAGTTTTAGCACCCATGGCAGGGATCCCCAAACTTTCACCTGCGAGGGCCACATCCCTCAGACTTCCTCTTCTGGTGCCCTGGAGTGGCTGGACTCACGTCATGTGTGGGACGGAACGGGCAGGGCCGAGAGGTGGGAGCGGCTGCTGTGCGGCGCTGCTTGGGGCCGGGAGTGGCACACTGGACCAATGTGGGAAGAGGGTAGGTCTGGGAGGGGGGAGTGGGCTGGTCAAAATGTGTCGGCAGGCTGGATGTGGCCCGCAGGCTGTAGTCTGGGGACCCCTGACCCATGGGATCACCAGCTGTCTAGCATCATCCATTGGTACACATGCTTCAGAATCCGTTGCTCTTCCAAAAATACAACCATACTGAGAAAGCTGCCAAAACCAAAGCAGTGCGGATGGAGGTGGTTACTTGGTTCAGCTTTGAATATCACCTGCTTTTCGAGGAAAATGGGTTTAGCTGTTTCAGACAATGTTTGAATGTTCCACACACCAATTTTACATTTGCCACCAATACACAGGATACTGAAAGACCATTTTGCAAGGTGTCATGGTCATTTTCACCTGAGTGGCAGAGAAACTCATGGCCATTCCAGCTATAAGGACAATTGACCAGATTGTTGCAGGTGGTCAGCTTCAGTGCCTCAGGAGGTGAAAATACTGATCTTTGAAGGATAAAGCTTCTTGGTGAGCAATATATATAATTTTCCCAAAGTATTGTTATCAATCACTGTTATAGTTTATATTCTTGGTCTCAGGTCAGTGTATAAATCCACTAACACCCTGCCTATGAGGGTCTGACAGCAGTGTTCAAAATTTCCAAGGGATTGGAAAGATCCAAACTACATCTGTGGGCAAGTTTTTCAAAAATAAAGCATTTGCACATTCTAACCGTGTAAGCTGAATGCACAATTATCTGTTTGTGACATCACATTTATATTTTGTGAGCACAGTTTTAAGGAATTTGAATTTGGCTGGATGGATCCTGGGATTTTATAAATGGGGAAGGAGACATTGGCAAGGTGATGACTTCAGGGCTGACTGAAGCTGTGATAGATGAGTTCTTAACAGAGGTTTATTTTGTTACTCTTTTCTCCTTTTTGGGTACGTAATCTGAAAAGGAGTAATCATAAATGCAAAAGCAGTCAGATATGGATTAGTTCAATGAAAACACTGAAAAGCATCTTTTTCATCAGGATCTCATTGAGGAAACATCTTTTCCACTTGCATTCTATCTTTGCAAGGGTCATTTTGAGAATTGAAAGCAAATTCACCACTAGTCTGAACTACCATGATTTACTGGGCTGTAGTCAGCAGACTGGATTGCCATTCTCAGTACTTGTGTCAACTTGAAAATACAATCCTGAGTATTGGGCAGCATAGTTCCAGATCCCAGCATACTTGGAGTATGGGCTGCTCCTCACTGGGATTGCTGCCAAGTGAAGGTAAAAACAGGATGAATCAAAGCAAGTCCTGCTGATGAAAAGCAAAGAAAAAGCTTTGCTGTAGTGAAGCCGGTAGTTGGCATCATACTATTTGGTACATATATATGCCAACATTTAGTTCTATGAAGAGCAGCCAAATGCAATTTAGAAAAAAAAATCCAAACAAAACAACAGACTAACAAGAATTATGATTAACTCTGTCATTGTAAGGTTTCCATATTTATAGATAAAATGCATAATTGCTGTCACATGCATAATGTACATTAGGTATGAAATATTCAATACTTCTATCCGTTCTTGGAGTATGAATTACTTTGTATTTTATCATGATAGAAAATTGTTCACTTGAACCAAAGCTTGCACACTATTAAGGAGCTGTGAGTTTAATTCAACAGGCTTCTTCTGTCTTTGATTGCCAAAGTAATGACTGTTGCTCAAAGTTAAAAGTATGCAAACCCAGTAATCAGATCTTGAAAGTTCCAAGAAGGAAAGAAGATCAGTGCCTGAAGGTGATCTAAAGATGAGAAGCGCCTTTAATCTTGTATATTCTCTTTTGGAGCAAACAGGTTCAAAATAGAATGGTGCCATGTTTTTCATAAATAACAGCCTGATTTAAAGATTCTTCCTCTTGTAAATTGTAGTGTTTTCAAAAGGTGTTTGCAACATTTTCCTTTCCTAGAATCTGAAAAGCCAGGAATGGCAAACTCTGCCAACACAGAAAGGAAAAGCATGCCCAAATTGGTATTAAATGGATGCTTTCTCTCTGAAATGGGGTAACTAATCCTGGCAACCATGAGAACCTTTGAAATAAAAAAAATATGCTCTCTCTGGCTGGGGGCGCTTTCATCCTGATGCCTCAGAAACTCTGCTCATTGGATAGCTTTTGAGCTTGTCAGACTGTAAAACGAGTACACATAACCTTGACCTGTAGAGGCTAACGCTAGGGAAGAGTGGTATATCTGTCATTATGTCCATTGATTCTTGGCCTCTCTACACAGGCTGCCAACAAAAGTGCCATTTAGTTCCAACTGTGATGGAGTTTCTTTATGACATAGACACATGTCTTCTAGGAACTGAGCTCAGCCCACAACCAACATGAGCCATAACTGAAGAGTAACCTAGAGGAGAAAGGCTCTGTACTCCATTGTTCCATAAGATACCCAGTTCCTTAAATACAACAATAACAATAAGGTGGATTTGGAAGGTCAACCAGGAAAAACAACACAAACTACAACAAAGCAGCAGCAGAAATAAGTCAGATTTACACTCTTTTGGAAATTCTTCAGATAAACGTTGAAGATACAAAGTGGTTATAATACAGAAACTGAGAGATAGGCACCATTCATGAAGAAACATAATGATCCTGTTTTTCCTATTACCACTGGATGACATAACAGGAGGGGAAGTGTCCAAACACTAACTTACTATTTTAGGTATTGACTCATTGACTGTAAAACACTGTGTCACTTTGCTTCCAGATAATCTGAATATACTCCCTCAGCCCAAAATGGGTAATTATGGAATCTGTGAAGGTCCTTTTAACATATTATCATTTCTCTAGTAGGAAGACATTCCACATCTCCTCAAAGCCTGTCACTTTATTAGTATTATTATTCCTTTTGCACCTAAAAAGAATTTCCACTTCAAAATATTAGAGCTAGATCTTCAGCTAGTGTATTGAAGTCAATCAATTTACGATACTGAGGATCTGACCCAGTATTATTAAATAGCTCTTATTTTACTTAACAGCAAAAGAGCTACAAACCTAGGGCCCAATCCTCAGCTAGAGTTATACTGATTTACACCAGTGGAGGGTCTGATTTTAGATAATGTCAGTTTCATTTGCTTATTGGCATGGCTAGGTATATACATACTGCCAAAGTTAGCATCAAATATCTCTATGGGGTGGGTTTTCAAAGTGGTTTTGGGATTAGATTCATTCTTAGATCTGTGTACCTAAGGAGTCTTCTTTAATCAGAGGATTTCTATACCTTTGTGTGTTTCTGTTTGCACCTCTGCCTCTCTGTACATTCGTCTTTTACATCCCTATTCACACTAAACTCCCTAGTCCCTCATCTCTACCTGCAGTAAAAAGTAGGCTGATATATTGGTCAAACCTCTTCTAAATGGATAGTTTAGGAGGCACACGTTACTAAAGCCAGGATGACCCAATGAGTCCTATGGGACCTAATGTAAATTCTTAACCCTTCAGTCCTGATCCAACCCTGATATGTTACATTGAGAACAGCTCAGAGGGCTGTAATGCACTGCAACCTTTTCTTTTCACAGAGTGAGCTCTGCATTTCTTCCCTTCCAACCCTGTTGCTTCTTTTAGTGTCCACATTAAGTGCCACAACTGCCCAAGTTCTACTGTTCCCTTCTTCCTCTCTGCCAGCCAGCATGCTGTCCCTCCACTGTGCATGGTCAGCACGTGGCTTTAGCTCCTCCCCTAGATCTGCCAACCCCACTACAGCTGCTAGAAGCATCACTAATCAGGATGTCCTTCCCATCTTTGCAGATTCACGCCATTTACCTTCCTCTCTTTGAAATAGCACTTCCAAAACTGCTGTGCTATCAGCTCAAGCCTTGGGGACCTGCTGTTTAGTACAACCCCACACATTAGTTAGAGATGACCCTAAAATCTTGTCTCACCTAGAAACTGACACCTTAATAATTGTCACCACTGGTTCCCCTGAATGCTGGCTGAAGTGGTTTATTGGATAGTGCACATGAAACAACAGGCATTGTCAGCAATAGGTCTGGCTATAATCCAGAATTTCATTGTACGGACAGGGTTACATGGCTAGTTTTACATGGGTGTTTTGGCCCATTGGGTTTTTTTTAATGTCTGTTTAGGTGAGATGTGCTGTTTAATCTTCTTTTCCTTCACTTGGAGTCACTTTGTCCATCTGGTAAATTGTATAATTTTATCTAGATTTGATTCTTCTATGCAGTAGAGTTCTCTTTTGCTCTTCCTTAAGGGAGAATGGGGAGGAATTTGATGGTCTGAGTGTGTCTGAGTTTCAGATAAATTTGTAACAGACATGCCTATATTTGTCACATATATATTTCAAACCAGAGCATTGTTTTATTGATGTTGGAAATGCTGAACAAGGGAAGTCTGAAAGTTATTACAGTAAATATAAACTATAATGATAGCCAGATGATTAGTCTTGACATCCAGCTTCTAGTGGCATCTTGGAACCATTTAATATTAATTTCATGACTAAAAATTAAAGGTATGATTGAAAGATGTAATTTTTTTCTCATTTTATTCCTCCCTCCTACTTGTACCTTCTCTCCACTGCACCTCTTAAATATAAGATATATATTCCAAAACATAGTTATTGAAATTATTTCAGTGAGTGTCTGGGTGTGATTAGATTCAGCCTAGATATCAGCTATTGGATAGTATACATAATAAACATATACAAGCAGCTTATGATGTAGCCAGGGTTATGCAGTTCAATCTCTGAATGCTTTTCTGGCTTGACTGCCTGGAGCCTATGTGCAATTCAGGAGAAATCCCACACAACAGACTCCAGCTTCTGGCAATAGCCCTCCTGTTGGACTGCCATCCAGTCTAGCAGGTTAAGAACATTTGCAACTGGGAATGCCCAAACTGTTCTCCTCACCAGGTTTACGACTTTCTCCAGTACTCACCCGTTGATAGAAAGATTCCCATTTACTTTAGTAGGCAGGTTTTTACTCACCTAAGAGGTGTGATTCACCTATAGTTAAAGGTGGGTGATGGTGGCTGAACCTACAGTGATCCAGCCCTTCACTGGCTTAAGCTGAGGGAGGGGAAAAAAGAAAACTGCTTTTTTTTATGAAAGATATGCTACGGTAATGTTCCAACACACAACAGCTTACAATAGTGCTGCTGCAGTGCTTTGCATCCATTTTTTGATAAATATCTCTGTGTTCAAAAGGTGGCATGGCCTAGAGCAGTGGTAGTCACTAATTTTACTGCTGAAGTCCAAATTGCTGTATTTGGGGCATTGTTAAGAGTTGCATTATTTATCCTCAGCATTAAATGCATAAAACTACACCTTCTACTTTCTTTGCCCTCTTTCCATTCTTCCCTTTCACCTTCTACTCCATTGCTGAATCAAGGAATTTACACAGGGACCGGGGGTACCCTCTCTGAGAATTCTCCTTTAAAAATGTGTCATGTAGTACAAGTCCATGCATTTCAGTTGCCCATGGCTATAATCCAGAAAGATGTTGGCTACTACAGTTCATGTGAAGCATCTTTGGGGATGGAGGCTGCACACAGCTAGCAAAGCCCAGTAAGTGGGGAGCACTGGTGAGAGAGAGTGGCTGAGGGCTATTATGGCACTCTTCTTAAGGGTATTATAGCACGCCAATCATAGCTTTAAGTTGCACTTTTCCAGCAGAGCTCCTGAGGGACGGCAAAGAGTGTTAGGGCATTGACTGCCTGCTTTCCCTCCCTCATAGGGGAATTGTACCTCTCTGCTCTAGTGGAAATGAATCAAGCTCCAAAATATTGCTCCTCAGAAGTGTCTTCAATAAGCCAAGGATAAAAGGCATCTCAAGCAGGGATGGCTTGATATATAAGATTGAGGGTGAAAGGGGAGAAGCCCTCCTTCCCCCCATGCACACATACAGTGCATTCTCCTCACAATGAGTGGGAACACTGTCTATAATAGAAAATGGAATGCCAAAATGTTTCAATAAAATGCATGTCAATATATCTTTATATAAACATACATATGCCTTTATATCTGTGTTCTGTGTATCCAGGATATATGTAGCAATGCAATGCATCACTATTGAAATTAATTTTATTGCAATATTTTGGTATTCAGCTTTCTATTATATAAATGTCTAAAAATATAATTTATTGCCATGTAGCTCCCTTGCTTTTGTTCTTCCTTCTCTTTCCTGTCCTCCACTTCAGCTCTTCCTTCCTTTTGTTGTATATTTTTTGTCTTTTCATCCATGATTTTTGCTGTGTTCCCTCCCTCCTTTCCTCTTGTTTATTCCATCTCTTCCTCCGTTTTTCTTACACCCAGCACTCTCTCCCTGCTTCCTTCATTTACACTTCTTCCCATAGCCACACTCCATCATTTTCAAGCTTTTTAATCTTACTTCTTACCCCCAATCTTTTTCTCTCTCCCCACTCTTCAGTATCAAAACTTTTCCTTTTCTAAAAACACATTCTCTCCTATCTTCTGTCCTCTTCATTCATTATGTTTCTCTCAAATTCTCCATTCTTTAGCAAAAACCCATTAATTCTCTCTCCAGATACATTTACTTGCTCGGATGCCCTCCAGTCTAATCTCTCCTTCCCCTGCAGGCTGCAGCATCCAGTCTATCTCCTCTTTTCCCTATCCATCTAAAATCAAATTAGTTTCCTCTTCCCCCTTACTTCTCACATAATGTGCTTGCTTTCTCTACTCTTCCCTTTCCATTCACTCTCTACCCTTTCTTCCTTTTCAGCCCCAATCTCATCTCTCTCCTCTAACCTTTTCATTCAGCTTTTTTTTTTTTAGACCAGAGGGCTTCCAAGAGAACTTTCTGAACAGGACAGAATATAAACCAATCAGTGATGTCTTCCTTCATCATTCTAAGAGAGAAACACTGCACTCATTCATTCAAACATGATGTTAACTCTGAAACCTAATGGCAACACTTTAAATGACAATGCTGCTATTTCACTGATGATCATTTTAATAGAAATGTTCAGCTAATGTTTTTATCTCAAAATCCCAAAACCCCAGCAGCCAATATCTCCAGTTACCCTACTGACAACTTCTGTAATGTAGCCATGCATTATCAGTTCAAACATTTGAAGAACACTGGAAAACTTAGGAACAGACTACAATAAACTGAATTTAATAGTATAAGGCCTAAAATCTATTAAGTCAGTGGGAATCTTTTAATTCAGTGGGCTTTGGATCAAACCCTAAATGAATAACACAAGGAATATTTTATTGATTGAATGTTCATTTTCATATTTAATTCAGTAACACATTTCAAGCTACTTTAGAATTTCCAGTCTGCTGCCCTGAGGTGCTTGTGGATTTTGCCACAAGAGAACATGAGGCCTTGGAGATGACTAAGTATTGCAGTTAAAGACCATCTGGTTATAAAAATAAATATATATCTAACACCAAAGACTGCTCAATTTCCCAGGCCATTTTATGTCTAGACCTTTGTTCAAAATTGGTTGCTGAATTTGTTGAGCTATATATATACAATATTCTTACCTGTGCTCATAATGAGAAGTCTACACAAATGACCTTTTAAAAGCTCAATAATTCTTTCACAACTCTGGCAAATTGAAAGTCTATGTTTGCAAGTATCAGAAATAAAAAGAGAACCTCACTCTGGCTGTCTAAAAATAAAACTATATAGCCAATGAGCTCACTGAATAGTCCTTTGAACTTTAAAATAAATGCCACTTCCTTTGCCAAGGTGAGTGCCTTTATCACAGTTTACAGTTAAATTCAGTCCATTGAATTGCAAGATTTTGTTAAATTACAGACTCTTTAGAGGAACCAGCTATCCAGTTTCTCATATATTTTATCCATATACAATCCTCTTTTGAATCTTTCTGTGAGGAGGGAAACACATTTCAAGGTTGGTTTTTTTAAAGCCTTTTTCTTCCCTATTTGTATCTGACTTTCTTCATCCCATATAAGACCCACAAATCAAAGATTTGTTTCTGTAGCTTTAGAAGCAGCCTGTACAATTAGTCATTTTTTTCAAAAGTGAATTTAGTGGGCCAGATCCTTGGCTGCCTTTTTTTGCTGCTCTGGATTACTCAGACCCAACTTTGAGGGCTTCTGTGAGACTTAAGTGTCAGATAGGAAGTATGCTTCCCATCCATGGAAGTGTCCCACTTTCCACATCCGGAGTGAATAGTGTGTTTTAAGAAATATCCCAACCTCTAAGATGTTTCAAAGTTGTCTTCTATCTTCCTGATTTCTTTCATAATATAATTTTCTGAATCCAGATTCCCTAGCTTTTCTCACAATTCAGAAATTTAAGTAAATATTTCTCTTTTCCAAATGCCCATATTCTCAGGTTTCTCCAATTCCAGTTTGACACTTCCTATGAAAAATGTTTGGACTGACTTTTGGATTTTATTCCGATTGTTCCACGAGAGGAGGGGGAATGGGGAAGGAATGTTTTTTGGATCCTTGACTTTCCAGTGTGCGGCCATATGATGTCATAACCATATGAGCACCAGTACAGAGCTGATGAAAATGACTTCACTTTCTTCATTTCCTTTTGACATTTTGTATTAATTAAATGACAACCATGGAGTACTATTAATTACTCCTGAGGGAATTATGTGCCACTGCACAAGTGCAGAATTAATGTCCCCTGCAGATTTTCTTCCCTCTGCAGACCTGACCCGAAGTTGAAGGGAAGCTGCAATTATATTTTTGCCCACCAGGGGCTATGTCTCCAGAAGAGAGGGCAACCTGCTCACAGGCTGGAGCAGCCAGATGCAGAAGAGGGGGCGGAGGTGGCCTTCCCTACAGTGGCCTGCCCACATGATCAGGTGAAGGGGCATGGGATATGAAGGGGGCGGACAGAGCAGGGCACACAGGGCTGCTGGGGGGATCACACAGACTGGGGTTCATAAGGGATAGTGGGGAGACAGACAGGTGGGGACACAGTAGCTAATGGGGTGACCACATTGAACTGGGGGAGAATGGGAATGGGGGTGCAGGGCCACATAAGGATGAAGAAGTAGGGATAGCTGAGTGGTGGTGCAGGGACACACTGGGACAGGGGCAGATGTGCCTGACTGAATGGGAGAGGCTAGGGGCCAGTCAGGGTTTGCATGGGGGAAGTTCCCTAACAATTCCCTCCCGCTGCAAAAAAATTGTTCCATACTTCTCCCACCGTGACCCACTAACCTTCCAGGTTCACTCCCATGCTCCTTCCCAGCAATTATTTCCCTCTTCCTCAGCTCCTCCATTACCCGACTCCCCCAAGCCTTTGCACTGCTTCTGAGGGTGTGGGACATAAGTTTCTATATGTAGTTTAAATGAATTATTACTCAAAGTTCTGTATTAATTTTCCATAGTAAGGAATCTATTTGTCAAAAAACATTTCCCTAATCTTTTTTGTTATCTGTATTGTTACAGACGTACTTGCTGACAGATATTTTGAAATAAAATACCAAAATAATTGAAACTGGTTAGATTATGTTGTGTTATTTTGATAAATAAAGTATGAAGAATTTTGCAGAATTTTAAAATGTTGTGTGCAGAATTTTTAATATTTTGGTGCAGAGTTCCCACAGGAATATACTAATAAGTACCCCCGCCTCCCCAATATTTATTTTTAGAATATATCACCATGAAAACAAGAACAGTATTGGAAACATAACATGGGAATTGTTTATTTTTTGAATATATAAACATGACACCAACCAAACACAGCCTTAAAAGAGCATGCAGTTATCAAGATACACTGGGGTTTTAAAGCTGATGTATTGTACCTTAGTTATGGAAATGTATGTACATTTATGCACAACCTGCATACTACTTTACAGCTAGAGGATGTTGGGCTAGCAAGTAGGGTGCTTGCTTTTTTTCTGCACCATCTACTCATCTATATGCCTATAGTTTCTTTCCTGCCTTTGTGGTGAGTGCTGTTGTCTGTGTTGATGCATCCTCTCTTTGCTGTACACTCTTTGCTGTACACGCACTGTTAGGGAGGAACATATGGTGTAAATATTTTGTACCTGGTCATGACTTTGTTTCCAAAGGCCACACCCCCTTTCTTTGTGCTATGCAAGAGTGAGTCAGGGAGGTCTGCATCTCTGCCTAACATGCATTTCATTCTATGGAAACTTGCTTTCAAAGAGGGATTCTTTGCATCACTACAGACAAAAGTTACTACATTCTTAACTCTCTTCCACGATGAACTGTGTAATAGTTCAGGGTTGTACACCCTAATTTTGTAACTTGGCTGCCTAAAGTCATTGGGAGATTTGGGTACTTATCACATACTTTGTAAACTCTTATTTAGGTGCCAAGATGTAGATTTAGGTGGTTAACTTTTAGACATCCTACATGAAATGTTTTGGCCTCAATGTGCAAATTGAATTTTACTGTAAATATCTAATGTGAATTTATAATGAGAATTTAAAAAGTGATCTACCTGTTTTAAGCACTGTGTAGATATTAATTTAACTGGTTGATTATTACACCATTGCTCTTAGGCACATGGAAAAGAACTGAGAAAGGTGAAATGACTTCTGATGTGAGAGTTTGTCATCCCATTTCAAAAAGTATTATCTTAACATGCACTAGGAAATCTTTGGTGCATGCCAGCAGAGACACATGGGCCAGCCAGTGCAGACTAAACTGACACACTTGTGGTGTGCATTACAAGCCCTACATTTACAGGGATCTCTAACCCAGCAACGAGACATAGTTGTCTCTGGGATGGGGGCATGTCACCCAATGAACTAATTAACAGAAGTACTACACAGATTGAGACATGACAGTGAAAGAAAATCTGCATCTGATTAAAGGAGCTCCTCTTACCGCAGTCTCAGTAAGATAAAGAACTTGATATTTGGCCAGGACACAGGGGTTAGCATTCTGGTACTTTTAATGACCGTGAGAGGGCAAGGAGATTCAGAGGGTTTAAGGGACTTAGATCATTTAGTTTAACCTCCTGTATATCACATGCCATTACATTTCACCCAGTTACCCCAATAACTATGTCTCTATTAATACCAATCATTAATTAGATCTCTATTGTATTATTATTTGTACTGAAGCAGTGCCTAGGAACTCCAAACATAGACCAGGATGCTAGTCTTTGACCACTACCCCATTTTTCTGTGCCCTATTCAAGCACATAACAAAATCAGCCTTAATTCTGACATTTCCTTTGAATGCTTAACTTCGTAACCTGAATGATGTTTTTTTAACATATACATGTGCAGTCCTGCTACACATAGGAACTGTGAACCGATGGAGCATGCTTAGTCACTCTGTGGAGATAACTCATGCATAGTCTGGTCAGCACATGCAGCTAGACAGGGTTGGGGCAAGCTGAATGAGGGAATCTTCAGAGATTTTTGCTGCTATAATTTGACCATGCACAAACTGCAGCTGGCCGAATTAGGCAGATTGTCACCGGGATGGCAAAAGCCATATCCTTGACACAAAGGCCACCTTAGTGCCAGGTGTCAAGTCCCTGCACCAAAGCACAAGGGCACTATCGCTGTTTAAAGAAAAGGTCAGCAAAATTTTGTAATGTGGGCAAAGAACCTATTTTTCCCTAGCCTCTTGCTCAGAAATTGGCTGAACTGTTTTGGCTGAAATTTTCAAAGAAATAAAATAAAAATTAAATCAATCAAGGAACCTACAGGTTCCTCTCCTGTGGTGGGAGAGCAGCTGGAAAAACTACAAAGAAACGTCCCTTAGATTTTGTAGGCTACTAAAGCACATGGGGGGTGGGTAGGTGCTTTGTGTCTATGTGCAAAGCACACTCTCTGTATGTGAATCCCTGGCCTCCCCTGCACCTAGACACTCTCCGTACAGGTACACAGAGGAGCCACGCCTTATACAGCTACACACACCCACTGCAAGCAGCTGACTCCCCGCGCGGCGCTAAAATCCGCAAGTTCCCGACTTGCACGCTCTCTGCCCGCGCCTGGAGACTAGGTAGAGGTTGACTCCACCCTCACTCGCTCCCTACCTTCCCCAGCCCAACCTAAGCAGAGGAGAAATCTCGCGAGAAGCTACTACACGCCGCTTGGCAATGGCTGCCCCCGCAGCTCGAAGGAGGCTGCTTGGATGGAACGCACCCTTAGAGTGTGTCAATCATGATGACGCAACAGAATGGAAGGCAACAAGGGCGGCTGGTGGGGACTTGCGCGCCCTTGCTCCCCCCACCCCGTAGTAGGTGGGGGTCAGGCAGAACGTCCCCGAGATGTGGAACAAACCCGCGTGTCTCCCTCTCTTTGCTGGATGGGGCTGGGCAGCCAATGTAGCAATTGTTCGGCGGGTGGAGGGGACGGACTCCTGGCACACAAGGCACAACGCCTTACTCCACTCCGCCCCCCCCCCCTCCTCGCTCTTGATAGGGCGTTAGGCTCACGGCAGCCTCTGCCTAGGGGCTCGGGTGGGGCTTTGCTGTTTCAATGAGAAATTCACAGCACAAAACGTTCCCGGCTCCATGGTGGGAGAGAGCTTTGCAAAAAAATAAAATTAAATAAAAAACAAAAAACCGAGGCGGGGAAGGACTGAGGCGCCGGTAACCGCTGCCCGCTCGTTTGCGTTGCGTGAAAGCAAGGAGGCGGCCGGCGTCACAGACAGACAGACAGACAGACTAGACTGCCTTCTGTCTCTGCAAACCACCCCTAGCGTCCGCTTTCCCGCGGCGCCCTCCTGCGTGTCTGAGCGCCGCTAGAGGGGGCTGTGCAACAGAGAGAGAGGGACGGAGAAGAGAAGGGACTAAGAGGCGGCTCGGCTCGGCTCGGCTGCCGCAGGAGGAGAAAGACCCCCCGGTTACTTCTCCAACCCGGACTGCTCCTTGCCTGCTCCAGCTCTGCGCTGCTGCTGCGTGGGTAGCGGCGGCCGGCTGAGCCGTACAACTCCCCACAGCCCGGCTGCTCTCAGAGGCGGAGTGGACTTGGGGCTGCTGCCGGGTTCGAGTCCTCCCTTCCACCCACCCCGCTGTATTATTATTTGTCACGGCTGGCTTTGCCGCCGCTGCCTCTCGCCTTCCCGCGGTCCCAGCTGGTTTTGGTTTCCCTTTCGCTGTCGCCGTTCACACTGCCAATTCGGGTTTGAACCGAAACAAAAAGAAGGGGGCGGCGGCGGCGGAGGAGAGAGGCGAAGATTTGCAAGAAGGAAGAGCGGCCGGGCAGGGTAAGGCAGCTCGCAGAGAGCAGCGGAGCTCCCCGCTCCCCACCCGACCAGCCCGCAAGAAAGTAAAGAAGCCAGCGAGGAGAAGGAGAAGGAGCACGTCTTCTCTCCCGGCTCGCCTCCTTCCTCCGAGGCACCGCCACCAGCGGGAGCAGCCCGGACTCATGATGGCTTCAACCGCTACCTGCACCAGGTTCACCGACGAGTACCAGCTCTTCGAGGAGCTTGGAAAGTAAGAGACCGGCAGCTGCACATTCTGCCGGGGGGGGGATTTGACAGGTCGAGGGTGGGCAAAGAGCTGGCTTGTGTTTGGGGGTAAAGGGAAGGGGAGGGGGTCAGGCTGGCTGCTGCTGCTTCAGATCCTTTGCACAGGAGACTTAGTGCACTGCTGATCTCTGCAGTTGGAGCTGTCATGGGGGAGGGAGGATTCAGCTTCGTGCACGTATCTAGATGATAAATGCATATTTTTAGGCACAGCTACCTGTATCTGTTCTGCACTTGATACAATTAGGTGCCACGTTTATTGATGCAGAAAGTTCAGCTGGGTATACAGTATATTTGACCTCCCGCCCTTTATTAGGGAGGAAGGGCGACCCTGCGGGAATGTAGCTTGCCCCTTCCCCTCCCGTCCTCTTGTTCTTTATGAGGGATTGTTGTTGTTCTTGATCTTAATGTCACACTGTATCCATCAATCTCGCCAGGATTTATAGCCACCACTCTCGCCAGGGTGTAGGAGAAACCCGAGGAAGACGAGAAAGCTCTGCCCAGAGCAGAGTGTGCTTTTGTATTTTTCATATCCACGATCAGAAAAGCTGTGTGGTGTTTTTAGACACTCAGAAATACACCCAAACGTTCATAGATCCATTGTTTCCAAAGAAGCTTGAGGGCTGTGTATTGTTCATACCTGAAATTAACTATTCTCAGGCTCCAGTTTCTCTTTGATTTTCGTTTAAATTGTGAATTCATTGCTGTGTCAGTTCGTTATGTAAATGACTTGAAAAGGCTTGTGCGGATACCATTTGGTATTAAAAACATGGAGAATAGGTCGTAAACAGCAATCTAATTCAAATGCTCCTTTTCTGCAAGGAGTAGTCACCGTGTACGACTGTATTTATTAAGATCTACTACTTCCTAGTCACGCAGATGGTCCTAGTGTTTAAATTTAATTAAACATAATCGCCATGTTGACAGAGCTGGAGGTGAAATTTGTACAGATTTTGTTTTGTTTTTCACACTTTACAGTTTCGTTGCCTGTAACATAGTCATACAGCATTTGAGGGTTTTGAGTCAGGGAACAGTAAAAATGCACTTTTCTGATGTGTAAATACCATCCCTTATAATTTGCTGTACATATATTTAAGCTGTTTAATTATGGGACTCGTGCTCACTTGTATTTTAAATCCAATTTACTGTTGAAGTCTGTAAAATGAGTGGTGATTGCCATTTTGTGCTCATTTTCCTGTCTCCTGTATTGACAATATGAGTTGCAATCAAATCAGTTAAAACACTCCAATTATTAGAACCCTTATTCAGTATTACAGCCCCATTGGATTGATGTTTGTCTGGTTATTGGTTTTCAGGGGGGCATTTTCAGTGGTGAGGAGATGTGTGAAAATTCCTACAGGACAGGAGTATGCTGCCAAAATTATCAACACCAAAAAGCTGTCTGCTAGAGGTGGGTATTTTTTTAACCCAATATTTTCACTCTCTCTCTCTCTCTCTCTCTCTCTCCCTTCACCAACTTCCCCTTTTTTGCTTAAAATAGTATTACATATAAGCATTACACACTGAGTAGATATTTTATTTTTTCTCCATATATTTTCTATTTTCCTAAAATACTAGTTAGATTTTCCATATTGTTAAATAAATTTTTCACTGACTGACAATGCTTAGATACAAGATTACTGCTCTACCACACTAAATGGAAACGTACAAATTCTAAAGCATTTTTTAGAAGATGCAAATCTGCTTTTCAGCTTTGTGTGTGAGTGAGTTTGAATACCATCTTGGAATGTCATTTTCTTTTATTATTTTTTGAGAAAATGTTCTCACTGTAGTTTTTATTATAAAAATAGGTCAAAGCTTAATTGAATCACATTCTTTCATTGTATTTAAACATGAGCATAATTCAACAAGCCATATTTAACAGTGAATGCTTTTAGACAAATTTTTTATCTGCTGCACGTAGAGTTTTTCAAATGAAAATGTAGTGTAGCAGGGTAGACATTTTATAAAGTAACTATTTGTGAACCAAGTAGTGATGTTTAAGTGAAGCATTTGTACTGTTATTTCTATCGTGCACACATTTTCTTCTTCTTTTATTTGTATTTTCTTTATGCGGTATGTATTTGGGTATGTATTTTACAACTCTGTGTGTGTGTGTGTGCATGTGTGTATGCGCACTGGTTGTGTGAATATACTACATTAAAGAAACTATATATTTACTGTGTGTTAGGACTGTTGAAAATAGGCCTTATGATATTTATTCCTAGGTAAATCCACAGTAACATGCTTGTACTAGGATGTTAGGGATTAAGGATTATTCTCTGCTAACATTATCTTTACTTTCATGTGAATTTATGGCCTTGTGATGAGCACGGAAATAAATAAACAAACAATGTCAGTGTGTAAACCTGCCTTTGTGGCTTGGTTCACTTTTTATACAAAGGAAGCGTAATATATAAACGGCAGTCAGACTTCATTTAATAAATATATAAAATAATTCTTCTATTATATGGTGGCATAGTTGTAACTTTTAATGCTGCTCTAACAGCTGGGGATAAGTCAACATTTTGCATTATAATCTTGCTTTTAGCTCAGTAAGTGGGCTATAAAAGCTACTTTTCACTAACTCTTAGCCTTCAGGCTCTTAATGTTTTTCCTTCTTTTAGTTTTGTAAACCTATATTTCTAATGAGTCTGTTCATTTTTAGGATTTGACTTATTTTTTTTGATGGAGAGATGAGGAAAGTAAATAAAATTGAAGTTTGTAATTTGAGATCCCTTTTAAAATCAAAATGTATTTTGAAATAAAAATTATTTTTTCTCTGTCAGTTGATAAAGTTTATCTGTTAGTTTGGATATTTAGAAGAAAAAATAGCCAAAATATTGACATTTAAAACAGATAAATGTTTAAAAATTATTTAAGTCCCTCTTGACACGAGAGACTGTAATGGAGTCAATAGTGGATTGGTAATGATTTATGGTTTGTATCACATGTATGTTAAGATTTTAAATATATATATATATATATATGCATTACAGTGAAGAAAGTAAAATTTATTTAAAGTAAATTTAAGAGTCTGTCTTAAACTCCTAAAGGCAGCACAGTACACAGTAAATGCTTCTACTTTGCACTTTTCTTACACCATTTTATAATTGCAGCACATACAGCACAAATTCATCTCTGGTGCATTCTATTAATTTAATGGAATTTCATCAAGAAAATTTATGCAGTATAACATCATGCACAGATCTTGGATTTCTGCATGAACGTTACCCAATAATTCAACTCTGAATTCCCTTCCTTTTGTGGATTTAATCTTTAAACCTGGATAATAGATTGTGGGCATGTCATTTTCCTTACATTCACGTGTGTGTATACATGATCTATTGTCAGTGGATGTAAATGAGTACTTAAGGGGTAGGGAGTACTGACTATCCAGCTCTGCCTGCACTAGTTTGCACAAATAGTTTAGTTATCCATCAGGCAACTTTTGCAGAGCTAGTTTTTACAGAACTCTTAAAAAAATTGCTAGTAGGAAGCTTCACTTCCAATTGTATTGCAGTGATACAGTCCATATAGTGAGGACATTAACTTAAATGAGAAATTGTTTTATATTGTGTGCATACATATCGACAGTGTACATATAATAACTACACAGACTAAATATACTGAAATATTTTGTCGGGTAAATAGCACCAGGTATGAAACCAACAAGCATGCATTAGGTTAGAAAAATAAGTACTTATGACCCTAACCATTTGTAGTTTATTTAAAAGCATTCTTCCAATTTTTCTGTCTTTAGATATTTCTTATGATATAAAAGCTATATGTGATATAGCATCAAACTGTGATACATTTTAATTTGGATAACAAATAATGGGTTTATAGACTGCAGTTTAGATACTATTTGAAATCACACCATTATTTAATTCTTATCACGTTTTGACGTTTTTCATTGTGAGGTGGAGCTGTTTACTTTCATGGGTTCATACTGTAATTCATTGGTGTATGAAATCAATACAGATTATGCTACTGTTGTAATTCTAATGGACAATTCATAAAGGTAACTTCATCCCAGGGCACAGGGTACATACAATGCACTCTATGCTAAGATGAATTTCACGTATGGTGACTGGCTCTCTTTGGTGTAGTTCACTAAATTCACATAGTGTTCAATAAGCCTTTTGCTTGAAACGTTGAAGAAGAGGTATTTCAACAAATGACATGGAAAAATCAAGACTTGGATGATATTTTACTAAATTTATTTAAAACAGTATCAGTATCCTTAGTTTCAGTTAGTGTTGCCCAGTCAAACAGCACTGGCCCACTTATGTTTTCTTTGAGTATATATGAACACTTAAATTCATAGTCCTCCCAATGTGAAATATTGATCTGCTTATGCAAAGCTGTCTGTGAATTTGCACTTTCTTCATAATTTCCCTGCATGATTAAAACTTTACACAAGAGTTTTTTAAAACACTCTTGTATCTACAGTGGTCCATGTTCTTGTTTGTTTTGGGGCAGTTCCTGCATTTCTTCTGCTCTTATTTTCAGAATAAAGTTTGTGTTTTAAATTGATGACTAGTTACATATATTTGGAATATGGTTACATACCTAACTGTAATCCAAATTGCAATAAAAAAAGTACTATGGTTTAAAGTTAGATTATTTTTTGAAATAGAGAGGTTGCTTTTAAAATACATGGTTTGTTATAATATTGATAATAGGTAGAAATTTCATCAGTTCCATGGTTCTCTGTTGATTTGCGGTGGCTAAAGAATTGTGGCTTTAATCCTACAATGAGTTCTGCCTACACAGAACCCAATGCAGGATTGAGCCCTTAATCTCCAACTACAATGTATGTGGTTCATGGACAATAAGTAAATATGAAACATTTTGGCAGTGATCATGCTTTTGACTTACTTTTCAGTCCAGTTAGAGAAAGTAACAGAAATCAATGTACTCAGCAGATTGTTTACAGGATGCAATCATTTTACTGTGATCTGAACCTGCACCCGATCTGCAGTGACCAAAAGTACTTGCCTTCTGTTGACCACTCAGTGGTTAGTCCAGTTCCTAGTGTGCTGTTGTCCATATGGCCAAAAAACACCCCACCTAACCCTTAGCAGCAGAAAGGTGAGCAACCATCCATGGCAAGCATGGGTATTTATAGGACAGATAAAGGAACTCTTAGGGGTTATCAGTTCCTTTCTTCCCATCCCCATCCCCTGATCCTAAGTCCAGTGACATCAGTGACAGACTTTTCACTAGTTTCACAAGGCTTTGGCTCAGCTCCTTGAAGGTTTCTGCTGGTTAATTATTGTCTTCTCACTTGCCCTCTCTCCACTCCTTTCAGTATCTTCCTGTTTTCTGAAAAAGAGAAGTATTTTACTGAAACTTTACCCACTGAGGGATCCCCATGTGCAAGGCAATGCCAAAGATGTCCACACCACTTGCAGATTTCCACAACTACCTATGATGGGCATGGGGACTGAAGACCTTTTGGAACAACATTTTGTTGGGAGAATGTGAGCAATTTTGCTGTGCAAATAGAGTATTTCAAACTATAAATCTGTCTGCATGGAACATTTCATGAGCCATAAAATTATTTAAAATACTATAGGAAGATAAATGGAAATGTGAAGCACGTAAGATGGTATTTTTCAGCATAGTTTTTCATGGCAAAGAGGAAAAATTACCATGCCACTACAGCCCAGTGGTCCATTTATGTCTCTATCAATGCTTCATGCTTTGCAGGAATCCAGAAAACTGAAGTAATGCATCCAAAAGTGCAATCGTAGAACTGTAAGACCAGAAGGGACGTCAAGAGGTCATCTAGTGCAGTCCCCTGCACTTATGACAGGACCAAGCGTTATCTAGACCATCCCTGACAGGTGTCTGTCCAACTGCTCTTATGCTCCCATGATGCTCCCATGATGGAGATTCCACAACCTAGGGATTTATTCCGATGCTTAACTATCCTGACAGTTAGGAAGTTTTCCCTAATGTTCAACCTAAACTGCCCTTGCTGCAATTTAAAACCATTGCCTTTTATCCTATCCTCAGAGGTTTATGAGAACAGTTTTTCTCCCTCTTCCTTGTAACAACATTTTATATACTTGAAAACTGTTACCATGTCCCCCTCAGTCTTCTCTAGATTAAACAAACCCAATTTTTTCAATCTTTCCTCATAGGTCACGTTTTCTAGACCTTTAATAATTTTTGTTGCTGTTCTTTGGACTTTCTCCCATTTGTCCATATCTTTCCTGAAATGTGGTGCCCAGAACTGGTCACAATTGATTTGTGAACACAATCATCCAGTTGAGGCCTAATCAATGCAGAAGAGCAGAAGAATTACTTCTCGTGCATTGTTCACAACACTCCTGCTAATCCATCCTAGAATGATATTTGCTTTTTTTTGCAACAGTGTTGGTACATTGTTGGCTTGTATTTAGTTTGTGGTCCACTGTGACCCCCCCAGATTCCTTTCACAGTACTCTTTCCTAGGCAGTCATTTCCCATTTTGTATGTGTGCAACTGATTGTTCCTTCCTAAGTGGGGTACTTTGCATTTGTCCTTATTGAATTTTATCCCTGTTTACTTCAGACCATATCTCCACTTTGTGTAGATCATTTTGAATTTTAATCCTATCGTCCAAAGCACTTGCCACCCCTTCCAACTTGGTATCGTCTGCAGATTTATAAGTGTACTCTCTGTGCCGTTATCTAAATCATTGTTGAAGAGATTCAACTGAACATGACTCAGAACTGATCACTGTGGACCCCACTCGATATGCCTTCCAGCTTGATTGTAAACCGCTGATAACTATTCTTGGGGAACAGTTTTCCAACCAGTTATGCACCCATCCTATAGTAGCTTCAAGGCTGTAATTCCCTAGTTTGTTTATGAGATGGTCATGTGACCATATCAAACGCTTTACTAAAGTCAAGATGTACCACATCTACCACTTATCCACTGTCCGCAAGGTTTGTTAGCCTATCGAAGACTGTCACCAGGTTGGTTTGACACAGTTTGTTCTTGACAAATCCATGCTGACTGTTACTTATCACCTTATTATCTTCTAGGTGTCTGCAAATTGATTGCTTAATTATTTGCTCCATTATCTTTCTGGGAACTGAAGTTAAACTGACTAGTCTGTAATTCCCTGGGTTGTTCTTATTTCCCATTTTTTTTAATAGATAGGCTATTTGCCCTTTTCCAGTTCTCTGAAATCTCTCCCATCTTCCATGACTTTTTTGAAGATAATCACTAATGGCTCAGATATCTTCTCAGTCTTTGAGTATTCTAGGACATTTAACTTGTCTAAGTAATTTTTAACTTGTTCTTTCCCTATTGTGGCCTCTGATCCTACCTCATTTTCACTCATTCATTAAATTAGATGTCCAATTGTTACTAAACTTTTTGGTGAAAATTGACACAAATATCATTTAGCCATTTTCACATTTTCTGTTATTGTTTTTCCCCCCTCATGGGGGGCCTACCCTTTCCTTGGTCGTTTTCTTGCTTCTAATGTATTTGTAGAATATTTTCTTGTTATTCTTTGTCTCTAGTTAGTTTACTCTCGTTTTGTGCCTTAGTCTTTCTAATTTTGTCCTTGTGCAATTTGTTTATATTCATCCTTTGTAATTTAAATTAGTTTCCACTTTTTGTAGGACTCTTTTTTTGAGTTTCAGATCATTGAAGATATCTTGGTTAAGCCAGGGTGATCTTTTGCCATACTTCCTATCTTTCCTATGCAGTGGAATAATTTGCTCTTGCGTCCTTAATAATGTGTCTTTGAAAAACTGCCGACTCTCTTCAATTGTTTTTCCCCTGAGACTTGTTTCCCATGACACCTTACCTACCACCTACCTGGGCATGTAGCCCAAAATGAAACACATGTTTTATATGTACAAGAACCAAAGGCTCTTGTCATTTGTTTTAGTAATGTCTTGCAGAGGTCTGTTTCTCAGGTTAAATATGTTGATTGGTAACGTTTTCTTTCATGTATTAAATGTGCTGCCTTTTCAGTGTCTCCTTTAGGATAATAGGAAATGATAACCAGTTGCACCTGACTAGCGTTTTCCTAATTACTCTCTATTTTCTCTCTGATACTTAGTTTAATTATGACCTCATATTGTATTATTTTATTTATTTATTTACAATATGTATTACATATTACTTTATGTAGGGGTGCTGTGTCTTCTGAGATGTATACA
Source organism: Emydura macquarii macquarii (assembly GCF_026122565.2). Classification (NCBI taxonomy): domain Eukaryota; kingdom Metazoa; phylum Chordata; order Testudines; family Chelidae; genus Emydura; species Emydura macquarii. Next base: position 880,458 of record NW_027132308.1, on the reverse strand, counting down.
TTTGGTGTGAATATTTTTTCATATTTATTTGCAATATTCAGTTTTTCAGGTATATTGGTGCTATTTTTTCCCCGTCTCCAAACATTCAAAATATGAGTCAGTTCAGAAAGCTTATAAGAGTGGAGAGTGTGGAAAGTATGTTTGTACAGTCCCATCATCAAACACTTACCATGTTGTTGAAGAGATTTTAGCATACAGGGTTAATTTCAAGAGACACTTACATTTCTCTGCTTCACTGAAAAGTACTCTGTCTTGGAGGTTTTTGTGATTAACTGCTCTTTAGTTAATTTGTTTTTACCAAATATCTAATTATTTTAAGAACTTTCCAGATATCATTGAGAATGCCCTGTGAATCCTGAATTCACTGTAACTAATTCTGAATGGTAGTAATTTCTTTTAACATATAAAACTAGATTTGACATGAGTGTTCCTGGCAGCTGGTAAATAAATTATCTATAGCAAATCTCATATAATTTCTAGTAAGCCAATTCTCCTTTTCTTTTGCAAATAAATTATTTCTCCTGTTCATTGCGAGTGCTGCTATATTCAGGAAAGACACTTTTTTTCTTTTTCTTTTAAATTTCATATAATAAATTTCAAATAAAAATATGAAATTAAATTTTGAAGGTGCATGTGTCACTCTGTATATGGCCAAAGCTTGTTGCTGTTAAATTGATATTGTGGTTTGCATTAGGAGATGTGTACTGGAAAAGGAAAAAATAACAGCACATCAGCTGAAAAAATTTCCAGGAGGGAAAAAAATTAATAATATTGGAATCAACTTCCTTCCTTCCTGCAGGCTAGGGAAATTTAATAAATATATAGATGCACAGGGGCGTATGCAACTTTCACAGTGGTTTAGAAGTGTTATTTTGAAACCATTGCTTCTAAAGGGGTCTGCATCTGCAATAATGAAGTCAATAGGAGCTTTGCCCTGGCTGCAGTGGACACAGGATCAAACCCAAATGTATAAGATCGTGAAGAAAAAGGCTTAATTTTCCATTCCAATTTATGAAATCATTAAATATGCCTAAACATTTGGAGAACTTTCTGGGAAAGAAGGAATATTGTCTATGAGCTCCCTGTTTTCTCATTTTATTCCATTATCTCCTAGAGCTTGAATTGGACTTCTGACCCATCTTCCTGTGGGTAGATTCCTTCCACTAAGGAGTCAGCCGGAAGGGGTTATTCAAGGGTGACTTGTTCTTTCTAAGGGCCTCTCATTTAGTGGTTTTACATCAAAGTAACTCCATTTACTTCAGTGGAATTATTTCAGATTCACTCAACGTAAGAGGGAGGTAAACCAGGCATCTTGAATTCCCATATTGTACTGTTTCTAAATCTCTATGTTGGTACTTGAACATAAATATATTTTTCTTTCTGTTCACTCAGTGTATTTTGTTGATTAAGTTCAAATCAAATTTCAAACCAAAAGCTACTCTTAAAATAAAACAAAACACTTTAATGAGATTAAAAAAATTAAAGATGTTCCCAATCTTGTATACAGTTGCTACTGCACACATCTGTACTACCATGCATAGTCTCAATGATTTTAGTAGGGCTACAAGCTGAACTAAAGAGAGATATTCAGTAGTAACTGTTTTTAGAAGGGGGCCTTAAGCTTGTAATCTTTTAATAATATTCCAAAAACCAGCAATCAGTGCGACAATGTTATTTGTTCTTCCACAGCCTCTTGATGTTCTCCTTATTACTTTTTTAAACCTCTTTATTGTTTTTTTATTATTTTTTATATAAAGACCGCACATCCCTTTAATACGTTCTCTGTATCTAAAGTATTACTTGTGTGTGTACACACATGTTCATATGAATACAATGTTCTGTAATAAGTGAATTTTTTTAAGATGTGAAAAATAAGAGCACAAGAACAATATTACACATTTGTAATTTTATTGTATGTTTGTTTTGTCTGTTTTTAGTATACAAAATAATGTACAGTATTTATGTCTATTGTGATTCGAGGCCCCAGTTCACTAAGGGACTTGGGCAATGTATTTATCTTTAACATGGGTAATATCATTGATTTAAAATTAGATAGATCCTTATGTTATGTACATTGCTGAATTGGGGCTAGCGTGAATTCTTGTTTGTTTTCCATCTGATTAGGTTTTAAAATTAACAAGGTTATTAAAAATGAAAAATAAAAGCAATACTTTGAGACAATAAGGTGATGAAGGTATTAGGTATGAAGATAAGAGGATACATTACTCTTTCCCAGTCATGAATGGCATGTAGTAGCCATTCTTACTACTCTTATTTCACCCTTATTATCCCAAGTCTTTCTCACATCAGCTGCTTTTTTGACACACTGTGACTTGAAAGGCAGGGAAAAAACCACAACCTCTTCCTATAACCTAAGAACATCTGCTTTGAAAGCCTAGTGATCCTGACAGATTAAAAAAATGTAAACCAAATATTTTGTTTGCACATGCAAATGTAAGCAACATAATGTAATCATTTACCTAACTTTTACTGAGCACCACTAGATATGTAGGAAAAGGTACATGAGTCGATCTTACTGATACCTCTGGATTTTATTTATGTCAGTGTCCTACATCCTTCTCCATATGTAGTTACCTAGCATTTGCAGAATACTTTGCAAGGACAATTTGAGGATTGTAAAACAACAGAAAAGCATAACCACTTCCTAACTTTAGTGGATAAAGGAAATGTACAGTACATACCCATGTTGAAAGTGGTAGCCCTTTGTTTAACTGTTTATTTTAAATTAATCATGCCTTGATGTTGAATAGAACATCTGTTCATATCGAAGGGCCACATAAATCCAATCTGTGTGTTTATTCTTGTAAATGAGTGAGTGAGAGAGAGAAAATATATATATATAATATCCGTTCCTCTCACTCTCTAATCTGAGTATTATTGGAAATGTTTGTGCCCCAGAGCCTTTATTTATGTAATACCAGCCTGAGCAGATGTTGCCTTTTGTGAGATGGTTTGGGTTTTTTTTTTTTAACTGTTTACTCTGCAACTGTTTGTTTGGTTTTTTTTTCATTGTAGTGCAGTCAGTCCATTCTCCTGTGTTTGAGGTTCAGTAGCTTTGTCCACCTCTTCATGTAGAACTTGGAGTTCTGCTGCTTTATGTTCTATTTGACTGGAAGTTACTAGAGAAGTTGTCCGCTCCAGTGCAAGGTATTTAACTTCCGAGTGAATTTGGTTCTTATGAAGGCACTAGCTCATGCCAAACACAGTATAGTTAAGAGTTGTGCATATTTGCAGCTTTGCTAATATAACTTAGCTTTGACTTCCAGTCTTGGGCCTCTCTTGAGTGGAAACTGCCAAACATGCTGAATTATGCTATGTTCCGTGATGTGTGTGTTTTTTTTTTTTTTTTTAAATAGAAAAGATGAGGTGACAAAGCTTATTTCCACTTGTTGCCTGAGTCTAGGTTAGAACTCCAGTCCTCCATAGCAGGAGAGCTAGTGCCTGCATAGCTGTGATCCTTAGTTCCCTAACTAGTTTTTTAAATATTTTTTTCATCTGTTCAGCCACTTTTGGTTAGTGGCAAACATTTTAAATAATTTACAATTCATTTTCTCTTTCATTTAAAGGAAAATTAGCGAATGTGGTTAGAATTACAACTAAATACAGACTAGGAAAAACAACTCAACATTAGAATTAGAAATTACCTTGTTATTATTTTAAAAGGATAGAAGGCTGTTTGAATGTGAAATCCAGCTGAGCACATTAGAGATCTGTCCATACAACATTGCATCTGTGTAGAAATGTGGAGTATTAAGCATGTTTGATTAAAATATCTATCAAATTAAACAGAATTTTAAATAAAATAAAGCTTACTACTAATAAAAAAGCAACAGTATTGATATTTTGATGGCAACCGTAAAGTAAATTTCTCTTTGTAATGGGAGGTGTAATTTTATTTTCATAACACTGCACCAAATGGTTGTACTGACTCTGGCTTCCCAGTAGAAGTATCTTGCATTGATTTGACATGCATTTCTGTATATTTGTGCAGTAGCCACGCTTGCTGTTAAAGATGATGAAGTCCAGAGTCTGCCATATATCTTCTGCCAGTCAGTTGTAACCAATCAGCAGTAATTTGGCTTGAGGTTTGACCAAAAATTGTTTTGTTTACCCAGATAGGAATCTGATAATTCTTTTCCTGTGTTAAAATACTGGTTTTATCTGTTTTGTTTCTATGTTCAGATCTGTCATACACCTGTAGGCTGAAGTCATAGTGTGCAGGTTAAAATTACCAGCAAGAATTACTGTGCATAATATCAGCATTTAGCTAGCTTTGATCCAAAAGCAAAAATGTTAGAGTGCTTTGGAAAATCATTTTCAGACAAATGTTAACTGTGACCAAGATGTAGACTATATTGAGAATATCTCTTAAAATCATATCATTTAGTGTAATTGATAAGATAGCATGCCTACACTGTAAAGTTACTTCATCCCAAAGCTTATAAAGAATAGGAATGTGAACTATCAGTGTATGGAGTTCATAAGCAAACACAATTTGTAGCAAGAAGTCTGTTTTAGATACTTTCAAAACTTTTTTCCTAATATAATTATAATTAGAAACTGCTTACTTGCAATATTCCACAACATGAATGCAGGTGCTGCAGTGTCGGTCTGTGGCATATTCATGTAGCTGCAGGAACAGATGGAGTACCTACATAATATCCATATTTGACAATCTGATGGGATTTGCTGAGTTTAAGCTTTCAGTTATACTTTAACCTCTTCAGGAGATGGGATAGTGATTTAATCAGGCAAGGGAGGCCTCTGAGTTATTTGTATTGCATATCAGACCTCACACTAGTGCTTAGATATTGTGTTTGTGAGATTTCTTGCGGGAATGTTTTAATGGATGTCATTCTTTTGAGTTTGGTGTCTGGAAATAGTATGTTTCTCCTGTAGCTTTGTTCCTTTGACTGACTTTATTCAAACCCTTCAATGAAAGAAGCAGTCTTATTTTTATCAGTACTGTAAACCAAAATATCATGTATCATTGAGAAGTTCTTGGTTACTGTGGTACTGCATTGCAGTGAAGATTTTATACTGTAGCGTAGATTACCTTGATTTGCTGCAAGGCAGCTCAAGGTACCACTGAACTTTTGTGATTATGATACCCAGCTTTGACAGCAGCATGTGATGATTTGCTTTCTGCCTTTTCTAGAAAGGCTTCTCAAGAGATTACATGCCTTAAGGCTTGAGTATATTTCTGTGGAGAAAACAGCCTTCAATAAATATTGTTTTGACTGTTTGTAAGACACCTTATCCATGAAAAGACAAGGAATTATTTTATCATTAAAACATAACGGTTGCCTTTTAGATGTGGAGATATTACAAATGCACTGGTATTTTTATAGTGCATATATCTTTTAAAGTTTCCCTGTTTAGCTTCTTATGTTCAAAAGTTTATTGAAACAGGCTACGCTAAGTCAAGATATTTTTCCATCGCTGTTTATCTTTTGTAAAATGGAATGTTACCAGCCTGCAGTACTTTTTTTACCTGTTAAATATCTTTTTTTTTTAATTTTTCCATAAAGGGATAATGTCAAGTAGTTTTAGATCAAAACTACGTATACATTGTTAAAAGAACAAAACAAAAATAAATAAATGACCATTACAATACCTACCTAACATGATTGAGAAATATTTTTTGAAATCAAATTACCTTAAAAATCTTCATTGAAAATCTTTTATTTAAATTTAAATGTTCTTTTGTAGTGTTTTGATACCATGAGAACCAGAAAGCAGAACTGACTATAATAGATGTGACACTGGTTCAAAATATGTGAAATGGAAATAAGTAAATGACATAAATCATGAAAAACACAATAATTAGTGTTGAGAGTGACTGAGACAGTGCTGTATAGTTAAGCCTAGACAATGCATCTTGATATGCACATGGGGCAAATTTTCCTTCCGGAGTACAGCCACGATAAGTACCTGATCCACTGCCCATTGAAGTCATTTGGGTGTTTTTCAATTGACTTAACTAAAATCTGTGGAATTTCTGCCTTTGTTCAACAGAGACGGGAGGAAGAAAGGTGGAACTTCTATACTGTGGAGATGGTAGGAAGGAGCCAGAATCTGTCTTAACCTCAACATTCACTTAGGCCATGAGCTTTCACTGGATATGCACTTAAACAGCTTGGAATCAGTTCTGCTCCCTCCATTCTGTCAGGCCATCGTTACTGTTTATTTGTCCTATGATAGTGTGCAGGGACCTCAGTCACCTCAGGCCCTATTATTCTATGTGCTGAAGAAACACATACAAAGACTTAGTTCCTGCCCCAAAAAATGATTCAGAATAACTATTTGAAAGGCCTGATTTACACAACCAGTAACCAATGTGTGTAAGTGCTTTTTTTCTGGGCCGCCTCTAAAGCTTCTGAGCATACATTTGAGGAGAGATGAGACAAAAGTAGTTGCTTCCATTGCAAAAATGTAATTCAAGATTTGACATGATAGCTGTCCATTGCCTGCTGCTACTGTCAGGCCAAGTGGAATGTGCTCTGAAAATAACTTGAAATAAAGGTAAATGAGGAATAGTTTCTGTTGAATATTACTTTCAGTTCTGCAATGTCACATCCTTTTGTGTTTAAGAAAATTGCTAAAGAAAGTGATTACAGAAGTGTGCAGATGTGCTTACAGTAGATTAATTCACTGTTCATTTAAAGGCAAGCTGAATCCATTTGAGACACTTTTCACTGAATACATTGAAGCATATTTAAAATTGAAGTATTTTATTTGCAGTTGTTACTTCTGAGCCTTCTAACAATTGGTGGCTGGCTTGGTCAATAAAATGACATGTATAAATGCAGCGTTGATTTTCTTTGATTATTATTGTTTTATATGCTCAGGCTAAAAATTTCAAAAAAGGGTGTCTAATATAAGGCTCTCACAGGTGCTTTAAGAGGTGGTCTGATTTTCAAAAGTGCTGAGCACCCAGGAGCTCCTGTTTGGAGTGGGAGGAACTATTCCAAATTGCAGCTGAGTGCCGAACTCCCATTGACTTTTAGTGGGAACTGGACACCTAACTACCATTTGTGCCTTGGAAAAGTTCTTCAACAGACCTCACTTCAACTGCTGGGTGCTTGACACTTTTGAAAATCAGGCCCCTTATTTAATTGCTTAAATGTGGAGTTGGGAACCTTTTTTTTCTGTTCCTATTTTTGAAGAATCTTGGCCTCACTGAATGTTTCTTGCTTGTGTTCTAAGGTTAATTATAAGCTATATTAAGCCTTTAGGTTTTGATCTGGAAGCCCTGATGTAGATCAAGAGCTTGGCATCTGAGAAGTTCAGTCGGACTACTAATATGCATAAAGTTACACACATGTAAGTTTTCGTGAGATCAGGCTCTGGTTTGCATTGGATAGTGATTCAGATTCAGGAGGTAAATGTTATACTTGGAATCATGTATCTACCTTGGCTCATGTTTTAGAATACAGCTTACATGGATAAGTATTTTAAATGGTAAATGACTAAATGTTCACCAGGAAATCAATTGCTATACAATATAAAATTCTGCAGTCGATTTGACTTGAAAGTCGTCAGGAGAAAAAGTATGGGAGGTATATATTTTTATAGGTGCAATTTCATGCTGTCTTGTTCTCATATAGGATATTTAGATTGATTGGATTCAGATTTTTTTTTTATTATGTTTAGAAGGATATGTGTCCTGCTGGTGGGGAAAAATATAATCGTTTATGTAAGGTCTTTTTATATTGTGAATATTAATGTAATAAAGGAAAAATGAGATACCCCCGCCCACACACACACACACGATTTTAGAAAATAGACTGCCATTCCATCCAATAAATTCTTAAGACATCAGTCTTCGTAGAGAGAATTCCCCTATACAGGGTAATTCAGATATGTAGATAATTAGTGAACGGATGGCAAAGAACGTTATATAAACTATTGTATGGCAGAAAGAAAACATCTGAAAATAACTCTTTCCCAGTATTGAAATAGAAAAGAAAGATATAAAATAAGTCAACACTTTAATTAAAAAATAGCATGACTCCGTTAGTATTAAATACAGTTATACAATAATGCCATATCATATTCTATTACTATCAGATATAAGAATCAAAACTGGATTCACCGGTTGTAAGAAATACAGGGTAAAGTGACAGAATATTGCCTACTAACAATACTTTCTATGTCTTCTAGACCGGCAATAAATATAAAGAGTAAACTTCAATAAATTACTCCAATTAACTAGCTGCCTGATGTCTATGTGACTATATAACTTATATAAACAAGATTATGGAGCAATTGTTTAGCTATAAAGCTCAGACTTCAGCCAAGTTCCATTATAAACCCTTACTAAAATTTTCAACTTCAGATGCCTGAAGTTAAGCATCTAAATCCATATTTAGATAAAATGAATGGCCTATTTTTTTTTTAGAGTTGACGAACACCCAAAGATCCCATTGATTTAGTATATCTTTTATTTTTTTTAGAAATATTCTTATCATACACATTCTTATTTCCACTGTAAGAATGCAACACACAACAGTGACACCTTCTTTTGCCCCATCCCGTGCTAACCAACCAGCCAAAAAAAGTAATAAAAATAATTTAAAAAATTAAACCCTACCCCAAGCATAGCTTTTAACCTCAAAAAGGGAGGTGTGCTAGAGAATCTGTGATATCCACTAGTAATTTTATGTAGAAGACACAGAGATGGGCCGCAGTATAAAACCCCTGAGTGGGATGTTAGGTAAATGCTGAGCACTTCTGATCTGCTTTCAAAATCCAACCCTGTATTGATAAAGACATTTGTATTTCATGCCTTTTCTTTTGGTTGTGTTATTAGTTTTCATGTTCTTATCTGGGCAGTTGTAATTATTTTTCTTGATGTAAAAGCCACAAAGGAAGAATTAAGGTAGAAAATGGCATAAAAAACTGTACCCAGCGGCTTGATTCTTAAAATCTTTTAATTTATCCGCAAATTCCTTCCTGTATGGAGATGACCTAGACACTAGGACGCAGATTTTTAAAGGTATTTAGGCATTGCTGCACTCAGCATTGCAGTACCTTTCTGATTTAGGAGTAGTAGTAGTCGATTGATAGTTGATGGGATTTAGGTTCCTAAGTGCCTAAATCACTTTTAAAAGTGAGATTTATGCTCCTAAATCTGTTAGAAGTTGCAGCAATGCCTAAATATATTTAAAAATCTGAGCTTTGGGCCCTGATTTAGCAAGGTTCTTAGGTAAATGCCTCACTTTAAGCATGAGTCACTGAAAGTAAATGGGATTACTTATGCTTAAAAGTAGTTAGTTTAATGATTTAGTGTTTCTGTGTGAACAGCTGGTCTGGACTGTCAGATTTAGTGATTTCTGATGATGTTACAGGAGAATATGGACAACCTTTCCTGGACACTTATTTGGAAGTCCAGTTCATTCCCACGCAGAATCCTTCCATGGCTGATAGTGAGCTAGAGCACACCTTCTCAGTTTGGGGCCAGTATCCATCTTAACTCCATCACTTAGGTAAACTTGTAAAAGATGCCTTTGGAATTGACAATCCTGGTTTCTGTGTTGATGCTGAGGTCACCATTCCTTATTCCCCAGCACATCTTTAAAACTCAGTCACAAGATAACATACTGGAGAAAAATGATTCCATATGGTCTGAGTCAGCCTTTTGTGATACATCAGCCCCTCAAAAATCACAAGTATAAACCGCCTTGGTTTTGGTATTATTATTTTTGCTGGAGGAGACTAATTTTATTATTTATTTTACATTTTTATATTAGAAGAGGTGACCATGTGCATAGAATTTTTTCTGCTTAAAAAAAAAAATCTTTTCATATTTTTTTTCCTTCTTTGAATTTCATGTATCCTACTTGTGGGTATGTCTGAATTTTGGCTGTAACTAAGTTCTTGTCTCACATAGATCACCATGATATTTATATTCTTGAAACTCTGTCTCTTTACTAGACACTCTAACACAAGTTGTACAGTTTTCTTTTTCTGAATCCACAAATACTTAACTGAATATGAAATTGCCACATTTCTGTTCTATCCAGATTTTTGTCTATCTCAGATTAACCTCAGCTCCAATATTACACACACATCTTCAACATGTGACAGTATTTCCCAAACTGGTCACTCTTCCTTCATGTTACACACATGTATTCCCTGTTATGTATTGGTCATATTCCTACATGGAGTCCAGATTCTTGTGAATTAAATCTGAAATGCGACAGGTTAATTTTAATTTGTCAGTCATTCATACTTGATATCATGTAGAATGTAGTTCTCAACCTGGTGGTGGAGCCTTTACCGCTCTGTCCCTCCCAAGGTGATAAGTAGAAAGTGATAAATGGAAAGTGATAACTGTCCCTCCCAAGGTGATAACTGGAAAGGTACTGGTTCGATCCCAGGAAGATTGGGGGAGGTCCTATTATGACAAAGAGGATCCCAGTATGGATATAGATCATCCTGAGGGAAGGTTCCATGGCAGTTGGGAAGGATAGTTCTCTGTAAACTTTATAATAAAAAGTTTTATTTTGTGTAACACCCCATATTCTGCATTTTTAGCAGAGCAACTAGTGGGAAATAGTTTTATTAAAATAACTGATACCATCTACTGATGATGGGTTTGCAGCGACAAGGATTTAAAAGTCAATCTTGAAACCAAATGAATAGAAATCAAATTAAAAGGCCTAATCAAGGTTTTTTTTTTTTTTTTTTTTTTTTTTTTTTTTTTTTTTTTTAACTTACCAATGTAGGAAGGTTTTTCATGTTTTGATTAGACTTTCTATGTAAAAGCTGAACAAAATGCTCCGTTACTTACTCCAGCCAGACTTTCATTAGGTAAATCAGTATCGTGTGATGGATTGCTGAATGATGAGCATTGCTGCCCCACTTGAAACTTTCATAAGTGACTATGCTTTACTCATTTAAAAGTGAAAGGCTGCTCAGGAGAGAGGGATGTGTCAAAGATGTCATCAAATTCTCAAAATTGCTTTGAGTGGTTGTAATGTTCTCCCTTTTATGTTGACTTTGGAGACTTGAAAAAAGTTACCACAGAATGGAGGGGGGGGGAGAAGTATTTTAAAAGTGAAAAAAAAAATTAATTCCCCTTTTGACTGTGCAAAAAAGGCTTAAGTTTTGTTTTTGTTTCATATCTTGCTTAGTTTTTGTTTTTGTTTTTTACTCTACATGTAACTGAAACATTAAGCCTTGTCATCTCTATTTTTTGGGGATGGCTCCTTGGAGATAATTGGGACGGGAAGTTTTGTAGCCTTTGAAAGAGCATTGGGATGAATCTTTCACAAAAACGCAGTTCTTTCTAAGTCAGCAATTTGAGTTAAATAGATGTCGACAAAAACAATAAATAGAGCTAGATTCTCAGGTGGTGTACACAGTCAATAGGGGAATACCAATTTATACCAGCTGAAAATCTGACCCACACTTTTAAACAGTTTAACTACAAATCCTTTCCCCTGTTACTTGCTCTGGTTTCAGTCTCTTGTGATACCTTAATCCCACTGGGTTGCTAATTTTCCAAAGAGCCCTCTAACAACATCGAGAAAGTCAAGATATTTTCGGTTGTTTAAAGAGAACTAGGAAGAACAGGTCACCTTTATAGGTGACATTGAAAAAACTGTATACCCTTTGGTGTAACAAAGAACCAAGGAAGATCTGTAAATTCTAGTTCAGTAACCCTTGTTTGTTTGCTCTAGAGGCGTTAGTTAGAAAAGCAGAGAATACTGTCATTTAGTAGGAATATGTCATCTTTTCTTGTACTACCAAACTTCTCAAGTGATTTGTTGTTAATTCACAGTGGTGGTGGTGGTGGTTCAGACTCTTTCACGTATGGCCTCTTCCAGCTGCACCTTGTCCCATATCTTGCCTCTCATTTATGTATCAGCATAAATCCAGTAGCTTTAGTGCTTTGTTGCTATTCATTTGAGAGAGTGTTTGGCATACTCCTTACAACATACTTTCTAATTTAATTATTTTCAGTATGACACTGGTGTTTTTGTGTTGGGATAGCTGCATTTTCCTGCTTTTAGAGCCTGATTCAGAGACCACTGAATCCAGTGGAAAGACTCAGTGGTATTTGCATCCGGCTCTTAGCGTAGAATTCACTTAAATTAATTTTTGTTCAGTTAGTGATGGACTGTCTGTGGATTGTTGAGGCTGCTTAAAACCACATAAGCAGGGCAGAGTGGCCTTAAAGCATTTCCTTCACTGAGTGGAATCCTCTGCCAGTGAGAAACTAGTAGACATAAGAGAACTGTGACTACTGGGTTTTGCAATGTGCCACAGTGCCAAGGACAGATGGAGGAAGCAATGATAGTGGCAGATGGTTGTCTTGTACGTCCTCTGACAAGGAAATTACAATCTGAGGCCAAGTGTTTCATTTAATTATTGATTCTGATGTTTCATCAGAAATAGGAGGTTATTTCCCTAGAGTAATTCATTTTCGTTTCCAGATATTTAAATGGGAAGGTGAGGAGAAGGTGGTTGCAATGCTGAAAAGAAAGTTTGTGATTTTGAAAGATATAAATATTCAAGGTGAAATGAAAAGCGTTTCTCTGATTGTTGTCAGAGTTTTTTCTCTTTCACCTTTAACAGCTGAAGACAGAAATACTTCAGCCCTGTCAGAAATTTCACTCCTGCTGTTTTAGGTGTTTGTGACATCATCTTGTGTGGTAGGGGGAACACACAAGACCTTGTGTTACTGGATCCAGTGCTTCCCCCCCAGCCTTGAGCCTAAAATCCTTTGACACTAAGGAAGTATGAAATTGATATTTCCATATTATTTTTAAAATTATTGTAATTTACAATCTATATGCTTTTTACAGATTTAGAATGTGAAGCAAAGCATTGTGTTGATATTAAAAGTGAGCGAAAAATCTTTCACAATATTACTTCGATGTTAGTGATAGAGCTAAACCCAGGAAAATGCACAAGTAGTCAGCACCCCCTGGGTGGATCACCACAGCATCAGGGATTGAACTTCGAACCTCTGGATTTTACTATATCAGTCCTTCTGCCTGAACTAAAAGACCCTCCTCTGTTAACTATGGCTGCAGTAGGCTCATCAGTCTCTAATTGGCCTACCTGCTACTACCCTGCATCCTAGGGGGACAGAGTGCCACATCAAGTAGGCATTACTTACCATGCCTCCCCCGGCCAGGGACGCACCTTCTGAGCTTCAGAGGGTTCTCAGTTCAGTTTCCTATGAGGGCCACAGCTTGTAACATTGGTGCCCCTCATTGGGTTGTTGGCAGTGGGGTTTGATTGTGAGACCCCTGGATCTTCATATATGAGCTGCTACAATGCGAGCTAAAAGACTGAGTTCTCTTAGCCAAGCCTGTAGTAAACTCATCTGTCTTAGTTGACCTAGTCACCACTAGAGAGGGACAGAGTGCCACATCAAATAGGCATAGCTACATATCATAGACAACCAAAGTGCCCTGAGGAGAGAATGATTCTTATTCACTAAAACCCTGAACTGTGTATGAACCAGTCATCTAGAGACGAAAGAATTACTATTCCAGTTCCTTGCATTGTATTTCCCACAGGGTTTAACATCTTTAAATATCTGCTACCAGTCTATTGGATGAATAATTTACATAGAACTTTCTGTTGAGAAGTTTGACTTTCTCTGTGAAAAACTAGGACAAAAGTCTCTCCCCATCTTTAGAGAAGTTATAATATAGCAAACCTGCTTATCACAAAGAGCATCTCATTCTTTCATAATATTAGTTCTCAATTTGGAAGTCCAAGATCATGAAAAGACTTACGTACAATCTGAATTTAGTATTGATTTCAGTGGGGCTACTTACAGTGAATTGAATTTAGCATTTGTCTTTGTAGGATTAGGGCCCAAATTAGTACATACTTGTTTTAAAAGGGTTTAGGCCTAGATTCAACAATATATGTAAGTGTATCTTTAAGAAAGTGAGTAATCCGTGGGACTATTTGCATGCCTAAAGTTATGTATGCGTTTAAGTACCTTGCTGAATCTTTATTTTTACATCCACATTTAATTAAACTAATGGTCCCTTGTTTTGAATTACAGAAAATAACTGTGCCTGTGTTGTTAGTACACATTCAGTTAGTGCAAATAAACACAAAGGTATATTGACAAAATACAATTATAGTGTCTGATTTGATATGACGAATGTCAGTTTAAAGTTGGTTTAATTTGTAATTGACATTTTATATATTCCATTAATGACATTTAATTTTACACATGGAACAAGACTAATTTCAAGGGTGATTAACTCTCAATAGATATTAATTTATGTCTCATGTTTACTACCAGACACAGCAAAAAAAAAGGATGTATTGATTGTTGGTACTGCTGCTAAAAACCTTTTTTTGAATGTTGTCTGTATGAAAAGACAAAATGTGGAAGGGAGGAAATTATAAGGTTGAATTTATGGGTTGGAAAATGTAAGTTTCAGAATTTCAGAGTTGAGATCCCATAGAATGGTGTCTATGTCCCTATACCATAGCTGTGATGTGCATTAAACAACATGATCTAGACTAACACCTAGCTTAACTATTCCAGATTCTTTTCAAAGTTGTGTAAACTTTGTTTTTCCTTTGGTGTTGAATCACTCACCATGTAATGGCTGAAGTGAAAGGAGGATGTATTTAGGCAGTACTGATAGAGCAGGCTGGCTAGAGTTTCTGGACATATGAGAAGGAAATTGTTAAATTAACAAAATTAATGTAACTAATAAGACTTTCACCTTTGCATTTTGCTTCCCTCTTGTCTGCCTGTTACTGTTTGTGTTCTCTAAGGTCTTCAGTGCAGACACTGTCTCTGTCCATGTGTTTATACAACATTGACCACAGTGGTGGCCTAGTCTCAAGTGGGGCCTTTACATGCTATTGGGATACAAACAATAAATACTTTTTGTCCTTGATGTGGCACTAGTAAGCTCGCATAGGTATTTTTCCTGCAGAATTACATAAAGAACTGTGGTTTGCTGTTACTGTTTATAGAGTACATTGGGATCTGATGAGAATCTTTGTGCATAGCTGGGTCTTAGATCCATCTCTGGTGAGAGAATAGGATACATATGTTAGTGTTTACTTCTCCACTACACTCTCTGTATAGAGTATAATTATGGGGTTTTGAAGATAGTATATTGATGATGAAATGTGAAAGTACTGTTATCTCTGGACTATAGTGAGGGAGAGAGTTCTTTCATCTGTTTTGTAGAAGTAGGAAGTCGTAGTAGAGGTCTTATTTGGTAGGGAGAGTTTAAAGGCGGATCTGTGAATGAGAAGAATCCTGTTATGTAAAAATGTAATTTGTACATTATTAGGTAGAATATGGGCTACTATCATGGAAGTTCCAGAGGGGTAGCCGTGTTAGTCTGTATACAGCAAAAACAACGAGAGTTCTATGGCACTTTAAAGACTAACAGATTTAATTTTTGTAGGCATAAACTTTCGTGAGCTGAGTCTCCGAAAGCTTATGCCTACAAAAATTAAATTTGTTAGTCTTTAAAGTACCACAGAACTCTCGTTGTTTTATCATGGAAGTACGTCACTCATGTTGGGAGTGTGTATCAAAATGTGTGGTACATTGATTTAGTACGTTTGTGGAACACTGAAATAGGTTGTTCAGAATAACGGGCAGTGTATTAGCCCCTCCTTTTCTCCGCTGCATTGACGCTCAGAGATTACAATTCCCATAAATTTCACCTGCAGACATTGTATTACATCAGAGTCCATGGAAGTTAAAAGGTCCTCAGGCTTCCATGTATAATTGGTAATGTTTATTGATGGCGATTGCGGAAATGGTCTCACTATAGATTGATAGGGACAGTCAGACCTTGTCATTAGGGTAAAATTTTCAAAACAACCTAAGTGACTTTGGTGCTTAAGTCCCAGTTTTAAAAGCTACTTACTTACAGACATAGGCTTCGAAGTGCCCAAGTAGCTTTTAAAACTGGGACTTAAGTTCCAAAGTACTTAGGATAAAATTTTCACCCCTATGTATTTAACTGGGACTATTGTGTAAAAACATTTCTAGAGTCATTCAGTGGAGCCATTTTTGAGATATTAGTGGACCAAAACATTATAGAACTATTTTAAAAATATAATATTATTTGTTCTAAGGCTCATAACTTGAAAATACGTTGTCTGAACAGTATCAAAATTTCATCCAAAACTACGACTAAGTATACAATTTTTTCAGTCCAAAAGGATGGATATATTTATGTGTTTTTTAATTTTAATGTTAATTTTATTTTAGAAAATTAGGGTGTCAAGTTTGGGCTTAGAAAGGAAGGTGTCTGAAAACCATAACTGTGGACTGGCAGCTGTGATTCTCTAATATTTTACAAACACTGTTTGTGACAGAAAATTTTCAACTGTCGTGGTAGAATATTCCACAACTTGATTGGCATTAAATAAACGTCAAAGAAATTAAAGTGTTCTTGTCTGCCAAGATGTTTCTCTGCTTGCACTGTGATCTGTAAATGCCAAAATTCTGTTAATGAGAAATTTCTATAAATCATGCATAGAAGTTTAGAATGTGGAAGCATTTCTTAATCTGAAAACCTTAAATATGGTACTCTGGCAACTTCCTGGCCTACACACTGATTGATATTGATGTGTACTGTACCTTCCTGCTGAAGTTTAGATAGGTGAACAACTATTATACTGTCTCAACATCTTTGCATGTTGTTGTAAAGGATTATCTCTGGCTGATAAGCTCCTTAGTTACTTTGCACAAGCCTTTTCTCTCACAACTATTCCCTGAAGATATTTATAGATCTAGCATTTATTTCGTGCTTTCCTATGGGACTAAAATAATTGTATATGAATGTTTTTGCATTTTCATGTGGCTGCTGACGAAGAATACCTACAAGATAGCTATGTAGAGTCTTATGAGGTATATTCTATTATGCATGTATAACATAATAGCCCTGATAGCTCCTCCTCTCTTTCTGGTGCTCTGTAATCCTGTGGAGAAGGGGGCAGGGTGACTATAAGGGAGGTAAGGAAAGAATGCAGCAGCATGTGAGGATGAATGGTGAAGCTGGAAGTGGCAGGATGAGGCAAG
The DNA here is from genome assembly GCF_026122565.2 of Emydura macquarii macquarii. Lineage (NCBI taxonomy): Eukaryota > Metazoa > Chordata > Testudines > Chelidae > Emydura > Emydura macquarii. The sequence goes on along the minus strand of NW_027132308.1, from coordinate 863,387 downwards.
AATGTATAATCTCTTGTGCTGTTAAATTGTGGAAGTGTTTTATATGAGCTGTTTTGGTTTTTTTTATGATGCTTTAGCACTAACATTTCTTACTAGCCCGTGATCAAAAACTCCCTTCTTCAGTATATAAATCACCTATGAATACATATTTTGTGTCCTCGCTAGTAGCTTATAATATTGAAATGAATGAGTTTTTTTCTATTTTACCTGCCTCATAAACATATTTACAGAAATTTCGTTGGTAAAAATCTGATAAATGGAATTTGACCTCAGATTTTTTTTTTCATTTCATATCCACCTCCATTTGTTTGTCCATATTTTCATAAACAATTCTTTATTTGCAAATATTGACTTTTGAACTGTTCAAATCTGATGACCTTTTGGTGGCCTTTCAGTATTTTCGTGGTACTCAATATCATATAATTAATGACTGTTCTACATATCAAAATTCAAGTTTGATAGCATAATGGAAATTGCAAAGTCACTGAGTGCTCTGTTACAAGCATCTTTATATATTAGCATAAATGCTAATATACATTTCAGCATACGGATTAACTGATTTGCTATCCTGTTTTTCTGCTTGAGCTTAGCTTACTGGACAGATTTTGAACATACACACTTTAAACATATAGCTGAAGTCAATTGCACTACATAATTTTTACACATTGTCATTTGTGCATAACAATACATGCAATAATGCATGCAAACCTCCTATTTCCACGTTAGTGGTAGCATGGAAAAAAGCCACGCATTCAAGTTATTCATGTACAAATGGAGGACAGAATGTCTCTGAAAATGTTTCCCTTTAAATTCAAATTCAGTGAGGCTTTTGTGGTATGAGAAGCTATGCAACTGTTGCCAAGGTGTGCTAAAATAAAAAAAAGGAGAGAGACAGACCTCTACCCAGGAAAACACTCTGGTTTTGGAGTTTGACTTATGTGCCTTGAGAAATACACTGTATATGACACAGGCAAGGTAATTTTCATGTTCACTTTCAAAGCTATTATTCAAAAGCAAAAAAGTGTGTGAAAACCCTTGTTAGTTATGGTGATTTTGGTTAGTTATGGGTGATTTTGTGTGAAAATGTTTTAATGATTATTTCCTTGCTTCAGCTCTTCTTTCCAACTTCTCTAAGAAACAATGAGCTAAGCTGCTCATGGTAGGTTATTTATAGGAAGTTTATCTTAGCATTTTCTACCTTTGCTGCAGAACCAGACAGGGTTTTACTTTTAATTGTCTTTTTTGCTAAAAGACCCCCTTTTAACTGTTTCAGAAATAAATGTATTAGCTCGCATATATGTTTTTTGAATCCGCAGCCCACTATTTGTAACCAGTAATTCAAGTTAGCAAATAAGCTGATGATTGTAAATGAGTTACTAAACTACATTTTGTGGATTTCTCATGCTGCTTTTCAGTGTTCTAGATCTGGCCATGCAAATATGCATGGGAGAAAATTTACCTATTTGAATAGTCTCACAGAATTCAAAGTTACCACATGCATAGCTATTGCAGGATCAGGACTGATCTACTTCTTGCCCAGCTGAATCCAGCCATAAGCAGTCCTCCTCTACACATCTAGAGACTGAGCTACCCTTGCAGTGTTTCTAGCAAATCACAGGGAGACTTTTTTAATTCCATTTCCACCCAAAGACTTTTTGATGAATTTGAATATTTTTTTCTTTTATCAAGGACAACAAAAGGAAGTAGCCAGGATGCAGTGAACTCAATGGCCCTGGTCTTGCATTAGGGCTCCAGGGAGCTGAATGTGAGCCCACACATTGTTCACTGCAAGATCAGAACCATATTTAGTATCTTTCCACCAATGACATATAGCCATCAAATACATATCAGATACTGATATACAACTCAGATGAAACCATGTAGTGACTTTGTTAAAGTTTGCATTTTCCATTAATCTAATTCTACATCATAGTTTGAGTTTGGAAACACAGAGAATTTTTAATGGTAGAGAATATATTTTTAAATAAACTCCTTGTTTTACATTTTAGGTATGATTATAAATAATAAAAATAATAAATAAGAGTGGTATCATCAGCTGGTCTTCAATATTTTTTTTCCTCAGAATTTTTAGTTATGATGAACTCAACAGTCATGATTTGTCTGTTCTGCATAAAATCACTTGTAAGTTCTGGTGTGTATCATCTCTTCACATAATTTTAATTTTTAGACATATTAAAATGTTTCAGTTGATCACATTAAAAATAGGAAAGAAACTAGGCACTGAGAAAGAGATGAATATCTCAGCAAGACATCTTGAAGTACTGAAATAATGGCTTCTAATTAGTTTATTTCAAAGAATGATTGGAAGCAGAAATAGCTTCCTTTGCAAGCATTTTTCACTTGAAAGTTAAGGCTGGACAGATTTAACTCTGTGGAGGAATCTTTTTAACTTTACTAATTCTGAGTCATAAAATTTTAGTTGTTCTTGTCATAACTGGAGCTTATTTTGTGTTTAATGATTTGTATACTGTAGAATCTCTAGTACATAATGTACGGAAGGGGGGAGGAAGAACGAAGATAGACTCTTGAAACTTTTTAAGAACTACAGAAACAGCTCTGCACAATGAAGACTGCTCCTCTGATTATAGACAGTTTTAAAAATCCCCTTTTAAAAACCAGATCAGTTCCTCCAAAGGAAAATGGACAGGTTAACTTCCCCTTTGAATGTCTTCTGCACAGATTATGCACCCAAGTCCTGTTGAGCTGTGTTGTATTGGGGAAGCTGACTTGGCACTTAATGCTCCAGGTTTAATGGGGGAAATGAGTGTGTTTTTAAAGGGGAACTTTCCTATGCTCAAGTCAGGAGAATGAGATTTCCACGCCTCATTAAGCCTACAGAAGACATAGCCCTGTTTTGTATTAATAAGTTTTAGATAAACAGAGTTCTACTTTCTGTGCTTTCATTTATATATTATAGAACAACTTTAAGCTTACCTCAAAACAGTAGAGTAATGTGAGTCTACTTAGACAACCCACTTTTCCTTTTCATTAAATAATTGCTTAAGGTGGTGAAGACTAACACTCAAATATTTTACTGCAGAAGTTTTGGTTTTCTTTGGTCGGGATGTCCTTCTAGCTTTTACAGCCCTGTAAAGAAACCTAAACCAAGTCTAAAATAGATGTGTAAAGCTGAAGAGCGAGTCCTACAGCTATGGAATATTTGTGTTTAACTGAGAAAAGTACCTCTGTATTATGAATATGTCCCATCTGAAAGACGTTTATTTTGTATGTACAGCTTTTATATTAAGTGATCCATAAGCCAGTTGTCTATATTTTCACAGTAATAATTCAGAGTGATTAATTTAATGAACTAATTAATTTCACTTCCTTTTTAGCTGGTGGATTGTCAACCAAAAGATTGTCTTTCATAAATTCATTTGTAAATATTTTTAATATATCCAATTTTTTTGTGATTTTTTTTAAACAATAGTGATTGATCTCATACTATTTGTTGTCAGTATTTGATATCCAGTATTCAACAGTGATAGTAAACAGTATGTGATGAATTAATATTTTAAAAAGTAAACCCCACGTACAATCAAGTAATGAATTAATATCAAGAAAACGATAGAGCTCAAGCTACCATAGAACAGAAATGTACTATACACCATCTTTTGAGGCTGCTTTCTAATGGACATGACTGTAGTAGCATAGCTTTGTGTAGACAGTTGTCATTGCTGGCATATAAACAGTATTTTGCAGATTTGGGAAAGCACCTTGGGAGCCTTCTTCAGTTATATTATTGCGTCTTAGTGTGCTAACCTCTATCTGGTGTCTTTTAGAGCTCCACAGAATTCCAGCTCTCTGAGCTTATACCAAATGATTAGGTTCATCTGATCAAACGTTAGCGCTCAGTTTTTGTTAACTGTTCCTCCTTGCATGGCCTCATCTATGTATTTGTTTTTCAGGCTAGAACTCCTATTTGCTAACTCTTGGTCTGAGGCCTTGGATGAGATCTTGACCCCTGTGAAGTCAGTAGAAAAACTCCCATAGATGACTTTAATGGGGCCAGGGTTTTAACCCTTTGTTTTTTAGTAATACTTCTATGCTCTTGAGTTCCTTTAGGTCTTAATATTCTCTTCTCTAGTTGAGCACTAGGCCTCATTCCTTTTCTTAGATTCAGTAGTGCGCATTATTAATTTTTTTTTCTTTCAGTTCAAGTTTTTCACCTCGTAATATTGTCTCTGTCTTTGTTTCCTGACTTCATCTCCCTTTGAGGCTCTTCCCTATTTACTTATTATGTCTTTTTTTCTATTTCATGAAGTTTGTAATTCACTCTGTCCTCCGACCTGTTATGTGCAAGTTCTTTGGATATTATAGCAGTTGAGAAAATTTGGTGACAATTACAGATTTCCATTTTCACATAAAAGAGCGAGTCTTGGTGGCTGCTACTGCATCAAGAGTATGATTTTTTTCTTCTTCTATTTGTGAAGTCACTGACATTGCAGTTTTTCCTTCTTCATTTATAAAAGAGAGAATATTTCAAAATAGATCATGCAGTCAAGATTGCTGAATTTGGAAATTCAGAATGCTCATTTTCTCATCTCAAAATTTGGTTCCTGTTGTTTGGAAAGCATTCTCCCTGTTTTAGTCTCTGGAACATCTTGCTCTTTGAAAATAGAATTGTCCATTTTATTCCTAATTTCTCCAAGAAACAATGAGCTAAACTGTTCATGTTAGGCTATGTGACTGGCAATCTGCCCCTAAGGGGAAGAGCCTACAGGTTATTTATAGGAAGCATATCTTAACATTTTCTACCTTTGCTGCAAAGCCAGACACTATTTTATTTTAAAATGTCTTTTTGCAAGTGAAAATTTATCTCTGTATATTCCCTAATAGCAGAGGGATATTTGATATGACATCAAAATTCTATGTACCTGTTGGTTTACATTGTTAATCTCTCTCTGCCTGTCACATTAGGGTTGGGAAACCTATCAGTATGGATTGATGGAGCCAACACACCTCCTCCCTAGCTCACAAATTATCAAATAAGAAAAGAACTCTTTGTATAGCCTTTTCATTTCACATGTCTAGTTTCAAAACTCCCAGTGTAATGATTAGAACAATACGTATTTCTCTTTTGTGATATATATATTTTCTTAGATTCAATTTTGAATGGTGGGAATACAGGCTGTTTTTTTAAAGCATTAAAAAAGGGAAGAAATATAGGAAGTGAAGTCTGTTTATCCTGAAAAATGACAAGAACTAAAAGACTTCATTCTGATGCTAGAGTCCCCTCTGCTGTGGCCCTTTAAACCTTTGAACTGTCTATTCTGATCGCTAAGCAGATGTATTAACATATGACTGATAACTCAATCTAACATATCTGCAGTTATGAGTGGGCAATTTAAAAATGTCTTTAAATAGAAGTGCGGCCTGTACAGCATCCAGCCTAAGCAAACTGTCACAGAGTAGACTAGAATCTTTTTGCTGAGTGAGATCAGAAATTAAAGAAAAATTCTTTAAACAGTTTAACATCTCTTCTACTTGCAAAGTAAAATTGGGGCAGGGAAGTTGGGAGGTTGGAATTTGAAAAATGTAAGGGTGTTCAAATTTAATTGTGATTTTGAGGCTGTATCAGTTACAGTAATTTAGAGTAGGAGGCTAAAGAAGCTAATTTTAGAAATTATCCTGAGAGATGGGGGACATCACTCCAAACAAATATTTAAAGCATAATGGTGCAAGGGGTGGGGAATGGTTTCTCTTTAATTGGGCATCAGTTGACGCAAAGAACAATGGTTTTATATTAACCCCCTTTTTGCTTGTCTCAATCATAATATTCATTTTCATTTTGACATTCCAGGGGACTGTTTGCATCTCAGTAATGGTTCAGCAGTAGAAGTGTAGTTTTGTCCCGCATACTTCATATTAGGCAGCATTTAAGTTTAGTATAAACAAAAACAACTTAACTTGGAAATTAGTAAAAGCTTTGTTAGTGAAGGCAATTTGTCAGTGAAAGCGTTTACACTGTGTGGTGCGGCATGTATGGCAAACCTGGAGGCATTCAAGATGAGATCACTTTGTTGACACAGTGACGTGGATTACCAAAGATGTCATCTTTGATTCTCTGAAGTCTAACTTTTTCTACTATGGGATCAAACTAAAACCACAGAATTTACACTGTCCAGATGTATTTTGTTTTCATTTGTTTGCAAAATACTTATTTTTAGTCACCCTAATTCAGGGCCATGCCCTTTCTTTGTTTGGACAACATGGGAGAAGTGAAATGTGATACTTGGATCTTTGTGAGAAATGAATGTGAGGATTTGTACAACCTTTATTAACTATAGATATATTGATGCAACCAATTCCTGTGAAAAGTATCTAGTTTTTGCTTAGTTGTCCTGTCTTTAATTTGCAGTAATACACTGCTCCTTTTTCCACTTAAAAAAAAAAAAAAGTGAATAAAGTAATCACTCATCACTAGAGAACCAATCAGTGCATATGGATATAAAGCTGTAACAGGTCTGATGTTTGTGGGAGGGAAAAACAATGTTTCTATCATATATCCTCTGTTCCGTGTTTTGCATAGCATGAGATCTTGAATTACAGTAGGTTGTCACTGTTTCTTTTTAGATATGATGACAGATTCCTACCTTAGGAGTGCCTGGATTGTTTTTATCTGCAGAATGTTTCTTCTCAAGAGAAAGAAACAAAGCACAAATGCAGAAATAATTCTTTTAACCAACCTTGCTCTGTGGGAATTATCTAACTGAGCCCTATCTGTTGATAGTAGCATGCAAAGCCCTTTTGTGCAGGGTTTAAAGCTATTTCAGGATTTGACCCATTGATCTTGCTTTCTGTTAAGACTGGATGGGTAATTAATTGGCTGAAGAAACCTGATAAACTTCCAGTTGCTTAACAACGTCAAAGCAAACAATAACTACCATGTGTTTTCTCTAAGCTCATTTGTATTTAAAATAGCCCTGAACTTGTTAAATGGGGGCATAACTAAAACACTGTCCAGATAAACTATTTAGATAATTAAACTGAATTCAAGTGCGAACATTGATTCATAATGATGTCATTAAATTACAAAGATATATTCAGAATTTGTCTATGTAGAGTTAATTTGTTAGTGATAATATAGTTTCATTTCTAGAATGTTAAGCAATGTTTACGTTGCTACTGTTGGAGTGTATTTCCTTTGTGGAACAATAGCCAATTAAATGTACAGTAAATATACAATGAGAACGGATCATCATCAGTTAAAGGAACTAACTGGGCGATAATGACTAATAATGGCTGTAAAGATGTTTGAGAGGTACAGAATGTTCTAATTATGTATTCTTGTGGCTTTGTGGGTCACCCAAAGGAATGAGAATAATTATGAGAATGGCAGTTCTTTTCAGGTCCAGTCAAGTTTGTGTTTGTACTTCACTGGAAAAAAAAGTTCTGTGGACATAGTACCAACTATCCTCCTGCAACTATATATAATATAAGTGGAAGCTAGCAATCTTATCACTGTATCTTTAGGCTGCTAGTGATTAATTTTGGAAAAATTAACGCTGCAGAGATTTCAGACATTGAAACAACTCTGTAGTGTAAGTATAATTATTGATTTATTTTCTTTTAATTGGTGGAAAGTTGAATGAGGAACAAGAGGGTCATGATATATTTTTGCTCTGCCCAAATGTAATTCCAGGACTAAATAGGAAATGTTAGTAAATTGCACTGAAAGTAATAGAGGGGTTTGGGGTTTTTTTGTTTTTGTATTTTGTAGCTCATCACAACAATGTAAGGTTTAGATAAAGAAGTTCAAACAAAAATCTAAACCTGGAGTGCACAGATGGGAAAAACTTGAAATGCATATAACTGAAAAACTGCTAAAACAAGTTACTTCAAACAAGTCTTGATCAGAAATAGATCTGCAAAACTAGGTGTGTCTGCATCAGATCCATCAGTTGTTGAGTTCTGTTTATGCAAAATTCTTCGACGGTGACTTTTTCAGTCATCTGGTTTTTTTTCACCCTAAAAAGGATTTTGCTGGAGAAGGTTTATGAGGAACTGAAAAATGATTTATAAAGGAAGTGGGAACTTGACCTTAACATTCCTGCTTTGGAAAAAAAAAAGTGTGAATGTAATATATATTTTAAAGTATCCTACACATCTAGTGGAAATGAATTGCAAAGGAATGTTCTATAAAGAGGTAAACTAAAATTGTCACAGACCAGTCTCCAATGTTATACTAGTTACATGAAGTCATATGGAGAATAGATATGAATACTTTAAAAAACTGAAGAATTATAAAACTTCTGACTGGCTGGTGGGGAGGGTAACGTATGTAGAAAAAACATATGGCTCTGTTCCTATTTCTATTTTCAGATTTTGAAAATGGTTAAAGAGCTTTTCATTTCCAACGCTCTAAAACATGCAGAAAAGTAGATGTTTATGAGAAAGCAACACAGTTCAGATGATTTTGTGTAGAGAATTCTGCCTGCAGTATGTTTAACTCAATAATGCAGTTAAATGCCTCTGGCTGTGGACTCTGATTAGGCACAGCAAAATTTAAATATAATATGCGTCACTTTAACTGACTGCCTCTTGGAGTTTCAAATATTGACATAAGCACTGTGCGTGGATTATCAGTTAAATAAAATCCAGCAACTGAACTGAAGAAGGAGATTCTAATTGTGAAACTCTGCAGTATTTATTGTATAAAATATGACTTTTCGTCATTTCCTTTAACATAAAAAATGTTCCTCTCCTGCCTCCCCAACATGCATTCTGTCTTTTTGAAATCACATTTTCTGGAGTCTTGTAATTTTCATAAACTTCACTTGGAGCCTGATATTTGATATTTGGGCAGGCTGAATCATCAAATATACCAAAATGTGATTAAATGATACAGATTCCAATCTGCCAATTCCTCGAGCTGTGTCCTGTCATTATTTTGATCTGTTGCTGGGTTGTGATTCATTGTTTTGATGTGGCATCTCAAAACCCAATGTAATGTGTAGTAGGGGCCTGACTTCAAAAGTTAAGCATGTGCAAACAGATGCATGCAACTATATGTACCTCGCTTTGAAAATCTGGTCTTGCTATTTCATCCGCATTTTAAAATGATCCCTTTGGAGAATTCCATGGTAGAGAACATTGCTTGATCTTCTACATTTAGCCCTTCTTCAGAAGTACTGGCAGTAGCAGCATGAGACACTTGAGTTGGTCACTCTATCACAGAATGTATTTCACTCTTCATGGACAAAGTCTCTGTGTAGGAGCTCAAGTATGAACTGTGATCAGCTGCTGGTACTCCACCATGTGTGTGTTGGCAGTTCCAGGAAGAGAAGGATGATTAAAAAGAAGGGGCCGGATAGAGTGGGAGGGACGGACAGTCATAAATGGAATGGGAAGGTGGGAAGGGAAGAGATTGATTTAGTTTTCTTTTCCTAGTGCATCAGCATTGAGGACCAATCTCAATACTTTGCTGCAGTGTCAACAAGAGCATTGAGTGCTTAACCTCAGGCTGGGGACATATTTCACATCACTGAGTGATTTCATATGGCCAGCTGGAAGAGGAACATGCAATTTGTGGGGAGCTTTGCCCATCCCTTTTCAGCTGGAGGACACAAAAATGGAGACCTAGTTGAGGATGGATTAAAAGCTTGGCTGTGCATGTCAATGCTCATCTCAGCTTTCAATTTTTAAAGAAAATGTGAATTTCTACCTCTTGTAATGGATGATATTGACTTCAAACTTTTAAGAGATATTCTGGGTTCAGGGTTCATTATGATGATTTTTCCTAAAAGTTACTTGTTGTTACTAACAGTCCCTGCCATTCTTATCCAAAACATGCAGGTTAACATTTTCAAAATCGACTCAGTCCCATTTTCAAAAGTAACTGAAATGTGTAGCAGCCGAAGTCCCAATGACTCAGCTCCATTTGGCTTAGCCTCACAGGGACCAGAGTCATTGCGTAGGAAGTGCCAGGTCCATCCCTCCCTTCAACCCCCCGCCCCCCCAAAAAAAAAAAAAAAAAAAAAAAGTTACTTTTCGGTCACGAACTGCAATTCCGTGGCTGGGAACTTTCAGGGCCTGAAGGCTATGGGTAAAATTTTCAAACGTGTCTGACTACAGTGTATGTCTACACTGCAGTTAGACACCCCCAGCTGGCCTGTGCCCGCTGACTCAGGCTCATGCAGCTCAGACTGCAGTGCTATTTAATAGCAGTCTAGACGTTCGGGCTCAGGCTGCAGCCCAGGCCCTGGGACCGTCCCACCTTGCAGGGTCCTAGAACTAGAGCTTCAGCCTGAGCCTGAACATCTACACCACTATTAAACCAGCCCCTTAGCTGGATCCCCACGAGCCTGAGTCAGCTGGCACTGGGTAGCCGTGGGTTTTTAACTGCAGTGTAGATATACCCTCTATGGCTAAGTCACTTAGGGTCCTTTCTCACTTAGACACTTCTGAAAATTTTTCCCACAGCCTTCAAAGCCCTAGACGTTCCCAATCACAAAACTGCCATTTGTATTTGAAAAGTAACTTGGTTTTAAAAAAAAACAAAAAAAGTTGGCACTTCCGTACTCAATGATTCTGCTCCCTGTGGGGCTGAGCCAAAGCCCATTGAAGTCAGTCTGAATCATTTCATTACCCTGAATAGGATCTGGAGCAGTCACTGCATTCACAGTCATTTGTGCTATCTTCAGGGGCAATCATACATTTTTACTGCTTTTTACTTCTGTTTGCACTGCCAAGCCAACACTGAGAATGGAAAATTAGCTGTTTTTTTATCACTTAATGTGCATCATCAACAAAATTGTTTGTTTAAGCTCAGATCAGTTACTTTGAAAGGAATAAGTTTATGCAGGCATCATTTGAATACAATGTGGTTGGTAAAGATGTAAATGAGGGTCCTGTTTTGTCCACTGAATTTTTATTCCATCACTGTTTGGTGATGAGGGCGGTGGATTACCAGTTGGATAGCTCAAGCAGTGGTTCCTTGAATCTGACCTATCCAGGCAGTGTCAGTTCAAGTCCCACCTTGGGCAGCAATTTAGAAAAGTTTTGATTAGCATATTATGAGTAAGGCATGTTTAGTTTAGAAATACCTCTCCAAAATCTCTCTACTTGTTTCAACTATCACATTTCCCTGAAAGGCTAAACTGTAAACTAGGGTATCCATGTGGGTGGAGCTCCAGGAAGGAGGTACATAAGTTAATGAGAAGACTTTGGGAGTTCAGTACTGGATCCTGGATCCCTGGGCAGTTGGAGCCCTAGAAATGATGCCAGACAAAGGAGTCTGTGCTTGAGAAGTGTGCCCAAGAAGCCAGAGCCTGGCCAAAAGTGGGGGAGCACAGAAGCACACAGGTCCAGTGTGTGGGTTCAAACTGCTCTCTGGTGAGTATCCACATGGGAATTTCAGCCAGGAGTGACAGATACACTGGGTACAAGAACTAAATCTAACAGTCCCAAACAAGTCATCAGGTTCCACCCACAAGGGACAAGAACAACACTATAAATATTGGGAAAGGATATCTATCAGGGTACTATCATACACTTTGCCTGGGGTTCTATCTTTTGTTTTAGACACAGGCTGGTATAGTAGATGTCTTACAAATGTGCAGCTGCTTGAAGGGAGAGTTTTCTGTAACTGTCCTTTCAGAATCCTCTGATTTCTGAGGACACAGGACAGCGCACAATTACTCTACCTCTCCTCCATATTTTTGGGGTCCTCCATCCTGCTAATAACTCACATACTTTCCTCTCTCGGCTGCTGTTCATAGCTTTCACAAACATGCAGTAGTATGAAATTGACATGATTGTTGTCAGTTTCACTTGCACCTATGGGGTTCCACATATCACTGCTGAAACTGTTCTGAGTCTTGTTAATTTCACTCTTGGAATTCTTACTGTCTTCTTGAAGCTAGTATACTATAGATACAGAAAATGACACTAAATTAGTTTCTACTTGATTCACCTTTGGAAGGTTCCCTGTGCCTGATTTTTTTGGGTGTGTGTGTGTCTGTCAAGGGGCATGCCTCCCTGTAGTGTCCCCTGATGGGTAAGTATGACGCTGCTAGTCTCAGTGGTCCACCCCCTCCACCCAAGATTTTCTGTCCCTCCCAAGGGTTCATGTGGCCCTACCTGTAGCCTGGTCATTCTCCACACCTAACCCCTTCTGGGGTAGCAAAAGTTCAAACTTAGAAGTCCCAACAAACAAAAACACTTCTTCAAGTGATTGCACATGTGCATTCTACACTTGGGGTCTGTGCACCCAGCACATAGCTATGGAAATTTTTTTCCCTCAGCAGAACTTGTACTGGTGGCTCTAGCGTCATTTGCTATTGCATGCCAGTGAGTTCAGGTTTAAAGGGAAGAGTTGCCCCATCCCCCCTTAGTTCCTTATTGTTGCCATGATAGTACACAATAGAACTGCTTTCTATTGCATTGGCAATATCTTTCAGCCTTTGTATAGGTAGTTCTGAATTTAGATGTAAATAGAAGTCTTAATGAGTTATTTAGTAGTTGTTACTTAAAAAAACAAAAGAAATCCCTCCACCAACACCCCTTCAAGACCTGTGCTTCTTGGAAGAAGAAGAAAAACCGCCCATGAGCAACCTGCACTACTCTTATTTTAAGTGCCTGGGCAAGACTCACCTAAAAGAGTGCTGCCAAATTTGTCAGGACTCGAAGCCTAGGACAAAGAAAGATGGGGAGTTTAGGCCAATGCTCTTGCTAATGAATGTGGCATGGAGACCACCACTGGTGCCATCCCTGGTCTGAGTAGGTGCCGAGTGCTGCAGCTTTAGTCAGAAGTGCACTTCTGAGACTGTCCCACTCCCAGCGACAGGGAAAGCCTGCTATAATGATGACTCTTTAGCAGACTTCAGGATCCTAGCACTGGTCCCTGGCTTTGACGGGGTCAGCCCCTCTGTGGTCAGTGGAAGGGCAAATCATTGTCTTCAGACTCTGTTTGGGATCATACATCTCCCAGCCATGGAGCAAGACTTGCCATTCCCCCCACCATAATTCTACCGTCTGGGGTACCCTTGGGATCCTGGAACAGGGCATACTGCAGAAATGTGACTGAGGCCCTTGTGGCCTGGTCCATTACCAGTTGCCTTTCTGGAATCACGGGAGGTTTCCTCCAGCCTCTAGGCCATCCCCACGTCTTTCCTTTTCAATGCCCTCATTCAGAAGATGTGAATCGTCGCGTTGGCTTGAGCCAGCTCCTGTGTCCGGTCCTGGTACTGGGTATCCAGAGGAATGACTCCTGAGGAATCTACAGAGCAGTCTGTAGAAGATGTTCAGCCACATCCAGAATTGGCTGAATCCGCATCCTCTCTGGATGAGATGGTTTTCTCTGGAGCAAACCGCCCCCTCCTGATGACTATAACACACATCAGGAATTGCTACAGAGGATGATTTTGGACCAGGACATTCAGATTGAGGAGGTGAGGGAGGCCTCTCATCGATTCCTTGATATTTTGTCTGCAGCAGGTTCATCTCAAGTGGCTCTATCAATCAAAGAATCAGTTTTGGAGCCTGCAAAGTCCCTTTGGCAGTCCTCATCTTCATTGATGCCTACATTTAAGTGTGCGGAGTGCAAATATTATGTGCCCTTCCAGGGGTTTGACTACCTTTATTTCCACCTCCCTCCAAGGTCACTGGTGGTTGCAGTACCTAGTAGGAGGGAATGCCAGGGGAATCAAGCTGCCACCCCCAAATACAAAGACGTGAACAAACTGGATTTATTTGGTAGAAATGTTTATTTGACCAGGGGGATTTCAGCTTAGAATTGCCAACCAACAGGCCCTATTGGGGCATTATGATTTCAACTTGTGCAGTTTGATGGAAAAATTTAAAGACCTCCTGCCAGAGAATGCCAAGCAGGAGTTCTCCTCTCTAGTGTCTGGGGGCAGATTAGTGGTGACAACTTCGCTCCAGCCTGGACTAGATGCAGCAGACTTGGCTGCTAGATCCATAGCTTCTGCAGTCTCTGCAAAGGTGCCCTTGGCTATAGTCTTCTGGGTTACCCCATGAAGTCCAACACACTGTCCAGGACTTGCCCTTTGAAGGCCCTTCGCTGTTTTCGGAGCAGACAGCAAGCTCCCTGGCCTCAAAGAATCAAGGACGACTTGAAAGTCATCGGGCTTGTACATGCCTACCCTGCCAGAAAGCATGATCAGCCACACCAGAAACATTATTTCTCTGCTCTGGCACCTAGTCAGGACCTCTCAAGGAAGAGATGCAGGGCTTGTAGGCATAGGCCTGCCCCTTTTTCAGCTCCTGTATCAGCTCTTGGCCCTTGCAGACACCCTGAGAGTGCTAAGCAGACGTTTTGATGGCATGGTTGAGATTGTCATGCAGTGTCTGCGATTCCAAATCCTGTTTTACCTATGTTTACAAACCATCTCTTTTCTGGTTCCTCAGTCCTTGGGCCAGAATTACTTCAGACCAGCAAGTCTTGAGCACTGTAGAAGTGCGATATCCCCTCTCTCCCCATCTCTCTTAGGGATCACTCTCACTAGGAGCTCCTCCTTCAGGAGGTGCTAGCATTCATTCATGTGGGTGCCATAGAGGAGGTTCCTCAAGTTCCCACCATTTCCTAATTCTGAAAGCGAAGGGTGCTTTCAGACCAACCTTAGACCTGTGTCTTCTCCAGAAAAAGATATTTTGGCATGGTTACCTTGGCTTCCATTATCCCCTTCCTGGAGAGTGATATGCCACCCTTGAATTGAAAGAAACCTACTTCCATGCAGCAATCAATCAAACTCACAGGAAGTATCTCAGATTTCTGGTAACTCAGAATCATTGCCGATTCATCGTACTACCGTTTGGCCTGTCAGTAGTTCCTAGGGTTTTTTGCCAAAATGACAGCGGTGGGAGCTGCCTTCCTCAGAAGATCAGGAGCGCAAGTTTATCCCCATTTGGATGACTGGCTGGTGAGAGGCTAACCCAGGGTTCAGGTATTGTAAAGTGTATCTCTAATCTGGTCAACATTCAATGCACTAGGACCATGAGTCAATACAGTGAAATCTCTTCTTTCCCAGTCCAAAGGATAGAATTTATAGGGGTGATACTGGACTCATCTCAAGCCAGAGAGCTCCTTCCAGAGTTGAGGTTTCAGACACTCCACACCATCGTTACAGATCTCACCTGGTCATGACAGCACAAAACTGTTTGATGCTCCTGAGGCATGTGGTCTCATGCACATGCATGATCCAATATTCCTGGATGAGTCTCAGAATTCTACAGGTGTGGCTGGCCTCAGTTTACTCAGCAAGCCATTACTATGTAAACTTGGTGGTGAGGGTGCCCTCTCATGCCCTTGCCTACGTAGATAGGTGGACAAGTCCAATCAATGTATGTGTGGATATTGCCTGTGCCCACCCTCAACTGACCCTCACGTTAGCGACAGACACATCTGACCTTGGCAGGGGGGCCCATTTGGGTTTTCTCCATCTACAGATTCAGAGGCTGTGGTCGGCAGCAGATTTGGCTTTATACTTAGCTTTCAGTTCCCTGACATTTATCAGGCTAGTGTATCCGGCTTTTCTCCTGCAGATCCAGGGGAAGAGCCACTTAGTTCTCATAGACAACACTCCGGTGATGATTTTCCTCAGTGGACTGAGGGGAACCTGAACTTCCCCACTCTCTGTCAGGAGGTGACTTGTCTTTGAGAATTCTGCATTGTCAACTTGGTGGATCTTGTAGTTTCTTACCTTCTGGGGGTGCAAAATGATCTTACAGATCGTTTATGGGTTACCACAAGTGGTTGCTTTGCCTGGTTGTGCGTAGACACATCTTTCAACAGTGGGGGTCTTCCCAAGTAGACTTATTTGCGACAAGAATCAACAGAAAATGTCAGCAATTCTGTTCCCTTTGAGGTCTCATCCCAGGTTCCCTGATGAATGCATTTTTGCTTCTCTGGTCAGGCAGGTTTCTCTATGCTTTCCCATCAATTCTGCTCATTCACAAAGTCCTGCTGCAGATCAGATGGAACCAAGCCAGAGTCATAGGCCCAGCATGGACCTGCCAACACTGGTTCTCCAGTCTCCTGGATCTGTCAGTGAAATCTCTGATTTCACGCCCATTGGTCTCGGACCTAATTTCCCAAGAACCTGGTCAGCTACTTCACCTGAACCTCCAAGCTCTTCATCTAACTGCATGGATTCTCTATGTTTAAGTTAGTAGAGAGCAGTCTTGTTTAAAAGAGGAGCAGGATGTCTAGCTAAAGAGTAGAAAACCATACATGAGAGCTACTTATCTTTCTAACTGGAGAACTTTTTTCATCCGGTCACATCATTCTGGGGTTTTGGTATCCCACTCTTGAATTAAGCATATACTAGACTATCTACTATACTTTAAAGGTAAAGGGTAGGCTATTAGTTCTCTCAGGGTATACCTAGTGGCTATTTCTGTGTTCCACCCTAAATTGGATAGTCTATCTGTGTTTTCTAGCAACTGGCAATAAGGTTTCTGAAAGGGCTAGACAAATTATATCCTTGTGCACAATCCTGTTCTCCAGTGGGACCTCATAGCGCTATTGAGACTTATGGCTCCATTGTTTGAGCCTTTGGCTATTTGCTTGCTGTTACATCTGTCAATGAGGGTAGCATTGCTGGGAGCCATCATTTCCTGCTAGAAGAGTAGGAGAGCTGCATGTGCTAATCTCTGACCTCCCTATACAATCTTCTTTAAGGACGAGGTTTACCTATGCCTTCATCCAAGACTTGTCCCATGGTGGTCTCTGCATTCCATGTCAACCAGCCAATTTACTTATCTTCATTCTTCCCAAAACCACACTCAAACAGGGAAGAGCAGCATTTGTACTCCTTAGACATAAGAGTGCTGGTGTTCTATCTTGATAGAACTAAGCAGTTCTGTAAATCCTGTCAACTATTTATGGTGATAGCAGACAGAATGAAAGGTCAACCAATCTCTGCTCAAAAATTTTCTTCTTGGATAGCCACATGTATCTGTACGTGCTATGACCTAGCTAATATCACCCCTCCAAATAAGCTCACTGCTCATTTGATAAGATCACAAGCAGCCTCCACAGCATTTCTAGCGCAAGTTCCAATTCTAGACATTTGTAAAGTGGCAACTTGATACACACGTTTGCTTCTTACTATGTCATTACTCAGGACTCGAGCGACAATGCTAGGGTTGGATGGGCTGTTCTCCCATCGGAGTCTTTGTTAAGATCGACTCCAATCCCACTTCCTTTTTCATGGCTTGTGAGTCACCAATCACTGGAAGAAGGAAAAATGGGTTACTAATCTGTTCTGTAACTATTGTCGTTCAAGATGTATTGCACATGTTTATTCATGATCCCCTCCTCTGCGCTGCCGTTCTGGCAAGAAGGAACTGAGCAGTAATGGGGGCAGTTCTGCCCTTTATATCTGCACACACTGGCAGAGAGCGCTGGAGCTGCCTGGACGTGGGGGGGTACTGTTGAGGGAAAATATTTCCAATGGCCATTCACTGGGCACACAGACACCAAGACTGGAATGGACATGTGCAACACATCTTGAAGAACAACAGTTTCAGAACAAAATAGTAATCATTTTTTTTTCTGTCTTTTAGGGGTTTTTCTTCAGTCCACTCTCTTGCCCCCCATTTCCAGCCCCTTTCTGGTCTCACTTTGAGAATCTTTCTGGCTCTGGGATAGAGGCTTTGTCGTCAGGCTGGTTCCCCTGGAGTACCATTCTCAGCCCCTGCTGTGATCTATTCCTTTCATCCTTCCCTGCTCCGGTATAGAGCACTGGGCCTTCAGGCTAGTTCTCCTAGAGTATCTGGCCTCCTACAGATCTAGCTTAGGGCCTTCCACAGGAGCCTTCCCGTTCCCTGTGGTTCCATGTCCAGACTGAATGCTCTCAGTCCTTTTATAGGGCCCAGGTGTCCATTAAGCTGTCATGTGACCCCTCAGGCTAAGAAGCAGGTAGTAATTATGGCACACATGGAGCTGTCCCATCTTCCCTTAAAGGGAACATTCACTCTGAAACAGTCTGATTTTTCAAGATGTGTTTGTGCAAATATCAATTTTAATTTTAAATGTATTTAACAGCCTGTAATGTGTTTTGTGTGTGTGTGCGTTCCATTGAAGTGCTTTAGTGTTCCTGTTCTAGCTTTGTAATGGTTTAAAGCAACATGGCTGTCTGTACACATGAAACCCAAGACATATTAATAGTTTTATTTTTTGTTTTTCTTTTACTGAAGTTAGTGCAGCTGCAGATTTCAGTAATACATTACGCACTGCTATACTACTACTTTTCATAATGTGTTGAAAATGCTAACTGGAGAGAATTAAAGATCTCTATTAATAAATTATTAAAGGATGGGATGTTAAAATTATATACGAAGTTACACTAGCAGTTTTTTAAAATGTGTTTTGTATAAGCTGCTATTTGTGAGTGAAATTGCTCGTCACTTATGACCTTTTTTGGAGTCACACCTGTGGCTCTCAGCTTTTTTTACACTGTTAATTTTAACTACAGAATTCACACATTCACTCATTTTTATGGCAGAATCTGCATACGTATATAGTATTGATCTTACTTTGTTAGACTGTAGCATGAACAGATGTAACCATTAGTAAAACACTTAACAAAAGATATTCTCTAAGGGAAGCTATTCACATAAGTGGAGAGCAGTAGTGAAAAAAATACAAACTTTCCTAAAAACGTTAGCTGTAACAGGATTGTGCTTTGGTTCAGTCATTTGGTTCTGTCTTTTTTTCTAAGAGAACAAACTACTACACATTGCCACAGCCAGCCCTAGTTGGCTGTACGAGTGAAGTAATTTCATTTTACTCTTGGCACATTTCTCTTAGTTCTTTCTCTACTTCAAGTTTTTGTCCTTTTTATAGAACAATTCCATGAGACCAAACCATCTTTCTGGTTTGTCTAATTGTATGAGGTAGAGTTTCAGATGAGCAGATATTTTTGTTACTCAGATGGTAGCGGTATAGAGTAGTGTACATTACAGTGGGTACAGCATGTTGATATGCTTTCAGCTGTGGCTCTTTATATTTTTCCTTGAACGTCACTGAACAATTTGCATATTCTCTTGACTCTTTGCCACTGAAGTGGTGAGTCAAAAGCTGGTGCAGTCATTTAAAGAGATATAATTGCAAGAAATGTTTCAGTATGGACTATCTACCTGAAGAAAAAAGACAGATAATTTCTGCTCGTTTTTTAGCTTGTTGGAACTTCTGTTTGAAAGATTCCAGGAATGGAAGGGTCTAGAGAACTTGTTTTAAAAAATACATCATAAGTTAATAAAATCATCTTGAACAAATATTCTGGAACTTTCTTGTAGAAAATGTATTGTTTAGTTGTTTGTGTTTTGCTGCAGCATGCTTTGTAGACAAATGTCTCTGGTTTTATACTTCTCTGGGAATCATTTAGCAGTGCAACCTAACTTTGGAAAGGTTTCTTCAGCACTGCACCGAGAACTGGCACACCAAGACAACCAGCTTTGCTAAAACTAGAAAGCTTTCGGTGCTAACTGATCAAAGCTGAATGATACTGGTTTGCTCTGTCCAGCTAAGCTGATCTATTGTATTTCCTAAATGTAGTCTCCAAGTTGTGCTTTCATTGGACTAGTCCTCAAAGACTAACACTATATAATGCGATGGATCTCCTTCTCCATTACAAGCAGTGAGGGTTTTTAATCTTTCATGGCAAATGGTCTTCACATGAACTCTGACTCTGAAAATAATGGTTTTAACAACAAAGTATAAAGGTAGAACTGTTTGAGGTGTCTAAGAGTGTCCTAGATTGACAAAAGTCCTTGCAAGTGAATGAGTTTTTTAAAGTGAGTATAGGTGAAATGGAAGCCAAATATAAAGTGCCACTGTAGCACCTCAATAATGGACATCATTCATACTTCTTCTGCTCTTATCACATTTTTTGATGTTTTGTTCTCTTAAATTTACCTTTTTTTCCTATCCAGCCCTCCTTTTGCACTTTACTTTTAGGCTTGTAAGTACCTCTTTGCAAAGTATCTCTTTGATTTATGCCACTTTACAAGTCACATGGAGTAATGCTAAGCAATGAGCACAGTAGCTTTTCCTGAGTTGCAGCAAGCCTTGAATTTTCTAGTATATTGCATTAACATTTTAGTACTCAGGGTGTTTAAATCTTTAAAGTTGCCTGTGCTTTGGTGCCTGCAGCAGAGTCATTGCCTTTCTGGTGCATGTCTGCTGCTGTCATTGCTCTGTTTTAAAAAGCATTTAAAGAGAATGGTGTTTTCCAGAGTCAAACCCATATGCCCTTTCCTTTTACTACTGTAGTTACCCTTAATACCTGCAGATCTGCTTGACATATGGTCATAAATGTGCTTTATTTTCCAGATGATTTTTTGAGCACATCTAATTATTATTTCTACTTTGGGTTGGGAAATGGGCATGAGGCTATGCGGTTTATGCAGAATTATTTTTCTGTGTGGTTATAATCTGAAAGGGACATCTATAACAATGGTACCTTCTGCCTTAACATTTGCTCTCTCTGTGTAGTGGAAGTTTTATCTTGCTTCTCTGTTGGAAAAAATGTTTTACATACTTTTTACTATTGTCAGCACTACAGATCCAAAACAGCTATGGAGCTATTTTCTGTCTTGACAGATTTGCTAGCCAAGTTTTAGATGCAGATTCTTCATTGTTGCTGGTGATGAGCAAGACAGAAAAGACACTGCTTGACATTCAGATCCCAAGTTGAGTTTTGGGGCAGTTTATTGGATAAAACATATTTTTATTTGTAAACTGAACAAGTTTGATATTGAAATCGGAGTCACAGTCATCATGGAAACCTATAAAGCCATTTGTATCTTGGTACAGGGTCACCTTTCCGAGTATAAAATCACTTTAAGTAGATGTGTGGTACCTGCAGTGTGGCCTAATGCTTAGAACATAGAACTGGAACTCAGGTGACCTAAGTTGTGTTCTTTACTCTGCCGCTGGCCTGCTGGGTGACCTTGGGGAAATCACTTGACCTCTCTGTGCTGCAGTTTTCCCATTTGTAAAATGGGGAAAATGATACCAGCCTCTTTTGTAAAGAACTTTGAGATCTACTGCTGGAAAGAGCTATATAAGAGCTACATATTATTGTACTTTACATATTTCCTTTTTATTAATAATAATAATAATAATCAACTGTTTTTCAGTTTTGCTTTTTGGAGCAGAGGAGGCAGTAGTTACTCTTCAAAACACGCATCCTGATTTTTATGGTAGTTTAACAAAAAAATGGCATAAGACCTAAGCTGCTTAATCTTCCCCCCACCCTCCCAAGCCTCCTCCCTCCGGTGTTGTAGTTTAATTCATACCACCAGTATTTTCAGTGACTTTGTGGAATATTAGATACAAGAATTCCAAAGTTTTATCGATAAGAGTATGCAGCTATAATGTTGTAATCTGAAAACTTCTGGTAATTAGTATGGAATAAAAATTGTTCAAAGGCAGAGTACAGCAGCTCTGCTAATAAATCTTAAAGAGGTGTGTGTGTGTGTGTGTGTGTGTGTGTGTGTGTGTACACACGTACCTGGATTTATCTTCTACAAGACAGTGTGGTACATTGTTCAAGTATGTCTTCTCTGGATATACATTGTTCATTTTCAGGCAGTAAAATGGGCTGAATCCAGTTCATTCATATTTTAATTATTAATTTTTCATGTGGTAGTCATGTGTTGGAACTTTTTACAGATGTAGAGGGGAGATTTTTAATAGCACAAGTGGGCTTTCAGTCCCCGTTTCAGTGGAAGTCAGTTACCTACCTGCTCTTTGTGACTTTGAAAACTCACTCATAATCCCTAACCTGTAAGAGATCTCTGAATACAAAATCTCCCAGTGCAATAAAGAATTATGTTATCTGTCCAGGTCAGAGATTCCGAACATCTGGGCAATATTTTCATTCTTTGTTTTGAGAGACTGAAGTTGTCTAAACAACAACTTTTTTCCAAGAGCTTTAGAAATAGCTGTTCTCTTTTCCTGAATACTTTTTTGTAACTGAATTATGAATGGCCCATGTGTCACATTAATATTCAACTTCTCTTAAGCAAAAAATAGACAATGTATGCACACAAAGAGAGAAAGTCAGTTTGGTTACAAATAAATAATATGGCAACATATCACAATGGAAATGTGTGTGCTTCCTGTTTTTGTAGAGAAAATCAACTGACTGTAGCATTTACATCTGTGTTCAAAAATTGGTTTCACTATGAAACTGTGCAATGAGTTTTAGTGGCCTTATCCAAGGACTTTGTATAGTTCCTCTTTTGTATTTGCTAGAACCCTTTGCAACAGGCACAGAAAACTATCTCACTGGACATTGATATATAACAACAGTATTGTTGAAAGTTTCTATGAAAACATTTTTAATTTTTTAATGTGTCTCTTCTTCCGTGTTGAAGAAGCTTTAAGGTTTTGCTCATAAAATGAAAATAGCTAGACATTTTGCAGGCTGGGATAGTTTCACTGAGGTTCTGACAAATGGTCCCGGTGTGATTGGAAATCTGGTTGCTAGATAATAGGTAGCAGGGTGGATGACTGACTGGCTACTGCCATTGCTACTTTTCTCTTAGCTTTAATGTAGTGTCCAGAGGAGACCTCTGCAGTGCTGCAAACCTATTTAGTTAGTATTTGCTAGCTTACAAAACTTAAAATTAAGTAAATTGACAGCCTGATTCACCTGTGTGTCTGACACATAGACTTATATGAAAGTGTGACTAGATTACTCCCTATTATCTTTTGTACATCAGAAAATTTTCCATTTGCTGCAAATGGGTGTCACTAATGGGTGCAGCTGAGCTGGTGCTGAATATGGTTTAACTGCAAGTCTAAATTAGGGCAAATCACATGCAGCACTTTTCCAGAAAATACGATTTTCCTGCTCCATGGTTTCTGAATGAGAGCTGAACACGGTAGTCATGGTCTACACTTGGAGTTAAGCCATGTTTAGCACTAGGTAAGCTGTCCCTGTGGCTGACATCCCTTGTCACATCAGATAATTTTCCTAGTGTAGACAAGGCTTATGCTGTCATTTTGAGTAAGTGAAC
Organism: Emydura macquarii macquarii; assembly: GCF_026122565.2. Classification (NCBI taxonomy): domain Eukaryota; kingdom Metazoa; phylum Chordata; order Testudines; family Chelidae; genus Emydura; species Emydura macquarii. Next base: position 840,368 of record NW_027132308.1, on the reverse strand, counting down.
TAGGTGTTCCCACAAGCCAGAGAAGAATCAGTTGTAGTAAGTATTGAGGGAGCCTTTCTTCAACCTGCTGATTGGGTGCTTGCTAAAGATAATGAGCATCATTGACTTAAATGGGGCTATGCTTATTTACAAGAGTTGAGGATCTGGATCTACAAGTTCTGCACCCAAAAACTTATATGTAATTTACCAGTAACCATGTCCTATAGAGTTGAATCAGCTGCATCATTTGGGTATCATAAAGTGTCCTGAAAACCATATAGTGATGGAACTTTGTCTCAATGAGTACATAGTATGCATTTTTCTATGACATATGTAGGTGTTTTTCATACCCCATGTCTAATTGTTTGTAAATGTATGTGAAACATGGCCTTCTTTTGTTTCACACTGAAAGCATTTTGATCCCATTTCTGGAAAGTACTTAAGGCTGTGAGTAACTTTAAACATGTAATAATAGTCCTTCTGATTTCATAATTGTGTATGTCCTTAAGTATCTTCTTGAATTGGGGCCTTTAAAAGGAGAAATTAAAAAATAACACGGCAGAAAGAGCAAAATATTTTACCCAAAGTTGAAATTATCACAGTACATCATCTCAAATCTCCTCCACCCTCTTCATAGGCAGGCCTGACCTCCTCCTCCTCTGGTGCACTGCAGTTTTAAAGTCTTCGAGAAGCTTGACAGGCTCCTACTATTTAATGGAAAAAGAGATCCATGCATATTCGTTATTGACTAGTGAAACACCCCCACTATAAGATGTCCTTAAGGCTGTCAGTCTTCTGAAAGGAGTTGCTTGTTCCTGTCCTGTTATCTTGGGATAGGTGTCATTGGTGGATACTCATGGCAAAGATTTCACAAACAAGCCTCAGCTCAGAACCTGTTTAATAAAACCTGTTTGCCAAAGGGTTTCTAATAAGGAACAATTGATAAAGGGTAGTGATCTGTTTGCAAACAACTTGAGGCCAGATAATAGGGTTAAATTCCTCAAATAAATTGTCTGCAAAGACTAGCTCTTCCAGCTATATTACTGGACATACACTGGATATATCAGCGTCTTGATACGAGACCAGCAGCCTATGTATAGGCCTGTTAATAATTATGCATGATGATGTGAGCTTGAAGTATAGTTTATTTGTTCTATGTGTCAGACTGGAAAATGTTTATGCTCCAGAATTAGGGATTTAATTAAATAGAGAGCTCTCAATCCAGCCAGAGGCTTCGGTAGCTTTTCATAGTGCTAGTGAGAGGCTATGCAGGCCAATGAGGAGATTTGGATTTTTTTCCTCTTATTTAGTTTCCTATTCCTTTCCCCTTCGGTTTTGTCTTTTCCTCCCCTCCCTTTTATTCTGGTAATGTGGGAGTGGTGCAAATCTATAAACTGTCAGCCCACTCCTCCCCTTCCAATCAGTTCAATCATCTTCATTCTTTGCTGTGCAGCATATGTGGCCACATCAAAGAGGTGAGACCTAGTTAGCGTGTTTTCACGTTAGAGAAGTTTCCCTTCTTCTCTACCAGTGCTTACCTCCTGCACTTGGGCCATGTGTTTCAGAAGTGAAGGAGGGAAAGGAACAGACTAGCAGAATGGTCTGAGCCAGTAATGAGGACAGGAAGCTGCACAGAGATGGGCGATGAAGTGGGAGTGGAACTGGGACCAGAGTCCTAAATCTTTGTTTCAGGCAGTCTTGGCGGACTTTTCATCTCACTACATTTGTAGGTGTGAGACTGGACACCACCGCCAAGCACTGAAGGGAAATGGTTTGTTCAATACTAATGGCGTTTGGGTTTTTATCTTCAGAGTGCAAAGCAGGAATATTGTATATTTTCAGCTCTGTCTGGAGATTTACATCCATGGAAGAATTACATGTGCACGAAAGTAAGACTTTGAGGCTTAACTAAATGCTCCTTGTGTCATAATGATGAACCATCTGACAGTTTTCAAATAGTGTCTCTTCCTACTGGTTACAGCCAACTGCGTAGGCCTCAGTCCTGCAAAAACCACATGGGTGTAGGCAGTAGCCAGAGAGTTCTCAACTGCAGGATTTGGGGGCCTTTGTATACTCCTCAGGGAAGGAACAGTATCTTCCCATGTTCTAAGAGGTGCATCCCTAAATCCTCGTTGATGTCCCTGAGTGCTACTGAAATGCAAATAATAAATAGAATTTTCTCCACTGCTCCTTTTAAAGATGCTTAATAAGAATAAAACAAAAAACAAACAAACAAACCCCATTGCTATAAAAAGTATTGCTTGTAACCAGTCAACTAAAAATAAAGAATAAGGAAGAGATTTTACATACCGTGTAAGAACAGTAAAGACAAGGTGTGTTTGAACATGTTTTGTAAGTATTAGGAGAGGCTATAAAATATGGGGGGTTTGACAGTGTTGCTGCTGCTAATTGACTTTTAGAGGCAGCTCAATTTCTGGTTCTCTTTAACTAGACCCGTGCAAGAAAGGGCAGCAAAACAGCTTATTTTTAATGGTCCTTTCAGTATAAGGTGTACATACTATCTCAGGAAACAATTTGTGGTACTGAACTTTCTTTTGGCAGTAGATATAGATACTGTTATGGCAAAAGCCAGAATCTAGGCTGTCATAGTACATTTGAACTAGACATGAAAGTAATAGTAGAGCCAAGTTTCTGCAGCATGACTCATAATTTACAAGCTGTGGACCAAATACTTCAGTGACAGTTCTCCCAGACTGAAGTCAGTAGAATTTTTTTTTTGGCCAGGATAACGATTGTAGAATTTGCCCCAGAGTTTTATGATTGTCTCCCGTTAGGTTCACTCTGCGTATGAGTTGGTCTGCAGACTGTGTATAAAGATCCTGTTTTGAAGGGTGTCTGCTTCTTCTTCATGTTATCAAAACGCAAATTCAGAATGCATAAAGATGCATGTTTCAGTGGCTACTGTGGTAGAAGAGAGAATTGGTTTATTAAATATTTACTGAAGCAAACAAGACTTTAGAGATATAACATGTTTCCAGGTTATGTCAGATACTCTTTACTTACCTTTTCATTACAGTTTTGTTTAAATAAATACATATCTAAAATGTGCTCTGTGACATAGTATTTAGAAATGGGGGGTACTGTTATTAATATGTAGAAACTTAACATTAGTACAACTTTATGAATAAGATTTTAAGTACATAGAAGTCAGGAAATTCACAGTAATGTTTTCCACAGCACAGTAACTAAGCCCCTCTGTAAAGTAGATTCTCTTCTGCTCAACTTGGTGCTGGAATGGGAGGGTTTATTAAGGAGCCGATTACTTCTCCTTGACTCTGAGAGCTGGTTCAGCCCTGACATGCCTTAGATCTGCTGCCAGTCACACAGGAGTGGTGTAGCATGTTGGAGATCTGTTCTGCTACTTCACCATTCCTTGATGCCCTCACTGTACTCCTTATGTCAGGATTAGACCTAGATCTGGCACAGCTGGAGCAGCAGGGATTCCCTTCCAGCCAGAGAATTCTCTGCTGGTGATTTGCTGACAGAATCCATCTCCTTTTATGCCACAAGAGTGACATGTAGGGGTTGGATTCCAGAAGAGAATCTGGCCCATTCTACGGGAGTGTTTGATGTTACTGTGTGCTGTATTCATTCTAATGCCTTAATATATTATGACTCTGCTTCATGGGTGAGAAGTTCTATGCTGGCCCTACCAGTCCTCAGGAATGATCTAGTCCATTTGTCTGACCCCTATTTGGGAACCAACAAAGACTCAAGAGAAAGCAGGAAATAGGTTGCAGTTCCCTGCACTTGATCTTTGTGGATTCAGACCCATGTGCTGACCATGAGGACTATTATCCAAGTACTGTACTGCAGTTTTCCAGACAAGTTGCTGTGGTGGAGCGAGGAGGCTTGGTCATTGGAACTCAAGCAGAGTCCCCAAAGCATTATGTAGCGGTGAGTTTGGGAGATTACAGGCTCTCTTGTCTTACCCCTGATTCTAGCTAGATGACAGCTAGGTTTCCTTGTATTTATAGTTTATCTAAGTTTATAGAAAATAGCATGATGCATGATTTTAAATTGTTATACATTGTTATTTGAAAACCTGATGGCACTAGCTCTCATTGAAGAAGAAGTCATTCATGGTAGATTCAAAATGCATTTAAAACACGACACCTACAATAATTTTTTAGTTATCAGAGCACAAAAAAGGAACATGAAAAATATTTCCTAAGGTGTGTCGCTTGAACCTTGCTCTAGAGCAGAAAATGAGAGGATATGTGTCCTTTTCCATATGTGGGAAGGTGTTACATTGATCTGCTACCTTTTGAGGTGGCAGGTGGAGAATTTGGTTCACTGTCAATTCAGTGACTTTCAGCTGCTTTCCTCTTAGTGAAGGGTTTTCCACTCCCTTTATTTATTTTGCTGGCGTGTAAGTTACTAAGGTTTGGGCTATTGGAATTTAGTCTTCAATGTTGATCTCAGCATTTTCACTGTTCTGACCTGCAGAGTCCTAACTGTGGACATGTTTGGTTGGTGCATCTCTTTGACCATCAACCACAGCAACGTTTGGAGTATCAGTCAGGGAAATACAGATCTTTGGCAGAGTGCAAGCAACTCTTATGCTGCTTCCCAGCAGCATGCTCAAGGAGGAATTTCTGGATAGGAAGAAAGATCTCCACATGTTTTCTGACCGTTGATTAAGAACAGAGTAGCATTTAGCCCAAAGAAGGTTTAACACGAATATCAAAAGACAATTTGTTTTCAAGTTCCTGTAAGAGCTTCAAAAACAATAGAGAAAACAAGCCACAAAATAAATTGATAGCATCAATTTTTTTGTCTAAATTCAGTGGCTGATCAAGTCAACATCCTTGAGACACTTGTATTTTTAATACTACCATTAAATATAGAGACATGAAATCCTTTAACTCTAATTCATCTGTGGCAGGGGTTTTCATCCAACTGCCCTTCCCAATTACTCATCAGAAGTTGGGGGGGATGGGTTGGTCATATAAGAAGGGAGGTTCTGAGTTAGTAGTGGTATGGAAAAGGAGGTTTTAGTGTGATTAAGTGTGAGAACACCTGATCTATAACACCCATAGAGTGTGAATGATCACAGTCTCTATATGCAGCTATATAGTGTGAAACTATGGTCAAGTAACATTTTATATTGAATTTTAATTAATACATTTAATTCAGTTCAGAGTCAAAGCTGAACTATTGTTAACTGAAGGAGCCCATTTAAGCCTCCAGTATTTCCAGGGGAATTTTCAAATGGTAGGTGATTTGCACATACTGTAAGCATGCTGAGGTGTATCTCTTAACTCTTTCATGTTAGTTTGAAGTCTCACAATTTTCTACCATTGTGGGGTTTTTTGTTTTGTTTTTTTCCTCTTGTGATTGGCTTGTGTTGTGTTTAAGATTATGGTCAGGATCACTGTTTCCATCTTCATCTCCAAGAATGACTCCACACATTGGCTTTTACCAACACTTCCTTTGTGGCAACCATCAGATCTATTGGGTGGGATAAATCAACTGCAGACCCTGAAAAACAACTGATTATCTCATAAGCTACTTTCATTTCACAGCATGCTCTCCTGACAGATTTGTTCTTCTGAACAACACAGGCAGTTGAAAAAGGATGCAGTGTGTCTCTCAAAGCTGTGAATTGAAAAAATTCCAGCTGTGTGATGGGTAATGAATGACACTGAAATATAGTTTTGTTTTGTTTTGTTTTTTTTCTTTCAAATCTTGAAGAGTTATGCTGGTGTGAAGCAGGAATCATCAGACTGTGCTCTGTTAGTTTATTAAAACGCTTTGCTATTACAGACCTGGATATGGAAATTTAAGAGGCAAAGCAAGAATGTTGCTATGCTCTTTTCCATACATGTAGCCAGAATGCTTTTCCAGCTTACACAACTGTGTTATGTGACCGCTTGGTGTGAGTTCCTGGAATTAACTGAAAATTTTGTGGACATGTATGGGTATATGAGCAGTGAATCTTTGCTTTGTGAACTTGGTGTTACAATGCTACTTTCCCCCTGGTTTTATGCCAGAGATTTAATTAAAGCTGGAGGTTAACTTCTCTACCCCCATCAGGTTCAAGAGAAAAGATTTTTCTTTACAGTAAATTCAGCTAATAGGAAAGTGCATTTGATGGGTAGAATATTGAAAAGAAATTAAACTACTGTGTGGGGAAACAAAATATAGATTTATTTTGTTGCCTAATATTTTTATGGTAGCACAAAATTACTCAGAAGCTACAGTATTTATGTGAAATGTCCTTTTATATATATGCAGTAGGCCCTGGAGAAAAAAACATTATTGGCCTATTAGGGCCTGATATTCAATGGGAGCAAGAATGGGCCCTAAAACAACATTTTTCTTGTAATAAGTGTACCTGCATGTTTAACCTAGGGTTTGTTTTTTACAGTGTAATAATTCGTAAGAAACTCTTTCCATTGATTAAGAATCGGCTCCTTTCTTTCCACCTCTGTGATGCAAGATTCTAGAACAAAAATTGAACTCTGTGAAGTCTAGTGGCTGAATCCCACTTTCTTCAATAAATAGGATTTGGCAGTATAGAATACCTTACATTTATCATCTCTAACCAGAGCATTAAATACTCATTACTTAAAATAATATCTTTGAACTCCTGAACTATCATATTAGAATATACTTTTAGAAACACAGTTTAAGAATGTCTATAAATAAAATCAGTGTTCAGAGTTTCATAAGTTGTAATGTAAGCCCCGGAACTGTCATCTATTAAGCCAGTTAACTGCCGATTTTCAATTTGAAATGTTTCATTTCACCTACATATATTTTAAGATTTTGAAATACTGTATAATGGTTGTCCTTAAACCTTGCAGTTTTACCTTTTCATCTAGGTGACATTATAGTGATATTCAGTGTTCCATACATTTCCCCATACATAGTATGGAGACTATTGCCCAGATGCTATAACATCTTCTTAGATACATATAATTGCAAAGGCAACTGTAACATTGTTCATATAGTATCGCATATCAGTGTGTTTTAGTTTTATTCCTGAAAGCTGCAGGACCTGAGAGCTGCATGTTGTTTTAAAAGACTGAATATATAATTAATCCTAGATAAGAATTAGGTCTTGTCTATATGGTGCACGCCACGGGGGGGTGTGATTTCTGAAATGTGTTACGCATTACTTGGTCCGTGGTAGACTCTGCTGATGAGCTTGAGGGCAACGCAGGCACTCACCCATGAAGAAGGGAGACTCATAGATTCACAGATTCCAAAACCAGAAGGAACCAGAATGACCATCTAGCCCCGTGCTTCTCAACCTGCAGCCCAATCAGCACACAGCTGTGGCCCATGTGACATCCCCAGGGCCATATAAGTAGCCTATATATATAGTTTGGATGTGGCCCACATAACATATAGAATGCTGCAAAGGCAGCCCACAAAGGTAAATAGCATGAAAACCACTAATGCAACCCCATCTCCTAGGCGATAGAATTTCTCCCAGAAGCTGGATTAAAGAATTGGGCTTTTTCATTGGCTTAATGAAGAGAGTGATTAAGTGTATCAAGGAATTACGACGTCTTATTTTTTTGAGTGTGTTAGATTTTGTCATGTACTTATACAAGCACATGTGCAGAAATAATACATGCTAATTTAAATAACAAAATATTGATTGACCAATTCACTCAATATCAATTATTGACTTCAGCCAGAACCCCTGCAACTCAATGAAAAGTGCAATACTGGGCACTCTATCTTAAAAAATAGCAACAACCAAACAAACGCACAAGCACAGCAAACCACTTCCTTAGGCAAAACTTGTGCAAATAGATGGCACTTGTAAAGTGTCTGGAAAGTCAACAAATTCGGGTTGGTTGGACAGGTGAGAGTAAATGTCAGGCTTAAGGAACCTTCTTTGAGAATGACCTGCTGCTAGCGCTGAATTATTATTATTTATTATTATTTGCAATATCATAGCTCCCAGTTAGAGACCAGGATCCCACTGTGCTGGGTGCTGTACAAACACAGAACAAAAAGACAGGCCTGGACCCGAAGAGCTTACAATCTAAGTATAAGACAAGAGACAACAGATGGATATACACGGACAGATGAGGGAAGTACAAGGAAACAATGGGTATGTCTGCACTTTGAGCCGAAGGTAGTTTGAGGAGACATATCCATGCTAGCTCTGATTGAGCTAGGATGTGTATCTGTAGCAGCATGTGCAGCGGGAGGAGCTGGTTGTTCTGAATATGATCACATCTGAGAAACTAAGCACATACTAAGTTGGTAGTTCCTTCCACTTCATGTTGCCATGGCTGCTGCCTGTTTTTAGTGTTCTAACAGAGCTATCACTAGTACTCCTCAAACTGTAATATACGCCTCCAACTCAAAGTGTAGACATACTCAAATGAGATAGTATTGGTCAGCATGGCAGGCTGTGGTCTCAGCACAGCAGCAGCCTAACCATTCAGATTTTTGTGGGCAGAGGAGAATTTGAAGGGGATATTTTAAGGAGGACAATGAGTTAGTTTTACCACTGTTTTACCTGAGAACTGTTACCTCAAGTGCCTCAGCTTATATCTGCTGTTGAGGCAGGGCATGAGGAGAGATAAGCACAGAGGCAGATAGTGTCTGACGAAGCCAGGACCAAACCATTAAGGGCTTACATGTTAAAACAAATAGATATGTTTTCAAACGTGAAATGGAAGCCAGTGTGTAGGCTCTGAAACATGGATGATGTGTATGTGCTACAAGAAACACCACTAAGCAGCAGTTGTATTCTGCAATAATAGAAGCTCCCAGGCACCAAATAAAAGAGCGTTTCAGTAATTTAACCTAGAGGTTCAGTGTGCAGGAATAACTGTGACCTATTCTCTCAGGTGAGGGCTTTGCCACTATCTCCTTGACAAACGCAGTCCTGCTAAAATGGACACAACATCCTCAAAAATTACCAATTTAGATGAGCAAATTGAACAGGCTGAGAAACATGAATTAGGATTTGTACACCACCTAGAAAAGTGGTAGGGGATTTTAAACTATTTGAAAACTTAATCATGTCTCAAGCTGCTTCTTATGACTAAGTCAAGAAGCAGTGAATCTCTTCCCTTCCCCCTAGTTGCTGTCCCCACATAAGAGGTTAATGAATCTGTTACAGCTGTCAGCTAAGGGACTTATTCCTTTAGTTCAAATGGTAGAGGCTCATGCTTTTTAGATCAAGAGGTCCAAGGTTCAATCCCTTAAGGTGGGCTGACTATCAAAATAGAAAATCAAATGAAAGATACAGGAAGGTTTATCCAAATCCTAGGCATGTCTGCAGGTAAAGACAAACCTGGCCATGAGTCTTTTAGTAAACTCACACCATTTTAACTAAGAGTATTATCTGAAGACTTTGGAGTTGCCCTGGTAGTGCAATGATGACAGAATTTAGCCTACAATTTCTTTATTACTGATCATGATTTTAGAAGGGGAAAGAAACCAGTTTGAGTCTCTAATCCTACAACCAGTTTGCAAGGCTGGCTATTAGAAAACCCTTGTTTTTTTTTTTTTTTTTTAATTTGTAAATTTAGCAAATCTATTGTGGGATTCAAGAGATACAATCAATGTGGATCATCATGATGTTATGTTTGGAGTTACTTTTCATAATAGGAATATCTTTAGGTAGCTGGGGAGGTTATGGCTCCAGAATCCTTAAATCAAAGAGTGATGTAATGCAAAGCCCATAATCTTTGTGAAGTGTGATTGTTTAAGGACTGTCTCTTAGGACTAGAATAAAGCTTTAGGTAGTTAAATTGCAGTTTGTGTTCATGAATAGATTTAAGAAGGAGATCTGCTATATTAATGAGCAAAGATTTAGCAACCTGCCAGTGTAGTGAAAAATATAATAAGGTGAATAGCCATAATATACTTCATTTTAAAAGGAAAGATAATTATTATTCAATATGGAACCCTCTGTTTGAGCTCCAGAGTTGATTGTCATTATTTGTGTAGCTATTTTTGTACAGCAGTTTTATGTGGAAATAGATACCTATTCCTAGGTATTTTTTAATCTGCTATTCAGTAAATATTGAGATTAAGTCAGATGATCTTTTAGTAATTTGCTTTCATTAGTGCACAAATATCTCTGTTCCTGTAGCACTATCAGCATATTAAAAGGAAACACCTTATGTACTTAAGTACTTATACAGTTTTTTAAAAAAAGCTTTGTTAGCATACTTTAATATTCCCAGCTGTTAGGTTTAGTATGAAAATTCAGACTTTGATAGTGTCAATAACTTTCCTTTTAAAGCCTGAATAAAAGTTACCAAACCTAGTTCTTGTTCTTATCAGACCTGTCCCTGGTTCTATTATTTCCCCCTGCAAAAGGGTTAAAGTCTACTGTGTTGCCTGAGATAATCATCTCTGAGTTGAGATAGATTTGCATAAGGAAACAAAAGTCTCTTAGTTTCTGTATGTTTTATCTTTGGCATCTGCTGGAATAATATTTGTCATGGTGCATTTTATTTTTAAAGTAACAGTGTCTACAGAAAAGGAAGTTGAGTTGGATTATTTCTTGGAGCATTGCCAGGGAAGTATTTTGTACTAGGTTCTCTGGGCTTGATTCTTATTTATGCTAAGGCCACTTTATACTGCTTAAGTCACGTGGAGAAACCTAAAAGCTGGGTGTAAAATATACATTATTCCCTTTAAGGCCTCTTCATACTACCAGAGGAGTATAAAGTGACCTTGATGAGATTCAGACCCTCTTTGTTGATTGACAGGTTGGGTGTTTAGCTCTTTTGAGAATGAAAGAACACCATCTATGAACAGATTTGGGTCAGAGAGATAATGTAGATTCCTTGCCTCTGGGAAGTAGCAATGGCAAGCAGATTAAAACAATTTATTGCCAATATATCTAAGACATCCTCAGGCTTTTGCTTTCAATGGTTACAAGCAAAGAAGAAATAAAAGTACTGGCCTGAAGTGACTTTCTGGGACCCACCCAAAAGAGAGCCGTTAAACCTAGAAGAGAATTATGTGGCATTTTGGTAATACCCTTTGTCCATTCTCCATTTGCCTGGACAATGGGATCTCAGAGATCTTCTTTTGGCTCTGCTCTGTCAGGTCTCTTTTTTTTCTTTTTATTAATGTTGAGCGCTCAAAGCCATCCATAAGCTGTTAGTGAATTAATAAAAACTCACACATCATAAGGGTAAATGCACAAATACTAAATAGTATATTGCAGACCAAATATATCACCATTTAATTCAGTAAATTCAGCCCTGAATGACAAAACTGTATTTTTAGTGAGCTAATCTAAAGCATGGAAATCTTTCCTATCCCATTGATCTTTAACAGGAATATTTGCGGGTGAACATCTTTAACTGTTTCCAAAGCCCATCCTCTGTAAAGATAATTATGCATTCAGAAGTATGAAGGAGAGTTGGCCATCTGGATAGAAGAGCTTAGGACACATACTGTCTCCAGCTCAGTCTTGTGTTTTCTCTCTTAATTGTGTTCTCTTTTTTGATTCCATGGTGACTTCTGCAGTTGACTAATACAATTCCTAGTGCTGGAAATAACATCTGAGCAAAAATGCAGCTTAGTGACATTGTGATATTTATTTTTATAACCAGAAATGAGAAACTTGGTGTCAGATTTCCAAATTATTCCCCAAAGCAGGTTCAAAATCAGAGATTTTGCTCATATTCTATTATAGATAAGTGATTTTTGGTGACTGTTTTATATGTAATGGTAATTCACTTCAGTCATCATTGGCTACCAGTCAGTGGTCAAGCTATAAAATGACTAGTCATGTATGAATGTGGCTGCCAGTGTTCTTCACTGATATGACTAGCTGCAAGGCTTTTTGTAGATGAATTATTGCTTCCTCAAGATTTGGAAGGAAAGCAGTTTCCTTTTGAACTGTAGACATATTAGGTGATATTCATACCAAAATATCAATGTGTTTATTAGACACTTAGTTTATTATTAGCTGCTTAGTTATCAAATACTGGAGTCACCCGTCAAGTGAAGGAAAATATAATTTTGGAGCAGGGTACAATTGTGGTCCTATTGAGCCCAGGAAACATTTTCACAAGAGTGGTCAGGACCTGTTTCTGGAGCCCAGAAAGCAGGATGAGCATGGCTGTCCTTTTCCTGCTATGACAAGAAAGGAATTGGCCTTCCATGCTGAAACATCACCCTTTCCTGAGGCTAACAGACTGGGTAGGGGAGGTGGTGTCAGGGAAGGCAACTTTGTTTAGAGTTTTTTGGAGCAGAGCTGTTGACATGCTGTTGGGTGGGAGCTGTTCTTATCCTTTCTTGCTCACCAGACTGTGATCCTTGCCAAGAGCAAAACTAGCCAGAGTGAGGCCCTTGGTGCCACGTGGAGCAATTGGGAAATGAAATGAGCTCTTTCAGAATGGAACATGGCATTATCAGTTCAATAAAATGTATGGGCTATTAGCCATTTTGCTTAAAGCGTTTTGTATGATGCTCATGGAAGCAATGAACTAATAATAGTACTGGCAAGAGCACTGTCTGTTGTCCTGGGAGCCAGGAACTTCCAATTGCTAATCTTGGCTCTGACAGTGAATTCCAACATGCCTTGGGAAAACCACAGAGAGTAAATACGGCATGCAGTGTGCAGCCTAAGTAACTGGATTGGGTACCTGTGAGGTCTGCAAGGGTCTGAATGAAGAGAGGGGAAGAATCCTCCCCTATTCCTCATGGAGTAAAAGCTGATAGTAGTTCCATGTTGTAGCTCCAGAGAGGCAGTAACCTTTACCATAACCACTTTGCAAGTTCTGAAGTCCTGGATCCACCACTCCATTTCTTCTCCAGTCTGTTCCCAAAACCCTTCTGTGTGTCAAAGGCAGCAGAGCTCCTATGGAGCTCAGCACTGTGGCATAGAGGGAATGTGCAAACTCCTCTAAATCAAAGAATCCGATCCTCCAATACCTATGGAAGCAGAATCTGCCGTGTTCTGCCGCAGTTGGGGCCTCCTGTTGGTATAGAGAGGGAGGGAAAGTCACACTCTACAAAGTGTGCGAGTTGTGGGTGTGTCACGGAAGAGGCTACGGAGTGTCCTCACTGGGAAGGACTGTGCCCCTGACACACTGCAGAGTTGTGCTCTGTGCAAGCTTCATCTTTGTGGAGATGGTTTTCAGGGGAGATGGGCTGGGAGAGGCTGTGGGGGGATAGCACTTTGATCTACAAGTGAGCAAGATTCACTGGCCAAACTCCTCTGTGTGAGGGGGATTCAGGGGTTGCGGAGGTTACTGAAGCAGCTGTATAGTGCTTCTTGCTCTGCAACCTGTGAAGGATGATTCTTTCCATGCCTCTGTTGGAGAAACCCTATTGACTAGGGCCGAATGGATGGATGGAGGATTTGGGCATTAATCTCTGACGCATCTTCCCCCAATGTTAAATTGATACTCATGCTTGCATACCTCACAGAAGTCTTGGGAGGATTAATTAGTTAATGTGTGTACCAGGCTTTGAAGATGAAATTACTATTACTGCTGTTCATCTTATCAAGTATCACTGTATTGATTATCCTTTTGCCATATTCTCCTGCTGTTTGGAAATAGCTTTTAATTTATCTTGATTTATACAGCACCTACACATGGCTAAAAATGCATTTGACATATGCTTAAGACTTATTCATACAGACAAGAATAAAGTTAGCACCTCTTGTCCTTCCTAAAATATCCAATCCCAAACTGCAAATCAAGCCCACCTATTACACCCTCCTCTCTCGAAGGCCTGAGGAAATATATGGCTTTACACTGTGATCTAAAGATTCATCAGTTTTGGCTTATGTTCTATTCATATCCAAACAGGCGAGGAAAAGGTTGCAGTTCCATCTCAAATTGCAGCGTTGGCCTATGCAGTGCTCCTAATTTTCAGTTGCTCAACATATATTTCATACTCTATATTTTTGGAATAAAACGATCATTAAAAGCTATAAGGTTAAGGAATGGCTATACTTGCAGCATAAAGTCAGGGGTATATAAAAGTAAAGCAGGCAGGTGCATTTGGCTTTTGTGTTATATAGAACTTTTGAAGTAGGAGAGTTGTCCATAAGATTTATGGATTGATGAGATTCTTTCTGATTTATCACACGTTTACAGCATCCATTTGAATTACACAATGGTTAATTTGATAATTCAGTATGCCCTCTTGACTATATAAGTGCTAGCTGGGATTTTTGCTCAGTGAAAACAATGTTGAGGTTAGGACCTGTTCCAAATGGCTCTAGATAATAATAAAACCTGATTGATCTTTAAGATTGTGTTATGAGTCTTCACTTCTTGGATACGTTCTCACTTTAAATTTGTTATTGTACCAAATATTTATCTAAAATATAGTCTAGATGAAGTCAGTTCCAGTGTCCTAAAATACGATACATACAGCGGTACCCTTCTGGTATTAGCATTTAAAATATTGATTATATTAATGAGAATTGATTATAAGCACTTGCACTATGCTTGGGTGGGATGCTGTATGCAGGCATTTGGGTTGTGGTGAGAGGAGTTTTTTCCCAAACAAGGAAACTGGTACCTTTTCGTCTGAAAATATACATCCCAGTAAATGAAATTCTCTAGTTTAGCCTCGTGAGTATTGGTTTTAGCACCTCATTTTTCTTTCTATATAACATGCCTCAACATTTTACTGATTAAGTCAAGTGATTGCTCAGTAGCAGGATTCTCTCTTCGAGTGATTGCTCATATCCATTCCATTATAGGTGTGTGCGCACCCCGTGCACAGATTCCCGGAACTTATTTCCCCTTAGCAAGCCCCGTAGGGTCAGCTCATGTGCCCCCTGGAGTACCGCGCTCATGCCATGGTACATAGGGCGCTGCTCACCCTCGCGGGCCCTCAGTTCCTTCTTTCCGCCCGTTGACGGTTGCTGGAACATTGCCTCTTGCTTTGCAAGTCAGTCGCAGCCCCTTAGTAGTTAGTGTTTGTTTGGAAAGCAGTTAAGTAATTAGGTAGTTAAGGAAACCTTCAGGGGTTTTTTCTTCACGTTGGGCCATGCCTGGCTCAACAGGTTTCAAACTTTGCACCGAGTGTGCCAAACTTGTCCCTGTGAGTGACTCTCACGATCGTTGCCTCCAATGCCTCAGAGAGCAGCACCGCAGGGACAAATGCAAGATCTGCAGAGCCTTCAAGCCCCGCATCCAGAAGGAGAGAGAGGTGCGGCTGAAGACTATCCTCATGGAGTACACCCTCCGTCCGAACTCTGAACCGGCACATTCCCCTGTGGCACCGAAGCGCTGCAAGGACTCCCTGTGCCGAGACTCCCCTGCACTGCCTGCCCGGCCCCGGGGGAGTCAGGAGATGCCCCAGCCATGTGCCGTTGAGATTACTCTGGCACTGGCATCTCCACGCAGGGAGCCTTCCCCGACTCTTCAGAGTGGGGTAGTGCCCTTGCAAGGGCCGTTGATGCCGGAGGCATTCGCCGCGGCACACGCCCTCATGGGCCTGCCCACGCCTCCGTCCCCCCCCTCGGCCGAGGGCTAGGGGACCTGCGTCTTGGGGTAAACCCGCACTGGGTGGCCCCAGTGGTTGGTGGAGACAGGAGTCCAAGTCTCCCTCCAGATGGTCAAGGAGGGTAGAGAGTGCGGGCTCCCTCCCAGCTCCGGCACCGAGTCGTCGAGCTCCTCGACACCGCAGCACCGAGGGCGGTCGAGGAGTTCACGTAGGGCTATCTCCCAATCCTCCCTGGAGAGCTCAACTTGGCACCACAGCTCACGGCACCGGTCCCGATCCCCGGCACCCAGCCTGGCGTGAATCCCGGTGCCCTACATCGCACTACCATCTCTACCTCCGGCACCGGCACTGCCGCCTCCAGCACCAGCACTGCTGGCACCGACGCCTCCAGCACCGGCGCTGGCACCAACACTGCCGGCAGCAACGCCTCCGGCACCGGCGTGCACGACATCTCGCGGGCGGTCCCACTCCTTGCGGTCCCGTTCCTCTGGTCGGCACCGATCTTCACGGTCCCGGTCTTCACGTCGGCACCGCTCCCGGGGGGGAAGTGTCGATGCAAGTCGTCGAGAGGGAGGAAACATTCCAGCTCCAGTAGCTCCTCTCCATGCCGGCACCGCACACGACGGCACCGACATTCGCCTTCGTCATCCTCCAGGAGCCGCTCCCCCGCAAAGGGAAGTAAGCAGAGGTCCAGCGGCTCTGGATCCAGTTCTCGGCACCGGGTGTCCCAGTCGGCACCGATGCCAACTTCAGCATGGACTCAGGGGCCTTGGCAGTGGCCATATTGGGGTCCCTGGGGTACACAGGTGGGCCAGGCTACTGCCTCGCTCCACTCATCAGTGGCACTGCCACACACACACACACACACACACACACACACACACCCTACGACCCAGCAGGATAAGGGCCAGGAAGGCCCCTCCACAGGGCCACTTCCTCAATCCTCCTCCTCATCCCCCGATGACGTGACCTCCCAGGACCGTAAGACTCCATTGCCTGACTTCAGAGCTCATCAGGACATGCTAAAAAGAGTTGCTAGCAACTTGAATCTGGAACTAAAAGAGCTCTCAGAGGAGGAAGACCCCCTATTCGGGGTTTCTGGGATGGTAGGCCCATCTAGAGTAGGCCTCCCCATCCACGAGAGCGTGCTCAAATTAGCAAAATCCTTCTGGCAAACCCCCGCCTCAGTTCCCCCTACTGCCAAGGGAGCTGAAAAGAAATACTTTGTGCCCACCGAGAGGTTGGAGTACTTACATAATCACCCTGCACCAGGCTCGTTAATGGTGGATGCGGTGAACCAGAGGGATAGACAGTGGGCCCAGGGTAACACCCCCAAGAATAAAGAAGCCAAAAAACTAGACCTGTTTGGCCTCAAGGGCTATACAATAGCGTCTCTGCAGCTGAGGATCGCGAACCACCAGGCGCTCCTTGGGAGGTACAACCTCAACCTCTGGTCCTCACTGCAGAGACTCGCTGAGATCCTCCCGCAGGTTTTACCCCAGAATAAAGCGGCGGACTTCTTGTCTGTCATCGAGGAGGGCGCTGCGGTGGCAGGAGCAGCCTTGCATTCCTCCAGCGATGCGGCGGACGCTGCCAGCAGGGCTATGGCCTCGGCCATAGTCATGAGATGATCCTCATGGCTCCAGTCGTCGAGGTTGTCCCAAGAGGTCCAGCAGACCATACAAGATCTCCCATTTGATGGTGCTGGCCTCTTTTCGGACAAAACCGATGACAAGCTGCAAGTCCTGAAAGATTCTAGGGCTACGCTGCGGTCTCTAGGGCTCTACACCCCACAGGCCTCGAGGCGTCAGTCTCGGCCTCAGGCCCAGCGGCAGCCTCAGCCGCCTCCAAGGCAACCCCCCAGACCCGCTCAACCCAGGAGGGGTCGGGAGTGGGTCCGAGGCCCTAACCGCCGTGACTGTTCAGGTTCTTCGGCGGGGCCCCAGCAAGGCCCTAATAAGGGCCAAAATAATAAAAAATCATTTTGACAGTGCGCACGAGGGTGGCACTTTTCCTTTCCTCCTGGATCTCAACCGGCCCTTTGCCCACAGACTCAGGCCGTATTATGCCCACTGGCAAAAGCATTACTTCGGACTGATGGGTCCTTGGTATAGTCCGCAGGGGCTATGCCCTACAGCTGACGGCCTTCCCTCCAGACTCCCCTCCTACCCAGTCCCTCTTCAGGGACCCCTCTCACGAGCAACTCCTCACTCAGGAAGTCTGCTCCCTCCTCCAGCTATGGCGGTGGAAGAGGTTCCCCCAAGGGAAAGGGGAAGGGGTTTTTATTTCCAGTATTTCCTAATCCCCAAGGCCAAGGGGGGTCTGAGGCCCATTCTAGATCTCCGCTGTATGAACAAGTTCATCAGATGCCTCAGGTTCCGGATGGTCTCCGTAGCCTCTATCATTCCTACCCTAGATCCAGGGGACCGGTATGCTGCCCTTGACTTAAAGGACACATACTTTCACATTTCTATCCTCCCAGGGCACAGAAGGTTCCTACGGTTTGTGGTAGCTGGTGGCCACTACCAGTTTTCAGCCCTGCCCTTTGGCCTTTCATTCGCCCCTAGTGTATTTACAAAATATATGGCAGTAGTAGCGGCCCACCTGCGCCGCAAGGGAGTTCAGATATTCCCATACCTGGACGACTGGCTGATCCGGGGCAGGTCCAGGGCCCACATCAGGAACAGCCTGGAGCCACACTAGATGCCACCCAAGCCAGAGCCTTCTTCCCAAGGCCTCGCTTCGAGGCGATGGCTGCCATAATAGACGACCTCCACAGGTCCCCCATGACGACAGCCAGGCGGTGCCTCCAGCTGTTGGGACAAATGACAGCTTGCACATACGTGGTGAGGTTAGCTCGCCTCAAACTCAGGCCTCTCCAGATATGGCTAGCCTCAGTGTACGTCCCAGTCAGACACCCTCTGAACAGGATGGTCACATTGTCCACCCAGATATTGGCTTCCCTACTATGGTGGAAGGACCCAAGGGAGGTGTTGAAGGGGAGTTCCCTTCAGGGAGGTAATACCGTCGGTGACTTTGATCACAGACACCTCAGATGTGGGGTGGGGAGCGCACATCACTGGCAACCTGAGCACCCAAAGGCGCTGGTCACCAGACGAGATGTCCCTCCACATCAATGTCAGGGAACTCAGGGCAGTCCGCCTGGCATGTAAGGTCTCTTCCGGTTCCTCAAGGGCAGAGTGGTACAGGTCCTAACGGACAATACAGCAGCCATGTTCTCCTCTGCCAGGAGGCCATACAACTTTGGGACTTGGTGGTGAGACATGACTTTCATATATCTGCCTCTCACCTCCCGAGGGTCAGTAACGAGGCGGATCGCCTCAGCGGGTCGTTCCTTCCTTGACACGATTGGTCACTACAGCCGGAGGTGGTAGCTTCCGTCTTCCGCAAGTGGGGTGTTCCCCAACTGGACCTGTTCGCGTCGTCCTGGAACAGGAAATGCCCGAGGTTCTGCTCGCTCCATCTGCCGGGCTCTATCTCCAATGCATTCCTTATAGACTGGACGGGGACCCTCATGTATGCGTTTCCCCCCATTCCCTTGCTACCCAGAGTCCTCTTGAAGATCAAGAGAGACAAGGCGGATATCATACTGATCGCCCCAGCTTGGCCGAGACAGTACTGGTTCAGCATGTTGCTGGACCTGTCCATAACCACGCCCCTGCCACTCCCGAGGCGTTATGACCTGCTCTCCCAGGACCAGGGTTGCCTGCTCCACCCGGACCTGGACTCCCTCCACCTGACAGCTTGGAGATTCTGTGGCTGACAGAGGGAGAGAGAGCCTGCTCCATGCAAGTACAGCAGGTCCTGCTTAGCAGCAGGAAACCTTCCACCCAGGTGGTGTACCGAGCCAAGTGGAAGCGTTTTGCCTGTTGGGCTCAGTTCCGGGGCATCCTACCGAGCTCCTCGCCAATACAGGAGATTTTGGAGTACCTCCTTCACTTGAAGCTGCAGGGCTTAGCCCTGGCCTCTCTTCGGGTGCACCTGGCGGCCATCTCGGCCTTCCACCAGCCGATGGAGGGCAGATCCTTATTTTCACACCCCATGTCAGCTAGGTTCCTCAAAGGGGTGGAGAGGCTATATCCCCAGGTCCGCGACCTGGTGCCTCCCTGGGACTTGAACCTGGTCCTCACCATGTTGACAGGACACCCCTTTGAGCCCATGGCTACATACCCACTGCTCATTCTCTCTTGGAAGGTATCCTTCCTAGTAGCCATTACATCGGCTAGGAGGGTCTCCGAGATAAGGGCTTTAACCTCGGAGCTCCCCTACATGGTCTTCTACGTGAACAGACGGGGGGACGCTCCTCGGCTCTCTGCCAGGAAGCTATCCGGCTGTGGGATTTCACAGTGAGGCACGATTTTCACTTATCTGCCTCTCACCTGCCTGGGGTCCGGAACGACGAGGCGGACCGCCTCAGCAGGTCATTCTCACCCCGCCACGACTGGTCGTTACACCAGGACATAGTGACTTTAATCTTCCAGAGGTGGGGTGTTCCCCATCTAGACCTGTTCGCATCAGCCTGGAACAGGAAATGCCCAAGGTTTTGCTCACTCAGGGGTCGCGAGCTGGGCTCGCTGTCCTGCATTCCTGATAGACTGGACAGGGGACCTAATGTACGCATTCCCCCCATTCCGCTCCTGCCCCAAGTCCTTCTCAAGATCAAGAGGGACAGGGCGAACATCATCCTGATCGCCCTAGCGTGGCCGAGAAGGACATTGGTACAGCATGCTGCTCGACCTTTCCATCACCGAGCCGATTCCGCTACCCAGACAATGCGACTTGATCTTCCAGGACCAGGGGCGATTGTTGCAACCGGACCTGGACTCCCTCCACCTTACTCCCTGGAGACTCTGTGGCTGACGGAGGGAGAGAGGGCCTGCTCCTTACAAGTTCAGCAGGTTCTCCTGGGTAGCAGGAAACCATCCACGCAAGTTACGTACAGAGCTAAGTGGAGGAGGTTTTGAAGAGAGCATAATCAGAGGTTTACATCCGAGTTTCTCACCCATACAGGCTATCTTCGAGTACCTGCTGCAGCTTAAGCTGCAAGGCCTGGCCCTGGCTTCCCTCAAGGTACACCTGGCAGCTATTTCGGCTTTCCACCAGCCGATGGATGGGCGGTCCCGCTCTCACCCCGTGTCAGTTAGGTTCCTTAAGGGGGTGGAGGGGTACCTTCCCTCAGGTCCGGGACCCGGTGCTGCCCTGGGACCTCAACTTGGTCCTTAACATGCTGATGAGACACCCCTTTGAGCCCATGGCCACATGCTGTTCTCCTTTTGTCTTGGAAGGTACCTTCCTGGTGGCCATTACCTCGGCCAGGAGGGTCTCCGAACTAAGGGCATTGACCTCAGAGCCCCCCTACACAGTTTTTTATAAGGATAAGGTCAAAGACCTCACCCTGCATTTATGCCTAAGGTGGTGTCCCAGTTCCACTTAATCAGGATATTTTCCTTCCTGTGTTGTTTCCAAAACCCCACGGTTCGGAGGAGGAGAGGAAGGACATTCGCTGGATGTCAGGACTCTGGCCTTCTATATTGAGCGGACCAATTCCGGAAGTCGACACAGCTATTAATGGCTGTGGCAGACAGATGAAATTCTCACCTGTCTCCACCCAGCGAATCTCCAACTGGATTACGGCCTGCATCAGAGCCTGTTACGAGCAGGCAGGGGTGCCCCTTCCAGGTGCGGTGAGAGCACACTCAACTAGGGCCCAGGCCTCCTCCGCAGCCTTCCTGGAACGGGTGCCCCTGCAGGACATCTGCAGAGCAGCGACCTGGTTGTCGATCCATACGTTCACGTCGCACTACGCC
The DNA here is from genome assembly GCF_026122565.2 of Emydura macquarii macquarii. Lineage (NCBI taxonomy): Eukaryota > Metazoa > Chordata > Testudines > Chelidae > Emydura > Emydura macquarii. Next base: position 819,117 of record NW_027132308.1, on the reverse strand, counting down.
ATCGTGGAGCAGGCAAGGGAAGATGCGGGATTCGGCAGAGCCGTGCTGTCAAGAGCAGGTCACCGATAACTCCTACCCACCTCCAAGGTATGGCTAAGTAATCACCTATATTGGAATGCATATGAGCAATCACTCGAAGATAGAAAACAATGGTTACTTACCAGTAACTGTTGTTCTTCGAGATGTGTTGCTCATATCCATTCCAAACCCACCCCCGTTCCCACTGTCGGAATCAGCAGAAAGAAGGGACTGGGGACCCGGGGGAGGCAGCGCCCTTTATACTGCGACATGAGCGCGGCACTCCAGGGGGCGCCTGGTGCCCTGCGGGGCTTTAGGGAAAAAAAAAAAAAAAATCTGTGCACTGGGCGCGCACACACCTATATTGGAATGGATATGAGCAACACATCTCGAAGAACAACAGTTACTGGTAAGTAACCTTGTTTTTCTAGGGAATTAGCCCTGAGCTAATTAAAGCCCAAGCTAGTTAAAGATAAAAAAGGAAAATAAACTACTTTTCAATAATTTTTCTCCCTCAGGCTACTGTTTTCACATCCATTTTGATCCTGGAAGATGTGAATTGTGGTTCACCTCCGACTATTCCCTTTTCAACATGAATATGCCCATGACTCGTGCCAGATGTAACACCCCTCAAAGGACTAGTTTGAAAACAAAAATTACAAATTGCTAGAAACAGTGTCATGTTTTCAGAGAGTTTGTTCCACCAGTGAATGTTCCAATCTACTGTAGATTTAATTGGTTGAGTTACTCAATATCCTACTAAAATTTGTAGGTGCAGTTCTGTAAGGCCCCAGTTCACCAAAGCTGGGCTTAAATCCAACCCTGTTCAGCAAAGCACTTAAGCTTTTTGTTGAGTATAATCAGATGCTTAAGAGCTTGTTGGTCTGCTGAACTGAGGCCAAACACTCAAACATCTCCCATTCCACATGCATCTATTATTTTTCTGATTTCATTCCAAACACAGCTAGCTCTCGCGGACTAACTTCAGCTTTCTTGAGGAACCATGATTTCAAGAACCTTAAAAATACTTTAATTCATGATTTAAGCCTGTTCATTCAGGAGTATTGCATTATCTACTTTCCTCCTGCAACAGGAGTAAAACAAGCAGAGCAAATGAAACAAAGTATTTCAGAGAGGGAGAATTGTGGTTTTTAGTGTTTGCACTCTGATCTCTGCTCTGCTTTGACTCGAGCATTTCTGACTTAATCAGAAATAATACGTTTCTGACTCCATCCACAACATCACATCACTTTTATGCTCATTATTACTGTATAAGGACATGTGAAAAAGCTTAGAGTCAGAACCTTTCTAAGAAATGAGGTACAGATTTAGCAGAAAATACTGATTGCAATTACAGACTATTTACTAGCATGGCTCCAAAAATTAAATTTAGGAGACATGAATTTGGACTTTCCTTCATAAAGGGGCCTTTTTCAGTCTTAGGTCTTTTCCTAGCCCTTCTTCCAAATCTTAATCTGCACAAACCAGGTATGTAAACTGAAACTTGAATTACTGACCTTTTCATATTCCTTAGTAAAACCTAAACAATGAAATCCACCAATCTGCCGCCCACCCCCAACTGCTGCAACATATCATTGATATTGTAAGAGTTAATTATCCAATCTTTGGCCAATGCCCAGCCCCAATACAATCACTTACAAGAGCACTGAAAACAATAGCAAAAATTTCATATATCTACACTATCCTCAAAAGCAGTACTTAGGCCTGGTGTAAATGAAAATAAGTCTCACTGATAGTCCCCAGAGGATACCAAATAGATGTAAGTTGTAATTGTTTCACCTACTCCTGAGTCTGAATCTTACTGGATTATACTTGTGATATATCAGTGTAACCCCTCTGAAGTAGAGTAACATTGGAACAAAGGTGGTATAGCACAGTGGAGAGTCAGGCTCACTGAATGCCAAATGTAAGTGAAGGTGTTTGTCATTTACACCTTATTTGTAAATTACACCTGATGCATAACTTTGTGTATAATGGTTTCTTTCATCACCTTAACTGTACATCTCCACTTCTCACTTCTTACTCTCTGTCTAGGCCTGCATCTCTTCCTGCTTCTCCAGTATCTCCTCATGGAATACCTAGTCCTTTCTTAGTCTAAACATGGCAAAAACTGAGCCCATTTTTCCTCCTAAACCATTTCCTTTACTTTCACTGTTGCCAGTACCATCATTCTGCTCGTCACTCAAGCTTGTAGCCTTGGAGTTATCTTTGAGTTCTCCCTATACTTTTCTCCTCACAACCAAGCTGTTGCCAAATCTGGTTGCTTGCTGCTGCTCCTTTTTTGACTATAGGCTCTTCATGGTAGTGACTGGTGTTTTTGTGTGTGTGTGTATTTGTACAACAGTGGCTATAACATAGCCATTTCTAAAACTCATTCCTGCTCTTTTCTTTCCACTGCCAAGACTCTGGCTCCCCATTGTTCTGTCTTGCCTGGACTACTGTAACCTCCTTCCTTAAAGCATACCCAAATCTCATCTCTGTCCCTTCTTCAATTAACATTCAGCAGCTAAAACCGTCTTTTTGTCCTACTACTTAAACCAGGGGTTCTCAAACTTTTTTTCTGGGACCCCTTTGAAAATATTTAAGGTTGTGAAGACCCCACCTCCAAAAAGTGACCTCTGTCCCCCAGACCATACCACTCTTACTTCTGTGCTGCTGTTGGTGGTGATGCTGCCTTCAGAGCTGGGCACACAGCCAGCAGCCACTGCTCTTGTGACCCCCCTACAATGGTCTTGTGATCCCCTTTTTCATTTTGAAAGCTCTGCATATTCTGTCTTGTGTTCATGTCATCTCTTGTCCTTTTAGCACTTCATCCCTTGCACTCTGCTCTCTACTGAACTTATTTTCTTTCCTCTTTCCTTGATGTCTTTTTCTCATGCTTCCATCTGAATATGAAATGACATCCTTTGTCCTGTGTGCCAAGCATTCGTGTCCTCCACTTCTTCCTTTGTGGTTTACTTCCCCTGCCCCTCTCCACCCTCCCAACTCTTTCTCAAATACCAGAGTATGCAGTGGTGCTCATCTTACCATATGACTCCCATTATTTCCATTTGTTTTTTTAATTCTTGTCCCTCCTATCTGTACCCCTTCCTTTGTCTGTCCTCATGTCTGACTAATTTAGATTTTGAGCTGTTGGGGGGGGAGGGGTCCTGCTTTTAGAAAAAAATCTCTGCACAACACCCTGCAAAGTTTTGACATTAAAGATTACAAATGTAATAATTCATAATCTATAATTACACATCACCATTCATGTCACTGCAGTATTTCACCCAGAGTCTGTTGACCAGGAAAGGAAAATCAGGATAAGGGTTTTTCTTGAATTAATGTTAGTTGGGTGGGTTCAATTAAAGCTTTCATAAGCAGTAGTTTTGGACTTTTAAAACTCTCAGTTGAATATAAGCCAAGACTGATTAGTGAGTTTCTATGAAAATCAAGGGAATTGAATCTAAATTTCATTGTGATAATTTTGAAAAGAAGAAAAAATCATCAGAAAGAACAAATGCTGACTCCACAAGGTTAAAGCTTAATATAACAGCTGAAGGGTGCAAATTCCTAGAACAGAGTTAGAGACCATTTATGTGGTTGCTGTTGAGGGGCAGGCAAGCAGTTATTTTATTTTATTTTGTTTGTTTGTTTTTAAATATTCCTTTCTGTTCTAAGTTACTGGTTCAAATCCAGCCCAAGTCAGTATTTAGAAAATAGGCTTTTGGGTGAGCCTAATTATAGGCCTGTTAAGAACCTAACACAATTTTGGGCACTGCCAAGGAAAATGTAAATGTAATACCAGTAGTAATCACTTCTGGTTGCTATTTTCTCTTTGCTCAATGCTCTGTGTGAAATGTGCTTGTGGTCGCTATACAATTTTTAGAAGACAAATATTTATATATATATATTTAAAAATAATCTCAGGAGAAATGCCAAGAACTGAACAGACTAAACTACCCTTTTGCCCTCTTGAATTAGTGAGTTGAAGTCAGGGTTGAGGTGATTTATAGTGTGGTTTGGATAAGCCTCTGCCTGTGTCGTCATATGAGCTTTGTAGATAAATAGGGTTCAGTCTCCAAATCTATCAAATTGGCACCTTTTATGAGTGTGAAACATTAAAATAGAAGATGGGGGAAAAAGCCCTAATGAAGGGCTAGGTAACTGAAAATGTGTTTTCCTGTCTGTTCCCATTGTTGAAAGCTTCTACAGCTGAGCACAAATATGCCTTTTGTTTTCTTTATGCCTTAAAGGTGAATTTTGAAAGTCAACAGGTGTTTTTTATTTATCTACTCAATGATCACAAAGCCTCTTGGATTAACATTATACATTTTGTTTGCCTTTCTTATTCAAAAGTCTGACTGAATCAACACTCATATGCAGAACATGCCTTCAGAAATAACTCAAGGCAAATTGGGTGCCCTAATTTCTTGTCTTTATGCTTTTGACCAGTGACCCAGCAACAAAATTTGGCTCTGCTGTTGTTTCCCGTTATTGCAGACTGGCATCCATTATGGTTTGGAGTATCCATGGAAAAGTTGTTTTTTTCAAGAATGACCACTGGGCTCATAGTTCAGTTAAATGCCTTTCTCTTAATGTCTGTAGTAGTTTATTTATTATAACTGCATCCCACTTTTGAGCTATAACAGCAGTGAGAGAAGAGCAAATAAAGATAGAATTTCAAATGTTTCCCCAGGAACAGGTAGTGAATGCTAAAGAATTTGATTTGAAAAAGAGAATTATTTATGAGAATTCTAAGATCCAATATCCTGCTGCATTTGCCTTCTTTAATGATAGGTGGGTGGGGTAGTGGGTCTATCTGTTTGTAATCATTTAGGTAATATGAAATCCACTAATGGAAAACTCAGAAGTTTGCTAAACTGTGCTGTTTTTGATTTCTCATATAGTCTACAAATGACGACTGCAAAATGTCAAAGGTACTGTAAATTATCATCTCTTTCAAATTAACAAGCTCAGGCAGGGGCTTGGTAGTATAGATGTTCTATTAATGACTTCATCTCATGTAAATTACTGGTCCTAATTTTAGAAATGGAATTAGACCATTTTTCAGAGAGTATTGTGGCTGAAAAGAGTCTTCAAAATATATTTATTTGATGCAGTTAAATTACCTAGAAATCACATGCCTTGGTTTTGAATAGGGGCAAAGAAAGTGACTGAGACAGGAATTTCACCCTTATAAAATAGACCCTTAGGCCATTTACATTTAACACTACCCACAGTGGTTCTCGCTGCCTCATATATTTCTTAAGGAGTTTGTCATAATCTGATTTTGTCACGGTTTTTCCTAAAAACAGCTGCTTTGCATTTGATCACTCCCAAAGAAGAACACAAAGTGAGTTTGTGGCTTCTGTTCTTGTTCCCTCAAGCATCTCTGTTGACAACATATTTTATTGCTAAAATGCTGGCAGTCTGACTGCATTACATCCTCTGGTTGGTTCAACAGGATTTTTCAAAATCATCTTCATTGCTCTTTTGTGTACATGACAATATGTATACATATAGGTGAGTTTACTATAATCTCAACATTCAAATATGGCAAATGCTTTACTATATCTACCAGATTACTACCTAAAGAAGAGCTCTAGCTAATTCCCCCTGTGCCATTGCTGTAGGCAGATCTCTTATTCTAAATGGTTTAGTGAGAAGACGGGGGATGTTGAAGTTGTTCCTTGCATAAGTGGTAGATGCCACAGACTGATGCCGAACTATTCTAAGGAGTTTTTCTCATCTCTTACAATGTGGCTATGTGGGAGACAAAGAGAGGTTTTCTTCAGCCATCATAACATTTGCAAAGTCTTGTTCAATTGATGTTTCAAGTCGTGGACAGCTAAATTAATAAACTGTCTTTACATAACCATAAAGACACTTCCTTTACAAGGACATTTCTGATTCCTTTTTGGATAAAGTTAAGTGGATTTGTGCTAGAAAGGCTTTTATCATACTTTTTCAGGCTGGAAGGCTTCAACCTTTCCTTTCAGATGTGGATTTTGGTACAAGGGACGTAACACCTTTGTACTTCATCATTAGAATATTGCAGTGTACTCTAAAAGGGGCTACTCAATAAATCAGCCAAGAAAATGAGACTTATTTAGAAAATAACTGCCCACTTATTAAGTGGACTTACTCACTTTGAGTGCATGCCACTGGTACTCTGGGATCTGCACTCTCTGGATGATGAGTTTTGGATGGAGTTTAAGATGTTGGTTCTGACCTATAAAATCTTAAATGCCCTTGGACCTGCCTACTTGAGCGACCCCATTTCCTCCAATGACTGTACCGCACTTAAAATGGGGGAGGAGGAGACATCCAGCTTGCCGGAGGAAGGTACCAGAGTTTATGGTGGTGTGGGAGGGAAGAAGGTCAGAAACTGTTGAAAAATGTGGGTGAGGGTGGGGGAGTCATCAGCATAGTGACACTGACTCATCCCCTGAAAATATAAAGGCAGAAGGCTTTAAAATGAGTCTCAGCATTAGAAGCCCTTTCTCTACACAGTAGGCAAGGCAGCACCCACCCTCCCTGCCAACAAGGTGCAAATGTCAGGTTGAGTTAGGATCTGGTATGGGCATTGTGCTAGTTGCTCTTTATTAGGGGGGCTGGGAAGGAATTTTTCCCTCACCACCATATTGGCTTAGATAGAGTGGAGTGGTTTTTTTTTTTTTTTTGCCTTACCCACAGCGGGTGTCAGGGAGGACCTGTTATGTTAAAGAGGAATAGGGTTTAGGCCATATGTTGCAACTTATTAAGTAAGTGTGGGGCAGATGCCCAATGCAGGCACTCCATAAGGAAGGCATCCAGTGACCAGATAAATGGCCTGGTAAAGGACTTAAGAAGGAGGTGATGGTTAAAGGAACTGAGGGGAGTTTGGGCTTCATGATTGGTACGGCAGGGAGCCACCTCCCCCTTTCTTATAGCCCATCTTACCCTTTCTACAAGGAGGGGTGGATGGTAAGGTCCAAGCCCTGGATTGGCTGGGAGATGTGGATGGAAAATAAAGGGGGGGAGGGGATAGCTTGCTCTACTAAAACTATCATAGAAAAGAAGATGACCTTCCATTCAGGCATCCCCACTGCACGATATGAAGAAAGCCACACAGGGCTCAAAGAGTTGGATTCCTGAGTCCAGTTAGTCAAAGAAAGACTCTGAAAACCTTAGAAGTCCTGCAGTGGGCTACTGTTCAGAGAAAGTGTCAAACACTGTTCATCTTTAGAAAGAAAGCTCTGTGAGCTGCCTGGTGAATTTTAACTTGAGCAAATATAAATTGTTCTGAATAAGAAGCAATAACGTGTCCTGCCTACTGTTGGATAGAGCTCTTAAATGTACTAACAATGAAAAGGGCTAAGAAATAAAAGTTGACAGCATCATGAAGATGGGAACATATTGTTCAGTTGCCACGAAGAATACCAGTAGGATCTAGTCCTTTTAATTTTAAAAAAAAAGGCAAGGGAAAAATCATACTTGCATAATGCAAGGTGTGTAGTCCAGTACATCTGGAGTACTTTATTCAGTTTTAGGCACATTTGTTGCATTGGGTCGTAGGTGCATTCCAGGATGAACTAGGGAGAAACCACTAAATTTATCAAAAATCCGGAGGGTTTTAGCAATGATGAGCATGGAGAACTTGGATTCTGAGATTGTGTCCACAGATGACGTTGTTGGTGTTCTGCATAGCTGCTTGTTACAATAGGGACGCATCCACACTTGAAATAAGAGGAATTCTTACCATACGGAAAATTTCATTTGTGCATGCATACTGTGATGGCAGTTTGGGATTTGAAGTGCAGCATACCATGTTGCAAGGAAATTTTGACTAGGACACCACTGCTAATGCCTCTACTCTTACAAAACATGTTATGACCTCATCCAAGGAACTGGTATATGCAGTAAAAATAAGTTAAATTCTTCCAAAACTCTAAGGTTTATCTCCCCAACACCGTATCCCCTCAAATTCCTACATTTATTTGCCCATTTATTACCAAATTTACATGGAGGTTTGTTAAACCACGTGCCACAGAAATCATATATCAAGTTCAAGACAATGCATATGTGGAGGAAATTACTACTGGGAGAATCTACTGTCAGTAATACATGGTGCAGCCTTCAGTTCCTAGTAATCCAGAAGGAGTTCAAGTCCAACTATTCATACTGTGTCCCAAATTCTGTGTTTCATATTGTATAATTGTTTTTCCAGGTTTCACTGAGCTTCATTAGTTGTAGAATCTGAACATGTTACCATATACTTCAGTGTGTTCTTTAGCTACATGTCTGATTGAAGTTATCTACAGCTAGCCGCAGGAAATACTATTTTCAGAGAAAACCTTTTCCATTTTTAAAACCTTATTGTTCCCGTTGCTTCAATCCTCTGAATCATTTCATAGCCCATGCACTTTCTTCCGTCATGTTGACTGTTTATTAGTGTGAATAGATGTCAGTAACTTGTATACAAAAGACTAGCAGAAGAAAGAGATTTGCTTTAATGAAATAGTTTATAACATAGAAAAGAGGTCTAGATTTACCTTGCTGATGTTTAAGCTCCCGACTTGCATTTTGAGTTTAATTTTCTTTTAAATAAGCATTTAAATTTTAAAATGAAACTGGAAACAAATAGAATTGTCCTGGCTATTTTCTCAGTTCGAGTCTCTCTCATCTCTGTATATTTTAATCTTTACCATTCTCTCTTTTTTTAGCTTCTCAGGTGGAAAAATATGAAGATGGGAGACCATTTTTTTTTTGTTTGTAATCGACATACAGCCTGTTAAATGAGAGAGAAATGAGTATGTAACTCTTTCTTGACATATTACATTTTTGATGACATGTTTGGCATTAGAGCCTGCTTCTTTCTCCTCCCCCATATTGGGGTGTGTGCACACTCTTAGCACTAATGATTTATACGTTGTCAACAGGAGATGAATTCCTTTTTTTAGTTTGCAGTAATTTGGCCTTCAACTGAATTTCATTCTTTGATATATGGAAAGATTTTATGAAAAGATTTGCTTCTCAGTATGGATTAAGTATAAACATTTTATAGCATGAAATAATCATACACTGTGAAAAAAGCAAGTGTGCTGTTTCATTGGACCGTCATATTTGCCAGCATATATCTAGCTGGATGTGCTGTTAAGTTGTTGTTTGATGTGATTCACCAAATGACCAGGATTAATACACTAATTCAATTGTTGGTAATTAGGAAGTCATGTGTTACATGTTTAGATTGTCATACACTGTCCTAATAAAAGTTCAGCTCATACACTTACTGTTTTGAAAAGCAACACTGCATATAAAACTGGGCAAAATATGTATCTGAATGTATCAGAACTAGACCGGAAATCTCAGGATTGAATCATTTGATTGTAATCTTGAGTTCCTTACATATGCAAAAGTTCAATTGACTTAATGAGAGTTTTGGGTGCACAACGAAAGTGGGAACGTTCCTTAGCATATTTTTAAGCAATAAGATATATGAGTGTGTGATGATGATGATTACTCATACACCTCTGGGTGCACCCATCGTTTCCACGTGGTGCATTGTTTGGTAATGTCTTGCAGTGTGATCTTTCATTGTGTCTAGAAAATGGATATTAAGAGAAACTGAGTATAAGCTATAAAGGAAAGACATCTTTTTGGTGAAAGTGCCAATTAAAGATGCACAGTAAGCAATGTGAAGCTCAGGAGATAGAAATAATTCTGTTTTGGGTCCCTGACAGACAGTTCTTTTGTAACTCCAACAGGTTTATTTGTGTGTAGCTAAAGAAGCTTGTTAGATGTTGACACTAAGATTTTTATTCTCTGCCCATAAATCTCTGAACTGGTGATCCTAATAAAGCATTGTGTGAAGTGTGTTGTAATATTCTAAAAGTACTAACTAGGGATTTTTTGAACTCAGCACAGGACCTTTATAGTGAAAATCTTTGCTATTAGCATTGACCTTTCTGCTAACATATTTAATTATGAATATTAAGATCTTAATAAAGTGTGTGGCAACTAATTGGTCAAAGAGAATTGCCAGAATGAACTACTTATAAATTGAGGATCATTAGCTGTTGTTAATTTGTCTGGAATCCCTTTGAGAGAAAACTGATTCACAGTGTCCTATTACATTGGTACGTGATGTGTGTTGTGCCAAAAATATGCGTAGTATCTCTGTCCTGTTTAATTGAGAGAGATCTGCAATAATCTTGGACCAAAGGTGTTCTGCAATCTCCTGTGATATCATTAGCTCTTTTGCACTCTATTTCCCTGATTTACTGCAGAGTCCACACTTGGATGCCTTATTGTTGGTGGCATGGTTTGTGTCTGGCCAGATTAGCGCATTTCAGACTGTGTTTCTTACACTTCTCAGTATCCATATGGGTCTCGTGTACTATGCTTAGAATTCCAACCTCATGCTCTGTGCCATCATGACACTATGTCCAATATATATAATCCCATCATATTTGATGCTCCACTGGGTTTTTAAGAACTTTTTATATCAGCACAATGGGAGGATATATAAGAAGTTTAATATTTCTCTCACAGGGTTTGTGCAAGCTTTTCCATTATTGTGATAATTTTAAAGAGGCCATACATGTGTCATTTTCATTTACATTCTCCATTTCTGATTACCTTTTTTGCAATTGTAGCCATAGTCTGGGATTTGATACAGTAAAATCTGAAGACCATTCATGGGAGTTAGCAAAAGTGGTCATTTCTAAGAGGTTGCCTCTCTTCAAAGGTTTGCACACCAGAGAGTGGTGGTGTTCTGAGCCTCTGCAAGTAGTCACTCGTGACAAGTGGTGTCTCTTCAGAGGTGGTCTCTAAGGCAGGATTTACTATAGTTGATAAAATAGGGCTATTGTAAAATGGAGGGTTCAAAGTTTGGGTCACATTTACAGCCTCATGTTTGTAGTAAGAAGTGAGAGCTTACAGCCTGCAACCTAGCAGAACAGGCTAAGGCATGAGGCCTAAGTGGAAAAAGCCAAGTCAACAGAAATCAGACTGTGAACTTATGACCTGATTGAAACTGGCATGGAGAAAATGCTGATACTGCAAACACATATATTTTCAAAATATTACTAATGTCAAAATATTATTATAAATTAAATAGTAAGTGCAGGAGGTACCAAAATATCCTAACACCAAAGAAATAACCAGGGCAACCTGACCTCTTGAAATGACACTTTGATGGATAGAAATGTCTGATAAGGTGATAAATAGAGGTGTTTTGCTTGAAACATCCAATTTATGATAAAGGGTGGTATTAGACTACGTCAAGAGAGTGGCAACTACCTACATCAAAGGGGGGCAGAACAAAATTGTCTGTAATAGTGTATAAAAGAAGGTGTCAGAGGGAACAACTTTGTCCGGCCTGGGGGATAACAGAAAGTCCCGCCGTTGGGCCGAGTCCATTGTAACGACGCACTCATATGTGAAGTAGATCCATATTTACTCTGTAGGTCGCTTCTCATTGTGCTTCAAGTGCAATAAAACCTGGCCCAGGTGCCTTCGTTGCTCAGCTAAACCGTGGTCGTGTCAATTCATTTGATCGTGAGCGCTGTCTCGGCTATCTGCAGAGCTAAGACAGCATCTACACGGGGATACATGCACGCAGCCTACACTGACAAGCACTAACAACTGACAACAGTGGTGTTATGGGAAATGTTGCACAGATCATTGATTTTTGTTACGCACACAAACACTCTGTCTACATCTCTCTCTCTTGCTCTCTCTCTCCTTGACTTTAATAGGAGTTATATGAATAGATCCCTATATATCTGCTTTAAAAATAGCATTTTAAAGGCCTTATCATGTAAGAGCTCAAATTAAGGTCAAGGTGTTTTTTGGAAAGTGCTGAGTCCCCTCTGTGCCCACTGAAAACTGAGTGCAGTAATTTCCAATAACGGATAAATTAGAGGGAATCATGATCTGCTCTGATGTTCCATGAGCAGAAAAAAGAGGTTAAATTTGTCATGTAAATTACTTGCTGTGAATTATTCCCTGCCACAGGTAATTGCAGCACCTTTCTGCCCTTTGTTTGCCAGTTGTAAGGTGCCCATCTTGGTTCAGCTCCAAAATGCCTCAATTTCAGCCCTGATTGGCTTGCAGCCCAACTTTTACACATCGGTTGCCATAATTTGTGTGCCATAATGTTAAAGTTAAATTTAAAATAAATCTGTTTCACCTCTGAGCATTAATAAAGTAACAACCAGAAGCATTTTATAATAACAAAATAAACTCTGAACTAACTCATCTTGGCTATGAAAATGTTTTAAGTTCTGATTCTTCACAGTGCTGAGAAACAGCTGCACAGAATATTAGATTGTAAGAAAGAGAGGTCCCTTCCACCCCTAACAAAGCTGCATTGTCATAGCATCAGAATAAAATCACCCCTCCTGGGGTCTGGCTTGTTAACAAAATGCTAATTCCAAAACTACATTCATGTATCCCCAGGCAAAGCCTTTTTTAATGTTTGGCTCCCCCTATTTCTCCTAGTGTAAGGCTTCTTCAATGACTTGCCTGCACTTGGGGTTCCTTCTCCCAGGATCCGTCTTTCCCAAACCCTAGATGTGCCTCTGCATGAAGGCCACACCCACCACCTCCTTTATAGCTGGGCCACTGAGTCAGCAAAACTCACTTAGCAAGATGATGACCTGCTTATATGTGGTGGTGGTTCTTCAAGTGCTGGTCCCTATGTGTATTCTTCTGAGGGATACTGTCAACACCTCTTGGTGTGGTCAGTCTAGGGGTCCCAGCTTCTCCTAAGTGGCCCTCCTGTGTTTGTTTTCAATCAGATCAGTTCATGAACCCATGCCTCTTAAACTGAGTCTATCAGTCCTTCAGTTCCAGAGCTTGCAGTCTCCACTTTTGCCTCCTGATTGCTTTCTCAGAAGCAGCCTGGTGCGGAGCTTTGCTATCTCAGGCCTCTCTGCTTCCCTCTCTTGCTCTGTTCTCTCCCCTTTTTAGCAAGTCTTGTTTTCTCTGTTGGCACAGCTGTGGGTGCCTGTCTCGAGGATTGGCAGTTCTCACAACTGCATGGGGCTGTGATCAAGCTGCTTGCTTGTAAACAGGAAAGACTCTCCACTCCCTTCTGCTCATGCCCAGTATGGGGTTTGTAAACCCCATTACAGGTACACACACACATGTTCCATAGGGCACCAGAAGGATCTTGCAAGCAGTGTTGTCTATTGGTCCATGCCTCGGTCTTTTCTCTCATGTGTCATACGAAGGGCATAAGGGGGTGATGCAGAACACCCGCCTTTCCATTTCCTATTTACCCCCACATGGTCTGAGACAGAACCTTCCACAGCTGGGTTCGAAGGTGATCCTTTCTCCTCATTTAGTAAATATTTTTTAAAATTTCTTAATGTTTGTAAATACTTTTATCAGGCTAGTTAGCTGTTAGTAATCCTCACCCCAGGTAATTCTCCCTGCCTCCCTGGTACAGGGTTTAGATTATTGCCCCAGTTATCAGGCTTTGAAAACTGCGTCTTCTGTCCTTGTTCCTTTCCAATCAGTAGTGACCACCAGTGCTGCCGTTACTGTCTCAGAGATTCCTGAATCTCCTTTGTGTGCAGTATCTGCTGCTCTTTCCCCAGCAGGCATGAGAACACTGCTTAGAAACACCTCATGGAGCTTTGTGCTCAGGTCCCCCAAGGATTTAGGTGCTCCTCAGCTTATGGACATGATCAAAAGGTGCATGGGAGAAAAGCTCCTTCAGTTCCAACCTCTGCACCAACAACAGCACTGGTTCTGGTACTGACAAAATCTAAGCTCTGGGGCATGAAGGACCCAGAACTGGCAGTACCTATGAAGGATATCAAGGGGAGATGCATTCACCAATGGTACCACCATGCCACATATGCATCTGCTGACCACTAAGAATCTTCCCACACCAATTCCAACTTGGTCAGGTGACAAGACTCCATTACCCTCGAGGAGAGGAGAGTCTTACACCACTGCAGAGGATATCCTCCTCCTCCTGGATTTGCAGTTTTCTCGGTGGTTGGGGTCAGTCCTCACTGGGGAGGCTCTGAGACCATCAGGAGTCAGGAACTGTTTTTAAAAACAAAACAAAACAAAAAGTCCATCCCGCAGACTGTACTGCTGGTCAACAGGGACCCAACTTTATCATTGTTAGGGGAATTAGGTGTACCCGTGGAATTGTTATAGTCTCCATCAAGGGAGAATAGCTCAGACAGGGAATAAAAATCTCCTGGAACCAGCCTCGACCATCCAATCCAACAGATCCTCCTCGGGATGGGTGTTACCTAGAGCCTTGGGATCCTGCCTAATCTGCCTTTGACCCTCATACTGGCATTATTGGGGCCCATGGGACCCATACGCATGGTACCCAGAGTCCATGCAATTCAATAGGGAGTAATATCGCCCCAGTCCTCCAACGGTTCAGCTAGAGCCTCCCCCTGAACACCTGAAAGAGGAAGAGGATGAGTCAGAACCGTCAGTATTGATAGTGGCGTTGTCTTCATCTCCTGAAGAGTGGGTTGTTCTAGCTTTTTTTATCTCCTCCAGACCATCATGTACTGTTCCAGGAGCTGCCACTGAGTGTGGCAGATCTCCCTAGAAGAGATTCAACACAACACAAACTCCTGGATATCGTACAGCCCACAGGATCCACTTGGCTAGCTCTCTGTCACTGGAACCGGCAAGGACCATATGGCATATGCTGGCGACATGTACCTCTACCCCCAAGATGGTGGAAAAACAATACTTCATTCCAGCTAAGGGAGTAGAGTTCAGCCACTGAAAGATTCAAACAACAGAACCCAAGGGTCACCCCTGCAGACAGAGAAGCCAAGTGTCTAGACATTCTCAGGAGGAAAGTATTTACATCTACCAGCCTCTAAATAAGAATATCTGTCAGGTGCTGCCTACCAATAGGCCTAGTGGTTGGAGCTGAGGTTGAAGCCAGAGGTGTAGAGTTGGGATTGGGCTGGGGTAGCACTGGAACTGAGACCAGGGGCAGGTTGGGGTCAGAACTGAGATCAGAATTCAGAGACAAGCCAAAAACCGTACCATAGTCAGGTGTGTTCCAGAGGTCAAAGCGGGGTGGTCAGAGTCCATGAACAAACCAAATCAGGACCGTAGCTGGAGTCCAGGTATGGCCCAAAGGTCAAATCCAAGGGTTCAGGAGGCAGAGGCAAGGCTGGAATGGGTCAGTAACAGGGCTGGGTCAAGCCCAGAGCAGGGCAAAGGCAAGACTGGAACAGGGCTTGGGCAAGGCTAGGGCATGAACAGGAACTGGATGAGAAGCAGGAGAGTTCCTGGCCGGGTACTGCTGTTGCTCAGACTGAGCTTCAGCTCTGGTGGGGATGGTGAAATACCTGAGCCCTGGAGGGGGGAAAGGGTCATCAGACACAGACTCTGCTCAGGGATAGACTGCTGCTGCATGCTTGAAGGCTGAATCACTGCAGCTCTGTGGGAAGGGTAAGTTAGTGCAGCTGAGTTGTTGCTGAAGCCGGAGAGGTGGCTCACTGCAGCTCTGTTGGTAGGGCAGCTGAGAGAGCAGCCCTGGTGTGGCAGTGTGTTTGCCTTGCAATATCAAACTATCAGGCTCTGCTGGCCATGTACAATTTTATAAATTATTCAAAGGTTCTGGACTTTAAAGAGAAATTCCTTCAAGAAGAGAGGTGGTGACACAGCCCCTCACTGGTCTGGGTGAAACCCCAACGCATCACAGTTCACACAGCTTGATTGGTGCAGTTCTTTTATAGCGCCACAGCACTGGACTCCACTTATTGTGAAAATAAACATGTTTATTTACAAAGATAAAATTTTAAGAGATGGTGAGCGAGGATAATAAGAACAACAGGTTACATGTAAAACACAAGGTATAACACACTTCTTGGAGTCTAAGTTTTAACAGGCTAAAATATTGTCTACAGTAATTTCTCACCTAAAGCAACCTCACAGCCTCTCACTGGCCCACGTAGCCAGGATCCAGCTTTCATGAATGCAAAACATGCTGTCCTTTTTGCTTTCTCAGTGAAGCATGACAAAATGTCTCCTTGCGTCTCCTTATATTTCACATAATTCATTTGTTCTGTGCCAAAGATGGGACGACCCCTCGGGTTTCCTTCCCAAGGTGCTGGTTCCAAGGTGTCATGGGATCATGTATTTAGATAATTGTATTTGCCAGGCTCCAATGTTGCTGCCTACAAGTTTGGTTCCAAACACTGTATATGCCAAAGAGGTACATCATGAACACCATGATGATGATTCCCCATAGGATGAAGGCTTCACTGATAAGATGAAAGATCCTGGACATGTTGCATAGGAGTTCCCTTCCTTTCCCTTACACCAGAGAAAACAGTAATTACAATGCCTCCCTGTTAGTGTGGGGAGCTTGCATAGATAATCACATAGTGCAAGGTACTTGGATGCCTTGGGAAACAAGCATGCACATAAACCTTCTGGAACTCAGAGCAGCCTGAGAAGCCTCCAAGGCATTCTTGCCACTCCCACAATCCTGACATATCCTGTTAATGTTAGACAACGTAACGATTGTGTTGTATATAAATATTACCTCTGTAAACTTTACCCCTCCATGAATAGAAGCCGGACTGGTGTCATCTTATGGAACAGGTTTCCCTCAGCATGCACTTCACCACTGATCATAAATGGGAACTATGTGACTCAGTGGTGAACAACATCCTCTCCCAGTGGGGAATCCCTGCATGGGATCCATTTGCATCCCAGATGAACAGGAAGTGTGACACATTCTGGTCCAGGGGAGCTCAGGGCTGGAATTCCAAGAGTGATGCTGTTCTACTGTCTTGGATAAGCCACCTGAGGTATTCTCTTCCTCCCATTGTGTTACTGCCTTGGGTTCTACAAAAGATCCAGCAGGACAGAGTTCTAGTCATCCTCATCACTCCCAAATAGGCCAGTCAGTTCTGGGTTTCAAGTCTCCTGCAAATGTCAACCCATCTGACATGAATCAGACTATATGCTTTCCTTTGTTTTTCCCAAAGCCTCACATCTCCGATGAACAGAAGAGACTTCGTTCCCTCTGGCTGAGATGTGCGTTAGCTTTTTAAA
Organism: Emydura macquarii macquarii; assembly: GCF_026122565.2. Lineage (NCBI taxonomy): Eukaryota > Metazoa > Chordata > Testudines > Chelidae > Emydura > Emydura macquarii. The sequence continues at coordinate 802,044 of NW_027132308.1, read as the reverse complement.
TGCAAAAAGTAAAAGTGATCAGAAGGTCACTGACATTATTCATTGCTATAGCAGAATGAATGCGAGGGCAATCTTCATCATCTCATAGGATCTCTAAGTGGATTTTGAGCTGTATCCTACTTTATTAGTTGGTGCATCTCCCTCCACCACACAGAGTGAGAGCTCACTCTCCTGGAGCAAAAACAGCCTCGGTAGCCTCGCTTCATAAGTGACCTTACTTGATATTGGCAGAGCAGCAATGTGAAACTCTATCCAGACGTTCATGAGGCACTACACCTGAGTTCAGGACTCCACAGATGATACATCCTTTAGGGTGATGATCCTACAAGCATCTGTATCACTTGCACCTTCACATGCTCCCACCTGAACACTGCTTGTTAGAAGACCACAGTGGAATACACATAGGGGCGAGCCGTTGAAGAAAGGAAGTTACCTTATTGTAACTGTCTGGAGACTTCAAGATGTGTGGTCCCTATCTGTATTCCATTGGCCAACCTGTTTCCCCTCTGTTTCGGATATTTAAATGATTTGTGGTAGAGAAGGAACTAAAGAGGTGGTTGGTCCCATCACCCCTTGTACTCTCGTGAAGGAGACGAGCAAAGGTGCAGCTGCAGACCAATGGACGCTGCTTGCAAAATTCTTCTGGCGCGTGGTGCACATGCGTACCTCGCAGTGAAATACAGATTGGGATAACACATCTCAAAGAACTTGTTACAATACGATAAGTAATTTCAGGCAAGCATCATGTTATAGGATCCAGATTTAAAAACACAGGGTTCCATCTTTCTGCCTTGAGGACAGAAACCACTGGAAGCAAAGGATAATTGACTAAGTGCCTGCATAAGTGCCTAAATGCTGGGCAGCATCATGCCACTAATAAGAGCATGTGCAACAGGCTTCTGAGGCTATGGCAGAGACAGCCTGGAGGACTGTCAGGATTTTCCCCAGGCTACAGAAGATTCAACCAAAGCTATGGCCACATAGAGAATCAATGGATAGCTTCCAGCTACCATTGTTGTGTCTGCCCATAAAGACGATTGTCTGAATTGACAGGTAAAGAGGGATGTGTGACCAGCCCTGTTTCATGTCGCTATTTAACACTAAAGCTATCTCCTCTTAAGTGCTTAACTATCTTTTTAGCACATAAAGGGCTTTATTCAGTAACAGGCATACCCGTCTCTCCACAGGCACTGTCTCTTAAAATGAATACATACCTGAATCCATGTGATTACGAATGCTAGGCCATTCAGCTTGTGCTAGTGGCGTTGAAGAACAGGACATGGAGGAAAAGAAGAGAAGGATAATAATACAAAGGAACTCTTTGAGTGCTAATAACAAATATGCTGCATCTTGTTCAGCCCTATGCAGAAATGTCAGTAATTGCTTTATGTACACACAAACAGCATGCACTATAGTTTTTTGGTCACTATTTCAATTCATTTAATAAGTGGGAACCAGAGAGAGAGAGAGAGAGCTAGCCTCTGTGTTCAGGAGCTGATACCACTTGGAGACAGACAATATCAAAGACAATCTAAAACTAGTGCCAGTCAACAGCTGTTTCTGACCATCTTACTTTTTCTGGCTCATTTGATTGCACAGCTGTTGATTTTTCTCTCTTTCTGCATATGAGATCTGTGAAAGGGAGACTGGGAGCGATTCCATTTTCCAATTTACTGTTTGTTTATCCATTATCCTCCTTATATTTTCCTTTGTATACTCCCTTGAACATCTGCACACTGGCGTTTGAGGCCAAGTCACAGTGAGAGGGTTGGTAAGGTGGATCTGCTCCGGAAGAAAGTGGAGGCTGTGACACTTTGTAAACATGATGAAGATGAGGGAAAGATCCGTAGCTTAATTTATGGGCCTTGGTTTATATAGCAACATGGTTTCCCTTGAGCACCAGCATACTGTGTGTACGATACTGTTTGAGACATTCAGTATTTGTGAGATGGATGTTGATACTATTTCGTTTCTGATCCTGTTGCTGTTGTCAGAGATCTATAATTTAATCTTTTACCTCAGGTTGTGCTCAAAGATGTGGTCATATGGTATGTAATCTTGTTACTCCACAGCTATGAAACAGCTGTGCTTTGCATCATTCTACTACAAAAACACAGACAAGTAGAGGGGGAGGGATTCTGACTGGGAACTGGTCCGCATCAATTAAAGAAATCAAATGAAATGAGTTATCTTTCATTTGTCTCTTTGGAAGTCTTGCCCTACAAGACCCTGAAAACAAGATTACAAGGTCCATCAAAAATATATTTCTTCAGCCATGTGATATCTATAACTTTTTATGAACAAGTTCTTGTTTCAGTTAGGCTGTGCTGGCACACAGGGACCACATTAGAGGAACTCACAACAAAGAAACAACTTTAAGTACAAATGGCAAAAGAGTATATTTTCAGAGGGGTAGCCATGTTAGTCTGTATACAGCAAAAACAACGAGAGTCCTGTAGCACTTTAAAGACTAACAAATTTAATTTCTGCAGGCATAAGCTTTCGTGGACTGCAACCCACTTTGTCAGATGCAAGAAATAGAAATCAGATAGGGGGCATATATATACATCCAAGGGTAAAGGAACAACAATGGGGAGGGTTAGGTGTTCGCAAAGTCCATTCAGTTAGAGTAGTTGAGGCCTATTCACAACCATTGATTAGAAGGTGAGAATGTGTGAACAGTGACAATTACTTCTTGTAATGAGATAACCATTCCAAGTCCCGATTCAGACCCAGTTTGATTGTGTCAAGTTTGCAGATGATTTCTAGCTCAGCAGTTTCTCTTTGAAGTCTGTTTTTGAAGTTTTTTTTGTAGAAGTATGGCAACTTTCAAGTCAGCTACAGAGTGTTCTGGGAGATTGAAGATTTTTCCGACTGGTTTATGGATGTTATTATTTTTTATGTCTGATTTGAGTTCATTTATTCTTTTGCGTAGTGACAGTCCAGTTTGGCCAATGTACATGGCAGAGGGGCATTGCTGGCAAATGATGGCATATATTACATTAGTAGATGTGCAGGTGAATGAGTCCCTTATGGTGTGGCTGATGTGGTTAGGATCAGTGATGGTGTCACTAGAGTTGATGGGTGGGCAGAGCTGGCAACAGGGTTTGTGGCAGGGGTAGGTACCTGGATTGGTCTTCTGGTAGGGTGTATGGTTGCTGGTGAGTATTTGCTTCAGGTTGGGGGGCTGTCTGTAAGCAAAGATAGGTCTGCCTCCTACAGCTTGAGCAAGTGAGGGATCATCTGCTAGGATAGGTTGTAGAGCAGTGGTTCTTAACCTTTCCAAACTACTGTACCCCTGAAGCCTGAGTCCCACCCCCACGGGGCTGAGGCATGTAACTTAGTTTCATGGCACCCCTGTGGCTCCAGGCAATTGCCTTTCTTGCCACCCCCAATACCAGCTCTGCACTTGCGACCCCTCTAAACCCCCAGGTTGAGAAACACTGTTGTAGAGCCTTAATGATGTGTTGGAGAGATTTTAGTTGGGGGCTGTAGGTGATGGCCAGTGGTGTTCTGTTGTTTTCTTTTTTGGGTTTGTCCTGTAATAGGACAATTGGCTCTGTCAATTTGTTTCTTCACCTCTCCAGGTGGGCATTGTAGTTCTAAGAATGTTTTATGGAGATCCTGTAGGTGTTTGTCTCTGTCTGAGGGATCAGAGCAAATCCGGTTGTATTTTAAGGCTTGGCTGTAGACAATGGATTGTGTAATGTGTCCAGGGTGGAAGCTGGAGGCATGAAGATATGTATTGCTGTCAGTTGGTTTTCGGTGTAGGGTGGTATTAATGTGACCATCCTTTATTTGTATTATAGTGTCCAGAAAGTGGATTTCTTGTGTATTCTCAGGCTAAGAGGTAATCAGCCTAACTGTGGGAGTTGTGGGGGGTGCTGCTGTTGATCATTTAGCTACTGGATCCTCCTACAGCATCGTGTTGGTAGAATTCTGTAGTATATTCTAAAGTATCGGCTTTACATTGGAATATTAGCACTTCATTGGTGATGTACTTGGTACCTTATTCATCACTGAAATACTTAATAGTCTATGATTAGAATTCTTCCAGAGATTCAGGGCTGTCTTCATTCTGATTAATTCTGTAATCATAGTTTATCTGGTAATTATAGGTCATTGTGTGACTATGTCCCATCCGCCACTGAGAAGGCAGTGTGATTTTTAAATCACTGTAGCTTGAGCAGCTAGTCACAGCAAGGGGTGATGTAGTACCCTGATTCAGTGTGGCATATAATTTGAATGTAAAATCATAGTGATTTTAACTAGGAGAAGGAGGATATATTTTAAAGACCACGTCACATATTGTACCATATGTTTTTCCACTCACAACACCACATGGGACGATGTGTCTCTTCATGATTAAACAAAAAAGTGACAATTGTTTCTCTTTCTTGCAGATCACCAGAAATTGGAAAGGGAAGCTAGGATCTGTCGCCTTTTGAAGCACCCTAATATTGGTAAGAACATTTAATCACTTTATATGGTGTGTGTCAGTGCAGAAATTGAAAGAGAAAATACAGACTGTGTTCATAGAGGTAGAAAGTTGGGGGAAATGAAAGGAAATATACAGCGGAGTTCCTTCTAAACTCATAATGCTCCCCTGAGAGGTGGTGTCTCGTAGATGATCTCACAGATCCATGCTGACTTCTTCTCCTTGAGCTGATGTTTTGTTTTTGTGACTTGTGTCCCTTCCTCTCCTCACTGTTGTGTCCCTGCATTCCAGCACTCTCAGCACTCTCAGCATGATTTTTGTCTCATGCTTAGTAATGCCTCCTCCCTGTTAATAGCAATGACAAAATGTGAAAAACAAAACATACAAACAAACAAAATTCAAAAACCGCAACTCGAAATGGAGATTGGAATTACTCAAACATCTCTCTAAAAATTTCAGACACTTTGTGTTTTCACCTGAGAGCTCAAAACACTGTGTCTCAGCCAAAAAACAGGAAGCTCAAAGACACTGAGGGAGACAGGAGAAACCTTGCAAGTCCCTTGAACATTTTCAAACCTTTTAAAAGTTTTGGTTACATATGTTTTGTTGCTTCTTTACCGTTCCCAAACCAGTTTGCCCATCCCTTGCTATATATAGTAAAGCAATGTTGAAGCACATTTGTTTACTCATACCAAGGAAGATGATTAAGAAGAAAATGTAAACAGTAATTACTATGAAATGGGAAGAGCTAAAATCCACAAAGGACTGTTGAAATATATCACTGCATGTGATTAAATTCCTTTGTTCCATTGACTAGTTTGAACTAATATTATTATTGTATGCAGTCTAGCTGTTCTATTAGGGTTATTATAGTGAGGAAACGTACAGCTTGAAAACACAGAAGGGGTTGTAGTTGTTGAGGAGACATTACTGGTGTTCAGTAAGACGGCACAGAGGAAATTCCATACTGTGCAACCTACTCTGAAATAGATAATTCAGTCAATGAATCACACAATAGAATATACTTTTTCTTCTAATTGGCGGTTCAGTTTCAGAAAGAATATCAGGGTTCTGAATCTTATGAGAGAGGCTGTTTGTTTTCATGCTGTAGAATCTCTATGAACACTATCAAGTCACTGAAATTTATCTACTCCCCCTTCCCTGTTATAGAACATTCTGCTGAAAGTGTGTGCCTGCTAGAGAACCACTTTTATATCTATCCTAAAAGCTCTCAAGTATATAAGTACCTTGTTTGTATAGTTAGTGAAGAAGTTTGCTTTTATGTTTAGTCTATCTTGGAGTAAGATCGTAGAGGTAGTTTCAAGAGTGGAAAAAAATTCTGTAAATTTACAAAGGCTCTGATTTTCAGTGAAGACCCATGCAATCTATCTGGGAGTCGATTCAAGAAAACCACCTTCTCAAAAGGCGTAGCACTGCATCGACAGGAACGCATTCCCGTCAGTGCAGGGTAGTGGAGAATAGGATTTAGTAAGTTGACGTGAGTTACGCAAGCTACTATACGTAGCTTGTGTAACTCCCGTTGATTGCTGCCAAGTTTCCTGGTAATTTGTAAGCCTAACTGACTTTCATTGGGGTCTGGGTTCCTTACTCCCTTAGGTGCTTTTGAAAATCCCATTCAAAGTTGTAATGTGAATGTGACAAACAGAAACTGTAAAATTGCAGAAGTTTCACTTACATTTATGCAAGTTTGCTGCCAATCTTACTTTAGGGCTTCTTATTGGGATTTCCAAACATTTCCAAAAGTGCTCAGTGTTAGCCTTCTTCTGCTGTAATTGCAGTTAATGGCAAAACTTTAGTGGAAGCAGAGTTAGGTCAGTGCTGAATACTTTTGAAAATTCCACACTTGAATTGGTTGCATGATCTTGTAAATTAGACTAGACTTATGTCACTAGTATATAACTTAAGCTGCATCATGTTTAGAATGTAAAAGATACATTAAAAAGGTATAACGACATATACTGTATGTATGTTAGACTGAATATTTTAGTTTAAAAGGAAAACTATTGCCTTATATACTTATAAAAATAAATTTTAATGGAAAACAGTACCTTCAGGTTATAGCTTTGGACATTACAGCATACTACCAGTTAAGTTCTCTTTATACACAGTATACAAATTCAGTTTAAACACTTTTATTTCTAAAATTCTCTCTTGATCAGCATGAATATGTGATAGTCTCACAGGAAAATTTAATTTCTGAACATGTTTACAGAGCTTATTTTTAGCAAGTTTTGTTATAACTATGAAATATGGTAATAGTGTGTTAAAATGTACGTATGCCAAGGGGTATATTGATGAGTATGAATACATTCTTTTTTTATGAGCGCAAGCCCATTTAATCTGTGAAGGACTACAGATATATAAAATCTGTGTTTTCTTCTGCACTTCATTTTTCTCTGTGAATGATGTACAGCTCATGAAGTGATTATAGCCTAGAAAATAATGGAGAATAAAATGTCATTGCTACAGTAAAAATATAAATTAAGGTGCTGAAATGGTTCTTGAAAATGCAATCTGCAGAGAAAAACAAACATCTATTATAATTTATTATTTTCTTTCTCATACGACTACAGACTTTTTTTTTAACTTAGCTTGAGGTTGGTTTTTCATAACTTGCAGTTTTTCTGTGAGTTAGTGTATGTCTCTATCTTTCCTTACTTAGAATTAAATCATCCTCTCTCTTTCCTTTCAGCCATGGGTAGGTGAGTAGTCTGGTTTCATAGCATCGAAACTTAACAACTTCAAGAAACAGTTCAGAACAAAAATTGCTTTATTTTTTAAAGTTGCTTTTGACTGTTCTTATTGGACAGTAACTGAAGTGCCCCTTTTTATTGTTTATAGTTCATTTGATTAAATTCCTCTTCTGAATTTGAACTTTTTATCATAAATGTCAACTTTTGATTTGATTATTTTTCAAACCCCAAACCGTTCTTAATTGCCTTTCATGATTTTTTTTTATATAATCAGATCCAAACAGCAGGGTGTTGATAAAGCAACTTTTAAAATTCCAGCCTAGAAATACATTCTTCATATTTTTTAATAGAAACAAATGATATTTCCATTAAAAGAGGACTGATGCAGGCCATTGGCAACATACAAGAGAGCATTTATTTTTTGGCTTATGTCTTGGCACAAAAAATAATTACTGGTATCGAATTTTTGTAGGAGCATTTAATTATCCTACACTACACTTCCAAGCAGATGTCCATCAGGAAGCTGGACAAGTCTATTAATTGATTTAAATTCTGTTACATTAGACAAGTGTCTAGAATTAAACTTCTTCCTAATTAATTGAAATATGTGGTTTTGGTTTCTTGAAAATGTACGTTTCTGTATGCCATAACACTGGCTTTCGTGGTGTGACATAGACCTTAGTTGTTAGGTCTGTGGTGTATTCCTGCCAGCCATCTCCCCTGCCTCTATAAGAGGTTGTTCATATAAGTACCTCCTCTGGACTACATGTGAGCTCACCACTGCTGCAGACATTCTAATCTATTCGTTGCACAGCTAGCAGTATCTGTTCTTCTTCAAGTGCTGGTCCCTGTGTGTAGGCATGCGCACCAAGCATCTGGAGCTGGAGAATTTTGAAAGCAGTGTCTGTTGGTCCACTCATGCACCCTCAGTCTTCTGGTGCATCTGACCAAGGAGATAAAGGGTGGGTAGGACTGACCACCTCTTCAGTTCCTTCTTGCTGCCTCAAGTCTAGGTCGGAACATCCAGTGTCCAAAGCTTCATCCTTTATTCCTTTATCTATAAATAGTTTTAGAACTATCATGTACAGATGATGTATAGAGCATCTTTTCTAATAGTAGGAAGGATTGCACTAGAAAATGTTATTTTGCCAGGTGGACACTTTTCTGTATGGGTGAATCAAAGATTTATACCCTCAGAAGCTGCGGCTGTTCCTCTTATTTTGGATTATATTCTTTCCCTAAAGACAGTAATTTTGTCCATCAGCTCATTATGGGTCCACTTGGCAGCAATTAGTGCACCGTCACAGGGTTAATCTGTCTTCAAACACTCACTGACTAACAGGTTCTGGAAAGGCCAAATCACAACCTTTCTGCCAATAAAAAAGCCAGCTCCTCAATGGGTACTCACTATGCCTCCCTGGAGCCATTAGCTTGCTCAATATCTCTCCTATCCATGAAAGTTGCATTCCTGGTAGCCATCACCTTAGCCAGGAGGGTTGGGGAGCATGGAGCACTGATGGCAGATCTTCCTTACAGTATATTCCATAGGGACAAAGTTTCATTATGTTTGTACCTTAAATTCACTTCCATATTCCATATCACTTCCATATTAATTTGAGTTTCACAAACCAGTCAATTCATTTACCTGTGTTCTTTCTAAAATCTCACATATCCTCAAAAGAAAGGAGTTTCTATTCCCTCCATGTGCAGCGAGCTTTGGCCTTTTACTTGCAGAGAACAAAACCAATAAGAAAGTCTCCCAGGTTATTTGTTGCCATCGTGGAAAGAGTTCAGGGTCAGGCTATATCCTCTCAAAGAATCTGAAAATGGATTTGGGGCTGTATTTTGCTCTTCTGTCAACTGTCTGATCTTCCTCCCTCTCATGGGGTAAGGGCTTATTCCTCAAGAGGTCAAGCTACATATATGGCATCACTTCAAGAAGTGCCTCAACTTGATGTTGGCAAAGCAACTACATGGAGTTCTGTCTAGATGCTTGCAAGGCATTATGCTTTAGCTCAGGACCACGCCGCTGATGCGTTCTTTGGAATGGCGTTCTTTCATTTGGCTCTGCTACCTGCATTCTCATACCCTCCTACTTGAGCACTGCTTGTCAGTCACCTACAGTGGAATATATATAGGGACCAGATCTCAAAGAAGAGAAAGTTACTGACCTTAAAGTAACTGAAAGTTCTTTGAGATATGGAGTCCCTATGTATGTTCTGCTACCTGCCCTCCTTCCCCTCTCTTCTTGGAGGATTTACACAGCCTACTTGTAGCTACTTACTGTAGATACTTTTAATTTCAGAAACCCTTTTCAGAACATTTTTCTCTTTCTATCTTCTGCGAAGTTTTTTCTTTCTGTAGAGCCAGAGTAAAATTGTATTTCTGTAGTCACTGATTTCAAACGTAAAATAGACTAATCCATAGTCTCCAGACCGTGAAGGAGAATCTACATAACTATCTTGAAGAGCCTACTGCAGTTGTGTAAGATCAGTAGACTATGAAAGCTGTTGCAGTTCACTTGTAATTTGATTTATTGTCTTGTTTACTTGGTATATGCTCTTAAAAAAAACAAAATAAACCCCTCATACTGCCAATTGTACTGCAGATTTGAGAATGATAAAAATAAGTTAGTCTAATATTAATTGCATACTTTTTTAATACAAAAGAAATAAATCTTTAGTTTTGAAACCTTATATAAGTTTTATTTGAAAACGGTTCATAGTGAATCTGTGACCACATGTTATACACATGCGTAGACATCATGGCTCCTAGCTAAACCACAAACATGCAGTTTTCCTCTGGACCTTTTCCTCCAAAAACACAGGTCTCTAATACTCAAACTAAAAGGAGATTTTTTCTTTCAGCTCATTTGGTGTAATGGCTTATGTTTTTAGAGCAGAAGTTCCTGAGTACTATTCTCTTTACTGCAGATAGAGAATTAAGTTGATTAATTTGATGTCTGTATGTCTCAATGTCAGATTGGTGCCCAACTGTTGAAGTGAAATGTTATGTGCGTCACGTGTTCTCCATTGAGGTGGAGGACAAGCAGTGCCTAGCTAGCTAGCATGGATGTATGTGAGTGCTATCTGCTTGGATAGAATTGGTGCAGGTCACATATTTGTGACTAAGCTGCCTTCTAGAAGCTATCCCACAAAAATAGAAGCCGCAGTACTGTTTTAAAGATAATGAAGAGTCTCTTTTGTCTCAAATAGTAGAGAAGACCTCTGCTTTTCGGATAAGAAAGCTCTGAGTTCTATTAACTATAAAGTTTTAGTGTGGTTTGCTGAGTATTGTGGTATCTGTATGTATCATTTCATCATTTGTGTATATTTTATATTATCTTTCAGCGGCCCTTCTGAAAACAGTGCAGGCCCAAAAAACCTAGTGAGAAGGAATTCCAGGTGCTGCTTTACCTGCATGGAATCTTTGTTGAGAAAATCTTGCCTTCTGCATGCAGTGGGAACGATAGTTAGATTGCTTATAAAATGGCTAAGATTTACTTTAATGAACAGATCATTAATGACACTCATGTTGAATTCAGAAGATACAGGTTATGGCAAGGTATTATTTGTGTGCTAAGAATTACAAATTTGAAAAATAAATTTCTTACATCAGTCATTTTCATGATAGATATCTCTGTATAAGCTGCTGCAGACAAGGCAAATTTTGCATGCTTTCTTGCAGATAAAATATACTTTCCTTAAAATATGCAGAATGGCCTTCTTACAATAACTGGCCATGAGCAACTATATCATTTTTGAGGTGTTTTAGTTAGCACAATCCTCTTTTGCTAACCAGTGGAAGAAGAGGTGGAAACAGTAAAATACAGAGTCTTGACTACAGCTGTAGCATCCTGGAATGCTTTTCTTTGTTTGACAGTGGTAAATGTTATGATAAAATATTGTGACATTAATTCTTACTGGAAGTGTAATTTAACCAGAATTTTTAAACAGAATGCCTGGCATCTCTGAATGTACTTTCAAATTGATTCACAAATGGCTTTTTTTTTTTTTTTTTTGGAAGTGTACAGCCTTGTGAACTAACTTGATTTCAGTTTGTGCCATGCACATAACTCCCTTTTGCTCTTCCTTTTTATTATTAATATTAACCTTTGAATTAGGTTTTCTGTCCCTCAGAGTACACATTTCATAAGAGGAATTCATGGGGGACTTTAGTGCATTTGGGAGTCAGCATATGAAATGGTGGCTACTGGATATAAAAAAGAAATGAACGCAGAAATTAGTGAATGAAAGAGTGTTTTTACTGCTTTGAAAATGGAAAAAATAGTTTGGAAGGGAACATTTCCCCCTGCCATATTTCTTTCTCCCCGCCTCAAAAGGCGAGGAAATCGCTTTTATACAAGTCACTTCAAAATAAAATGAAGTGGAGCTTATATTTTGGTTTCTTGAAGGATTTTTGTTTTGCACTCTTAGATTTGCATTAGAATCTAGCATAAGCAAAATAATCTAACTCTTTTATCTTCAGCTCTGCTATATTCTAGGCTTTTGAGCACAAGCCTCCCAATGCCACATAATTGTTGGTAGCAATTTTCTGCATACATAACACATACTTTAGTGGTAATTTTATCTCCATCAAACACAGTAAATTATAAGCTTCTGCCTTTTTCTTATTTTGAAAAGCTAATCACTCTCATTTGAGGGCAATTGGGTTCAGGGACAGAACTACTGGGAGAAGTTTCATTTCTGTATTTGACAAATGGCCCTGAGACACACAGCGGTTCTTGAGTACGGTAGAGTTGACCACATGTCAGAACATTGGGATTTGGTTTAACAATCACGGACAGCTGTAGAGGCATGAATGTCAGTATTGGCCACTTGACAACACTTAATAATTCTGTGCTGCAGCTATTATCCTACAGCTCTGATAGTACAGAGAAGCATCTAGAAATACTGGTAGTTTTCAGTAGGAATCACCCTTCTCCAGTAACATCTGCTCAAAACAGCCAGTATTTCTAGATTCCATTCAAAAAAAGGAAAGTTGTGGAACCTTACTCTGGAAGTGTTTCCTCCATCATCGGCTGGCTAGTTTCAAATGACTGGTTTATTGGGTGATACTAATGGGCCAGTTGTCCTGTGTCTCTGTTCAGGGCTGTTGATTTAATGCTGTAAACCATGATGCTTTATACAAGCAAACAGAGAGATAGGTAGTACATTTTATGTGAAGTCTCTCTTGAGACCGATACATTGGGGTTTCTTAATTAAAAATAAACAAAGGTGAATTATTTACTGCATAAATAAATGAATTTTTACTGCTTGTAAAAATTTCCAGATGGGACAGCTCTGGAGACTGAAGTTCTTTATTTATACATAAGTAACTATACAGGCAGTGGTAGTACAAGCTTTCCCCCAGTGGCCTGCCTTTGTGCCCTGGGCCTTCTTCTAGATGGACCACCTGAGAGGAGAGAAAACATAGTACAGTTACCATGCCCACTCAGTCTGTGACAAATGTGGTGGTGTTTTTTGTGATGTGGACACCTGTCCACTGGAAACGGCAATAGATTTAAAAAAAAAAAAAAAAAAAAGTCACCAAGTAGCAGTTGGATTTTGAAGACCTTCTTTATCCAAGTCTGCATTCACCAACCAGCAGCCATCCTCACTTACACACGGCTGGAACCCGATCCCAAACCAACTCTGAAGCAATACAATCTTTCTCATTCAGTATAGTAAGTGCTCACATTTCTGTACTTTCTGTGGCAATGTTTTTGTGTAGCTGAGCTTGTTTCATATACCGGATACTGGATAGTAATATGAAAGGACTCCATGCTTGTAAAACTAAACTGGCTGATGGACCGTTTTGGTAGTTTCACAGGCTGCACGTGGGGGTCTGTTTCTCACTTCACCTTGCCCTTTAGCAGTCCCTCTCCTTGCAGCATGTCTTTACATACATTAGAATGCAGGACAGGGTTCACAGTGACTGTTCTCCCTCCTCTTTCATGTTGAGGACATTGTGGTGTTTTAGTGTGATTCTATTGCAGTGTGATTCTATTCCATCCACATTCCAGCTGGGAATCAACTGTTTATCAATCCAAGAGTATAATTACAAATCTGGCAGTTGAATCACTGGCAATCTTCTGCAGTGCATGAATATTTTGGGTCTTTGGATCTGCCAAAGTGCCATTGCAGATACCCTTCCCTTCATTGAAAGGTTCTACGTCCTGAGTCCTTGCATGTAGTGCTGCTTTTTTCTTCCTGGGGAAGCTATGCATTGGGACATAAAGTTGTTCTGTCCCGTGCTGCCTGTTTGCCCTGTTTCTGAGTGCTGCTTTATTTGCCTGTTAATCATACTCTCTTCCTTGTTGTATGTGTCACTAGACTGACCACTGCCACTATGTTTCAGGTACTACATCTGTAGAGCCCTGCAGATCCGCAGATATCTACCTTATATCTGCGGATATCCACATCCCTGGAATGCAGATGCGATGCGGAGATCTGCAGACCATTTTTTGCGGATCTCCGATTGGATGGTCACGGAGGTCATGGATTGACCTTCCGGGACCTCTGTGACTTCTGGGGCAGGACTGGAGCAGCTGCCAGCCCCAGGCGCCAGAACAGCTGAGCAGTTGATAGGCAACAGCTGGGGCTGATCAGCTGTGCTGTTCTGGGTAGGGCTGATCAGCTGTTAGGCAGGGGGCGGGGCTGAACAGTTGTTCAGCTCTTTGGGGCAAGGGGCTCAACAGCTGATGGGAGGCGGCTGGCTGCAAACAGCTGACTGGCAGTGCAGATGGATATACATCTGAAAGAGGGAGGAGGTGGGATTGAAGTTTATTCTTGTGGATGTGGAACAGATGCAGATCCACATATTTCTGTCCATGTAGGGCTATACACATCTGGGTAATAACACAAAAGGACTCTGTTTCTGAAACTAAACTGGCTCTTAATAAATAGAACTGTTTACAGAGATTCTGCAGCTGTGGCTAGAATTTAGGCTTTGTGCCTGCAGACTGGTTTCCTGGCCCCCACAATGAAGAGAAGTTAAAATATGATGACAACTTTTCAGCCCAAACCTACAGTTTGCCATCTATTAGATTAATATGCCTTTCCTGCCCCCATTAAAATAAACTTCTCCCATCCCTTGAAATTCTCGTTCATTTGTACAGTGCCATGCCATAAAAATCAAGTCAACAATAGTTGTCATTGGTTCTGGACACTGGTGGCAGAGAATTTTTGTGATAATTCATGCTGGCTCAGGAACTTGCACAGATGGTTCGGAGTCCCAGCCCAATGGGCAGTGTAGAATGAAACCATTATGGAAATATTCCAGCTGACTGCAGTACTTCATAACCCTCAATTTTATGCTGAAAATTCCTGCTGTTTAGAAGTCATTTTGATTGATTCTAGAGCATTTGGTTAGATAGGTTAATGAAAAATTTTTGTTCACTATTTTTGACATTGTTATATGGAACTTGGCTGCATAGTACTGATAACTGAAAGTAGGAGACGAAATATAGTCTCAAAACGTTCAGACAGTCAGTCTTCTATCTTCAAAGATGTACAGAATATATGCCTAAGATTCTAAGAAATATCATACCGTAATGGACTGTGAAATAAGCCAATTTTTTTGCAGGTATTGTTTATTGGCTAAAAGCCGCCCTGGTCACTAAAGGAAAAGGGGAGCAGAGATTCTACAGTTCATTCCCTACAAAAGAACTCTTGCTGGGTAGGACAACTAACTGTGGAGATCATGTGCTAGTTAAAGAGTTAGCTAGAACCACCTCCTTATACGGTTCTGACTGCTGTGGAGAGATCTTGTCCTGCAGCTTATATTGAGGAAAGAGGCTCTCTCTTTCTCTATGCTTTCCCCTCTTGTTGTGTACTAAAGCCACACAGAGCAGGATTCTAAAAGCCCTCTGTTTTACACTATTTTTGGTGGTTTCAAAATAAAAATCATTATGAGGTTTCATATTTTAATATACAAACAAAGTTTTTGAACCTATTTACACCCACACTTCATATGTTTGGAAGGGTTTTTTTGAGCAGCCACAAATACATATTATCATTAATTGACTGCAAGCACTGGAAGCCATCCTAAATGACAGCCAGATTGGCCGTGTGTACACACAGTAGATGACAATTCTTGCCCCCCAAAGACTTGACAATGTAATCCGCTAATAGAGATTGACACACACACACACAGCCTTGAAGTGAGAAAAGCTTTGAGTCCTAAATACACATTTTGAATGAAAAAGAACCTTTGAATTTAAAGTTTATGCTAGACTTCAACACCTCCAAGGCACCCCTTATAAAGAATAAATACAGTTTGTTTTGAGGGAAGTATAGGGGATTTTTTAAGACATGCACATACCTGAAATTAGTATCCGGAGAAATATGGATTGCAAGGACCTTTGTGTAATGGGATATATATAGTCTGAAATTGCTATCTCTTATAGAGTATAAACTAAGACAATAACTACAGCATATTTTTGTGTTTAGGGTCTGAACTTTTGCTCATATGAGCTAACTTTTTGCAGTATCAGGCCCCTAGTCTCTGAACAGTCACATTTTAAAATCAGCAGGCATTATATTCTGGAAGACAATTCTATCTACTAAAAGTAATTATTTTTCCAGCTCCATTATTTATTTAGACTACAGTAGTGACTGCATTGCCCAGTCATTGATTAGGGCCCCATTGGATTAGGTGCTGTACAAACACAAAAAAAAGACAGTTCCTGCCTGGAAGAATTTATAATGTAAGTATAAAATGATATACCTGTATTAGGAATTGTGCATTCTAGAGTATGAGGTTTTTGTGAGATCACAGGTTACTTTGGATGTGAGTACAAAAGCCAAGAACCTTCAGATTCCAGGAAATGTAGCTGTCTCATAACAACCACAGTCTCTGATGGTGTGTTTTTTCACTTTGAAAGTGATACACATTGTCTTTGAGTGAAAATTTAGAAAGGCTAATTAGTTCTGAGTTGTGGTGTTGTCCTACAGTCATATGGACTGGAACTTGACTAATCAGGTGAGTAATTGTTCATCGGCATGAGTAAGGGGGTTCATAATCTTGTTCTGAAAAAAAAAGTTGTCAAAACATAGACTATAGATAAGGCTATGACAGTATAGCCAACTCATAATTTTATTGTGAATCTCATGCTTTTTGGAGCCATTCAAGTCAAGATATTTAAGGGAGAATCTCAGCTTCAGTTTTCGAAAACTGCTAAGTTTCTAGCCTGTGTTGTTGTAGAAGAAAGATTGAAAACTTGATCCAAGTGAATTTCCAGGCTTAAAAAACAAACAAACAAAAACAGAAAGTAAATAAAAAGAAGCCAGTGTTGTTTAAGATCTCTTGACTTTTGAATGTTTGAGAGTGAAAATACTGTGGTGAAATCCAAGAAGGAAAATCATAGATTCAGATCTAGGTCCCAGTACAGCAACGTGTTCAAATATATGCCTGTCTATAAGCATGTGAATAATCCCACTGTGTTTCAAATTAGCGATGTATTTAAATACTTTGCTGAACTGGGCCCTAATAATCTGAAAGAATTATAGTTGTCTGTGTAACAATTTTAATCCCTCCCTTATCCAAACAAGGAAACTTATATTTAAAAAAAATCCAACATGGTGTTTCTTGTCAATATTGAGATGAGCTGATTTACCCCTTGGAAGACCTCTGTGTACCCCCAGGTGTACACGTACTCCTGGTTGAGAACCATGGCTATAATCTAATGTAGGTGTTTTATGACAATAAAACTTACTGTGGTATTTAGTCAGAAATGTATAGTTGTATTAGTATTGTCAAAGCACACGGTAGTATTTACAAATTTACTGATTACTGCAGTACAAGTACTATAATTTTTCTATGGTCCACTGTGTTACGTACTATTCAAGTTTATATTACAATATTTATTATAGTTTCTGTGGTACCCCTAGTAACATAAGGCAGTGTAATTCATATTATATAGTATCTATGCATGTGCCCTTAAAAACTTAGATGTCACAATGATAAGGCACCTTAGGAATAGATAAATACCATGATAGGCAGAAAAATGCTATGATTTTACTCTAGGTTGCACAATGAAATTTCTAAAGGTAATTATACTATATGTTATAGTACCTGCTTTAATCAATATTTTAATTTTATATTATTTTATAGAATCATAGGATTAGAAGGAACCATGAGAATCATCTAGTCTAACCATCTGCCAAGAAATCATCCAAGATAGATGGCTATCCGTCCTCTTTTTGAAAACCTCCAGTTTACTATTATTTATTAGAACTATTTGTTAGCAAGGATTGCAGATTATTGGAGGGTTCATATTGAGTTGATATCTCTGGTCATTTTTCTGTTTGGTTGGGTTTTTCCCCCTATTTTCTTAATATTGTATTACTGAGGGACAGAGAAGGTCAAGTGACTTGCTGAAGGTCACACAGTAAGACTTTGGCAGAGTTGTGAATTGATTTCTGATGTCCTGAGTCCTTTTGCAGAGTTGTCTCCTTTAGACTATCCATCCTATCTCTGAAGGTTGTAAAATGAATGCAGCAGAATGATACGCATGATCTATATTGGGAGCCAGTGATCTTAAAATATGTTAGATTCCTGGTATAACTAAATAAATGTTATTACTTTTTGTAATCTTCCTGCCTAGACCAGCGAGGGACTTGCCCAGACATGCCTTAGGAATTCTTAGTGGGAGTTGTTAAATTGGCTATAATGCTGTAATATATTGGCACAGTACATTTTACTGTAGCGCATCTTGTGAAAATAGTGAAGTCTTAGGACTTGTCTGCATACAAAATTGCATCGGTTTATCTAAAGGTGTGACTTTATAAGGATTTTGTTAAGCCAGTACAAAAAGCTATGTGGACGCTTATTTCTCTTTAAGCCAGGCTTACATTAATTTAGTTTAAGTTGATATGGAATTTGTTTAAGATAAACTGAAATATAAGACATTCTTAAATTGAAATTTGTGTGTACAATTGCACTGACTTAACAGAGGCAACTTGCTTAAGTAGACACGGCCTGAGTAATATGAAATCTCTCTACAACACTGCAGTTAAATTGAATCTTTACCGAGAAGTGAGAAAAAGATAAAATTATCAGTATTTGTCAAATACAGACTAACATCATTCAGCTGTATATTTTTAAAAAATTCTAGGTGAAATATTTTCTCCTCTGATTTTATTTTCATTCCAAAGTTTCTCATTTTAGAAATCTTACACATTTATTGAGTGCTTTTGTGTGATGATGATTGAATAGGCAAGTCCTATAATGTGATGTGATCTTTTTTTTTCTTAACCTGAAGTAGAGTATTAGTATTTTTAAACTGGAAATTACTGGAATGTAGAGACCTATCCTCTGCATCATTTCTTGTTCTAAGATATACTTTATGCAATATCTCTCTAAGAAAAGAACTGAATGGAAAGGGAAATAACAGAATTAATCATTTTCTGCTATTCATAAGTATGGAAATTTACAAGGCCAGTTTACCTCTGTCTCTTCTTTCGAGTAATCCCCAGGAAGTGGTTGCTTCCAACTCAACTTTACAATGGGGAGATTCTGCAGTCTGAGTGCTATTAGACTAAGCTCACAAACCACATGGGGCTGGCAGGACCCTGTGGTGCAGAGGGCAGGGTGCACCTATTTGTCATCTCTCTGCAGAGATAGGGGATGGGAATTCCCCAAGACAACTAGCCGTTCTTTCTTAAAACAAATTATTTAATTTAAAGATGCAAAAGTATAAGCCAAAATGATTAAACTTATTGTGTCTCATCTGAGCTTTAGACTTAACTGTAAATTAAGCTAGATAAGGCTATTTTGTTTTATGCTGCAGAAAACGATGACCAAACTCTACATTCTGACACAGGCAATAGCCTTCTGTGACCTCTTTGGTCCTACCAGTCAGCCTGTCATGCTGGTTAGCTGTAGACTGCCCCCACTCACCTGGGAGAGCATGACAGTCACATGTTAGAGTGTCTCTCTCTCTGTGTTCCTTAAGAAGTCGCAACCTCCTTGTTGGTTTAATTCCTTTAAGATAATGGCTTTATTAATATATTGCCTTATACCTCAAACCAACTCAAGCAACTCTAGAGAAATTCCACTCTGGGGCCTTGTCTTCACTTACCTCGGAGATTCGACGGCAGTCATCCGGGGTTACACAAGCTACACAAAAAACGTGTGTAACTCCCATCGACTTCTCTGCTTCTGTTCTGAGCACTGTCTTCACTGCACTGCGCCACGTGAGACAGTGGTCTTAATATGATGATTTCTGGATTGCCTAACCGGGTCTTCACTGACCGCTCAGTTGATCCAGAGAAGTCGATCTGACAGTGGCGAATTTGCCACCATCAGTGAAGACATAGCCTTTGCACCAAAGGTGATTGATGCTAGTGGTGGGTGTTCCATAGTTTGATTGAAAACTCCCACCATTGCTGAAATTGCCACATGTATTTACAAGTGATACTACAAAGTAAAAATTACAGACAGACTATAAAAGTACACTAATTTAGTGTGATGGGTGACAGACAAAGAAACACATCTATAGAGTAGAAAAGTGCAACTGAAAGAACAGAATGATTCAGGCTGAATCTGAGTTTTAGGAGTTCATATTTAGCTCCTGACTTTGGAGTTAGATGTTGTCATACCTTGTGTGGGCAAGGTTTTCCTTATAAAATAGCTTTCCCTTTACCAAGAGTCCTCAAATACAATTTTAGAAACTAAACATATAAATCCTAGTTCTGTCACAATGTATACTTCAGCAGGGTTGTTATTCAAGATCATGTATATTTTCTCAGTCATGCTTGATTGTATATTAGTCTCTTTCAATACTAAAAACAATGTTTTGAATATTAATTTTACTTACATTTGCTGTCTCAAATTTAGAAGTAGAAACACAAATCCTGAATGATTCAGCCTGAATCATTCTGTTCTTTCAGTTGCACTTTTCTACTCTATAGATGTGTTTCTTTGTCTGTCACCCATCACACTAAATTAGTGTACTTTTATAGTCTGTCTGTAATTTTTACTTTGTAGTATCACTTGTAAATACATGTGGCAATTTCAGCAATGGTGGGAGATTTCAAAATCCTTGGCTGGATTTAAAGTTTGGATGGTATTTTAATTTGATGGTCTGGACTCTAAAGTGAAATTTTGGTTAAGAATATCAGATACTGTGGTGGCTAGAGCAAATAGAGCCCTTAATAGTAAAGGACAGAATACCTGGAAACTAGTGAACTTGCTTTTCTTCTTCGAGTGCTGGTCCCTATGTGGATTACAAATGTGGGTGCACATGTGTACCATGCACTGGAGCCAGAATGTTCATAGCAGTGTGTGCGGTGTGCATTGTGCGTTGGCTGTGTGGTGTGTCTCAGGTCTTATGAGGCTGTGCAGCTTGACACCTCTCCAGTTCCCTCTTACCGCAGCATGGCCAGAGTTGGGACCCTCTTCATCTTTCCATATTGCTGGTTTTCTTAGCATTATTGTATATAGTTTTTACACACTTAAACGTAGTTTTTAGTAGTTAGAAGTTAGCAGTTATTAAGTTAGGCATTTAGTAGTAGTTGTCCATTTACCCCGTGCAGGGTGTCCTACATGTGTAGGGTGTCTGTGCCTCAACAAGCTGGCTTTAAAAGCCATGTGTCATGAAAACACTCATGGAGGAAGCAGTGTGCCTGTGTGTGCACTTGGCTGGCATGCTGGCAGATTACCGGAGCATTTGGCCTCACTGCTGGTGAGGGCTTCGCCGGCTCTGCCCAGACCAGCATCCTCAGCTGCGGTGCCACTGGTGGTACCATCAAAGCATCACAGTGCTCATAAGAAGCACATGCGTGGGCACAAGGGCGGCTCCCTGAAAGGGACCGCCTCATAACGCAGTGTCGTCACCCCAAGCCACACCAGGTCAGGGATGAGAAATCGTGCAATGATTTGGCTGCTCCTTCATCCAAGAAGTCTCAGATGGAGCACAAGTCCAAACACTGTCGAGACCAACTGGCGTCATCCTCGACTTCGGTTGTGGAACCGCTGCCTCAACACCACACACACACACACACACACACACACACACCCTCCCCCCTGGCTCCATCCACACTATTGGGAATCCCATGCCCGGTGCCGCACACACCTGGCCAGCTATCTCCTCTGTCACCTACGGCTGAGCTCCTTCTTCCATATGCCAGTTTGCCACTACATCCTGGATCACCAGCCCTCTATCACCAGCAGATGAACCACTCCTGTTGAGCCGCCGCCCCAGGCTGCTCTTCTTTTGCACCATTGAAGCAGCAAGCGAGCATGTCTTTGCAGAGCTGCTCTGCACTGGCTCCAGCCATCCAAACAGCACTGCCATTTTAAGACCAGCCTTCCAGCTCAGAGTGATCTTTAGAACAGGAGCTTGCCTTTTCACCGGCACGTTGCTACCGTCCAGAACAGCGACGCCTGCCCTACACACTAGTGTATGGACCTCCCACCTATGGATGGTTCCGGTAACATTGTGGTTCACCGACTCTGGCAGATCCATATACTTGGACCTGTGGCACCAATGGAACCCGTATCGTGGCCACTTCATCACCTCCCTTCTCTAGTTTATATGGCTGATCCCTCAGTTTACAAGGAACCCCGAGATGCCGCACCGTTGGCACCACCAGAACAAATGAAGCCACCAATCCTCACAGAAGTGTCTTCCTCCCCAGGCACTTATCCCGCCTTCCTTTTCTCCCCCAGACAAACATGGTCAATACCAAGTCCGGCTCCAGAGCATGGCGAGGGACCTTAACCTACCGGCGGAGGATATAAAGGACCTCCAGGATGAATTCCTGGACATCCTGCAGCCAGTGGGACCCTCGCACATTGCTCTTCCCATACACAGTGTGCTTCTTCGACCAGCTCGGGCAGTCTGGCATGCCCCTGCATCATGTGCACCTATATCAAGGCTGGAACGCAGATACTTTTCCTTGCAAAAGATACAGCTTACACACCCATCACCCAATTCGTTAGTGGTCCAGGCATCAACAGAGCATGCTAGACAACAGCACTTTAAGTCCACCCCTCCGCCAGTGGATGGGTTTTCCATCTTTAGCCACCCTGCCTTGACATGTTTCCTCCGTGGTCTCCAGAACAGATTCCCATTAGTCCAACCCCCGCCACCTCCCCTGTAACCTGAATCTCGTCCTTTCAATACTCACCAAGCCGTCCTTCGAACCACTGGCTAGTTGCTTCCTCACCCATCTCTCCATGAAGGTAATATTCTTGGTGGCAATCACATCTGTCCGACGGTTATAGCGATGATAGCTGACCTGCCCTTCATGGTCTTCCATAAAAGCAAGGTGTCTTTACGACTCCATCCTAAATTCCTACCTAAGGTAATCTCTCTGTTTCATCTCAACCAATCCATTCATCTCCCAATCTTCTATTCAAAACTGCACACTCTGTACTCCCTGGACGTCCATCGCACATTGGCTTTCTACCTCCAGTGCATTCACGATTTCCGTACTTTGTCCTAGCTTTTCATCACCATTGCAGAATGTTGGAGGGCCCTTTACCTGTGTGTCTCTCCAAGTGGATCTCTCGTTGCACTGAGGAGTGTTACTCCCTTTCTCAAGTCTCTCTGCCGCCTAGCATCACTGCCCATCCTCACTCCCCATGGGCATGAGCGATCATGTCCACCTTCTTCACAGATGTTCCGTGGCAAGACATTTGTAAAGCGGCCACATGGCCCTCTATCCTCCCCTTCACCACTCACTATGCCATAACCCCATCGGTAGCAGTGGACACGGCTTTTGGGGCCGTGCAGTCCTACAGACTCTCACTTCTGGCGAGCACTCGCTCCCACCTCCACGCTGAGTACTGCTTGCTACACTACCCACGTTTGGAATCTACATAGGAACCAGCACTTGAAGAAGAAATGGAGGTTACTTATGGTAACTGGAGGTTCTTTGAGATAGTGGTCCGAATTCCAATCCCGTTCTCCTTCCCCTTTGCTATGGGTTCTGTGCCCCACGGTAAGAGGGACCTGGAGAGACCTCAACCCGCGCAGCCTCATAAGGCCTCAGATGCACCACATGACCTACGCATAGGTATGGTACTTTTAGTCTAGGATCTCAAAGCCCTTTACAAACCTCATAACATGTACAGCTTTGGAATGTATGTAATGAGTTAACAGAGTTGCCTGTTCAGTGGCTTAGATGTTCTGTATAAGAGCTGATAGAAAAACTTCAAAGTTTGAAATTTTTTACAAAAAGGAGAAATTTTTCTCTAAATTTTTTTCCCATTTTCTAAGCTTTATTGTGCATATACAATATTTTTAGGATCTTATTCTAAATGCCTTAATGATGCCTTAAATGAGAAATAGTATTTTATGATGTCCCTAGCTATTTATTACGCACTGATCTATTTGGCATGGCAGATTTGTATTCCTAACCATTTAGTCTCTTAATGTACACCTGTAGTTCTGATGACTTTAAAGGTATATTTGCTCTGACTGGAAAATTAATTAAGTGCATAGTGATTTTTGAGGCATACCTTGCTTATAAAATTCTGCAGTCCATGCCCTATTCCACTAAAGCTTTGTTTTTAAAATCTGTTTTCTCAGACTGGATGAATAAAACAATAGGCTTTTTTTTTCTTTTTTTTTTTTTTTACTGCTTCATTAATAATTTATCTGTAATAAATGCAGGAGGTGTATGTATTGTCTTTTCAAGAAGCAAATCACAAAAACATTTTTTCTGAGCTTTTGTACCCTCCAGGAGTATGATAGTATGGTAATGAGGTTTCTAGGAGATTGATGAACTACTGCTGCCTCTGTTCAGAATAATTTTTTATCTTGAATAATTACAGTTTACTTCTTGCAAACCCTGTAAATGACAATTGATTCTGAGAAGTGCTTACTTACCTCATTTTCCACAAGAATCAGTGGGAGATGAGAGTCCTCAGTATCTTTGAGGCAGTGCTAGATACCTGCAGGACTGGCAAAATAACCCCCTCTTGAGTTGAAAGGCTGCAACAAGAAGCTGCTTTGCCACTAATTGCTGCAGCTTTCCTCTTCTCACATCACTGATTTGTCATGGATAAAATGAGGATGGGAGGTCACAGGAGTATTTTCTTCTTTCAGGCTAATTTCTGATATAGGCTATGTCTTCACTGATGGCGACAAATTTGCTGCCGTCAGATCGACTTCTCCGGATCGACTGAGCAGTCAGCGAAGACCCGCTCAGTCGATCCAGAAATCGACGTATTAAGACCACCTTCTCAAGTGGCGTAGCTCTGTGTCGACGGGAGCGCGTTCCCGTCGGCGCAGTGCAGTGAAGACGGCGCGCAGAACAGAAGCAGAGAAGTCGATGGGAGTTACTCAAGTTTTTTGCATAGCTTGTGTAACTCTGGTCAATTGCCGCCGAATCTCCGAGGTAAGTGAAGACAAACACTTAGTGTCTTCCTGATAACTTTAGACTACAGCCCTCTAAGGTTCTACCTCTCCCTTCCCATACATGTTGGAAAGAGTCAGAAATGCAGCCCTAAGAAATGGGGCTGTGGTTGTGGAAAACAGAAAATTCAAAGACTTCTATGGACAGAGAGCTGAGGAAGCTAACTTCCTTCTGGAGCACATCTAAAACTTTGGCTGAAGATGATCACTAGAAGGTAAATAAGGCAATGCCAGTGTTTGTCTGTTTTCCCCATGGACTGGGGACACACTAGAGCCAATTCTCCATTGCATTAGCACCCCTTTGCATTGTTCTTTCAGTGTAAGAGATATTTAAAGGGGTGGAAACAGTCCCCATGAAAATATACTATGTAAGTGGACTCCCCCACCAACATAATGCTACTGGTATAGGGATGTATTTCTGCAAGGTGTGGAAAGAAGAGGGCAGGCAAGGGGTGTGGTTGGAGTCATCTTTCCCCCACCCTATTACTATTGGATAGTCTAACAGAATCGGAGCCATAAATTGTGCAGAGGTTATTATCGTGAATGGAAAATTGCTTCTGTGGGGAAGTCCAGTTTTAAGTAAATTTTGATAATGTAATATTATGGTGAGAGTTACCAGATGGCAGGGGAGCAGTGTGCTTTTTGAAGAAATGCTGTATTGTTGTTAGTTTTGTGAAGCAGTTTCTTGTTAGAGGAAGCTGTTGCAAACAGCGGAAGAATTTGGTCTCTGCCTTAACCTCTAACGAGAGCCATTTCTTGGGGCTGAATTGTTGCCTGGGAAGTAAAGCACTGGTGTTAGGGCTGAAATTTCTGAAAGAGGGATTTGCCTGTGTACTGCTTTGGTCACCTTTGTTCAAGAACTGTGTACATGATATAAATAAAACGAGCTACTCTAAGCTAATAGGCAGATTCTGTGCCATTGATTTCTTTTCCAATGAGAAATTGATTTGCAAGGCCTCAAAGTTCGCTACTATTTGACAGACAGACGACAATGATAAATTTTAAATGATGCAAAGGCCCAGTTTGAGGTGGCTAATTCTTGTTTTACAAATCAAACTATACAAATAAGGTTGGTAATCTTTAAAAAAAAAAAAAAAAAAAAAAGGGACATAGTTGTCATGTTGTAGATACCTTCAACATTCTGGTTATGTATTTTTGATTTTTTGCTGTAGCTAGAATGTAAACCACCTGGATTCACTGATCCCAATGTGTTAAGGAATTGTTTCCATAGAAACAATTAGTGATCCTTCTTCTTTTTATTTTTTTAAATAGCAAATTTGTATAACAAATATAACAGAATAGTATGACTTGATTGAGGGACTGGGTAAAAGATGTAACAAGGTTCAGGATTGTGGGCACAGACTCTGAAGTTCCAGTGCTTGCTGTGATTAAAGCAGGTTACTCATAAACGCACTTCCTGTTAGGATTATTGCTGTGTGCGTAGGGGTAATCTTTTTCTAATTTGAAATCAAGTCACTAGGAAGAATCTAATATTATTCATGTATTCCACTAAATAATTTATAAATTACCTGCCAGAAATGTCAGTAGAGAGGAATAGCTTTGTTGTTCTTCTAGTGTTGTCCCTGTGGGTGCTCCACTTCAGGTGTCGGTGACTTGATTGGAGATTTGTGCAGCAGTGCCTGTACGGCTGTGCATGTGTAGGGATGTCTTGCAATGCTGTTGGCGCCCTAACCACCATTCGTGCGCCTGACCCCACCAGTTCCTTCTCAACCGTCCGTGGCCTGAGACAGAGCTCTGCAGCACTTCTTTTTCTTTAAGTTAAATCATAAAAATTAGTGAATTTAGGCACTAATAGTTAAGTCATAGTTTTAGTAATAATATGTGTTAGTTAAGATAGATAAGTTTCATAGTTAAAAAAAAAATGAATTATTAGTATCATTAAATTTTAGCGTTAGTTTACATAGTGGGGGAGTATCATCTTCCCAAAAACTTCAAAATGCCAGGTTCACCAGGATTTAAAAGATGTGATTCCTGCAGAGAAGCAGTGTCAGTTTCGCACGGGCATGCTCTCTGTGTAAGGTGCTTAGGAGAGGGCCAAATCCCAGCCAAGTGTAGGGACTGCTCTAAGCTTAAGGTGTGAACCTGAAGAGATAGAGATCTCTGCCTTAAATTTTTTCTAATGGAGAAATCCCTACAACCTACCTTCGAATCGTAGACCAGCTCAAACGTCCAATGTGAAAAGGAAGAGAGCCATGATCTTGCCTGTTAGAGATGCGTCAAAATCTAAGCAGTCTCTAGCCAGGTCTTATCCTCCCGTACTGTCAGCTTCAAGGGAGAGTTCAACTATGGCACCTACCTCTGCCGGCACCGCCAGAACCAAGTCCTCATCAGTACCGAGCCAAAAAATGACACTGGCGACGGCACCGTCGATCCCAGCTAAATTGGTGCCGAAAGCTGCACCGACATGCGTGCCACTGCCCTCAGCACTACCTTCAGTGCCATCACCATCATCAGCACTGACAAGGGAGAGACCGTAAACCATGGCACCGACCATCACACTGAGGGAGCACTCAACTTCAGCAACTTTGGCACCAGCAACACACACTCAGCATCGCACACAGGAGGACACGCCTCCTTCTCACTCTCCGCTCTACAGCACTGATAGGTTGCCTATATGCAGCCATCACAATCTTCTATATCTCCAGTTTCTACACCACTATCCAGTGACGATGAAGGCTCACGTGAGGGAGTCTTTTCTCCATATCAATCTTCCTCAGACAGAAGAGAATCTATGGCTTCACTGAAATCACTGGTTCAAATTGAGAGAACTATTAGGGAATGGATTGAGCAAATGAAGATTCTTTCTGAGATCTTCCGACTCACACAGCACGAGACCCATGCACATCCCCCAGTACTCAACGTCATATCATCAACATCAGCCACGGCCTTAGATAAATCTGCTCCACTATCACCTACCTATGACGAAGGCCTTGAGAATCAGATGACGGAATGCAGGGGGAGAATTCTTCTCCCCAAAACTCATCCTCCTCACCTGATGAAGCAATGATGCCTCCTCCTCCGACCCCAGGAGATGACTTTGAACAGTTTCAAGACTTATTCAAACGTGTGGCAATATCTCAAGACATACTCTTACAGGAAGTTGAAGAGACCCAACAGAAATTACTTCAAATACGTCTCACTTCAGCCAATACCAAAATAGCTTTGCTTGCCATTCAGCGATGCCATAATGTAACCTGCTGATACCATGTGGCAAACACCAGCATCAGTCCCTCCAACCTGTAAGAGGAAATACTATTATGTACCATCAAAAGGAATGGAGTTTTTATTCACGCATCCTCTCCCCAATTCTCTGGTGGTAGATGCAGTGCATCACAGGACCAAACAAGCCCAGCCTAAGTCCACTGCAGGTGACAAGGACAGTAAATTCCTGGGCCTATTTGGACGCAAGGTATATTCCTCAGCAACCTTGTAATTTAGAGTGGCCAACTATAATGCCTTACTGGCCAAATACAACCATGATAATTATGGCAAAATCAATGAACTAAAGCAATACTTACCCAAAGAGAAGCAGACACAATTAAAATCCTTAGTAGATGTGGAACAGCTAATCGCACGGGCAGCTCTGCAGGTAGCTCTAGACGTAGCCAATACAACAGCTCGCACAACAGCCACAGCTGTTGCTATGCGCTGCGCCTCCTGGCTTCAGTCGTCCGGCATCCAGAAAGACCTGTAAACAAAAGTCGAAGACTTACCCTTCGATAAAGACAAATTATTTTTAAAAAAGATGGATGAGACATTACACTCTAAGAAGGACTCCAGAACAACCCTTAGAACCATGGGTATATATACACCATCCTTTGAATGGCGAAGATACCAGCTTTACCAAAGGAGAGACTTTTCATCCAATCGCCAACAAAGGCCCTACGATAACTATAGACAAAAACAGCGTCCACAGAGGAGAAAGCAAACGTCTAACCAGTTTGCCTCTTCTCAACCAACACAGCCCAAACAATCGTTTAGAGGGTTTGGTTGAGGGTCTGAGACACTTCGCATGCAGGAACACCAACCATTTTTTGACACCAGTTGTGCCCTTTTTTCACCAGGTGGGCAGCAATCATCACAGACAGAAGGGCCCTAGAAATCATCCACATGGGCTACTCCATCCCCTTCACATCCACTTCACCCACCCACTCACCCACCCTCCTCGTCCCTCTTCAGGGACCTCTCCCATGAGCAACTGCTGCAGCAGGAAGTACTACATTTACTACAGCTAGGAGCAATAGAGAAGGGAAGGGGATTCTACTCCCAATATTTGGAGACCAATCTAGAGCTCAGATTGCTCAACAAGTACATTCGTGTTCAAAAGTTCAAAATGGTCACATTAACAAAGGAACATTGGAACAAGGATTTGGTTCTCAGCCCTCGACTTAAATGATGCTTACTTTCATATTAGCATACACCCATTTCATCAACGGTTCTTTCCGTTTACAGCTGGGTCAGAACATTACCAATATATTGTGTTACACTGCACTACGAGTGTTTTCCAAGGTACTTTTGGTGGTCACGGCACATCTATGACGCTTAGGCGTCATAATCTTTCCTTACCTGGACGACTGCCTTCTCCGAAGTCCAACGTACGCAGAGGCAGAATACAGTACACAGACAACCATACCACACACAACATTCTCCAGGAACTAGGCCTTCAAATAAACTTTCAGAAATCAGTCACAACACTCATGCAAACCCTAGATTTTATAGGGGCACAACTCGATTCAATCATGGCAACAGCAATTCTACCAGCTCAAAGATTTCACGCAATAGTGAATCTTATTGAAGAGATAAAAACCAGCCCCTACATTACAGCCTGAGCATGCCTCCAATTTTTGAGCCTTATGGTAGCCACCACCTTTGTGATACAACACGTCAGACTGCATATGAGAGGCCTCCAAGCTTGGCTACATTCAGTCTTCACCCCGAACAGGCACAAAATGAACAAAAACCTAACAGTTCCTCTGATAAGCAAGGACTCTCTGGACTGGTGGAAAAACCCAGGCAACTTATGCCCAGGCATACCATTCCAAAAGCGGATATTGTCACTCATAATTACTACGGACACCTCGTTGATAGGATGGGGCACACATATGCAAGGCCTCACTGTCCAGGATCAATGGATTCGGGCAGAGGCACAATTACACATCAACCTTCTTGAACTAAGAGTGCACACCCACTTCCTGCTACAAATAAAACACAAATCAGTCCAGATTATGACAGGCAATGTGACATGCATGCTTTACATAAACAGGCAAGGGGGCGCCCACTCATTCACTTTGCACTGAAGCCATAAAGCTTTGGAATTGGTGCATAAATCAAGATACAGACTTATCCACTTCATACCTCCCAGGATGCACGAACACAACAGCTGACATACTGAGCAGGAAATTTGGGCTGGAACACGAAATGGGAGATCAGCAACACAGTCCTACACGACATCTTTCACCGATGGGGCACACCATCGATAGACCTCTTCAAGACAAGGAAGAACCGCAAGTGCAAGCAGTTTTGCTCCAGAGCGGGTCATGGTTACCAATCTCTAGGAAATGCCTTTTTAATTGAGTGGAAGGGTGTACTATTCTAAGCATTCCCTCTGATCCCTGTGCTAGCATAAGTAATAAACAAGATACGACGGGACCGCTGCTCGATCATACTCATAATTCCAGCATGGCCCAGACAATCGTGGTACCCATATCTAAAAAAAATGTCCATCTGTACCCCGATAAGACTCCCAATGGAGAGATACCTCTTAACACAGAACAGCTGCAGGACTACTCATCCCAATCTTGGCATGCTCCATCTAATACCCTGGAGGTGCCTTGGTTCCAACCAATAGAGAAAATCTGTTAGTCACAGGTCCAGAATGTACTGCATAACAGCAGGAAACCATCCATTCGCAAGACATATCTACAGAAATGGAAAAGATTTACAATATGGTGCCACTCCAAAAACGCAACAGTGATAGCGGCATCCCTACCACTGATCATCAACTACCTACTAAAATTAAAGATGGTGGGATTGTCTCTGAGTTCTATCAAAGTTCACCTGGCAACCATTTCACCAAAGTGGACAAGCCTTGCCTATTTTTTCTCACCCTATCATGAAACGCTTCTTGACAGGACTCCAAAATTTATATCCAGAAATACGTGAGCCTACACCAGCCTGGGACTTAACCATGGTATTAAAGGGATGCACACATCCTTTCGAACTTCTCGCCACCTGTTCTGTCCTCCATCTGTCAATGAAAGTGGCATTCCTAGTTGCCATGGCCTCGGTGAGAAGAGTAGGAGGTCTGGGGGCACTCATGGCATACCACCCCTATACTAGTTTTCACAAAAACAGTGTTAATATGAGACCACATCCAAAATTCATGCCGAAAGTATCCTCCTCTTTCCATATTAACCATATACCTACCAACATCTTACCTCAAGCCATATAAAAATCAATCAGAGACTTTTGGCACACACTAGACTGCAGAGAGCACTATTATTCTACCTCAGCAGCACTAAAGACGTTAGTAAATCAACGAGACTATTTGTTTCCATGACAGAACGTTCAAAAGATAACACAATATCCACTCAAAGACTATTTAGATGGATATCAGGGTGAATTCACCTACGTTACGAACAGTCAGGATCAAAGCCCCTATCCTGTATTAGAGCCCACTGTACTAGAGCAATGGTGACCTCTGTTGCCTTCCTCAACAATATCTGAAATATGCAGGGCGGCGGCTGCCTGGCTTCCGAGCACACCTTTATAAGACATCATGGTATCACAAATATCGCTGAAACAGACTCTCTATTAGGATCCACAGTACTATCAGCGGTTACCGAATCTGCTGTGAAGTCCCCCCGCCAATAGCTGGACACTGCTCTGTAGTCACCTGAAGTGGAGCACCCACAGGGATAATACTTGAAGAAGAGAAAGTTACTCACCTTGTGCAATAACAGGTTCTTCGAGATGTGTCCCCCTGTGGGTGCTCCACTACCCTGCCTCCTCCCCTCTACTTTGGAGTATCTTTACTCTCCACAGTAGAGAAGGAACTGAGAGGGTCAGGCTGTGCGAGCGCAGTTAGGGCGCCAATAGCATCGTGAGACACCCCCACACATGTGCGGCCTGTACAGGCACTGCTGCACAAATCTCCGATTTATAGCACAGGGACGCACCGACACCTGAAGTGGAGCACTCACAGGGACGCACATCTCAAAGAATCTCGGTTACTGCACAAGGTGAGTAACTTCCTCTTTTTTAACAAAGGACTGTTCTTTCCTTGCAGTACTGCAGACTTACAAAGCATGGTGGGTTTTTTTTTAACCTGCCTTTAATTCAGAAATTGAACCCCTCTCAAGTCTTTCTGTGTACATCTCAAAATGTAAAAAAGTATAAGCATATTTAGCAGGGCCATGTTGTAAGGAACCACTGTATAAATGCAGAACCATTCGTTTTGCTTGTGATAGTTTGAAAAATTAGAAAGTTTAAAAAGCAATGATTGGAAACAACATTATTTTTTATTTTGCTTCTGATTTTACTTGATTTTAATTGTACTTCTCCCTGATTCCTGATAAACTAATATGAAAGAAACTAAATTCTGAGATTGAATGGCTCTAAAAAGGAAAAGTAATGGAATTTAATTTATGTAATTTGCTAGAAGTATACTTTTACCAAGATTTTCCAAAAGTGACTTGTGATTTAAGGTGTGTTAAATGTTGGGTTACTCACTTTTGAAAATATTGTGCTAGATGGTTTAAGACTTGCCATATATTTGAAAAGATCCAGTGGAATGAAGAACACTTCATTCTGAGTTTAATTTGCATTTACACCATAGGGTTAATGTTAGCTGTTCTTTGTAAGTAATTAAATCCAACTTTTTTTTTTCATGAACTAGTGTTTTTTTAAGGATACCCTGGGGCCTAAATCTCATGGATCTCTTTAATAGGTAGAACACACTTCACACTGTCAATATCAGTATGTAAAGCTGCTCTTTCTCCTTCTAAAATATTTCAGATGACAAGGAAAGCCAAGAGGAAATCCTACCCATGCTTGGCGGATTAGACCCACAGTAAACCAATTTTCTAGACTTAGAAGGTCATACACTTGATTATCAAAAATAGACCTGGTTTTAGTGCTGAAACCTTCCGCTTGCAAGCTTTTAAAATGTGGAGGAAGCCCTTCTAGACAGGTAGAAAATAGCATCACATTTTATTTTGTTGTCCTGAGGCCAGGATCTAGTTGAAGTCTCTGTTGGTACTGGACGCTTAGTGATCAGTGTGAATACCAGCGAGACACAATATGCCCGATTTGCAGATCAGTAAGTCTTAATATGCAAGGTTTTCTATAGATATACTAGTTGAATACAAAGCCTAAAATTAACTATAATATATCATACCCACTAAACCTAGAGAGCTAAGCTGTCACTCAGAAGGCTGTATACAGGAACGGCTGTCTTCAGGGGCCCTGCCAGGGAGTCAGTGCCCTCTGGTCCGACTGGCAGCACCTCCTGCGGAGTCAGGCATTGATGGAGCGTGCCCCTTTGTCCAAGTGGTAACTTCTCATATCCTTCCATAAACAACTTTTACCTAATTACCTCTCTACTCATTATCATATATGCTAATTACCTACATTGGGTTTTCACCCTTAACTACATTCCATTCTCACCATGATAATTAAGGTTATCAAAACAATATTTGGTGATAGGAGGGCTGGTGTAAAAATATGGCAGTGAAAAAGTGTACCTCCAGATGTTCAAGGATAACTTCTTGTTCCCATCACCATTTTCTATGTGCAGCTGCAAGCATATATGTTGTGTATTTCGTCTTATGTGCCTTGGTATGCAGAAACTGAGATACCTGCAAGATTAATCAGTAGTCCTAGTCATCTCTGCCAACCGGAAGATGTCATGCTACAGGGACCAGAATAGCCAATCAAGCAACTAAAGCTATGCTAGGGCTGTAGGACAGTGGTCAAGCAATTCAAATTGCACTGGGCCTCCAACAGTCTGCTTTGGATTACTCCAAGGATTTCCTTGAAAGAGAGAGCTATTAAATATATTTTAAGAATAACTATATATAAAGTCATATATTTTAAGAGCTGGTCTTTCTGTCTGTCTGTCTGTCTTTCCTGTTCAAGTGTTCCAAATTTTTTTACTCCATTTGGATATGATAAAAGTGTATAACGGAAGGAGAGAGAACTTTGCTTCCCATTGCAGTAGCTAATAGATAGATTTGGTTTGTCTGAATATCATATGCAGGAGAGCTTGTCCATTGCAATAGATTTCATCCAGTTTTTCATTCTGTCTTTTGCTCTGTTCTTCAGTGTGCTGAAGTTGCCAGTTCTGTACTGTCATTCCTCATAATGGGTCTCTGCAGCTAATAAACCCCAGACCATCATGACAATTCTGCACTAACCAAATTAAGAAGCAAGGGTCAGAAGGTTCCTGCCAGATCCATATTTCCCATATCATTAAAAAAAAATTATCAAGCAGGTCATAAAGACAGACCAAGCACTACACCTTTAATTAGTGAAGGATATACCTGTCTTTGCAAATGGATTTTTAGTTTCCAGTATGGTCTGAGAAATCAGCAGTAGAAGATATTCGAACATTTGTGTCTAAGTAGAAAGGTCTCTTTTTGAGAGGGCATGAGGTGTAGACCAGATTGTTGAATGAGGCCGGTAGTGTGGTATGCAGGAGTGATCTAAGCCAATCTTCCTCACATTTGAAAGCTGAGCCCCTCTTTCAGGAAAGTGAAACCAACTGCGTTCCCTCTCTTTAGTTTTTCCATGTGGTGTTCAAAATCTGTTAGTCCTAATTTATAAATCTTCCATGTCCCCTGGTTACTCCTTCACTAGTTACCACATCTGAATTGGCAGTTCACACATCTCAGTTACTGTTTCAGGCTCTCTTCAATGTCAGGCAGACATCTTTGATTTGGTTACACTCTATTTAAATTTTGAAGGTTTTCATTGTAACTGTAGCAGCTAGAGACTTCCTTTTATTGTTGTTTGTGGGTGTTGGTCTAAGGAATCTTAAGGATTCACACAAGGTAAAATCCTGGACCCATTGAAGTCAGTGGCAGAGCTCCCATAAACTTCAGCAAATTATAGGACCATATTAAAACTTCAAATCAAGTTAATTTTTATGCAAAATTGTATGCAAAAAGTGTACCTATTTCTGCTTATCATTTTGTCTGCTAGGCAATCAGATTAATCTTGATTAGAAATGAGAAATAAATTAATGCAAGAGTGAAGGAAGTGAAAAGGTAAGGCATTACGTAGTCACATAAAGAGAGACTGATTTTATACAGAAGAAAGACAAATTCTACTTTTTACACTCATGCAACTCTTGATTTCATTGGGGGTTGCATGGGTGTAATTAAGATCACTAGATGGCTCTCAGTGTCTTATTAATCATAGGGTAAAATTCTGCCCTCAATTATACTTGTAAAAGTTCGTTGAAGTTTGTAGGTCCCATTGGAATAATGGAAAACAGAATTTGGCCCAATGTTTAGACAACAATGAAAAATAAGAGTATATATAGCTAATGATTAAAATACTTGTAATAGTGTTAAAAATAGCATGCTGTCCAAATACAAAACTCTAACTTCCTTTTACAAATATCTCATAGAATCATAGAAACGTAGGACTGGAAGGGACCTTGCAAAATCATCTAGACCAGGACCCTGCAGTTATGGCAGGGGACTGGACTAGTTATGTAACATGGCAATTATTAAACACAATAGGCCAAATTCTGATTTTTTTACATTGAGTAGTACTTTACTCCTCCAGTGTTCCCATTCAGGGTGGATTCATTTAAATCAGCAAGTAGTAAACCTTGATTTAAATAATCAATTTTAATCTTATTTTGCATTTGTTTTTTAGTTGTTTTCCTAAGGAAAGGTTGATTCTTATTGATTGGTAACCATTAAAATATATTGATTTTGCAACTAAATAGAGTAAATTTGATGCTTCTTTTTGCTAACAAGAATACACTATATTTATACATATGTATTTAAGCAAGTATATAACTTACTTTTAGTCAGATCTTACCTTTTACAATGAAAATGGTGAATGAGGCATTTCTTATTTATTAGATGATTACTTTTTTTAATTGTGCTTTGTGTAAATCTCTACTTGGATTGAAATTGAATTTCAATTAAAAATACACAAAACCAGTGTTTTCAAATTCTTTATTTGTTTAATAAACTACCTTAAATGTGCTGGAAGCATAAGAACAAAAGCTTATCAAAAAGTCCATCAGAACATATTTTGCTTTTAAAACTAACTGATGTGTTAAACAGAGAGATTATCTGTAGTTAATTAACTGAATTGACTGTTTCTGATCACCATGTCCTTCAAGATATTAGAAATAGCAGATCTCATGTTCTCATACCTAGTTATTATGCATAGATTAGAAGAAGAAAACAATCTTTCCTGTTCTTTCAACTCCCATTGATTTGAACTAGACATTGGATGTTGGATGAACTACACATTGAGCTGAACTAGTTGAATAACTTAATTGAAGAAAATATTCTCTCTGCACCTGCAGAAAAGTCTACTGCTGTCAAAAACTGGTTTAGCATTTCAACAAACTCAGATACTTTGCCAATGACTTCCACCAGTTCAGTGGCTTGACTTTCTTTAAAATATGGCATCCAATGTATACTGCTTATTATTTTTATTTATTGACTTTAAATTATGTAAATAGATGTAGTAAATTTAGACCTTACTTTAGGTGATCGTAATTTCACATTTAATTTTAGATAGGTTTATTTTAAAAATACATGTATTAAATTTAAATAAAAAATTTTATTTAAAGTTAAAAAATTATTTTTAATTTGTTTATAAATAATTGATTTTTATGACTGAACTGGTGCTGTAATAAAAAACTGTTTGTTGAATTAATTTTTATGCTGTACAGTTCTCATCACCAATGTTGAAGATAGACAGGTTCATAGCATATGCGGAATTGCTGACTGAATGGCTTTTTGCAAACAATAGTAAATATTTTAGTATACAATACATGTACTCTATCCGCATGGTGGAGGATTATTATTTTAGATACACAAAATATCACAGTATAAATATCTTCCAAGAAAAATCAGCTGCTCCTGAACATTTGTACCATAGCTAATCTCCCCAGATTAGCCTCTGAATATCTCAGACCACTTAGACAAGGGCCCTCATTAACTAATGCTTGTAAAGTGATATCTACTATAAATGCTAAACATTATTATTATTAGAAAGCAGCCAGGCCTAGTGTACTCAGATGAGTGAAATTACAGTATGTGGCAGTAAAAAGACCCGATAAAGGCCAATCCCTATGTTAACAGCATTGCCCAAGTATCTGAACTGTGCACTCACTATGTTTGAGATTTAAGATGAGAAAGTAACCCTCCCCTACATACGGTGGAGCAGTGCCAGTCACCAATGAAACACTGCAGGTGTTAATCTGTGATTAATGCACCTTCCTCTTCCTCCCCCCCAATTTTGTGATGTTGGGAAGTTGCCAGAGATCTTACCTCATCTTCTATACAACAGTAACCTGGAGAGCTGCCACCTCTATTCCACAACACACATACTGTTATTGTTATGTATTTGCATCATGGCTGTGTTTAGAGGCCCCGACCAAAATTGGGGTCCCCCTATGCTAGACACTGTATTGATATACAGTTGTTTTCGGAGAGTTTAATTTCTGGGAACTCCTGATCAAAGACTTCTGATCTGTATAAAACTAAACATGTTATGAGTGTGCTTGTTCTGAGCTGAAGCTCTGATGAACTGGAAACCATAAGGACTCCGCCAGGGTGGGGGTGGAAGTACTTCTCCTGCCAGAAACTATGTTAACGTTGGTGTTAATTCTGGTAAACTTTATTAGTATATGTGTAGGATAGTTAATATTTTTATTGCGTTTTCTCTGTAATGCTTTGTACCTTAAGAATAAAATAGGCTTGCATAGGAAGTTTTTGTGGTAATTTATATCTGTAGCAATGGCACCTGTTGTATCTGTCTCTAAAGAGAAATATGTGCCCTTGAGCAGCCTGCCTGTGCTGGGAAATATATAGTGAAGGCAAAGCAGGGAACTGTGCAGCTTCTAAATACCGCAATTGGAAGGCTCAGGGACATGTCTCTCCACTCAAGAGAAGCAACAGCAGGGGAGCTGGAAGCCTGACAGTGGGTGCCCTTGCTGGGCCACTGATGGGAAATACAGGCACAATCGTCCTGAACTGTGACAGTCTCCAACCAGCATTCTGGATGTCTAAAGTCTATTAGAACTAACTGTAGCACATACTATGTTTAAAATAAAGTAAAGCTTTTCAGGCCAAGGTTGAGTTCAAATTTCTTTTATGTGGGACACTAGTTCCTGATCATAGTGGTATTTGGTTAACAAGAATGGATTTTGATTAGCAGTTATCAGAAGAGTGGTCTGGCTTGGACATAGGAGACTGATGTATAGGAGATAATTAGTTATCAGTGCAAAATACGAGAACAAAGTGACTCTCAAAGCACCTTTTTAGCCTCGCAATTTGTGAGGCAAATCAAATAGTTTCTTTTATTGTTCATAATATAATCAGAAACTAAAATAAATGGATTTTTTCAAAGTGATTGTCTTTCAGATTTGAACTTTATCACTGTTCTCTGTTCCACATTCTGTGATCATTTTGTTTAACAGTATGACAAAAAGAAATCTAGACACTGTTTTTTAGATGTGATTATTTTTCTTTATACAAGGGAACTTTTAGGTGAATTAATCCACTGTCTGACTTCATTGTTTCTATCAGATTCTGGATTTTTGAAGGATGTACTTGTCCATTGAAAGAACATAAAACTTTGTTATGTTATTTTGAACTTTATTTTTCAAAAGCAATATTAAAATAAAAAAATAGAAGTGCTATTCATTGACATTAATTCCAGCAGTATTCCTCAGAATAACAAAAACATTGGAGCCAAATGAGGTCTTTGTTCAGTTTGGACTCTGATGGGAGTTTGCCCAAGTTAAGGGCTAAATAAATAAACACTGAGTAAAGCTTTCAGGATTTGGCCTTTAAATAATTATGATTGGTAGTAGGTAGTAACTAGCAGCCATTGATCCCAGTTAGATAAGTAGTACCAGAAGCAAAAGGGAAATATATAAAGCCTCACATGGGCATTAAAATTGTCTGTCTGTTAGAAAAGAGCTCTTCTTGCTCCAGATTTTGTATAAAAGATTCTATCTTCGAGTGATTGCTCATATGCATTCCAATATAGGTATGTGCACACCCCATGCACAGATTCCCGGAACTTGTTTCCCTAGCAAGCCTCGCAGGGCCAGCTCAGGTGCCCCCTGGAGTGCCGCGCTCATGTTGCGGTATAAAGGGCGCTGCTGGCCCTGCGGGCCCCCAGTTCCTTCTTTCTGCCTGTGAGGGTTGCTGGAACTGCTGCCTCTTGCTGTCTGCAAGTAGCATTCGTTATCCTAGCTTGTTTGTTCGATTGTTCTTTGAAGTTCTAGTGTTAGAGTGCTAAGTAGTTGTTAATAGTCAGTTAAGTACTTAGAGTAAGTACCCTTAGGGGTTCCTGCGGAGCCATGCCTGGCTCTACGGGCTTTAAAAGCTGTGATCTCTGCACTAAAGTCTTTCCCGTGAGTGATCCTCACGACTGCTGCCTCTGATGTCTCGGGGAGCAGCATAGGAGAGACAAGTGCTGGATCTGTAAGGCCTTTAAGCCCCGTACGCAAAAAGAGAGGGATGGTCGTGAGGCTGGCACTGGGGTCATCAGAGATCCAGCTCCAACCCCGGCAGGGACCGCAGTTTGGGCTCGCAAACTCCGGTGCGGAGTCCATCACGGCGCCATTCTAGATCCCTATCCTGCAGCCACAGCCAATCCAGGGACAGCAGTCCACTGTCGCCGGTCCAGGCATCACCACCAGCACCGACGGCACCGAGGATCCGGGTACCAACCTCCGCACCGGTCCCAGACTTTACGGCACCGCCGTCCTTTGTGGTCCCACCACCCGTGCCGGCACCGACAGCCCTGGCACCGACAGCTGTGCGGTCCAGATCTGCTCCACGCAGCCATCACCAATGCCGATCCCGATCTCAAGGGGGCAAACGGTGTCACAAGACATCTTGGCACAGGGGCAGGTCCTCGACCTCTTCTTCTTCGGCTTCGTCCTACCGCCGGCACCGAAGGCGTCGGTGCCAGTCGACATCTTTGTCTTCGTGGAGCCGTTCACCGTACCGTGGTGGCAAGCAACGCTCTGGCGGCTCAGGTGGCTGGCACGCTACAGCACACCAGCCGCACCCCATGCCAGTACCAGGATGGAGCCAAGGGCCATGGCAATGGCCTTACTGGGGCCCATGGAGCACACAAGTGGCCCAGGGCACAGCGTCACTGCACTCCTTGGCAGCCCTGCCAGCACCCCTGCCGGTTAAGCCAACCCAGGGGCATGATACGGAGGAAGACTCAGAACCTGAGGAAGGCCCCTCTGCAGGGCCCCTTCCTCAATCCTCCTCCTCGTCTCCGGACAATGTAGCGGCCAGGGATCACAGGGCTCCCCTGTTTGACTTCCGGGCCCATCAGGACCTTCTAAAAAGGGCCACTGAGAACTTGGGCATAGAGCTAAAAATCATGTCCGAGGAAGAGGACCCCCTCTTTGGGCCATCAGGGCTGGCGGACCCTTCAAGAGCAGCCCTCCCTGTACACGACAGGGTTATGAAAATTGCCAAAAACCTGACAAACCCTGTCCTCTGTACCTCCTACATCCAGAGGGGCAGAAAGGAAATATTATGTCCCTAAGGAACCCTTTGAGTTCCTCTATAATCACCCGACGCCCGGGTCTCTAGTGGTTGACACAGCCAATCAGAGAGACCGCCAGGGGAATCAAGGGAATACCCCGAAAGATAAAGATGGGAGGAAACTAAACCTCTTTGGGAGAAAGGTCTACTCCACTGCAGCGTTGCAGTTCAGAGTAGCGAATCACCAGGCTCTGTTGGGAAAATATAAACTCAACCTCTGGTCATCGCTACAGAGATTCGTATTGGCATTACCACCTGACCAAGCGGCGGATTTTGCCACAGTGACCCAAGAGGGAGAAGCTGTGGCGAATGTGGCCCTGCAGTCCGCCAGGGACACGGCGGACACAGCTAGCAGAGCCATGGCATTGGCTGTCGTCATGCGTCGTTGCTCCTGGCTCCAAGCATCAGGCCTGTCACAAGAGGTCCAGCAGGCCATACAGGACCTCCCTTTTGACGGCACCGGGCTATTCTCCGAAAAGACAGATGAAAAATTACACGCCTTAAAAGACTCTCGGGTTACCCTGGAGTCCCTAGGGCTGTATACCTCCCAGGCCTCGAGATGTCAGTCCCGGCCTCAGGCCCAGAGGCAAACCCAACCCCCCCCCCCTTCCTCCCTGAGACCGGCTCCCCAGCCCGCCCAGCCAAGGAGAGGTCGGGATCGCTACCGGGGGCCAAACAAGGGAAGTGATGAAGGGAGTCCCGTTCAGAGACTTGGCCCCATCAGTGACTCTCATCACAGATGCATCCGATGTGGGATGGGGAGCCCACATCAGTCGCGACCTGGGCACCCAACGGCTATGGTCACCCGAGGAGAGAGCTCTGCACTTCAACATACGCGAGCTCAGAGCAGTCCAGTTGGCCTACAAGGCCTTCCTCAGATTCCTGAGGGGCAGGGTGGTCCATGTCCTCACAGACAATACGGCTGCCATGTTTTATGTGAACAGGCAGGGGGGAGCACGCTCCTTGGCTCTTTGCCAGGAAGCTATCCGACTCTGGGACTTTGTAGTGAGGAATGATTTTCATTTATCGGCCTCTCACCTTCCCAGGGTCGGGAACGATGAGGTGGACCACCTCAGCAGGTCGTTCTCACCCCGCCACAACTGGTCACTGCACCTGGATATAGTGACTTCAATTTTCCAAGAGTGGGGTGTTCCCCAACTAGACCTGTTCGTGTCAGCCTGGAACAGGAAATGCCCGAGGTTTTGCTCGCTCTGGGGTCGCGAGCTGGGCTCCCTGTCCGACACATCCCTTATAGACTGGACGGGGGGCCTGATGTATGCATTTCCCCCCATCCTGCTTCTGCCCCAAGTCCTTCTAAAAATCAAGAGGGACAGAGCGGACATCATTCTGATCGCCCCAGCGTGGCCGAGGCAGCATTGGTACAGCATGCTGCTCGACCTCTCCATCACCACGCCTATGCCGTTACCCAGGTGCTATGACTTGCTATCCCAGGACCAGGGGCGCCTGCTGCACCCGGACCTGGACTCCCTCCACCTCATGGCATGGAGTCTCTGTGGTTGACAGAGGGAGAGAGAGCCTGCTCCTTACAGGTCCAACAGGTTCTGCTGGGTAGCAGGAAATCGTCCACACAGGTTACGTAGAGGGCCAAGTGGAGGTGTTTTTCCTGTTGGGCGGAGTCCAGCGGCATACCACCAAGTTTCTCGCCTATACAGGTGATCTTGGAATACCTGCTGCACCTTAAACTTCAGGGCCAACTCTTGCTTCCCTGAAGGTGCACTTGGCGGCCATCTCGGCCTTCCACCAGCAGATGGAGGGGCGGTCCCTGTTTTCCCACCCCATGTCAGTTAGGTTCCTTAAGGGGGTGGAGAGGACCTTCCCTCAGGTCCGGGTCCCGGTGCCGCCTTAGGATCTCAACCCGGTCCTTACCATGTTGATGAGACCCCCCTTCGAGCCCATGGCCACATGCTCCCTACTCCTCCTGTCTTGGAAGGTAGCCTTCCTGGTGGCCATTACATCGGCTAGGAGGGTCTCCGAGAAAAGAGCTTTGACCTCGGAGTCCCCCTACATGGTTTTCTATAAGGATAAGGTGCGGCTGAGGCCCCACCTGGCCTTCCTGCCTAAAGTGGTGTTTCAGTTCCATTGTAATCAAGATATCTTCCTCCCTGTGTTTTTTCCTAAACCACACAGTTAAGAGGAGAGGAGGTGGCATTCGCTGGATGTCAGACAAGCCTTGGCCTACTACATCGAGCGGACCAGGCCCTTCCGGAAGTCATCACAGCTGTTTGTGGCAGTGGCTGACCGGATGAAAGGCTCACCTGTCTCCACCCAGTGAATCTCCAACTGGATAACCATCTGCATCAGAGCCTGCTACAAGCGGGAGGGGGTTCCCCTTCCGGGTGCTGTGACAGCACACTCAACCAGAGCCCAGGCCTCATCCGCGGCCTTCCTGGAGCGAGTGCCCCTGCAGGACATCTGCAGATCAGCTACCTGGTCGTCTGTTCATACATTCACGTCACACTATGCCATTGTGGAGCAGGCGAGAGAAGACCTGGGTTTCGGCAGAGCCGTGCTGAGTAGAGCAGGTCACCGATAACTCCTACCCACTTCCAAAGTATGGCTAATTAATCACCTATATTGGAATGCATATGAGCAATCACTCGAAGATAGAAAACAAGGTTACTTACCTGTAACTGTTGTTCTTCGAGATGTGTTGCTCATATCCATTCCAAACCCACCCTCCGTCCCCGCTGTCGGAGTCGGCGGAAAGAAGGGACTGGGGACCCACGGGGCCAGCAGCGCTCTTTATACCGCGATATGAGCGCGGCACTCCAGGGGCGCCTGGGCTGGCCCTCCGGGGCTTTCTAGGGAAAAAAGTTCCGGGAATCTGTGCACGGGGTGCACACACACCTATATTGGAATGGATATGAGCAACACATCTTGAAGAACAACAGTTACTGGTAAGTAACCTTGTTTTTCAAGTTGTTTGCTGAAGTCTTTCCATCAAAGATGTATTAACTTTTCTGTAATCCATTGGAAATTGGCTATAGA
Organism: Emydura macquarii macquarii; assembly: GCF_026122565.2. Taxonomy (NCBI): domain Eukaryota; kingdom Metazoa; phylum Chordata; order Testudines; family Chelidae; genus Emydura; species Emydura macquarii. Next base: position 758,712 of record NW_027132308.1, on the reverse strand, counting down.
GGTATATGTAAAAGAAGAAGAGGTATCTTGTATCCCTTCTACCATCCAAATGCGGTCATTCATCACTGCACTCATGAAGGACTTATAGATTTCCCAATGTCAATTAATAATAATTAGATCCAAATGGAGTCTTTCAACAAAGATAGATGGGGCCATTTTATATTGTGAATGCCCTCTGTGTCTTTAGGAAAAGGGGAACAATAGGGTGTGCTATTGATTGTAGTTCTTTTATCACATGAGTTATCTTCTTTATACTTGCTGCTATTCAGTCTACCTTGCCTGAATCCTACCTAATCTTTGTATATATAATTGAGATAAATAACCAATATTTTTGCAGTAAGGGATCTGCCTAAATTTGCCTTGGTGATTGTTTTCTTCTATTTCTCTTGGCAGTTTGCCTTTGCAGCTACAGGGGCTGCTCTCTTTCTCATGCAGATTCTCTGAGCAGACTGCTCACAGGCTAGTGTGTTATGCTACAAGCGCAAGCCACACTGGACATGTCTCTGTCTTCCTGCACATCCCCCTCGAGATCCTCAGTTTGTCTCCTTCCCACTGCAGTTCTCTCCCCCTCCCTCCAGCCTTTTCACCTGGTTGGTAAATGCCTTGTAACTTTGTTTGGACTGACAGGTAAAAATCTCACTGAAACACTTACTGAAAGCCAGAGACAGTCACAGACTATTCCCCAGTGTCCTGGTACAGAGGGCGATTTTCCCTATCTAACTAGTTTGGGTCAGCCATGGGAAACTCTTTAAAGGGAGTGTGAAGCTCAAAGAAAATGTGGCTCTGGCTGACATGTCCAAAACTGAATTTAGCTATGGAAAATATGGTGTCATTGAGTTGAAAGGTGTCACCTCCACCTAAGCCCTCCACCTCACCAAAGTGACAAACTGAAGTGAGGTAAAGATGCCATGTCTTCCATTGAGGAACCCCATCTCCCTCAGAGAAGGATTGTGGGAAAAATATAAGAACTCTACCATCTCAGGCAAGCAGCTGGGGATAGGAGCCTCTCCACAAGCCTCCACTCATTAACTGGGCATGTGGATGCTATCACTCTCCAAGCTAAGTCTTGAATTCTGTAAAGTTGACTCCAACATTGAGTTGATATGTGGCTTTGGATAATTGATTTAGCCTCTTTAACATGATGAAAATAAGCTACTTTTATTCAGTGGAGCTGTTAGGATTAGCTTGTTAATGTCTGTATAGTGCAGTGTATGTAAATGGGAATTGTATGGCAACCTTCTAGGCTTTGCTATATTACGTAAGCAGTATGTGGAGTTGTTAAAAGGTCTCTTAATGGATGGGGCAGTGGGCACGCTCCCTCCCCTGTCTTGCTGGAGACCACAGGGCCTCCTAAGGCTTTTCCTGTGGCTTTTCTGCTGCACGCTATTCCAGTTGCAAAACTGTGGCTTAATGGCAGTTGGGTCCATAGTGACTGCTCTCACACAGGAGAGCACACCTTTCATGTACATATATAAATGTCAATTTGCATAAAAAACATAGTAGCATCATATAAGAGAATTGTGGCATCCAATAAAAGAACATTGCCCCTCGGTTCAGTCAACTGTCAGAGGCTCCATTCCAGAGCCAGGGAAAGAGTGAGCCAGAAAGGCTGACTGAGTGTGAATAATGAGTCAATATCTGTATGGATAAATGCTATTAAGCATTCCCTAGATGACAGTCTTGGCTTGAAACTGCCATTTTTAACATGAGTAATAACTCAAGGAGGGCTTCATAGCTATAGATTGTGATTCGATATCCAATACATCTTTTAGGCCTTTTTAAAGAATTGGAACAATCTGTTAATTTTTTTCAGAATCATCTGCAAGCTGTCAGCACCAAGTTCTGTGCCCAACAGTCAGTCTTTAATAGCTCTTTTAATATCCATGGATTGCATGAACATCTAGTCTTCTGACTTGGATTTGAGTCAGTCTGCTGAATAGAGTACTCTTAGTAAATACAGAAAAAATTCTTATGAATCAAATAATTCATATATATTTTTCACTTGATTTCTGGGTATTTAAATTCACATTGGTGAAAGCCATATGTTATGTCAATCAAAGATAACTTGCCATCCTTTCACTTTTTATTTGATTTGCTAATGTATTCTATGGCCCTGCTGCTCTATGGCTGGAAATGGAACCTAGACAAATTCAGACTGAAAATAAGGCGTAAATGGTCCCGTCTATCCTTGGCAACAATGGATAATGCTGCTTTAGCATTTAGATTTTTTTTAAAATGCCACCTCTTGTGAGATATATATTTTGCTTATATATATTTAAAGAGTTCAAGATAGTTTGGATCATGTTTACACTTTATGTTCAATTTATTTCACTTTTTATAGTAAGTTACATAAATAGCTCTGTTCTATCTATTTTTGCAAAAGCATATTCAATGTATTCAGCACTAATATTTTGCAAGCTTCCCAGAAAATAACATCTAAGTTAGTGGAGTGACAGTTTTCTTGATTCCTTTTCTCTTTAATTTCCTTTATTTTTTTCTTTTTAAAATGTCACTTCTGCTTCGAGTGATGATCCCTATGTGGATTCACGTGGGTACATATGCACGCCATGCGCCAGAGCCAGAACTGTTGAAAGCAGTGTCCATCGACCCTGGTGCACACCTCACATTGCCCACACGGTGCGTCTGAGGTATTATGTGTCTGCACGGGTTGATGCCCCCTCAGTTTCCTCTTACTGCCTCATGACTAGAGTCAGAACACTTTCTCCTCTTCTCTGAGTAGCAAGTAGACGTTTTTGTTATTAACAGTTAGAATAAGTCAGTAAATTGATAGTAAGTCGTTGATCAAAAAAAAAGCCAAAAACAAAACCCAGTTAAAGTTAGAATTAGATAGATCTCTGAGTTCGTTTTTCCCCACTCTGTTCGTGTGGGGGAGTATGCCAAAACAAGCGGGCTTCAAGGCAGGCTCACTTTCTCAATAAGTGACGAACATTTACACTGCTTATATTGCTTGGGAGAATCTCACATTGTTTTGCAGTGCTCCACTGCCGTCCCTTCCGAAAGTGAGACAAAGTGTGAAAAGTGAGGCAATTCAGACTTCTAGAGGAAGCTATGCATCTGCATATGCACCAAGAGGTGGCATCAGTGGACCTGGTGGAGCACACATCCACACCAGTGATACTTACATCACTAGCCACATCAGCACCAGAGGAACTGTAGACACCGGCAAAGTCACATAAAAAGAAACACAGTCATGGTCATAAGAGTAAATCCCCGAGAAGGACCACCTCTAAAAACCTGTTCCCTCCCTGAGCCACAACCAGCCAGTTAATTCAGTGGCTCCCGCACTCGAAAGGGCTAAAGCTGACAAGAAAATGAGGCATGTTGTCAGCCCATCCTCATCTGAAGCCCCCATGGACTATGGACCATCCATAAGTCCACCAGATTTGGTACCACATACTCCAGGATGTCTATCCCTATTGACCCCCACAATGGAACTTTTGCAACCTGTGGAGGGCTCTGCTCACAAGGATTCTCAGGACCTTTACACAAGCTCGGAGAGACCCCACTGGCAGCGGTGGGACCCTTATTATGACCGGGCAACAACCTCTCATCTCCCATCAGTATACATCACACCATCAGTAGCTGGGGAATACATAAGAGCCACAGTACCACTGGAACCACCTGATCCATCAGGACCGATAGATCCACCACCCTCTATGGGAGCCTCGTCATCACTGGATGATGCCATCATTCCACCATCTGCAACTCTATTGGATGATCAGGGCCAGGATCAGGAGCTTCTACGTTGCATGGTGACAGCCTTAATACTGATAGTGGAAGACATCACAGAATCACAGGATGGATTCCTAGACATTCTTCAACCATCAGGCCCAACTTGGACAGTGTTACCGATCCATAAGGCTATTTTGCAGCCAGCACCTAACTCAGTGGTGGTTCAAGCCATGATACAGCAGGCCAGGTAACAACACCCCAGAGCCACCCCTCCAAACCGGACTGCAAAAAAGTTAGATCTTGTTGGCTGCAAGGCATACTCTTTGGCAGGCCTTCCATTTCGTATTGCCAGCTACCAAGCCATACTGGCGAAATATGACTTCCAGTCTTACTCTAAACTAGCGGAGTTCCAGGCCTTGCTGCTGGAGGACAAATACATGGAGTTTAAGGCCTTAATAGAAGAGGGCAAGCTGGTCTCCAAAGTTGCTCTCCAGGCACCAGTAGACGCAGTGGACACAGTGGCATGGTCCCTCACATCGGGACTTATTCTACGACGTGACTCATGGCTACAGACTTCGGGGTTTCCAAAAGAGGTGCAAATGACACTGGAAGATTTACCATTTGATAATAAAGAACTGTTTAGGTCAAGACAGATGAGAGTCTCCATTCCCTAAAGGACTCTAGGGCCACACTTCGATCGCTGGGCCTTTATACCCTTGGTCCTGCCAGATTCCAATATCATCAAGCTTATTGATTTCGCTATCAACCACAGCCCAATTATCAAAACTACCAACCCTACCCTCCATGGCCACAGGAGCAAGAACGTCACCAGCAGTGATCACAACGCCCTCGCCACTCTTCAGCTACCACGTCCGTGGCCTCTACCCCACACCAATGTCTGAGACAACACTTTTTGCTCTCAGCAAGAGAACCGCGAACCTATCCCTGAACCAAACTCAACCCCACCCACTCAATTTGGAGGCCGTCTTGCTCACATTTACGAAAAATGGAGCAAGATTACCACTGACCAATGGGTGCTAGACATGGTTCAACAGGGCTACTCCATAGAGTTCCACACCTTCCCACTCCACCATCCACCTCAAGCAACCCAGATGAATGCAAAGCAAATCTACCTCCTATGCCAGGAGACTCTAACACTACTGAAAAAGGGAGCAATAGAGAAAGGTCCCTCCCACTACAGGAACTGGGGGTTCTACTCCCTTATCCCAAAGAAAGAGGGAGATCTCACACCCATTCTGGACTTACGGATGCTCAACAAATTCATCTGCAAATTCCTCTTTTGGATGGTAACTTTGCCACAAATCACCCTTTCCATCAATCAAGGGGCCTGGTTCGCAGCTCTCAATATGAAAAATGCATGTCTTCATGTAGACATACACCCAGCCCACCGCAAATTTCTCTGCTTCTAAATTGGGCTACATCATTATCAGTTCCGCGTTCTCCCCTTTGGTATAGCTATGGCACCTTGGGTATTCACAAACGTTTTAGCCGTCGTGGCAGCATACATGCGATGACAAGGCCATTATCTGTTTCCTTACCTGGATGACTGGTTACTGGTGGCATCATCGTGCGAATGCCTGCTAGTAACTATCCAGACCCTACAAGATCTGTTTGCCAACCTCAGCATTTGTATCAACAATGGGAAATCCACATTATTCCTACCAGGAACTTCACATTTATCAGTTTAGCTGAGGTTAGTCCTACTTTGAACAGAGGGTTGGACTAGATGACCTCTGAGGTCCCTTCCAACTCTAATCTTCTATGATTCTACGATCAGAGCCACGCTGGACTTTCAGGTAGCACGGGTGTTTCTTCCCAAAGACCGCTACACTGCCCTCATGAACATTATTGCACAATCGCAACACCATCCACGCACAAGTGCTTGACTATGTGTCTCCCTTCTGGGACACATGGCAGCATCTACATCGGTCACACTATATGCCTGATGCCACATGCACTGCCTGTTACAGTTACGGTTGGTTTACGACTCGATCAAGGAACACCTGTACAAAAGGGTCTCTCTACCACCAAGAGTGCTAGACTCCCTGACATGGTGGAATCTCTCCAAGGTTTTGGTGGGCATACCCTTCCACCAACTCAAACCAGACACAATCCTTATGATGGATGTGTCTCTCATGGTTTGGGAGGCCCATGTACAGGGCCACTCAGCTTAAGGGTCGTGGTCTCCTAGAGATGCAGGTATGCATATCAACATCCTAGAAATGAGAGTGGTTCAACGTGCATGCAATGCCCTTCGTCCTCTACTCCAAGGCAAACATGTCCAACTCTTGACAGATAACATGTCGAAGGTATTCTATGTAAACAAAGGAGGAGGGGCCAGATTCCTATCCCTATGCCAGGAAGCGATCCACCTATAGAACTGGTGCCTGCGGCACAATATAACATTACAGGCAACGCACTTACCTGGAACAGACAACGGATGAACGGATCAGCCGTTCCTTCCATCGCTTCCACAAATGGGAACTCCATGACCCCACTCTCCGGGATGTTTTCTGACAGTGGGGAGCCCCCACATGGGACCTCTTTGCCTCGTCAACAAACAGTAAACTTCCCCTCTTCTGCTCCAGGGACTCCATGGGATGGGGGTCACAGGGTTCCTCATTCCACGGACACCAGACCTCCGATATCCCTTTTCTCCTCTTCCACTCATTCTTGGGTACTCAACAAATTAAAACAAGACAGTGCACAGATCATATTCATTGCCCCGTCCTGGTCCAGGCAGCATTGGTACTTGGACCTACTGCACCTGTCGACCCACCCTCCAATATCTCTCCCCCTCATACTGAACCTACTTATCCAACAGCGCAGCCGCGTCCAGCATCTCAGCCCAGGACCATTCCATTTCTTGGCATTTGGATGGAGCTTGCAAGTAGACAACGCCTACTCCTCCCTAGTGCAACAGGTGCTCACTCACAGCTGCCATCCGACGACCAGGGCTTATCAAGCCCCACATAGCGATGGTTTACTCAATGAGCTTCAGACAATCATCACTCATTATCAACCATGAGTATTCCAACTGTGCTAGACTACCTCCTCTCCCTACGATGACTCAGGCTCGTGCATTTCTCCGTTAAGGTTCACCTAGCGGCCATAAGTGCTTTCCTCCCATCTGTGGATGGGTCCTCTATTTTTAATCACCAAACTGTTGCTAGGTTTATGAAAGATTTACTTAACTTGTTCCCAACCGTTAGGACCCCAGTTCGGCCTGGGTCCTCAACCTAGCCCTTTCTATGCTTACAAAGCCACCCTTTGAACCCTTGTCCTCCTGTGCCCTCCCATACCTATCTATGAAAATAATCTTTCTCATGGCTATTACTTCAGCTCGATGAGTTAGAGAAATAGCGACAGGGACAAAGTCTCCCTGAGGCTTCACCCAAGTTTCTCTCTAAGGTAGCTTCCTAGTTTAATCTCAGCCAGTTATTCACCTCCCTGTTTTTTACCCTAAGCCGCATTCCTCTACCAGGGAAAGGACCCTGCATTCCCTTGATGTAAGGCAGGCGCTTGCCTTCAATCCACAATGCATTTGCCCTTTCAGAACCTCACCAAAACTCTTTGTGGTGATAGCGGACCACTGCAAGGGGCGTGAGTTTCCTTCCCAATGTCTCTCTCACTGAATCGTTCGCTGCATCAAGGAATGCTGCTCCTTCTATTGAATTCAACTTCCACCTCGTATCAGAGCACATGCCACAAGTGCACGAGCTACCATGATGGCCTTTCTTGCCAATATCCCATAGAAGGATATTTGCAAAGTGGCGAATTGGACTTCCATACACACATTCACAGCTCAGTATGCTTTGACTAATGCCATCTCAACTGACGAGCCAGTGGGCTCTGCAGTCCTGCGAACTCTGGCATGTACGGAGTGCTGGCCCCACCTCCATACTGGTTAGCTACTCTCCCACGATGGAATCCACATAGGGACCATCACTTGAAGAAGAAGAGGAGGTTATTTACTGTAATTGATGGTTCTTTGAGATGTGTGGTCCCTATCTGGATTCCAGTCCCGGCCCCCGGGCCCTCTGCTTAGGGCTCGATGCCTGGGTATAAGAGGAAACCTGAGGTGGCGTCAACCCGCGCAGACATATGAGACCTCGGATGCACCACGTGGGCAATGCAAGGTGTGCATTTGGGTCAACAGACACTGCTTTCTACAGTTACAGTTCCGGCACATGGCACGTATACGTACCCATGATGAAATCCAGATAGGGACTACACATCTCAAAGAACCATCAGTTGTAGTAAGTAACCTCCCCTTTCTAGCATTGAAAGAGGCTCCATCTAGTTGATATCCATGATCTAAAATCACAGTATTCTCCAAATGCCTTATTTCTAATTAGAAAAAGATTAATTTAAACTTTAAAAAGAATTGAGAAGTTCCTCATGTTCATGGAATATATGCTGCTGAAATGTATATTGATTCCTTGGGATGTTTGAGCCTACACTCATTCTCTGTATTTCTGTCTCTCTCTCTCTCTCTCTCAAAGTTCAAATTTTTCCAGAATCATGTATGCCCAGCGTACTACATGCCGTGTCATGACTGATATTTTAGGGTTTCACTATCATCCCCATAAAATATTAGTAGGCCAATAATCATTCTCATTTTTCATCTGAACTCCCTCTAATGCTTCAGTATACCCTTTGAGATGGGGTGTCTGTTACTGCACACAATAGTTCAGGTAAGGCCATTGATTTGTATATTGGTATTATAATAGTTTCCATATTATTCTCTAGCCCATTTCTTATCCTAACTTTTTTTTTTTGCCTTTTTGACCATTGCTGCTGCTTCACAGGCATATGCAGCCTAGATCTTCATTGAACAGAAATTTCTGCAGTGATGCTCAGGTCCTTTGCCTGAGCTGAGACCGTTAATTTAGAACTCTGTAACATTGTATGTGTAGTTTAATTCCCCTACAAGTATGCATTACTTTGCATTGATCAACTTTGAATTTTATTTGCTATTGTGTTGTCCATTCTCCAAGTTTGGTTAGATCCTTCCAAAATTCCTCACAGTTCTCTCTGGACTTGACTAACTTAAATAACTTTGTATCATCTGCAAATTTTGCCACCTTTCCAGATTATTAATAAATGTATTAATCAACACTGGTCCTAGTACAGAACTTTGTGGCATTCTGCTGTTAACCTTTTGCCATGATGAAAATAAACTATTTATTCTGGCTCTTTGTTTTCTGTCTACTATCTAATTTTTACCCATGACAGTACTTTCCTGCTCACTCATAGGTTTAATTTTTTGCATTAAAAGAAGACTCTACATTTTGTGCACTCGTGTCTGAAATTGGGTACCTAGGAATAGAGGCCGCTTTTAAAAATGTGGGTGTCACATGATGTCCCATCTCATAGTGCCCCTTGTTGCAAGATGCAGCATTGCAGTGGTCTGTCTGTTTCCCCATCCCTAGCTTTTGTTTGCATTATCTCTTTTTTTCCTAGCAGATTCCCACTGCTTCTCCTTCCAGGGAATTATGGTAGTCTCTCCAAGGGAACTTCTTACTGCTCCTGCTTTCTCCTTCCTTACTTAGTCCATTTCTTTACAGGTCTCCTCCTCAGCTGCATCACGTAAATGAATGTCTCTGGCCCCCAGGTCTCAGGCTCTTAAAAAGACAAATCATCAGGTTGCAGTAAATAACAAATACAAATAACTATAGGCCATAAAGATACACTGACAAGATCAAGCCAGTGTGAAGAACTGCACAATGCAGAATAAGCAGTCATTTTAATACGCAAACTATGTTTCCTCCTGTTGCTGTACTGTTGGTGTTAAGGTCTTTTTAGTATTCATTATGTTTTATAATTTAGGCCAGTTTCTTGACTATGATGTTTTAGTTCTTATGTTCCTGCAGTGGCTATGAATGAATAGGTGTGGTGTTACTGAGGCATCTTCTGTGTATCCTCCTACTTATGGCAAGCAGCACATCTGAAGCAAGAGACACTTAAATTGCAGAACCAGCCAGGCTACCCATTTGTTCTGAATTAGACCTACAAACTTGGCTTTTCTGACTCAGCAGAAATTCTGGGCAGAAAGTCAGCCAATAATTGGCTTTCACTTCAGTATTGTATAAACACAAGATGTTTCCTAAGGCAAAATGTTATTTAGGAAAAAGTCATGTTTATTTGATTTCTCTATTTAAAAATTTCACACATGCACAGAAATATTCTCCTGCCAAAGAATGGCCATTTAACCAGGTATTAGTTATTTGATTATGTTGACATCTAGCTGAGATGTTGGCTAGCCTATTGTCTCTGGGGAACTGGTTTGAAGCTGTTTCCCCAGACTTGAAACATGTCATATACAGTAAAATTTTGTAACTTGATATTTAACAATGTCGCCCCACACATTTTACCAGGACAATAATATTCAGCAGACTGAGTTTTCAAATTATACCTAGAAGACATACTTGATACAAAATTTATCGTAGTCTTGTAGAAAGGGGTGAACATAAGGGTACAGACTGTCACACTATTGCATTCTTATAGAAATCTCTTTCTAAAGTATTTTGTTAATACAAAGAAGTTAATGAAAAATAGTATTTGGTGAACCCATGTGTGTGTCTTCAAATTAATCTGAAGGAAGGTTAATGGTGTTGAAAGGGCCCCTAGACAGAAAATTAATATAAAATTTTACATGCTCTTTAACTGTTAGAGTACTCTGGATTAGTAAATAGTGAATAGCACAAAGGAAATTATAAATACACTCTTATTCCTAGGTTCCTCATCCCTCCACTCTCCTATGGTCTTAACTAGCCCTCTCAAGTGTCTCACATTTTTTAGGACATGACTCTTCGAGGTGATTTTGTGGGAGGGGTTGTCCTGCTTACCCACCATTTCCCCAGACATTGCAGACACTCCTCCTCTGGGCTATCTTGGTTGCCTGGTGCGTAAATGCCTGTAAATCTGTCTGAGCTCTGGTGGCTACAGTTGGTGTGAACTTCCTTTCCTTCTGCTCCCACTACTGCTACATTTCTCCATTGCTACTATGTAGTCCTGAAATAGATTTGAAGTCCATGATCTGTCAGTACTTTGCCTACTCACATGTAGTACTCATGTCTCATGTCTGAGGCAGATAACAGGTAGGAGGAATAGACGATATGAGTGGGAGAAAGAGAAGTCTAAATAGGGATATTGGGAGTCAGTGGAGGGGTACAATTTTTCTTTCAGGGAGGCGGGAGCTTGTCCTACATTATATTCCTCTTTTACAGTTTTAATGCCTCTCATAGTCCTTCATTCTAGGTACCTTTCAAAAGGTATGCTCCTAGTTACCTTTGTGCTAATTCAGTCATTTCCCCTGCTTCTCCCTCCCCTGTACCCAATCCATTCTATTTTTGTTTTCTTCTCGATTCTTCCCCCCACACCAAAACCCAATCAGAACTCCAAAGTGCCTCCAAATTCTTTTGCTAATTCCCTTATTCTGTGTACTAACTCGCACCTGACCCGCAACAGATGAGCATTCCTAGGTAACCCATCTCTGATTGATAGTATCCCAATTTAATGGTGAGCTTGACAATCAACAGGTGGAGGCAGAGTCTGAAGGGTGCATGCAGGAAATAAGAGTTTTCTTACAGTGGGAAGGCAGGGGAGGGCAGGGCAGGCGGGACTCCTAGTAAGAATCCTAACCTACTGTGCTTTTCCACTGATAAAAGCCCTATCTAATCTTCACACTACTGTCCACACTTGCAAAACTATGAGAACAAACAGTGTTGAGGTTTGTGGTGGCTATTTTTATAAGACTTAATAGCTCACCAGTTTAGAATGAAAGGATTCAGTGAGCTAAATGTTGTAATGCAACTGGATTGTATTTCATGTATTTCATGATGCAAAGGTAGTGCAAAGGTGTGACACTTCATAAACCTAAAGGTGTGCAATATTTTAGTTTGTAAAAAGGATTACATGTGACTTCAAAACTGCATTGAACTTGCTGATGATTTCTCAGTTTGTCTTTTGAGGTGGGTGATGTTTGACACTTAATGAAACAGACAGAGGAGTAACCTGTGCAAATATACAAGCCGTGATCACTCTACTGCCCTCACCATCAGAGCTGGGTGAAATATGTCAGTTCCCATACACACAGGCTTCAACACACCTTTTTGTCTGTCTCAGTACACATGGTTTCACACCTCTTGAAGTTTCCTTTGAAGAGCAGAGTTTGTAAAACATCCTTTCAAGAAAAATGAAGCAATTAAAAGATTCTTGGCACTTGGGAGGACTCTGATTTACACATAAATATAACTGATTTATGTTTAATTAGAAATTTTCAGAGACGAAATTATCTAATTGCATATTCATAAAATTCTTTTTAAAAAAAGATAAAATACCACTTTGCAAACGCAACGGACTAGAACAGTCAGGATGTGTATAAGGTTGCACTGTGCAATTGCATGTTCGCATTACTGTGACCTTTGTCCATCTGCCCCCCATCTCTCACCTACTCATTGTCACCTTCATTTGTCACAGCTAAGAATCCTGCAAACACTTTTGCACATATATAACTTTACTTGAATTGAAGGGTTCCAGTAAGTTCAATGGGATTCTGCATGTGTGTGACATTGTTGATCTGTGTAGGTGTTTGCAGGATCCTTAGAATGTAAACACTTTTCTGGCACAGATCACATCACTAATTTTCCTCATATCTCTGTTCCCCCCTCTGCACACAAAAGGACAGCCTGCCAGCAAAATGTAGTATTGATTTCTTTGAAAACAGAGAGAGCACATTATACTTATATACTCTATAATTATTAAGGAGATAACATTATAATCAGATCATATTATGATTCTACCATCTATCTTTCTCTTTTGTATGCTTTTCTTAGTATTATGACTGAAAAGTCTTGTTGGGCATGTGACCTTAACTTGGAACCATGATGTATTTCTGAGGAACTACAGCATATCCAGAGCTACCTGATTAGTTGTCAAAAGTTTGTTCTTGTTTCCTGTTTGTTTAAAGGAGGAGCATGCACACATACAATGGTAGCTTATAAGGACATCTGCCTTTTGCTGAGTAATTCTTCAAATATAATTTTTCACCCCCTTTGCCAAGTAATCATTACTTAAAAAAAAAAAAAATGAATTAATTTGAGCCTAACATAATGTAACTGGTGAGTTTCATTAAGCTCTCTATGTTCTATAAGACTGCACAAGAGTCCACAATAGTTCATTTCACCCCAAACACAGACCAATAGTCACAAGTTTAATTATGAATCCAAAGCAAAATTATGAAACTCAGGCCTTTCCAGAGACAGAAAAATGTTAATTTTGCTGTGAGTTTCAGAGAAAAATTCACAGTCCCAAATGTCTACTAATATAATGTTTGCATCCAATGTTGGCAGTTTTTCATATGATTTAGGTTGCATTGTGAAAAGTTCATACAGCTCTGGGAATATAAGAAAACAGGAATTTCCATACTGGATCAGATCAATGGTCCCTCTAGTCCAGTATCCTCTCTGATAGTGGCTGATGTCAGCTGCTTCAGAGGAAGGTTCAATAATTTTTGCACCAGATAATTGTGGATTGACATGCACAAAGTAAAAAATTATTCATATCACTCATTAGTTAGAATTTGGCTTATACTCTGAAGCTTCTATACCTTCCAAAACTCTGTTTTGTTTGTTTCTTAATCCTTACCAGTAACACTTTTGGGTGGTTTGGTATCCATAGAGAGATCTAATCCTTTTTTGAATCCAACAAAGCTCTTTTTCTGAATCATATCTGGTGGTAATAAGTTCTGAAGATCAACTATGCTACTCTATATTGAAATATCATTTGGGAGACTTTGGGTCAGCGTCTTTTGGATGCCGGTACTCAGCCTGTGAAAAGCTGCTGTATGTGTCACAGGTTATGTGAGCACTGCAATAAAAAACTCATGGCTCTGAGTCTCGGAGCCCAGGCTTTAGCCCAAGCCCAAAGGTCTACATTGCAGTTTTATAACCCCTCAGCCTTAACCCCATGAGCCCAAGTCAGCTGACCCGAGCCAGCTGTGACCATGCCACAGGTCTTTTATTACAGTGGTGATGTGCTCAGATTTTGCAAAGCCTTCAGTGGTGTTGGTGGTCTCTGTGGTCTCTTCACTTTTCTGTTTAGAAAGGCAGAAAGAAAAGGTGTTCACACCAAGCCGTACCCTTTTCATTCAGAAGTCTGCTCCATTAGTCATTTCTACTGAAGAAAAAGGGTAGATTTGAAGAGGAAAATGTGTTGTATTTCTATTTGATAGGACTTGACTCAGTGTGTTGTAGACTGCAATTATTATTTCTTAAGTCAGATAATTTGTTTGGACATTTTAAATGAAGGTTGGACTGAAACTGCTGGCAGTTAATTTAGCTAGATTTTGAGAAACTGACAAGAACAACATAATAAATTATCTCCATATGCAACAGATTTTTTTTGTTTAACATTGACTACTTTCTACTTACATGAAGCCAGTATCTCATAATATTAACTGAAGTTTGTGGGCTTTTGGATTTTTTTATATTCATCTCTCTTTTATATAGTCAAATGCTTTTGACTTATTCACAGTGAAGCCTGCAGAAGATAATGCTTTCTTATTTTTCTGCCAGTTATAATCCCCTGGTTTATATTTGTTTGCTTGATTGATTGATTTACTTGTTAAAACAATGCTTAAAATAGTTTGTTCTGCTGAAATCTAGCCTTAGTTGACACACAACTATTTTTATTTTGCATTCCTGGTCAATGGTTTTGCAAATATAACCATTATTATTAATCCTGTGTATCTAACACAGTTGAAGTTCAGCAATTGGGAACTTTTGTATACTCTATTTCAAAGATTGATGATGGTCTTTGTCACGGGAAAGGAATTAGTTTGCTGGCATTAATATAATATATTTTTAGCCAGTGTTTTCAGAAATGCTGTCACACACATGAAGGACAAAGACAAAGTGCTGCTCATGCCTGCTGCTGAGTGTGTCTGTGTGTGTATTGTCGGGAGGGAGGATAGGAACTGACCACAGAGTGCTCCTCTGGCATAACATGGTACAGAGTAACATAACATAAGTACAGTGTGAGTCACATATACAATTTTGTGTCTCACCTCATCAAGAAGAAAAACCCTAAGCAAAAAAGACCAACTTGAGAAAGGCTTGGGGGAGAGGGTTGGAGGATGGGTAACACAACATCAACTAACCAGAAAACCTGGGGTAGAGTGAAAAAACAGAGTGATGAGAGAAATAAATCTGTTTATCTTATTTTTCTTCTTTTAATAGTGCGGCTTCATGACAGCATATCAGAAGAAGGATTCCATTACTTAGTCTTTGATTTGTAAGTATATGCCTTGTGTATGCTTGTATAACAATAACACACTGGGGACCTGATGTTCAAAAGTTTTAGGGGCAAAAACAAGCTCACAAAATGATGTGCATGCACATGGCCAGGATGATACATAATTGATCAGTTGCATGTACATGTCTGATTTGTGTATGTCACTGTGATAACTGCATGTGCAAAGCTTTGCATATCTAAATGTTGAAAACTCTACTCTGTGTATTTTGAACATCAGTTTATACTAACACCAAACTGCTATGTGTTTTGAAGTGATTGACCATAGCTGTGATTTTTTTTCCCATAGCTGTAGTTGCTAAAAATTCTGTTTATTTTAAATTTGACTTTTAGCAATTTTAGTAAAGGATTTTCTTCTTGAAATTTAGTAAAGGATTTTCTTGTAATCTCAGAGCAAACTAGCTCAGCCTGTGATTACTATCTGTGGATTTTATAATTACTATAAGTGTACAATATGTAATATAATAGTCATATAATGAAATCTTATTGGTGCAGTACATTGGATAGTGTATTATAGATGGGGCTGGTAATGTCACCTGTTAAGGTTGCGAACATTTCATATTAAAAGACCCTGTTTTCAGTTACTTATAGCTTTGCCAATCATGAACCATTCAGGCTGAAATTTTCCATGCTGGGAGTCTACCTCAAGATGAATTTTGGGGGAGAATTTCAGACATTTCTGAAAATAACAGTAGGGGACAATATGTTGTGGTGTTTGTTTAAAAAAATCTGACAACCTTCTGTTTTTGTTTGAGAAAATCTAGTGCCGCCACTAAGGATGTGCCTTTTGCCATCCTGGTGGCAATCCGTATAAATTTGGCCAGTGCATTTGCCTTTGAAAAATTTGAGTATGCACATGCTCAGTACAGACTTGCTAGAGCTTTTAAACTAATTTCCCTGACTCAATGCATGCTGGATATGCTCCAGCCAGGACTGCTGCTGGCCAGGCTGGGACCATACAGCAGGACTGAGAGCAGTAAGACATTCTCTCCCATATTTCCACTGATGGTCCCTATTGAACCTGGGCAGCGTGGAGGAGGAAGCTGTTTGAGTTGAATGCAGAGGGGACAAGAACTGGACCTGAGGGTGGGCCAGGGGATCCTGGTACTTAGAGGCTGGCGGGGATGGGGAAGAGAAACTGGGATTTGTCATTGAGCATGGTTGGAACTGAGACTGGATGGCAAGGAGACTGAAATAAGGAGTTGGGGGAAGTACACCGAGCTTGGATGAAGAGCCCAGGGATGGATACTGGAGAGGGATCCAGTGGGGATGAGATCCATGGGGACAGGCACTGGAGGCAGGTGGGAGAGAGACAGACCAGACAAGATGGGATGGGAATTGAGAATGGCTGGGCAAGAAAATTGAGACTGGAAGTGTGGAAGATTGAAACCAGAACAGGGAATTCAGAGGAAGCATTAGGGTGTGAGTATATAATGTAAGTTCATGCAAGTATTTATGCCTGTGTATTTGCCTGAGATGGGATTTTGGCGCATAGAGAAAAAAGCCGAAGTGGTGTGAAGGGCTTGGAGATATGGTTATGGTTTTAAGCTTGTTAGTGTAACCCTCGATAAACCCTTCATGGAGTCTCTGCAGATTGGACTCTAAACTGTTGCTTTCTGGCAAACTGTGTCTGGGAACTGAGAGGGGACAGGGTGGGGGAGCCATAACAAGAGCTAAGAATAGACTTGCTGGGCAAGGAGACTGGGATTGTGATGGTAAATCTGACTAGTAGAGACTAGAATTATCTAGGTAAGGAGAATGGCACTGGGTGAGGAGCCAGGAGTGGGGAGAAACAGGACTGGGTCAGGAGCTGGTTGGAGAGGACAGGGCAAAAGGGAGCAACCTTGAGGGGAATGGGTAGAATAATCTGTGAGCACACTCCCTACCAGTCAGGAATGGAACCCAAGATGCCTGAGACTCACTATTGCTCTTCTGTTAGCAAATGTATGTGAAACCCACTGGCAAAAGTGCATGTCTCATCCTCCTCTAGTGCTGGTCCACATAAAGGATGACAGCCTACCACTGCTATCAGTTGCACTGTTAGCTCAAGTGGCACAGATCTGTGCAGCAGAATCTAGTGATATCCATATGCAAAGTCAAGCACTCAAAAGTTAGGAAATGCTAGAATTAAGGTTTCTTGCGGAATATTAATTCAGCCATCTTGCATGTGTACATTATGATGTAGAGCTTAATTTCATGATCACATACTATTTTATTCCACAAGACCATGGCCTGATTCAGTGCACATGATGTACATGCCCTGGAGGCAAATCAGAGTTGTTTAGTGAAGAAGACTGGTCTGTAGGACACTAATGGCATGTTCCTCATTTTTTGGCTGCCTGACTTGAGATTCTAAGGTCTGATTTGCAGAAGCATTTCATATGTTCAAAGCGCAGCGCTCTTTGACTTCAGCATTGAGTGCTCAGCACTTCTGCAAATCAGACCTTAGACGCTCAAGTAAGGCAGCCAAAAAATGAGGAAAACGCCATTAGTGTCCATCTGTGAAAGCTGCTCATTAATTGAGCACTATCCTGTCTGTGCATTGAATGGGGACGGGGTCCTGTGCGGAAAAATAGCATGCATTCATATAATTAAACACTATCATAATGCCTATATACAAGGGAGCATGATTAAGGTTGCACAAGAAACCTTCATTCTCGCGTTTCCTAATTTTGGAGTTCTTGACTTCGCTACCTTAACAATGCACTTTTTTAATGTGGTTTCTTTGTGTGTGGTTGTCTAGATCCTCTGGATGTGATGCACAGTTAGGGCTTAAAGAGCAAATCACAAATACAATATCAAGCTAATACAAATGCCAAGCAGAAGTTCACAATGTTGTATACTTTGTAACTGCTATTACCTTTCCATTTTTGTCATACTGATACACTTTTTTAAAACCTCTAATAGCATGAGTTTCTGCTATGGAGTTGTCTGAAAAACAGTTAAATACCCATTTTTACCCATAAATATTTGATGTGTGCCAGAATATTAATCGTTGTAGAAATGAAAAAAAAAACCCATTTAAAGGACTTTAACACTGTAGCAAATTACATAGAACAGCATTTTCTGTATCTCCCTTGCAACTGCTGTAGATCTTTATATCTGAATAAGGATTTCCTCAGTATTGACTTTTCCTTCTGCTTAATCTTGGAGTGAAATCAGTATCATGTGCTTATGACCACAGTCCAGATTTTATCCAGTCTAAGTTTACCTCCACATTTTTTTGCCTTGGAAAAAGGCTCTGTAAGTTTCCTGGATGCTGTGAGCCTCAAGGCCAAACTTTATTCTAAAAGGGGCATTTCCTCTTTAAAACAGATGTGTAGTGCTGGCTTTAGCCTTGAACAACTTCCCCAACTGCCCCCCTTCCCAGGGGCAGAGTAACTTCACTGAACTTCACTGCCATCAGTTCACATTTTTTATGCACATTATTGTTATTTAGTTGAAAGACTCACAATGTATACCAATGAGCTATTTAGGAAGCCAAATGAATATATGAATCTGATATGTAAGTTTGCTGGGAGGAAATTGTCAACAAAAGGAAACATACCAAAATAAATAGGTAGAGCTTTTTGCTGTTTCACAGGAAAGCTCTGTGTTTGCTAGACTGAATGGTGAACCTGATTTCCTGAAAAGGAAGAAGAATTCTCCAGATATTTTATTCCTGATGTATGGCTTCTACAGCCTGGAGAAACAGCTTCATTTGGATCTCAGTCCTGTGGAATTCAGGATACACAGCATGTATCAAGGATCTCACTTATTATAGCAACACTAGGCCTTCTTCAGATTGCCATTTCATTTCAGTAATTGCATAGCTAAAAATCCTGTGCACCCTCTGAAAAGAAGGTTTACTCTTTGAAGCCATATGTCTCCCTGGTTGATATTTTTTTTACAGTGATTGCATTATCATGTATTGTACTATTAAGAAATAAAGTTCAGCAATTCTAACACTGACAAATTGTATACATTACAACTAGTAGAGACAAAAGCCATTGCCAAAAGGCTGTTGTCACAGAGACTAAGGGTAACGTTGGCTGAAAGCTGCTCTTCATGTCCTTCGTCCATGCTGTGATCCTGTGTTCTCTTAAATGTTGCTAGTAAAGGGGGAGTGCTTGACAACTTGATCTATGTTTAATAAGTTCACTATGTGAAAACAAAATTAATTATACTGATGACACACATTTTGTCTCTGAGAAGGACAGATTTTCCCACCCTCGTGAAATGTTATTGCTATCAGTTCATGGGTTCCAGCAGATATAAGTCAGATATGCTACAATTTAGAGGTTTTAGTTCCCTGGGGGTCCTATCTCTTCTGGCAATTGGCAGAGGGTTTTGTGTGTGTGTGTGTATTTAGCCCTTTTATTAATGTATCTACTGTAGTTGCACCTGCAGTGTTTATGCAGTATATTGGGTATATAATTGAAGGAGTATCTTGGTAAATTAGGGCATCATGTGGGCCAGTACAGGGGATCAGTGTACAAATGTCAAGTAGCTCTTTGCACCTCATATCTGTAACTTGGTAGGGCTAGCACAAAAAGAGAGTTAGAGTCTGCTGTTACCAGTGTAAATGTACATGAGTTCTGTTGACTTCAAAGACACTGTCTTCCAAAGACACATAAGCCTTCTGTAGTGTACTGGAGCATGTGTGTGTTAATAAGGGAGCAGACAATCAGAATCAGACTATGAATAAATAGCCTAAAGGACCTGCAGCTCACCTGAGGGTAATAGCTGTCCATGTGTGTTTCAGTTTATGTGATCCTCTTTAAGAAAACTATACTTTAACACACATTTTATATGTTTGTCTAGTTTCAGCATATGATTGTGAAATATTCCATTTTATAGTCCTAGAAAATAAGAAGAAAAAAAAGAAATCCTGCAAGTTGGGGAGGTGGGTTGATTGTAAGGTCCCTTGGAAGGTGGGAGCAATACATGTTTAATTCTTGTTTTTAATAGGAATGGACTTATTTTTATTTTTACTTTCAAACTAAAAAATAACTATATCTTTAGAAGTGTACTAAATCCACTGATGACATGAAACTTTACATCATTTGTAGCAGTTATAAGTATCTACTTTTAAATACACATCTATGACTTCTTTGAAAAATTAATGGCGTTAAAAGATTTATGATATTTTATATGCTACAAAAATGTCCCTTCTGTGTTTCTTTAGTATGGAAACTAGATGCTGAAAACTACGTGCTTGACATTTTTTTTTAAAGCGATGTCTTACTGTGGCATAACACTGTCATTCCCCCCGAATCGTTCCTTTAGTTTAATGGTTGCTTTCAGACTGTGTAGGATTAAATGCTAGCATATCTTTATAAATTCCTTTAAGATTGCATCCTATCCAAGAAATTGAGGGCTGGAGTGAAGGGGGGAAGAAAGGCCCTTTTTCTATGAATAGGACAAGTGGTCATTTTCACGATCTGATAATTTCTTTAGAATTACTGTTATAGATAAATCTGCTATTTGAAAGAAGAGTGTGCTGGTTCATTTTTATACCATAATAGTGGTCATTCTTTATCTGAACCATTTTGGATGGCATATTTTTGCCATAGGTTTGCATGTGATGCAGTACTTTAGTTTAAAAATGAGAAGGAACACTTCTGTCTAATTCTATATTAATCAGCACATTTAAGCATGAAATTGAAAAGAAAATCACTTTTATTCTGTTGTGTTATATGAAATAATACCCCAATAGCCACATTACTGTAATTCACTAGTAGAAATTTTAATTGCATAAAAAATCGAGGAATTCAAATTCTTGCATTTATATAGAAATGTGAAGGACCACTTGTAAATAGAGCTGCAGATCCCTGTTAGATGTACTAATGTAACAATAATTTGCCTTATTTATTTTTTCAATGTTGACTGTTCAGATCTGAGCACAGGGGTTTAGACATTGGTGGCAATGTGTTTCTGGATATTTTTCTGTACCAGTCTTGGTAGAATGATTGCCTTCTTCCATGAGTAGGGAATCAAATTGTTGTTCTCCTAGCAAAATGGGCCCTACAGCTGTCAGAAAATAATATTGACTAGGCTGGGGTTGCTGCTATGATACTTTTCCCAGTGGAGATATTGTGCCATGCCTACTCCTCCCAATAGATATTGCTTTCATGGGGAAGTGTGTCAGTAGACCTAGGACTGACAAAAAACACTTAAGAATGCATGCTAGCTATGACTACACAGATATGCACTGATGTTTATTGGTGAAATTAAGGTTGGAGGCCTGAGCCTCCTCTCACTGAAACCAGTTTTATACCAGTGTAACTCCACTGACTTTAGTGAAGCTAATCATGATTTATAAGTCAGAGCAGTGAGTAATTTGCATATTGTTTAAAATCCTTGACTTTCTATATATCCTACATGCACTTGCACACATGTGCACACACACACAGATCGGTCTAGATTACATCTGATAGTTGCATGGATCAACGTAAAAGTATTACCAGATCACTGAAATTACTTTTAGTTCCCTCTACCTCACATATACATATGCTCACATGCATACACATGAACATTTATTTCTGAGTTATCTTATATGTACTTAGCTCCTTTAAGTTTCCTTCAGCCTCCTAACATTTTTGTTACCCTTCTTTGAACATACTCAAAGTTGTCAATGTTTTTATGGTAGTGAATTCAAAATTATGAATTCAAATTATGAATACAATATTCCTGTTATGGTTGACTTGAAGCAGCATAGAAATTAGAGCTGGTCAAATTTTTTCTAAGGAAAAGTGTTTTCAACAAAAAATAGACATTTTTCAAAACATTTTTTCACAAAAAATTGTCAACATAGTAAAAAATGTTTAATGAAAAAATTAATTTTTCAATTTTTATCAAAAACACTATTGTAGACATTATTAAAATTGTTATAGAAAATTTTCATTTACAAAGAACAGTTTCCAGTAAACAAAAAATTTCAGTAACCATTTTGATATTTTTGATAAAAATTTCCAAAAACAGTATTGAAAAAAAACTTTCAAAAGCTGAAAAACTTCAGATCCTTCTAAATATAGAGAAATCCTCTAAATATAGAGAAACATCACACAGGGCAATCTTAATGGAAGGAGAAATGGCTGAAGAACAGATTCTTATCTGGCTTTCTTAGGGCTTTTATGTTACTAATTCTCATAGTGTATCAGTCTTTCCCAGATAGATAAAATCTGTGGCGTCCTTAGTGGACTTCACAAAGTTTTCTGCCTTTCTACTCTTTTTTAGCTTCAGAGGCTCTACTTATGAAATAAACGTCGTTCAAGATCATTTAACACCTACATGCTACAGTGAAAAAAACAGGAACAAGCCACCTTTCCATATTAGTGAGGCACATGAGTTCAACTGCTGTTAACTTTCCCAGTGAAAAGCAGGGTATGGTACCTGAATGGAAACAGCTGAACCACTTGAAGATTCTTTTATGTTAGTCAATCAGATCCTTTTTCATAGACTTCAGTGTGTCCTCTTGTAAAGCAGAGTTCACTTGTTGGAATGCAATTGTTACATTCAGAATCAGCACTGCAGTAGAATTCAAGAGGAGGGACTATTGTGTGTTTGTGGAAGAAAGACAAATACAAAAAAGACTAATTACAGAGTTTTCTTTGCCTGGGGTAAATGTCTAACCGTCATATTGCTGTGGAAAGAAAAAAAGTCACAGGCAAATGTAAAAATATATCTATCAATGAAAGCTATTTTAGTAAATAACAAGTGTAAGCTAAGAGGAAAAAAAAAGTGAATGCTTATTTTGTGGAGATTTTTATTGGTATTAACAATTTGAAAGCCTGTCATTTCCTGTTGAAGACTTGTTGATATTTATAGGCTTTTCTAAGCAATTACATTCTGTATATGAGTAAATATCCTCTCATAAGTGATCAGAACAGAAGACGATATCAGTAGCTGCTTTAATACTAGCAACTGTTAAAAATTGACTTAATTATGTTAAAATTCACTGTACTAAATGCAAATGCCTCAAACTGAACAATGAAGACGTACAAGTTGTAGAGACTCTTGACAATTCTGTATAATATTAATATTTTGTTTTGTTTTGTTTTTAAAGTAAACATGCTTAATTTGTCATTGTAGTGTGCTCTTCAGAAAGTTATATATGGAGGACAGGAACAGAAAAGATATCACTTGCATGTACAGAGGCATTGGGAAAAGAACAATCAAATCAAACCCAGTGCAAACAAATAACTCATGGCAGATGCCTGTTTAGAAAATAGGTAATATTTGGTGCCACAGCAGGATAATGTTACTTGCAAATGCCTGCAAATAAGAATCCTGCAATTTCCATATTGACCATTGTTCCCTTCATTGAGACTTCATTGGGAGGAAACAGGCAGAAGTGCATAAATGGTGAGCAAATATAGCACACCATTTTTCAATCATATCTGTCTGTAAAAGAACCTTAAACATTTTCTGGATGATGGTAATATATTCATAGGGCTTAGCTCTGGGGAATATCTAGCTGTGAAAGAAAATAACTTATCCTGGCAAGCTCTGCCTTACAGAAACCATTCATAAGAAGAGTTTGGTTTGGTTCTTTTGTGGTTTTTTTTTTTTAATCTGGAAGGTAATTTTCAATTTGTTTATGCTGCCACCAATCCCCTACTTTGTAAAGTTACTCCGGGAAAAGTGTTGAATCCTGACTTCCACGTTATTGAAGGTTGAACAATGTTAAACTCATCTTCCTCCCTGACTACTGATTCCTTATACTGTGATTATCAAGCACACATCACAAGGTTTTGGAAATTAAGACAAGTTTATTACCTATACTAATACTTAAGACTGTTGTCAAAATAATGAAGAGCAGGAATACTATTTATATATGTAATATATACATGTATACACTTAGAGCAAACACTTTTTATTATGAAGTTAACAATGTAAATAAATACTGAATGATCTTTCTCTAAATGAACAATAAATATTAGCTTAAATATACTCACATAGTTTCTCAGATTACCCCGAAGCCTTCTTCCAGTGCGTCTATAAATGGTTTGGAAATCCCAATGATCACCTTACTTTTTCCTGATATTAAAGAGATATTCACCATAAGACCCCAATCCACCCGTCTTGAAGGGTGACCAAGTTCTAACCACACAGTATACATCTACAGTATCCAAGAAGCATATTTTCTTAGCTGAAAACCATGTTAACTGCAGTGGTGCATACCAGTTCATCTTGATGCCCTGCTTTATTGAGCCTCATTAATTATCCAAATAGAGAACCAATGCTGCCTGGACTGCTATTACTGAATTCCAGGGTGACTCAATGGTATCACCCCTTGAGGGTCACCAACATGTAGCTAATATTCTAAGCTCATCACAGTGCCTATCCGTAATTTTGTATAGGTTCCACAAAATATAGGACCTGTTGCTGCTCTCATTAAATCCATAATAAAACTGACCTTTGTATGTTCAGGTTTGGCTTATAGCTTATGATATTATATGTGATTACTTCCCTTTTCATGCACTCAGTGGCGTTGGAACTATGTGTATAATGGGGATGCTGAAAACCATTGAACAAAACTGTAATCCTGTCTATGATGGAAACCACTTCAAACCAGGGGGTGCTGCTAGCACCCCTAGTTCCAGCAACCTTGCCAGAACTTCAGCCTGCTCCTCTGTGGAAGCACAGTCCACAGCTCAGTCCTTTCAGTACAAAGATTTAACATTATAGAGAGTTACAGGTCTGAGAGAGAGTGTGACCCACAATTTCTCAAGAAGTAACATTTAATAAGTATAAACAATCTGCAAGCAATATTTGAAATGGTTGTGACTATTGCTCATAAACCATTACTATGTGATAGCCTTTTGGTTTTTCTCACCCACACTTCCACATCTGTTCCTATTACCAGACATTGAGGAAATGTATACATGTACCCGTACTTTCTTCCAGCTTTCTCTTGTCCTCAGCCCTTCTTGCAAAATATGTAATTCAAAGTCAATTATATGTCCCTTGAATTTCATACAGGGGTGGCCACTCTACAGCCACTTTGCATCTTGTCAGCAACAACTGTCTTCAATTCTCACAACCAGTGATAACTACCAATTTGAGAACTACCTCTCTGGATCATAGTGAGATAGGGAGCACATGGTCTGGATCCAAAGGGATTGGCACAGTCTTGAGAAAGATCTCTCAGTGGACAACTTTTATCTCTGCATTGTTTAGCTGTTGAGTTCTCCATGGCTCTCTCCAGCTTCCCCTGTTTTATAGCCTTATCCTCACTGAGCTCCAAGAGTTTGAGCCTTCAGATGGTGACTAGGGGTATGTCCTGCCAGGCAGTTTTCCTGCAGGGAAAGCTTCTTCTATAGCTTTGAAATGGCTACTGAGAATGTTTAGCAACCGCTATACCCACGATTCTGGACATTTCTGGCTCTGGCAAATCTGTAGACACAGTCCCAAAAACAAAAGCAAGAAACTGTATATCCACCCTACTTTGTCTTCCCTTAATTACACAATCAAATGCTGCAGTGCATACATGTGGGTTTTACTTGTGCTTCCAAATTGCGCTCCCAATAGATTAATCATTGATAAAGAGAAATTGTTTCAGCCCAATTCACTTCTTAAACAAAACTAATTTAGCAGCAGTAACAACACCAAAAAAGACAGCTGCTTGGGCATGAGCAGTGTACCTAGTTTTCAGAGAGAGAGGTTCAATGAAACCCCAATGGAGTGTTTACTCCTATCACAGCTTCTTTAATAAAAAAGAGAAAGTGGATGCATCAGCTTATGATTCACTAGGATTGCCAGCAAAAGGAGGTTGTTTCTTTCCATGAATATTGTGGATTCCGAATTAGGGGCAGAACTGTTACCTTACCCTGGGAGACACTCCCTCTCCTCCCACATCATCATGACTGACCACACCCTCTGCCCCTAATGATCCTGCCCACTTCCATGCCTCATCTTGCAATGGAGGTGAAGAGAAGAATACTCTGTCTCTCTCTCCTTTCCTGGTCTTCCTGAGAAAGGGGTAAAGATCTTCAGCTTTTGGCCTTTATGGAGATAGGGGAAGAAGTACAACAACGCCCCTTCCCCCTCCCGATTCTTTCCCTCTAAAACTCTGCACAGCATAGTTCCCTAAACTGTTAACCTTAGTCATTTCTCTGGGGAGTGTGGGGGTGCATGTAAAATTTCAGGTAGATTGGTTTTATTTTGTCAAGTTACAAAGGGAAGAGGAAGTCAAAATCCATTTTGTAAGCCTTGATGCTGCAGTCCTTGTGTGCCGTGCAGTGTGATGTTCAGGGTTATTGTGTTTCAGTGCGAGGGCAGTGCAAATGACACATAGGCACAAGTAAGATTGAGGGCTATGCATAATCCTCAAGCCCCAGCCACCCCCTCATTCAAATGTGTGGACTCATTTAAAAAAGAGAGGATTAAAAAAAAAGATTAGGAATAGGATGGGTGTTTTCTGAGGAGAGTGATTTAATTGTGAACTTTATTATGAGATGCTGATTATTAGTAACAGTATTTGTATTAAAAAGAACGAGAGTCCTGTAGCACCTTAAAGACTAATAAATTTCTGCGGGCATAAGCTTTTGTGGGCTGCAACCCACTTTGTCAGATGCACCAGTTGCATCTGACGAAGTGGGTTGCAGCCCACGAAAGCTTATGCCTGCAGACTTTTGTTAGTCTTTAAGGTGCTACAGGACTCTCGTTCCTTTTGCTGTATACAGACTAACACAGCTACGGAGTATTTGTATTGTGGTATTGCCTAGTTGCTCTTTGGATCAGGGCCTTGTTGAGCTGGGTACTGTACACGCACAACAAAAATGCAGTCCCTACCCCTAGCTAAGTGTTTCCCTCGTAGGTTTTAGTTGCTGCTGGGGGTGAGTGACTTGGCAGCCTTTCAGCAGCTTTCTAGTGCAGAGTCAGAATCGCTTGTGCTACTTTTTACCATTTGCTTATGCATGCCGCACTCTGCACCTGCACTGTGCGAGATCTAGCCCATATCTGGAAGCTAGCTTCAACATTACATATATAACCTAATGTCTATACATGTCTTTCTCCATAGTGCTTTGCAGTAGTTTGTTTTTTCTATTCAAGGCCTAAGAAATGGTTAAAAAAAGGCTCCTAATATTAGTAAGTTAATATTTTAGATATGGTCTGCCTTAATTTTCCCCTGTATAAACTGATTTTAGAAATCAGCCTTAATTATTTCTGCAATTGATGATCAGCACTTCGAGAGTTGATTTCATCAGATATTCCTGTATAAGGCAGTTGGAAGTTTTCCACAGTAACAAAGCAATTAGGGTGACCAGATGTTCTGATTTTATATGGACGTTCCTGATATTGGGGGCTTTTTCTTTTATAGATGCCTGTTACCCCCCACATCCTGTCCTGGTTTTTCGTACTTGCCATCTGGTCACCCGAAAAACAACGTTAGTGAAGCAGCCAAATGTATAAACAATGGATCATGGTTCAGTTTCATGTTATTGCATTAGAGGTGCAACCAAACACATCGGATTTGTGGGAAAGCTTATATCCACTCTTAGCAGTTCAGAGCCATCTCTGTTATATATACATGTTTTGTAAACTGAAGATCTATGAAATACCTTTTTTGTAAAGTAAAATTTATCCACAAGATGGTAGGAATGCATTGTGGCCACATTAGTACTAAATTGCAAAGAGAGAGGAAAGGAGAGAATAATGTTAACTATTCTGCTTATTATTGTTCTAGCAATGGCTAATTACATTGTTAATATTGTTGAAGGTTCCCAAAGAGTCTCATGCTTCTCTTTAAGGGAAAGGAAAGCAGGAATTTTTGGCCATTTGTTTGCTGTCAGTAAAATTTCACTTTTATTTACCTTGCTTCTGTTTTTCTGTCTCATATCACTGGTTATGGATGCCATGTAAACATCCAGTGTCAGCAAATACAGAGATGTTTTACCCTTTTCTTCAATTTTGACTAAAAACTAGCAACATTTTGGTGTATTCTTTAATTAAAAGCTTTTTTTTTTTCCTTTTTGTTTTGGATTTAAAATGTTCTAGTGAGTCATAAAATCAAAGGATGTTTGTTCCTTCCCCCCATTCATCTTAAAGTGAAAATTAAACCTTTTCTCTTTACCAAAAACAAAGCAATCAGAAATATACATAACTCTCAAAGATAGTTAAAATATGCATTCATCAAGTGTTTTTGTGCCGTAACAACCAACAGAAACAGCTGGAGGGAAAAGAAAGTGAGTATTAGGCAACCTGTCTTTGAATGTAATGTAACGCCTACAGTTTTTGCTTCAGACTGTGCTATGAAATAACATTCTGTTATATGAAGTAGATTTCTCTCCAGAGTCCCCAATATGTCAGCCCAGAAAATGGGAGATTTTTCCTACCAGCAGATGGATACAGGAAAATAAAAATACAATTTGCAACAACCTACCCCTAAAAGGGGGCTTTACTATTGGCAGAGCTATTCGTTCCCGTGTCACAGCTAATTGCTTTAATGTACCTAATAACTAAGGCTGTGTCTGTACTACGGCCCATGTCGGCAAAACTTATGTCACACAGGAGTGTGAATATTCCACCTCCCTGAGTGACATAAGTTACACCATCATAAGCGCTTGTGTGCACAGCGCTGTGTCAGCGAGGGAGCATCTCTCGCTGACATAGCTTATGCTGGTTGCAGAGGTGGTTTTTTTATGCCGATGGGAGAGCTCATGTATTGCTACCATGTAAAACAGATATCCTGAATCTATTATCATTCTATTATAAATGCAGTCCAAAGGAGTATTTAGAATAATTTGTTTTAAATTTTACAAGAAACATACTTACCTTTGCTTGCTTTGGCCCTTTCCAGCACAAAATCCTACCTCGTAGTTTGCCCACCTGTATAGAATGTAAAAGGACTTCTTGCAAGAGAAGTCTGAGTAATATGCATGCCCTTTCCGTTGCATTTTTTAAAAGTCTTGCCCCCAGTGATCTATGCATATGGTTATGTGGTAGCAAGGTGCCCTTTAGGGATGTTGTTGAGGTGACGTAGCAGTGGGGACGGCAGCATATCTTTGGACTTTTGTTTCATTTGGGAGTGCAACTGGAGGGAGAACAGAACTTCTTCTTTGATTGCTTGCCCATGTCGATTCTAAGTAGGTGTGCACATGCCACATGTGAAGTCATCAAAAGGTTTTTTCCCCTAGAAGTACCCAGGCACCCCCTGGAATCATGCCTCAGTGGCACCATATATATAGGGCCCTGCCGACCCGCTGCCTCTTTAGTTCCTTCTTACCACCGTGACGGTTGCTGGAGCTTCTATCTTCTCTTGCTTCAACAAGCGTTTTCCCCAGTGGTCTTCTAGTGTGATTCCTGTAAATAGTTAGAGTAGAACTAGTTATTAGTAGATAGCTAGTTAGCTAAAGTTTTCTTGGGGGGGGTTCCCCCCCACTACATTTCTCCCTGGGAACCGGGGCGTGTCTCTGTCCCAAGGTTTCAAAACATGCGGGAACTGCCATAAACCTGTTCTAAAAGCGACCTCCACAAATCCTGCCTGAAGTGCCTAATTGAATCCCACCAGACTGATCACTGTAATATTTGCAGGGGATTCCATCCTAGGACCAAGAAGGGGAGGAGCGTTAGACTTAAACATCTCCTCCTGGAGGCAGCCGCTCTGTCCCGAACTGGCCCCAGGCCACTCGGACCTGCCACTCAGTATCTCGGTGCTAAGTGCGCTGGCATCTACTAGAGAGCCTACGGTGCCGAAGAAGGACTCGGCACTGAGAGAATCCCAGTGCCAGCATTTCCTAGCACTCAAGACAACCCAGCACTGTTCCCACTTTCCAGTGCCTCACAAGAGGCACAAAAGACTGATAGAGGGCATTCGCCCACAGTAAAGGCAGCAGGAAGACACAGCACTAAAGTTGTGTGTCATGCACTGGGCCACCCACTGCCTACCCCACTGGAGGTGGCACTGTCAACTTTGGACCCATGGAGGGTTCCGTCGAGTCTGGTGCCAGTGCACTCACCCATAGGGGAGACTCAGGTGGAAGAGTTGGACCTCCCTTCAACCTCTGACACTTTTGAGGCAGATAGAAACTGATAGCCATGATGGCACAGCAGTCCCTCACCAGCATGGAGAGAATGCTGGAATCAAGACCTAGAGGCACACCTGCCATGATGCAGCACCGGTCACCTTCCTGTTGACATCGCTCTCCAGCACCGTCTCACTTGGCATTACCCTGGTCCCAGCGCTTGGAGTCATCGGACTCAGAGGCGGAGTCGTACACCTCAAAGCATAGTTGGCACTGGACAGAGCAGCGCTGCTACAGGGAGGGGAAGGGGCAGGCCTGTTTCATGGGACCTTGGCCAGCATGCCTGCACAATGGCCCTTCTCAATCTTGTGGGCATACCACCAAGGCCCAGAGGTTTTACTGTAGGCTTTCCCACTCGATCGCGTCTGATAGACAGGCTCCCCAGCTGCACGAGGAACGCCTGACACCTTCTGGCACCGAGGCAGACGTCGACATTGGCACCGAGGTTGGCACAAAGTACGGTGCGGGGACCGGCACTGGGGCCACCACGGCACCAAGCATGTCAACCCAGCACAGGGTGAAAACTGTGATCCGGAGGGTCAGGAAGGCCCGGTCCCACCCTGGGCATCCTCATCATTCTCCCCACATGAAGTGATGGCAGGTACTTTGACGACGCCACCTCTAGTGGATAACAGGGTTCACTGGGATCTATTACAAAGAGTGGCCCAGAACCTAGAACTCCAGGCGGAAGAAGTGGGGGAGTCAGTGAACTCTCTGGTGGATGTCTTAGCACCAGCAAGCCCCTCAATGAAAACCATTCAAAATACCACCAAAACATTGTGGCAGACACCAGCCTCTATCCCTGCAGCTAAGAAGATAGAAAGAAAGTACTTTGCACCCACCAGAGGGCATGACTTTCTCTTTACCCACCCGCAGTCACTGGTGGTATTGCCGGTAAATGAGAAAGAGAGGCAAGGGTTGCAGTGCCTCGCGTCCAAGGATTCAAAGAAACTGGACCTCTTCAGTAGGAAGGTGTATTCCACTGGGCTTCAGCTTCACATCACAAGCCAATAGGCAATATTGATCCAATATAATTTTAATTCATGGGAGACCATGACAAACTTCAAAAAGCTGCTTCCGGCTGTCTCAGGATCGGAATTTGGAGCAGCTGTGGAAGAGGGTAAGGCAATGGCAAGGACCTTGTTTGCAGTCCGCTCTGGATGTGGTGGACTCAGCAATGCGAATGGTATCATCTGCGATCACTATGAGAAGGAGCTCTTGATTGCTGGTGTCAGGCCTTCCTCCAGAGGTCCAACAAACTATTCAGGACTTGGCCTTTGACAGTTCAGGGTTATTTTTGGAGCAAATGGTCTCCAAACTCCACAACCTGAAGGATTCAATGGCAACACTGAAAACCTTAGGGCTTCATACGCCATCCACCCAAAGGAAGCATTTTAAACCACAGCCTACTCAGTAGTTTTTTATGGCACAGCCCTGGCAGGAGTACTCTAGGATGTGAGGCAGAAATAACAGGCGTAGGACAGCACAACCTCAGCCCAACCAAGGCCAGGGCTCAGTGGGGCAGTCCTCCCTTCTCCAAGTGAGCATTTTTGAGGGTGCATCAGACCAGATCCTGGATCCTTCTTCTTGATTCCTGAACAGTCTATCCCAGTTCTATCATGCATGGTCTCAGATAACCTTGGGGAGATGGGTGCTACGCAGTGGGATTGGGGTATTCTCTCCAGTTCTGTACCTCTCCTCCCTCCCATCCTCCTTTCCTGTCCTCCTTCAGGGACCCCTCTCATGAGCAACTTTTATGCAGGAGGTGCAAAGGCTCCTAAAAGCAGGAGCAGTAGAGGAGGTTCCTCAAGAACTAAGGAGAAAGGGATTTTACTCCTGATATTTCCTAAAGCCAAAGGAGGTCTCAGACCTATTCTCAACCTGTGAAATCTCAACAGACACATGAAGAAACTGAAATTCCGGGGGACTGGTACGCCACCCTTGACTTGAAGGACACATATTTTCATATATCAATAGTCCCATCCCACAGAAGGTTCCTTTAGGTTCATAGTAAACCACACTCATTATCAGTTCACTGTCCTCCCCTTTGGCCTATCAGCGACCCCTTGAGTTTTCACCAAGTGTGTGGCGGTTGTTGCAGCATTTTTAAGGAGATGACAGGTACAAGTGGTCCCATATCTAGAATACTGGCTTGTCAAGGGCCACTCCAGAGAGCAGGTAGAGGCGCATGTCATCCGGATCTGGTCAACCTTCATCAGATTGGGTTTACAGCTAAATGTACCCAAGGCAACCTTGTCCCCTACTTGAAGAACGGAGTTTATAGGAGCAGTCGTAGACTCAGTTAAAGCCATGGCATTTCTGCCAGAGTCTTGCTTTCAGACCATTTGCTCCATCATAGAGGATTTCAGACACTTTCCCACTATGCTGGCACTGAACAGCCTGAAGCTTCTAGGTCATATGGCCTCCTGCACATATGTGGTCCAATACACGAGGCTGTGGCTCAGACCTCTCCAGGCTTGACTGGCATCAGCATACCACCCAAACAGAGACAAACTAGACAGGGTGGTTTTGCTTCCTCCTCAGGTCATCAAGTCCCTTTTGTGGTGGCAGTCGGCATGCGCAGGAGTGTCCTTCTCCAGACCTCAGCCGTCATTGTGTCTAGTCATGGATGCATCAGCTTTGGGGTGGGAAGTGCATATAGGAACCCTCAGGACTCAAGGCCTCTGGTCTGGTCTTGAGCAGAGCTATCACTCCACATCAGCGTCAGGGAGCGGAAAGTGGTTCACCTAGTATGCCAAACCTTCCATCTACAAGGCAGATGCATTTCCGTCATGACGAACAATACAACCAGCTTTGTTTTATATAAACAGAGAGGGTGGAGCACGCTCCTCTCCCCTTTGTCGAGAAGCCCTCAAACTGTGGGATTTCTGCATAGCTCACTCCATACACTTGGAGGCATCTTACCTCCCTGGATCCCAGAACAAGCTGAGCAGATCCTTCCGGTGTCGTCCCAGAGGATTTAATCGTGGATCATGTCCTGCATCAGGACTTGCGACGGCTTGGCAAAGATGCCAGCCCTGGCACTGACAGCGCACTTCATGAGGGCGCAGGCCTTCTTGGCAGCATTCCTGGTACATGTCCCTACACAGGAGATCTGCAGGGCTTCGATCTACATGTTCACCATGCATTATGCCATCACCCAACAGGACAAGGATGATGCAGCATTCAGCAGAGCAGTGCTTCAGTCAGCAATTCCATGAGCTCCAACCCCTCCTCCTATGGTCAGCTTGGGGGTCACCTACTTGGAACTGACATGAGCAAGCACTCGAAGAATTAAAAACGTATACCTACCTTTTCATAACTGTTGTTCTTTAAGATGTGTTGCTCATATCCATTCCAAGACCCACCCGCTTTCCCCACTGTTAGAACTAGCCAGCAAGAAGGAACTGAAGAGGCAGTGAGTTGGCAGGGCCTTATATATGGTGCTATGGAGGTGCAACTCCAGGGGGTGCCTGCACCAACCTGATGGGTACTACTAGAGGAAACTGTTCCAATGACTGCACTCAGCGTGCGCACACCTACTTGGAATGGACATGAGCAACACATCTCGAAGAACAACAGTTATGAAAAGGTAGGTAACCGTTTTTTCTCTTAAAAACTGCGGTGATGAGGACAGAACTTACCCAGACTGTGAGGGTCTGCCAAATTAGTAATTATGGCTTTGGGAGAAGCTGGTAAAGTCTTCTAATAATTAAGGCTCTGATCCTGGAGAGCATTTAACTGCATGTCTGACTTTAGTCCCCTGACTGTAATAGGACTATTCATGTGCTTTAACACTCTTGTAAATGTTCTGTTGAAATGGTGGCCATTAAAGAATATTGGTGTTGTTTGCTTGTGTTACCTGTTGGTGCATAGCCTGATTTAATAAGCTGGCTTCTTTTCCTAGAACGTACTTGACGACATTGTTCATGTGTATTTTGAATGAATGTACATGTCCTTACTCAAGTGGGTTTTGGAGAACGGCTGGGTGTGTGTGTGTATGGGTTTATATATACTTTGTATTAGTTACACTTTGTACATTTATCCTGTGTCAGTTTTTTACCACAAGATAAATATATAATCATTATTGCAGCCCCTAATGTTAATAGTTGATGTACCTTTTTTCCGTATTCGGCATGGCATGAGTTGTAGATCAAATTCAACCGCGATGTAAGCAGTTGCAACTCCCTGAAATAAACGGGGTTTCATATGCTTTACACCAGTTCTGAACTTAGCTGGGAAAGTCTGGCATTATACAAAAAATATATAATGGCTATAGCCATAATACTAATTTAAGATACTTTTTGCCACTTCTGATTGCTTCTGGCCCTAATGCATCATTTGTTTTAACAGAGTCACTGGAGGTGAACTGTTTGAGGATATAGTTGCAAGGGAATATTACAGTGAAGCAGATGCCAGGTAAGTGCATGATTTCTAGAATGCAGACCATTGTTAGATTTTAACAATTACCTTTAATTATGCTAGTATATATACTTACTTATGGTGTTTGGCATCAGTTAGAACAGAGTAATTCAACCTTCATCTATATTTCCCATAAGGGCTTTTTTAGATTTGGAAGATATGCATGATCTAGAGGCTTCAGCTCAGTTTGGGTGATGGTAAATTTTCCATGGACTTCAATAGAACCATGATTTCACCCCTGATTCCGACACCCTCCCGTGTCCTTAGTGAAGATACATTTTGCCTCAGTTTTCCCATCTGTAGAATGGAAATAACACTTTAACATGACATAATATTTCTAATACATGTTGATTTTGAAAAGCACTACATATTAAATATCATTAGTGTTCTGAATCCAAAAGACTTTTCCTTCCTCTGAGATACTTACATTTTTTGTTGTTTTTCATTAACAAACAATGACAATAACAAACAAACAAACAACTGCATCTCTCTCAGTCAAAGCTGAAATTGTGGAGCTGCAGTTATTAGCTGTAACTGCTTATTGAAAAAAGAGAAGAAAAAACCTGAAGCTTAACATGATTCTTTTGAGGTAGGGGCATCCAGGACACCATAGCCATTTTCTAATTCAGTGTTCTGCTGCACTCATGACGTTTCCAAATCTGCAAACACTCTGGTCCATTAGGTTTCCTAATGCGCCTCTTCATATTTGTCCCATTGCTAAACTCTGTGGGAAATTTCCTTTTTAAAATAAATTTAACTAGGTATTTTGCTTCTATATATTTATAGTACCCAAATCACCATGATATAGAGATGCCATGTAGTAATATAACATTCAGTGAGTCCTTGACAATGGTAAGGGTTGTTTTTTTAGACTACAGTCACTTTATTTAAAACATTTTTTAAATAACAGTGCAAATCTTCTGTCCTTTAAATTTCATTTAGCAGACAGAGAGAAAACATCAGCAGTGTCCCAAGTGTGTATAACAAGTCGTAATGGGATGATGGTGAGCAAAGGAAAACCTGGGCTGGATGTTAGGAAACTTCCTGACACTGAAATTGATTAGACTGAAATATAATCTCCCAAGAGAAATTAGTCTGGAGAAAACATACTGAAGGGAGAAAACTGGATTAGCAGTTGTGGGGGGCTGACTGAATACTTTTTGCATACTCTAATTTCCTTAGTTCTGTGAAAACACTCTCATTTTCTAATGTTGATGCCAAATGCCACAAAGTGGTTATGCTGTGTTTTTAAAGAAAGAAAAACTGAGGTGATTATTTTGTTTTAAATGTTATTATTTCATGATGCAAAGGGGTGCATACAAATACATACTGTATTCAATAAGTGTGATGTTCAGGCGTGTTATGCATCTCTGTGTGTATGTGTGTCCTTAGAAATAACTAACGAGCTTTATAGATGCATAGTTTATAATAAAATAGGTCTTGTTCCTGCAAAGCCTTACCTAAGTAGTCCTTATTCATGCAAGCAGTTTAATTAATTTCAATAGAACTACTTAAATGAGTTAGCGACTACTGACGTAAGAAAGGGTTTTCAGAACTGGACTTGCTGATATATGACTGTCCCTTCTGAATTTCATGACAAAAACATTTAATATGATCAGCATCAAATTCGTAGCCCTTTGACAAGTACAGTACATATAGTCCCAGACTTCTGACACAATGAGAAGTAAAAATGAGCCCTTCTCATTGGCTGTAACTGTGCTAAAAATGTCTGAAAATTATTCCATTGCTGTAGAAGACCAAAGTTTTCAGCCAGGCTTTTTTGGCACTGTAGACTGGCCAAAAAATTCAAATTGAATGTACAAAACCAGATTGCTAATTCCATATTTTAAGCGCCTAAATAAAAGTGGCCTCATTTTTCAGAGGTAACTATTTCAATGAGAGCTATGGGTTCTCAGCATTTAGTTGTATACCTGATTTAGGAAACTATCTTCATACACTTATGTTTGAAAATTTTGTTACAGGGCCTTTAATGCTGATTTCCATTTTACATGTGGCTATTAACCAAACTGTTGTTGTCACTGCTGTTTTGAATGAAAATGTATACATCCTTATTGAATAATTTACATTTATTTTCTCAATAATACTTTCAACAAGAAACCATTATATTCAAAATGATAAATGTTTTACTTTTCCCTATTCATTTTTTAAAACCTCTTTACTCTTGTTTCTTCTATATCATTTCATTTTTGTTCATCTCCTTGTTTCAATACTTGTGTGTTAACATTGACATCAGACTATAAACTTTTTCAGAAAGTACATCAGAAACCACTAAGGATTTTTTCTGTTTGGTTTTATTTTTTATTTTTTTTTAAGATATGATATATTCTTTATAAATCTCCATGCTGCTGAATAAAAACACCACACAAATTGTTCTGTCTGATAATATCATACTTAAATGTTAAACGTCTTTTTTGTTTGTTTTGTTTTAATTATTATTTTTTGTTTTAGATCTGGAAATATTTTTATATTCAGCGTTGTTTTGTTCTAGTTCCATGTACAATTAAAATTTGTCAGGAAATGTAAATCTGTTTTTGTTCCTTATATATTTTTTTAAGTTTTATTTTATTTTGTATTTAATGTGATTATGTGCCTTTAAAATGTTCTCCCTTCCATTCTGCCCTTGTATCTTTGCAGTCATTGTATACAGCAGATTCTAGAAAGTGTTAATCATTGTCACCTAAATGGCATAGTTCACAGAGACCTGAAGGTCAGTATCTGGTGCCCATAAATTGGATAAGAGTTTTTTTTTTTTTTTTTTTTTTTTTTAACTTTGAAAGGGCAGAGGGTGGGTCGGCTGAGATGTTCCCTTGCTTATCCTCCTCACTCTCAAAATGACTAAATGAATAAATAATGCATGATGCCTCTTTCCAGTTTGCAAGTCTACAGGCCTAACATACATCATGGCAAAAGGGGAAATATAGTTGCTTTAATATTGAAACCTGTAACCTTCCAAGGTGTTGGATTTACTCCACCTAGCTGAACATGGTTGTGCGATATATATATTTTGGAAGGGATTTCATTAATCATTCTGTATGCATCTGGAGTTGCACTTTGGCTGTGATGTATGTTAGCCTGCAGATTTAAACACCACTTCTGTTCTGAGACCATGGGTTGCAGTAGCAGAACAACTGGTCACACATTGCTCCATTAGAGTATGACGAACCCTCAGGCAAGAGATGGTGATTGCCAACTAAATTAAAGCATGAGAAGTTAATAATTTATCTAATATGTATTACTTCTAGTAATTTTACCTGAATGGCTGCTGTGATTTCTAATGCAACAGAAAGCTCTCAGTAAGTAAGGGAGGAAAAGGAACAGATGCCACTAAATATTTAATGTAACTTTGTAAACAATTTTAACAACACATTTTCGGTACCAACGCTCTGTTGCATTTTTAAAATACAGTAATCTCCAAAATAGTGTATCCTTCCTCCTTCCAAACGCCCCGTACAGATCACAGTAGGTTAAAATAAAGTAAAGCCTTCACGTGGCGAAATCCGGTATTTCTGAGATAGTAGCTACTCTGTGTGAGTGATGTGTGTATATTTCTGAAGATTGTGTAAGAACATCTTCAGTTGTTTGCTAGTTTTGCACTTTAACCCAGTCTCGCTGAGGGTATACAGAGAGTGAGTGTAAGCTTGGAACTAACACACGCCCCCTGGTGTTTGCATGCAGTCATTGCATTCAGCAGATCCTGGAGGCTGTGCTACACTGCCATCAGATGGGCGTAGTCCATCGGGACTTGAAGGTGAGTAATACTGTTGGAGCAGATCTCACACGACACAGCTCCTAGTTACTGTTCAGCTGCAGATGTGCATGTAAAGGAGAAGAGATGAGCATGTCTTTTTGCAGAAACTTGCTTGTAGACTTTACCAAAACATTTCACCAAATTGGAGTATCTACCTTAATTGAACAGATTGTTCCTGTTTAATACAATTTCAGTTTAAAAAAAAAAACAAGTACAGTTAACAGATTTGTCCAGTGGAACTGTAAATATTTTCCTTTCTTTCCTTCAGTGGCAACAAGATCACTCCACCTATAATTAGAGTGACCCTCTAAAATCCTCTCAACCTGTTCAGGGATTGTGTTTATCGATCCATCCATCTATCTTTTCATCCATGCACATCCTTTCCAGGTTGGGGCTTTCCATAGGCCATCACCGATGGTAGAGCCAGGATCAGAATGTTGTCTTCCTTCCCCTCATCACTCACCCCTAGGAAAGAGCTGTATAGTTACTTTATTTATTTATAAATTTCCTTAATGTTACTCTAGATGAACCTAAGGAGTTGTAATTCAGGAAAACAGGAATCAGAAAACCTAGAGGATGTGGTGGATTCCAAAAACATGGACAGCATTCCCATTTTGCTCTTTTGGAGCTCCCATATTTCATATTTTGGACGGTATTACAATGCCAAGTCTCTGTCCAATCTACAAATCCTGCTCAGCAGCTGGATAACACATGTCTCAGCACCAGCTTTAAATGAAAGGATATTAAATTTGTCCAGCTGCTCTAAAGATGCCTGTTCCCACTGTATATATGTATTATATATTATCCCATTGTATTATCCTTCTAGCATTGAAGGGGTTAAAGAAACGAGTGTAGCTATATACACTGAAAGAATAAAGAATGGTTTGTAGTGCCATTCATAAGTTCATATAAAGTGACATTTTCTTCAGAGTTGCATGAAAAAAGAATGAGCCCTTCTGTAACCCAACTGTTTTCTCTACCCAAGCCCATGGGTGGATTTTTTATTTTAGCAAATCCTGAATGAACTAGAAGCAGCAGAGAGAATTTGTTCCTGCCACACTTTAGTGCTTAATTTTGAAATAATGTTGTTTTCAAAATTAAAACTTTAGGAAACAGAAAATCAGCTCTCTTTAGCCCCAACAGAAGTTACACAGAAAAGGGAATACAGTCCAGGGACATGTTCAGATTTCCACAGGAACTCTCTCCACACAAGGATCTGGAGAAGCTCCAGGAAGGAAGCCAAGAAAGGCTACCTGGAATTGGACCTGTAGGTAGCTTTTTCACAACCCCATCCATATCCTGACAGCATGCTTGCAAAATGTCCTTAACCGTTTAGTGAGAGAGGATGATCTGGGTTAATTTTAGGAAATTACACGTATATGTCTAGCTCTTTTTTAATGCAGTTGAGCAGCTAGAAATGAAGAGATGATCTGGCATCATGTGACTACCAGGAAAAGCTCCAGGGAACATTTTTTGGGAATCTTGATATATTGGAATGGGTCTAGAACCCAAATCCAGAAAAAAACTGTCTCATAGGATTTTAAAAATTGCTGGTAGAAATATTTATTAGAGGCTGCCTTCTTTCACATAGTTCACAGCACTCTTCCATGTAGAAATTTCAAGATCTAAGTTACACTGACTCTGGAAATCAGCAGCAATGTTTCTTTTGAGAATCTAAGATGACTAACACCCCCCTTCCACTCCCCACAGACTCCCATGGTGGAAAAAAAAAATCAAGATTATGCTCCAGATATATTAAAACCTACACACAACTTTTATGAATAAAGACCTTTCCCCACACAAACCATAAACTCAGCTCTGTGCTAATTTATTTACAAGTAACTTTTAAAATCATCACTGCTTTTCTACATGCATAACTGCAGCCAAACTTCCTTCATGCAGGGGGCAACTGTTTGATCCAGACCGATTTATTAGTTTCATGGAACACATACAGGACTACGCTGTAAAATCTCCAAAGTCCTCTCCAGTTATGCATATATGTCCTAGTCCTTTGAAGTTCATGCATGATAAATATCTAGTGTGTTTCTTGTTATCCTGAACTGACAGCTGCATGTTCTTGAAGGATACAGTCCCACACTGCACTGCCTGGGAGGCTGTTGATCCTGTCAATGGAGTAAATGTGCTTCTTTTTTTTTTTACTGAAACATATTTATTATTTTATGACAGTGGTATTTGCTTACAGTACTTGAATTCTGTTTGGTAGGGAAATTGCAGATTTCTAATGGCATATTAAGAGAAAAGGAAAAAAAAGACTGACACTCTATGTTGAATGGGAGCACATTGTGAAGTGTTTGACAAATTAGGACTCCTGTGTGTCAAATGACAGTGTATGAAATTGATGAAGATCACAAACAAATAGGATCATCCATTGCTTTAAGTGGTTTACATAAGCAATGCATTCCAGGAAGTAATTACTGTCAACCTCTCTCTCTCTCTGCCTGACTGAAAACCTCTAAGACTATATTAGGCCTTGTCTACACTAGTACTTAGGCTGGCAAAACTTTTGTTGTTCAGGGGTGTGAAAAAACAACCCCCCGAGTGACATAAATTTGGCCGGTCTAAGCACTTGTATGGACAGCGCTATGTCAGCAGGGAGACACTCTCCTGCCAACATAGCTACCACCACTCGTTTAGGTGGTTTTATTATGTTGTCGGGAGAGCTCTCTCCCATCAACCTAACACGGCTACACAAGCACTTTTACAGCGTCACAGCTGTGCTGCTGTAAGTTTTAGGTGTAGACTAGCCCTTAGACTGTTCACTGAAATAGGTATGGGGAAATGAGACACACTGTAACATTATTTATATTAATATTTATAGAACTTGTCAAAGTTAAACATTTTAATATTTTTTTAAGTATTGGGGGTACTGTGGTTTAAGTAGATGGAAATAATTCAAGTGACAAATAGATTAAATTTTGTTCTGGGAAACCTTAATCTTTATTTTAATTAATTGTCACCTATTATTTATTGAATGAATCTTGTAAACATGTTTTTAACACAATGATTTTTATGACATAGGGTGAGCGATTAGATGTCTTGCTCATATCTCTTTTGGAAATCCAGTTTTTCCATAACATATACCACTGAGGAGGTGGGAAGGAAACCCTGCTGAAGAACTACAGCTATATTATAGTTTTCATTACTACTAAAGCAGTTTTCATACAATCCCTTGTTTTCAGTGCTCAGTAATGGCTTAAAAAACAACTAATTCCTTTAGGGCTGAATTTCCATGTTTGGTCTCAACCCAGAGTTGATTTTTTGGGGATAGGCAGAAGACGAGAAGTCAAGGAAGTTTCATTCAGCCATTTTTTAATTCAGTGAGAGTGCAAAAATAGTTAACACTTTTAAAAATACTTTTGATTAAACCTTTTCTAGATACAGCTACAACAAAAATAGCAAGGAAAAAAGAAAAAAACTGGTTCAAGTAAACAGCATTTTATGAAGAGGTAGTTGTTTGCTAGGTTTTTGATCAATAGAAGTTTTGTGTGATAGGAAAAAATAAACTGACCATGATTTTAGAAGAACCTAGTAAGAAAACATTATGATTATCATTGTCCCTGCAGTGCCTAAAGGCCCTGTGCGGGGTAGGGCCCTTTTATGCTAGACACTGTACAGACATATGCTAAAAGACAGCCTCTACCCCCAAAAGCTTACAGTCATAGGCCCTCATCTAGGAAACATCATGCACATGATTAACCTTAAGCATGTGAACAGTGAGCATATAAGCATCGGGGCCTCGCTTTAAGACCAGATGTGATGGGCTGGTGCACCATTTTAACATCTCTGCACAAGAGATACTTCAGGTAATTACTGGGATAAATTTGCAGTAGGGATATTGTAATTACAGTAAACATTGGACACGTCCTTTTTTTAAAGTAAAATGGTTTAATATCAGAGAAAAAAGGAAATATCAGGGAAAGAACTTTGGGTCCCCCAATTAGCATCTCAGCTATATTTTTTCTGAATTCTACAATATTCTGCAAATTCTAAAAGAGTTAACTTTGCTCTAGCAGCCTTATCTTTGCAAAGATACACATCCTGTATATTCTAAGGGCCATGTTTAACAGCATACACAGACATATTTTAAACTAAATACACTATTTGGAATGTTAACTTTTGTATTTCCTTAGATTCTATTTTAAATGTGTAAAATTAATGTTACATTTGAATTCACATTAAAAACAAATCAAAGTACCTTACTTACAAAATACCTCATCAAAATATTTTCAGAAGTGCAGGAATTTTTGCCAGTTTCTTCTGAAACTCATAAGCAATCACTAATAGTGTTCTATCTAAATTAATAATAATTGGCAATACTGGTAGATATACTTACACAAAAAAGACTCAGCTTCAATGTACAGCAATTGTTTAGAAGCATTTATTTGGATAAAAATACGAAAGCTTCTTGCTGTTGACTAGAATATAACTTGTGATTGAAAGTGATGACAAATAGCAACAACAAAATAACAGTAGCTATTATTGCTATCCTTGCTGTTGTTGTTTCTGGTAGAACTGACCATGTGGGAGGAGGCACTGTGCAAACAGAGAGGGGGAACAGTCCCCATGCTAAAGAGCTTGCACTATATTATCTATTTTATATCCATTCTGTAAATAGGTATATAAAATCATGACTCTTTCTGTTACTACTAATGTATGATGCAAAACACATTTATAATTTTACTATAGATAATCCGCCTGATCCTGCAAAAACTCTGCATGTAGATTGAACCCAACCTATTTTTTTTCCTGCAGCAATTTTGTAGGTAAATTATGATGACCAGCTGTTACATATTGTGTCACAAAGGCAGGCGCCATACAGTTATATAATCACTCAGGTCCCCATAAACTCTCCAGTAGGTCTACACTTCTCCCTTAGTTTTGCTGTCATGAAGGATTGGGAAGGTCATTTGTAGGCCAGGTGGTCCTTTAGAAGCAGGAATGAAATTCATAGGTCTCTGTAATGCTCAGGAGAAAAAACATGTTTTTTTCCTTCACTCTTTAAGATAGGCAATACTGAAAAGTACAGAACTATCACTGAATAGTGTACTGGAAAATATAAATGTTTAAAAAAAATTATTTAGAATATGTTCTCATCTCATATCTCCCTCCTCTCTTTCTCTTTCTCTCTCTCAATAAATAAAGCCTGAAAACTTACTTTTAGCTAGCAAATCCAAGGGAGCAGCTGTAAAATTGGCAGACTTTGGATTGGCTATAGAAGTCCAAGGAGAACAACAGGCTTGGTTTGGTAAGTGAACCTTCTTTTATCTTCTGTTTATGTTCTGTCCATCCTCACAACCCTTCCTGTTCCCACTCTAGTAATAAGCAAATCATGCATACTAGTGGTTGGCTATTTTGTTAATAATTCAGTTTCTATACCTTACTTCACTTTGGGCTTCTTCCTGCAGAGTGTTGAGCATCCTGAATTTTTCTCACTTTAGCAAAGTCTGGGGTGCTCAGCATCTTGCTAAAAACTCAGTGGGTAAAATTTTCAAAAGTACTTATGTGACTGAGGAGCCTGAGTCCCATTTGCAGACATCATCTAGGCACTGAGAAACCGAATGTCTGATCTACGCTGCTGGCAGCTGTCAACGGGAGATATGCAAGTGACGTAGGGAAATGCCCTCTGGTTGACACAGCCTTGCTTTTTTCGGGTGGGGCGGGATTTGTTGCGTCAACCGGAGTGTGCTTCCGGGATCGATTGAGTCTGTCTCCACTGCCCACTCAATTGATCCCGCTGCATCAATCCGTGCAGTCCCGGCAGTGTAGACGTACCCTGAGTCCCACAAAGATATACTGGAGGGTGGAATCAAATGCGTTCATTATGACTTCAAAAAGAGGAAATACTTCTTACTTGAAG
This sequence comes from Emydura macquarii macquarii, assembly GCF_026122565.2. Taxonomy (NCBI): domain Eukaryota; kingdom Metazoa; phylum Chordata; order Testudines; family Chelidae; genus Emydura; species Emydura macquarii. Next base: position 714,602 of record NW_027132308.1, on the reverse strand, counting down.
TCATTTCCTGAAGCCCATTTTTCCTCCCACTCCTTTAAGAGGGAAGATATACATTAAGATATAGTACCCTCTAGTTCATGCAAGAAGGGGGTCTGACGGAGCCCTTTACATACACTCTGAGATCCGTGTGGTGGAGGGTAGTAGGTGGACATCAGGTGTGTGATCACTAGGGGTGGGGGACAAACATTGTCCCCTTCAGCCTCCAAATACCTTACTCAAAAAAGATAATACATCCCCAAGATAACTAATCAATCAGCTCATCCAGGCCTCATTTAATGTAGTAAACATCTTCCAATTGCTAATTCATTATTATCAATACCACAAGATCAAAAGAAAAGTGAGAAAAACAGTCTATTGATAGTTTTAAAAAAATTCTAAGGTATGTATGAATAAGGTGCTAGTAACGCAAACAGATGTCAAGGCAAAAATAATTAGGACCCCAAAGGAACAATACCTATTCACATTTACCATAATTGGAAAACTATGTTTAAATATTAAATTAAAAAAGAGGAGGTTGCTTTCAAAGCATTAGAATAATGAACAAAATGATTTGTGCAAAAAGCAAGTTAGCCATGCTAGTACCTGAAGACTTGGATACATATCTGTACATATGGATACATATCTATACATTTATGCATACTATTCATTAGTCCAAGTGTTTTAAATTCTGCTTTTTTTATAGTGAATTTCTATAATCCAGAAGACACAGAATTGCATTGGGGATCTACATATCACCACTGCATATATCTGAACAAGCCAGCACAACTGGCTTGATCAAAAATAATACAGAATGCAGTTGGTGTGTACTCATGGCAAAAACAGTTGGAAGACAGCAAGCATATCAGGAAAAAATTAAGCAGGGTGAGCTTTAATCCTGAGATATTTTAACTAGTATTTCAGTAATAGGATGAATTCAGAAGAGTGCCATGATTCTGCAGTTTCCATGGGTCTCCGTAAAAATCCAGTACTTCATCCTATGGAGCTGTGACGCATTTAAAGTAAATGTTCTGGGTTACAAGTAATTCAGCTGGGACTGCCACACAAAACTTCAAGAAGGGTATAATGTAAGAAATTCTGTACACTGTTGTGTGGGTTAGTGAAAGATTAACATTATCATGTAATTAAAATATGAAACCAAAGTGGAAAGTGACCAAAGCCTCTGGTATGAAAGCAGTAATAGGATAGGATCAGTATTACTCTTTAATCAAACAGCACTGTTATACTGTTGAAGTTAGGGGTGGACAAAGTGGTTCTGAAAAACAAAACGAACCAACTCAAACCTTCACCCTCTGGTTGATCCTCTCCCAGCTGTTAAAATCCTCCTCATTTGATAGAGGAAGTGTGGGGGAGTTGTAGGGAGGACTCACAAGGAGAGGAAAGAGAGTGTGAATGGATTTGTTTTCAAAATATCTTTGTTATGGATTCAGCTGTTAGTGGAATGAGGAAGGTAGCGTGTTGTAACATAGCAGTTTTTATTTGTTTTACTCTTTGGAGATGAAGGGATCTGTGCCTGTTTTGGAGTCCTAATTTTCTCCCTCTACCCTTTTCTCATAATGTTTTAAGTCCCCACTTTTCCCCAAAACCCTTGCATTGTAAATAATTTGGGCTTAATTCTCCATTGACTTTCATGGAGTTACTCTTGATTTATGCCACTGTGAGTTCGGAATTAGGCCCTCGTCTTTACTTACACTGGTAAAAGTCCAAAGCCCATGGTGCAAGGATGATTTGTTCAGGTTTTTGCAAGGAACATGCATGGATCATGCCTAATTAAGTGCACTGTTGACTATTTGTGCATGATCTATGAGCCTGGAAATTCATATGGGATGGATAATCGATAGGATGGGATGCTACTCTGAAGAACTGTAGCAAGAAGCAGCTCCTTCTGATGCATGTCAAGTGCCATAAGGTATGCTACACTGCAATTGAAAGTGGAGGGATTGATTACAACTCAGGTAAGCATACCCATGCCAGCTTTAATTTAGCTAGCATAACTAAAAATAGCAGTGAAACCGCAGCAGCATATGTTTCAGTGTGAGCTATCAACGCAAGTATGTAATCAGAGTGTCCTGGGCAGGCTTGTACAGCCCGCGCTAAAGTCTGCGTTGCTGTAGCTTCACTGCATTTTAACTATGCGAGCTAAATTAAAGCAGACAGAGGTGTGTCTGTCTAAGCTACAGTCACACCTTTTGATTTTAGTGTAGACCTACCTATAGCTAGCCCTACAATGAAGAACTTGAACTCGCATACCCTGCATAGTAACAGGGTGTTGAACTTTCTCTCTCTCTCCCCTTCCAGTGGAATTTTTGTTATCAGATGGAGCACCTAGTGACTCACAGATACTATATTTAGCTCTGAACCAATCAGGATCTTTTTCTGTGCATTATACTGTCCTGCAAAATTGTGTGAGGGACAATTCTTTTTGGAAGAGTTGCACTGAAGTCCATGGATTTATGCCAGCAGAGAATTTGGCCAAGAATTTATATCCTGTTTGAAGAATGCAAGATACTTTCCTGTTTTGCACATTTGTTAATCAAATAAGCTTCATTTCTGTGCAACTGTTTGTTATACTGTATATACAATTATGGAGAACACAACTGTTCTCATGACTTACTGGCTAACTCTCTTACCATGTTTTCTTACAGGTTTTGCTGGGACACCAGGGTATCTTTCACCAGAGGTGTTACGAAAAGATCCCTATGGGAAGCCAGTGGACATGTGGGCATGTGGTAAGAAACAATTATGAAGATCTTTGTTTAGCCCACTGCATGGTACTCTGTCAGCTAAGAGCCTCTGTTTAATGTATTTCAGTGTTAATTTTAAAATGTTTCTTCATCTCATGTTTATCTTTTCAGTAGTCACAAGGATTTTTAATGATTCTGTAAACTCAGGGGTTGTACCATATGACTGGAGAATTGCTAACATAGTTCTTATTTTTAAGAAAGGAGAAAAAAGTGATCCAGGTAACTACAGGCCTGTAAGTTTGACCTCAGTAGCATGCAAGGTCTTGGAAAAAAAATGTTGAAAGAGAAAGTAGTTAAGGACATCGATATTAACAATAATTGGGACAAAATACAGCATGGCTTTACAAAAAGTAGATCGTGCCAGACCAACCTAATCTCCTTTTTTGAGAAGATATCAAATATTTTTTAGACAAAGGGAATGCAGTGGATCTAATTTACCTAGATTTCAGTAAGGCATTTGATACGGTTCCACATGGGGAATTATTAGTTAAATTGGGAAAAGACGGGGATTAATATGAAAATTGGAAGGTGGACAAAGAACTGGTTAAAGGGAAGACTACAACGAGTCGTACTGAAAGGTGAACTGTCAGGCTGGTGGGAGGCTTGGGACCAATCTTATGTAAACTTTTTATTACTGACCTTGGCACAAAAAATGGAAATACGCTAATAAAATTTGCGGATGACACAAAGTTGGGAGGTACTGCCTATACAGAGAAAGATTGGGATATCTTACAAGAAGATCTGCATGACCTTGTAAACTGGAGTAATAGAAATAGGATGAAATTTAATAGTGGAAAATGGAAGGTCATGCATTTAGGGACTAATAACAAGAATTTTTGCTATAAGCTGGGGATGCATCCGTTGGAAGTGACAGAGGAGGAGAAGGACCTGGGCGTATTGGTTGATCACAGGATGACTATGAGATGCCAATGTGATGTGGCCGTGAAAAAAGCTAATGCGGTCCTAGGATGCATCAGAAAAGGTATTTCCAGTAGAGATAGGGAGATGTTAGTACCGTTATACAAGGCGCTGGTGAGACCTTATCTGGAATATTGTATGCAGTTCTGTTTCCCCATGTTTAAGAAAGATTAATTTAAACTGGAACAGGTTCAGAGAAGGGTTAGTAAGATGATCCATGGAATGGAAAACCTGCCTTGTGACAGGAGACTCAAAGAGCTTGGCTTGTTTAGCCTAACCAAAAGAAAATTGAGGGGATATATGATTGCTTTCTATAAATGGAAGGAATAAATATCATCAGAGGAATAAATACCAGAGAGGGAGAGGAATTATGCAAGTTCAGCGCGAATGTGGACACAAGAACAAATGGATGTAAACTGGCCATCAAGAAGTTTAGACTTGAAATTAGATGTAGGTTTCTAACCATCAGAGGAGTGGAGTTCTGGAACAACCCTCCAAGGGGAGCAGTGGGTGGGAGCAGAAAACCTTGCTGGCTTCAAAACTGAGCTTGATAAATTTATGCAGGGGATGGTGTGACCAGTCCATGTCTAGAGTAGCCACCTGGAAATGCCAAGGTCAGGGCAAGCTGTAAAAGGAGAGCAGATTCTCCCAGCACTGGTGGGTGACATTGAAGTCAGACTTCCCAACCAGTCACAAACAGTGCTTCTGATTCCCCACACTTGTTGTCGAGAAGCCAAAATAAAAATATACACAGCCCCCTTTACTGCATTTCAGTCTCTGGCTCACTGTAAACCACTAGGTCCAGTAAAGAGACCAGTTATTTAAAACTCTATGCTCTTCATCAAAAAGGTTCTTCTGACCCCAAAGGGTCAGCCACAGTACTAGATCAATATAAGTTTGGATCTTACCCAGAATACCACGCTGCCAGCCAATCCTTTAGTAAATAAAACTAAAGGTTTATTATAAAAGGAAAGAAACAAACTATAAGAGAAATGTTAAATGACTAAAACAATCAGATACATACAAATGATTGGAAAGTCCATATATATCAGTTTTCTAGTAGAATTGTGGAGTTTGCAGGCTTGTATAGTCCCTCTGGTGTACATCTAGTACCTGGATGGGTCTCAGTCCTTTTTCTCACAGCTTCAGTTGTAGATGAGTAGTTGATCCAGAGGTAGGTGAAGACTGAAGACAGACTGAAGTCAAAATGGATGTGGTGCAGCTGCCTTTTATATCCATTGGCCTGTTCCATGCTGCTTGTGGAAATTTACAGGAATAAGATGGAGTTCAGGGTCACATGAGTGAGTCCTGGTGATTCATCAAGTGTATCCCTTGCTTCTCCCCCTCGGCCCATTTCATCTGTGAGTTTCCTTAATGGGCCATTAAGCAGCCTAGTGCTGCAGCCGTCCTGTCTGGGGTGTCATCCAGAAACACAGCCCAAGTTGAAATATAGATACGTCAAACATATCCATAACTTCTAACACAAATATGACACATGTACATAAATAATATCATACTTAGCAAATTATAACTTTTCTAACAGTACCTGACATGGCCTATCTCATGAATTATTGTAATTTTGAAATATTGATATTAAATAATATCGTAAATGGTCCCCCTAATTCAGCCAACGTCACAGTATGATGGGACAGCCTAATTTGGCAATTAACTGATCTTTGACTACTAGTGGTAAATATGCCAATGGACTGTGATGTGATGTTTGATGCAGGGGGTTCAGAGTTACTAAAGAGAATTCTTTCTTGGGTGTCTGGCTGGTGAGTCTTGACCACATGCTCAGGGTTTAGCTGATTGCCATATTTGGCATCAGGAAGGAATTTTCCCTCAGGTCAGATTGGCAGAGGCCATGGCGGTTTTTCGCCTTCCTCTGTAGCATGGGGCACGGGTCACTTGCTGGTACCTTGAAGTCTTTAAACCATGATTTGAGGACTTCAATAACTCAGTCATAGGTTAGGGGGTCTATTACAGAGTGGGTGGGTGAGGTTCTGTGGCCTGCGTTGTGCAGGTAGTCAGACTAGATGATCATATTGGTCCCTTTCAACCTTAATATCTACAAAGTCTGAGTCTTCCACTCTACTGAGACTGATTGGGCCTTGTCTATGATAGACTCTTTTCTTAAAATTTCCCACCATCTTTACCACCACTGCATCTTCACTAATGGGAGCAGTTACGTTAGCAGGCTGGTTTTAACCTCTGTTCTGTCTAAGACTGTTCCAAGTAGGGCTAGAGGATATCTCTCTGTCTGTCTCTAGCTAACTAGAGATTTCCAAAGTGCCTGTCACTATAGTATCCAGGCACCATTTCCTAGCAGATAGTCTTTGTTCCAGAGTGTTATCATGTGAATGCTACACCTGCCCCAGAATATTGTCAGGATGTTTATTTTCTAACATCTGGAAGGATTTCTGTTTAGTTGTACAACCAAATAAGTCATTTGCCTGATTCGTTTGCATCTGTTTTGCACAGCCTTCAGGTACGATTCAGTTCATGTTCACTGGGGCATGTTTGCATGAATGGCTTAATCAATGTTACTCTGGACTTTCTGCAGGTGTCATTCTTTATATTCTCCTTGTGGGATACCCTCCCTTCTGGGATGAAGACCAGCACAGACTGTACCAGCAGATCAAGGCTGGTGCTTATGATGTATGTATTATGCTTATCAGCTACTCTTATAAATTGTTTTTAATTACAGCTTTCAAAATGAGTTTGCTAGACTAAGAGGAGAGTGAAAACTAAGTAGGAATTAGTTCCTAAATATTTCTGTTTTTATCAGCATCTTTGATTCACCCTCTTTATATGTGTAAACATCTCTTTGGACTGTACTTTGTGTTATCATGTTGTCAACATACAATATTTAATATTTACTCTTATACAATATATTTTCTATCTGCCTATTTACACAGTACCTGTATTTTACTACTACTATGTGCCTTTGCCTCCAAACTTACAGCTGTTGTTTTTTTGGGGGTGGTATTCAGAGAGCACAAGGTTTCTCTTTCTTCTGCTTAGTGTTACTGATTTTACATTTCAGTTAATTAGTTACAGAGTATCACAGCTGTGATCTCAGTTGATTCACTTACAAGTTTGCCTGTGTGTGTCTAGCTGGGACAAATGAGTGCAAAAGGAGCCTTACAAATACAAATACCTTCTACAGTATGTTTTTATCAAATTGCCTTGTTGCTTAAAGTCTCAGAGTCTGATAGTTACATGAGTCTAAAATCCTTTAAGAATGTTGGTTACTTTTGCCTTGTTCACATCGTCAGTAATATTTCTAAATTGACACAAACTACACTCTTCAACATACCAGTGCTACCAGCCCAAATGACTTCTTCCTGTGCGTTATCTTTCATAAAGTCATAGCCTGCCTAAATTGGCACAACAGTTACAGAGTGCAGTTCTGTAAATACTTATGCGGGAATAGTCCCATTGACTGAATGATACGCACTGTACCCAGCAGTGAACATTTGAAGGATTAAGCCAGTAGTTCAGAGGTGTTACAGATTTTACGGTGCAGTACATTTATTTTAAACTAAGTGGAGTCAAGACTATTGGTGCTCAACTGTTGAGCAATTTAGAGATGGAATGACTTAAAAATTTGGTAAGGCATACGTACAGAGCTTTCTATTTTTTAAGCCATTCATTTAAGTCCTGTAGTGGAAATGAGTTTATGGTCTCAGTCTAGTTCTTCATGATCAAGTGCCCATATTGCAAAACACAGCACTCCAGTTGGCACTACAGGGAGAAGGCAACGATTAAATAGGAATGGACACTGCATCCATAGATATGGTCCCTGCTGAAGAAAGTAGCACTCACACTCCCCTGTGATACCTGTTTTCTGTGGATCACCGGTGACTCCCAGGCTATTTAACGTTAAGATTCATATACACTATTTAACATTCCAAGAAGACAAATGAGTCTATAGTATATGATAATGTTGTTTATTATTTTTATTGCTGTACTGTGTTAGGCACTGTACAAACACATAGAAAAGCACACTCCCTGACCTGAGTTTCTTAATCTATTCTATTCCTCCTGCATTTTCATCCTGTAATTGTCAGTTTGCATCATGTTGTTGTACGTTTCTATAAATGCTGCACTACAAAATAAGCTAACATCTGAAACAAACCTATTAGAAGTCATCAAAACAATAAAGAAGAAGAAAAATAATATATTGCTTACAGAAATAGTTGTTTTGAATTGTTGTCTTTATAACAGGCTTCATTTGCTCCTCAAACTTTTATGCTGTGCTATCTATTAGTGTGTGTGTGTGTGTGTGTGTGTGTGTGTGTGTGTGTGTGTGTGTGTGTGTGTGTGTGTGTAAAAACAGAGAGAGAAAAAATTACATATCTATTTTTCCTTAAGTTTCCTTCACCAGAGTGGGATACAGTGACTCCTGAAGCCAAAGACCTTATCAATAAAATGCTTACCATCAACCCTGCCAAACGTATCACAGCCTCAGAGGCATTGAAGCATCCATGGATCTGTGTAAGTAGTTTCCACTTGCACACCAAAACTTTTTTACATGCAGAATAGTTGATAGCATTCTCTGAAATCTAGAACACAAATTCAGAAAGTTAGTGACTATTTTTTCCTTCTCTAGAGCTGTTTCATTGCAATATAGTTAAATAGAAGAGATAAAATTGTAGTTATCTAGACTTTATGTAGTTAGAAATAATTATCATATCTGAGGACCCAGCCTGAGAAAGTGTTCCATGCAGGCAGACTCTTGTACCTATGCAGAGCCCCATTGACTTCACTGGGACTCTGAGTGGATACAGAGGTCCACTTGCATTGAGAAGAATGGAGGACCAGGGTCCTTGAGACATTATTATTATGTGCATGTTCAGGGAATACAATATTGAACAATATCAGTAAAAATTCTCACTTATATTATGCTTTACATCTTCAGAACAATTCTTAAAACACACTGGGTGATAGGTAAACGTTACTGTCCACATTGTGTGAAACTAAGAAACAAGCAGTTAGGGGATTTGCCTAAGGATACTCTGCGAGTCACTGACAGAACCACACTCAGAATTGATGTATTTCTGGTGCCCGCCCTTTATTCAATCTAGTAGGTTGCATTATCTTCCCTATCATAGAGTGATGCAAATGATAATGAATTTGAGAATTTAAGGAGGATGTTGAGTATTTCCTTCTTAAACATTTCATGTTCCTGTGTACCATACCATACTGCTAATGTTAAATAAAATTCCATTTCTTTTTTAAAAAGAGAGAATTTTGCAGGACCCCACAATTCAGGATGCTATTACTGATTTTTTATTTTTGTGATTATATATTATCCAAATGGTTTGTTTGGTCAGTCTTTACACAGATGTAAACCCCACTGATTTAAGTTGGAATTTTTTATAGGTAAGGACTGAGTACAAACTAAGTCTCCAGTTTTGCATCAGGTTACACTAGCATGGATCCCTGCATCCATGCAAAATCTTGGGGACTTCACTGGGGCATTGAGGTTTGCTTGAGTTAGACCAGTGAATGATAGGAGCCTAAGAATTAAGAATATGTCCCATGCAGGTTATGATATGTTTGTTCTCCAGTAAATACAACATTGCTCATGTGTTTGTGTGTAGTGAATACATTGTTCTTTTCTTCTCACTCAGCAACGTTCTACTGTGGCCTCTATGATGCACAGACAGGAGACTGTAGATTGCTTGAAGAAATTCAATGCAAGAAGAAAACTAAAGGTAAGAAAAACATTTCTTCAGGGGGCATTTTAGTAGCAGGTAATTTTGGAAGGGTAAAAATATAAGGTGGCATATAGTTCATGTAGAGGATAACCATTCCTTAAAGGGATTTTATGGTGAATATTACTATCCTGCAAGCACTTAAAAATGCTGTTTAAACAAACATCAGGAACTTAGATCTGTTATAAATAAGTACAGCCATGTGAACTGTGTTGTTGCAGGGTTCAATAAGCAACATAAGGCTGAGCTCAGCATGCCTGGATGCATGCGCTTCCAGCAGCATTTTTAGTGCTTTATAGAGATAACTTTTAGCAAATCCATGTTCTGTAGACAAGATACATTTAATATAAATATCACCTACACACCCCCCTAGAATCAAGACGATAGCAATGGCCCTCCATTTAACAAATGATAGGCATTTCTCCCTTTAGATAAAGGAAAACCTCCCTTACTTGGTTGTATTCTTTCTACTCTTTGGAGGCCAGCCACATACTTACTCTGTGTGTGTACATGTGTGTATGTTACATATAAACCCTCAGTTGGGTGCAACTTATTCCAAATAACTAAAGTAAGAGTCTGGGTTCTATTCTCAATGTTGTATGTTTGCAATTTAATTGATGACTAATAACCTTGTGTATGCACATGAATTCGTGGAAAGATTTGTGCACTGTTATATTCTGATAGATCAGTAACTATTTAGGGATATTATGATAGGTAATAAATAGCTTTAAGAATTAGCTACAGTTTCTCAACTCCCAATGGACTGCACTTGATGCCAAATAATGCCTTGAAAAATCCATCATTCCAGAGTTGACTTAGATATTCAAATAATTTATGATTAAACACATTTGCCTTTTAGGTCTGTTCATGCTCAGAACTGTGCATAAATAACACTAATTTGAGATAACATATGTGTACACAGGGGGCCATTTTGACAACTATGCTGGCTACCAGAAATTTCTCAGGTACGTTTATTGAGCTTCCAATACTCATGTTCTTTACATTTTGATGTCTGCTTATTGCAACCAAGATCTAATTAAAATTAGTTTAGAACTGTAGTGGTCTTTGCTACTGTGGAGTATGTAAAGTGTAGTGTATAAAAGTTATTTCTTTTTTGCAGAGATCAGAGCAGAAATTACTCCAGGTGCTGTAGATTAAACTAAAAGGGTCAAATTTAGCCTTTTGTAAGGTGGTGGTGGTAGTTGTAATATTTTGGTGCAATGTCTATTTGTTTTCCTTATTGTGAAGGGGGAGGGTTTTTTCATTCTTATCTGTAGAATGCTATCAAAGAGACCAGACTAAATATTCCAGGTGGGAAAAGCAAAATTGCAAATGCTAATGACAACTGTGCAAGTTGAAATGTGGTCAAAGAATAATATTTTAAAAGTTAAATTACATGGTAGACAAGGGATTGAATATGCAAAACTAAAATACATTTCTAAACTTTACAGACATTGGTTTTGTTACATTCTGATCTTATATAAAAAGCAACCATATAGTACATATTTTACTTTTTTACTATTAATGTATAAAATCAAGTTTATCTCTAATACCATTCCTATTAGTTTGGGTTTTTTAAAGTTCTTCACTCATCTACATCTGTCTCATTCTCGAGCTTCATATTATAATAATACAAGAGTATTTTCTGCATGTGAAATAATAGCTGGACCCTTCTGAATATACTTTCTGGTGTAGGTGTTTATAGTAAAGAAGCTCTAATGCTGAAGGCCAAGGTGTTCATTAGTGCAGGGTATAGTTATAACTGTCTTAATTAGGAGCACCCACAAAATATTATTGTTCTGCTTAAATTTATAGCTACATATTTAAAGTTTTCAATTAAATAGAAAGGAAAAATATCAAAAATAAAATAGCTATATCTTCTGAAAGGGAAATTTGTAAAAGTGTTAAAGCCTTTCCTTCCATCCCTCCCTCTGATTTCCTAAACTTCTCTCCCTTCTCATTTTCTTCCTTTCCCCTACCATCTATTCCCCTCCCTGCTGATTAAGCAGACACTCTGGTCTCCCAAATAGTCATGATACATTTTTGTTTACATTGAGTTTCAATTCTTAGGTGGAAGGGAGGAGCTGGAAATCTCCCAGTGTAAACATCAATATTTGAGAATTATTCTGGGGACCTTATTCCTAACCAAACACTGATAAAGCATAACAGACACCCATAAACAGGAGTGCAGGCTATTGAATATCTGAAGGTGAATTCCACAATTATCCATCAGTAACTTTGCAGCATCCTGTCTCTGAGATAGTTCTGTTGCAATATATTTAATTAACAGATACAAATGTTACAAATGGGCATGTTTTGAAGAATAATAAGCATCAAAGAATCCAAAATTAAGCAAGCTACAGCAGGATGCATGTGAGATCAATTTTTCCAATCTGCTTGGTATTTGGAATACATATTGCCCTTCTTTGTTAGGTTCTCCTATTTAATATAGCTGTAACTATACTGTAAAATCGTCTTTAGGGAATGTAAAATACATTTGGTTAATATTTAATGAATTGCCAGTAACTTTCAGTTTCCTTTAAGACTTGAATAGAAATGCTGTAGTATCAGACTGAGTATCTTGTAAAAATGGATTATCTTACAACATGAAGCATGTGTATCATTTCTAATCATTCTCCATAATCATTGTTTCACATACCTCATATGTAAAGTCTAACACCTCTCTGAAGAACAAGAATGTCATAGTTCTTTAAAAATATTATTTCAAAATGTCTTGGCATGGAGATCAAAGACTTTTTCATCCATCATTTCAGTGGTTAATTTAAGACATACCTGCAGCATCCTGCACTTGAGATGACATTTTAGTTTTTGAGTTATTTTTATTCATTGAATTTCATTGAAAGCATGCTTTTTAAGGTTATTTGTCCATAACAATGTGTTTACAAAAGTGTTTTTTATTTTTCCTTTTCTTTCTTGCTTTTATGTGGAATGTGTGTTTCTTGTGAGGTAAGACCCTCAGCAACTGAAAGAAACATCTTTTTGTATCTCCTAAGCAAAATTGCTGTCTGCCCTGAACCAGACTAATCTCTGCATGTTGTCACAATTCCATTTCTTTTCAGTTTGCTTTCTGGCTTATTAGCAGTGCCTTAAGATGTTATAACTATTGCTTTTTAGTTGAGGGAAACCAGCATTGTCTAATTTTTCGTTATTAGGTTACTTTAGAATATGCTTTGCTACTGCAATTTTTGATTCACATACAATGTACTTGCTTACACAACATGCTTTTAAATAGTATTAGAATTATATCACAAGCCAACACAAAGGGCAAAAGATCCATAGCTAAAGCTGGTGATAACACTTTTTAAATAGTTGTGTGTAGATATTAGAGTATGCATAGAACAGGGGCATATATACTACGTTTGTTCTGGACATGGAGCTCCTGTTAATATGTAGTATAGAATATGTCACATAATATGAAATATCACACACCAATCTCATGCAAAAGACATCCCCTTACACACATCTTATAGGCACAATAGAGGAGTAATGGTTGTTACAACCTTCATTTTGATTTTTTATTATTTGTTTTGTTAATTTTTTTATCTAAAAATATTTATGTTTCCGGAACATGAAAAACTCAGATGTTAAACATAAAACATAACCTTGGAAGGGTGTATTTCATATTATGACAAGCAGCTTGTAATCATTAATTTAATTAATTTTTTTCTGTTTTTTAGTTCTGTGAATATAAAATAGCCTGTGAAGCCAATAACTTTCCTGTAGCTTGAAAATAACCATTTTCTGCTAAATTAGTTTAAGAATGTGATGCACTTCTTACTCTGATTATTTGTCCTGTAGTAGAGTCTAAAACCCCAATAAAGAATCAAGGCCCCATTGTGCAAGGTGCTGTACCTACATTTAACAAAAAGACAGTCCTTATCCCAAAGAATTTGAAGTAAAAGAGCAGCATATTTTAAATATAATATATGATTTTCACATATAAAAAATTCCACATTATTCTTAGCACAGATATTTTATGTCAATTTTAGCTTGGAATAAATTTCTATGAATGAAATTTTTCTCCTCCTGAAAATAGGGATTTATGAAGGGCAAAAGTTACACAGACATAACAGTGGTCTGAATGGACTTGCTATCCTAACTGGTAAAGTGCATTTTGAGGAGTGATGCAATCCTACTAGGTTATGGAAGATAACTTCTTAACTTAACTTGAACTCCAGTTAAAGTTCCAGGATCCTTTAAACAAATTTGAAAGGCACTTAATAAAGTTCCGTTCTTTTCTACACTGTTTTTATGGTTATGTAGTCCATTGTGTCCACAGTATAACCACAGTAATATGAGCACTTGACCCAAACACAGCAAGTGAATAAGACACGGACACAGAAATATAGATGCTCTATCTCTATCTCATTAACCTAACTAAGAGAAATGGGGATTAAATAGTACCCCACCAAACCACATGGCTGAAACTGACCTAATGTCGTTTCCAGCAGAATAAGCCCTTTCACTGCCAGTCAAATAAAGGAGTCTTTCTCAAGTTTCTGTGATCCCTGCTATCCTTCTTCACGTTTGGGACAAGGGTCCAGATTTTCTCTGCACTTTTGTCCTCAGCAGCTGCCTCTCTATGTAACAAGGAGAAATGGCCACAAACTCCCCTTTGAAAATGTGTGGACAAATGGCAGCCCAGTGGCTTAGCCACAGCCAGTTAGTCACCTTATGTCACCACAAGCTGTCATGGACAAGACCTAGAGATTGTGACTTCCAACTCACCTCATTAGACTTCAGATCTTCTGTTCCTCCTTCTGGGTATCTTGTTGTGTGAAGAGGACACCAAAAGTTTGTCACCGGTCCCCAGAAGTAGTACTACATATTCCAAATCAAAGGGAAAGGGAGTTAATGTGTGTTTATATCCACTGAACTAGCCAGATGAATATAGGGTGGGGTTCATGGCCAGTTTGAATCCCTATATTCCCTTCTACTTCACCTCAATCCTGCATAAGCCACAAGCTACCCCAGGAATCAAGGACCTCTAGGATCTCTCTCCTCTGGGTTGGTGTGGCCACAGTCCCAATGCCAACTAGCAAGGTAGGCATTTGTGTCTATCACAAAAAAGCTAGTCTCTCCCCAAATCTGAGCACAATTGTAGTAGTAAAATGCTATCATTTTTACAAACTACGGTGGAATCACAATTATCTGATCTAATTGGTACCAGGGCCAGATCGGATAGCCAAAAATCTGGATAAACCAAAGAATGGGTGTCGGGGCTCTGGCTGTCAGCCCGGACGGTGGGGCTCCAGCAATGGTGCTGATAGCCCGAGTCCCACCGCTGTCAGTCCTGGGCGGCTGTTGGTTCCATTAATATGGAGAGCTGGCTTATGGAGGCTCAGTTAAATGGGGTTCTACCGTATAATGCAGTGTATTTCCTAGGTGTACAAATCCACTCATAAATAAAGCAAAATCGTAAATGACAGCCACATTTTGTGATTCGTTATTGTTGATATTTTTGGCTGTGACCCTGCAAGCATTTACCCATGTGAATAATTCAGTTGAATTCAGTACGCCTCCTCATGCACTTAGAGTTATATGAGTAAGCCATTGCCAGTTCAGGGCTTTTGTGTCTTTGCTCCCAGGCTAATGCACACATTTTAGAAATCTGCAGTAGGTCTCTCAGTAAAAATAATGAGGTTCTACTGTATATGGCAGTATGTAGTGCCTAATACAGCTCAGTGCAGATCTTGACAAAATCAAAGTAGCAAATCTAAGAAAATCAGCTTTATGTCCAGTAGTTTGTCATTTCTCAAAAGCTGTGATTATCCCATTTCCTAAATGCAAAGCAGCAGAGGAAGGAACTAACAAAAAGTGCTTGCTTTGCTTCATACCCAGCGGACTTTATTGATAACCAGCTGACATTGAATGTATTCTCTCATTTTACAGCAGCAAAAAGTTTACTGAAGAAACCTGATGGAGTCAAGGTAAGTTAAACAAATGCACCAAACTATACATCTCGTTCAGCCCTTTTTTTTTTAATCTTGTACCCTTCTAACTTCTATTGCCTTTGCGATTGGAAATAACCACATCTCTTCTTCATAAGTTGTATTAAGAAATGGTTCTCACTGTATATTTGAAGAAGTTGAAGTTAGTTTAAGCTCACAATAATGTGCCAGAAAAGAAATAACTGGAGAACTGTACTATGTTTTAAATAAGGTTAAAAAATGCTGACAAGAATTATTTTCCTTGCTTTTTTCAGCAAAGAGTAATCCTGTCATTGGTGACTCACTGTTTTTTTAGCTACTTAATATAAATGAGATTTTGGTCCTAGGTGTGTTAGCTTTTCAGTTGTTCCTACCAATCTGCACCCCCCCTGCTTCCATGTTTCTTGAATTTCCATTAGAATTGATGGAAGGTCAGAAGAGTGCTGGTAGTTTGCATACCACATTCTACCAGATGTACTTGATGTGTTTGGCAGAAGTCAGGGGTTTAAAATCTCAGTGAATAAGCTTTTCTGACTAATAGACCTTGGTAAGAATGGGAACATTTTGGCAACTTTTATAGATGATTTAGAGCTTCTATTCTCAGATCAGGTCCTGAAGGAGGAGAGATGCTTCACAAATTAATGTTCTAAATAGATACTTAGAAAAATAGCCAGGAAAAAAAAATCTCTGAGCACTGAAAAATGTTTTATTTCTTTTTTTTCAGAGTATTCCTGAAGATTAAATAAAGCCCCCCAGCTTTCCTTAGATAATACAAAGTTTCTTCTCCTCAGTTCTGCCTGATTTCTCAGGAGTGTGTCTTTGATCTGAATTTTAGTTTTCTGCTTAAACTTGCTTTTTCTTTAACAGAGTGCTGCTTACTTAAATATTTGATTCACAGTAGATTTGTCTTTACTTTCTCACACACATGCATTCTCTCACCCTTAAAAATATTAAGGCTCTTCAATTGAAGTCAGTTACCTGAATGTTACCCAAAGTGAAATAATGGCCAACTTACAGAGGAGTTATATGAAGAAGCACATTGTTCTGTTTGATTAGGTCACTGCAATACAGATTCCTTAATTTAGGAATTTTATGTGCTTCAGTCAGGCTAATATTTTTATAAATACCATTCTTCCTACAGGTTTATAATGGTATCTGCTGTATCTCCACTTTGATAGCCATGTTGCTGGCAATTATCATCAATGGTTTGCTAATATTATACTTGTTGGGATCTGATATTTCTTGGTTTTCATGACGTTTCAGTTTTCTGTCATGTTCCTGTTCAAGGTGGGAAATGTTTATCTGCATGGGAGTCTTTGTTTTCAGCATTTTTCTCATGTAGAAACTTCCCCCCACAAAAAAAGTATTTCCATCTCTTCTGCAGCTTAGTCGATATTTTTTAAAACAAAAGTATACTGTACTCCGTGCATTGATACTTTCAATCCAACCAGTCACATTTTCTTCTTTTCCTTTTCTTTCTGACTGGTCAATTCAGAAAAGGAAGTCCAGTTCGAGTGTTCAAATGATGGTGAGGATCTTTATCTGCCAGATTTTTCCTCCTGTGAAACATTCACACTTAGGAATCAAATAATTGCATTTAGATCTGTTAACATAACTTGAGAAGCTGCAAGATTTTTAACATGCAAACTTATGACTTCTAAGTCAACAAGTGCTACATGCCATTTGTAATGAATTGTTCTGCAATTCTTTAAAGCAAGATTTTTAGCTATAGAAATATAAATACAAAAAAGTAGATGTAACATTGGCCAATGCAGCTGTCTTTTGTACAGTAAAAAAAGTTTAAACACTCCATTAATTTTTTAATCTCCTTGTATTAAAGACAATAACATTTAAAATAATAAATGGATAATAAGTGT
Source organism: Emydura macquarii macquarii (assembly GCF_026122565.2). NCBI lineage: Eukaryota > Metazoa > Chordata > Testudines > Chelidae > Emydura > Emydura macquarii. The sequence continues at coordinate 697,392 of NW_027132308.1, read as the reverse complement.
AATGAAGACACTACACTGTATAGTTATTCACATAGAAACTTTAAAAAAAATTAAAAATTGCAATACTTGGGAAGTTACTAGAGCCTTTACCCGTATCATATGAATACAGTTCAGCATGAGGAATCCATTAAGAGACACCTCCCTCTCCCCACTGCCCTTCTTACCCAAAAAATAAATTCACTACAAGAGGCACTTTTACTGATTCCAGCTTTAACTGAGGATATATTCAGTATTTAGGACATTTCAAGGTGATTTTCAAAATCCTGCTTTGTATATTTTTATTGTCCCTTGAAATCAAATAGCAAATGTAAGGATGGTTGTTTATTTTCTTTTGGGGAATGTTGTACTTTTAGAATTGAATAATAAGGTTTTACTAAGTCTCTTAGTGTTGTTTGACCAGGCACAGGTTGCCTGGGTCACATCACGATGCCAAGCTACAAGCAAAAGGCCACAGCAGACATGCCTTGTCCCTTCCTTGTTCCAGACTCCCAACCTGTCTCCATCCTAGTGCAGTCTCATCCCAAGATCTCCTCAACCTCTAACTCAGATCCCCCATCTTAAGAACCAATACATAGACTCACTTCCCCTGGCAAGTGTTCCCAGGCAGGAAGGGACCAGCCTCCTGTTTAACTGGGCTTGATCCTGATTTCTGGGATGATGGTGGTAATCCTGGCGAGGCAGCTTAGTCAACATGACACCCCAGCATGCCTCTCTGCTGCTGATCCACTTAGGAGGGAGGCAAATGTTCTGTCTCCTCAACTGGTTACTCTGTCATGAGCAAGCAGACCTTCTCTTGAAAAATGGAAAATATCTGTTTGGCAAATGGCATATATCTTCTACCAGCTGAATGCATTTTTTCATGCAAGAGATCAGTTCATTTTAATACAAAAGTACAGGCCATTTACCAGGTAGGGATATTTTCAGCATCCCAAACACATGGTGTTGCCTGCTTTTACAGTCTGTAGAAATACCACATAGAAAGCTTGGAAGATTTAGATCCCGATACATAGTTTTATACAACTTTTACAATATATATAAAACCCACTAATGCTTAGGACTGTATGACCCTGCCCCACTGTTTGCTGAGAGAGAGAGAGAAAGAGAGTGAGAGAGAGAATGTGTGTGTGTTGCTATGAAAGTTTAAAAGGTGTTTCTTGGCAACCATGATTTTAGTAGAAAAAGTTTTCCTTTCTGACAACAAATAGAAGTACACCAATTTAGAATAATTTCTATTGTCACTTAATCATTTGGCATGAAAATGCTGATTTTCTTTTTTAATAGTTTTCCCTTTCTGTTAAAATAAATGGAATATAGATTATTTAAAATATACAAAATCTACAATTTTTCTTTAAATTGGAAGTGTTTTGCTAAGCTTTGTTCATACAGAGGAAATAACGACTAGACAATATATTTTCTCTTTCATTTGTACTAATGTAAATTCTGTATTCTTGATGTACCACTTAATAGGCTTGAATACATATTCTTCAGTTCTCAGTGGTAGCTGTAATGAATGCTATTGTTTATTTTTATGGGATTTTGACAAGGGGAGTATGGGCTCAATCCTGCTCTCCTTACTCAGGCAAAATTCTCTCTGAAATTTGGTTTCCTTTTGTCAGTTATGTGTTCAGTGACAAGCACTTGTATGACGTGGGGTTTGATTTCTGATGTTGCTGAACTCGATGAAGTTTAGTGATCCTTTCATTCCTTCCCTCATATATGCTTTGTATGTGTTCATTTCTGCTTTCTTTTGCTCTTTGATTGCTTCTGTCTTGATGGCCAAATTGTCAATGAGTATTCACTTTTAGTTGTACAACTTGGGAGACTGATTTTCTTTTGTTACAAGAGAAAAAGAATATGATTGTACATGGTTGTATGTATTGTTGTTATTCCATAATCTGTGTAATCGTATTTTTTAAAAAAGTCTCCTTGAATTTAGTGGGTTTTTTCCTTGAGTAAGGAATGCAGGTGGTAGCATTTTGTATCATTAATTGTTCCGCACTAGACTCCTGTAAGAAATCCAAGTGCTGGCCGTTATTAAGTCTGTAATGCACCAGAGCAATGTGTCTGTATTAGGGATTTCCATCATCTTAACTACATGGATGTGGTCACAGTAGAACATAGTTCCCTAGTCTAGACATGTCCTGGCTAAGGCACTGACTATGCTGCAGATTTGCTCTGATTCCAGCAATTGATGGGCATCCACAAGTGTAGCTGCACCAATGCAAACACCTGAGGTGAAATCCTGGCACAATTAAAGTCAATGGCAGCAGCTTTCATTGATTCAGTGGGGTCATGATTTCACCCCTTGTGCAGAGTTGCCCAAAGAAAGCTTACTCAGTAAGCTTCATTGGTCTGTACCAGGGGTTGCAGCAGTTCAGAGCTAGACTTGGGGGAAAGCTGCAGTGTAGACAAGGCCTACATATCATTAACCCTGTCTAACAAAGAGGTTAAGTGGTTTACTTAAGGCCACGGATGGATTGATGAGCTGAAATTAGGATTCAGAAATTCTTGGCTCTAAGCCCAGTGCTTGAACCATTAGTCTAGGCCAATCTCTGTCATTATACCCTCTGATAAATATTATTCAGGTCTTCAACATTTTAGATTTCCTGAAGACTTTTTAATAAAAAATATATTCCCCAGCAGCCTGACTGAAACAAAGGGCTTGACTTTTGGGTTTTAAATGTGGTAGTTAATTTTACTTTAATATTGACAAAATGTCCATCAGTGAAAGAAGAGAAGTCTGGATTTGTATTCTTGCTTTTCTTTCCCATTTAATGTTTACATTTCCGGTACCAGAGTACTGACACAGTGGAGCAATAAAGATTCTGTCCTCTGACTGATGGAAATGTGCCAACCCTGTATGCAGAAACCTACCTTACATTTTGCTGCTTTGATTTGCTCCTGTTATAACTAGAACTGGTCAAAAATACACCCCCAAAAAAATCCTGATCATTTTAATTGAAAATAGTTTGACAACAACAAAATCCAACCAGCTTTAGTTATAATTGAAGCTGGCTTTCCAGTTGATATGAAAACTTCATTTGGGGCTTGATTTTTTAAACTCTCCCCAGGTTTGCAAACACCGTGACTTTTACCTACCTGATTTTACAGGTGCAGTTATGGAAGGTTGGTTATAAAAATGGTATAAGAGTCAGAGAAATTTAAATGAATTGCTAAAATTTTATGAGAGAGAGGGAAATACATTTAAAAAAAAATAAAAGCCCCCAGTTCTGCAAAGACTTAACACGCTTTGAAGCCAGTGAGACTACTCACATACATAACTGCTTACAGGATCAGGACCAAAAATAGTAGTGTGGAGAAGCTACAGTATAGAAAGTTATATTGTTAATTTAGGTTCTGTGGTCTGCGTTGTGCAGGTGGTCAGACCAGGTGATCATAATGGTCCCTTCTGACCTTAAAGTCTATGAAAAGCCAATGTACAGTAATAGAAAGATGTTACTGCAGGCACAGCCAAATGGGAAAATAACTATTGAGCTTTTTAAAAACAAACTAGCCCATTAGTTTATTTCATTGAATGAAAATGAAACGTATGTATTTCATCTGAAATACTAAATGCTTAATTGAAAAAAGTCACAAAGTGAATATACCTGAACACATTCTGACCTCAATGACACCCATATAAATCTGGAGTTACCAATTTCAGTGGACCACTGAAACTGCCTTCCATGAAAAATAAAATGACATTTAACTTAGTGACACCCTCCTAAAAATAAAGTGAAATGAGGGTATATTACATAACACAGTTGAGTCATCATAAACTGGCAAATACATCACAAGAGAAATATAATCATTTTCTTTCTAAAAGCCATATTAATTATATATTCCTGTTACTTGTTTTAGCCACTGTTAAAAAAACTCTTCACTCATTTAAGTGTCACAGCTGAAACCGCCTATGTCCTATATAGAATTTCCTAGATCAAGTCCAAAATACTGTAACTAGCATCTTTGGGAGAAGGTACCAAACCTGTTGTCAGTGTTCTTTTCAAGTTCATAAGTTGACCTTTCTGTGATTCTTTATTTCCCTATCTATATCTGTATATAGATAGTCTATATAGAGAGATATAGATATGTTAACTACCAAGAATTCTAAGGCATGTCTATTTCTATTTTCTGCATACCTACAGATAAACAACAAAACCAACGTGGTAACCAGCCCCAAAGAAAATATTCCTACCCCGGCGCTGGTATACCTGGAATTTTTCTTTTCACCCTATCTTTAAGTTCTTTACTGTTTTCTGTTTGTTTTTCCCTTTTTTGCTTTTACTCTTGGTTTGCTTTCCAAAAATTTTGGAACAATTTTTCTCTTTCTTGTTGTTTGTTCTTTTTGTGAGGAAGTCCATTGTGAAGCAACATGTTTATAAATAGAAAATGTGACACGAAAGCTGGACGTGGTTGTGTGGTAGCATTAGCAGCTATTGTTGAATTTTTTGCATGATGTGTCAGAAAGTGAAATAGATTGCGCTTTTATGTTGCCTTTAGCTCTTCACTTGATGGTTGTTTCAGTATTTTTAAATGCTGATTTATTTTTTAAATTGTACCTATTATCTATTATTTTGCCTTAACACAAGTGTTGACATCAAGGAGAGTTAACAGGATTATTGCTAGGCAGCAATAAAATGGACCTTATTCAGATTTTCATTTTTCCGACTCTGACAACCCAGCAGGACTTTGCAAGACTTTACTTATTGGGATCAAGAGGCACCTCGTCCTAAAGCTTTTTGTGTAGTGCTATTACACTTAAAATCTACAATAGGCATTACTCAGTAGTAAGTTCTGTGGGGACATATTATTAAACAGTAGGACAGTGTACATGAATATTCCACGTCATGATTTTGCTTCTGTTAGTAACTCTCATTTCTTAAGAATATGCTATGGAGGAAGGCTTATGAACCCAAATGCTTTTAATTACCTAAATTTAAGCAATATCACTTCTCATGTACTTTGGTACATAGCTCTTAAGAAATGCTGCTGCTCTTTAATATAAACATAGGGACAAATTCTGCTCATAGATTTACATGTGCAGCTTCCATGGAAGTCTGCATTAAGTCAAGTCATTTCAGAGCAGTAGTTTATAGGTTTTATGGTATGTAAATAAGTCCTCAACTCCGTCAAGTAGTCCCAGACACTTGTGAGCACATAAAAAAGCTGCAGTTGCTGCAGCTTGTTCCTGTGCCAACTAACTGGCATATGCAGTGTTTTTTAAGGGAAGTGAGAGGGGAGTTAAACTTGGAAATGCCATCGAGAATTTCCATCATAGTTGTTATCTGTGCTGTTCAACAGGCTAGAAATAACCCATGTACTTCCAAACTCCGTTTGTGTTTAGATGTACCCAAATCTTTCTGAATCTGCTCAGCCCATCTTTACTTTTATTTCTGTTCATTTTTGCTTTAGTAGTAAGCATACAATATTTTTAAGTTAAAATAGTTCACCATCTATGAGCTAAAGCAGTTCCAACAAAAAGGGACAATGTATCTGATATGAGACATTGTGCAACAGAGTGCCTCTTCAGGTCTCCAGAGCTTCAAAGCCCTGTGTGTGTTGATCATGAATAAGGTCTTCGCATGCCGCTGCAATAGATAAGGTAGCCGACCTTGCTGTCTTGCCAGTCAAGGAATCTTTATTAGAGACATCCAGTTTCATCCTCTGGCAGCAGTTAACATTTGCTTTAGCTCTTGTCACTGTTTAGCTATTGTTGGCTGGCTCTTTTTGCGCTCCCTCACACTAATGTGAATGTATTTACCAATGAGAACCATTTTTCTCTTTATTTTGTCCTCGCTCAGGAGCCCCAAACTACAGTAATCCACAACCCTGATGGAAATAAGGTACTCACTCAGAAAGAATCAGCTCCATCTTGCTTTTCCAAAGTGCACATTTCATCCACTATTCTAAGCCAGAATGTGCCCATTACCCAGAGTTAGCAAGGAAAAAAATCTCATTCCTGGATCTGTTGCACCTCGTGCCTCTTGGGCCTAATTCATCTGTGGCTTGTTCCTGCTGAATGCTTTCTGCCTGGCTGCTGGCACCCTCAGCTCCTGTGGATATCTGTTGGAGATGAAGGGGCTCAGCACCCTGTGGAATCTGGCGTTTTGTACATCTCTTGCTTCAGGCAAGAACTTTCAGTTTTAAAAAAAAACAAAAAAAAAACACAAAGGAACAATGTGTTCAGACAGAGAGTATAGTGAGGTTATTTTTAACACTTGTGTATGAAGCTTTCACTAAAGATGAAGGCATATTTTGAGCCCTTTCCATCTGCTGTTTCTCAGCATGCTCATGCATCATACTGTGACATGTCTTCTGCATGGAACTTTTGACTTCTTCCATAACGTCATCCTGCAGTTTCAAAAGAAGTTAACACTTGAAGTGGCTAGAAGCTCGTTTGAATTCATAAATCTTGATTTGATACATTTTTCCTCATTGATTTTCTTTCTTCTGTGTGCAGTGATGGTTGTGTTTGGTGTCTGGTTTCTGTAATGTGATAACTTTTTTCCCCCTGCATGGACTTGAAAAGGGCTATGGAATATTGTAATTTATGATTCATGTTCCTAGGTTTCATATGCAGATTTCACTTATTTAAACAGATTTTACTGTGTACACTGAGGATTTAAAGTCCCCAATGGATTGTTGTCACACTTATCTAGTGTAATTAATTATGGTTGCCCATTGCTATATTTCCAAAGGATTGAGTCTGAATGGAAAATATCACATGCAGACATTTTGCAAGCATGAAAAAAGTGTTAACTGTGCATACTGTAGTCATATCTCCTCTTCATTTAATTATTTATTTTATAGTTTGTGGCTAAGAATAAGTTATGATGCTCATTTCACTACTGTACCAACAACTGTATGTGCTCATAGTCCATATTTCATCTCCCATGTTTTATTAGGTAGTGTACAGCCAACATTTTAACTTTAGTCAAATCTTTACTAAGACCACCAAAGGGAAGACCACCAAAGAACAAACATTGGAGCTCTTTGGCATGACTACATCTACTTGACTTTATTATATATTCATGGCAATTTAGATATTTGATATCCCCAAAAGTCATAATATGGACAGGAAAACCACTTATGGGGAAAGTTACTGTTAAATTTAATTACCTGCAAAAACAACTATTTTAGCATGACAAATGGAATGGATGCTTCCATATTACTGGCCACATCTCTGATGTGTGCTTGTGCATGATGTTTTCTGCTTGTATGTGTGTGATTTTTATTTTCTTCTAGGCACTATATATGATTGATAACGCATGATATGTCCATTGTATGGAGTGAAAAGTAACACCATTCACAATAGGCAAAGCACAATGGTTTATTTAGCTTGGTTTGTATATGGGGATTGATTAGTGTAGTTTGTTTATTGATGCATATAATTTTGTTCTTTTACATTTGAATAATGCATTAACCATTTTACAACTTTTCTTTGACTTGGCATTGTGAATCATAGTAGAAAAAGGGACACTGTCAGGGTATTTTGGAATTTTCCTTTCATTAATGTTTATAGTAACCCCTCAGAAGCTTGAAACAAACTAATTTTTTCCCTGTCTATCTCATGAGTAAACTAGCTGGTTATGGGCGTTTTTACTCTTGAGTATTTCGCTGCTGACTTTTTCTTTTTTTATGTGCAACAAAGCATTTATTTTTAAAAATCATAAAGAATAGATCTTCTACAAATAAATTTTAGGAGCAAAACAGTAGGTCAAAATTTTTGCCTACTAAGTTTGACAGTGTCCTTTTAAGTGTGCTCACTAATTTTTCACGTTTCTAATATCTTATAAAAATTGTGATTAAGTAGCTTGCCTTTTAACATTGTGAAGATTTTAATACAACTGTCGGATGGACAAGTCATTCCTCTGTGTGGCTGATTGGTTAAAGAATATTTCTACAAAGATAACTCAGATTATCTAGGAGAATTGTTGTAGACCTCTCTAGCAATTTGCTCTCTTTCAAAATTTTTGGCACAAGAAGGGTATAAAAATGCATTCATGGATCTGATCCAATTCTTACTGAAATCAATAGGAGCCTTTCACTTTACTGCAGCAGGTGTTATACGAGCAGAAGAATTACCATAAATTGTGAAATGCAACGTTCTGCTTACTATATATTTAAAAGCTCAAATGGAATAACTTATTTTACACAGTTGATATTCACTAAGCTTAAAATGGCAAGTTCTAATATTTGACTGACGTAATTCATATAACAGTTCCAACATTGTCTAGTAGGATGTAAAAGAAAAAACAAGTTAACTCATTTTCATAAACATCTTTTTATATTTCCCTTATATCCGTGTGAAGTTCAAAAACTGGACAGTCAGAAATACATTTAATAAAAATGTTCCCTTTTGAAATGGATGAAAATTATTGACATTTAGTTTCAGGTAGAAATATCTCAATCCATGTGACCATTTGTTTGTGAATTACATCCACATGGCCTGCTTGAAGGCTTTGCATGATCTGTACAATACCAAGTATAATTTTCATAGGTGCATGAATAATATTGTTGGGTCATTTTATGCATTTCACTTTTATTTACTTCTCAACAGGAGTCAACGGAAAGTTCCAATACAACTATTGAAGATGAAGATGTGAAAGGTATGATTAATAGTTGGAAAGGCAAAATCATAGCTACATGCATACATTTCAATCGGTTTTATTAACTTTGTTAATCTGTTAGATGGAGGCATTTCCTTATTAATCTAAGGAGAACATGCTATTATTTTTGAAAATCATGTTCATTGCTTAAAGTCTATATGTTTAGTTCTGGGTTCGATAGTCTAACTTTTACTTCTGCAATTACTAAAATACCACCATCTCTGTAGCATTTTGGAATTAAGGAAATGAAGAGATCAAAGTTTGTCATTTAAAATTATAGTTATGGCAGCAGTAAGGGTAGATTAAAAAACTAGTGACATTTAATATTATTTTAAATTTCATTTTGTATGTGGTATTTTAAATTTTTTTTGTTTGTTTTCTTGTTTTCATTCATGTGATTTTAGTGGATTTTTTCAGATCAGCATTTATTTAAAAAAATTTCTGTTCAGATGCCAGCGTTTTTTTTGTGCTTCTCTTGTATTATGGTCCTATAATTATCTTAACCTCAGCCTCTTTTTTTTTTTTTTTTTTTTAATTTTCTGCACAGTAACCTGCATAACATTAGTCTTTTTGTTTTTGTTTTTTAGGTTTTTTTTTTCTTTTTTTTAAACTCTGTAATATGACACTATTCATTCTTATTTTAATAACATTTTGTGGGTTTAAAGCCAGTGTATTCAGCTTGTTATTACATGTTTCATACAAGACTTTGGTGTTTAGCTTGAAGTACAAAATTTTAGCTATAGTGGATCCACAAAGCAGATATGGGAATAAAAAGGAACATGTTGAAAAATAAGAGGGGAAGTGGTCAGAAAAAGAGAAAATTTATCAGTTAATTAACCATTATAGTGTTGGGGTCATTTTGCACTGTATTATACTAGAAGTGTTATGCCTGTGGGTATCATTATTAAAGTGTTTAATAGCAGAAACATGCATTAAAATATAGATTTAAAGATGCTGGGGATTTTCAATAGCTTCAAGACTGTAAGAGAACATATTGTGATGTGAAACAGATTCAGTGGATGCAGTTGCTCAAATCATGTTTGGTAAACTGTTGTTTTATTTCTGGATAATGGAGCATGCAGTATCCTTGTTTGATAAAGTAATTGATGTTGCCAAAGTAAGGGACTGATAGTGTAATGCTTTAGGACTCAAGAGTATCTCTGAGTCAGAAATGTAGTAATACAAGATAAGATAATTCTTTAGTAGGACGCTCGATTGTTTATGAGCTGGCATTCAAATGAATATCAGTAACCTGGTGATAGCTTACATGTTTGTCTTGGACAAAGAGTTCTTTTGCTCAATGAAGAAGTGACACATTTACCAATAGTTTCTGTAAGCATATAGCTTCTGTTTCACTTTTATTATCTATGCTATCAAATCTTATCCCGGGGCTCAAGTAGCAATGTTCTCCTGCTAAGCAGTATTTGTATGGTTCAGTATATTTCACTTCAACAAGATCATTCATCTCAAACAGATAGATAAAAATAGCTATATAGTCTCCACAGAAAAACTTAGTTATAAAAAAGAGGATGATGAAAAGTCCATCAATGCCCAGTCCTGAAATATTGTGGAATTGATAGAATGGAGTATAGCAAGCTGATACTAACAGATAATCCCAGCTCCATGCCCCATAAAGAAGGGGGGAATATAAACATAAGGTCCCTGTCCATATAACCTGGGATAAATTTCCTCCACAATCCAAACTGTACTGTTAATTAAGTAACTTGCTTTTCTTTCTTACATGATTAAGCAATGAACAAGTTAACAATGTGGATGGTTAGTGTATCATTGGAGTTATCATCTTCATGCCTCTGAACAATTGTTTCAGGCTCTCTGCAAACTCAGGGAGACGATTGTTAAACTCAGTTCATGTATGAAAGGTTTTCTGTGCAACTATAACAGCTAGAGCCTTTTTTTTTCCCCAATGAAAGCTGATTCTTTGGAGAAAAATGGGAGGCCTGTCTGCCGCCTACCTTTCTTGCTAATCCTTCATGCCCCCCCTCACCCGCCTCCAGGGGAGTGCACCCTATCCTTTGGGAAACACTGCTTTATATGGATTCAAAACACACTTATTTTAAAGATGTAATTGGAACTATCCAGGATCCACAGCTACCTGAATATATTAGGCTGAACTCAATGAGTTATTGCCCACTGTGCAAAGCAGATGGAACTGTCCAAGATTAAGGATGCTTGACCCACTCTTTAAAACTCCTGTTTACTTCTCCTTCCTATCACCAACACTCAGTTCACACAAAATAGCATTCCAAAATTTCCAAGTAAATCCCAAGGAATGTGTGTGATGCCATTATCTAATTACTCCTCTACAATTCCCATGAAATATTTGACATTTACCTGGTGACTCTATGGTATTTTGGTCCCAGCTCAGTTCTTCTCAAACAGGTATTACCAAAAGTCAGGCCTAATAAATAAATGGCCAATGAAGCAGTCAAACCTTTATTTAATTTTTCCTTTTGTTTAAGTAAAAGGCTATCAGAAAAACACCCAGCGCAGAGAGCATCACACCTTCTGCAGCACAATCCAATTAATATTAATAATTTTGTTCCCGATTACTGAGCAAGAGAATAATGGGGAAACTATTTTTAAACAGCCAGTTAGTCTTGACATTTCAAAATCAGGCACTCGAGATAATCACTATTAAATAGCTCTATATAACTTTGTGCAAATTGAAAAAAGAGTAGTTTGCAAGCTTTCATCCATATATTAATGTATCTAAATTTTTCACATTCTCTTCTTTGAAAGACAGCTAAACAAATTTTTCTGAAAAATACTGGTTAGTTCCAACAAGCCGTGCATTGCTTTTTCCTACAAATCAGCAGAGGATGGAAAAGTGAGATTTAGACATTCTTCTCAAATGAAATTTAATTTTGGAAAGCATTATCATTTGTAGTAATGTGTGTTTTGTTTTGTTTTAGATACAGTAGACTGTTGGTGATGATTCCCCATTACTATCAAAAGATGACTAAATTTGGAAAATATTTAGAACACTTTGGCAATGTAAGGGCTTCCAATATTTCCTGTAGGTGCTTTGGATCCATTTATTATAGTAATTTACAGTATAAATGAACCATTAGACATGCTTAAGATGGCAAAACTTTCATGGCAGGGATTTTCTCCTTAATGTGTTTGTATAGCAGCCAGCACATTAGGACCCCAATCCCAATTGGAGCTTTTGGATGCTATTGTAGTATAAATATTTCCTGTTAACAATAGTGGGGGAATAAACTATCCAGAATTAACCACAGATGGTGTGGGAAGCTCAAAATCATATTTGTAATTATTTGTAATTATACCCTGCTCTAAGCCATGCTGGTGAAATATGACTTCCAGTCTTACTCTAGACTGGCAGAGTTCCATGCCTCGCTGCCAAAGGACAAATACATAGAATTTAAGGCCTTAATACAGGAAGGCAAGCTGGTCTCCAAAGTTGCCCTCCATGCAGCAGTAGACACAGTGGCACAGCCCCTTGTATCGAGACTTATTTTGTGATGTGACTCTTGGCTACAGACCTCAGGCTTTCCAAAAGAGGTCCAAATGACACTGGAAGATGTACCATTTGACAATCAGAAATTATTCCGTGACAAGACTGATGAGTCTCCCTTCCCTGAAGGACTCCAGGGCCACTCTTCCATCACTTGGCCTTTACACCCTTGGTCCTACCAGTTCCCAACATCGACAAGCTTATCGGTCTCGCTATCAACCAAGACCCAATTATCAAACATCATCAACCCTACCCTCAATGACCGCAGGAGCAACAATGCTACCAGCAAAGATCACAACGCCCTCGCCACTCCTCAGCTACCACACCGGTGGCCTCTAACCCACACCAACACCCGAGACAACACTTTTGACTTTCAACAAGAGAACCACGAACCCACCTCTGAACCGAGCTCGCCCCACTCATTCAATTTGGAGGCTGTCTTGCTCACTTTTATGAGGAATGAAGCAAGATTACCAGCAACCAATGGGTGCTAGATATCGTACAACAGGGCTACTCCATAGAGTTCAACACATTCCCGCCCCACCGCCCACCATGAGCAACTAAGGCAGATGCAAAGCAAATATACCTCCTATGCCAAGAGACTCTAACACTATTCAAAAAGAGACCGATAGAACGAGTTCCCTCCGGCTACAGGAACCATGTGTTCTACTCTCCCTACTTCCTCATTCCAAAGAAAGGGGGAGATCTTAGACCCATTCTGGACTTACGCATGCTCAAAAAATTCATCCACAAATTCCGTTTTCAGATGGTAACAATACCATAAATTACCCCCTCCCTCAATTAACAGACCTGGTTTGCGGCTCTCAATATGAAAGACTCATATTTCCACCGAGCCTACTGCAAATGTCTCCGCTTTTAAGTTGGGCTATCTCACTATCAGTTCCACGTTCTCTCCTTCAGGATAGCTACAGCGCCTTGGGTGTTCATAAAAGTGTTCGCCGTCGTGGAGGCTTACATGCGACGACAAGGCCATCCTTTGTTTCCTTACCAGGACAACTAGTTACTGGTGGCATCATCGCGCGAACGCCTGCTAGTAACTATCCAGTCCCTGCAGAATCTGTTTGCCAACCTCAGCATTTGTATCAACAAGGGCATATCCACTCTTATTCCTACTAGGAACTTCACGTTTATCGGAGCCATGCTGGACTCTCAGGTAGCGCAACTGTTTCTTCACAAAGCCCTTATGAACAGTATTGCACAATTGCGACACCATCCATGGACACATACTCAATGATGTGTCTGCCTCCTGAGATACATGGCAGCATCTACATTGGTCACACCATATGCCCGTTGCCACATGAGCTGCCTAGAACATTGGTTATGGCTGGTTTATGACCCGAACAAGGACCACCTGGACAAATGGGTCTCCCTACCACCAAGAGGGGTAGCCTCCCTGACATGGTGGCGGGATCCCTCCAAGGTTTTGGTGGGCATACCCTTTCACCACCCCAAACCAGACATGATCCTCATGATGGATGTGTCTCTCGTGGTTTGGGAGGCCCATGTACAAGACCACACAGCTCAAGGGCTGTGGTCTCCGAGAAAGGCGAGGATGCATTTCAACATCCTAAAAATGAGTGGTTCGTCATGCATGCAACGCCCTCCTTCCCCTATTCCAGGGCAAACATGTTGAACTCTTGATGGACAACATGTCGACAGTATTCTACGTAAATAAACAAGGAGGGGCCAGATCCCTATCCCTATGCCAGGAAGCAATCCGCCTATGGAACGGGTGCCTGCGGCACAATATAATATTACAGGCGGTGCACTTAACCTGGGACAGACAATGTCCTTGTGGACGAACTCAGCCACTCCTTCCATCGCTCCCAGAAATGGGAACTCCACGACCCCACTCTCCGGGATGTTTTCTGGCAGAGGGGAACCTCTTCACCCCGGCAACAAACAGCAAACTTCCCTTCTTCTGCTCCAAGGGCTCCCTGGGACAGGTATCACGGGGACACCTTTCTCATTCCATGGACACCAGACCTCCGGTATGCCTTTCCTCCCCTTCTGCTCATTCCTTGGGTACTCAGATTGAAACAAGACAGTGCACAGATCATATTCATAGCCCTGTCCTGGCCCAGGCAGCATTGGTACTCGGACCTACTGCACCTGCTGACCCACCCTCCAATATCTCCCCCCCTCATATTGAACCTGCTTTACCCAACAGCATGGCCGCATCCAGCATCGCAACCCAGCACCACTCCACTTCTTGGCATTTGGATGGGACTTGCAAGTAGACAATGCCTGCTACTCCCCGTGCAACGGGTGCTCACTCACAGCCGCCGTCCCATGACCAGGGCCTGTTATCAGATCAAATGGCGATGGTTTATTCAATGGGCTTCAGACAATCATTACTCTTTATCAACCATGAGTATTGCAACGGTCCTATACTACCTCCTCTCCCTACGATGACTCAGGCTCATTCATTCCTCTGTAAACGTTCACCTAGCAGCCATAAGTGCTTTCCTCCCACCTTTTACATGGGTTCTCTATTTTTAGTCACCAAACCATCACTAGGTTTATGAAAGCTTTACTTAACTTGTTCCCAACCATCAGGGACCCCACTCCAGCCTGAAACCTCAACCTAGTCCTATCCATGCATACAAAGGCACCCTTTGAACCTGTCCTTCTGCACCCTCCCGTACCTATCTATTAAAACAACCTTTCTTGTAGCTATTACCTCAGCTCAACGAGTTATTGAGCTAGCAGCAACGATGGCAGACCCTCCTTTACCATCTTTCACAGGGACAAAGTCTCCCTAAGGCTTCACCCCATGTTTCTCCCTCAGGTAGCTTCCCAGTTTCATCTCAACCAAGTTATTCACCTCCCTGTTTGTTACCCTAAGCCACTCTCTTCTACCAGAGAAAGGACCCTACACTCCCAATGTCTGGCAGGTACTTGCCGTCTACTTACAATGCACTCGCCCTTTCAGAACTTCACCAAAACTCTTTGTGGTGATAGCGTATCGCTGCATATCTCACATATATCCCAGCATATCTCTCACTGGATCGTTCGCTGCATCAAAGAATGCTACTCCCTCTGTCAAGTTCAACTTCCACCTTGTGTAAGAGCACACTTTACAAGGGCACAAGCAACCACGACGGCCTTCCTCACTGACATCGCATGGCAGGATATTTGCAAATCAGCAACCTGGACTTCCTTACACACGTTCACAGCTCACTACACTTGGACTAATGCTGCATCCACTGACGCACCAGTGGGCTCTGCAGTCCTACGTATTCTGGCATCTATGGAGCTCTAGCCCTGCCTCCATACTGGTTACTGCTGGCTACTCTACCACAATGGAATCCACGCAGGGACCATCACTCAAAGAAGGGGCGGTTACTTACTGTAACTGATGGTTCTTTGAGATGTGTGGTCCCTATTTGAATTCCAGTCCCGCCCCCCCATCTCCTCTACTTAAGGCTCGATGCCTGGGTGTAAGAGAAAACTGAGGGGGTGTCGACGTATAAGACCTCAGACACACCACGTGGGCAACACGAAGCATGCACATGGGTCGAAGGACACTGCTTTCAACAGCTCCAGTGCATGGCGCACATGCATATCCATGATGGAATCCAGATAGGGACCACACATCTCCAATAACCATCAGTTATAGTAAGTAATCTTCCTTTATTGGACCAACTCAGAAGCCTCACCTAGCTTGTCTCTAATACCAAATATGTTCATTTTATCAATAAAAAGATACACTTTTCTAACTTTCAGCCTGAAAATCAAGGTTGGTTATTTCCTTCTGAAGCAACATCACCAGTAGGAAAATTATCTCATTGATGGTGTGTGTGGAACCTCATTGAAGGCAATGAGATTGCCTAAGTATAACTTATTAGCCTTAGAATTGGAAGTTAGTAAACAATTGTGTTGATGATGTGTAAGAAGAATAATCCAGTCTCTCCTATGTGAATCAGTAGCTCACTCTTTCCTAGCTGTGTTAACTTTGCAAGTAGAATACAGGGAAAAAAGTACTAACAAGTTGTTAATCACTGAAGTCAACAAATACGATTCTACATGCACATGGAGCAGATGTGAAGCATAGCAAGATGTGCCTTTTTCACATAGCCACTTTTCAAAGTACAATGAGATATCAAAAAATGCAGATGACTTGATACTAGCTGTATCAGTAGATGGAATCTTGAGACATTTGTTACAGTTAACCCCTCACTTGCCATGGAGTGATAGTCCCAATCAAAAGCAGGGCAAATGTCCCCAGAATTTCCACTGAATACTAGATTGTGGCTGTAGAGCCAAAACCACTCAGTAGAAGAGGTAGGGAGGTGCATTGCCTTATCATGAGGCACTGTGTACTCTGTTGAGTATACCTGCGAGGGTAGCCCCTATTTCTTTCTTGGAAAGGTTTCATGTGTTCTCCCTATGCATGCTCAGCTGTGTTAGCACTGCCTATTGCTCTCACTACTCCTTTTCCCACTGCTTTTGGAGAAACTAGAACCTCTCATAGGTCTTACGCTGGTCCTCTACACCTGTGTAAATTTCAGTCCTTGCACAAAGGATAGTGGGGTGATTTCCTGTGCTCTCTTCCCCTCAGGTTCTTACCCATTCATATAAAATCAAATTGTAGATTATGCTTTTTGGTGGTATACGATCTAGAACTAACTTTAATTAAGTCAATGATGTTGCCCGCTTCCATTCGCAAAGTTTCAGTGTGTGATTTACCTTGACTTGAGTGTACTTCAGGTATTTTAGCAACCAATAACTCCTCAGTGTAAATTAGCAGCATAATGATAATGATTTTGGTTACTGGAAAGCAATAGCTTGTAGAACAATTACGTTTATTTGCAATTGATATGAAGAAAAATGACTTCAGTGTAATTTACTTTTATTTGTAATTTCCTCCTACAAACCATTCTGTGTAGTTTAGGAACTAACCTTGTTAACTATATAATTTAATTATAGCTGAGCCTCTGCACTATTAGAGATAATGCCATGTTGATGTCTATATTATAAGTCTATAATTTTTTGGGTTCATAATTTAGTTATAAAAGTTTGTTTGAAACTTAGCTTGCCCCCGGAATGCAGTTATAAGAGAACGTAAATAAAAAATGTTTTGCCCAGGAATGTTTGATTGATTGTTTAATATAAAAATGAACCAAAGTTGATATGCCCTTTATGCTCACTGATACCTGATAGGAAGGATGAGTCTTATAATAAAAGTGATGTCTGAGTTAGAGAGAGGTTCTGCTTCTGCCTCTGCTACAAAGCAATTAACAACTGCAGTAGAAACTAAGTAGCAAAATTGTTGGGCAGAGCAGCAAGGACCTGACAGCTGTTTATTTTCTAAGCTGTCCTGTCACTGGAATGGTCTCTATTGCTCCAGCTCCCATAGAAGTCAAGCCCTATATATCTATCGTCTGTGTCCTGGTTAAATTAAAGTGAAAAGTAGAAAATTGGCTGAAGGACATAAGAAATTTCCTGTTAATGACCTTAATTACAAAATTGTTATCAGAAGTCACGAAGCTGTCTTCTCAAGGGAGATGAATAATTGTCTGAAACAGCTCAGTAAAGCTATACAAAGTCTAATCAGTTCCATCACGTGAGGTGGGGAGAGCACAAAATGATGGTGGCTACAGACAGTGGCTGGCCCATTTGCTATTGCTGGGTTCCCCCGCCCTGAGTGTGGGGACTCCTCCCTCCTAGTGCCCTTGCAGGTGTAGTCACCACATAGGGAGCAGGAAGAATGTGGGTGTGCAGGGAGAGTGGAAGCTGTACCTGTGAAGAGGCAAGCTTCTCTGCATGCTGGGAGTTCCAGGAAGCACCGTACCTCTCTGAGTCACAATTCCTCCCCCAAGTTCCCACTTTGGCACTGCCCTTTACTCAGGATTGTCCCTGGTAGGCAATATTGGTTTTAGTGGACCCACTTACCCTCCTAACCCCAAAGGCTAATGAAGAATGTTATTGTCAATGAGGCTGTTGAGATGCAAAATGTAATTTAATAATAACTTAGTGGAGAATAAATATGCGGAACGGCTGATCTGAGTGGAGATGATGTGGTGTTGGTTGAAAATGAAGAATTTTGAAATGTCCGTTTCATTAACATTGCTGCTGGAGGGAGACTCTAACATTTGGCCAGTTAATTACAGTGCAGCAATAAAAGTTCTCTTATGGTGTTCCAGTAGAATACATGATGAGGTACATAGATATATTAGGGCAGACTGTGAAGAGTTCTGAATGAAAGGAGTGACTTAAAGAATCCTCTTCTGATGTTATTTTTCTCATTATTTAGCATCACTCTCTTCAGGAATACTGTACAAGTTCCTATAAGACTCAGTAGGTGCCATTCCCACCCTGCTCGTATCACAGTACACTAACTTACTCCAATATAGGGATTTCTGTTATTATTTATTTAAGTAACAGTAAATATAAACTTCTAGCCAGTTTGAGTATGTGTATGAGCTTGCCTGATCCTAGGGTTGCTCCCTGCAGGATCCCTTCATCTGTGCCTGTTCTCTCTACCTCAGAGTACAATCAAACTTTTATATCATGGATTAAAGATGCTAGGACCCATTTGTTCTAGGTAGCATGAGTCAGTGGAACCACAGCTCTGCATTATGCAAGGTCTCATAACCTGACATATCTTGCTAATATAATGTGACTTTTGTAGTCACTGCCACTTTAGGGAATTTGTAGAGGTGAACCATAAGAGATGTGAAGGCTGGAAGCTTTTTGCCTATGGAGAAGGGAAGGCGTTAGCATGCCTTCAGGGATTCTGGGACGAGCACACTGAGAAGTAACATATACCTTATTTTTAGAGATGCAGCATATGTACAAATGTTCTGGGCCACTCCTAACTTGGAATGCCTCCGTTAGGGTGTTAAGAGTGCCTGAAGGTACTTAACACTCTCCCATTCTTCTTACATTGTACACAAATTGAACAAGCATCAGAATTGTGGCTTCTTCTTGTGCACATATACATAGGTCTTCCTCTACCTCACCCATTTGCACACCTGTGCAGCGGCAACCAAAATGTAGTGGGAAATGCTCAGTTTATGATATTCACAGATCTTTTAAGTTATCAGTTTCTTTGTTTATTTCATAGGTTATTGATTTGACTGTTTACAAACAGTGTTACAAATATGTGGGCACTATGAAACTGAGTGATCCTAAACTTTTCCTGGAGGATTTCTTTTATACTGAGCATGTATGTGTGCGTGCATGAATATATATAGGCATTATGGTTAGATAAGAGAATGGCATATTTAAAAAGGCACCCTGAATTCTATTTTCACAAATCTGTCTTGAAGAACAGATTCTTGAGAACAGACCCCTTGGCTTCATCAGAAAATTGGGTGTACTCTAACATTGCATCTCATTGTGCTATTGGTTTGTATTAGAAGGGAGATATTTCTGTAATCTGGAGGCAGTGAAACCAAGAGCTATAGTTCATTTTTCGTACATTGAATGTAATAGTTTCCATTTAAAAATAATACTGTGAGTAAATATGGGTCAGTGAAGAACAGCCATGAATCATTTATATGTATGTGTTTTTAAAAGTGGATTTTTTAAATAGAAACTTTATTTAGAAGACAATGGAAAAGCATAAGATTTTTAAAAATTGATATTGGGCCAAATGTTGTGCATGAAATCCTTTGGACCTGCAGTTTAGGGCACTTGGTCACCTAAGGATCTGACTGTACCCATAGATGATGTGACATCGAAGTCATAATAACAAGACCTGTAAATAATTGCAGCTGTGGAAACAAAGATGAGTCTTGGAAAATTTTACACATAGTAAAGGGCATATTACAGGAATTACCTGTGGGATTTCAGCTCCTTTTAGGAAGGTAGATTATGAAGCCCGTACACATCAAGAGCATCTCTCCAGTCTAAGAATGATAGATATGTTTTCTCACTAATGTTGTAGGATACCTTATTTACTTTTGCCAGTAATACACACAAGCTTTTGAGGATTGATTTGCTGGTTGCAAAATGATCTGGAAATCTAGATTTCTCATGGTGATGTGTCCCCGAGGGTGAATTGATGTAAACGCTAGTAAGAGTGATAATTTCCCATGAGCAAAAGTAGTGAGCTTCAGGGCATTTTCAGAACAGATACATTCTAGTTCATCTGTCCTGCTCAATTTGTCCAAATGGTGGGTATCTTCTAAATATAATCCATTCAGAGAGCATGTACTTACAAATGATTTGTTAATGTGAATTCATTTTATTCTGGTTTAAAATAGGATGACTAAACCAATTTAAATTAAGTAGGTTGAACTATAAACTGTTTGTAGCTTTGCTAACCAAAAACTAGTCTTTTCAGACCCTAAGAATAGAAGAGAATGGCTCTTTCCAAACCCCTCACATCACAGTATCCGATTAAAGCGATTGACACTTAGCACTGGCATCTGAACAGAGGCATCTGTGGCTACCACTGTTCCCTTTTCCTTGACATCAAACCTCATTTCCCTAAAATGCATTGTTAGCATTTTTTTGTGTTCAGAGATTTTGTCCATTTGTTGTTTGTGATTAAATTATCCTTTTTTTTTTTTTTTTTTACCTTCTTTCCCCCCCCCCACATCTGCATGCCCCCCTACAGCTTTCAAAAAGGAGGGTGACATGGAGAGGTTATGTTCTGCTCACCACTCCTCTTCTTCCATTGCTTCTTCATCTCACTGGTCACCATCTTTGCTGTGCCCCAGCAGCCGCTCCTGCTGTCAGTGTCTGCTGAGGATTTTGATCATGCTCTACCTCTTCATCTTTGTTTGTTCATATGTTGTGTTTCTTTCCATCAATTCAGCGGCCAAATCCATGGAAAATGTAAACTCACAGAGTCACTTGCATGAGTCTGAGCCTTTCCAATCCACTCCTTCCTCTGTGCTGTGTAAGTTGAGAGATGCCATCAGTTCAGATGGTCCCATCTCACAGTCAGACAAAAGACCTTTGTGATCTGGCCTAGAATGTCCGTTGTTATTTGTTGTTGTTGCTGTTGATTATTATGGTTTGGGGAGGGGGGTTGCATTTGATTGTTTTCTTCCTTAGTTAATTTCCATGAATGCTTCAAACTGTAAAAACAGCATCATTTACTGTAGTAAATAGCTATTAATATTTCTGGAAAAGAGGAATTCATCTGTGCGGCAGATTAATGCTCCAAGAAAGACATTCCTGAAGTCTGCCTTGAAGGCTGGGTGAAGTCCAGTTCTACTGGGTAAAATGTCTATGTTGAAGAGTACAATGAAAAGCTTTGAGTGGTAAGCCTGACAGAATTCAGAGAAGCAGTCATTGTATGGAACAGAACTACTTCACATAAATTAGGTGGGAGCTTCTGATTATATGGATGCAATGCTCGTTCTTGACTTCTTTCAATATATCCTGTACAGCTCTTCTTTTTAAAACTGTACAAATCAACTTGAACAGCATAGGGCAGGATGTAATAATAGCGTCCGAGAAATAACCCCTCAAATGAATTAATTGTTATGTTTATGAATGTCACTAAGGCATTTGCCTTGGCTTTAGTTGTAGAGGTTTGTTGAACTCCTGGACCTAGGCCACAAGGGTGTTTGGTGAGGGAGTGTCTCTCTCTCTCATATGACAGTGTTCATATGATTTGTTACCAAATTAAATTTTGGTTGGTGTGCTTTGATACACTTATTTTTCATTATGTGTAAAGAGTTATAAAATGTTCCTGACTATAGAAAAACACCATCTATACATAACTTACATTTTAGGAAACAGAATTAGCACATGAGAAGCAACACTGTGGCCAAAGGACAGGTCCTGGAGTGTGTAAGATTTCTTGCAAAAGGCATACAAAGGGAAGTGAGACAATCCAAAGAAAAAATGCCAATAAGCATTTTAAATTCTTATTATTCTTTCTGAATCTGTTCATTTTTCATCAAACTACCATGAAAAATTTAAATAGCACTCAAATGCAATAATATTCTATGTATTCGTTTTTTGTCATTTCAGTGAAGTTTTTACAAAATAAGGAGTGATGCTTGACATAACCATATTTGACGCTTATTGATTTTATAGGTGCATGAACAACATCTTGCGTCTTCATCCTTTTAGAGTATTGAATAATTTGTGCTCCTTGAAAGGCAGCTCCAAGAAGCAAGGCAGTTGTGTTTTATCTAATTGTAAACCACTGTGCGTATCTATGGAGCAAAATAATAATAAGGCCATACTGTGCATAGATCTATATGTTTGCTGAGGTTATTATAGCTCACTTTCCTGGAGCCTATGCACTTTTTTGCTTATCCGACCTAGAAACAGATTATGGCACTAGGGCTCCCTAACCACTCTTCCCCCCCTCTTTTCCTCCTCCCCCCCTCCCCCCCCCCCACAAAAACTTCTCAAAATGCATATATAAAACTACAGATATTGTTTTCTCTAAGAAATAGCATAATGCTATTAAAAAAACCATCTGCTGTATGCAAAATAATTTCATAATGTTAGCCTGCTATAACTGATCTGATTGCTCACAAATGAGACACAAAATGTATTAGTTAAAATCCCTGTTTTGGCAATGATTCTTGAACACACAGTTATTCATCATGGTAATATATCAGATTGGTAGTTAATCTCCAGCCCTGAACTTTGTGTAAATTATTGTATCTCTGTGGGGAACATATGCTGGTTCTACAGAGTTGTGTATTCAAGAGGTCCTAAGTTTTAAATACTACATTTATGGGGGTAAAGTTATTAAGATATCAAAAGCATTTTCTAAAACAGTTGCAAGTCTTTAAGGGTGGCCATTATACTACATAATCTGCCCTTCTGAAACGTGGCCTAAAAGTATAGACATAAAAGAGTATAATATGGTGAAGATTAGGCTAATGTTCCGTTTACAGTATATGTCATATATGGTCATTTCTCAGCACCCAATCTTGAATTAAAATAAGGGCAAATGCAAACACACATGCTCTATTTCAATGAGTTCCTGCTCCGAATCATCAGTCTATACCAGGGAATTCATTTTTAAAAACTTAAGGACCAAAGCTCAGCTCTGCATTCATCCAGTTTTTTGGAAATGTAACTCCATTTAAGTTACAATAGTGTCAAACTGAAGTAATGCAGTGGTGAATTAGGCTCTTTCCTTTGTATAGTAGATCATGTCATTTTTAACATTTGGTTGGTGTGGCGGATCAGCTATGCTTCAAAAAAGTGACACCATACTAAACAGCAGTGCTATACATCTCCACTTGATTGATTTTAAGGTACATCATGTGGATCATGAAGTTAAAATTAGTTCATGTGACGTTTAAAATGAGCTGTGTCTCAGCATGTAAGTTAAAGCTACCTGTTTCAGTCCCTGTCGCTTCCCAAGCAATTGCCAGGATACATAGCTTTTACTATTGGCATAGATATTGTCTATCTGAAGTGAACCTGACATTTTCTTCTAAGGTTTGAATAAGACATTAAAGAAGATATTGCATGCAGTACCCCTTTGGTGTTCTTTCTCTCCCATACTTTAGACCAGACGGACTTACCAGAGACAACTATCCAATCCCAATCCTTCCATATATCCCACATCAATATTGTGCCAGGCACCATGGACTGGTGATTAAAGGAGAGGTCTGGAGATCAGGAGACCTTGGTTCCATTCCTGATATTGATTCACTGTATGACCATGGGCAAACCATTTAATCTCTCTGTGCTTCAGTTTTCTGTTCTTTAAAATGGCAGTAAAAAACATACCCATAATTGTAAATCAATTGAAGTCCTCTGAGTAAAGATGCTATATGAATCCAAAGTGCTACTGTCATTTAGTAGACAGCTTTGTTTTCTATAAACAAGGAATTATGTTGTTTATTGATGTGATCAGTTCTTAATTCTTTGCATTTTGTTCTGTTTGTATGGTTCCAAAATAAAAATACTATACTCTTTTAAATATCATAATGTAATATAATTATAAAAACTTTATTTTTGCTGTTCACTCATACAGGAATTTAAAAGATGTTTTAAATTTTTTTCCCTCTTTTTCCTTTAAATATCAAGGAGATAGAAGGGAAGTGCAGCAAGTTAAAACAATTTATTTTGTTTGGTTCTTTGAATCAACTCTGCAGACGTTAATACATCACATTTAGTCATTTCCATTACAGAAATGAGCAAATAATTCCTTCAAGATCCAAACTTATTCCTGATTTCCTCCTCCTAACTCCATTTATTAAACAGGAGAACAGCACCTAATACATCAGAAATTGTCACTTTAAAAAAATATATGTTTATTACTTTATATGATTTACATAATATACCACTGATTGCTTTTACTCATGTGATTTCCATATTTGCTTCTCATATCAGTTTTTAGTATTCAGCTACACTGAAGTTATAAGTAACATTAAAACTTGGGGGATGGGGAGGGGAAGCTGACATTCTGATGGAATATGCTGGTTTTAGAAACAGAGATGTAGTATTCAGTGTACACTTTCGTCATATATTTCTTCCTGATTTTAGTTTTTGTTATGCTATAGGTATGACTTCTGCCGTCAGATAGCCCCCCAGTAAGCCCCATGAAGATGCAGAGGGGTAAATGAAGGATAAATGTGGCCAATAGTGCCTCTTATAGTCATGTTGGTGTTGCTTCTCAGAATATCTCACTTACTGTGTTTGTGGGGCAAACAAACTCAATTTTGTAGGTGCTCTAAGGAGGCAATCCTCCAGAGTTAATATGATGTTGTTATGCTGTGTCTGCAGAAAAGGTTACTCACAGACACAACACTAGCTATTATGAATTAATTGGAGGCGGATGGTGTGAAACAATCTTCTCCCTCATCTTATTTAGATATAGAAAATACTGTGGTAACTAATCCATTGATGAACTGTGGACTCAGTAGAGTAATACAGTACACTGGTGAAAAATTGAAAAGCATGATGACCTTGCATAAGTGGCAGGAATTTGCATCCCAGATTTGCTGGAACATGAAAAAAGCTTGTGAGTTATCACAGGATCATGTAAGCTTCTGGGGCAAAATCATGGCCCCATTGAAATCAATGGAAGTTTTGCCTTTGATTTCAGTGGGGTCACGATTTCATCCCAATAAACTGACAGTGATAATACAGTAACAGGTAGGCTAGAACAGTGTAGTCTATTGTGTGGATCAGCCCATGCTTACAGATAAGGATAATAGTGTGGGTTTCTATTAATTTGTAGTTTCTATCTAATTAATACGAAGCATGCTAGAGAATTCACGTATGGTAAAACTGGATAGAATCTCTTCTACAGTTACATACAAGACCTGGGGAGAGGGATGCATTTCTGAATGGTGAGAAAACCAGAAAATGGAGGATTGACCTCTGGCTAAAGCATGGTGTTGGAAATTAAAAGTTCTGGCTTCTGTCCTTGGCTTCGCTTGTGTCACTTTTGAGATTTAATCTCTTCATGCTTCAGTTTTCCCATCTGTAAAAATGGTGCAAACATCTCATGTCATAGGCATATTGGTGGGGGGTTAATTACATTTCGTTTCATTGTTGTTTTTAAAGCATTTTGAAATATTTAAAAGGCAGGGATAATGGAAGTGAAGAGTATTATCATTTATTCTATTATAAAACTGAGAGCAAATAGACAGTTCAGAGCGAATTGAGAGAGTTATAAGGGGGAGTACAATTAAAATAAAAAATGTATACTAAGACAAAGCACATCAATGTCTCAGTTACCACAAGATGCTTTGATGTTGTTAATGCATTTAAACATTATTTCTTGAGACAGCAAGCCAGGTTTGTGATTAATATAACACATTAAGAAATCTCAGCACAAACTTAGTGTTAAGTCACGATAGCTGCCATTCACCATTATATATTTCTCTTTGAGACTATAGAGTCATTACCATTAAAAAAAACAAAAAACAACCCACACCTGTTGCCACGTAAGTGATATTAACTTAATTGTGTGGTAAGTGTTAGCAGTTGGACTCCTCTGAAGTGTCTACAGTAACATGTACAAAGTGATGTTCCATTTGCTGAATACGACAAATAGTTTAGCATAATATGATAGCAGAGGTAAACGTAGGGAATGCATTCATTGTATTGGATCATGTATGTCATTATTTAATGGAAAGATAATTTACTGGCATAACTTTTTCAGATGTCTACTATGGCATGATACATTTGGGTTTTCATTAGACAAGCAATGAAACTTGCAGATTTTTTTTCCCTGTAGAATGGTGGGGAAGGTTGAAAAGAATCAGCAGTCTCAGAAACCAGCAAATTCATAAGATGATGAATCAGAGTGCATCATTAGGAAGAGAAGACACTGGAAAAGAATATTACTCTTAAAATGATAACATAAGTGTTAGATTGGGCATATAAAGTAAATCAAAACAAATTTTAGAATGTTTCAGGCTACAGTATAAACTTTTTTTAAGCTGGCTTTTTAAAAATAAATTCTGCATTTTTAACTACAACATTTTTTACAATTTGTGGTAAAGGACTTGAATCATTGATCAATTTAAGGTTCTATACGTAAAGAATTTAATAAAAGATTCTTTCAGAGCCTGATACAAATACCATTGAAAATAATGGAAATCTTTCCATTGATTTCTTTGGGCTTTGAATCAGGTCCTTGGGCTTTGATCCAGAAAACCACTTACACACCCTACACACACTACTTAAACATGTGTTTAAAGGTAAGCATGTGCTCAAGTGCTTTGCTGAATCAGGGCTTTAGTACTATATTTTGCTAATGTGTTTCTTATACAGCTGAGCAATAATTGACACTGAGTGAAATGTTCACTTTTTTTTTCTTTCTTGTAAACTAGATTTCTATACTATTTGTAGGAAGTAACCATAAAAGAGGTATAAAACAGCCAGAGCGAATTAATTTAAAAGTTTGAACAGTTAGTCCCTGAAAATGTTTTGTAGCCCTTGACTATTCCTCTCTCTTCTTCCATGACAGTAATACGTGCTGCACAATTGAATGATATCTGATGAGCTCATCTATAGATTTTTTTTTTTTAGTGACTGATACAAGAATGTTATCTTTCTTGCCTCCAACTTCCTTTGTGTTTTCAAAAATTGTAATGTTTTGTTCCAGCACGCTACAGTGCACTGTACAAAAGTACTATTAACTATATTTTAACTGTTCAAATTGCTATTTGTTGGGATCCAGTTTTTATTACAAATTAATGTAGACCACATTGTTCCATTCACTTTTAAGCAGAACTCCCCACTGATTTCAATGAAGAGTGTTCTTCTTTAAAATGAATAGAACAGTATGTCCCAAGGTCTATTGTAAAGAGCAGTGGAATAAATTGTTCTCAAAGTTTTATCTTTGTAAACAATATTGGAGGCAAGTGAGTGGGATATATTACCCCCAATTTTGTACATGGGGCTGGGGATTGTTTGTCTGCTTGCTAATTTGATAATCTGCAGTAGATCTCCCAGTCGTTAATGTGAATTAACAAGATCCCTCTGCACAGCACATAACTGATAAGCAGCTATGTTGTATAAGAACAGAAAATGCATGACGATGACCTTCATTTTTGACTTCATAATAATTACTGTTCCCAGAGGTACTTTATGTTAACAGGAGTATGCCAAGGAACAATAAAACCACAGGACTCCCAGTTGAAATCAGTGTAATAACAGTTCTAGCACAGTAATTATACAGTCAGTCACCTGTAGTATTAATAAACATAAATAAGTGTTTTAATCTGTGAGGGAGCATGTTTACAGAGTTTTTATTTTTAATTTATTATTGCAGCACAAGGCACATTGTCTACAATTTTAAACCATTGCATCAGCAGTGTTGTGCTCCCCCAGTTAACCAGGATTCTTATTAATGCATTTCTCATTAACCGGTTTGAACACGTAGCCCTTTGTGGGTAAACTAACACGAGTCTTCATTTTTACATATCAGCAGCTATTTTTTATACTTTAATTTTCTTACATTTTTGTCTCCCATTTCTTTTTGTTGTGATTAGTATACTAAAATATTGATTATTTCTATAGAGCAACATAAACATTTTTTCATGTTTCCTTAGTTTGATGCAAAAATTGTATGTTCTTGTGAGGTTTCACTTGTGTGGCCTGATTTATTTCTGCATTACCTGGTTTTATTAGTTCCGAAAGTTGCAAGCACAGTGCTCTCCAAGATGCTCATTCCATAGTTTGTATACCAGTAGATCATCAAACATTCAGTAAATGGAAAACACATCCCTGTAAAATGTGTCCAGAATTTAATAAATCCACAAGAATTGATGCATGTACTGGGATTAATGCTATTATAATGCTAAATGCTTTAATAATTTCAGCCAAAATTGTAACATATTCCCTCATTCCTTTGTATTAGATTTCCATTTTAGCTTGCCTTCAATATATTTTTGTTAGAAATGTCTTCATAATCATCATATACCTGCCACATGCCAAAATAAAGGTCACGTTTGTATGAAATACTGTTACCACAGTCCCAAACACACCATGCCTTTATTATATACTGTGTAGATTATATATTGAAGCCAGATCATGGGTCTGTAGTTGTCCAACCCTCAGCCTGGGCTTGGCCATAGTCTCTCTGAGTCTCTTGCCCCAGTTCCCGTACAGGAGCCCTCACTTTTGGGCAATCTCTCTGCTCCTTGTGAGAGTTCAACATACTCCCAGGTTTCTTCTTGAGTCCAATTACTTCTAGTCCCTTGTGGCACTCCTCGTCCCACCACAGGTCGCTGGCTGGGAGTAGCCCTCCATGGCCTCTCACCCATATCAAGCTTAGAGTGTGAGTCTGTCCTCAAACAAGGGGGGAAGGGCAGAAAGGCTAGCCACTGCCTCAGGCTGGGCTCCCTTGTTACTGTCTCACTAGCAGTCCTTAGTAGTCTCTCCTCCTGGGCAAAGTTCCCCTTTTTCTGTGGCAAGTCTCACCTTTTTAAGCTCCCCTTCTCACGGTGGAGCATGTTTGCCTAACTGGCACTGCCTGAGTGTAGGAATACTCATTAATCTTTCTCTCAGTGAGATGGGGACATGTCCCAAAATGGGGTCTATCAGGACAGCTCTGCTGCAGTAGATCTACTACACCTAGCAAAGGGTGACTAGGGTACCTCCATGCCCCAGAATCTGGCACCTAGCAAAGGGTGACTTCTTTCCCCAGAAGCTTGCCCATTTTAGAGTAGCTTGCTGGCTGTCCTAATCTGCTGTGGCAGAGGAGATGAGAGAAGCCCTGGATCCAACCCCCTGTGATGAGGTGGATCCACACAAACCCCAACGTAGGCACTATTTAGCTGGTCCAGATAGGAATCATCTACAAAGTTTGTAAGTATACACTCCATTATGCAATCATTAATGAAATTATTGAATACTACTGGACCCAGGGATGACTCCTATGGCATTCCACGAGATATGTCTCTTTTGGGATCCCTTCCCGTTTAACAGTAAACCACTGATAATTACTCTTTGAGTATAGTCTTTCAACCAGTTATGTACCCTACCTTACAGTAATTTCATCTAGACCACATTTCCCTAGTTTGTTTATGAGTGTCATCTTGGACTGTGTCAAAAGTCTTACTTAGAAACTAATATATGCCTCATGAGTATGTTCTGCAAAATAACAGAGTTCCAGTTGATTTGTAACAATACACTTAGGTATTTTCATATTTCTTCAGAAATTTTAACAACACTTTAATTCATCCTTGCTAAATAATTCTTTGTTCCCTGCAGAGCATATAATTTTATGGTATAGATATCCAGTGCCTTGTTTCAAAGCTGAATGTGTGTTTTTCTCTGCATTTTATAACATGAGGAACTTGAATTTTTAAGTCAGCCTTCCCAGAAAGTATCTCTACCAATTTTATCATTAACAAATCTCATGGCTAATTTTGCATTTGCCCCAGTTTTTTACAATATTTTTGTCAGTTGAGATACTAATTTTTTGTACTTGTTAACCAAAAACCCTAAATACAGGATTTCAGAGCTTTTATGCTCAGAATTTCATGTTGATATGTTAAAAAGAAATAATGTATATTTAGCAGGTAGTTTTGGTTTCTCTTTAAATATAACCAGCTAAATTGCACAGTTTAGGCTCTGGGCACTAACGCTCAATCTGCATGAAATGGACCACTCTAAACCTGTCCTTTCTCCGGGGGCAGACCATGCTTTTATTTTTACGTAAAGACCAACTTGTTTTTTGAGACCCATGTTTACCTTTCTGTAAGCTAAAATGCCATTGCTTTAGAGGAATAAGTTTGGTTGGGAGAGGGAGTGGCATATTTTATTGGTATGGTTTTTTCAAAGTGCTTTGGTTGTTAAATTGGGAAGGAACACTGAATGGGACTCCCCGTTGGTGCATTCTTGTACAAGAAGAATGGGAAATTCTCTCATTCAATCCTTAACCTCAATTATATTTTCTTGTAAACAATCACCCTTTAAGAAGTCTGGATATGATGTTGAGGGATCCAGCCAGTTTCCCAATGCCATATAATCCTTCATCATTCCCTTTTGTTTCAGCTGATTTATGCCACCCAGCTTTCAGTTTGCCCCCTAAAATTTATAAAAATACATACAAAAATGAAAACAACAAATTGCTGGGGTGTTATAAAATTCCATTTTCAATACCAAGGATCTTTTTCCAATGAGCTGTAGCACTGGTATATACTATAATATTGATCTCTATAAAAAATAAAAGTCAATTACATATGTTAGGCATTACACGATACAGTGAATATAATTTTAAAAACAACCTTGCAAAGTCAGTACACTTATATATCTCCACAGCACCTTATAATCAACACACTTCATAACAACAAAGAGCTCATCTATTCTAGTTCTGTTCATAAAAACATTCTCCTCCTCCTTCAGCACATTGCACTAGGAGAGAATTTATAAAACTCCAACATGACTTAATGTACCTAGAACTTGTACTCTTTCTGAAATCTTTACTGCACATTTACCAAAAAATATACTGGTATAAAATCACCAGTGTACATCAAATAGCATATTTTCATTAAAAAACAAAACAAGAGAATTAAGTTAGTTGTGTAGGGAGCATAAACTGAGTATGGTGATAGAATGATGAAGAATTATATGGCAGAGGGGAATTTATTAGCTGTCTTAATGCCTTCCCTGTTCATTTGCAGGCTTTTTACTATTGGTTTTATCGTGTATTTTAATGTAAAAAAAAATTGGAGGGTCAGGGAGTGCACGTTAGGTAGACTCCACTGAAATACAACCTTATTTTTTTAATGAAATTTTATTTGGGAATTTCCCTGACTTTTTAACAAGTGCCAAAATTTAAAATCAGGTTGACTCATAATGTCTGCAAGAGTAGAGCCATGCTTCAACCAATATCCACATCGCCTAGCTCACTGTACTCTCACTGATACCTCATTCAGTCTTCTGTGTCACTTCATCTCCTTCTCCATGCCTATCAGATCTCCTGCCTCCCACAACTGTGAGGTGAAGCACAGCTTCATGACATATTTCCTGTATCTCCACCCAGTCCATGTCCCTCCCAATAGCCTTATTCCCTCTACTTGATCCTAAGCCTTCTTCCAGACTCCTGCCCCTCGCATTTCTGCCTGCTTCCCAAACTCTGCTTCTGCCTTCCCTGGATTCTGCTTATAAACCGTTTAAAACATTTATCTGTGAATACATCGAACCAGCTTTTGTATCTCTGTAATTCCCTCCTTCCCCACCAAAAAAGGTAGTGTGTATGATGTTTCAAAAAGTACTATATACAGTTTGTGTAGAATTCCATGAGCTGTGGAGATTTTTTTCTTGTATTTTACTTTAATTACTAAACATTTCATGTTGCTTATATTTGTTCTTAGCTGTTATTTTCTTATAATGTTCATTCCAGCTTTCGGATAAGTAAGGCAGGAGAATCTGAGTTTTTTTCCATACATGAAGAAGCACTGCTGGAACAAATGTTGCTACTGTGGACTACATTGCACTTCTGTCTTAGGGCACATTGATTGAGAGCCAGTAGACATTGCATTTCAATAAGTTCACTGAATACGAATAAATCTAGCTTGTTTTGTATATGTACAATTATATGTGTGTAACCAATAGGAGAGGATGACAGTGTGTATATATAACATATTGGATTTCTGACAGTAAGTTACAGTAATATTTGCTGGTTCATAGAAATTTGATGAAAAAAGAGTTAGAAGACAAATCTTCCTCTTCCTGACAATCCCCAATGTGCACTGAAAAGTCTTTCCATAAGTGCAAAGAGCACTAGAAGGATCGACACTAGTACTGGAATACATAAAGCAGTTGTGCAGTTTGAGCCAACAATATTTCCTTAATCTCATTTGCTGGCCTGTGGAGTTTCCTGGTTGACATGTTTTATGCTCAGAGGACAGATCAACTGATGCATCATTTTACCAAATGTTCATACTAGAGCCGGTCATAGAAACTTCAACTGAACCATATTTCATCAGAATGTGCAGTTCCATTGAAATCAAAATGCTTCACAAAATTGGGTCAGTTTAACCAGAGTAGGCATGAGAATCTGAGTTTTTTTCCATACATGAAGAAGCAGGAGGGTGGGAATGTTTTGACATTTTTGGAACAAAATGTTTCAATTTTTTCATTTTGGAAAAAACATTTAAAAAAAAAAAATGTGTTTCTTCACAGAGAATGTTCTCGTTTTCTGGTTTCATTTTGTAATAGGGTTGACTGCCTCCCAAGTGGCCACTCATGGTCCATGGTAGATCTGTGGCATTCTGCCTCAATTTTCCCTTCTGCTCAGGGCTTCATAAATCATTTAAGTACACTAGAGACTCTCTTGTGCCTAATAATAGTCCTTCTTGGGGGCTGAGTTTATTACCAAACAATTCAAACATTCCTCAAAGTCTGAAAAGTTTATCTCTGGCATCTTCTGCCAGACCCCAGGATCCTCAGTCCAACTCACTATTTTGCCACGCCATCCTGTCTAGCTAGAGCCCTTCCCTGCTTTTCCCAGCAAGGAACTCCCTGGTCTTCATACCTGGAATCCTTTCTTCCCCAGGAGAGAGTTCATCACTCTTCCAGTGCTAGCTATTCTCCAGCTTTGAAAGGCCAGCAAGCAAGCAATCCCCACCCATTCCGCCCCTGCCCCCCAGCCTTCTGGCTTGGGCTTCTGGGCCCAAACCCTTCCCTCCTGCTAACTGCAGCTTCTACCACAGCTTCGTCTTCCTATTTCCTGTTCTTCTCTGGCTCATTATAAAGACCAGCTGTGCTCTATCAGTCCCCGTTGTGAGGCTATTAATGAGGCACCGGTGAGTCATACCAGTTCCCTCTTAAAGGGCCCCATCCAACCTGTGACACATTACTACTCAGAATGAAGCCAGTTTTCAAAATCTGAAAATCTTTTGTGAAATGGATCTTCTCTCCTTTGCACAGCTCTAGTTTATACCACTGAAGCCTCAGATAGATGATAATGAGTCAACTGTTGCCAAAGTGAATTATGCTAAAACATGTAATTGACAGTACTCCACTTGAAAAACCATCTCCTGCAGACTCCTTGGGCTCACTTAGTGGTATATTGTGATATAGAGTATATTTAGATGTTCACCATTCAATTTGCAATATACATGACGTATTTAACTATGGGCATGTTATGGTAAACTGGGAAATCAAATGTCATATTAATTAACCGTGAAACAGAGAATAATATAATATCAACATACACAAAATTATCACCAACTAGCTGAGTATAAATTATAATCTGTCCATGGGGTTTAGTGTAAATTGTCTGGAAAATATTATACCTTTTTAGATTTTGGCATTATTTACAGTGATCCAACAATTATGCTGAATCAAGTGATTATCAAACAACCAAACAACTATATTGTTTTCTATTGCCTAATTTAATCATTTGTAATTATGTACATCTCTTAATGTATTGTGTTATCATATGGTTTGTTTAATTGAACCTTTAGTTCAATTACTTTTACACGCATGCATGCAAGATTTCTGATTATAAGTAGCATCATCTTTCTTCCCTTCTTATCTTATCATGTCATCCTCCCTCATTTTGAATCCCTCCACTCACTGCCCTTTCTTCATCACATCGAGTTTAGACATCTTGTGCTTCAGTTTCTAGACTCTTCCCCATTCAGCCCCTCTTTTCTCTTATCTCACCGTCCCACCACCCTCTTTGCTCTGCTGATAATGCCAGCTGTGGTGCCCATTTCTCTGCTTCTCACACAACTATCTCTATACCTTCTTCTACATCATTATCTTTATGTGGAGCACCCTGCCAATGCTGGTCACACGCCTCATACAAATCATCCACAATACCTGCAAGAAATCAGCCAATTGAAACTTCTCTTTATTTTAAAAAATCTTCCTTATCCCACCATGCTACCCACTAGCCCCGCTAGCTGAGTCACCATTTAGTTTTACTGGGGCTTCCTGTGTCCTCCTTCCCTCAACTTTTCCCTTTGGTTTTGGTTCCCTTTGTTGCATCATGTGTAAAATGTGTTTATAAGCTCTTTGGGACAGGGATCTTTGGGACAGGGATTTTGAGGCATCTCACACACTCTTGGACACTAAATTAATAATAATAAAAAGGAAGTGCAAGGTAGTTTATCTGTGCTACCAGATGAGAACTGGTAAAGATGTGAAATTCCTTCATGATGTAGTTTTGTATACATGTGGCTGTGTTAGCCATAATACAGGTAAATGTAGAAGAAATTTTTTTCACATACTTTTGTCTTTAAAATACATGGATCTGTAAATATTGACTAAAATCCAATATTGCTAATAGAAAATGTGCACACACACACACACAGATTTTTAAGTACTGGTCTTTTATAAAGCATGTATTATTATTTTAATATTTGTTTAGCACCAAAAGGCCCTGTCAATATGTGTTGTAACTCTGTTGTGCTAGAAGCTATACAAACATGATGATAGACATAGTCACTGTGCCAAAGAGCTTATAACTGAAGCACTCATTGCTGCAATTAGTTCTGTGTGGGTGGACCCTTGAACTTATACAGAGCCTACTGTAATCAGTCGGGCTCTGCAGAAGAGGATCTGGTTATCAGGACCTAAATTTCTCTTCCATATTGGCTTGGGCTTATTTCAGGAGTGGTTGTAGATTATATAAAATTACTTAAGATATGTCCAAAGTTGACTGTGAAGAGTTACAAAGAGATCTCACTAAACTGGGCCACAAAATGGCAGATACAATTCAGTGTTGATAAGTGAAAAAGTAATGCACACTGGAAAATAATTTCAACTATACATACAAAATGATGGGATCTAAGTTAGCTGTTACCACTCAAGAAAAAGATCTGGATTGTTCTCTGAAAATATCAGCTCAGTGTGCAGAGGCAGTCAAAAAATGTTAGGAACTATTAGGAAAGAGAGAGATAATAAAAACAGAAAATATAATGCCACTATATAAATAAATGGTATGCCCACACCTTCAATACTGTGTGCCGTTCTGGTCACCCCATTTAAAAAAAAAAAGAAGAAGAAGATATATTAGAATTGAAAAACATGCAGAGAAGGGCAACACAAATGATTAGAGGTACAGTATAGCTTCCGTATAAGGAGTGAATAAAAAGACAGGAACTGTTCAAGCTTTGCAAAGAGATGACTAAGGGAGGGCATAGAATCATAGAATATTAGAGTTGGAAGGGACCTCAGAGGTCATCTAGTCCAACCCCTTGCTCAAAGCAGGACTAACATCAGCTATATCATCCCAGCCAGGGCTTTGTCAAGCCTCAGCTTAAAAACCTCTAAAGATGGAGATTCCACCACCTCCCTAGGTAACCCATTCCAGTGCTTCACCACCCTCCTAGTGAAAAACTTTTTCCTAATGTCCAACCTAGATCTCCCCAACTGCAACTTGAGACCGTTGCTCCTTGTTCTGTCATCTGCCACCACCGAGAACAGCCTAGCCCCATCCTCCCTGGAACCCCCTTTCAGGTAGTTAAAGGCTGCTATCAAATCCCCCCTCATTCTTCTCTTCTGCAGACTAAACAAGCCTAGTTCCCTCAGCCTCTCCTCATAAGTCCTGTGCTCCAGCCCCCTAATCATTTTTGTTGCCCTCCGCTGTACTCTCTCCATCTTGTCTACATCCTTTTTGTAGTGGGGGGCCCAAAACTGGACACAATACTCTAAATGCGGCCTTACCAATGCCGAATAGAGGGGAATAATCACTTCCCTCCATCTGCTGGCAATGCTCCTCCTAATGCAGCCCAATATGCTATTAGCCTTCTTGACAACCAGGGCACACTGCTGACTCATATCCAGCTTTTTATCCACTGTTACCCCCAGGTCCTTTTCTGCAGAACTGCTGCCTAGCTCGTCGGTCCCCAGTCTATAGCTGTGCATGGGATTCTTTCTTCCTAAGCAGAGGACTCTGCACTTTTCTTTGTTGAACCTCATTAGATTTCTTTTGGCCCAATCCTCCAGTTTGTTTAGGTCCTTCTGTATCCTATCCCTACCTTCCAGGGTATCTACCCCTCCCCCCAGCTTAGTGTCGTCCGCAAACTTGCTGAGGGTGCAATCTACCCCATCTTCCAGATCATTAATGAAGATGTTGAACAAAACCGGCCCCAGGACCGACACCTGGGGCACTCCGCTTGTGACTGGTTGCCAGCTAGACATGGAGCCATTGATCACTACTCCTTGAGCCCTATGCTCTAGCCAGTTCTCTATCCATTTTATAGTCCATTCATCCAACCCAGACTTCTTTAACTTGCTGATAAGAATACTGTGAGAGACCGTATCAAAAGCTTTGCTAAAGTCAAGGTATATCACATCTACCGCCTTCCCTACATCCACAGAGCCAGTCACCTCATCATAGAAAGCAATCAGGTTGGTCAGGCATGACTTTCCCTTGGTGACATGATAGTCTATAAAATCATGAATGGTATGGAGCAAGTGAATAGGGAGGTGGTATTTATATAACACAAGAAGTAGGGGTCAGCTGATGAAATTGATAGGCAGCAGGTTTAAAACAAACAGGAAGTGCTTCTTCACACAATGAACAACCCGTGGAACTCATTGCTATGGGATGTTGTAAAGGCCAAAAGTAAAAATGGGTTAAAAAAAGAATTAGGTAAGTTCATGGAGGATAGGTTCATCGATGGCTATTAGCCAAGATGGTCAGGGACACAATCCCATGTTTGGGTGTCCATAAACCTCCAATTGCCAGAAGCTGGGACTAGACAACTAAGGATGGAGACTAGAAATTGCCCTTCTCTGTTCATTCCTTCTGAAGCATCTGGCACTGGCCACTGTCAGAGACAGGATACTGGGCTAGATGGACAAATGGTCTGAGCTGTATAGCTGTTTTTACATTCTTTTTATGGTTAAATCTCTGCAGTTAAAAGCAGTGTGCCATTTAAGGAAATGCTGGCATCCTGCCTTTCTGTGTTTGGCCAAAACAAATTTTAAGCAGGGTAAAATTCATTGTAAACACATTTCTGAGATCAGGATTACACAGTTAATAAGCTCCAGATGCAGGTGAATCATTACAGTATTGCTCATAATATAACAATTGGCTGCCTTTACACTTCTGTAAAGGTGAAGAGTTTGTTGGTTTTTTAATGGTAGGTCCTTCAGTGAAAAGAGTGGATCAGAAATGAGGTAGAAAATGATCCGTGATGTGGTTTTTTTCCTTATGAATACAGAAATACACTAAGGCCAATATATTGTAAAGCGAGTAACTTAACACTTCTGGCTATGATACTAGAAAAGGAAGTGGAATCCTGGAATGAATGGCAGTCATACTGATCAGGGAAATATCTAAATGTCCTTGTCTTTGTTATTTATTCTGAGAGTCTTTTATGCTGTCACTTTTCACTCTTTTCCCCATCTCATGTTTTTCTTGTGTTTTGTCTGTGTATCCTTTCTTTAGCTCGTAAACAGGAGATTATCAAAGTTACTGAGCAGCTGATTGAAGCTATCAACAATGGGGACTTTGAAGCTTACACGTAAGTTGACTGACTTTGCAAGAGGCTAGATAAGATAAATGTATAGAAATGTTCATGCTTTTGTAGGCCTTGAGGAAACAGAGGACCTGCTTCACTGCTGTATTGCACAAGTCACACACTGGTATAAAAGCAGATTTCAGTAGAGTTATACCAGGATAAACATTGAATAGCATCATAGTGAATCAGACCCATAACCACTACATAGCATATGCAGTGATCTATTTCAGTAGGTAGGGAGGAGAGGGTGTTCATGATTTACCATCTCAGAATCAACATCAAAATACATTGGAAATCTGTTTTGACAGAAAAATTTCAATATAAGCAGAGGTTCACTATTACCAGAATTCCATCTGTTGCACTGTAATACATTAATGCTACTTGGGACTTATGGTTCATTTACATGGAGAGCTAGTACATGGCAAGCCTGCCATCTGCGGTGCTTTCACCTGCCATGCACTAACTAAATAAAGAGGCATCTGTGTTACCTATTTTCTGTATTACTGCATCTGAAGAAGAGAGCTGAAGTCTCTCGAAAGCTTATGCCTGCAAATATTAAATTTGTTAGTCTTTAAAGTGCCACAGAACTCTCGTTGTTTTTGCTGTATACAGACTAACACGGCTACCCCTCTGGAACTATTCTATATGTGTTGTGTTTCATTCCAGCGTGATGCAGTATAGAATTTACATTCCCTGTTGGAATGACACCTAAGAAATCCAGGCAGCCAGAAATGTTAATTCCGATGTTTATCGATGAATCACAGAATTTCACATATATCATATTTCTGCTTCACAGGCTGATTTGTATGAGATCATATGCCTTTGAGCACAAGCATACCCTGCATTAGGGCAAACTGGGTGGAGGACAAGGAAACTTGTTTTGGGTTATCATAAAACAAATAGAATGCTGTCTCCTTTAAATCTCAAAGTTGGAAGGCTGCTTTGTTGTTGTTTTAATTGTCAAAACAGCGGACATTACAATGGCAAACAGTATTCTTATGGGAAAACACTCCAATTAGAAGTTTTCCATCATTCAGGGGAAACAAGAGCCATGGGAATAAATTGGCATTTGTGAACCCAGCTCTACCTACCATAAGAGAGAAAAATCTTAAAAGGAAAAACAAGCATGGCAGGAATGGGTGGTTCTTCTTTGAGTAGTGTCCCCATGGGTGCTCCATGTCAGGTGCATATATACTCCAGGTGCCTTTGATCAGAGATTTTCATTAGCTGTGTCCATTTGGCCCACGCATGCGCTGCTGATATCCTCATGCCCTGCACCGAGTGCGAGCAAACTGCCCTCAGTTCCTTTTCAACTGCCTCCATCTGAGACAGAGCTCAGCACGTCCGCATTGTGTGCACTTCGGCTGTTTGCTGAGTTTGTTCTACTTGGTTTATTTAATGTAGTTAGCTAGATTGGTGGTAGTAGTAGTAGTTAGTTAGTTACTGGCTATTGAAAGATCGTTTTATTTCCCCTGGGGAAATCCTTCTTCTGAGGGACATATCTGGTTCATCAGGGTTTAAATGTTGTCTCATGTATAGAGAAGCTGTCCCAGTCAGTGATGGACACTCTAAGAGCATTTGCTCCCTGGGAGAGTTGCACGTCCCACAGAAGTGTAACTTCATTTAGCCTTCAAATCCAGGGCTTGGAAGAACTGCAACTGTTAATGATGGAGTGCTCCCTTCAACCCACTTCGGAATCGGGTCAGAAGAACCCCCTAGACATCAATCCCTGGGGGTGTCTGGTACCCCTTCAATCTCAGAGCAACATTCTCTTTGAAGGGGGAAAGCCTCAGATTTCTCCTCTGAATATCCTAAGAGGAGCTCTAAATTCTCCTCTTAAGGAACCTCAAAGAGACCTCACTCTCCAACCAGGTAAAGGGCTGCAGAGACTTCATCCTCAGGGCTTGGCACTGTTGAAATGACAGGCTTCCTCCAGTACCAGTGAGGTGGGAAAGTTCCACAGCTCTAAGAGTAAACACGGCTCTGAGAAGATACAACAGATATTATTAAATAGTAGGAAAGAGTCTAGTAATACTTACCTTCAGAAGTGGAGAAGATTAGGCATTGGTGTGAATTCCAGAATGCTGCCCCCACACTGAGTATCATTTAGTTCTCTCAAGATTCATTTGGGTGTTTTATCAGCTTTTCATACTGCTATTGCAGAGTTCTAGCTGTTTGCTCAACCTGCAACAATAAGGTTCATGAAAGGTCTGAGTAATATCTCTCTTCCCACCGGTGAAAGTCCCCACCCCAGTTTGGGACCTTAGTTTGGTTCTTAAAAATCTAATGAAATCTCCTTTTGAACCAGTGTTGACCTGCTCCTTACTGTATTTGTTTATGAAAACATCCTTCTTACTGGCTATTTCATCTGCCACAGATTCAGAGAGATTAGGGCCATAATGGCAGACCCT
This sequence comes from Emydura macquarii macquarii, assembly GCF_026122565.2. Taxonomy (NCBI): domain Eukaryota; kingdom Metazoa; phylum Chordata; order Testudines; family Chelidae; genus Emydura; species Emydura macquarii. The sequence goes on along the minus strand of NW_027132308.1, from coordinate 657,014 downwards.
CTTTTCACACTATTGTACAAGGACAGAGTTTCCTTATGTCTACATCCCAGATTTCTTCCTAAAGTATCTTTTGAGTTTCACTGGAATCAGATCATTTACCTACCAGTTTTCTTTCCAAAACCACAATTCCAACCTGGAGACCACCTTCCTCACTCAACGTCAGGAGGGCATTAGCCTTCTGTCTAGATAGGACTAAATCATTTTGTAGATCTCCTAAACTGTTCGTTTTGTTTACAGACAGATTTAAAAGTTCTACTTTTTTTACCCGACTATCTAAATAGATTTCAGTGTATTATAGCTTGTTGCAGTGCTGCCAGCATTTCAACCCCTGCTTGATGAAGTTACAAGCTTCATCCCTAGCTCTACTTAAAAATGTCCCAGTATCTGAGATCTGTAGAGTTGCTACATGGTCTTCGGTACATGCCTTCTCCAGGCACTACGCTTTACTTGATGTCTCTAGCTCTGATGCGGCAGTTGGCAATGCAGTTCTCTCCTCTGCTGGACTCGATTCCAAAGCTCCTCCTCTTTATGGGGATCCTGCTTGGGAGTCATCTGAAGTGGAGCAACCACAGGGACACTACTTGAAGAAGAAGAAAGAGAGGTTAATCACCATGAGCAGTAACTAGTTCTTCGAGATGTGTGTCCCTGTGGGTGCTTCGCTACCCGCCCTCCTTCACCTCTACTTCAGAGTTTCCTTCTGAGGCTCAGCAATGGAGAAGGAACTGAGGGCGTTTGTCCGTGCAACCTGATAAAGTCTTGGGCACATGCATGGGGCAGACGACACTGCTAATGAAAATCTCTCAAGCGTGCGTGGGGCACATGCACACCCAAAGTGGAGCACCCAGAAGGACACACATCTCGAAGAACTACAGCTACTGCACGCAGTGAGTAACCTCTCTATTCTGGACCTTAATATTCTAACTGGTAGACTGTATTTCTTCAAGCTTTCTTTTCCACGTGACTGTGTATAGCTCTCATTCTTCCATTCCTGCCCTTCTGACTTCTGAAATCTTTCCTCAGACATCCTCATACATAGTCCCTCTTTCACTGTTAAACTTTCTGCTCCATAGTTGCCTCTGATATAAAGATCCTCCAATTTTCCCTCAACTCTTATTGTAATCATCACTGAATTCTGAATTCCCTCATGCTGCGAATTGTATGTATTAGGGATAGAAAATCCCAATTTTGAGGATTCCTTTGATTTTAAAGACATTGAGAAGAAAGCAATCCTATGCTGCATCTGAAAATGACTATACATTTTTCATTACTTTTTAATTTTCTCTTCCACAGAAAGATCTGTGATCCAGGCCTTACATCTTTTGAACCTGAAGCTTTGGGGAATCTGGTGGAAGGAATGGACTTTCACAGATTTTACTTTGAAAATGGTATGTTTTCCTATTTGATCGTCTTTAAAATATTCCTAAAATGCTTCTCAAATCCAGCTGTTTTTTGTAGCTGCATATGAGGTTTTTCAAATTTCATTTTGAGTTATGCAGTATGAAATGTTTTTTTCATGTTTCTGCTAAACTTGCTTAGAAACCACAGGGAACTTTTGATTGCGAAGGGAACTTACAATATTTTTTTTTCGCGGGGGGGAATGGAGGGATGGCTAAACGGTAAATAGGGACTGGAAAGTAAGTGAGTCCCACTCTTTATTTTTCAGAGCTAGAGGGGCTGAATGCCACAGTATGGACCCATCTGAAAAGTCTGCAATGATGGACAGAGTGGTCACCATTAAAAAGTCAGGATTTCCTAACAGTTGATTATTATTCTTTCTTACTCTGAATCTAAGGAAAAATTGTAGTCACTATGCTGATTCACACTAGCTGAGGCTCTGGCCTCATGATGTTTTTAATGGTGATCACAGCATGTCAGTTCAATGGTTTTAATACAACCATGTCATCTTAAGAAAATAAAAGCTGCATCTCTGAGAATAGAATACACTGCTTACTTGTTAATACCAGGGTCCCCACATGGGGGAGGCAGGAGGGGAAGGGTACACTTCACCAGGTCCCAGAAGCCCTGGGGGGCCCGGCCCAGGCTGCAACCCCCATTACCATGAGGAAAAACAATTTCATGGCTCATGAGATTGTATGTATGGGATGAGGGATTGTGGTATGTGTGTGAGAGAGGGCCCATGTTACAAGTTTGTACTGGGCCTGAAAAAATTATGCTTGGGCCCTGGTTAGTACCATAAACTCTCATGTACTCTAGATGACAGTTTCAGAATGGATTTGAAACTCAAAGGAAGACTGAGCATGTTGTAAATAAACTAACGATACTGATTTTCTCATCCAGCAATTTCTGAGTTGGCAATGTCAGAGCACAGGACTAGCTTCAGGGACTCCAGAATTCTAATCTCAACTCTGAGATGGACTCCCACTCTGTGTTGTGAACACATCATTGAATTACATTGCCTCCATTTCCCCCTCTGTACAGATATTAATGAAATGTAACAAATCTGACATGAGTGATGTGAGGACTAAAGAATGTGAAATGAATGGACGGTAAAATGAAAACTACTAATGCAAAATGTTGTTATCCTACTAACTCAGATGGAAGATGCTGGGTGTGGCAATGGGCATCTAGAAACATAAGAGTTGGCAAGGACTCTGGGTGGCATTTTTTGTTGTTGTTGTTTATCTAGTAAAATGTCCTGGGTAAGGATTCAGGTTACTTCCTCAGTGTTACTGTCTAACCTGTTTTGAAAACGAGACCTGCAAGCATTTAGCATTTTCTTCTTAGTGCTAAGGTCTACAGACCCTGTACAATGGATACTTCAGCCTGCTTGCAGCTCAGGGGCAGAATCAGACCTGTCAGTCACTGGTGACAGAGGAATGTCCTGTCCCCTGAAGTTCTCTCCAGTTCCCCTCCTCCACCCCTCACCCCCAACCCGTGGCCCATGGCTCAGCTAGATATGCCCTGCTGCACAACTTTTTGGAGGGAATTTCCATACTTGACTTCAAGTTTGTAGACTAACAGTGCAGCTCAATAATGTGTCCATCAAATTCCTAGCTGTGTCTCAGAGCTGTGTTTGATTCTGGGAGAGATTGTCCTCTTAGCTCCACTCCCTTTCCGAGGTGTATGCCCCCCACAGGTTAGAAAGTTAGGCTGAGAAAAGTGAGAGACAAAAGGAAGCATCTGTGGCTCCTGCTCTCTTCTTATTTAGGGTTTAGTTGTGGAGCTTGGCCAGCTCTGTGGACAGAGAGCAGTTTTCCCAGTCTGGGTGGGTTTAACTCAGCCGCCTCTACCCAGCTGGAAAGGAGACAGGCAGGACTGGAAAGGAACGGACTCTGGAGTAAGCAGCTGCATCTCCCTTATCTCCATAACAGGAGTGAAGCAAAAAGGACAGCATGCCAGAAGCACTTCGATGCACATGGGATCCTGTGGTTAGATCCACTCACAACAGACTGGTACCTGTGCAGAAATGGGGGCTGGGCCCGGTAGCAATATTGGTGGGAACAGTGAGATTTCAGGATTTTGTTGTTGTTCAACTGCTTGCTCATGTCCATTCCATTCTAGGGTGTGTGCATGGTTACCCGGAATTTTTTTCCCCTTAGCAGTACCTGTAGGACTGGCTCCGGTGCCCCCTGGAATCCCACACACATGCCGCAGTATAACAGGCACCACTGGCCCTACGCCCCCTCAGTTCCTTCTTACCGCCCATGATGGTTGCTGGAATTGTTCTGCTTGCTTTTGTAAGTGCTCCTTTAGTACCCTAAAGCAGTGTTAGCTAGTTGCTTATTGTTATATGTTCTTTGTTAGTTAAGTATTTGTAAATAGTTGATAGTTAAGTTGGCGGTAGTCCCTGCTGGAGTAGGGCATGACCTGGTCTCTGGGTTTCAAGCCCTGCACCTCCTGCAGCAAGCCATTTCCTCTTAGTGACCCTCATGACAGTTGTCTAAAGTTCCTGGGGGAAACTCACAGGAAGAAATGCAAGACCTGTAAGGCTTTCAGGCCATGGACCCAAAAGGAGAGGGAAATCCGCCTGAAGGCCTTGCTCATGGAGGCAGTGCTGAGACCAGCCTTCAAGCCGGCACAATCTACTCGATGCCACGCATCGCACTGGGGCAAAGCGCTTAGTCAGCACTGCCCCCACCATGGCACCAGATCTCTTCCTCTTCCCCGTCAAGGAAGAAACAGAGGAAGCAGCATTCAGATAGAGACCGCTCCCCCGCACTGAAAAAGTCCAGGGAAGTAGAGTCGAGCATGGGACCTGTACCAAACCAATTGGCTGAGGGTCTGCAGGAGACAGGATTGCCGCCCAGAAGTGCGACCCCGACAAGAGAGCAATCCCCGACTCCTGGGAGCGGAAGGGGGCCTCTTCAGATTACGGTGCCATCGACACTGGAAGTGTTCAAGGCGGTGAGGAGTCTGATGGCCCTGCCTTTGCCTCCTTCCTTTCCCAAGGCAAAAGGGGATTTCAGGCCCATTCCAGACCTGCGTCGTCTCAATAAATATCTCAAGAGACTGAAGTTCCACATGGTCTCCCTAGCCTCCATCATCCCTTCCTTGGATCCAGGAGACTGTTATGCGCCCTCGACCTAAAGGACTCATACTTCCACATCACAATCTTTCCTGGCCACAGACAGTTTCTCTGCTCCATCATGGCCCACTCCCACTACCAGTTTATGGCATTACCCTTTGGCCTCTCTTCTTCCCCAAGAGTGTTTGCAGAGTGCATGGCGGTGATGGCTAAGCACTTAATGCGCCAGGGCGTGCAGATATACGACTGGCTGATCAAGGGCAGATCTCAGTCCCAGGTCTGAAGCAGCCTAAACTTTGCATGTATTACCTGTCGCCGTTTGGGTCTGTAGATGGATGAACAGAAATCAACATTAATGCCGGTGCAGCATAGAATTCATTGGAGCAGTTCTGGACTCCATGCAGGCCAGGGCATTTCTGCCGCAGCCTCACTTCAAAGCCATGTTAGGCATTATTACTCACCTTCACGAGTGTCCCATCAGAACAGCCAGCTCTTGTCTGCAGCTGCTGGGCCATATGACGTCTTGCACATACGTAGTAAAGCTTGCACGCCTAGGTCTCAGGCTGGCCTCGATGTATGCCCCAAGCAGACATTCCTTGGACCGAGTGGTCACGGTTCCCCCCCACACATCCTGTCCTCACTGGGATGGTGGCAGGACCCTCGCTCAGTACTGCAGGGCATGCCATTCAAGGAACTAGCCCCCTCGATCACATTGGTGTCGGACGCTTCGGATTTGGGGTCGAGGGCCCATATCAGCTCCAAAAGGGTTTTGGTCGCAGGAGGAGCAAGAGATACACATAAATGTAAGAGAGTTACGGGTGACACACCTGGCTTGCGGGGTGTTCCTTCCCTTCATCTTGGGCAAGGTAGTTCAGATTCTGACAGACAACACTGCTGCAATGTACCATATCAATAGGCAAGGGTGGGCCCGCTCACTGGCCTTTTGCAGGGAGGCAGTGTGTCTTTGGAATCTTGCATTGAGCCACGATTTTCTCCTTATAGCCTCTCACCTCCCAGGCATCAAGAATGACGCAGCAGACCACCTCAGCAGGTCCTTCTTACCTCACTACGAGTGGTCGCTCTACCCGTGGGTGGCCGCTATGATCTTCCAGAGGTGGGGTTCTCCCCAAGTGGACCTGTTTGCATCCAGACAGAACAAAAAATGTCTCCAGTTCTGTTCTCTCCACAGGCTCGAAGAGGGGTCGCTATCTGAAGCCTTTCTCTTACAATGGATGGAGGTTCTGATGTATGCATTCCCGCCCATTCTGCTGCTGCACAGAGTTCAGAACACACAGAAAATCAAGAGGAAGAGAGCGAATATTATCCTGGTCATGCTGGCATAGCCCCACCAGCATTGGTTCAGCATGCTGCTGGAAGTGTCAATTGCCTGCCCCTCCCCCCGGCCCTGTTGGAGTTGCCCTGGTGGTACAATCTCTCCCAGGACCTGGGTTGACTGCTGCACCAAGATTTAGAGTCCCTGTATCTGAAGACGTGGAGACTTCATGGCTGAACCCGGAGGAACAGGCATGTTCGTCGCAGGTTCAGCAGATTCTGATGGACAGTAGGAAGCCTTCCACCCATGCTCGTATCTGGCCAAGTGGAAAAGGTTCACCTGCTTGGCAATGTCCCAAGAAATTCTGCCTGAACACTCATTGATTCAGGCTATTCTAGATTACTTATTACACCTTAAACTTTCAAGGACTAGCTCTTGCCTCATTGAGGGTCCACCTGGCATCCATCTCAGCCTTTCACCCTCCAATAGATGGGAAATCATTTTTTCCCCATTCCATGACGGTCAGGTTCCTGAACAGAATAGAGAGGCTCTACCCTCAGGTTCGAGACCTGATGCCCCTTTGGGATCTAAACCTAGTTCTGTCTAGGCTCACAGGTCCCCCCTTCGAGCTTTTGGCTACCTGTCCATTGCTGTTGCTCTCCTGGAAGGTATCCTTTCTAGTAGCGATTACCTCAGCAAAAAGAGTCTCTAAGATTAGGGCACTTCCTCAGAACCACCATATACAACCTTCTATAAGGACAAGGTCCAGCTGCGGCCTAATCCTGCTTTCTTACCCAAAGTAATGTCTCAATTTCATTGTAACCAGGATATATTTCTTACAGTGTTCTTTCCAAAGCCGTATGGCTTGGAGGAAGAACGGAGGTGGCATACGCTTGACGTTAGGCAGGCATTAGCTTTCTACATTGAACACATAAGTCATTCCGGAAGACTATGCAACTTTTTGTTGCAGTGGAGGATAGGATGAAAGGCTTACCTGTCTCCGCCCAGTGCATTTCCTCCTGGATAACTTCTTGCATCAAGTTTTTTTACGAGCAGGTGAAGGTGCTTCTACCAGGTGTCGTCACAGCCCACTCCACCAGAACCAAGCTTCCATGGAGGCTTTTCTGGCACAGGTACCTGTGCAGGACATCTGTAGGGCTGCCACTTGGTCATCGGTACACACCTTTACGTCCCACCATGCCATCATCCAGCAGGCGTGGGATGACGCCGGTTTTGGCAGAGCAGTGCTGCAGGCAGCTCATCTGTGAACTCCGGGCCCACCTCCAAGGTACTGCTTGTGAGTTACCTAGAATGGAATCGACATGAGCCAAGCACTGGAAGAAGAAAAGACAGTTACTTACCTTGTAACTGTTGTTCTTCGAGATGTGTTGTTCATGTCCATTACATTACCCGACCCCTGTCCCCACTGTCGGAGTTGACGGCAAGAAGGTACTGAGGGGATGTAGGGCCAGTGGCACCTGTTATACTGTGGCATATGCGCGGGACTCCAGAGGGCGCCAGAGCTGGCCCTACCGTTACTGCTAAGGGGAAAAAAATTCCGGTAACTGTGGACGGAGGGGTGCACACCCTAGAATGGAATGGACATGAGCCACACATCTCAAAGAACAACAATTACAAGGTAAGTAACCGTCTTTTTTTCTTAGCACTACATCACAACCTGTATCTTCTGTAAACAGATATCAGTCTGTTGCACATGGATCAAACTGCAGAATCCCACATACTTCTAAACCCCAGGGTAGTGACTGGTCACTGTTCCTAATTCTGGGTCTCTCAGGCACATTGCCAAGTGCAGACCCCATGTCTGACACTCTTCTTGGACAATGGGACCCTGGAGTCCAGCTGCCTTAGACCCTAGAATACCACCCACCCAGGCTCCCTAGTGCTTAGTCACATTCCCCCACCATCCACTTGGCTGTGGGAGCTCTGGTTTCTTTATTAACTCCTTCAGGGACAGTGTGGAAGGAACAAAGGCTTAGCAAAGGGATTTGTTAACCATAGGCATTTTGCTCTTAAACAGCACAAGAGAGTTATAGATCTTTGGGAAAAAACAAATAGTCCTGCATGTACTCCTCTTAAGTCTGATCTCCCCACTTTGAGTATGAAGTCTGTGTCCATAGACTATGGAGCCCTTCCTGCTTTGTCTTTCCTTTCACCCTTTTCTTCTGGCATGCAGCAGGAGACTGACTCTTTGCTTGGAGAAGCGGTTACCTTTTAAAATCAGTCTCTGGCCCTTTTGTTGCCTGTGTGCTTCCACTGAGGAAAGCTCATGCTCCACCACCTACTCTCCCCACATCAGCTTCTGTGTAGAGAGACCTTCAAAAATAATGGTTTTACGAGTAGAAAACCCATTGTTCCATAGAGAAAATGCATTCAACATTGATGGCTTTTGATTGCTTTGTCACAACTTCTCACCCATAGTCTTTCCACTAGAAGTCAAGTCCCAGTTACAAAATGGATACTACCGTGCAAAGTAGAGCCCCTGAAACAAACTTGGGTCACAAAACAACATGGAGTTCACAGTATGACACACACAGATCCACAGTCTGTCACACCAAATAATTCTGTTTTTAAATGTCTTTTTCTAAAGTACAGAGAAGTATAGTCACATAAATAAAGCATTTAGTAACAGCTTGCATTACTACAGTGGAACCACCAAACAAAACATATAAAACTAATCAAGATCACTTTGGATGATAATCATGTTGAAATCTGGCCAAAGACTTTGAATAGATCATTTCAACAAAGTTAGCACATCAGAAATAAGAAATTCCATCTAAAAAAAATAAAAGAAGGAAATTAATAGCCAGCAGGGATCAGAGATAGGAATAACGCAAATATATTACTATGAGCAGAGCTCAGGAGTTAACTAATGAGATTCATCCCATGACCTCATTTGTAGATCAAAGGAAAGGGAACAACATAATTATAAAGCCTTCTTTCATATCTTTATTATGCAAGAAATCCTGAGACTGATCGGGATAAAAAACCAGACAATTATTGTAATTTATTTGGTACATTAGTATAGACCACTGTTATTTTAGAATGTTTTTCAGATAGGAGAGGAGAACGTGCTTCATCTCTCTACTGCCACTCCCCTCCCACTACTGCAACTCTGCTAATTTGCTCACTTTTCAATAAAACAGTGTTTATTATTTAGATGCTTCTAATCTTGATATATTTACACACTGTTCTAAGTACTGAGAAACTTGGCTAACTTTGTTGATTTACTTGGAAAAAAATGATTTTGTGCATATCTGTTTTCCCCCATAGCTTTGTCCAAGAGTAATAAGCCAATCCACACTATTATCCTCAATCCCCATGTCCATCTTGTCGGCGATGATGCTGCCTGCATTGCATATATACGGCTGACGCAGTACATGGATGGAAGTGGAATGCCAAAGACTATGCAGTCAGAGGAGACGCGCGTCTGGCACCGCCGTGATGGCAAATGGCAGAATGTTCATTTTCACCGTTCAGGGTCACCAACAGTACCCATCAAGTAAGAAATCTATCTAAACAGTATTAACCACAGGGTAACTGGAGAATATCCTATGGCCTATGTAATGTAGGAGGTCAGGCTAGATGATCTAAAGGTCCCTTCTGGCCTTAAACTCTATAAAACTTTCATACTCTTGATAGTACAATTGCAGTGTAATTTCTGCACTGTCATTTCTGCAAAGTCAGTTTAATAATTCAGTATGCATACAGTATTAGTGCAAATATTTGTAATAATTGTTATTATTTGTTTACAATCACGCCCATTTAAATTTAGGACTTCACTGTGCTATTACGGTATTGTATATGCACATTATAAGAGACAGTTCCTGCCCTGAAGAGTTTAAAGCATTTTAATTTTAGGCCTACTCTGCATTAAGGAAGTTTGCCCCAGTGTAACTTAGCTGAGATGGTTACTCTACCGCTAACGTAGACGCACTGCCCCTGTACAAAGTAGGGCTTGTACCAGTGCAGGTTACTTCAGTAAATCTCTGGATTAAGCATCTCAGTATCAGCAAATAGGAATCACTTTTTGAAAACCTTTATGATTGTCTTTTATAAGGTCTTGGAATTGACCATCAATTCTCACAGAGAAAATAGTTGTTCAAAAATACCTCCATTCTGGAGCCTCACAAAGATGGAATTCCACATAACCATATCCTCATTATTTATTTATTTTTGAGTGCTTGCTCATGTCCATTCCACTATAGGTGTGTGCACGCCTCCATGCATGGTTACCCAGAACTTTTTTCCCCTTAGCAGATCCCATAGGGCCGGCTCCGGCACCCCCTGGAGCCCTGCGCACATGCCACAGTATATGAGGCGCTGCCAGCATGGTTACCCCTTTTTTCCCCTTAGCAGATCCCATAGGGCCGGCTCCGGCACCCCCTGGAGCCCTGCGCACATGCCACAGTATATGAGGCGCTGCCAGCCCTACGCCCCCCCAGTTCCTTCTTTCTGCCCATGACGGTTGCTGGAACTAGCCTTGCTCGCAGCAAGTGCTATTCCCCTTGTTTGGACTCGTTTAATATTCTAAAGTTAGTTTTAGTTAGTTAAGTAGTTGTTAAGTGTAGTTAGATAAGGCAAGTCCCTGCGGGGACTTAGGGCGGCCAGGCCATGCCCCGGTCGCCAGGCTTCAAGCCATGTGCCTCAGCTGGAAGGCCTTCCCGCTCAGCGACTTCCACAACCGCTGCCTAAGTGCTTGGGGGAGGCACACAGAAAAGACGAGTGCAAGATCTGCACGGCTTTTAAACCGAGGACTCAGAAGGACCGAGAGATCCGGTTAAAAGCCCTATTGATGGAGGCATCCACGCCAGGCCGCACCACCTCAGCACCAAGCATGACCTCGGTGCAGAGCGCACTGCCGGCACCAGCCTTGGCTCTGCTCCACGCAACATCACTGGCACCAAAGAGGAAAAAGCAGCGTGTGGACCGCGGACACTCCCCTGCGCCATCAGTACAGGCAGGGTCAAGTACGGAGATGCACTGGACCTGACCTGTCGATTTTCTCCGGTGCCTGCATCTCCTGTCAGGGAGCCTCTCCCGACTCCGGGGAGTGGGAGAGTGCCCCTGCCGACGCCGCTGACACCAGAGGCTTTTCAGGCGGCAAAAGCCTTGTTGGCCTTGCCTAGCCACCTCCGCCGCCGCCTGCCCCTCCCCCCCCCCGCCACCAGTAGTTGCTCCAGATTGGCGGCGTCAAGCCGACCCGCTCCGGCACAGGACAGAAGCAGTGCATGTCAGGAAGCGGTACCAGTCGAGGTCTGCCAGGCGGCACTCGGACAGCTCCCGTTCCAGATCCCCAGCACCGAGGAGTTCGCCCATACCTAGACAGCGCAAAACCCGGTCGCCATTGGAGGACCCGGTACCATGCAGTCCACAACATGGAACCCAGTCACCAGAGTCCGGCTCCACACTGAAGGTGTGTGCAGGGCCACAAGGCAAGAGGCAGCGGAAATCATCGGTACCAAGACGATGCTCTGGTACCTCTAGCTCTTAGGAGTGCACCTCCATTCGTTGGCACCGCTTGTGGTGACGGAGGCAGTCCTCATCGTACTCCAGGTCAGAGGCATTGAGAGGGCAGTCCTCGGCACGGAAGGGCGCCCGAGACTGAGGATGTACATGGCACCACCGGTCCACTGGCTCGGAGTCTTCCGGGGGGGCAGTCGTCGGGACAGCCAACACCTCCACAGAGCGTCACAGGTTGGCCCCAGGGTCAATGGCCGCAACAATGGCTTTATGGCCCCATGGGGCTCCATTATGTCATCGGGGGTGCAGTCCGTGCCTCCGGCACAGGAGAAGGCCCACAGATACCACTCCTCGGACGAGGAGTCGGACCCCATGGAGTGACCCTCAGTGGGTGCAACTCTTCGCCAGGAGGGGGCGCACCCATAGGACGTGCCTCGGCAGTCCTCTTCCTCCTCACCAGATGAGGCAGTCTCCCGAGACCACTCAGTGTCACTGGAGAATTTCAGGGCTCACCAGGAGCTGCTCAAGAGGGTGGCCTCCAACTTGGGGCTGGAGGTGAAGGAGTTAGAAGAAGCCGAAAATAGCCTCTTTAATGTTCTGGCGGCGGCTGCCCCAGCGAGAGTGGCCCTCCCAGTCCACGAAAGGGTCCTTAAGATTGTAAAGGCCCTCTGGCAAACCCCTTCCTTGGTCGCCCCTACATCAAAGGTGGCCGAGAAAAAATACTGTGTCCTAGCCGAAAGGTTTGAGTATTTGTTCACTCACCCCGCCCTGGGAACCCTGATGGTAGATGTGGCTAACCAGCAAGACAGGCAAGGTCAGCCAGGGTCAACTCCCAAGAACAAAGACAATAAGAAGCTGGACTTGTCTGGGAGAAAGATTTATTCCACAGCAAGCCTGCAGTTCAAGATTGCCAACCATCAGGCCCTCCTGAGTAGATATAATTTAAACCTGTGGGACTCCCTCAGGCAGTTCGCTGAGGCCCTGCCCCAGGACCAGGCTGCAGACTTTAGCACCATCGTGGAGGAAGGAACCACAGGTAGCTAGGGCAGTGCTCCAGACATCCTGTGACACTGCTGACTTGGCGGGCAGGGCCATAGCTTCCGCCATCTGTATGAGAAGGTGCTCGTGGCTGCAGTCCTCGGTCCTGTCCCAGGAGGTGCAACAGTCTATTCAGGACCTCCCCTTTGATGGATTGGCCCTATTATCTGACCAGACTGATGCGAAGTTGCAGTCTGAAGGACTCCAGGGCCACGCTTCGCTTCTGGGTCTGTACACGCCCCAGCTTTCCAGGCATCAGTTATGGCCCCAGGTGCAGTAGCAGCCAAGGCCTCCGCCCAGGCCTTTTCAACCCTATAGAAATAGGGATAGGAATAGGGGGTTTAGAAGGAGAAATCAGCCCCCCAGATCGTCCTTAGCTCCCCAGCAGAGGCCCCCCAGGAGGTCAGGCAACCAGAGGAGACAATTTTGATGGTGCACTCGAGGGTAGTGTCTCGACTGCTCTCCTGGATCCACCCCGCCCCTTCCTAAACAGGTTAAGGCCCTTCTATCCCAAATAGGCAAAGATCACTTCAGATCATTGGGTCCTTGGGATAGTCTCAGGGGGCTATGCCCTACAGTTTACATCTACCGCCCCCCCCCAACAACCCTGCCCCTCCGCCCCCCTTCAGGGACCCCTCTCACGAGCAACTTCTCTTGCAGGAGGTGGACACCCTCCTCAACATAGGAGCGGTGGAAATGGTCCCTCATGGCAGAAGGGGGAAGGGATTCTATTCAAGGTACTTCTTCATCCCCAAGGCGAACGGGGGTCTGAGACCCATATTAGACCTGTGTTGTCTAAACAAATACGTCAAACAACTCAGGTTTCGCATGGTCTCCCTAGCCTCCATAATCCCTTCCCTGTATCCAGGAGACTGGTATGACACCCTCGACCTCAAGGATGCATACTTTCATGTGTCTTTCCTCCCCAGCCACAGGCCATTTCACGATGGCTGGCTCCCACTACCAGTTTACAGCCCTACCCTTTGGCCTATCTTCGGCTCCAAGGGTGTTCACAAGTGCATGGCGGTATTGGCTGCTGCCCACCTGAGATGAAAGGGTGTGCAGATTTTTCCTTACCTAGACGATTGGCTGATCACGGGCAGGTCCAGGTCCCAAGTGCAAGAGAGCATGACCCTCACTTGCTCCACATGCAGCAGGCTGGGATTGCTCATAAACGAGCAGAAGTCCACACTAACTCCAGTGCAACACATAGAATTCATTGGGGCCACCCTGGATGCTTCCCAGGCCAGAGCCTTCCTGCCTCAGTCACGTTTCAAAGCGATGGTCTTTATCATCTCCCAGCTGCACCGATGCCCCATGACAACAGCCAGGCACTGCCTACAGCTATTAGGCCACATGGCAGCCTGCACGTACGTAGTGAGACTAGCTTGCCTGAGGCTCAGCAGCTTCAGGCGTGGTTGGCCTCGGTATATGTGCCAAGCAGACATCCATTGGACTTGGGTGGTCACAGTTCCCCCGCCCGTCTTAGCCTCCCTGAACTGGTGGTGGACTCCCAGGGCAAAGTTGAAGGGTGTTCTGTTCAGGGAACTGATCCCGTCGGTCACCCTAATTTCCAATGCGTCAGACGTAGGATGGGAAGCCCACATTAGCGCCAACCTAGGCACTCAGGGGCTCTGGTCGGGGGAGGAGAGGCTCCTGCACATCAACGTGAAGGAGCTGAGGGTCATTCGCCTAGCGTGCAAGGTGTTCCTCCGATTCCTGTCAGGCAGAGTGGTGCAGGTGCTGACGGACAACACCGCAGCTATGTTTTACATAAACAGGCAGGGGGAAGCGTGCTCCTCGGCCCTCTGCGAGGAAGCTATCCATCTGTGGGACTTTGCCATGAAGCACAATTTCCAGTTGACTGCCTCTCACCTCCCAGGAGTGAAGAATGACGAGGCGGATCACCTCAGCAGGTCGTTTCTACCCCGCCATGACTGTTCGTTGCACCCAGAGGTGGTGGCTATGATCTTCCAAAAGTGGGGCATTCCCCAACTGGACCTATTCGCATGGGCCTGAAACACGAAGTGTCTGAGATTCTGCTTTCTCCGGGGTCGCGAGACTGGGTCAATCTCCGACGCGTTCTTCATGGACTGGATGGGGGCCCTCATGTATGCATTCCCGCCCATTCTGCTCCTACCCAAGGTCCTGCTGAAAATAAAGAGGGACAGGGTGAACCTTATAGTCATTGCTCTGGCCTGGTTGAGACAGCATTGGTTCAGCATGCTGCTGGACCTTTTGATCGCCCCACCCCTGGAGCTCCCGAGGACCATGGTCTCCTGTTGCACCTGGACCTGGATTCCCTCACAGTCTGGAGGCTCTGTGGCTGACGGAGGGAGAGAGAGCCTGCTCGGTGTAGATCCAACAAGTCCTGCTTGGCAGCAGGAAGCCTTCTACACAGGTCGTGTATCGGGCTAACTGGAGACGGTTTACCTGTTGAGCGGCGTCCCAGGGTATTCCGCCCAGCCTCTTGCCTATACAGGCAATCCTGGAGTACCTGCTCCAGCTAAAGCTCCAGGGTCTGGCGCTGGCCTCGCTGAAGGTTCACCTGGCGGCCATTTCGGCCTTCCATCAGCCGCTAGAGGGGAGATCGCTGTTCTCCCATCCCGTGTTGGTCAGGTTCCTCAAAGGGGTGGAGAGGCTTTATCCACAGGTCCGTGCCTCCCTGGGATCTCAATCTGGTCCTGTCAAGACTCATGGGGCACACTTTGAACCTATGGCTTCATGCCCTTTGCTCATGCTTTCATGGAAGGTAGCCTTCCTGATGGCCATTACCTCAGCTAGGAGGGTCTCCGAGATCAGGGCCTTGACCTTGGAGCCGCCTTACACAGTATTCTATAAGGATAAGGTTCAGTTGCGGCCGCATCCAGCCTTCCTGCCCAAGGTGGTTTCCCAATTTCATTGTAACCAAGATATTTTTCTCCCCGTTTTTTCCCAAACCTCACCGTTTGGAGGAGGAGAGGAGATGGCATTCACTGGACGTGAGACGAGCACTTGCCTTCTACATCGAGCGGACAAAGCCGTTCTGGAAATCGGCACAGCTCTTCATCACAGTGGCCAACCAGATGAAAGGCTCACCTGTCTCCACCCAGTGCATCTTCTTGTGGATTACATCATGCATCAAGTTCTGCTACGAGCAGGCAAAGGTGCCGCTTCCGGGAACCATCACAGTGCACTCAACCAGAGCTCAAGCCTCATCTACTGCCTTCCTGGAGAGAGTGTCCCTGCAGGACATCTGCAAAGCTGCCACCTGGTCGTCGGTGCATACCGTCACATCCCACTACGCCATTGTCCAATAGGCAAGAGAGGACGCGGGATTCAGCAGAGTGGTGCTGAGGGCAGCTTATCGGTAACTCCGACCCACCTCCAAAGGTATTGCTTGTTAATCACCTATCGTGGAATGGACATGAGCAAGCACTTGAAGAAGAAAACAAGGTTACTTGCCAGTAACTGATGTTCTTCGAGATGTGTTGCTCATGTCCATTCCACAACCCACCCCTTGTCTCCGCTGCCGGAGTTGGCAGAAAGAAGGGACTGAGGGGGCATAGGGCCAGCAGCACCTCATATACAGTGGCATGTGTGTGGGGCTCCAGGGGGCGCTGGAGTTGCCCTAAGGGGTTAAAAGTTCCAGGCAACCATGCACGGAGGTGTGCACACATGTATAGTGGAATGGACATGAGCAACACATCTCGAAGAACATCAGTTACTGGCAATTAACCTTGTATTTCTTGGATTCAAAATTTGCACATCATCAAATATAGAGATTTCATTATAGGGATATTTATTAATGTTATATGCTCCATTCATTAACAAACGTTTGTAATAAATAGTAACTCGTACTCACACTGGCTTAAGAAAGATTTCAAATACGGTAAAATTACAAAAGCAATCATAGCTATTATCTTCTACCTTTGTGTGTATATGTTTCTCTGGATCATGTCAAAACAGCTTGGGCAAGCACAACAGCTGATTTTTCAAAACTGCAGTGATGAATGCACATAAATCTGAGGCCAGAACTGAGCCTCTAGGGATGTTTCCCTTTGACATGAATTTATTTTGTTCATAAAATGCCCACATTATTTTTTAACTGTGAATCAAGAAAAGTTACTGAAAAGCTTTGATTTCCATCTGTTCCACAGCTTGTATCTACTTAAGTGATATGTTTGATGAGATATTATCTCTGTTTAACTTGCTCTGTGTTCAGTATTCTTACAAATTTGTTATTTTAACAGAACTACTGAAAACACACACACACACACACACACACACACACACACACACACACAAAAGTCTGCTGGTCTCAGCATAGAATTAGCAGCCACGGGACTACTGGGTCTGAAACTGATTCCCAAGGCCAAATTCAGACATGATATAATACTTCACTAGATTCCCTTGTACCCACTTATCAGTGTATAAGAGAATCTAAGTTGTTATAAGTTACATACGGAGGAGCCAGAAGAAGATTTAAGTAAGGTTTTTGTTTTGTGATTGTATAGCACCTAGCATCTGGTGCATTACTAGGGCTCCTAGGCACTATGATAATACAAATAAAAAATAATGATATTCATAATATTGAGCGGCCTACTTTAATATTCGTACACATTCCTGTTAGTTTCTTTTCCTCTTATCCACATTTTCTGGCCCCTCTGCATGTGAATGATGACATCAGCTCAGACTCCTTGATATTCACAACTTACTGGGCCAAATTCAAAGGTGGAGATGTAAATGATAAATTGGTAAGTTGCATGTGAATCTGTCAGTCAGTATAAATTTGTGTAATATGGCCATTGAGGGTGTCAAAGTGTTGTAAATTACCACAACTTAGATGCTCTTTGAACTGACTGATGCTCAATTCTGAACTTGGCCTCTTCCATGGACTTAGGCATGTCATTAAAGCTTTCTGCCTGAGTTTCCCATTCTCTAATGTAAGGATACTATTAACCAGCCTCCTGGCATGTAGTGAAGGTTAATTGGTGTTTATAAAGTGATTTGAAGAGAAAAGAACAATATAAGTGCCTACTTGTTTGTTTGCTTTTCAAAGCATTACCCTGCAAGGTTGTATATTGTTTGGGGAAGACTTTATAGTACTCTCCTAACGCTACATAAAGTGGTGATATTGCTAAGTCAATAACAGCAACATTGGGGTTTTTTCCTCCTCCTAGCTAAAGTCAACGATGCCACTCTTGCATTCTCCGTACTCAATGCACCTGATTGGTTACCATGTGGGCCATCCTATTCTTCTCTTCATGCATGTTTCTGAGTGCATGAAGCTGTGACGGTTCTACATGTAATGCATTTGTGATGCATCATTTTGTTGTATATTCCATCTGTACATTTTGTTTACACTTCAGTGAAGAGGATGTTCCATGCAAATTGAAAATGGCAAAGCAAAAAAAAAAAAATCAGAGTACAGTAGTAGATACATAGTCCACTTTTCGTTTTTCTCTATTAATGCTAAGTTTTAACAAATAATTTTAAAATGATTATGTTTGTAAAAAGGAAAAAAAAAGTACATGTTTTAATTTTGTTTTTAACAACTGTTTTTTGGCTTCGTTTCCAAGACCACTGGGTTTTGCTTTGGTCATAGTAGAAATGGATGAGATTTTCAATGACAGCTTTGCTCCTGAAGAATAGTTTTGTTATGACACAAAGAAGGATAAGATCACTGATGAATGTGGAAGCAAGAATATGTTGGCTTGGTACTAGCTGAAGCCATTTTAGTTATTACTCAATGTGTGTAAACTGGAAAAATTGCATAATTTGCTGGCTTGAACACTTTAAAATTAACTTTTACTGTTCTGGCTAGTCAATTATATTTTTTCTTTCTTTTTTTAAGTCTTTACTTTTACTTTCTAGTGCTAACTGAAAATTTATATTGGGTGATAGAAGAGCAAATTTGAAATTTGTGAGGAATGAAGAGTGAGTGAGAGACAATTTTTGATGATTAAAGTGAAAGGGTAAAACAAAATAGATTTTTATCACTTTCAGGGTGTACAGTAAATTTATTAAGGAGGCTTTAGAAGATTCTTTTATTTTGTTTATGCTCTAGTCCAGATATGTGATTAGTATAACCTAGAAATATTAGGCCTTACAAGCTTAGTATAAAGAGTTTGTTTACTTTCCATTGTAGCAGATGCTCTGGAAAATGATCATGAATATACCAATTTTCTAATAATATTGTAACACTTTACAATGGTGGGGTTTTTTCCATTTGCTCTTGGCTTATTAAAATCTTTGCACAGTGTAGAATATTTATTAGGGACAACTACTATTGCAGCATTACTGGTTTTTTTCCTGTTGCTGCATACACCTGTACAGTAAGCAGGAAATGCTCTCGGTGTCAATTTAAAACATATACTTTGTGACCTGCACTGTTTTTGCTTCTATTTTATAGCTGTGAATGTATATTCTTGCAAGCATTTAGATTTCTTCTCCCTCCTATCCCCATTTTAACAGAAAAATACAGGGGTTGTTTGTTTCTTTTTTATTTTGTTCATTGTTTTATTATCAGTGGGGCTAACTGTTTTCTGTAGCGCTGTATAGTGCATGATATCTCAATCTGTGTTCTTTTTAGCAATTACAATTTACAGCTCTCAGCAGCCTGAAATTTTTTAAATGGGAAAACTTCCTAATTTGTATAATTTTACTTTCTGTGTTGATTACAAATCAAAAGCGTTCCTTTACACTTTGATGTTGTTACTAGTGGATGTACAGTAGATGCATTTAAGCTTCTCTGATAATTATTACATGATTTAAAACAGTATATATTTAAAATAAGCATCTACAGTAAATGTGTTAAGCCATATCAACCTGCCATTGGGATCTGTGAAAAACAAAAAATGGCCTAATTTTTTTCTCATGAATTTCTTAAATTTTTTGTGAAGCAGCTGTAAGTGGTATAAGTGTATTTAAATTTAACAAAATTAGGTGTAGGGCTTTTTTTTTTTTCTTTTTTTTTTTTTAATACTTTTAACATAGCATGTGGTGTTGACGTATTACTGTAGATCCAGTTTGTCTTCCACACCAAGATGTGAGGAAATTGTGACTCGTTCTCTCCACCACAATTGAAGTATACACTTATCTTCTGTCATTTTGGAACACTGCAGTTTACCATGGGACACAGTGTACATATTTCTTGCCATAATGGTAAATGACTGACAGATATATTTAAGGATGAATAAATTTGTGATTTCTGCTGATTTTGTGTTTGTTTTTATTTCACAATATGTTGTATTATGAAAATGTGGGGAAAAAAGCACAGTGTAATATAAACTACCTATTTCTATTTTTCCAAACTATTAGTTGAAAGGAACAGCTCAAGTATTTTTATAGGCCAATCACAGTTCTCCTTCAATTTATAAGCAGTGTCTTTCCTGATCTGTCTTTAATTTAGTCTGGTTTTGAAAAGTTCTTTCTCCTAAAGCCCTGGTATAATTCCCTTTATTGTACACCATGATGATGGATTTTGTACATGTCTAATGATTTAAAGGAAAGTGCTAAGAAACATTTTATAGTGTTAAAATTTTTGTTGGTACTATTTTTCATATCATACAGCTAGGGTGACCAGATAGGAATTGTGTAAAATCAGGACAGGCGGTGCTAGGTAATAGGTGCTTATATAAGACAAAGCCCCTAATATCAGGACTGTCCCTATAAAATTGGGATATATGGTCACCCTACCTACAAGCCCGTAAATCAGGATGCTCTAATGGTGGTTATCATGAGTCTAACACTGCAGACCTTTACAGGAGAGAAAAAGTATACATACTCATAGACTTTAAGGTTGGAAGGGACCATCATGATCATCTAGTCTGACCTCCTTCACATTGCAGGCCACAGAACTTCACCCATCCATTCCTGAAATAGACCCCTAACCTCTGGGTGAGTTACTGAAGTCCTCAAATCATGGTTTAAAGACTTCAAGTTACAGAGAATCCACCATTTACACTAATTTTAGCTTGCAAGTGACTCCTGCCCCATGCTGCTGAGGAATCTGAAAAACCCCCAGGGACTTTGCCAATCTAACCGGGGGAGAAATTCCTTCCTGACCCCAAATATGGTGATCAGTTAGACTCTGAGCATGTAAGCAAGACCCACCAGCCAGACACCTCGGAAAGAATTCTCTATAGTAACTCAGAGCCCTCCCCATTTAGTGTCCCATCACTGGCCGTTGGAGATATTTTTTGCTAGCAGTTGCGGATCAGCTACATGCCATTGTAGGCAGTCTCATCATACCATCCCTTCCATAAACTTACCAAGATCAATCTTGAAGCCATTTAGGTCTTTTTGCCCCCTCTGCTACCTTTGGAAGGCTGTTCAAGTTTAAAAACCTGAACATTACTTTAAAAGCTTGCACACATAATATTGTGCTTTTAAGAGCTATCATTTCACAATGAGCCACGACTAGAAACTGCTTAATATCATTGAAAAAATGTGGGGACTTCTAGCCTTGATGGCTTGTGAAATATGGAGCTTTATGCATCACTGTGGTGTTCTAGTTTTATGCAAGAGTAGTGTAGTGGTGAATCACGCCTATAGTACCCACTATTAAGTCGCCAGTGGTCTGGGATTGTTTATTGCTTGTCCAAGGCCTCTGACTACTGTTTTTCTGGGGGAAATTCTACAATTAAAAAAAGGAGGAAACAGCAGCTGTCTGAAGGTGCTCAGATATTAGGAAAGCTACAGTAGGTCCCAAAGAAAATACATGCAGTTTATCAGATGGCCCTACATTTTGTCAGACACAGTTCATCACTACTTGTTGAAGCGTACCATTTACTCATTTTTTTCTCCACCAAATACTGTTCTAGAAAATAGTTTGATTCCAATTCCACATAGCTGAAAAGCATAAATAAGTGTACTCTCCAGCCTGACAGTATCATCTTGATCTGCATTATGACTCTTAACAAACAAGTCACTAAAATTACTAATCTCATTTTTACTAATTTATATAACAATTCTGAAAAAAAATTTTTTTTTTCTGTAAATTGGATACAATGTGTTGAGGCAGTTGCTCAGAACAATTCTTGACATTTTAAAAAGCCACCTAAGCAACTAATATGTTACCATGAGCAAACTATTCTAGGGGGGAAATGGCATTAGTAAAAATGTCATGCTAATGTTAAACATTATTTTACTGTCTGCTTCACACAGTCCTAAGTATAGCCATAATCCTAAACATAATCTTAGTTCTCTCTACCTATAATCTAACACAAAATTTAATGTTAACATGTGCTGGATTAAATGTTAACTCTTATCTTCAACATACTCTTTCCTTGTAACCTAACATTTACACTATCGAGTCAGCATAGTATTACATTATAAGGCAAATAGAATGTGGAAGAGAGAAGGTCAATTTATTATAAGCATTATAAGAATTATAAGAATAGTTATTGCTATGAACTATATGTGGTCGTGTTGAAAACCCCATGTCAGGATCAGGGGCCAATTATGCTAATCCTGTACATAGACATAGATAGACAGTCTTGGCCCTCAGGCTGATAACAGAAAATGAGCACAAGCTTCTACACGAGTATACCAGCAGCAAACCATACGTCACAAATTCTAACAGGTCTTAAGGAGAAAATGTTTGAGATGTATGTTTATGGTGAAATATTGGGATTTAAAGGTTATCATCCCAAAATGGGCAATGCTTTCAAAGTTGGCATGTAGACAATATTAGTATTCAAACAACTTAAATGCACAATACTCTTCAAGATAAATTAAGTCCCTGGGAATTTGGATTCCTTGTGAAGTACAGGAAATAACATGGAACTAACTCAATCCCTTCAACAAAATTCAAAATCACAGAGAAAAATTTTCAACCCCCCCTGGGTGATTTAGAAGCTTAAACCCTATTTTCAAAAGTGAGTAGGCAAATAAGACTTAAGGGTTTGTCTTCACTGCAGCATTTAGCTCAGGTTACCCCTAATTCAAGTTACTCCATGCAGATAGCCTCACTTGAGTTTCAGTAACCACACTGGAGCTGCCAAGAGTGATTGGATTAGTAGCTGGTGGATTGTAGCTCAAAGTGTGGCATCACCACTGCACTGCTAGCTCGAGCATCAGCAGTTGAACTTTAACCCTCTTTCCCTGCAACTGACTGTCTAGATCAAGTTTAAAGAACCATTTTTTGCAAGTTTCAGAATTTTATATGTGGCTGGATTTAGGGTTAGGCACAAAACTCAAGTTATAGCTAGACCGAACAATCCAGTGAAGACAAGCAGTAGGCTCAGTGATTTACATTGAGATTTAAGCTCTTAAGTAACTAAATAATTTTGAAAATGAAGGAAATTTTGTTGACAAAATTTGAACAAAACATTTTTTCATCAAAATTTGCAAATTCATCAAAACTGACTTTCCTCAAAGACAGGTTGATTTTGATGAGAAACCTGGTTTCCTGCCAGTTCACCTGCCCAGGTCCTTGGCAGTTTCCCTGGTGGGCTGCTGGGAAGCCCAAAGTGTGGATGCCTTGGCAGTCTTAGCTCCCATGTTTATGACTCCTCTGCTTCCAGGGTCCGTCCCCCCGGCTGTAGGGCATCTTACATGATGGGCTGTCTCAGAGTTGGTGCCTAGCTTAGGTGGACTACCCCAAAACCAGGGTAGAGCTGGGCAAAGAACGGTAATTCCATTTTGTGGAGAATTTTGACGTTTTGCTCCAAAACAGAACAAACATTTAAAATCTGTCACAAAAAGGTATTACTGTTGTTTGTCCAGCTCTACATTTAGGATCTTAAATTACTTCAGCACTTTAGAAAATTTAACTCAAAACCTTAAATGGTATTAAGAAACAAAATTATCTTTATTTGTATGAGTTGGGAACTGGTTAGCTGTATGAAACTAACCTAGTCCCAAAGATACTGTACTATGTTATAAATATTGTTGAGAATACTGAAATAAATCCAGATAATGGACTTGATTACAATTTTAACTACCCTGATGTAAATTTGCAGTAGCTCCTTTGAAGCCAGTGGACTTACCATGCATTTACAGTGGGGTAGACAGATTAGAATATAGTCCAGTGTATAAAATAAACTAAGTGATGAGAAAGAAAAAAAACACACACAAAAATCACGTTAAAGATTTTTGGAAAAACGTCACTGAGTATCTCTGTAGGATACCATGCCATAAAAACTTTAGTATGCTGCCACCTGCTGGATTTTTGTCTTTCCATGTTTTCTATTTGGAAATGCCCAAGCAGATTCTCTGTGTTCCACAATGGAAGTACTGTACTTTTCATGAATCTTTTTACTATAAACAAGCAACACGGTGTTTCATGGATTGGAAGATCTGTTTTCTAACAAGAACTCATAATTTCACTACACTATTCACAAACATCATGGAAACAGACTGAATCCATTATCCAAAGGAATTAGTGAAAAAATAACTATTTCTCTTCTAATTTTAAATTGTCTACAGAACTCTGTGCCGGAGATTAAGTCCTTTACTATTTCCTTAAATGCTGTAAATCCCTCACTTTCTCAGAAAGATTGGGGGGGGGGGGGGATTGTTTGCTGTTTGTTCTGTTTAGTTGTTTTTTGAAGATTGGTAAACTATCACTTCTTGGATCCTTATGATCATATTTTATATTCAGTAACTTTCCAACATATTCCAGCAAAAGATCTTTTGTCCAAAAGTGAGCTGTATTAACCATCAAGGAAATGGTCCCAATGGCTTCAAGAGGATTTTAAGGTTTCAGCTTCCCTGTGATCGACGCGTCAACATCTTAATGGGTGACCAAACGCCAAATACATTTTATATAATTTCACATAAAGTGGTGTCTGCCTGTCTTGTGTATTGTCTTCCCGCTCCTATCGATGGGTGGGAGGGAGTCCCAAAAACCCCACAAATGCCAATTAATTGTGTCTCCTCCCAACAGCGCGCACGTGAGTTAGTAATAGAAAGGCCCATGGGCGCTCCCCAGCACCGGGATGAGTACGGCCCCCTTCCTCCGAGCACCCACATGCATGCAATGCAATGCAGCGCAGCCCAGCCCCTGCTAGCCCCGAGCGAGCACTGGCCTGCCTACCCAGTGCTGCTTTCAAGGGCTAGGTCTGCTGGTGCGGGTCTGCTGCCCGCTCCAGGGCCAGTGGCCAGGATTTCTTCACCCCTCCCCCCATCCACCACGGGGATCCCTCCCGTGGGGACCTCTTTGTGCGTACCCTAACCCCCCCGGTGGCGGGACTCCCGGCAGCACAGCACCAGCGTTCGACGTGGAATGAATGAAACAGACCAAACCCAGGGGCGGCTCCGAAAGAGCCCCACGATTGGTCCGCTTCCCAGTGGGTCCCGCCCCTGCATCCGCAGCTAATTGGCCCGTTCCCCCTGCCCGCCATAGCTGCGGGTTCCCGCCGGCCTCGCTCTCTCAGCAGCTAGCCCCCGGGGAGTGTGGGTCCCGCAGGGAGGTGCTGAGGGACGGCTGTCGCTGCATCCTGGGCTTGCAACCGTGACAGCGAGTAACACGGCTCACCCCCCGCTGCTGGTACCCCCCCTTCCCAGCTCCCTCTCCCCCTTTTTGGGGAGCCTGACCTAAGTGGTGACCCTGCCAGTAGGGGACGGGTACAAGGCCTGTCACACTGCACCCCCTCGTGCCGACTGCTCCGGGCTGAGCCCGGGGTGCTTGCAGAGGGAGAGGAGGCAGAAGAAAGCCCGGCTAACTGCTTTAACTGGGGACCGACTGGGGCTCGTCCTTAGCACATGCAGCAGCTCTGACTGGCAGCCGGCCTTCCTCCAGCTGCAGTAGATTGGGGAAGGGAAACCAAGCAGGCGGTGGTTTCCCTGTAGGCGAGGCTAAGGGCTTTCCCCACGGAAGGGTCTGCAAAGGGGGAAGTCATGCTTTGCAAAACGTCAGGTTCTCCAGCAGGGTGTAGCCCGCCTCTTGCATCTATCATACTGCCCCGTGTACGGATGGACACCTAATGCAAAGCCATTGTAAGTAATGGTGAGTGCCTTTAGTTATGCAACCTAAGCAGAGACAATAACATTCACATGCAATTACAGATTTTTTTTTTTTTTTTAAGGTGCAACAGTAAAAGGAGACAAAGAAAAAGCAGGCGTGTTCATGAGCTCAGGTGATTTTAGCGAGTCCCTGTATGTTTCATGGCTGTTTGTCTGAAAGGCCCTGCCATGTTTATATAGAACAGGGTGCGGATAACATTGAACAGGGTCTTGTGTGGCTGTAGAACACTTGTGCGGATGCAAAACACCCACTGCCTTCAATGGGGCCAGGATTTCACCCTGAGTGCTTGGCTGGGGTCACCTGAAAAGTATGTGTGCCACATGCACATGTTGGATTGTCTATGTGGTGTTGATGTCATGGGAATATAAATATGTGCAAGCAATGGGGAGGAGACTATATACTTTTGCATGTCAACAGTATCTTTGTGCACACAAATGGAGACTATGTGATTCAGTGTCAGCAGTCAGGGTATATGGGGTTATTTATATTCAAGGTAGGGTTGCCAATTTTGGTTGGACATATTCCTGGAGGTTTCATCAGATGACATAATCTCTAACTAAAGATAAATCTTTAATTTCTGGAAACACCAGGACAATCCTGAAGGGTTGGCAAGTCTATCAGGTAGGTGTATATTTGAGCAGCAACATGTAAGATGGGGGAAAGATGGGTGTGTTAAATATCTAGATTTTTTTTAATTGAGTTTCTGAGAAGAGGTATTCAGCTAAAGCCTGATAGTGATCACCATTAAAAATCACTCAAAACAATGATAATCCTGTAGCACCTTAAAGACTAACAAATTTTGCAGGCATAATCTTGACCCACTTCGTCAGCCCACAAAAGCTTGTGCCCGCAGAAATTTGTTAGTCTTTAAGGTGCTACAGGAATATCGGTTTTGCTGTATACAGACTAACGCGGCTACCCCTCTGGAAATTAAAAATCATTGTTTATCCTTAGTTACCTCACAATGAGACTAAGATAATGCAGCCATTTCTTATCCTAAGAACAGGAAAATATGGTCATATCTGTTACCCACATTTACCACAATGTAGTAAGCAGTGGCCCCGCTACATTTTTTTTTAATTGCAGCAGAACATTAGCAATAAAATCAGTACCAATATTTGGTCATGCTCATAACCTCACACAACTTTTCCAGTAATATTCCATTGAGAACTGCTATCAGTCCTCTTCCTGGTGGGGTTAAAAAACTGTGGTTACTAATAAAACTGCTATATTTGATTACAGAGGTGTCACTAACCATAATTAAAGAACAGCCTTTCCATTTTCTGTGAAGCTATTTTAGCAATTAAGCCTAGTCTGAAAATAATTAGCTTTTCTTTATAAAAATACTCTTTTTGGCTTTAAAGTAAAAAGGTGAATTGGTGGGAAGGTTAAAGACACTTTTTGCTTGTAGCGTAATCCTATAGGCTATCTATCGAGTGGTGCTAAATTATCTCCACAACCATTGACTTCAATGAGACTTTAAGAAACTCAGTGTCTTTCAGGACTGGCCCTCCATAGAGTTCAAATAAGTCTGCATGCCAACTTTCATATCTGCCTCTCTTAAGGAAAATGATATCCTGATTGCACCTGCCCATGATGAGGAAAGGAAAAGCAGTAGCCAGTGACAGAGGGGAAGTCCAGAAAGCAGCAGAACCATTTCATATCTTTGCTTCATTTGCCCACTTCATGGTGGGATAATTTCATCTGATCATGAGGAGGATTAAAAAAGAAGCTATCAGGTCAGTCAAATCTGGGTTACCAAGGAAAGCGAGCAGCATCCTAACTAGTCAGTTCAGAAAGAAAGAGAAAGAAAAACAACTTGGATCTGAGACCAATAATGGGAAGTTTCAATCCTAAAGAAGAAAATATGATAAAACTATCAGCAAATGAAACCAGAGGTTGAGTTGCTACCACAAAGTCTCAAATGTCTCAACTTTCCAGTTTAGCTGTGTATCATCCATTAAAGCCAATGGGGGGATGTGCCTTAATACTGAGCAAGTCTTTGAAAATGTAGGAGATAGTATGTGCTATGTTTGTCTGTCTGAAGCCTTGTTCACTCCCTACTTCATTTTGAAACCATGTAGACTAGATACAACTGTTCTGCAGATCCTGTCTGTAGATTGTAAAAGATGAGAATAATGCTGCATTATTTTCTTCAGTGGATTAAAAAAGTATAGTACCAAAGCCAGAATCTTGACATTTTAAGTAGTCTCTTTACTGAGTGATATCTGAACATTCATCTGGCTTTGATCAAAAACAATTTAAAACAATACATTTTCAGCAGATTAGGGAGACTCTGTTACAAAATTAATTTGCAAATAGTGTGTAAAGCAGGAGTTTTACTAGCTAATATGGTGTCAGTTGCCTCCAGGTGAACAATCAATCATCTTTCATTACTTTCCAAACTGTAGTAGCTTCCTGAATGAATTAGCTGAAACTGTAATATGAACAGAATTGGTGGTAGAGTAGAACTGTATGCCCAGGGGCCGCTCATCATTACAAACTAATGGGGCTAAGCCTCACCAATACATGGTTGTCAGCCACACAGTAAACATGTGCGGTGTGGCTGATGTACAGCAAGGTATACCTGCTGCCCCAGGGGACATTTGGTAGGGCTGCAGCTACTTTAGCCTTTGGAGGTAGCAATGCCCCTGACTGCCACAGTGGAACTCCTGGCCCTGCAGCACGTCGTCTGCAGCTTCAGAAAGAGGAGGTAAATAGCAGGAAATAGAGAGTTATGTGGAGGTTATTGAGATCTGCCCCACAGAGATTGAATCAGAGCATAGTGTCCCCTTCAGCCACAGTTCTTCACTGCTGCCGTGACTCAGCAACAAGTTTGGAGTTTTCAGATCCTGCCAGTATTGGTGAGTGTCAGGAATAAAAGAAAAGGGTTCATAGATTCCAAGATCAAAGGGGGACCATTGTGATCCTGTAGTCTGACCTCCTGTACAATAGAGGCCATAGAATGTCTGAGCCTAGAGAGTTATGTATGTGCATGGGGTGTTCTCTCAGCTGACTTCTTCAGGCCCAGAAGAGGTTTCGATCTAGATTCACAGAGATTCTTAGGCATTGTGTCACTGAGCATTGCAACTCCAAACTTTTAGTTACGTGGAAAATCACAGGAACAACATAGTGATTCCCAAAGCCTGAATCAGATGCCTAGACTTCCATACAATGAATAGGGAGAGATAGGCAACTTAAACTTCAGTTCATAACAAGACACGAGGCTAGGGACTGCCTAACCTCACCAAGGGGAGATGCTGATGAGAGGGGTGTCATGGTGTCTCAGTCTGGGCTGCAGGGAGATGCCTGTCTCTGCTAGCAATTCATAGCCAGGAATCTGTTTTGGAGTTACGTGCCTGAGGCATTATTTGCCAGACGCCAGGGATGGGCAGGACCTCCCTTATGACTTTTAGCCCAGAGCTTAGGAGACCCACCCTCCCGCCCCTGATGAGAAGGGATTTGACAAGATCTATACCACCTCTGAAGGGGGTGCCCTAACCAGAGGGCTATGGGATATTCTGATGTAGGGCTCACTTAGTTGCTCCTGTTGAAGCTATTGAACTCTGGATAAAGAATTGAAGGGGCATTGGAGCAGGGATCCTGGATCTCCCATATCCTGGTTGAGTGCTCTAACCACCAGGCTGTAGAATCATTCTCGTGTGTCTGCTCCTTCTCTCTGGCCCAAATGACTATTTAATTATTTTGGAGCCAAGGCAGGTAAGGCAATATCTTTTCTTGGACCAGCTGCAGTTGGTGGAAGGGAGAAACTTTTGAGCTACACACGAAGAGCCCTTCTTCAGGTCTGGAGATTCAGCCAGAGTGTCTGAACTAAATACAGGTTAGAGCAGATTGTTAAGCATAAGGGATTCACAAATTCTGCAGGAGACCACTTAAACAAGTGTGCAATTAAGTACTAGGCAGCAGTAGGTTATGTTACAATTGTTGTAATGAGCCATAAAACCAGGGCCTGTTTAGTCAATGATTTTTACTGTCTAGCGAGGTTATGAATTTAAGCTTCCGCAGGCTCATTTTTTGAAGGTGTTGTGCAGGTTTCCTTTGAGGATGAAAACTGAGAGATCAAATATAGAATGATCGCTTTGCGAAAAGTGTTCACCCATGCGTAATGTGGCAC
The DNA here is from genome assembly GCF_026122565.2 of Emydura macquarii macquarii. NCBI lineage: Eukaryota > Metazoa > Chordata > Testudines > Chelidae > Emydura > Emydura macquarii. Next base: position 627,646 of record NW_027132308.1, on the reverse strand, counting down.
TTTTGTCTCTTACCATTTTTCTGTGTGAGTTCATTCGAGAGCGTGTGATTGTCTGGTTTCACCCATGTTGCTGTTGGGGCATTTAGGGGTATTGGATGATGTATACTACATGATTTAACTGGGGGATCTCCCACACCCCAGGTGAATGCTGTAACCACTGGGCTAAAAGTTATAAGGGAAGTCCTCTTCCCCTCCCTCCCCTTGCTGTTTTGTGTGAACTTGCCTGAGGGGCCTGATCCAGTAGGCAGCCTTTGAGTTTGTCTGCTGGATTGGGCCCTGCATAGAACTTAGGTGGCCAAACATCTATCTTCTCCTGGTCTGTGAATCACTCTGGGGCTTAGGTGGGAGCTGGATGCCTAGAGGGGGGCAGCAGTGTGCATGCCCAAAGAAAGAAACACAGAGCTAGGCACTTTTACTGCAAACATTTACCTGTCAAGCAAGTTCAGGAACCTACAGGATTCAGCGGGAGTTTTGTGAATCACAGTGGAGCCTAAAACTGGATTTAGGCACCTAAATCTGGGGTTTAAGTGCCTAAAAGTGCTTTTGTAAATCTAGGCTTCAATCAGAGCTTGCGGGAGGTGAGTAGGGATGGGTCTGACCTGTGGTGAGGTTATATAGGAAGAGTAGGGATTCTCCGCCTAGAGTTTGTGTGTGTGGGTATTTTTGTGCATGTGTGGGCTGGGGGGAGGGAGTTCTGGAAGGTTCTGAGGCTGGAAAGGGATGGAATGGGTTGGCAGCATTGACCACAGGGAGAATAGAGTAAATGGGTGAATAAGACTGTGGACAAATTGGTAGCATGGGGGGTTGGGAGGAGGAGTAGGGTAAGATTTAGATTATGTGAGGTTGGGACTAAACAGTGAGGGGGGTGATGGAGCAATAAATACTGTTTTCTTTCACTCTGCCCTTTACACTGAAATGTCGCTATATTTCTTTCTGAAAGCAGTGGGACCAGGGATAGAGTGTTCCCTTTTTCTTCCCACTTACCCACCAGCATTGTTTGTCCCCCTCCCAGCAAGAGCTGGTCACTAGGAAGTGGTAGGGGGAAGAGAGGGCAGTTTGCAGTCTGCAGGCCAATCAGTAATTTTGGGCATGAGCTGTCACTGCATATGCCATTTGATCATCTCAGCCTCTGTACTAGGAATCTGCTCCACTGAGGTTGATGCTAGTTTTGCCATTGACTTAAATGGATACAGGATGAAACTGGAAATCCCATGTGACCAATAGAAATAAGGAGAGAAGATTTAGTGATGAATCAGAATTACTCAAATACTTAATTAAAGATTAAAAAGGTAAACGCTGCCTCTAGCAGTTAATCTAAAAAAGAAAGTCACTAAGGAACAATAGGTAAAATAATACTGAGTTAAACAACGTCTGAGATAAACAATGTTAGAGAGAGAAAAGACTTGACTGGTCATCTAGTCTGTCCCTTGGGTGCCTGAGCATGATTGTTTCCTGTAGTACATTTTCTAGTGTTTTATCTCGTCTATTTTAAACAATGCCTTATATGGGGGTTTTCCCCAGTGTCTTGAAAAATTATTTCACAATCTAATAGATCTTACTGTCAGGCAATTTTTGCTGCTGTTCAGGCTAAAATGTCACCTCCTTAATTGGCACTCTAATGCTTAAATACCCTAATCTGAACTAGATTGACTTTAGTTTCAGATCTACCAGCAGTTTCACAGCATCTGCCAGCAGGCTCAGATAGTAGTATTCACAAGAGAAAGGGCCAAAAAACGTACAACCTGGGGCAGCAGGCCCCAGCAGCTTCTGCTGCTCACCCGCACGGAGCAAGAGATGGCATGGTTGCGATAATCACAGCATCGTGATGTTAGTAGAAAAAAATCAGTGTTGAACTTTTTTTATTGGACCCTTTCACCTATCACTGTCACAATATATTGCCATACTGCATTCTCCTCTGCCATCCAAGCTCTTCACGCCCCTTTTCTCACTTGTTGCCTCCATTCTCCTTCTCTCTCTCTCTCTCTCCCCCCGTCTCTTGCACACTGCATCCTGAACTCATGGCCTCACACCTCCATCATTACATGCCCTCCACCGAAAAAAGTCACAAAAGATTCATCAATATAATTGGAAGTCATTAAGACATTAACAATTTTTAAATCACAATCATCATGATACATGCCCAACAAATCTAAGGAACAACTTCCTCTTATCATTGTAACACTGTCCCCCACCTTCCCCTTTTCCTGTTCTACTCTCACCTGCTTCTTTGTCTCTCTTATCTTTGTGCAGGACCCAATCTACATATCCTTACTACCAAGCACAATACATGCTTCTAGTAGGTGAATAACCCCTACCTATGGTAGTAAATTTTTCCAGTACCAGGCTTTTGGAATGTAAACTCTTTGGGGTAGAGACTGGGGGGTAACTTCTCTGCTGGTACAATACCAATGAAGACCATGGAGTTCTGCCTGCAGAGAATTTAGCCATGCATCTATTTACATGAGACACTGTTAAAATAAATACTGTTGTTACTAGGGATTAGTAACAACAACCTATAGCTCTCTGGCTGGAGTCTCCCAGGCCAAGGTATTTAGGCACCTAATTCCCACTGATTTCCCCTTGGCTCTGGGCTTTTGAAGTGTCAGTAGTAGCTGATCTTAGTAAGGAGGTAAACTGCAGTATTTCTTTAGTAAGATTTAATTCTCGCTACAGTAAGACAGCATGTAGATTCTTCTGAGAGTGACTCGAGCCTCAGCAGTTAGTGCTTAATTACAGCTTGGTACCCCAAACTGAAAAACTGAATGTATTCATTTAACCTGACCTGAAGATTTTAGGATTTTCAGAATCGTAGAAGATTAGGGTTGGAAGGGACCTCAGGAGGTCATCTAGTCCAACTCCTGCTCAAATCAGGACCAGGACCAACCCCAACTATATGATCCCCGCCAGGACTTTCTCAAACCGCACCTTAAAAACCTTTAAGGATGGAGATTCCACCACCCTCCTAGTGAAAAACTTTTTCCTAATATACAACCTAGACCTCCCCCACTGCAACTTGAGACCATTGCTCCTAGTTTTGTCATCTACTACCACTGAGAACAGCCTAGTTCCATCCTCCTTGGAACCTCCCTTCAGATAGTTAAAGGCTGCTAGCAAATCCCCCCTCCTTCTCTTCTGCAGGCTAAACCCTTAGACTCTCCTCATAAGTCATGGGCTCCAGCCTCTTAATCTTTTTTTGTTGCCCTCTGCTGGACTCTTTCCAATTTGTCCACCTCCTTTCTGTAGTGGGGGGCCAAAAACTGGACACAGTACTCCAAATGAGGCCTCACCAGTGCTGAACAGAGGGGAATAATCACTTCCCTTGATCTGCTGGCAATGCTCCTACTAATGCAGCCCAATATGCCATTAGCCTTCTTGGCAATAAGGGCACACTGTTGACTCATATCCAGCTTCTTGTCCACTGTAATCCCCTAGATCTTTTTCTGCCAAATTGCTGCCTAGCGAGTCGGTCCCCAGTCTGTAGCAGTGCATGGGATTCTTCGTACTAAATCCTCTGCACTTGTCCTTGTTGAACCTCATCAGATTTCTTTTGGCCCAATCCTCTAATTTATCTAGATCACTCTGTATCCTATCTCTGCCCTCCAGCGTATCTACCACTCTCCTCAGCTTAGTGTCATCTGCAAACTTGCTGCGGGTACAATCCACCCCATCCTCCAGATCATTAATGAAGATGTTGAACAAAACCAGCCCCAGCACCGACCCCTGGGGCACTGAGCTTGTTACCAGCTGCCAACTAGATATCGAGCCATTGATCACTACCCATTGAGCCCGATGATCTAGCCAGCTTATAGTCCATTCATCCGATCCATACTAGTTTAACTTTGCTGATAAGAATACTGTGGGAGACCATATCAAAAGCTTTGCTAAAGTCAAGGTATATCACGTCCACTACTTTCCCCACATGCACAGAGTCATTTATCTCATCATAGAAGGCAATCAGGTCAGACGTGACTTGCCCTTGGTGAATCCATGCTGACTGTTCCAGATCACCTTCCTCTCTTCCAAGTGCTTCAAAATGGATTCCTTGAGGATCTGCTCCATGATTTTTCTGGGGATTTATGGTGAGGATGACTGGTCTGTAGTTCTCTGGATCCTCCTCCTTCCCTATTTTGAAGATGGCACCATATTTGCCTTTTTCCAATCACCACGAGTTTTCAAAGATAGTGGCCAATGGCTCTGCAATCACAACAGCCAATTCCCTCAGCACCCTCAGATGCATTGCACTTGGCCCCATGGTCTTATGCATGTCCAACCTTTCTAAATAGTCCTGAACCTGTTCTTCCAGCACTGTGGGCTGCTCATCTCCACCCCATTCTGTGCTGCCAGTACAGTAGTCTGGAAGCTGACCTTGTCTCTGAAAACAGAAGCAAAAAAAAGCATTGAGTACTTCAGCTTTTTCCACATCATCTGTCACTAGGTTACTTCCCCCATTCTGTAAGGGTCCCACACTTTCTCTGACCACCACCTTGTTCCTAACATATCCGTAGAAACCCTTCTTGTTCCCCTTCACGTCCCTTGCTAGTTGTAACTCCAATTGTGATTTGGCCTTCCTGATTTCACTCCTGTGTGCTTGAGCAGTATTTTTATACTCCTCCCTTGTCACCTGACCAAGCTTCCACTTCTTGTCAGCTTCCTTTTTGTGTTTAAGCTCACTGAAGACTTCTTTGTTAAGCCAAGCTGGTCATCTGCCATATTTGCTATTCTTTCTGCACATTGGGATGATTTGTTCCTGTGCCTTCAATAAAGTTTCTTTAAAATACAGCCAGCTCTCTTGGACTCCTTTCCCGTTCATATTAGCCTCCCAAAGGATCCTGCCCATCAGTTCCCTGAGGGAGTCAAAGTCTGCTTTTCTGAAGTCCAAGGTCCGTATCCTCCTGTTCTCTTTTTTCTTCCTTTTGTCATGATCCTGAACTCGACCATCTCATGGTCACTGCTGCCCAGGTTACCACCCACTTCTACTTTCCTACCAATTCTTCCCTGTTTGTGAGCAACAGGTCAAGAGGAGCACGGCCCCAAGTATGTTCCTCCAGCACTTGCACCAGGAAGTTGTCCCATCCGGACCAGGAAATTTGAGAAGTGTGCTACTTGCCTGGAGCTAGAATTCAAGATGTGACGGAGAGTCTGCTGAGACTTATCAAGCCCTCAGATCGCTATCCCTTCCTACTTCTCCATGTGGGCACCAATGATACTGCCAAGAACTACCTTGAGTAGATCACTGCAGACTACCTGGCCCTGGGAAGAAGCATAAAGGAGTTTGAGGCACAAGTGGTGTTCTTGTCCATATTCCCTGTTAAAGGAAAAGGGCCAGGTAGGGACCATTGGATTGTGGAAGTAAATGCATGGTTATGTCGGAGAGAGGGCTTTGGATTCTTCGACCATGGGATGTTGTTCCAGGAAGGATTGCTAGGAAGAGATGGGATTCATCTAACAAAGAGAGGGAAGATCATCTTTGCAGGCAGGCTGGCTAACCTAGTGAGGAGGCTAAGCTAGGTTTGCTGGGGACAGGGACCTAAGCTCGGAAGTAAGTGGGAAAATGGGACACCAGGAGAAAGTGCAAGGAGGAGGGAGCAACAGGGGAGGCCTCCTGTTGCGCACTGAGAAAGTAGAGCAATCAGCTAGTTATCTTAGGTGCCTGTACACGAACACAGGAAGCCTGGGAAATAAGCAGGAGGAATTGGAAGTCCTGGCACAGTCAAGGAACTATGATGTGATTGGAATAACCGAGACTTGGTGGGGTAACTCACACAATTGGAGCACTGTCATGGATGGCTATAAACTGTTCAGGATCCTTGTGCACGCTGGGCAATTATCCATTTTAAGAGAATTAACTATGATGTTAGCTTATGCAATATCTTTAAAGGATATCATTTAAAAATTATCTTGTTTTATACTGATGATGATGATATTACTTAGCACCTTACTCCTTCAAAACCCTTTTTAAACATTAACTAAGTAATCCTCAGCAGGCACCGGGTGTATAGGGATGGCAGATAAGTAGCATCAACCTTATTTTACAGCTAGAGGCAGAAAGGTTAGAGGACATGCTCAAAGTCACAAAGGGGCTTGGGGGAGAGAGCAAGGAATTAGAACTCAGGCATTTCTCACTCCCAGGTTTGTATTCCAACTCCTTGACTGCACGGTCCCAAAAACATAGCCTTTTTATTACTTGTTTATGAATATTGATAAAAGTATACCCCAGGGGCTGGTCTCGTGCCTAACTGTGCTCCCCAAGAGTGCTGCTAATTCACAACATATGCACACTCTCTTATTCATAAAAACAGGAGTTTCCAGCCTTTATCTCCTATGGTCCCAATTCCATGGGATAGAGGGAGGGGATTCCAAGTGAGTCCCCCTCTACCCTGTGAAATTCAGACCTATAATATGATCTGATATTAGGGTGACCATATGTCCTGATAACATTGGGATTGTCCTGATATTAGAGGCTATGACGACACCTCCCCCGCCCCCGCCCCCCCGGTCCTAATCAAAGTACTGCTGGGATGTCATTTGTCTTGGTTTTTTGCGGGACTGAAGGTGCCAGAGCCAAAGCCCAAGCGTGCCGCGCAGGGCTGAATGAGGGGCTCAGGGTCTTTCAGTCCCATGTGGCATAACTCGGACTCCTTCAATGAGCCTACAACACAAGATAGGCCTATGTGCATGTTCTATTTTTAAGTTTGTAAAATCTTACATACCCAACTATCCCCACCTGGAAAAAAAAAAAAGGTGTCCTGATTTTTCACACTTGTTATCTGGTTACCCCATCTGATTCTAAAGGGGCTTTTGAGACATGACAGAGATTGCAGCATCTCTTATGGCAGGGAGAATAGGACTAGATGGTTCTTCCAGAGAGGGTGATTTTTCTCCCCTTTGTGAAGGAAACATTTTAAACATGTGCTGGAGGAAAGAGTTGCTGCCATCTACAGAGGAGGAGGCATATCTTATGTTTTTCTGGGTCATATCTGTTTAGTATACTGGCAAACCCAACTTTTCTGTATTGTCAGCAGTGCATGGATAATATATCTGCAGAACAGCAGCTGTCATCGCCTCTGCCTTGTGTGGTCTCAAAAAAGAAAGGAAAAGAAAAGCCTGATGCGTTCTTTAGAATCGGTCACTGATGATGACCTATTATGGCAAAAAATACTCAATCTGAGTTTCATGTGCCAGATCAATCTTATGCTGCTATTAGTTAGACAAATTGAAGAAATTTGATATAGAAATGGTTGATGGAGAAACTTTGTGATTTCATATTCTATCATTTGTACAGTCATTTGTTTAAACTATGCTTTAAATCTTAAGCTAAGCATTATTATTAGCACATGTAGCTTGGAACTAGAGCTGGGTATGAACCAGAAACTCATGTCGCCAGCGTATTGGAGCAAATGTGAATCTGGATCCAAATTGCTCAGTTGGCCACTATCTATATAATAGATTAAGCCACATCCTCATTTGTATTATAGTAGTGTCTTGAGCCTCCAGCCAAGATTGGATCCTCATTGTGCTAAGTGCTATACAAATACATAATAAGTAGAGATATGTGGGGACTGGAATTTCCCTCCTACAGAAAATTTCACATTTCTGATCCTGTAAGTATGGCCTATATTCTTTGTTCCAGATATAAACATTTACATTTCGCCATATTAAAACTCATTGTTTGCTTGTGCCCAGCTGGATCTGGAATTCCACTCAATAGCTCTAGTTTTGTCTCTTTTCTAAGTTAAACAGAAATGGGCAGAACTGGAGGGGTGGTTATGCAAATCCTCACTGCTTGGCTTTGGCAATGCCAGATATATGGTTCCGGCATAGGTCCCTCTCTTAAATTCCAATCCAAGTTCCACTGTAGTCAGTGGGAATCCCTTCATTGACTTTAGTGGGAATTTGATGGAACCCAAAGTGAATTTTGCTTTGTCCCCTCTCCTCCCCCCCCCAGCAAATGTTCAGTTATCTAAGCAGAACGAGCTAATTTCATCGCTCATGTAATTCCAGTGAAGTCAATGGAGCTACATGAGAGATGACCAGAAATGCTGTTTTTTATACTGTACTCTCATCTTGATTCAATACACTATAAATAATACACCCTTTAGATTCTGCTCCATGGCCAGTGATCAGTCTCTCCTACATGAAAACAGCTTGGAGGGAACATGCATAAGTTCTGAATCCATTTATTACAGTGCCTACTTTTTACTGTCAACAGCAATGACAGCTTTATTTTGTATTTATTTATTTTACTCTGTGCATAGCATATATAAATACATATTTATTTATATCTGTGGAAACCCACTACTGTTTTTTTTCACTGCTGCCAGCCAGTGAGATGCTTCTACTTCATAACTCAGGAGAATATTTGTAAGGTTTCAAAATGGACCCTTCTTTTTTCAGCTAGGCTGAAACATTCAGTAAGAGGTTTAGAAATGGGGGGTGGAGGAGAGATGAGATACAGTTGTAAGGGAGAAAATAGGTCCTCAACATGTGCTCCTCCCCCCCCCCCCCCCCCCTTCCATTATCATGGTACCAGTTCTGAGTTGGATCCAGTACTCTTTATTCAACTAAAACACCTATTGGATGTCAATTGAAGTCAAGACCAACAGAACCCAGTTCTGTGGCTGGGGGCTGTATGGTACTGAGGACACTTGCAGACATATGGGTTGAGATCTTCAAAACTGCCTAAGAAATTTGCAGGCACAATTCCTAGTAAAATTAATAGGTTGCTTTGCCAATTTCAACCTCCATGTCTTCAGTTGTCCTCAGTAACACACAGGATCAGGCCTTAGATAACAGTAACACACACGATCAGTTCCCTTGGAATCAAGTTATTCCACCAAGTTCCATCCATTGCTGAAATGCAAACTTGTTAGTTGAGTATCCAGATAAGATGTGCACTGTCCAGCAACAGAAGGGCTTAATTTCCAGAAACTGCTACAGCTTTCCCACTGCCATGGATTTTTTCCGAAATATCCATAACCACCACTTCTATAAGGGTATTTATACCTTCCAAGGCTCTTGGACAGGATGTCCAGAGACTTTCAGAATTCATTTTCTTAACATAGTTTGTGTAACTGAACTAAAACTGCTGCTATTTTCTGTTCAACTGTGACATTGAGACAACAAAACAAGCTCGCCATAGAAATTGAGAACAGGAGTAGAGGCTTCCTGGTAGCAATGTAGTGTAGGATATAACTCAGTTGGAAACAACCACTTGGTACTAATGGCTTATTTGTTTAGATTTATATTTCTACAGTGACTGGCTTCTGGTGAGATAGGAGCAAGGAAAATAATGTTTCCCAAAGGGTATCATTAAAAAGCACCATTATGGAGAGCTATTGGTCTGCAACCGGAGAGCCACTCAAAACAAGCTTGATAATCGGAAATAGCTGCAGGAAACTGTTAAGCACCTGAAAACACAATACACAGTTTCCTGCAGCTCAGCCTGGCTACTGGAGGTCTCATAAACACTGAAGCAGTATCACTGTGCACTGCTCACATGAACAGATTTGTGCTGGAGAGAGGAAGAATATCTTCCTAAGTGAAATTTTAAAATTTTGTTAAGTGGAGCATCAGACCTTGCAGAAGCTGTTGTGCTTGTAATTCAGGGTGAGACTCCAGCTACTTTTTGTCACAGTACATGTATGTGTTTTTAACTATGGTACTTGAGCACTTCATAAAGCCTACAGCCCACATGTACCGTACCTTTACTTGAAAAGCCATCATTCTGGTGGAAAATAGACACAAGGATTCTGCTAAATTCTACCACTGCCACCAAGTTGCAGTGCCGTGCACCAACGAGCAGGTTAGATGGAACCTGGCAAGCAGTACAAGTCCCTAACTTAGGTTTTATGAATTAAACAAACAACCCCAAAACACTTGTCTGCTGATAGATCCACAGCAGCAAACCTGCAGGCATGCATATCGGCATGACAGACACAAACATTGGTTAGCTAGCCAGAGTTTAGAAGTTGCACTGAAACACAAAGAAGGGAGTGAACAGGTTTGTTGGCCCTAATTAGACCAAACAATATAAGATTAAAATACAGAATGCTGCACTGAGTAGTAACTATGTAACAATGGCACCTCCTTATCAATAGAACTGCTCCCTGTGTGCAGTCTTATTTGCTGACTACAATAATTTCATGCAGTTTTTCCTCCTGCCAGCTCAGCTCAGCCAAGTGAGCCAAAAAAGGATTCTATTCCATCTTGGATAGCAACAGCAGAACTCTTTTTATTAAATTCTAATCAGTTCTAGTGCAAACCTCCTGCTGACACTGGAGCTGCACTTGAAGACACCTGCAGTGGTGAGGAGTTGTAATGATACCAGCTGTTCTTCATTTCCCATTAGGAGCAACTGCAACAGGCAGAGAGGAAGCTGCAGGCATGAGAGCTAGAAGCTGGTCTTGAGCAAGAGGGATGTATCCTATGTCTGGAACACTTCCAGTGGAGTTAAGCCTCACTGTAAGCAAAGTGAAAGCTGACTGAAATGCACAGAAGCAGTTTAGGGGTTTTCAGTCCATTTTTTAAAGTTACCCAATGGTTCTAGTGGGAGTTGGAGTCTCAGTGTAGGAGGAGGCCCAAGTTTCCCTATAAGTAAGTTGTTTGTAAATGGGGTGTACAAGGAATCCCTCTGTGCACCACTGAGATGTAGCTGCTGTTGCTCAAGTAAAAACTACACATTTACCATCTCAAGCTACATTTCAGCTTAGGAAGAATGCCATATCCAGGTGAAACTACATGGACAACTTAGGTAAGCACAGTATATTTGCTGACTTGGAATTCAGTTAGGCAAGAAGCACTTTCAACCCGTGGTGGTGATTAACGCAGTATAAATACTTAAGTAAATAGCTAAGAGGTTAAACCCAAGCACTTGTAAAAAGTGATAATTTCAGAGCCAATATCCCAGCAAAGAAATTCAGCTGAGAAGAATACAATAAAAAACATTAATTTATTGTGCAGCTGTTTGACAGAATTTTCCTTTAACAAAATGTATTTTAAAACATAGAAAGCAGAGAGTCTGTTTCCAGGACAGCTTCCTTCTGAACTTGCTGACCTCTGCCCTTGTTATTCCATCCTTATAGATGAAGTGGTGTTTAAATTATATCTTCCTTTTCTGAAAGCCTTCCAGTATGCACAAGATGCAGAATGAAAGCAGTTCATTTAAATGCATTGATTTATTTCCAATGATTTAGAGCTTTGTCTATCTATGCCAAACATGCGACTGCTAATATCCATTCTTCATGTAAATGCTGTTTGTAAGTATAGAAGTAACTTTCTTTTTTTGGTGAGGTTTGCTTTTGGACATGTCATGCCTGTGATGTCTGATTTTTTCCAGGGTTCAGTATTATCCAGTCCCGTCCCGTCCCGTCCTGTCCCGTGTCCCCCACCCCCCCCCCACCCCCTCCGGCCCACTAAAATATTTGCATTAGTTGGGTAATATAATGTTTATGGTACCATATGATTGTGTCAAGTTTTCATACAGTTCAGGGAGTTATGCACACACATTGATTAATACCTTATGCCTGATATCAGTGGGGCTATGTGATAAGCAAGAGGACTGGCATCTGTCCCTTAATAAATAGGGAGGCACTTAGCTAAAGCTTGACAAACTATGAACAGAAAGCAATTTCTCAGCTGAATTGAGTCCTCTAGTTCTGATCACATGAAGAACCCTTGGTTTTGATAAATCTGGTTCATTATTCAAAATTCTTCAGTGGACACGTACGTGAACATATTTCAGCCTATGGGTTGTGAACTATTAAGACTGTGCTCTATTGAATGTCACACTTTTTTTATTTTTGGCACCACCATGATTGGATGACTCAGTTACTTATATTCCAGAGGAGAGCAATCAAAGTGATTTGAAGTTGGCTGCCTGAATATTTCTGGAGATGAAGTTCTGTTCAAACACATTTGCCCAGAACTCCTTCTGTGAACCAAATAATCACTTGTATGAATGTTCATGAAACATTTATTTTAAAAGATTGAGTTGCATTAGTGCAAATTCATGGTTTTTATTCAAGCTGAGGGCCTAAGCCCTCCTTTCCCTTCTCCACTCAGACTCTGCTCTGACTAGAGTTTAGCCCTATGTCTGGAAAGTAATGCAAACATCATCCTGGGAAAACACAAGTAATCATTTTAGGGATCAAGTAAAGGCTCCTTATGAGTACGCTGAAATCTGGAAGAAAAAATTTTTTACCTGTACCTCATTTACACCAAATGTACCTTGCCACCCGCACAATACATACACACCCTTTTTTCTTACCTGTATATTGTTAAATGGTTTAACCAATTTGTACTTGTTTGAGATTATGTGCTTTTATATATTCAGCCTGGGTTAAATTACAGTATAATCTCAGAGTTATGAACATCTTGGGAATGGAGGTTGTTTGTAACTGAACGAAACATTACGGTTGTTCTTTCAGAATTTTACAACTGAACATGAACTTAATACAGCTTTGAAACACTACAGTGCAGAAGACAAATGCTGCTTTCCCTTTATTTTTTTTAGTAGTTTACGTTTAACACAGTACTGTACTGTAGTTGCTTTTTTTTCCTTTTCCCTCTGCAACTGCCTGATTGTGTACTTCCGGTTCCCAGTGAGGTGTGTGGTTGACTGATCAGATTGTAACTGAGGTTCTCCTGTATTTTAGATATAATGGTGAGCATTTAAAAAGTGAATATTTACTCATAGTGCGTGAGATACTACAAGTGGACTGAAATCCTTAGCAAGAGATCTTGGGTGGGGGATGTGCTGTACCTATGGCTGACCACTATTTTGATCAGATGTTAAGTAGGCGGCTTTCAGCATAATATTCATGTAGGGTGGCCTGAGGTACTGCTACCTGGGCTCAAACACTGGAGATGCTGAGTGCCTCTAGACAGGTCTGGAACATCCTCTGTTCTTAGTGAAGTTAAAGAGAGCTGAGGTTCTCAGCCCTTGGCAGGGATTGCTCAGAATTATATAGGATCAGGATTTTTTTTTTTTTGAATGGGTGGGAGTGGGGTAGGACCCAAGCCTGCTTCCAGGAAGCCCATGCAAAATGCACAATAGATTTAATGGTTGCACAGTCCGGTCCTAAATTGTTTTGGTTTCTGTCTGTTAAGCAGATTCAGAATGCTACAGTCTTTTTTCACTAGCAAGATACTGGAAAGTTAGACTTCATTCTCTATATGAGAAGTGAATATGCTTCTTGGGCTGAATTCTCCTTTCCTTTTTAGCAGTTGAATTCCATTGTAACTCTGAGCTCAGTGTAGTTATTTCCGAGCTGCATTAGTGTAAGTGTGAGGAGAATCAGGCTTTTATGTTTCTGAGCTTGCAATAAAGCAATTAAAGTTTTTTAAGAGTCTGGGTCAGACCTGAGGCTTCTGAACTTTCCATCTGCAGTTTCGGGGGACTGACCTCTGGCTGGAAAATTAAAGCCTCTCTCCAAGAAAAATATACTTGACCTAGATTTCGCCTTCAGTTCCTTCATGCAAATACACTTGTGTGGATAAAGCTGTTCCTGTTCTCCTCGAAACGCTAGAGATTCAGCAGGACAGTGAAAGATGCTTCCTGCATATAATGAGCTCTTGTGCAGTCGCTCTGCATTACCTAGGGCTTAAAAAAAACCCTGCTGCATGTCAGGTATAGTTCAATATTTCTGGATCCTAATTGGGCTTTCCACCAGACTCATCATTAGGTATAGCCATGAGCTTACTACCCCCATGAGACTTAGGAGTTGCCTGTTTAGTATTCAACGCTCCCTTCTTGGTGTATCACAGAAGGAAATATTTCAAATTTGCAGAGTTAAGAAAGAAAAAGTGTGCTTAACACAAGGAAGCTGCTACTGAGCTACCCAGTAGGTTGTGGATGTTTCTTTCACCAAGGGCCTTCATGTTATATATTTATTAGGCAAATCAGCCAAACTTGTCCCTGGGACCAATTTTGTGTGGACTTAGCAGCTCCTCTTGGATATTTATGAAGTTGTAGGTTTGTGACCTTTCTGATTTGGTCGTCTTTCCTATTTGTGTGTGTGTGGGGGGGGGGGCGGGGGTTCTAAATGGACCCATATTTTAGTTTAAAATGTTGTAATTGAATGTTAGTGTATGCTTTAATTAGTGATTTAGCAACCTGGCAGCAAGGTTCAGTGATTTGCTATTGGAAAAACAGTCCTCTTGTGGTGTAATGGAGTAGCTGAAAAGAGAAGATTACACTCATGAAATATCACTAGAGGGAAAAACGGTATTTTATGCCAAAAATACCACCACCACCACACCAAAGCTCATAGTTTGTTGTTCTCTCTTCGAGTGATTGCTCATATCCATTCCAGTATAGGTGTGTGCGCGCCCCATGCACAGATTCCCGGAACTTTTTTCCCTAGCAAGCCTCGCAGGGCCAGCTCAGGCGCCCCCTGGAGTGCCGTGCTCATGTCGTGGGATAAAGGGCGCTGCTGGCCCCGCGGGCCCCCAGTTCCTTCTTACCACCTGTGACGGTTGCTGGAACTACTGCCTCTTGCTGTCTGCAAGTAGCATTCGTACCCTAGCTTGTTGTTTGACTCTTCTTTGACGTTTGTGTTAAGTAGTTGTTAACAGTTAGTTAAGTAATTAGTCTAAGTACCCTTAGGGGTTTCTGACTGAGCCATGCCTGGCTCTACAGGCTTTAAAAGCTGTGACCTCTGCGCTAAAGCCTTTCCCGTGAGTGATCCTCATGACCGCTGCCTCAGAGAGCAGCACAGACGAGACAAGTGCCGGATCTGCAAGGCCTTCAAGCCCCGGACACAGAAAGAGAGAGACACCAGGCTGAAGGCCATCTTGATGGAGTCCATGCTCCGGCCAGCGTCTGAACCATCACGGTCCCCGATGGCACCGAGTGTGTCATCGGTGCGGAGCACTCCACTGGCACCGAGGCTGAAGGTGCCTAAGAAGAAAATGTGGCCCGAGGCCGCACCTATGGACTCCTCCCTGCTACCAGGACAGCAGGGAGAGATTAAGGAGACGCCCCAGCCACGTGCCGTGGAGATTACTCCGGCACTGGCTTCTCCACGTAGGGAGCCTCCTCCAACTCCTGGGGGTTGGGGAGCCATCGACGCCGGAGGCGTTCACTGCGGCACACACCCTGATGGCCATGCCCATGCCTCCGTCCCCCCCTCGGCGGAGGGCTCAGGGACCTGCGTCTCGGGGCAAACCCATGCTGGGTGGCCCCGGTGGGTGGAGACGTCTAAGTCTCCTCCCAGACGGTCACGGAGGGTGGAGAGCATCGGCTCCCCTCCGAGCTCCGACTCTAGGTCGTTGAGCACCTCGGCACCGTGGGTGGTTGCGAGGTGGGCACCGGGATCGTCAGAGATCCAGCTCCGACCCCGGCAGGGACCACAGTTCGGGCTCGCAAACTCCGGTGCGGAGCCCTCTGCGGCACCGTTCCAAATCCCTGTACTGCCTCCAGTCCACTCTCGCCGGTCCGGGCATCACTACCGGCACTGTCGGCACAAAGTCCCGGGTATCGGCCTCCGTACCGGTCCCAGACTTTTCGGCACTGCCGTCCTTCATGGTCCCGCCACCTGTGTCGGCACCGACAGCCTTGGCACCAGGCTCGGCACCGATAGCCTCGGCACCGACAGCGGTGCGGTCCAGATCTGCTCCACGCAGCCATCACCGACGCCGGTCCCGCTCTCGAGGGGGAAAGAGGTGTCACAAGACATCTCAGCGCAGGGGCAGGTTTTCGACCTCTTCTTCTTCGGCCTTGTCCTCCCGCCGGCACCGAAGGCTTCGGTGCCAGTTGACGTCCTCATTGTGGAGCCGCTCTCCGTACCGGGGTGGCAAGCGATGCTCTGGTGGGTCAGGTGGCCGGCATGCTACAGCGCACCAGCCACAACCCATACTAGTACCGGGATGGGGTCAAGGGCCATGGCAGTGGCCCTATTGGGGCCCATGGAGTGTACAAGTGGCCCAGGGCACTGCGTCGCTGCATTCCTTGGTGGCCCCGCCACCACCCCGGTTAGCCAAATCAACCCAGGGCCATGATATGGAGGGGGACTCAGACCCTGAGGAGGGACCCTCTTCAGGGCCCATTCCTCTATCCGCCTTCTCATCTCCGGACGATGTTGCGGCCAGGGATTACAGGGCTCCTCTGTTTGATTTCCGGGCCATCAGGACCTTCTGAAAAGGGCCACTGGGAACTTGGGCATGGAGTTTAAAATCATGTCCAGCCATCAGGGTTGGCGGATCCTTCAAGAGCGGCCCTCTCCGTGCATGACAAGGTCATGAAAATTGCCAAAAACCTCTGGCAAACCCCGTCCTCGGTACCTCCAAGGGGGTAGAAAGGAAGTACTATGTCCCTAAGGAGCCCTTTGAGTTCCTCTACAATCACCCGATGCCCGGCTCTCTAGTGGTTGATGCAGCCGATCAGAGAGACCACCAGGGGAACCAAGGGAATACTCCCAAGGATAAGGATGGGAGGAAACTAGACCTCTTAGGGAGGAAAATCTACTCTACTGCAGCCTTGCAGTTCAGAGTAGCAAATCACCAGGCTCTGTTGGGGAAGTACAATCTCAACCTCTTGTCATCGCTGCGGAGATTTGCATCGGCATTACCACCTGACCAAGCGGCGGATTTTGCCACGGTGACCCAAGAGGGAGAGGCTGTGGCAAATGCGGCCCTGCAGTCTGCCAGTGACGCGGCGGACACAGTTAGCAGGGCCATGGCTTCGGCTGTCGTCATGCGTCATTGCTCCTGGCTCCAAGCGTCAGGCCTGTCACAAGAGGTCCAGCAGGCCATACAGGACCTCCCTTTTGATGGCACCGGGCTATTTTCCGAAAAAACAGACAAAAAGCTACATGCCCTAAAAGACTCTCTGGCTACCCTGAAGTCCCTAGGGCTGTATACTCCCCAGGCCTCGAGATGTCAGTCCCGGCCTCAAGCCCAGAGTCAACCGCCCCCCCTGCCGAGACCGGCTCCCCGACCTGCCCAGCCAAGGAGAGGTCGACATCGCTACCAGGGTCCAAACAGAGGAGGCCGGCAGTGGTCCTCTGCTGGGGCACAGCAAGGGCCTCCCAAAGGGGGTAATCCCAATAAACGCTTTTGATAGTGTGCACGAGGGTGGCACTCTTCCTTTTCCCCTGGATCTTACCCGTCTGTTTGCGGAAAGGCTTCAACCTTTCTATGCAGAGTGGGAAGCCATTACTACGGACCGTTGGGTCCTGGAGGTGGTTCTCAAGGGCTATGCCTTTCAACTCATGGCCTTTTCCCCCCAACTTCCCCCCCGGGATATTTTCCCTCGGGGACCCTGCCCACGAGCAACTCCTCGTACAGGAGGTTGATTCCCTCCTAGCACTCGGGGCGGTGGAAGAGGTCCCAGTGACTGAGAGGGGGAGGGGATTCTATTCCAGATATTTCCTGATTCCCAAGGCCAAGGGGGGGCTTAGACCCATCTTACACCTACACTGTCTAAACAAGTATATCAGACGCATCTGGTTCCGCATGGTCTCCCTCGCTTCCAACATTCCTGTCCTAGATCCAGGGGACTGGTATGCTGCCCTCGATCTAAAAGATGCGTACTTTCATATCTCTATATTACCTGCCCATAGGAGGTTGGTAAGGTTCGTGGTAGCGGGGTGCCACTACCAGTTTGGGGCCCTGCCCTTTGGTCTTTCCTCAGCACCCAGGGTCTTTACAGAATGCATGGCGGTGGTGGCAGCCCACCTGCGTCGCAGAAGGGTACAAATTTTCCCCTACCTGGACAACTGGCTGATCCGGGGCAAGTCCAGGGCCCATGTGAGGAACAGCCTGGGGCTTACTTGCGCAACATGCACCAGACTGGGGCTGCTCATCAACGAGCAGAAGTCCACGCTTACCCCGGTGCAGCGTATAGATTTTATTGGGGCTACACTGGATGCTATACAGGCCAGAGCCTTCCTCCCACAGCCTCAGTTCGAGGCAATGGCCACCATAATAGCCGATCTCCACAGGTCCCCCGCGACTACGGCCAGACACTGTCTGCAGCTGTTGGGACACATGGCAGCCTCTACGTATGTGGTGAGGCTGGCTCGCCTCAGGCGTAGGCCACTCCAGGCGTGGTTGGCCTCAGTGTATGTGTCAAACAGACACTCACTGACTAGAGTGGTCATGGTTCCCCCACAGGTGCTGTCGTCCCTCAATTGGTGGAGGGACCCAAGGGAAGTGATGAAGGGCATTCCGTTCAGAGACTTGGCCCCCTCAGTGACTCTCATCACAGATGCATCCGATGTGGGATGGGGAGCCCACATCAGCCACAACCTGGAGAGAGCTCTGCACATCAATGTATGCGAGCTCAGAGCAGTCAGGTTGGCCTTCCTCAGATTCCTGAAGGGCAGGGTGGTTCATGTCCTCACGGACAATATGACGGCCATGTTTTATGTGAACAGACGGGGGAGCGCGTTCCTCGGCTCTTTTCCAGGAGGCTATCTGTCTCTGGGACTTTGTAGTGAGGCACGATTTTCATTTATCGGCCTCTCACCTCCCCGGGGTCAGGAACGACGAGGTGGACCGCTTCAGCAGGTTGTTCTCACCCCGCCGTGACTGGTCACTGTACTAAGAGATAGTGACTTCAATTTTCCAAGAGTGAGGTGTTCCCCAACTAGACCTGTTCGCGTCGGCCTGGAACAGGAAATGCCCGAGGTTTTGCTCGCTCCGGGGTCGCGAGCTGGGCTCCCTGTCCGACGCATTCCTTATAGACTGAACGGGGGGCCTGATGTATGCATTTCCCCCCATCCCGCTCCTGCCCCAAGTCCTTCTAAAAATCAAGAGGGACAGAGTGGACATCATTCTAATCGCCGCAGCGTGGCTGAGGCAGCATTGGTACAGCATGCTGCTCGACCTCTCCATCACCGCACCAATTCCGCTACCCAGGCGCTACGACTTGCTCTCCCCGGACCGGGGCGCCTGCTGCACCCGGACCTGGACTTCCTCCACCTGATGGTATGGAGACTCTGTGGCTGACAGAGGGAGAGAGACCCTGCTCCTTACAGGTCCAACAAGTTCTGCTGGGTAGCAGGAAATCGTCCATACAGGTTACGTACAGGGCCAAGTGGAGGTGTTTTTCCTGTTGGGCGGAGTCCAGCGGCATACTGCCAAGTTTCTTGCCTATACAGGCGATCTTGGAATACCTGCTGCATCTTAAGATTCGGGGCCTAGCTCTTGCTTCCCTGAAGGTGCACTTGGCGGCCATCTCGACCTTCCACCAGCCGATGGAAGGACAGTCCCTGTTTTCCCACCCCATGTCAGTTAGGTTCCTTAAGGGGGTGGAGAGGACCTTCCCTCAGGTCCAGGACCTGGTGCCGCCCTGGGATCTCAACCCGGTCCTTACCATGTTGATGAGACCCCCCTTCGAGCCCATGGCCACATGCTCCCTACTCCTCCTGTCTTGGAAGGTAGCCTTCCTGGTGGCCATTACATCAGCTAAGAGGGTCTCCGAGATAAGAGCTTTGACCTCAGAGTCCCCCTACATGGTCTTCTTTAAGGATAAGATGCGGCTGAGGCCCCACTCGGCCTTCCTGCCTAAGGTGGTGTCTCAGTTCCATTGTAATCAAGATATCTTCCTCCCTGTGTTTTTCCCTAAATCACACAGTTCGGAGGAGGAGCGGAGGTGACATTCGCTGGATGTCAGACGAGCCTTGGCCTACTACATTGAGCGGACCGAACCCTTCTGGAAGTCATCACAGCTGTTCGTAGCAGTGGCTGACCGGATGAAAGGCTCACCGGTCTCCACCCAGCGAATCTCCAACTGGATTACCGCCTGCATCAGAGCCTTCTACGAGCAGGCGGGGGTGCCCCTTCCGGGTGCTGTGAAGGCGCACTCAACCAGAGCCCAGGCTTCATCCACGGCCTTCCTGGAGTGAGTGCCCCTGCAGGACATCTGCAGATCAGCGACCTGGTCGTCGGTCCACACCTTACTGTCACACTACGCCGTTGTGGAGCAGGCGAGAGAAGGCGTGGGTTTCGGCAGAGCCGTGCTGACTAGAGCAGGTCACCGATAACTCCTACCCACCACCAAGGTATGGCTAATTAATTACCTATATTGGAATGCATATGAGCAATCACTCGAAGATAGAAAACAAGGTTACTTACCAGTAACTGTTGTTCTTCAAGATGTGTTGCTCATATCCATTCCAAACCCATCCCCCGTCCCCACTGTCGGAGTAGGCAGAAAGAAGGGACTGGGGGCCCGCGGGGCCAACAGCACCCTTTATACCACGACATGAGCGCGGCACTCCAGGGGGTGCCTGAGCTGGTCCTGTGGGGCTTGCTAGGGAAAAAAGTTCCGGGAATCTGTGCATGGGGCGCGCACACACCTATATTGGAATAGATATGAGCAACACATCTCGAAGAACAACAGTTACTGGTAAGTAACCTTGTTTTTCACACCAGTGGCAAAAGAGGGAGTTCAGGGTGTTTTCTGTACCGTACATTCCATCGTGGGTTGTTTTTTTTGTTTTTTTTTTTGGTCTGTTATGCTGTTCAGTAATATGCTAAGACTGTATTGGGATACTTTATTCCAAAGGCCTAAATTTTATAGAATGGAGCTCATTCTTTATTAAAGTCTGTATGATTTTAGACTAATTTCTAGAGTACGTGCTTAAGTTCTGTAAAATCCTACAGAATTGTGTAAGATTTTATTAGGAAAACAGGAAGGAAAGCTGGCAAATTTACAAGAAGGGAGGCTCCATGTTATTACTCTTAGTAAAGCAGACTTACCAACACTACCTTAGCAAATATTTGTGTATGCAAAGAGAGTGTGTGGGTGGAATGTCTTTTAAAACAGCAGAACAAAATGAATTTCTTAAGCAACCATCTTGCACTTTTCTCTGCTTAAACCAGGTCCAGGGACTGAAAACAAATGCCCCAGCAAAGTGGTTGTGGAATCTTAAGTTTAAGTGTATAGGATCAGCTGTCTTTCAAGAAAGCAAAAATAGACAGGAATTTCCAGAATCTGGGATTAAAGGAAATAACCTCCCATGTTGCCATAATTCTTAGTCAGAAGAAAGCAGTCATCTTATTTTAAAACCAGGCAGCCAAGTGATATTACCAGTACAGGAGCTGTCAGTACATACCATTTCTTTAAACTGAACACAGTATTCTGATAACTTGTCAAACAAATTGTGTTGGTCAAAGAATGTCACATAAAAGCAGAACCATGAAGATTCCCATACGAACACTATCTCCTGCGATTCTCTAGATAAGGTGAGGAAATCGAAGGAAAGCCTGGTATACACTAGTAAGGATTCTTAAGAGTTGGCATGCTGTGGTGGTTGTGGCATGGAGGTCTAAAATCTATACAGTTAATGAGTTCAGGATGAGTGCTCTATGTACCCACATCATATGTCCTCTAGTGGTATAAATCTGTGTACCTTTATTGACACCAGCTAAGGAGCTGGCCCATCAGCTGTACTAAGTGCATTCCACAATGGTTAACTGTTCCATATGAATTCAGCATTGCAAGAGGAATGTTCTCAGGATTTAGGTGTTTCAGCTCACAGGTTTACATTTTATGTAAGATTTGATCAAATTGGTGACACAAATGAGTCATAGCAAAAGACAAATCAAATTTAAATTTCTCAGGCTTCAGAGAGTAGTATAAAAGCTTGTGTACGCATCATCTTGTTCCACTTCACACCCACTTACTAGCACTTTAACTTTGTGTTTCACTGAGCCCCCTAGCTCACTAAAAGGGTTTATTTTACAAAGATTTAAGGAAATACCTATCCTGAATGTCACAAATTAACTCAAGTGAGGGGAGAGTCAGAGGATGGCAAGAACCTGTAAAATGGGCAGCAGAGAGAGACTAATTGTTTGGTATTCATTTTAGAAAGGAGTGGAGTGGAGATTCTGAAGTCAGTTGGCAGCATAAGCCCTTGGCACCAATTAGAGCTGAAGTTGTATTTACTAAATTTCTAGATTTAATTAAAATTTTCACAGAATGAGTTTAGAACTCTAAAACAAGCTTTTTCAGTTGCAGTTTTCTTAAATTAACAATTTAAAAGCAGCTGACAAAGAAATGAAGATGGAATGGGCTCGTGGGACCTGGAATCGTGTGTGTGTGTGTGTGTGTGTGTGTGTGTGTGTGTAATTAGGGCTTTTACTGTAGTTGTAAATAAAATATCCATTGTTGGGCAGTGAAATGAATTCATATTGGCTCTGGAAGGTCCTCATGCTGTGGGCAGGGGCTGGATAAAGGAATTGAAAGCAGGAATCCTAGCTCTCTGTGTCTCAATGACCCCCACCCTCTGGTGGCTCTAGGCTTTAGGGAGAAAGTTGCCTGACTTAAATACAGAGGGGACAAGACCCAGATCCTGGGAGACAGGGTGTTTGAGGGAATGAATGAGAAGTCTTGGGAGGTAGACGAAGAACCAGTGTGAATGGGGAACTGGGAGTGGAAGATTGACTGTAAGCCCTGGGAGCTAGAGCAAGAGAGTGGATGAGGAACCAGGAGTTGGGGGACTGGGAGTGGGGTGGTTACTCCAGAGGAGATTAGGACTGTCTGGGCAGAGGCAAGCCTGCATAGAGACAGACTGGGAGGAGGAGCCAAGGATGTGGTAAAGACCAGATAGTTCCTGTACCCACGAGAGCGCACTCCCCTCCAGAGCCTGAAATGGAACTCAAGATTCCTGAGTCTCACTATTCCTCTGCTATCAGCAAATATCTGTGAAACCCACTGGCAGAAAGTGTCCCATCCCCATTAGCTCAAGTGGCAGAGGTCTGTGTATTGGACCTAAAGGTTCCAACCCTGCTGATGACCAGGAGGTTGTCAGTATACTGTCACATGGTGGAATTTGTTTGTTCATTTTGTTTTTAAAAACCTATAAGACATTATGCACACAACTATGTTAAAAAAAACATGAAGGGTACAAAGTGAAGCATTTGGAAATTACATACCAGAATTTAAATTGCCTATGCAACCTTAATTTGGCATCCTTGCTGTGCATTATGAAAGAGTCTTTAATTACATACTGTTTTTCCACAGGACCCCTGCCTCATTCAGTGTGCATGACAGACCTAGTTTAGCGATGAATCAGGGTTGTGTAGTAAAAGAGGCTATTGTCTGTCTGTCAGATCCCTGGAGGTGTATTATTTGAAGCACTGGAGATTGCAGGAGGAGAAATCATGGTCTCAAACTTAAGGCAGTTCTGGGCCACTGCTGCCCTGGAGAACTGAATTCTATCCCTGCCTCTGCCACAGAGTTCCCATGTAATGCTGGGCAAGTCACTTAAACCAGGCTTTTCAGACATGGTCACTAATGGTCGTCTTAGTTTTCTGGGTGTTGAACTTGAGCCCCTGGGGTCTGATTTGCCGAACTAAAGTCAATGAGCTTTGTGCTTTGAACATATAAAGATCATCCAAAATGTGTGTATATTTTTGGCTCTTAATCTCTTGGATTAACAAAGGGGTTTAGGCATCGCAGTGCTTCGCATTGAACACCCAACTGCTGCCCTGTGGAATCCTCAACCTCGAATTAGCCACCCAGGCTGCCTGTGTGCCTGAGGAGAATAAGGCACGTAGGAATGGGATTTACATAAACCAGAACAGGAGCCACCTAATCTAGCCAGTAGGATATGCCTGGGATTTAGGTGCTTATCGCTGCTTAGAATTCTCAGCCATGAACCTGCTCCTGGAGTTTGGCACCAAGGGCTGAGCTGGCTTTCTTCTGTAAAACCACAGAGGAGTGAGGTGTGTAGGCAGTGCTGTACTCGGCTTTGCAATCCCAAACTGATTTGAGAGCCTAATAGCTCATTTCCTGGGCATGAGATCTAGGCCCTTAAATCAATTAGACATTGTAAAGCTTAGGCAGCAATGCCTGAATTTCCTTAAAAATCCAGGCCTAAGTCTCTATGGGGATCTAGCTCTCTGGGCCTGACTGTGCCAGCTGTAAAACAGGACTAATAGCCCCCTCACCACGCAGGGGCTTTTTGAAAATAAGTTCATGAACATTAGTGAAGTACTCGCATACTGTAGTGCACCATAGAAAAGTCCATAAGGACATTAATATTTCTGTGTTTGAATAGTGTGTGGTAAATTGAACAATGAGGATTTGAAAAAAATTACTATCTGCTCATTAAGTGAGCACTCTCTACCTTGTGCACTGAATGAGGCAGGGATCCTGCATAAAATATATTGTGGTCATGTAATCAAAGAGCATACGCACCAGGAGACTGAATAATGATTGCAGAAACAACCTTACTTCTGGCATTTACTAACTTTTGGGTGTTTGACTTGGTAACCTTAATATTCTTTTGAATGTGTTTATATGTGGGGTAGTATGGTATGCAATGCATCCCTGACGAAGGTGTAGAAATAGTTTAGTAGAAATATTGGTAAATAGATAGATACAACTCCATCTGAAATTACTCTTACAGAAGTGAAAACCAGCATCACTTTTAGGAGCAGGTCAAGCCTGGAGGGGAACTGGTCCTACATATAGAAGGGCAGCCCCATGAGCAGAGGAGGTGAGGTAATCTAGCCCCAAAGAAAGGAAATAGTCAGAAGTCACTAGTAAAGCTGGCTGGAATTTTTTCTGCTGGACCATTTTTACATTGGAAAATGGCATTTTGTTAAAACAAGCTTCCATGGGAAAACAAGGTTATTTACCAGTAACTGTTGTTCTTTGAGATTATTGCTCATATTCATTCCAATATAGGTGAATGCACGCTCCGTGCACTGGTTCCCGGAACTTTTTTGCCCTTAGCAAGCCCCGTAGGGTCAGCTCAGGTGCCCCCTGGAGTACCGCGCTCATGCCACAGTACATAGGGCGCTGCTGACCCTACAGGCCCTCAGTCCCTTCTTTCTGCCAACTCTGACAGTGGGGACGGAGGGCGGGTTTGGAATGGATATGAGCAACACATCTCAAAGAACAGCAGTTACTGGTAAGTAACCCTGTTTTCTACTTTGAGTGATTGCTCATATCTATTCCAATATAGGTGATTAAATAGCCATGTCTTGGAGGCGGGTAGGAGTCTTTGGTGAGTAGCCCTTGACAGCATGGCCCTACCAAATCCTGTGTCCTCTCTCGCCTGCTGCACGATGGCGTAGTGTGAGGTGAAGGTGTGGACCGACGACCAGATGTCCTGCAGGGGCACTCATTCCAGGAAGGCCGAAGATGAGGGCTGGGCTCCAGTTGAGTGTGCTGTTACAGGTCCTGGAAGCAGCTCCTGATGCAGGCTGTGATCCAGGTGGAGATGCGCTTGTTGGAGACAGGTGAGCCCTTCATCCGGTCCGCCACTGCCACAAACAGTTGCGTTGACTTCCGGAACGGCCTCGTCCACTCGATGTAGTAGGCCAGGGCTCGTCTCATGTCCAGCGAGTGCCATCTCCGCTCTTCCTCCGAACCGTGCGGTGAGGAAGATATCCTGGTTATAGTGAAACTGAGACACCACCTTAGGCAGAAAGGCCGGGTGGGGCCTCATCCGGACCTTATCTTTATAGAAGACTGTGTAGGGGGGCTACGAGGTTAAAGCTCTGAGTTAGGAGACCCTCCTAGCCGATGTAATGGCCACCAGGAAGGCTACCTTCCAAGAGAGAATGAGCAGTGGGCATGTCGCCATGGGCTCGAAGGGGGGTCCTGTCAGTGTGGCGAGGACCAAGTTTAAGTCCCAGGGAGGCACCGGGTCACGGACCTGCGGATACAGCCTCTCCACCCCTTTGAGGAGCCTGACTGAGAAGAGGTGTGAAAATAAAGGCCTCCCTTCCAACGGCTGATGGAAGGCTGAGATGGCCGCCAGGTGTACTCTCAGGGAGGCCAGAGCCAGGCCCTGCATCTTTAGGTGGAGCAGGTACTCCAAGATCGCCTGTATGGGTGAGCAGCTCGGTGGGATACCCCGGGAGACTGCCCAACAGGTAAAGCACTTCTACTTGGCCCTGTACACCACCTGAGTGGAAGGTTTCCTGCTGCCCTGCAGGACCTGTTGGACTTGCGCCGAGCAGGCTCTCTCTCCCTCTGTCAACCATAGAGTCTCCATGCTGTCAGGTGGAGGGAGTCCAGGTCCGGGTGCAGCATGCGTCCCCGGTCCTGTGAGAGCAGTATCAGCGTGGCGATGGAGAGGTCCAGCAACATGCTGAACCAGTGCTGTCTCGGCCAGGCTGGGGTGATCAGAATGATGTCCGCCCTGTCCCTCTTGATTTTTCATCAGCGGAATGGGGGGAAACGCATACATCAGGGTCCCCGTCCAGTCTATGATGAACATGTCGGAAATGGAGCCCGGCTCGCGACCCCGGAGCAAGCAGAACCTCTGGCACTTCTTGTTCCAGGATGATGCAAACAAGTCTAGTTGGGGAACACCCCACCTGCAGAAAATGGAAGTCACCACCTCCGGATGCAGTGACCAGTTGTGACGGGATAAAAACGACCTGCTGACCTCCGGCAGATGAGAGGGAGATAAATGAAAATCGTGCCTCACCGCAAGGTCCCAAAGTTGAATGGCCTCCTGGCAAAGGGCCGAGGAGCGCGCTCCCCCCTGCCTGTTTATATAAAACATGGCCGCTGTGTTGTCCGTCAGGACCTGTACCATCCTGCCCCTCAGGAACCTGAGGAACACCTTGCAGGCTAGATGGACTGCCCTGAGCTCCCGAACATTGATGTGGAGGCACTGCTCCTGCATCGACCAGAGTCCCTGAGTGCTGAGGTCGCTGCTTATGTGGGCCCCCCAATACACATCTGAGGCGTCCGTAATCAGGGTTACTGATGGTGCCAAGTCTCTGAAGTACCTCCCCTGGGTCCCTCCACCATTCAGGGCGGACAGTACCTGGGTGGGGACAGTGACCACCTTGCTGAGCAAGTGTCTGGGTGGCACGTATATGAGGCCAACCACCCCTGGAGAGCCTGAGCTTGCGGCGAGCCAGCCTCACCACATACATGCATGCCGCCATGTGTCCCAACAGTTGAAGGCAGTGCCTGGCTGTCATCGTGGGGGACCTGTGAAGATCGCTAATTATGGTGGCCATCACCTCGAAGCAAGGCTGTGGGAGGAAGGCTCTGGCCTGAATGGCATCCAGGGTGGCCCTGATGAAGTCTATGCGCTGCACCGGTGTGAGCATGGACTTCTGCTCGTTGATGAGCAGCCCCAGTCTGGTGCATGTCGCGCAGGTGAGTGCCAGGCTGTTCCTCAGATGGGCCCTGGACCTGCCCCGGATCAGCCAGTCATCCAGGTATGGGAAGATCTGGACCCCTCTGCGGCGCAGGTGGGCTGCTATTACCGCCATGCATTTTGTAAAGACCCTGAGAGCGGGCGAGAGGCCAAAGGGCAGGGCCGAGAACTGGTATTGGCAGCCAGCTACCACAAACCTGAGGAACCTTTTGTGACCGGGGAGGATAGTAATGTGAAAATAAGCGTCCTTGAGGTCGAGGGCAACATACCAGTCCCCTGGATCTAGAGCAGGAATGATGGAGGCGAGGGAAACCATACGGAACCTGAGGCGCCTGATGTACTTGTTCAGACGTCGAAGGTCCAAAATGGGCCTCAGGCCCCCCTTTGCCTTGGGAATTAGGAAACATCGGGAGTAGAACCCCTTTCTTGAGGAGGAAACTCTTCCACCGCCCCAAGGAGGAGGAGAGAATGTACCTCCTGGACAAGGGGATGCTCATGAGAGGGGGCCCTGAAGAGGGACGGGGTACGGGGAGAGTCCAGGGGGAAGGCTGAGAGTTGCAGGGCATAACCTCTGCACACTACACTCAGCACCCAGCGGTCCGAGGTAATGCTCTGACACTCTGGGAAATACGGCCGCAATCTGTAGGCAAAGGGGAAAGTTAGAGCCAGGGGGATAGGGGAGGTGCCACCCTCGGGCATCCCATCAAAATTGCCGCTTGTTATTCCCCTTGGGCGGCCCTTGCTGGGGAGCCCCTGAGGGGCCCTGGCGGTCCCGGCGGCTTGACTGCCTTTATCTGTCCCAACCCCTCCTGGGTTGAGTGGGTCGGGGAGGCTGTCTGGGTGCAGGCTGGGGCTGGCGCTGGGGACGTGGCTGGGCCTGACGCCTTGAGGCCTGTGGTGTATAGAGCCCCAACGACTTCAGGGTGGCCCTGGAGTCTTTCATGGTGTGTAATTTGTTGTCCGTGTGGTCGGAGAAGAGGCCAGCACCGTCGAATGGCAAGTCTTGGATCGACTGCTGGACCTCTAGCGACAGACCGGACGACTGGAGCCAGGAGCATCGCCGCATCACAACTCCTGACGCCATTGCCCTACCCGCAGCATCCGCTGCGTCGCTGGCCGACTGGAGAGCAGCGCCCGCCACCGTTGTGCCCTCCTGGAGAAGGATGGCAAAGTCCGCTGTCTGGTTTTGGGGCAAGGCCTGCGTGAACCTCTGGACGGAGGTCCAGAGGTTCAAGTTATATCGGCTGAGGAGCGCCTGATGGCTGGCAATCCTCAGCTGTAATGCCCCTGTGGAGTAGACCTGCTGGCCGAAAAGGTCTAGCTTCTTATTTTCTTTGCTTTTGGGGGTGTTCACCTGGGCCCCCTACCTGTCCCACTGGCTGGCCGCATCCACTACCAGCGACCCCAGGGCGGGATGATTGTAAAGGTATTCGAAACCTTCCACCGGGACATAATACTTTCGTTCGACGTCCTTGGAAGTCGGGGCAACCGAAGCTGGGGTCTGCCAGAGGGCCTTGACAATCTTTAAGACCCTCTCATGGACCGGGAGGGTAACCTTGGATGGACCTGCTGACCCCGATACTCCGAAGAGGGGGTCTTCCTCTTCAGAAAGCTCCTTGAGCTCCAGGCTCAAATTGTCTGCCACCCTTTTAAGGAGCTCCTGATGGGCTCTAAAATCAGGCAGGGGGGTCCTATGATCCCTGGCGGCCACATCGTCCGGGGAGGAGGAGGAAGACTGCGGGAGGGGGCCCCACAGAGGGACCTTCCTGCAGGTCGGATTCCCCCTCAGAGTAGTGACCCTTGTCCGGCTAGCTCTTGGAGGGTGGTGGCGGCGGGTGGGCCATTGACGAGGGGACTGAACCTGTACCCTGGGGTGCCTGCATTCCCCAGGGCCCCCAGTAGGGCCGTTGCCATGGTCCCTGCGGCCAAGTCGGGACCAGTCCCAGTGCCGACTGGGAAGCACCACGGCAGGCATGGCCCGAACTGCTGGACCAGTGCCACTGATACTTGTGGTCCTTCCCGGTTCTCCCCGATGACCGGCTCCTAGATGACGAGGAGCGGTCTCGGCGGTGCTGGCAGGGAGGCAAGCGGCTGGAGGAGCTGGACGAACGCCTCCTGGGCGCTGAGGTCTTATATCGGCACTTGCCCCTAGGAGACCTGGAGTGGTGCCGATTGTGATTGCGCCCCCTTGAGTATTCTAGGGAGCGATGGTGCGATGGGGCCGGGTCCCTCGGTGCCGGGCTGCGAGCTCGGGACCTGGAGCGGTGCCGCCCCTTGTCTGCACCGGAGGACGAATGACGGCGCCTGCCGTCGTCGGCCACCCGGACTCCCTTCTGGCCACAGGTCGGTGATCTGGATGCGCGCCTGGCTGTGTCTGCGTCCCCAAGGTGGCTGTGGGACCGGGATCGATGTCTGGCACGGCGGGAGTCGTGAGAGACTCGAGCAGAGCTGCGGCCTGGGGATCAGTGTCGAACAGGCCATGGCTCCTCAGCCACCGGGATCCGCACTGGGCTGCATGCCAGGGATCGAGACCGGTGCCGTGCGTCGGCCCTCGACACAGGGTAGTGGGATCGGTACCAGGTGCGGTTGGGTGCTTGTGTCCATGCCGGACTGTGCACCGGGGATCGAGACCGGCACAGAGTGTCCCCTTTTTCGGCCACCAGGATCTGCGCCAGTGCGTGGTGTCTAGATCAGGAGCAGTGCCAGGATCCCAAAGACTGATCCTCGCGTGAGGCGAAACTGTATAGACTTTGCCTCGCGCTGAAACCTCGAGACCACCCTCGGTGCCGCAGTGTCAAGGAGCTCGATGACTCTGTGTCGGAGCTAGGAGGGGAGCCAGCACTCTCGACCCTCCTCAACCATCTGGGGGGAGACCTTGACTCCTGTCTCCGCCACCCAAGGGGGCCACCTAGCACGGGTTTACCCCGAGACGCTGGTCCCGGAACCCTCGGCTGAGGGGGGGACGGAGGCATGGGCATGCCCATGAGGGCGCATGCCGCAGTGAAAGCCTCCGGCGTCGACAGCCCTTGCAGAGGCACTCCTTCTCCCCCCAAGAGTCAGGGGAGGCTCCCTGTGAGGATATGCGGGTGCCGGAGTACTGTCCACGGTATGTGGCTGGGGCATCTCCTGAATCACCCCCTGCTGTACCGGTTGCAGGGGGGAGTCCATGTGGGTGGCCTCGGGCCGCTACTTTCTCTTCGGTACCGCAGGCTTTTGAGACAGTGCCGGTGGAGCGCTCTGCACCGAGGAGACGCTTGGTGCTGCCGGAGACCTGGAGGGTTCAGAGTCCAGTCGGAGCGCGGACTCCATCAACATCGCCTTCAGGCGGGCGTCCCGCTCCTTCTGCATCAGGGACTTAAAGGCCTTGCAGATCTGGCACTTATCCTTACGATGCTGCTCCCTGAGGCAACGGCGGGTCGTGAGGATTGCTAACTGGAAAAGCCTTGGTGCAGACAGCACAGGCTTTAAAACCGGTTGAGCCGGGCATGGCTCAACCCAAAGCCCCTAAGGGCTAACAATCTACTATTCTAACTCTGTCTATCAATTACTTAACTTTAACTGCTATGCAAACAAAGTACTATACAAAGTACTATACAAAAGGGATTGCTACTTGCTAGTGCAAATCCTGCCTGTCATCCCGAAAGGCAGTGGAACAGGTACTTAGTCTGCAGGAAATTGTTTAAAACGGGGAGGATCCATCACGCTGGAAAAATCAGCTTCGGGAGAGGAAGGGGAGGAGACAGTGATCCCTGAATCAGCCAGAAAAGCCACACACTCCCCGAATGGAAATGTGTCCCTGAAAAGCCACACTCCAGCCATGCAGCTTCTGCCCCTGGGATTAGAGAGGGGGGAGAAGCAGCTGGGTGTCAGCTGGGGGGCTTTGCCCCCATCACTCTGCAGACAAATCAGAAGTCTCAGGAAGCTACCAGAGGCCAGTTTCCCAAATCCCACCTGAGCGGCTCGGGGTGGGTGTCCCCTGGGTTACTGCTGCGCCATCAACTGTGCACCTTGTCTTTGATCAGCATGGAAAGGCAAGATACACTGGGCTCCTACATCTGTGTTCCTACTGCTGTGTTGTGTGGGTTCAACCCACTATAGCAGAGAGGTTGGGAAAAGCAGGAGGAATTGCAGATGTGGATAAGGATCAGTGAGTATCCTATAGTACATATCCACCAGTCAATCACCCATCCACTGCAAAGGTGTAACTAGTTTACCTCGGCTCTTGTGCAGAAAACCGTGGACTGTGATCGTGCCCAATGTCTGTGTGAGAGTACAAAGAAACTTCCCACCTTGCATGAATGCACAGGCCTGGATACAATCTGGCTCCATATGTACCATGTTTCTTATTCAGTTGTGTTACATACATATTTAAATGGCTATAGGTTTTTCAAGGTTAGTGTCTTTGCCTAGTGATATAGTTCCTTAGGGTCAGTGTGTTTTAAAAAAAAAAAAAAAAAAAAAAATAGCACTAGTAAATATACTGTTTTGCCAGTAAATATTTTAACAGATGTGTGTGTTTGTAAATTTTTTTCTACACAAGTGAAGCAGAATACCAAAGATCATCACAAAACCAGCCATGCTCTGATTTAAAATCGCTAGATTGGAACTTGGGAGCTCGGGGTTAAATTCCTGCTACTGCCATGGACATCTCTCATATTCATGAAGAAAAGCAACATCTCTTTCCATGTTCATGAATAGCTCCTAGTACAATGGGTACCAAGTTTTAGTTGATTTCACTATACATACTGCTATTAAATAGTTGGGTATATTAGGGCTACATTGGAGGTAAGTTCTGTGACCAAAAAAAAGGAGTTTACAAAATGTTATAGCAATAGAAACAGTCTCATGACATTATATAAGATAGTTACCAATTAATGATTTTTTGGGTCAGGATTTAAATCTGCCATGTCAACATTAAAACTACTACATGAGTCTCAGGAAAAGAAAGTGACCGTAAACCTAAACATAACAGCCCAGTCTGTTCTTAGAAGGACAAGCGGGGTGAGATAATATCTTTTATTGGACCAACTTCTGTTGGCAGGAGACAAACTTTAGAGCTTACACAGAGGTGACCTGAAGAAGAGTTGGACCAACAGAAGTTGGTCCAATAAAAGATATTACCTCACCCCACTTGTCTTTCTAATATCCTGGGACCGACACAGCTACAGCAACAGGAGAACAGACTATCATACAAGGTAAAGAGCAAATTGCATGAATGGTGGGGAAAAAAAAATCAAATAAAGAACCCAAATCAGTGCCCACTGAAGAAATGGAAATCTATCTAAAGCCCTAATTGCAAGCACAGTTTTAATCATCCAGGGCATTAATAGCAGGGCAAATAATTCATTTGACAGGTTATTTTGCCTCTTTTCACAAATTGTCCACATCATGTTATGATTATTCTAAATTAATTTGACATTTAGTAAGTCATTTTGAATAACTGAGTAATTTTTGATCTGTAGAGGAGAAGCAGTTAATTGCTCAGTTTTCAAAATTCTAGTTTTGGTCAGTTCTGTTGGAACAGAAACCTCCTATGTGACCCCTGTCCAATTATTATTCTTAGAATCAGGTGACTGGTGCAAATATTCAGACTTGCAAATTAAAAATGTGTTTTCCATGAATATTTTCCAATACATTGTGTTGACACTGTGAGAATTTATTTTCCATGCGTGTTGGCGCAAAGAGTTCACTGACAGGGAACAACAAAGGGGTAGAAATACAATTGAAGCAAATAGTTTAAAAATTCGGATACTTGAAGATTTTTTTCAAAGTGTTTACCTGATTTTTTGCCATAGGTGACACAGGAAATATATTTTTTTAAAATATATAGTTAAGAGGTTGAGGAAAACATGGCCTATGAGGAAAAGTTGAAAGGACTGGAGATGTTTAGCCTAGGGAAGAGATGGCTGAGGGGGATAAAACAGTCTTTAAATATGTGAGGTTGTTACAAAGAGGGCAGTAATCAGTTGTTCTCCCCATCTACTGAGGGTTGGACAAGAACTAAACAGTTTAATTTGCAGTAAGGGAGATCTAAGCTGGATATTAGGGGGGAAAAAATCTAAGTATAAGGATAGTTGAGCACCAGAACAAGTTGCAACATACTCTTGTTTATCTGAAACCCTATAGTTGGGTAAAACTTCTGTATTACCCAAGTCCCAATCTTTCTTTTCCCCTGTGATGGGATGTGATCCACACACCAGCACTGCAAGTGGGCCCAATTAGCTAATTAGGTTGTAAAGGGGGAAGCTTTAGGCTGGAGGCAGCTAATTAGAGAGAAACTCACCTGTGTGGGACTGGGAGACTTCTACAAAAGAGAGGAAACTGGAAGCAAAGGGGACATCTCTTGGAGAAGGGAGATGGGGCGGGGGCTGCAGACAAAGTTACCTAAATTAAACCCTGGGATGAGGGAGTGAAGAGATGGGCAGGGCCAGGAGGTACAGAAGCAGCTTAGGGAAAGGCAGTAAGATGAGGGAACACCATGGTGGCTGCGTAGAGGGACACTGAGCTGGAACCCGGAGTAGAGTTCCTGGAGACCACTGCGGCATGGCTCCTATGGCTGTGCAGGGAGCCCTCTGTAGCCCCGCTGGCATGAGAGGGAGCATGATTCAAAGAGCTTGGTTTGTTTAGCCCAGGGGTGGGGAACCTCCGGCCCGCGAAAGAATTTGATCCGGCCCGCGGGCGGGCGGGAAGTGCGCGCCGCCGAAACCCTGCCTCCGTCTGCCCATTTTCGGCGGCGGCGGGAGCTCGGAGGTGGTTACTGGTCCACGGCACCCCGCGGACACTGTAAAACCGTGCCGCCGAAAAGACGGAAACGGCGGCGGCATTTCGGCGGCGGGGGGGGGGGTGGAGTCGGCGGCGGCGCGGTTCCGTGGGGGGTCGGGCAGTTCCCGCCGCCGAAACCCTGCCGCCGTTTGCGCCTTTCGGCGGCGGCGGGGAGAATTTGGCGGCGGAATCGGCGAATTGGCCCGCGAATGCAGGTACCAATGTCAAAATGGCCCTTGGCAGGGAAAAGGTTCCCCACCCCTGGTTTAGCCTAACCCAGAGAAGGCTGAGGGGAGATACCATTGCTCTCTATAAATACCAGGAAGGGAAAGGAGTTATAAGTTAAGCGTCAATGTGGACAAGAACAAATGCATATACATTAGCCATCGACAAGTTTAGGCTTGAAATTAGACGAAGGTTTCTAACCATCAGAGGAGTGAAGTTCTGGAATAGCATTCCAAGGGGAGCAATGGGGGCACAAAGCCCAACTGGGCTTTGATTGATCCTGAGACTGCCTACAATGGCATGCCTACATTGATCCTGAGACTGCCTACAATGGCTGGTCTGCAACTGCTAGCAGCAAATATCTCCACTGCCCAGTCATGGGACAGCAGATGGAGACAGCTCTGAGTTATTACAAAGCGTTCTTTGCCAGGTGGCTGGCTGGTGGTGATCAGGGTTTAGCTGATCACCATATTTGGGGTCTGGAAGGAATTTCCCTGGGGGGTCAGATTAGCAGAGACGACCCTGAGGTGTTTTTGCCTTCCTTTGCAGCCTGGGGCACATGTCCCTTGCAAGTTTAAACTGATGTAAATGGTGGTTTCTCTATAACTTGAAGTCTTTAAACCAGGATTGAGACTTCAGAAACTCAGCCAGAGGTTAGGGGTCTATTACAGGACTGGGTGGGTGAGGTTCTGTGGCTTGCATTATGCAGGAGGTCAGACGTCCCTTCTGGCCTTAAAGTCTATGAGTAGGGCCATGATAGCAGAGTTGCAGAGGGCTCCCTTTGCTGTGGCAAGGGGCTGGTGACAACTGCTCCCTGTAGCAACAAAGTTCAGGGAAGACTGCAGTCCTGGTGGGACCGAGCAGAGTCCTGGCAGGGGTTCTCTGCTCTGCCCAGACCACATCCTCCTCGACATACATGGACTGGGTGTCATCAGCCATGTGGACCGTGAGGAGGAGGAAGAGTGCTGGCCGGCGTGAAGAGGCCATCCTGCTCCTGAATGACTCCTGCCCTGTCAATTATCTGAATAAACGCCACGTCTCCTACGTTGTTTGGATAATCATGAGTATGCTGTACTTACAAGGACTGTAGAATCCCTGTCACTAGGGATTTAAGAACAGGTGAGACAAGCATCTGTCAGGGATGGCCTAGATATATTTGTCCATCTCACTGCACTGAGGCAGAACCTTGATAATCTCTTGAGGTCCCTTCTAGACCTACATTTCTATGATTAATCCCTTTGATATTTGGCTTGTATTGCTAATACTGGAACATTTAGCTCCTAGAGAAGAATGCAATCTGATCTACACAGCAATCTTGCTGTTCTATTTAAAATTTGTGAACTGCTACCCTCTAGTGGCTACCTAGGAAAACTGGAGTTTTCACAAGTCATGGCTACTATCCAATTAAGACTAACTTTCTGTGTGCCCAGAATGCTTTAATTTGTGTGGGGTTTTCAGTTTTGTATTTCTGCTGCCTATGGTACTTTTACAGATCCCTGGTTGTAATAACTTTAACTCTTTTTCTTTAATAATGGTGGTCATAATAGGCTTGATGCAAATAGTCTGGGTACAAGAGTAGTCTGTTTATTTTTGGCATTTTCAAGTGACTGGAGCTTCTGCTGGTTGACAACAGTGGAGACCAGAATCTAGCACTGTCAGCCTCAACCCTGCATGGAAGGGATCACATTAATTCTTCCTGCTTCTTCAAGTCCTTGGGCTTTTCAAGTCCATGAGATTTCCAGCAGGGTTGAGCCTATTGCCAGTTGAGATGCTGGTTTTGTACGATGCAGGCACCTGGCCAGTAGGAAGTAGGCTGGGACTGACCAACTGCTTATTGTAGAATTTTTTATGTTTCCTTATTCCAAAAGGGGAAGGCTCCCCTGTAGAAGGGGTTGTTGCAGCACAATTCCTGCATATGATCGCCCCTGCCCCCATCCATTCGGTGCTAACAGTCAACCCACGACCTGACCTTATTAGGGTGTAACCATGGAATCGGCTGCACCTTTGGCTCCCACGTAATATATGAGGAACGTAACTGACAATGGGAGACAAAACTCCCCAGCAACCAGGAAAACTGCAAGTGTCCCCCGGCCAATCCAGTGCTGGCACGAAGCCCATATCCCATCCCTTGACCAATCAGTTAACCCTTCATGTCCCATTTAGTCCATAAAGAGGGGTCTTTCCCAAGCCCCCGCTGAGAGCCTCATCGCAACCAGCCTGATCACCTGGTCCCGACTCTCCCGCTCCCATGTCTCCCCTCCCTCCCCCGAGCGCAAAATGTGTTTTTGCCGGCCGAAATCGAGTAATGCTGTCGATTCTAGCCTGTGTGGTGAGGAGTTAACTATCAGTCTGTATTCTACAGCTATGTTGTCTGTTTAACATTCCTTTGTATTAGTCTGTGCCTTAGAGTTAACTGCCTGTTTGTGTCTTGCAGTTAACTGTCTGTGTGAAATCTCTGTGTGTCTGTGTAAAATCCTTCTGTGCCTTGCATTTAACTGTCTGTGTGAAATCTCTGTGTGTCTGTGTAAAAGCATTCTGTCTTGTAGTTAACTGTCTGTGTAACCCCTTTCTGTGTCTTGCAATTAACTAATTGTCTGTGTAGCATAGTGGTACATGTCCTTGTCTGCTATGTGGGAGACTAGGGTTTGATTCCCAGGCAGGGAACCACTGTCTGTTTAATATTAGTTTAGGTTTTTATAGTTAGTTGTCTGTTTAATATTTTCTTATATCAATTTATGTTTTGTGCTTAATTGTTTTTATATCCTTTTATATTAGTCTATATTTTATAGTTAATTGTTTGTTTAGACGAGTATAACTAGTTAAAAATCTATACTACTCCTGTTTTTTATAATAAAACTCATTTATTCCCTAATTGACTCATTAGTGACTCTGGGGGATCACTAACCTGTCGGAACAGGGGT
Source organism: Emydura macquarii macquarii (assembly GCF_026122565.2). NCBI lineage: Eukaryota > Metazoa > Chordata > Testudines > Chelidae > Emydura > Emydura macquarii. The sequence goes on along the minus strand of NW_027132308.1, from coordinate 590,652 downwards.
GGCCTGTCCCTCCCTGTCAGTCTCAGAGGGAGGCCACACCCCCCTCTCGGCCACACCTCTGTGGGCTAATTTTAGGCAGGGGATTAGCTTTCTCTAGTCTATTGCCCTGGGCCCCGTTGGGCAGGGCAAGCAAAGCATCAATAGCCCTAGGAAGGCTTCACAGGCTGTGGTGAGGCTCTCACCGCAGATTTGGGGTGGCCGGGGCGAGGGGGACACAGGCCCTCCCGCCTCCACCACGTCCCAGCCTAGGGCCTTAGCAGAGGCAGAGCGTTCTGCAGCTGGGTCAGCAGGGCTCTAGCTGAAACTCACTGACTGGTGACTGAGCTCAGTCCCAGCCAGACCTAGGTCAGCTACCCTTGGACTACTTCCTCCACCCCGTGTACCTGGGGCCAGGATCATCATCTACTTTCTCGGGGTACATCGCTAGTGGCAAGTCCTCGCCATGGAGGTGGTCCCACTGCTCAGGTGGGTCAGGTGAGTCCTCGCCAGCTTCTCTCTCCAGCAACGGGCAGGAGCCATCTTCTCCTCCAGCAGCTGGTGCCTGACTGAGGTGTAGGGTCCATCCTTTATACTCTTTTTCCTCTTCTGGTTCCATCCCTGTGCTTCTAGCTCAGCTTCCCTTGCTCCGCCCTCCAGGGGTTGAGTGGCAGCCCCTCCCTGTCAGGCTCAAGCTTGGCAATTTTAGGTCTCCTCGCTAAGCCATGACGAAGGAGAGGACATCATTACCTGTTAGCCCCTCCTCTCCAGTGCTTAGCCCTACTAACATGATGTGAAACTGTGGATCTATATTGTAGTCCACTGTTCACGAGTGATCTGCAATTACCTTCCTAGGGATCCACAGTATAAAACATTTGGAGAATCAAAGAGTGGGGAGAGGGAGTACAGCTGTGGCCATGGGGAAGGGCTGATTCTCATTTCTGTGAAAGCTGCATTACACCACCTTTCTAAGACCCATTATACTGCCAGAACAATGATGTTCAGAGGCTTAGTAATCAAGCTCAAGGCGTCTGTGTTAGGACCTTTCTTACCAGAAAGGCTTCTAACCAGAAACCTCCATCTGAAAATATACAGGGATGGTAGGGAGGGAGTGTACACTTTGCTAGAGATCAGTTTGTTAAATGGTTACAGAAACAGACAAAGGGGTTTGTGTTGTGACTCTCGGGTGCCATTGTATATACCCATCTAGTCCGCTTGCCACCTCTTAATTTGTCAAAAATGCAGATCATGTCTGACTCCAGCTAAGATCAATGGGAACTCTGGGTGCCCAGTCCCCCTTAGTGTGCTGCACTTCACAGGGCAAGCGCTGTCCACTATGTGTGTTTTAATTTCAAGATCACCCATATGCTATTCTAAAGCCCGGGTCCATAATTATACACAGAACACATCTTCAGTGACAATCTGAGGAACCCAGTACAGCCTGGGCATGGCTCTCCTTCCTGAACCTGAAAATGCAAAATTACAGAGGAATGGAGGGTCTCGAGCTTCAGGAACTCACTGGAAAATGCAACTAAAAGCGGTGTGTGGGGGAGGGGGGTGTTATGTGGTTCTTTTGGTTCCAAAATCACTTCTCATTTCATGATCTCTTTGCAGTAAGGCCTGCCCCCTTGGTAGCTCCCCTACGCTGTGACAGTATGGGCGTAACACTAATTAACCAGGCTAACAGCTTATTTTCCGGCGTGGGGGAGCTATATTTTCAAATCAGATGTGTAAAAATGTCTTTTAAGTACAGACACCTTGCATTCTGGCATGACGATAAGGACTAACATGAAAGGCCTCCTCTTAAGTCTTGGAATTCAGCCTATTTAGATATGTATAGCTAACATGCTGTCTTTTTTAGCTACATCAACTCTCATTTCATTTAAGAGGGAGCTTGTGGAATGCATTTTTATTTAACTAGCAGCCCAAGAGCAGCAAGGATCAGGCTCTCATAGTGATGTTTGTGGGGCAGGGACAGGGGGTGGGGTTGATTTAGTAGGAACAGAAAATGGAGTTAAAGAAAGGTTTATTAACCAGTGTGTGAATTCACCCAAGAAAGCCAGAACTGAATTCCTAAGCCATCCTGGAAGGGCTTCCTTAGTTACTGGCCAGTAAATCTGTACAATCAAAGCAGTGATAACTTTGCTTAGCTACTTGCTGAAATGGTTCTCAGCTATACCAGACTCAAACTGAGAACCAGAAGGCGCGTGTTCTTGCTCTTCAGAACCCACTAAGACCTGCGTGAACAATTATATTGAGTCACGTCACAGCTAAGAATGTCTCTGAACCAAAAGTGACTCAATATAATTGTTCACGCAGGTCTTAGTGAGTTCTGAAGAGCAAGAACACAGCTCATTAATTTGTTTGTGTTCTGTAAATGTTCAATGGATTGTTAGTAAACTGAGTATTTATTATTTACAATTTACACTGTCATCAATCTCATTGTTTCTGTTCTCTGTGTGGATGACCTATGATAAGCTGCAGTGAGCACCTGAAGAAATCAGTGAGCTTTGATTCTCATGGGGAGATTAAGCAATTTGAGGAGAGAAAACAAGGCTCAAGGAATCATTTCCCTTCCTTATTTTGCAGGAGAGCACATTGTTTGGATATGTAAGCGAAGCCCAAATTTTTAAATAGTTGGGTTCTTTCCAGACAGCGAGAAGCATAAACCAGATTCTTTAATGAGGGTATATAATGGACTTTGTAGTCACTTTTCTCTCATCATATTCATGTCAAGTATCTGTGTGTGTGTGTAGTCATCATAGGATCTGCCTACACGGCACTGGAAGCCTGAACTCAGGCACAAGCGTCATCCATTTACACTCAAATTGCACTAAGCCAGGGCCCCATGAGGGTGGATCCAAACTTAAGTCAAGCTGGCACTCAGGGTTCAACCCTTATTGCTTTGCTGTGTAGGCACAACCCCCCTGGACTCGGAGTCCATCAGAAGTATCCCATGGGCCAGCTTTCTTTGTCCTCTTGAGTGTCAGTCATTCAAGTTTTGAACAAAGGATTAGAGCAGCCACATTGTGGGAGGGTGCTAGGAAGTCTAGGCTATGGGTGGTTGGACTCAGGCCTGCATAATTCAGGGTAGACACTGTGACCCAGGATTCAGCAATTCCCAATGTGCAGTTGTACAGGCTCAAGCCCTAGGTTAACACATCCAGGGTCTGTCAACTCGAGTTCTACTAACCTTGGACTGACTTTGCCATGTAGACATACATAGAGTTGCAAGTTGTAAACACATCTTTTTCTGGCTCATTTAATTGCTTAAATATTAAAAACCAGGGTGATCAGAAAGCTACTAGACCTCCAGCCTCTATAAAATAACACACTCTACTTCATGGATCAGTGAAGGTTGAGGGAATGGGTGGGTTTTGGTAAATAATATTCAACTGGCTGCGTGCAGGAAGTAAACTTACAACTCAAGTGCAAGCTGACGAATGAGAGGAGCAAGGATTCACAGTTGGTGTGCTGTTGACTTGGTTCAAGTGTTCAGTTAATGGCAACTAATGTCAAAACGGTCTCTTTAGCTGGTTTGTGGCAATGAGATCTTCATAAAAAGGATTGTGAACACCTGAAAGCTTTAATCATAGTAGACCTATTTTTTCTATATTTGCTGAGATCTAGTAAGGTCAGAATTTTATATACGTAAGGTAACAGCACACTAATGTTAGTTCTAGCACCCATATTAGACCCCCATGGCCAACAGCCTCCTTACTACCAACTGATACTATAACAATACCAAGGACTCAATCAGAATCTGCGTTTAGCTTAACTATGGGTAGCTTCCTTCCAAATTCAAACCAACTTGGCTGCGTCATTCACATCTAGGTACTTTGCACTGATTCCTTGTTTTGGAATTGTTTACAAGGTGTCCTCTATCTTCAGTACAAGTGGTTCTAAACACAGCAGAATCAAAAGGTACATTAATCTCATTCAGTTTTGTTACAAAAAAGGGATGAGTACAAGCATACATTTCACACTTGTCAATGAAACTATAAAATGAATGGGGAAGGAATAAAACCTTTTTACAAGCTTCCAAAATTCAGTATATTTAACCCTTTAAATGCATCTTCTATGAGAAACTTTTATGTCCGAAATGTGATAGCAGATGTAAACTAAATCAGTAAATTCAGGGACTACATTTCTGTTTGTAATAGGTTACTTCAGAGGCACCAGTAGCAGCTCCAGAGTGGGCTGATTTTTTTATTTATTTATTTTTTACACTTGAAATAGGGATTCAACATGTGTATAGAAATATACAGCTTATCTTCCCCATAATTACAAAACATATTCTCTTATTCAAAGAACATTCTGAGGATTTGCTTATAACTCACTAATTAATTTAGGAGTTAAATTTTATTAAAAATGGGTCCTTTAATAAACTTGGTGGCAGACTTTTTATTCATTATCTCTGTAAGGGCATTTTCGGAATCTTGCGCATGAGCTGTGTTCAACATTTGTTTTGAGATCAGTAGGCTCTTCTCCCATTAGACACCTCAGCATGCATCAGAAAATTGTGTGTTTACTGAGGGGTGTAATTACCTGAGCTGCATAGGACAATGATCAGTTCTGCATTCCTTAGGCAAACTCATCCCCTCTGACTCAGGCTTGAGTACATGTAAGGGCCCTAAACGCCTAAAGTAAATAAAATTACTCCAGACTTATACCTTGGCAGAATTGGACTCAGGACTTGTGAGTTGGTGTAGAATTTGGCCGATAGTAATAATACTATTTTCAGCAGGTATCGGGTATAAGATGGGGCAGAATCTTTTAAGGGTAAGGCATTTGAGCCAATGCTTTCTACAGTTCCCATGTAACATCAGTGGGACTAAGGGGCATAATTTGACACCCATCTGTACATATTGAACCTAATGTTGCACATTTTAATGGCAAATTCTGCCCTGAGAGGCTCATAAGTTAAAATGGTCACTTGTCAAGCCAACCCAGTTACACTATCTGAGATGTCATTATTTCCTGTACTTATAGTGGCAATTATATTGCATGTTATGGTAACAGACTCAACATTAAGGGCTGAAACATATAGTTTTATAAAATAAAAGGGGGAAAACTCTTCATGTTGAATGTAAGAATAGTTCAGTCTTCACTGGACAATTGCGGTAGCGGTCAAGCCAAATAATCAAGATCGGACATGTTCTATCACCATAATCAGTAGTAAAAAGAACAAGCCATTATTGCTACATTTAACACTTGTACATTTTATTTAATTAAATCAGCCATTGTACACATTGCAGCTATGTATTGTTAGTGTTGTAGGTTTATTTAACTAATACATGCCCTCATAGATATATTCAATTAGTGTTATCACCATGGGAACAAGATGCTGATTCATCAACTTAAAAATCACTTCTTCTCACAGTATTCAAGTTCTTTGATAACACAGCAAAAAAACCAAAAGGTGAATAACCATTATGTTGTTACACAGAACATCATCTGCACCGCAAATAACACAACAGAAATGCATCTCTTTACAGCCCTGTTCCTGAAGGTCATCCAGTGCTGTCCTTGACAATTAGAAAGCCATGGTTTTGTCTTGAAATGTTTCATCGTGGTTTCTTTTTGGCTACCAACAATGCTTGTTTCCTATCTGACTGCCAAAAAACATTAGCACGGTGCCTTGAGTTGCTTTGCTTGCAGGAAGCCAAACCTCCCAAGTGTTTTCTCTCTCTTGGCATCTTTAAGTACCATTGTTCAGTGAGTGGGGTGGGTTTTTTTTTTTTTTTTTTTTTTTTTGAAGTTCTGAGCACTGAGTGAGTCATTTTTCTGAAAGAGTTAAAGGCCAGAGAAGTTTGGAAAAATATCAACCTGTGGCGGACTTGACTCATTTTCATCTTCTCTGAATATACTTTTTCTTTATCAAATGACTGATTCAAAATGTACATTGTTTATATGTATGTGTGTGTGTATATATATATATTTTATATATGTTAAAATGCTACAGAGCTCCAACCACTAGTAGAATAAAGTATAGGACACAAAATATTTCAGATTTTTATATTCCCTTCTTTAAAGATAGAAGTGCAGGGATGCTGTTATAATTCTCAGAGGGTTAGTTTAGAAATATAAATGATATATTAACAAAATTGAATGTTTTAAGCATTTTTATATCTAGTCAGTGAATTTAAAAAAAAAGAGAGAGAAATCGCTCAGTGCTAAGAGAGTTAACAAGCCTTTGACATGATTACAAGAGGGTTTCCTTTTGATTTTTAAATGCCACATGCATGTATCAGATAAGAGGCAATCTTGATAAAACGTAGTGAATTAGTCTAACCTTTCTGTATAGTGGTAAGTCTTTTCTCCCATAGAATTATCTACAGTGCAGTGGCCAGCAGGAAGTACCACCAATAAGACAATGTGGTTTGCTAAAGCAGTGATTGAAAACAAGAAATTATGGTCATTTGGCTGTTTAATACACCCTGTCACATTTCCAGATCTACAAGTTTTTAATACCATATGCAAATGTGCCATAGATATAGCTGCTAGCAAGTTGATTACCTAATTGGGTATTTTTTTTTCCTTCTTTAAGTGACTGTCCAAGAATCTTAAAAGCACTGATGGCCACGGTCACCTGTAATTTCATGGGAACAGCTGTAGTTCAAGGTTATCAACCTAAGAGATCATTAAACTGGAAGTCCTACAGCTGCAGAAGGCCTGCAGTGCTTCCTCCCCAGAGATTCTTTATTCTCAGTCGATTGTGTTAGCAATATTTGTTGTTACTTGCTGTTCAGCAATTTCAATAGACCGTGTAATCCACTATGCTAAGTGTAGTCAGAGGGGTTTCTTTTTTGAGGTCTTGTAAGTCCAAGCACTTTAGCTATGTACAGTTTACATGTTAATATCCCTTTAAGAAGCATGTACATAGTCACTTGAAGAGGCCTGTGGATGAGACTGGAGCTAGTGCAGAAGCAAAGGAACAGCAACATGGCAAAGTTAACAAGTTCCCAGTACAAGGACAAAGATGATGATTTAGTGGATAAATCATCCTCAGTGAAGGATGCTATCTTTGGTCACAAATTAGCTTACAGGTACAAAAGAAAAACTGAATTCGTTTTATGTGCCTGAAGTAGAAATGTCAGTGACTTCCAGAGATTATGTAAATTATAAGTCTACATCTATAGAAAAGAGTGAGTGCTGCATATTGAATAGATGGATATGTGGTGGTGGTAGTGAGATGTGGCAACTTCTCATTTGGCCTCTTGCTTCCAGTCTTCTGTGCAGAAATGTCTAAGAAGTTTCTGGAGGTCATGCTGGAGGTCATCCTGTGCTTCTGGTACATCCCCCAGCTGTTCCACAAGAACATGTTTTCCATACTGGTTCTTCACCACGGTCCTCTTCTGTGAGCTGGATTTATTCATTGTTGTCCTAAAGACAAACAGTAAGTTAATTAATGTGACATTTTCCTTTCAAAGAGTTAGAATCTCCTTCTGCAATCCTGTAGTGTTAAAATTCCTCCTTTCCTGCACAATGAATTATATTAAATAGCATGGAATTTCTGCAAAAGGCATTCTTCCTTTTCAGCAGGACTGGCGGAATTTTAAAGCAGCAAGACAGCTACAATTCTTTTCTTATGGTTTACAGACAACAAACACTGAGCACAGATGTTCTAAACACACACTGATGAAAAGTTTAAATAGTTAAGAAACCAAAACCAGAGTCCTTTTTAACCTTGTATAATTTTGTGTTGTGAAAAACAGTTGTTGGGTTTTTCTCACAATGCTGATATCATGCAATTTTATAACAAATGCCTGGAAAAGACATGCTATAATGCACTAGCATGCAACAGCTTTTGAAATCCATGCAGGACCTACTTAATGGTCTTAACTTCAGAATACAGTGCTATCAGTTTTATTTCTATTATACACGTCCCGTCCCACAACTGTTCCACTTATCACTGACTACTTCAAACAGGTAACTCACTACTAAACGAATGACCTGCCCCAGAAAGATTATAAAACCTTACTATGATATCTTACAATCTAATGTTTAGTTAAAAATCATTCTAAACTTCTCCAACTTATTTTCTTCCCCCCCCCCCCAAAATGCAGTTCTCAGAAATGCCTCCCTCCTGTGTAAAAACTCGAGCTCACTAGTAATTCTTGAAACAATTTCTAATGTGACAGTCCAGGCTGGCAACTGAATGATATGTCTATGGGTATATCTCAATTAATTCCCTGTCATTGCAGGGGCAACAGTGCACTTTGATTCCTGCTTTTTGCTTGGAACACACAATACTTTGGTCTGGTTTAGTGAGTGGGTGCTATTGTAGATCTGGTGGTCCCTCTGGCCTTAAATTTATTTACTCTGTTTCAGATGTAAGTAAAGTAGAGGAATTTAACCCTTAAAGTGCTGGCATCTTCCAGCCAAATGATCTGCTTCTGAGGTGTGTGTGTCCTTTTACATTAATAAATACAGAGATTCAAAATTAAGCAAACAGTTTGGAGACTTTTTGGCCACTAAGTCAGCAATATTTTTTAATCTGACATTCTTGCCACATTATGCATGATGATTGGACATACAGGGCAAAATTCACTACTAGCATCAGTGAACAAAACCATCACTCAAATTAGCTAGTGACGTAACAGTGGACATAATTTCCTTGGGGGAGGGGTGGAAGTGTCCATGGCAACTGTTATTCTAAATTTTTGAAAAGACAGTGTATGCATTAAACTAATATGTTGTGTTATAAAATACTTTTAAAAATAAATGTTGCTCTTAATATACTTTTCAAAAATATATTATATAATAGGATTATTTCCTAGAACTGAAGATTCTATTTCTGATCCTCACTGTCCCCTATCTTAGGGGAAGGCAGAATGCCAGACACAATATTAAGCTATTACAAAAAGTTTAAAATAGTCACAAAGAGACTGCATAAGGCAGTCTTTCCTTTCTTTGTAGTAAAAAAACTCAGTATGATACTTTCTAGAGATGACACCTAGCTGGAAATTCAGAACCAGATTCATGGGCTGTTGAGGTTTTGGTTCAGCTTATTATATGACCACTCAATTTAAAAAAAAAAAAAAATCTGAAATCCAAACCTGTATCTGGATCAAATACTTCTGATCTCTAATACTTTTTTGTTACTAATGAAAATTCAGTTTTACAGATATAGTAGAAACTCTAATCATGCTCACGTTTCTTATGTTTGAAAATACTCATCATGAACTGTAAATGGTTAAAGGGAGAAATATGGAATCTAAATTTTTGGCTGGTGTGTACAAATGATCTTGGTAATTTTGCTAACTCTGATTAATTACAATCCATCATTCTTTATCTACTGTAAAATCAGTTATACATTATCTAGCATCAGTACAAGTGATTCAAGCTATCTAGGAGGGGAGATTTCCAATGCCTGAATATTTTTCTTCACTGTACTCTGTATATTAGTTTTACATCATTTAGTTTTATGTCAGATAAAGCTTTAGGTGTTGCCAGCCAATGGCTTTGATTTAGACATGATTTTACTCTCCCATCTACTTTTTTTCCAGTATTAGTTTGTTAACCACTAAAATTTTACTGTCATGCCAACTCAAACCTTTTAATAACTGATCCATCCTCTTTCATGATCTCTTTCTCCACTAAAGTGGGGAGTTGGACTTTCGCTTGGTTACCTGTATAACTCAAAGCCTAAAGTGAAACACACAACAAAACCCTAAACGAGAAGATAATTAATTGTACTGCACACTTTTAATACTTCTGCATTAGCTCTAACAAACCTAATATATCTAACATATCAGAGGCATGGGGGGAAGATTTTCAAAGGTTAAACTGCCACATTCCTGTTGACTTTGAGTGGGAGTGAGGGGCCTACATGCTATTTGTGCTCTTAAAAAGCTCTTGTTGAAATTACAGAGCATAGTATTTCCTTTTTAACTTGGAAATTCCACAGGGATTGGCCAACTCTCAGGTGAGAGTCCTAACTGCAAGACTAAGGAATATTCTGATGTAGGGCTCCCACTATCTTTCTTACTGCTGTTTTCCACTTTAAATAAAGAACAGGATTATTAAGTGGGTCAGTGAAAGAGTGACACTACAGCCTAATGCATAAGATAGTCACTTAAGAGACAGCAGATCCTTGCACTAAGGGTCTCCTAGACAGTGGGCAAGTACTCTATCCACTAGACTAATGGTTATATGATAGTAGGGAGTAGTATACCCCATCCCTAGACACTGTTAGAAGCCTGTTGCCCTTGGTGTGTGGATGGCAAGCAGATCTTTGCAGCCTGGATGAGGGCACCCATCTGTAAGGGAAGGGCAGGGCTTAGGATACTCCCCTCTGATCAGCAACTTCAAGAGGTGGCTTCCTGCCTAATAGACTGCACCCCACAAGGCACCTCCTCTCTCCCACCATCCACTGAACAGGCAGTCTAGACTCTGTGATGCTCAGCACCAAAGTCCCATCCTTGGTCTTCTAATAAATAGCTTACCATGTGGGTGCTTCCTAATATTCTATATTACTGGCTGGGGAGGCATGGAATTTTCTGCTTTTTTCTAATTTCCCCATTGGCTTTCAACATACTAATCTGTTCCTCCATTTCTCTGTCCTTTGCTTTTTTTTTTTTTTTTTTTTTTTATAGGGTTGTCTGTGTAGTTGTACTTCATTTTTGTGGAAGACATTGGACTTTCATTTCTTTTTTGGGTAGTTATAGATTGCTATAGTGATATAGCTACCCAGAGCTATCAATCACTATTTCCTGCGCCTATAAAAATGCCCTGTCCCTAGAAATAGTTACAGCAAGGTACCTATTGTTTGCTGCAGATAAAAGCTAGCTATAGATACCTATTTGTACCAGCAGGTAGCGATCTATAGTTACCTAGCTGTAGTGATCAGTATCTGTAGTTAGTGATACATATTGGAAGCAAACCATAACTAAAGTTACATACTGCTACCTAGAGATAGCTAGGCATGAATGCCTCACAGCACCCCACCAGGTAACCATGGTTATTGTTACCTAGTTGTAGCCATTTGTAGGTGTAGACAGCTTCCGAGAGCTACAGTTACCTATATGTGGCTATAGGCAGCTATCCATAGGCAACTATCATTGTAAATAGCAATCTACAGCTACCTACCCCTATTCATGGTTATAGTTACCTGGTGGTAGCCATTGGTAAGTATCTGAAGCTATCGCCAACTATAGGCAGCGTCTTGGTGTCAGAAGCAATCCATAAGTGTCTCAGGTGTCTGCACAGGTCCATACCAGTCCCCCCAGCTGTCCCCAAGTGCTCCCAAGGTGTCCAAATATTCCTGGCTGTCCCCCAAGTGTCTGTAGGTGTCCCCAACTGGCCACAGGTGGTCATAGCTGTTCCAGTCTATCCCCAGATATCTCCAAGGGTTCCCAGGTGTCGGTAGCTATCCTCAGCTATTTGTAGCAACGTATAACTTATCTCTAGACAGTGATCTACAGCTGTAGCTATTTTGACTAGCCAGCCATAGGGGTAGAAAGCTATCCCTAGTTACCCATTCATAGCTGTAGCTTGCTATCCATGGCTATAGTTATCTATTTGTAGCCACTGGTAGGTGTCCGTCACTAGAAGTAGCTAGAGGCAGCTACCTGTAGAGAGAGCTCCCTAGCTATAGTGTTTAGCAGCAAATTCCTTAAAACTATGGGGTAGATACATTGACTGTAGGGGGGTTGCATGGGTATAAATGGGAGTAGAATTTGTCTGCATTTACTTTGCCACAGTGCCAGATTTAACTCTTTCTTTTTCTGTGAATTCCAAATGAATGATGAAGGCATTTTACCTCTTCAAAGTCTTCTTTGGCTGATGGAAGATCAGAGGCTAAACTAGCATCACCCAAGTGCTTCTCCATTCTCTCTCCTTGTACCATTGTGGTCTTTACAACTTTACTGACCTTCCGGCCTTCCACAGGTTCTGCTTGAAATTCTGAGGCACCAGTCAGAACACTGGGCTCAGAGAAAGTCACCTGGTGAGAAGAAGATAAGGATTGGGTGGGGAATTGTAGAAGATAAGGATTTTTCCAAACTGAAATGATAATCTGTAACACAAACACCATGAATTTTGCAAATACATGCTCTTATTTAAACACTCTCTACTTAGACAGAACAATTAAATATAACAAGTCTGTGAGAATATTGTGTATGTACACTGAAATACTGAGAAGGGTGACTGCTTATACTGCCTAGGTACTAGGCCAGGTAGTAACCACCATTTATTGTAGTAAATCTTTGCTGGATTGCATAGGTTGTTTCCATTATTGTTATATAGCCTCAGAAGGAACTTTTAAAATATTTACTCCTGAATCATGCTTCAGCTCCATGGCGATAAAGCCAAGCAGACCTTTAGAGGAGCCATAGCCTAGTAATTTAAAATCCTATTTATTTCCAAATGAAATCTCAAATGAAAACCAAATAAATTAAACATGTGTTCCATATTATAAATTGTGTATGGCTCCTTTACTATATACATGCAAAGACTGTGTTCTACTTCCATCCCATTTTCTGATGTAACTTTCTGAATTGATAGTTCAGATGATTAACCCCATAGAAGGAGGTTGCTGGAAAACAAACATTCAGTATTTCTAAGAACAGCAGTTCTCTGTAGCTTAAAGAGCTAGAACTTTCATACTCTCCTGTTACTTAAGAGTGTGGATTGCTCAGGACATTCATAAAAGGAGACAGCCTCTCTACCTCAAGTCCCGGTTAGTAGTGACTGAAAATTAATATAATTCATCTGAGCGCTGCTGAATGGCATAGGTAAAATGAGTTGGTCTTCTCCAGGATTCTACAATACTAACACTACAATCAGAACTGACATCTTTGTTAGTTAGCAACCAAGGACTGCAGGGGCCAGGAAACACATATTTGTCACTACCCACAGCATGTCTGGTCTGTGGATAAACACAAGAATTCCTTCTCCAGGAAAGTGAATGTGGCACTTTTCACAAATGCTACATTTACTTCTATTTAAAAACAAAACATAAAAAAAAGCATGGATTGATAGAGATTATTTTACGTGAGCTCCACCTATGAAAAGTTTCTTTATTGAATTCATTTTTGAGCTAAGCCAGAAAAATTTAATCTTCATTTGTCTCACAAGATGAAAAGTCTGCCTTTGGATCTTATTGATGCCACTTAAAGTACTTTTAAAAAAATAGTACACCAAAAGCTAAAGTTTATGCACCTATTCAAGCACTTTCAGTCATACTACACTGGGGTGACACAGAATAAGTTGGCGGGGGGGAGGATAAAAGGAACCTTAGAAAGTCTCACCTCAGACTGTTCAATGTCACTCTTCAGCACAAGTCGCTTTACGACTTTGGAATACCCGTCTCCCTCTTCAATTGTAACAGGTTCTTGTGGTGCTCCTTGCATTAGGACGTCCTCTTTATCTGTGCCATCTGGTGAAATGTATCGCTTGATAATCTTTCTGGTGACCTAAGGGGAGGAAATAAATATAACATACTTTGTCTTCAGTGCACTTAAACATTTATGTACAGAATTCTTAACAATAAATATCAGACGTTACACTTCTGTACTATATGTAGTACCTTCCCATTCAAGGGTCTTGAAGCACTTAGCAAACATTAATAAACGAAGCCTCATACCTTATTACAGCCATTTCCCGAACTGGTAAATACAGGCAAATAAAACCCCTGAGGCTGAAATCCTGGACCCACTGAAGTCAATAGCTATTTTGCCAAAGACACACAGCAAGTTGGCACATATAGTCTTATTTTTTATTTCTAAGTTGCCTATCACAGTAGTATCTAAGTGCTGAAAAATGGATTTGTATAGAGCAGATTCAAACCTACAAGGGCAAAACCCAATTCTAAAATCAGTCACCTCACTCTCTCAGAAAAAAATCCAAGAATTCTGACTGCCCAGCTCTCATGGAGCCAGATTCTGAAACCTTTACGGCCACTGAATAAATAGTATCTCACTCTACAAGTGATCCCATTGGTGCTATTCACAGTGAGAAAAGATATCCATATGCGGCCCATAATAATTAATGAGCATGTAGGTGATGGAAAGTGCTGTATAAAAATAACCAGAAGATGGCGCTTTCTCCACATACACAAGGAGTAAAATTTTCAAAAAGCCCCTAAAGTGATTTAAGAGCCTAAGTTCCATTTTCAAAATTCTTTGATCCTTAGGATCTTAAGTCTCACTGAAAGTGAATTGGAGTTATGCTCCTCCATGGAGCTGGCTGAACATTTTTCATTTGGAAAAGGAAGATTCCTGAAAATTGCAGATTGTAATAAAATAACCAAACAATACAACAAATAAATATAACTTTGCATTTGGAATGACAACAAACTTTCAATGAGTAAAATTTTCTGCAAAACAGAAATTCCAGTTCCTGCACAGCTCCTATGAGCTTGTTACTTTTGAAAACAGAACTTCAGTTCCTAAGTAACTTAGACAGTTTTGAACATTTTACCAGAGGGTATGACTGACAATACCTTCTTTACCACGGTGTGGCCATGTTCATCTGTGTATTGCTCCTCTGTTACCGTTTCCGGTGGTATTTCAGGCATATCATCGGCCTGCATGAGAAGAGAAGAGAACTTCACTAAGCCATACCTTAACATAAGTGGACGCTTTAAATAACCAGCATAAAAATTATTATAGTTGATTAAAGTAAGAATTGAAAAAGGAGTCAAGACGCATTAATGCTGAGTTGTTAAACACCATAAAACGTTCTGCAAATGAATATTAAAAGGCATGCAAAGGCAAGTTATACCACAACTAACAGGCAAATAAATATTAGTTCACCTGGTAGTGTGTGGGACTGAAAAAGCAAAACAAAGTCCTTGTCCCCTTACTGAGGCATCTCCACAATATACGCTATGGCTGACAGTCCCACTGTAATTCTCTTCCCCCCTAAAACATATTAGAATAACATTATCGAAGTTATTTAACGGCCATGCATTATTCAGGAGCATGCCAACTTCATAAGTGGTTGCCTTAGCAGCAGACCTTACGAGGGTTTCCTACAGGTGTAACCAGGACATAATTGCCATTGGCACAGTGGCACGTGCAGTAGTTCAACACTCAGTACCTGAATAATCACCCGGCGGCGAACGACCCTGGTAGTTACCATCTCTTCCTCATCTGAGCTGGTCTCTAGCTCACCTAATTCCTCTGCTAATTCCTAGTGGAAGCATGGAAGCATTGCTCTATTTATCATACTGATGTTGTATATGATGCTTGTTGTATTTGACTTTTCCACTGTAGTTATAATCTATTCCGAAAGTTTTTATTCAAGATTTTTGAACATTATATTTCCTCTCTGAGAAACATATATGTAGACAATGAATAGCATTTCACCACTGTCATTTGTTTGTGTCTTTTTTATTTTATTAAAATTCATTGTTTGGTTGACAAGTCTTAGGTGTAAATATTTAACCTATTCTAAAAGATGCTTTTACTGGAGGTTGTGATAACTTGGCCAGCAGCACTGTTGCTGTACAAAACGGCTGCACCTAGGACATAAGGTACCAGCAATATCAGTGTTGAATTCAGGTCTTTTTTGTATGACTCTCTACAAAACCAATATTATAAGAATGAGTTTCTATCCTTTGAGCTGACAGCTGCACACGTACTGCATACATATACTGGGACTAATTCATTTAGCTAAGGGGAAAAGAACAATCTGTTTAATTTCTATCACTGCCACCCAGATTTAGGAATGTCAACATGTAGTAGCCAGTCTTGAGGTTCTTCTCTCCTGCATAAGGGAGAATTCAAGGAGAAAATGAAGCACTTCTGAATGCAGCAAGAGTGCAAGTGCAGGGTGTACTAGAAGACCTACTGGGAAATTGTTCCAGTCTCCAATAGTCCAACCAATCATCAATGATATCAGTGCATATGGAAACAATTAATATGGTGGTAAAAAATAAAAGATTAAAGAACAACAGGAATGATGGAAAGCAGATTTTAATTTCCTTAGTGTTTAGGAAGTATGTTAGAATATTTTTTATGATTTATCAGTAAAGACACCAATTTATTAAAAAATCCTTATTTGGTCTTGAAGAAACCAATCGTAAAGAGAACAAAAGCCTTTTCATGAAGTCAGAAATGTTTCTGATGAAAAATGGATCAGTTAAAATTAGATACGTATTGGAGCTCAGTCGTCTACCTTGGGGCATCACCACTTAACCCAGGAGCAACTAGGTAGTCAAATTGCGAAATGATATACCATTGATACCTGAACTTAATGCTCAGTAAAAAGTCCCACAGAAATGTGTGGAGTTCTTAATTCCAAAGAGACAGACATCACTTTGAAAAAGCTCCAGCCTATTTATACACATTTCTCTTCATTGCTTTTCCTTGTGGCACCCATATGTTACTTCCTCATTGTGTAACCTAACAGCTCTTTTTTCTCTTCCATAGCCTTCAATGATGGAAGAGGTAGTTGGCGAGACTGTCCTGTCACTTACACCTCCACTCAACATCCCCAAAGTTACTGTAGTTGCAGGAGCAGAATTTGGCTCAGTGAGGCAGATCATCAGCTGGTGTAGCTCCACTGATATAACTGCAGTCCATCAAATTTATACCAGCTGATCTTGCCTTGTGTGTTCAGTTTTTTAAACCTGCAAAAATGGCATTCATTCCAAGCGGCACCAAAATGGCCTGGAATTAATTAATTCTGCACTGCAAGTTAGCTTTACACCCATCCAAGTGTGCTCTAACTTGCTTTGGGGTTGTCTTTTGACACGTTGGTAATGCATTTAGTGGTGCTGGATGTACTACTCCAGCCTAAATAAGCAAAGTGCCAACCCTTTGACTAGCTGATGACTCATACCTTTTTAGGAGATTCAGAAAAGGTTTGGTAAATCTGATCTTATGAAAGCTCATGAAATGGTTTCCAGTGCAAGATTGTCTTTGAGGAGAGCCAGGAAGGCTGTTCCTCTTTCTCTTGGTACTGTGGGCAGAAGGTGATAGGTGAGGCCCACTTTCTCTCATGCTGAGCCCTATCACTGCAACCCTACTTAATCTTATCTTGACTCTGAGGCTTCCCAAGTATGTATTTTGCACAGTTCACCTGCCTTCTGAATTCCAAGAGTGAAATCTTAACGTGCTTAGAAAGATGATCCATCTTTTAACATAAACTGTAGGGTCCACAAGATAAAGAGCCTGGCCCTTGCTGGATGTGAAAATGCAAAATACATTAGAAGCTTAAAAAGACGAATCCAGAACTGTTTCTCTCCTTTAACTTTACTGATGGGATCTGTCCTCTGCTCCATCATCATTCTTTTCTCCTCCTCCTCTGACTTTGACAGCTTTTCACTTGTTCTCCTCTAACCCTCGTCTCAATGCCTCCAGTCCCTATTGACAACTCTATTCCCCCCTTACCTTTTCCCTCAACCTGTCTCACTCTCATTCTTCCTCATGCTCATTCTCCTGACAATGCATACTAAGGGGCTCCCTTATCTTAACAAATGAACAAAAACACACCAATAAGCCATCTGCTTCACAGACTCCCACCAACCTTCCCTTCTTCCCCACACCTCTAATCTCATTGAACACACCACCTACAACTGACTTAAGATCCTCTCCAACCCATCCTAGACCTACTCCCCTCTGACTTCCAGGGCCTCTTCTCCTCTCTCAATCAGCTAACAACCTTCTCCTGGTCAAATTTCAGAGCTACTACACCTCTTTCACCTCTTTACTTCTTTTGACACTGTTATTCGCTCTTTCCTTTGGCTTTCATGACTCTGTCTCTTCTTTGTCAGCTTCAAGCTATGCAGGGCTTATTTCTGCAACTCGTAAGAAGATAAAGTAGTTCTCATACACATGAGCAGTCCTATTGACTTCAATGGGACCACTTGCATGATTAAGTACTAAACAAGAATAAGGGTTGCAGGATCAGATCACAGTGCTTCAAATCATCTTCAAAATCTCTATATAGATTAATATGTAATCTTTGTAACAACCATGTGAATGAAGAAAGGATCATTTACTGATGGGGAAATTGAATCAAAACAATTAAGTGACTTTCTCAAAGCTACAGAGGGAGTCACTGGAGAACTGGAGTTAGAACACAGGAGTTCCTATCTCACAGGCCTTGCTCAGACAATGCTTCTCATTCTAAAGATCATATTCAATCATGATGTAAGTGGGCACAACTCCCATTGTGATCAATGCAAGTTGTTGCTGCTTACATAAGTGCTGAATTTGTCTCATTATGTTTAAAGATACTCATAAGAGCTGATTTTGTCAACATCTGTTTAACACAAAGTAAAACAAAGATAAAATAACCCAAAGACTCCAGACAAAGGAAATTTGCTTTTCTATAACAGTTATTTTATGTTGAGGGCAGGGTTGGTATTTACCTTTTCCAAAGATTCATCATCATAATGTCTTTCAGACTTTGCTAGCTGTTCATCAGTTGACTCCACTATAACCAGACTAGTTCTCCTTGGGGAGAGTTCTTCTTGGGATAGCTGGAGGTCCTCAAGTTCTTGTACAATGGGAGAGTCACCTCGTTCACTAGACAATGGGGTCTGAAGATATGGCTTCTCATGCTCCTTAGATGCTGTGGTAGAGCCTTTAGACTTTTCCTTTGCAAAATCTGCTGCTTTTTCAGCCTTTGGTGCTAGTGATTCTTCTGTTTCTGGAGTTGTGACACTGTGAATTATAGATTCAAGGAAGCTAACTACAAAGCATTCCATTATGATCCCCATAAATATGACATTTGTGCTGTGGTAAAGTGAGGTTACATGCTCCATGAACCAATTTCTTTGCAAAGTTATTTTCACAGTTGAACACTGATGTTTAGTTGCTAGTATAAACCATTCAAAACATTAAAACAAAATAACTGAAGAGTTTAAACAATAAAAATAAAACCTACATATATGCAAATATTACTCCACTCACATGTATGGAGTCACTCCTGATTTACATAGTTGGGAGAGCAGAATCAGGAGTTTCATCTTCAACAGTGTTACTTTGGGGTTGACTCTCTTCTCATTTGCATCCATATAAATCAAGAGCAACTCCATCAGTATCAGTGGAGTTACACAGATGAGAAAACATGAGAGCAGAATCCAATCTTTTGCCTCTAAGATTTCTGAGATGTTTTGGAGTCAACACCCATAGACAACTTTAATTTGCGACTTTTCTCCTTAAATGTAATCCTTTCTGGATTTCAGAAAATAAGATTATTAAAAACATATATCAAATCCCAGATTATAATCTCCCTACTCACAATGGTGAGTAGTTACTTACATGAACAGTCCGAGTGAAGTCAACTGGACTATTTGTATGAGTAAACATTTACCGATATGGGTAAAGGTTACACAATTTGGCTCCAAATGGCTATACTGTAACACAATATTGTCTCAATATTATATGAAAATATGAAAGATTATTGTTAATTTAGTCGTTTTTCCCTTTCAATACCATATGTACCATTATATGATTCACCCGTCCTCCCCCAGCTGTCTTTTTTCCCCCCATAAGCTATTAGATCAAGTCTGGACAATCTTTCTTCCAAATTCATGCTCTACATCAAAGGCTGGAATCTACAGATATGTTGCCAACAAGAGGAAGATTAGGGAAAGTGTGGGCCCCTTAGAGAATGAGGGAGGCGACCTAGTGATGGAGGATGTGGAGAAAGCTGAGGTACTCAATGCCTTTTTTGCCTCTGTCCTCACAGACAAGATCAGCTCCCAGACTACTGTACTGGGTGGCACAGAATGGGAAGGATGCGAACATCCTGCAGTCCTGAAGGAACAGGTTCAAGACTATTTAGAAGGATTAGACATACACAAGTCCATGGGGCCGGATGCAATGCACCCGAGGGTGCTGAGGGAGTTGGTTGAGGTGATTTCAGAGCCATTGGCTATTATCTTTGAAAGCTCGTGGCAACAGGGGGAGGTCCCTGAGGACTGGAAAAAAGCAAATATAGTGCCCATCTTCAAAAAAGGGAGGAAAGAGGAACCAGGGAACGACAGACCAGTTAGCCTCATTTCAATCCCTGGAAAAATCATGGAGCAGGTCCTTAAGGAATTCATTTTAAGGCACTTGGAAGAGAGAAAGGTGATCAGGAACAGTCAACATGGATTCACCAAGGGAAAGTCATGCCTGACCAACCTGATTGCTTTCTATGATGAGGTGACTGGCTCTGTGGATGTAGGGAAGGTGGTGGATGTGATATACCTTGACTTTAGCAAAGCTTTTGATACTGTCTCTCACAGTATTCTTATCACCGAGTTAAAGAAGTATGGGTTGGATGAATGGACTATAAAATGGATAGAGAACTGGCTAGAGCATAGGGCTCAACAAGTAGTGATCAATGGCTCCATGTCTAGCTGGCAACCGGTCACAAGCGGAGTGCCCCAGGGGTCGGTCCTGGGGCCGGTTTTGTTCAACATCTTTATTAATGATCTGGAGGATGGGGTAGATTGCACCCTCAGCAAGTTTGCGGATGACACCAAGCTGGGGGGAGTGGTAGATACCCTGGAAGGTAGGGATAGGATACAGAGTGACCTAAACAAACTGGAGGATTGGGCCAAAAGAAATCTAATGAGGTTAAACAAAGAAAAGTGCAGAGTCCTCCACTTAGGAAGGAAGACTCCCATGCACAGCTATAGACTGGGGACCGACGAGCTAGGCAGCAGCTCTGCAGAAAAGGACCTCGGGGAAATAGTGAATAAAAAGCTGGATATGAGTCAGCAGTGTGCCCTGGTTGTCAAGAAGGCTAATGGCATATTGGGCTGCATTAGGAGGGGCACTGCCAGCAGGTCACGGGAAGTGATTATTCCCCTCTATTTGGCATTGGTGAGGCCGCATTTAGAATATTGTGTCCAGTTTTGGGCCCCCCAATACAAAAAGGATGTGGACAAGTCGGAGAGAGTGCAGTGGAGGGCAACAAAAATGATTAGGGGGCTGGAGCACAGGACTTATGAGGAGAGGCTGAGGGAACTGGGCTTGTTTAGTCTGCAAAAGAGAAGAATGAGGGGGGATTTGATAGTGGCCTTTAACTACCTGAAAGGGGGTTCCAGAGAGGATGGGGCTAGGCTGTTCTCGGTGGTGGCAGATGACAGAACAAGGAGCAACGGTCTCAAGTTGCCCGGGGGGGGAGGTCTAGGTTGGACATTAGGAAAAAGTTTTTCACTAGGAGGGTGGTGAAGCACTGGAATGGGTTACCTAGAGAGGTAGTAGAATTTCCATCTTTAGAGGTTTTTAAGCTGAGGCTTGACAAAGCCCTGGCTGGGATGATATAGCTGAGGTTAGTCCTGCTTTGAGCAAGGGGTTGGACTAGATGACCTCCTGAGGTCCCTTCCAACTCTAATATTCTATGATTCTCCTTGGCCCTCGTTACATCTATTCACCCTCAACAATAGCCTCTCCAAAATATGACAACCAGAACAGATCACAATATTCCAAACATTTAAGATCATCATAAGTAGCACCAAAATAACTTCAACAAATATATATTTCATACTCAGTATATACAGAAAATGTAAGCCCTTATTGACATTTTGTATATGGTAAATATTTGTAGTTGAGCATTTTGTCTTCTGCAGATGTTTCTAGTCTAATATCTCTAAGCAATTCCAAGTCCTTTTTTTTTTTGTCCTTCTCAGCATAAATTAGAGCAGCCTTCCCAGCACAGAGCCAGCCCAAAATCAGAGTACTGCAAAGGTGGGTCAAAGTTACCTTACACACTACCAACCTCCTTAACTGCTGTGTGCTCCTCTGGGCAAACAATGTGTATTGTTACCTTAAGTAACAATCATTTCTCTTTAAAGCAGTGTTCTTTATTCTTGACTATTTGAAGTACACCTTTCACATAGAGTTCTTGTTATTTATAAAGTTCTGAGTAAAATAAATAGCAAATAAAAATTATGTTGGAAGACCAGTTAGTGTTCTGAATTAAAATTTGTCTGAAAGTAAAAACAAACAAATTAAAGAAAAGTACATTGTGCCAGTAACCAATGCCACCCCTGTGCCATTGATAATTTCATTAAGGGAATTATTAGTTAGTTTTAACATCTAAAATATAACCTAAATATATTGTGTTGCAAAGTTGTCCTTTCAAAATTGATGGCAGCCCAATCAATAAAACAGTCCTCCAAAATAATTCCACCTATTCATGCTTAAGTCTTCTTTTCTTTTGTAAAATTGTTCCTTATTGCTAATAATGAGCCAGTCCTTCACTGAGTTTCCTGTCCTGACCTTGTGGGGTTTCCTCTCCTCTGTAAGAGCCGTACAGTAGGTAGATGTGGAATGATCAGCCCCCCACATAGGTTTCATTCTGATCTCAAATAATGAGAAATTGACTTAAACCCTGAAACATGAGGTTGGATATCCTTAAAGATATACAAATAAATAAAAGTACATTTCTGTTCAACATGCTATAGGTTACAGATTTTGACCAGCCATCTTTTAATGCTTACAAGTACTCCTGTTGTGCAGCTGATGAATCTCCTGGCAGATCCTGCGGTTTCCCTGAGAACTCAGCTAGAACTCGCTCTTGATGTGTTTGTCGCAGGAGTTCTGCAACTGATATGTCTGTCTCAGTCCTGGGAGTGCCCTCCTGAAAGGAAGAGTAACTGACAGAAGTGTCTTCCTCAGAGACAATGGGAGGGTGATCAGATGGCTCTTTGTCTTTATAATGCTCTTCTTCCTTTTTGTGTCTTGGACTATACAGTTCTTCCTGCAGTGCAGAAAATCCTAGGAATAAGAGAGGGGGGGGGACTTCATTAGAACGCTCCCTGGGAAACAGGATGATCTTGCCACTCTCTCTAAGACAGAGGTTCAATTGCCAGAAGAAACACATTTTGTCAAAACCTCAACGTATCACAGGCTGTGGATGGTTTATAGGTACACAATTTGAGTGGAAGATGAAGAAACTGATTGAAGTAGTTGGTGAAATGTTGGATTTATCACTAGGGTTATGCCTACACTGACGACGGCAAAGTTGCTGCCATCAGATCGACTTATCTGGATCGACTGAGTGGTCAGTGAAGACCCACTCAGTCGATCCAGAAGTCGATGCACTAAAACCACCTCCTCAAGTGGTGTAGCGCTGCATCGACGGGACCCGCCACAGTGCAGTGAAGACAACGTGCAGAAGAGAAGAACAGAAGTCGACGGGAGTTACGCAAGTTTTTTGCGTAGTTTGCATAACTCCGGTCGACTGAATCTCCGAGGTAAGTGTAGACAAGCCCTAGGATTGCCAAGCAGCTGGTTTTTACCGTAACCTGTAAAACAAATGAGCTCTCCATCTCAAATAACAGCCACTGACAGAGCTGCAAGCACTTCAGAAATATTAATTCAGACTCACCATAGCCCTTTGAAGTAGATCAGGGATATGTAGATTATTGTTTCACCCACAAAGTCCTACAATGTTCAGTAACAATCTTTTGAAGACTGAAGATTACTCTAACTAACTGAAACTGAAGGAGGAAATTAGGGGCAAAGAATGTAATTATCTGCATTGAAATTTGATCAAGACATTGTAGTTAACATCTTTACTCTAATGAAAAGTGGAATAGGATCTTTATTATGAGGACCTTAAATTCATATTTTTTTCCAAAGAATGGTGAGAATACCACTCTGTGTAACATCCTGGTGTTTCTTAAAGTCTTTTCATCCAATGACTGCCACTCTAAGCTTATGAAAGCCAAAAGAATCACAGAATTACAGATGTGACGGAGAGACTGCCAAAACTTATCAAGTCCTCAGACTGCTACCCCTTCCTGCTTCTCCACGTGGGCACCAATGATACTGGCAAGAATGATCTTGAGCGGATCACTGCGGACTATGTGGCTCTGGGAAAAGAGATAAAGGAGTTTGAAGCACAAGTGGTGTTCTCATCCATCCTCCCTGTTCAGGGAAAAGGCCCAGGTAGGGACCGTCGCATTGTGGAAGTAAATGCGTGGTTACGCAGGTGGTGTCGAAGAGAGGGCTTTGGATTCTTCGATCATGGAATGCTGTTCCAGGAAGAAGGATTACTAGGAAGAGACGGGATTCATCTAACGAAGACAGGGAAGAGTATCTTCGCAGACAGGCTGGCTAACCTAGTGAGGAGGGCTTTAAACTAGTTTCGACGGGGGACGGGGACCTAAGCCCGAAGGTAAGTGGGGAAGAGGGACACCGCAAGGAAGCAGAAGGAGGAGGGTGCAGCAGGGGAGGCCTCCCGATTCATACTGTGAAAGTAGGCCAATCGGCTACTTATCTCAAGTGCCTGTACACAAATGCAAGAAGCCTGGGAAACAAGCAGGAAGAACTGGAAGTCCTGGCACAGTCAAGAAACTACGACATGATTGGAATAACTGAGACTTGGTGGAATAACTCTCACGATTGGAGCACTGTCATGGATGGGTATAAACTGTTCAGGAAGGACAGGCAGGGGCGAAATTGGGGAGGAGTTGCACTGTATGTAAGAGAGCACTATGACTGCTCTGAGCTCCAGTATGAAACTGGAGATAAGTCAGTTGAGTGTCTCTGGGTTAAGCTTAGAAGCAAGAACAATAAGGGTGATGTCGTGGTGGGTGTCTGTTACAGACCACCAGACCAGGAGGATGAGGTAGATGAGGCTTTCTTTACTCAACTAGGGAAAGTTTCCAGTTCACAGGGCCTGATTCTCATGGGAGACTTCAATCACCCTGACATCTGCTGGAAGAGCAATACAGCAGAGCACAAACAATCCAGGAAGTTTTTGGAGAGTGTCGCTGACAATTTCCTGGTGCAAGTGCTGGAACAACCAACTAGGGGCCGTGCTTCTCTTGACCTGCTGCTCACAAACAGGGAAGATTTGGTAGGGGAAGTAGAAGTGGGTGGCAACCTAGGCAGCAGTGACCATGAGATGGTCGAGTTCAGGATCCTGACGAAAGGAAGAAAGGAGAACAGCAGGATACGGACCATGGATTTCAGAAAAGAGGATTTTGACTCCCTCAGGGAACTGATGGGCAGGATTCCCTGGGAGGCTAATATGAGGGGGAAAGGAACCCAAGAGAGCTGGCTGTATTTTAAAGAGACCTTATTGAGGGCATAAGAGCAAACCATCCCGATGTGCAGAAAGAATAGCAAAAATGGTAGGCGTCCAGCTTGGCTTACCAAAGATGTCCTTGGCGAACTTAAACGCAAAAAAGAAGCTTACAAGAAGTGGAAGCTTGGTCAGATGACTAGGGAGGATTATAAAAACACTGCTCAAACGTGCAGGAATGAAATCAGGAAGGCCAAAGCACAATTGGAGTTGCAGCTAGCAAGGGACGTGAAGGGGAACAAGAAGGGTTTCTACAGGCATGTTGCCAACAAGAGGAAGATTCAGGAAAGTGTGGGCCCCTTAGAGAATGAGGGAGGCGACCTAGTGACGGAGGATGTGGAGAAAGCTGAGGTACTCAATGCCTTTTTTGCCTCTGTCTTCACAGACAAGATCAGCTCCCAGACTGCCATACTGGGAGGCACAGAATGGGAAGGAGGCAAACATCCCGCAGTGCTGAAGGAACAGGTTCAAGACTATTTAGAAGGATTGAACATTCACAAGTCCATGGGATGCAATGCACCCGAGGGTGCTGAGGGAGTTGGTTGAGGTGATTTCAGAGCCATTGGCTATTATCTTTGAAAGCTCGTGGCAACAGGGGGAGGTCCCTGAGGACTGGAAAAAAGCAAATATAGTGCCCATCTTCAAAAAAGGGAGGAAAGAGGATCCAGGGAACTACAGACCAGTCAGCCTCACCTCAATCCCTGGAAAAATCATGGAGCAGGTCCTTAAGGAATCCATTTTAAGGCACTTGGAAGAGAGGAAGGTGATCAGGAACAGTCAACATGGATTCACCAAGGGAAAGTCATGCCTGACCAACCTGATTGCTTTCTATGATGAGGTGACTGGCTCTGTGGATGTAGGGAAGGCGGTGGATGTGATATACCTTGACTTTAGCAAAGCTTTTGATACTGTCTCTCACAGTATTCTTATCACCGAGTTAAAGTAGTATGGGTTGGATGAATGGACTATAAAATGGATAGAGAACTGGCTAGAGCATAGGGCTCAATGGCTCCATGTCTAGCTGGCAACCGGTCACAAGCGGAGTGCCCCAGGGGTCGGTCCTGGGGCCGGTTTTGTTCAACATCTTTATTAATGATATGGAGGATGGGGTAGATTGCACCCTCAGCAAGTTTGCGGACGACACTAAGCTGGGGGGAGTGGTAGATACCCTGCAAGGTAGGGATAGGATACAGAGTGACCTAAACAAACTGGAGGATTGGGCCAAAAGAAATCTAATGAGGTTAAACAAAGAAAAGTGCAGAGTCCTCCACTTAGGAAGGAAGAATCCCATGCACAGCTATAGACTGGGGACTGACGAGCTGGGCAGCAGCTCTGCAGAAAAGGACCTGGGGGAAATAGTGGATAAAAAGCTGGATATGAGTCAACAGTGTGCCCTGGTTGTCAAGAAGGCTAATAGCATATTGAGTTGCATTAGGAGGGGCATTGCCAGCAGGTCACGGGAAGTGATTATTCCCCTCTATTCGGCATTGGTGAGGCCGCATTTAGAATATTGTGTCCAGTTTTGGGCCCTCCACTAAAAAAAGGATGTGGACAAGTTGGAGAGAGTCCAGCGGAGGGCATCAAAAATGATTAGGGGGCTGGAGCACAGGACTTATGAGGAGAGGCTGAGGGAACTGGGCTTGTTTAGTCTGCAAAAGAGAAGAATGAGGGGGGATTTGATAGTGGCCTTTAACTACCTGAAAAGGGGTTCCAGGGAGGATGGGGCTAGGCTGTTCTCGGTGGTGGCAGATGACAGAACAAGGAGCAACGGTCTCAAGTTGCAGGGCGGGAGGTCTAGGTTGGACATTAGGAAAAAGTTTTTCACTAGGAGGGTGGTGAAGCACTGGAATGGGTTATCTAGGGAGGTGGTGGAATCTCCATCCTTAGAGGTTTTTAAGCTGAGGCTTGACAAAGCCCTGGCTGGGATGATATAGCTGAGGTTAGTCCTGCTTTGAGCAGGGGGTTGGACTAGATGACCTCCTGAGGTCCCTTCCAACTCTAATATTCTATAATTCTATAATCCCATGCACAGCTATAGACTGGGGACCGACGAGCTGGGCAGCAGCTCTGCAGAAAAGGACCTGGGGGTAACAGTGGATAAAAAGTGGATATGAGTCAGCAGTGTGCCCTGGTTGTCAAGAAGGCTAATAGCATATTGGGCTGCATTAGGAGGGGCATTGCCAGCAGGTCACGGGAAGTGATTATTCCCCTCTATTCGGCATTGGTGAGGCCGCATTT
The DNA here is from genome assembly GCF_026122565.2 of Emydura macquarii macquarii. Taxonomy (NCBI): domain Eukaryota; kingdom Metazoa; phylum Chordata; order Testudines; family Chelidae; genus Emydura; species Emydura macquarii. The sequence goes on along the minus strand of NW_027132308.1, from coordinate 563,445 downwards.
AGAATATTGTGTCCAGTTTTGGGCCCCCCACTACAAAAAGGATGTGGACAAGTTGAAGAGAGTCCAGCAACAAAATGGCAACAAAATGATTAGGGGGCTGGAGCACAGGACTGATGAGGAGAGGCTGAGGGAACTGGGCTTGAGGGTTATACTACAGAGACTTGTATTAAGAGGCCTTTATAGCTATGGAACAAATATAGTTTTGACAATATACCTAAAGTTTTTTTTAAAATGTGGGATAAACTTTTCTCTCATTTAAATCAACCTGATTGATTTCCATGAAATCACCTGCATGACTGTGAAAAGATTGGCCCACAGTATAGAATAATTTCTGCAAATGTTCATTTGCTTGAATTATAAGAACAGATTATGATAGGTGTTTGATAAAACATATTATTTCACCTACATTCTTCCTTATTAAATGGTTCTGATTTTAAAGTTAGATGCCACTACTGAACAAGCACAATGGCAGAGTTAACTGAGTGTCCTACCCACACATTTGAGAACAGAATCTGGTGCTCAGATGAGAGGACTTTGTCAGTGTGTGACTTGGTGGAAATCGTGAAGGGTTAACATCAGGAGGCATTTACCTTCACTGTGATCCAGTCCTATTGTTTGTTCAATTTCTGCATAGGTGCGAGCTCCATGGTCCCGCATGGAGTCCAAGTGGCTGGTCTCCATTAGATGAACAATATCCATTCGGTTGATTTTTGTTAGACACTGGGTAAGACTTGTATCTGTGATGTTAGAAAAACACCATTTAGTTGAGCTGAGACTTGTTTTGCATATGCTCCTGGGCCACTGATTCCCCAAATCACAGAAATATATAAGATATTCAAGCAGCAGCATCATACATAAAATACAGATACCTCATATGTGAAAAGAACAGAGGTGTGACACTGTCTGGATTGGGGTGACCATTTATAATTTTATTTAATATCAATATTGCAAAATTATAATAATTTGGACGAAATATGCCATGTCAGGTACCATTGGAAAGGTTGTAATTTGCTAAATATGATTATTTCGTTTATGCACATGTAACATCTTGGTAGTGTAAGTTATGGATAGTGCAATATATCTGTATCCAAAAACTTGTGAAGTATTACTGGGTTGTACCCTCCAGGCAGATTGGTGTTAGCCTTGATGGCTTTTTGACGGCTGTTACCTTTACAATAAGCCCAGGTAGAGGAACCAGGACACCACCTGTCATCAAGACAGGTAGAGACATGCCTGTGGTAGGAGGACTGCAAGGCCTTTCCCTGCCCATGTGCTGGGAGCTTGTGTTTGAAACAAGCCACATGGCAGACCAGAGACTATAAAAAGCAGCTGCACCATCGCCATCTTGTCTTCATTCCTGCTTCCTATCTCCGGATTAACTCATCTACAGATGTGAAACAAAGGACTGAGGCCCATCCAGGTACTGGATGTATACCAGAGGAACTGTACAAGCCTGCAAACTCCACAATTCTGCTGAGAATCTGATATATATGGACTTTAATGTCACTTGTATGTGTCTGATGGTTTGACCATTTAACATTTCTCTTCCCATTTGTTTCTTTCCTTTTATAATAAACCTTTAGTTTTAGTTACTAAAGGATTGCCTGGCAGCATGGTTTTGGGTAAGATCCAAACTTATATTTACCTGGAAATGTGGCGGACCCTTTGGAGACAAGAGAACATTTTGGTAAAGGAAATAGAGTTTTAAATAACTTATCTCTTTACTGGACATAGTTGCTGACTGGGAGCCAGAGAGTGAAATGCACTAAAGGGGGCTGTGTAATTTTTTTGTTTTAGCTTCTTGATAACCAGTGTGGGGAATCAGAAGCACTGTTTGTAACTAAACAGTGGGGAATCTAACTGCAGTGTTAGCCACCAGTTTGGGAGAATCTGCTCTCCTTTTGCAGCCTGCCATGACCTTGGCATTTTCAGGTGGGCTACCCTAGACATGGATGGGTCAGACAAGGGACAGAATGAAAAAATTGTATTGTTGTTATTATAGAAAACTTAATATGTTGGAAAGTTGCATGCAAGAATTACTGTAAGACTTGCTTCAGAACATCACCAGTTAGAAAGCTTCCTCAGCTAATGCCCATTTTTCTGCTTGTCTGATTAATGTAGGACTTAAGGCCTAGAATCTCACAGGAATTTAGATGCCTAACTCCCATTGAAATCAATGGCAGTTAGGTGCATAATACCTTTGCAGATCTGGGCCTGGGTACTTACAAAGTGGAATAACTCATGCCTCATTTGTACCTTCTGTGGGACGTTATGCTTTTACACTCCAAATGAGTAGCGATAAATAACTTACTTTAACACAAAATCTTGTACTATTCCTCATCATGCAGATACTGTTGCTTAAAAGAAATACATTCTTTGGTCAGTTGCCTTCATACTTTTCTAAACTTTATCTATATTCCTTTTGGGTGACTGTGGGTAAGCACGTGGCTGATCATGCAATAACTGGAAATGTACCTGTAGCATGTTTCCCATCCCTTTCAAGCCAGTATTTCAGAAGCGCATGGCTCTGGTCTTGTAGTGAATTTGGATTTTCAATTCGGATCTGGTGAATTTGCTCTTCCGTGAAATCCAGTTCTCTTGCTAATTCTGCAAACGACAAACCGTTTTTTGTAAAAACTTAAATTTGTTCTTGGCTTGGGCCTCTTTTAAGGCCAGCAGCTGCAGCAACAGAGATTATCTTCCCTGGCACTAAACTTCCTTCCGTTTTATGTGCCATGTGTCATACCTACAGACATTAGGGTGAGACATTTCATCCAATTTTCATTTACTATCTGAAGCTTTTTTAATCTAATTGAAGAACTGGTTAATTTTAAATAATGAGATATTTTGCAGGCACTGAGTCCAGGAGTGGATTAAGGCATAATTGCTAGAGGCCTCTATGGTCATGTGATGATCAAAATCTTAGCATTCATACTTCAAAAAAAAAGTTTCTAAGACTTATGGTTAGGAAGAAAACTTTGAACATGTGAATTGAGAGTACTCAGTGTAGCTATGTCTGTTTGTGTTGACAGATAGCCTCAAATAATAGTTCTGAGAGAGGGAACTGCTCCATTCTTCTCAATGAGGTGTTAACTACACCCAGAATTAGTGGGAGGCTCCTGTCAATACCGCTCCAAGATAAGACAGTGGGTAGCAGGAGAAGAGTGCATAGACTGGGGCCAATTCACCCAGGCTGATATAACCCAGCATCTGGAGTAAGTACTGGGGAACCTCTGCTGGCATTCCTAGCAGGAAAATAGGGGCCCATGTCACTGCCCCTGCCTCTCTGGAAAGGAGGGGAGGCCCCGTCCCTGCCACTACCACTCTGTGTGGCAGGGCTTCAGGATGGGGTCATAGGAGAGGAGCCATAGGGGTTCCCGTGAAGTGATGTGTCAGAGGCCCCAGATTGCGTAATCTAGCCCTGATTAAATATCCATTTTGTAAATTCATGCCCTTTTGGAATTTTAAAACAAAATGTAAACAGCTGGAATAAATATTATTGAAAAACAAATATAGCACATGCACTGTAGCTACAAATTAGACTTAGATCTCTGAGTCATGCAGGACTTTTTCTAAAAAAGTAATTTCCTTGTATCTTCTATGTAAATTAGGACAGAGCCACCCTTGCCACTATCTGTGTGTACATCCAGGTTTCAGGCAGGCATTCTATTCTGCTGCCATCATTAGAGTATTCTAATCCCTCAGGATTCAGGTTTGTCACTGCTGTGTATGGCTAAAACAAAGTTCGCAATAAGAAAAGAGACCAAATTAAAGGCAAGATGGTGACCTGTCCTTACAATACCACATTGGGATACAAAGTGACCCTTTTCCTCCCTATGCAGCAGGAGGGCAAGGAATGTACAGAACCTTGGATCTAGTTTACATTACAAAGTTACATGTCTATGCAGGCTTCCCATTACAATGATGCAGTAAAACCACTTCTAAATAGTACTGAGACATGGAATAGGGACCAAAATTTTATCATTTTGTGCAATTGAAAAATCACCCCCTCCACCCAGCAGGCTATAGTCATCATGACTGGGGCTGGAGAGTGATGCTGTGCAGAGGTGCTCCAAAGCTGAAGTGTCAGTAGTCATGTCTTATTAAAAGTGTTTATGGAAGAGAGTTTTGAAATTTATCTTTCCCTGTCCAATGTGACTGTAAATCCAGTGATGCACCTGGCTGTTTTTATCAGCAACTTCTGCCCTTGAGGGGTGTGCCCCCGCTACACCTGCAGAATACTTCAAAGAGGAGGAGAAAGAAACAGACTAGGGAGGACATGATCAGTGAGATCCTGCAAGTTAGTGCTGCATTGGCCCATGAACAAAGGGCCAGTATGGTAGACACTATGTAGAAAGGCCCAGGAATCCCACCAGGAAAAGGAGAGGAAGATGCGCCAGGACATAATGGGTCTTCTCAGGCAGCAAATGTAAATACTGTTTTTTCCACATTGTTTTCTGAACTGGTTTTGCCAGTCAATAGATTTCTAGTTTTGGAGAATAAAATTATCTTTATTCGTTCACAACACACATCACAGAATGCATGCACCATTTTTGTTAATACACAAGTAAGCACCACATAAGCCCCAGCTCCAGGAAAACACAGTCATATTTATAAGTGTACGGTGAGCACTACGTGGTTTCTAGCAGCACCCAGAGATTGAAGCCCAGAGAACAGTCCATCACAGAAATTCTCTCTCCTCCAAAGCCTTCTTCAGCCACATAACTCCACGCTGAGCTCTTGTAGTGGCCCTTGTGTCTGGCTGTTCAAAGTCAGCAGACAGCCGTTCCACGCTGCTCTCCACCTTGGCAGAGGCTTTTCCCCCTTTGCCTCACAGACATTATGCAGGACACAACAGGCAGCTATAACCATTGGGATATATTCTCATTGAGATCTAATCTAGTGAGTAAACACCATCAGTGTCCCTTCCAGTGCTTCATTTGTAATGAAAAAGGTGCTAGGCCTCAAGCAATTAGGTACCTGGGCTCAAGCTTTTTTTTTTTACATTCATAACTGATGCAGCAAGCCCAGAGGTGTTGGGGCTATGAACTGCCAAGTCTAGAAGTGCCACACTCTATAACAAATTAAGTACTAGTCCCTTCAACCTACCGAAAGACCATTCAACAGTCATTCTGCACCTGCTGAGCCAGTAGTTGAATCTTTCCTTGGTGCTGTCAACGTGGGCAGCATATGACTTCATGAGCCCTAGGAGCAAGGGTAGGTTGGGTTCCCTAGAATCATTGTTGGCATTTCAGTATCACCAATAGCAGTCTGCTGGTTGGGAAAGAAAGACCTTGCTTACAGATTTCTGAACAGCCGTGTATACTTAAAAACATGAGCCTCATGCACCTTCCCTCACTATCCCACATTCATATCAGTGAATTGTCTCTGCTGATTCGCCAATGCTTGCATAACCTAGAAAAGTAGCCCTTTCTGCTGATGTACTTTGTGGCAGATTAGGCTGGTGCCAAAATAGGAATATGCATGCTATCTATCACCGCACCGCAGTTTGGGAACAACATTGCTTCAAATCCATGTCCTGCACATTTCTGAGAGTCAGTCCTGCATAGCAGGAGACAATTAATGACCCTACCCACTTGCATGACAATGGCCCACACTGCGGATTGTCCAACTCCAAAATGATTTCCCACTGACTAGTAGCAATCCAGAATTGTAAGCTTCCAGAGTGTGATCACCACTCACGTCTCCACTGTCAGCACACATCTCATTCTGGTGTTCATGCACTGGAGGGCTGGGGTGAACTCAGCACAAATACCCAGGAACGTGGCTTTTTGCATCTGAAAGTTCTGCAGCTGCTGCTCGTCATCTCAAATCTTCATTATGATGCAATCCCACCAGTAGGTGCTTGTTTCTTGAATCCAGAAGTGGTGCTTCACTGTCTACAGCAGCTCTATGAACACCACCCATAACCTTGAATTGTTTTTTGCTATGTCACTCAGCAAACTGCCCTCTATTGTTGCAGTATTTCTTGTGGGTCTGCAAATACAGGAGAATCATGTGTCCTGTATTTGTAACGTTCATGAGAATAGTGTGGGGGGCTGCAGGCTCCATGTTTCTGTCAGAGATGGTGGACACTGAAAAGTACCGAGGGGTTTGTGGGATTTAAAAAAAAAAAAAAGCATGATAGTTATGGGATATGGATGGTACTATGGGATGAAGAAAGTTGCATTCTGGGAACTTTACCCTTAACTCCCAGAGATCTCTAGGTAAGTCACTTTTACCCCACAACTCATAGCAAAAAGTTCCTAAAAGGCATTGTTTCAGACGGCGGTGCATGACACACTGAGATAACTACTCATGGTGTACCGCACTTTGCATCGACACAAGCACTCCTAATCAGTGCATGCAGCACAGACATAAACAGCCAAGTTTGCACATGCATGAGTGATATACTAACTTGGGCAGCTGTATGCAAATGTAACAGAAGATTAATTTCACTTTGTTAATAGGATGGATTTTAAAATTTTCTCCAGTATTTAATTTCCTTTTCAACCCGTATTGTTGAAACTTATTTTCCGGGAATTCATACTGCCCAAAATGAGACTTCAAAATTCTGCCATCAGGGAGCATGGTGAGTTTGCCTACCCTGTGGAAGTGCCTCAGGATTATATTCTCTAAATTCATGGGAAAACTGCTAGAAGGATGAGAAATGGAAAGTGAGGTTGTATGGCATAGGGCCAAGGTGGATGACTGAGTGAGAAAAGGTGCAAAGCTCATTGCGGATGTAGATATCAAAGCAAGCTGAGATTAAAGTTTTTGCTGGACTATGTGCAACAAAACGCAGGACAGAGAACTCTGCACAGCTCATTCTCTTTAAAATATTCTTGTGGTCAGCTGATTTCCAGTAGTAGAATTGCTAATTTCACTCGGTACCTGTTTGGCCTGTCCACCAACAATGTATCTGTCTCCCCCTGGTGTGGGTTTCTGCAGATAAAATTACTGTTGCAAATATGGCCCCTTTGATCCCCCAAACTCTGCCACCAGTTCTGGGGGGAAAAAGGGGCTGCTCACATTTATGGCAGCCTTACCCAGTTGCCTGTGGCTGATCTGCAGCCCAGAATGGCCAGAGCACAAATTGCTCTGGCCACGCCCCCACCTACCCTGACATGGTGGCTGCAAGGAGGAGTGATGTTGATCTATGTATGTTGGTTCTGTGCCATTCTTATGCTGGGAGATTTCTTCTGTCGGGGCCACAGGGCCTAGAATCTGGCCCATACTCTTCCTTTTCTTTACTGGTAGGTTGTAATTACATCAATATCCTAAGAAGACTCTAGTTTCTATAAGCTATGGGAGGATTTCTATAACAGTCTTTCGTTAATAAAGACAACGTTTGGGAGAAGCATGGAAATGAAAGAAAAACCCAATTCTGAATAAACATACGTCATCTGAAAGAGATTACATGCAGTTTACCTGTCCAGCTGAATCCAAGATGATCAGCAATGTGTGCCAGTCTTTCCTCTGATCTTCCTTGATCATCCTGTTGATCTAAATAAGGTCAAACAGAACAGCCACAAGTTGTCTATGAACAAGTCAAGGTGAAGCTAAAAAACATGTATCTCAAGAAAGGAAAGCATTCGTCTAACTGCTCTGTAGTTCCATAAACTGTTGCTAAGTTTTTAAAAACAGATATCTGAAGTTACGGTTCTACAGCTCTATTTAGGTGCCAAAAAAGGCCTGATTTTCAAACTGGAGCTTTTGGTTGCTCACCATTTTTGAAAATCAGACTACTTATGTAGATGCCAAAATAGGATGTAAAAGTCTACTGTACTCATTTCAGGCAAAAAAAATATTCTTAGGCTTCTATTTAACAATAAGCCCCCTTATATCTAGAACAAAAGAAGAGAGGGCAAACTGCTACTGGGACAAGAACTGTGTTTTTCCATGCCCTCTTTAGTCAATGCCAAAGAGAAGTAAAAAATGTACTGCAATTTGTTCATTTTAATTGATCCTTCCTAATTATTTTATTATATTATATTATTATTATTATTTTAAAGAAAATGTTATTCAGTCATAAGGAATTTCAAATTACCATTTGTATTTGGTATTTTAGCAATAGATTTTATTTGATTCTTTCATTAAAAGTTATTACAACTGAGTTCAAAGAATAACCCAGGATATTTACAAAGAAAGCCCCAGAAAGACAAGATTCCACTTGTCAGTGTTTATTTACTTCAGCAATAAGTAGTATAATCCCCACATCCAATTTGAGACCAGCAGAGTTTGAGTTTTGGCTTTCCCATCATCTCAACGGTTAGTTATAGGAATACAGATGCATGTATGTGTTTAAGTTTTAGCTATTGGATCTTCCTTGAGGCTACTCAACAATATTATATTAAAGTTAACATTACTTGGAGAAAAAAAACACCACCATCACTGTGCACTATATTAAGTTACTGGTGAAGTGTGGACCATTCTTAAGAAATTGGCTATCAAATAAAGAAACAAAGGAAATGTAATGATTTTTAAAATGTGAAACAGTACTGAGGTCTCAAACTGCAAAAGGAAAAGAAACCACAAAATACACCTATTCCCGTTTCAATAACAGTGCCTGTTTATGTGCCAAAATATTCTATCACTAGTAAAAATAGTTGGTCAATGTAGAACCAAGGAAAACCAAAAGTCAAAACACACATGGCCTGAAGAATCAGTTGTGTTAAAGGCAAAATAATATCACATTTTTACAAAAAGATTTTCTGCTTATTGTGTTAATACTTTCCATAAGCATTCGCAGTATGCAATCTTGAGATTGTTTCCCAGACAATAAAATACAGACAAAATACAACAACCACAGCTTACACAACACATTAACAATCACAGAAAGCTCAAAAAAAATGATGCACAAATCACACACACACACACACACACACATACACACACAAATTATAAAATTCATGACATGCGTAACACTAGGAATCCCAGTGGCTGGCAAATACCTTCAATACGGTCATGGACATTTTCATCAGGAATACGCTCAATCTGAGTCTCAATGGACTCGTCCCAAATGGGCCTGGTGTCAAAGATGTCTTCGGGAATTGACTGCTGGGTCTCAATGGATGGCATATTTTCAATAACTGAAACTTCTAGGGCACTACTACTTTCATCATCTGAAACTAATTCTTGTTCTCTTTCGGACTGGGTTAGTCTATCCACTAGCTTGGAAGCTTCATCACTAATCTCTTCAAAGAACTCTATGGAGTTTTTGTAAATGTAAAAAAAATGGTCCTTGTGTTCTTTTGTGGGACTAACAGTACTGTGGGAAGCTGTGGTGCTCCTGCTTTTAACTGGTAGTCTGGATGAAAATATCTTTGGTCTTGCTGTTGTCACCTCATCTGATTCTAGTTCAAGCTTCATCTCACCTGCACTCTCTCTAGTCTCTGCTTCCACCTCAGCATAACTCCTAGCTTTTATGGAACGCCTAGTCTTTGGATCCATTGGAACATTTGCATCAGATTCAGATTTGCTTCGATTATCTTGTTTCGTAGATAGTTTGCATGTCATGTCAAGAGCTTTGGGTGACCCTGGCTTCTGGACAGATGTTTCTGTGTCTGTACACTGTTGCTCGGCTCTTTGGAAAGCTGGTTTGACAGGAATTTTAGACTTTGGTTTTGTTTGGTCATCCTTTATTTCATCTTGCAAGCTGTCCAGAAAGCCATCTGAGGGAGGAATGTCATATTCTGATTGTTGCAATAACTGTGGTGCAGCAGGAGTTGTTCTTACAGGAATTTTAGATTTGCTTTCAGAAGAAGGCACACTTCTCTCCATGACAGCAGTAGGGATTTCAATCACAGATCTCTGCTCCTCTGGTGAAGAGTCCAGGGACTCATCATCTTGCTCAGAATACACAGACCTACTGACTGTGGAAAAATCTAACTCTACATCTACCACAGGTTGCTCTGGAGAGATAGGGCAGGGCACCTGACTGCTGTCAAATTTACCATCAGTTTCCACTCTGGAGAAGGGATCTTCTTCAGAAGCTTCAGAGACAGCAGTCTCTTTTTTTGGTGATTTTGAAGAAGCTGAAATACCCATTTTAATGGGAATTCTAGATTTAAGTTCTGCTTTTGTGGTGCCCATGCTGACACCTGTGCTAGTCATTTGCTCTGATTTATCACGAGGCTCAGATAGTGGTGATACTGTTGTAATTGCATCTTTTTCCTGTATATCAGTTTCATCTGATTCTGAAGGTGCAAATGGATCTGGTGATCGCTCTAGCTTTGGAGATTCCATCTCTGCAGCCTCTTTCATTTCTTCCAATAAAGAAAGTCCTTCTTGAGACTGCTGCCCCACTTGGAAAAAGTGAAAGCTTTCATCTGCATAGTTCCTTTTGGTCATGTCAATGGCTCCACTTCGAGTCATTTCAAACAATTTCCCTTCCTGGAAGAGAAAAGGGTTTTGTTCACTAGTTGGTGTCCCCTCTTCTGTGGGTGTCCTGGCTGGGGTAGTATCAGGTGTTGTACCCTGTGACTGCCTGTCCACCATTAAACCAAAAATCTTTTGTTCTTCTTCTTTCACCCGAGCCTCAAAAGCTTCATCGTCTTCACGTATTTCACTCCACCTGTCAGAATCCACATCTGTCCTGGTGATGACCACTTGGCTGCTCAGTTTATCAGCTTCAGCCTTTACATACTGAAGGGCAGTTTGATCTAATGCTGTGTGGTCTGATGCTGAAGGCACTGAAGTTGATATTGCCTGTTTTGATTCTATTTCCATGTACATCTCTCCTGAAGTTTGATCTTCACCTGGAGGAACATGTCTGCTTAGAGAACTTGCCATTAGTGTTTCCTCAATCATTTCTACTTCAACAGAATGAGCATCTCTGGATGATGGACTTGTCATCTCCCTTGTATCAGTTCCTATGCTACTTTCACAGCTAGTGAAAAAATGTTCAGAAGGAACATTTTCATATGGGCTTGTTATATGTGGAGCACCACTTTCATCAATATCTGCTGCATAACTTTCAAATTCAAGCTTTTTAGTGGTAAGGGATGAATATTCTGTGGAAGGCTCCTCACTATAAGAAACACTTTGGGATGTCTCAAAATCTTCATTTGATTTTGTCCATCCCCTTCCTAAAGCAGTGTGTGCAGGGAAAACATCTTCAGCCAATGCATTGTCTTGTGATGCAGAACTGTGAGAAGTATCATATCCAAAGGAGCCATCTACTTTCCCAGACACATCCCCTGAAGCAGTGAGGTCATCATGTGTTAACTTTCCACCTGAATCAGCCTCTTTCTCAGAAGTATGGTGTTGCTGTAGTGCTAGGTGATGAACCCAAATTTCTTTTTGCGCATCATCACCAATTGCATGATAGAAAACACCATCAAGTTGTATGACTGGGCCATTAGGGCTAATTGTCTCACTTTCATCTGTACTATAACATTTTGATTCATCGGTTTCTGCTATGATACCAGTGTCAGAGTGAAAAATATTTGATTCTTCAGTGGAAGCTTTACAGCTATCACCAAGCACAGTCTCCTCCTTTTCTTCCTTTGCTAGCTTATCTGATTCATGTTGTTTGGGGTCAATAGGTTGAAATCCTGCTTCTTCAGGGCTGGAACTGGAGTCTACACTGGATGGATGTGGTGAAGGAGGTTGCACTCGAATTACAGGCTCCATTAAGAGGCCTGAGTCAGCTTCTTTTTTCAGCTGAGTCAATTCTGGCTCACTTTCAGAAGAGGAAGAACTCTTCCTATTGTCCACAGCAGACATCACTACTGTAGGTATATCTTTTTCATCCATGGCTGTTGGCTCTGATACTTCAGTTTCACATACAACACCTGAATCAGGGATTGAAGAAGATTCATCTTGCTTTTTATCCTTTACATACTCTCTTTTCTGTTTTGCCTCTTGTTCCAGTTCATCAAACATTTTGATTTTGGTCACCATTTTAAACATCTCCTCTTCCGGAGTGAACCTCTTCTTTGGTTCATTTTCTGAATCATCCTCTGGTTCTTCACTGACTTCAGGGATTGTGGCTGACTTGGATATATTTGACAGTGCCTGCGAGTCTGCTGTTTTGGGTGTAATTTCATAGCTAATTTCTTCAGAGCTTGGAGTTTCAGGTGAAAGAGGACTTTTCCCTGAACTCTCCATAAGGGATGTTTGTTCTAAACTGTCATCTTCAGCACTTCCATCAGGATCGCGGAGAATTCTGGAACGCATAGATGACAACTCTGGGAACATTTCTGCTCTGGTAGGTACAGACTGAAGGGGAGCCTGTCCTATAAGAATGCCAGCCTTTGCTTTTTGTTCTACAGGACTGCTTTCAAGAGAATCACGACATGGTGACTCTTTCATAGGACTAGGCTCCAGGGAATCAGGTGTTTTGTGTGATGAGTTATCTTCCAGCACTGGGCTTGCTTCCAATGAGTCTTTATGACTTATAGCCAGGGATTCATCTGCCACTGGGCTAAAGCTTTCAATGTGATGGCTAGGAAGAGAAAGTTCCAACCCCTGGGGACTTCTAAGAACAACATGATGTTCACAGGTCATATCTTTCTCTAATGAGCTGTCATACATTTCAGAAGATTTAGTTAATTGTGTGTGTTCAGTGATTTTGGATTCTTTGGCACTGCTAACATCTTTCATAATGGAAGGTGAGCTACTATCTGTAAGTTTACCTGCCCCTTCCTCAGAGGCTGAAGGTAGTTGTTCTGATAAATGATCAGAATGAGGTTTGATAGCCTCAATATCTGCAATTAGCTGTTCTGCAGCAATATCTCTTTCAGTTCTCATAGGAGAGAGTTCCTTTGGAGAACATGTCTCTGCTGGTCTATGCACTGTAGTGGATTCTTTTGTTTCCCCTATTTCCTCATCAGTTTTCTTTGGTGAGAAAGAGAGACTTTCAGGGCTTGTTTCTGGAGTCTCTGCCAGACCTTCATGCTTATAACTTTCCTCAGAGCTGATCTGAGGGGTTCCATCAAGCAGGCTACCAGGAGAATCTGCTACACCTTCATGTTTAAGGCTTTCTGAGCTGTCATCAAAAGCACCACTTTGCAAGGAGAGAGCAGGTAGGAAGCCATCTTTCACATACTCTGATGGGAAGGTAACACTGAAGGGACTGGTCAGTACTTGCTCTAAGTGAAGCTCTCCCTCCTCAGTGATTGAAAGGTGTCGGAACTCTTGATACTTGTCATTACTCTCAAGCTCTTCTTTAATGACATCAGAAAAGTCAGTCGAGGTTTTTCTGTCAGGGCTGATCTGGAAGTCAGTGTCTAAGGAGCTGGGAGGGTCATCAGGAGGGTCATCAGCTGTCCTTTCCTGCTCAACTGTTGCCTCTTTGGAACTTTCTTCATCAAATACTGTAGAGAAAGGTTCAGTTGTTTTATAGCTCTGTTCTTTTACCTGGCCTCTCTCTGCAGTTTCCTTTTTAGTGTAATCAAAAGATGCTTGTGTTCCTTTTTTAGATTGGGAATCTCTCTCTACCTTAGGGATCTTAGTTTGTTTAGCTGTCAGGCTATCTTTTATGTTTGTTCTCCTAGGAGATGGTACCTGTCCTGTTTCACTTTCTAAATAAACTGCTTCTCTCTGAGTTGGTTCTTTGTCAGAGAGCTGCTGCTTTTGTTTAATAGATTTGTGCTCAAACAGTCCAGATTTTTTCTTGGATGGATCTTGCCCTGACTGGAAGGCTTTCATCAGCTCCCGCACTGACATAGTCTCTTCGAGTCTTTCTGTTTTAGCAGAGGGTGAAACAGGTGGCTGTACTTTGTGCACTATTTTTTTAGCTTGCACTGGCCTTGTAACAGGCCTCTCACCAGTGATTTCTTTTGGTTGGATTCTGACAGGCAGTTTTGAACGTATTTTCTGTTCATCTTCCACTCGCTTCTGAAGAGCTTTTACTTTGTCTTTTATTGAGCCAATAGGAGTCTCTTCTATTACAGGGGATACAGCACCAACATCATGAGCAGCTACAGGTGTTAAACCTGGCTCGTCATCTAATGACTCTTCAGAACTGAACTTTTTCAGTCCCAATTGTTCTTCGCTGCTTTGTGTCTCTCCCTCTCCTTCCTTTTGCCTTTGTTTATCTTTTAGTTTCCTCCTAATTGGTTTTTTAATTTCCAAGGGTGATTTGCGTTGTTCCTGTGTACCTTGAGTTTCACCTGTTGGAGAGTCCTGTCCTTTTTCAGAATCCCTACTTATAACAGAAGCTTCAAATCTTTCTCCTACTAAATCTTCCTGGAAAGTTTGTGGCTGCACCTCATGAAGAGACACATAGGTTTTCAAATCCTCGGTAAGGTAGTCTACCATTCCTGTGATGTCTCTCTGTCTTATCCCTGTTGTTCCTTTTCCTATCCTAAGTTCTATACAGGCAGGTTCAATGGCTTCTAAAGGAGCATTTTGTCTGGCCTCTTCAATTTCTTCATCACTTACAATAACCCATTCCTCTTCCACTAACTCTCGTCCAGAATGGGACCTCTGCAGTATGTGCTCTTCTCTTGTATAGGTTCCACCTCTGAGAATTTCATTTACTTTCTCTAAGTCCTCTTTCACTCTTTCAACAATTTCAAAAGGCTCTCCTGGCTCTTCTTCCGTGGCTTTCCCAAGATCTTTCACCTTAATGGAACCTGACTGATCTGAAGGATCAGTTGTCAAGATGGCAGTCATTTTGATCAAATCTTGTTTCATCTCAGAAACTTCAGATAGCAAGTCTGGACTGGCTAGTACTGGGACTTCATTAACCAGGTGGCTTTTCAGGATAGATGTTTCTGTAGATTCTGTCTCATCATCATCTTTGATGTGAATGAAAAACATTGAAAGTAAAATGGAAATCAAAAATAGAGATTGAAAAATGTAATCAGGACTGAAAATGACAGTCTTTGGTTGCATTGGTAGGAAGGTCAACAAAATGGGCTGGGAATGGTGGATCCACAAGATCTGAGGATACAAGAGCAAAGCAAAGCTAACAGGAAAAAACTGAAAAGGAAAATGGGCAGGAAATAACTTGCTTAATTTTCCCACTATAGCACATCCACACATACAACACCACCAAAGCTTAAAAAAAAACAAATAATCAGGACAACATAAAAAATTACAATAACAAAAATTAAAAATAAAAAACAATGTGGGAACACAGTGAAATTACACAGATAGACATCTCAAGATTGTTCAGATGTTATAGATCAATGTTCAAATAAAGATAAACAAGAAAAAAGCAAAAATAAATAAATAAAATAAAATAAAAAGCAAGCAAATAAATGGAAAACCCATTAGAATTGGTTGAAAGTCGATTTCCTCTAAGAGAAAGCCAGTGGTAGCAAACTGTCAGAAGGACATTTGGGTAGAAGTACACATTTGTTTTTCTTAATGATAAAAATAAAAACTTCTGTATTTGTGTGTATTTAATTCTGCAAGAATCTAAAGTCTGATCAAATATATAGAAATCTGAATCAGCTGTAAACTGGCATTTCATCTAAGGGGATCTCACACCTAAACAATGAAACAAACATTCTTTTGCTTCAAGAGGTATGATCCTTTCCTTGGAACATCCTCATTGACAAGTAACATAGATTGAGGATAAAAAAAAAAAAAAGACAAAAAAAAAAAGGAAAAGAAAAATAATCATGAATCAACTTAAATATGAATTAAAGGTTTCAAAAAATGTAATGTATGGCAACTAAAAATCACAGACATTCACACTGGACACACATACAATTTATGTAAGCCAAGTTATTTCCATGCAAAGCAAAGGTGTTGGGTATGTAGTCTTACTTAAAAGCACTAGGTGGAGAATGGTTATAAATTAAAATACATGAAAATAAAACACAACATACTGTGGTGAAGTAATAGCTATTCTGCACAACCAATATACAAAGTATTGGATTGTAGGCAGCTCAGGATATGGCATAGTTGTTTGTGGAGAATATTTTGTGACAGGGCCTATTCGAACATAGATTATTAAGAAATCGGCATCTGACTGAATAAAATAGTACAGGATTAATGTCTATTATGTCCAGAACTCTCCTGTTATTCATTTTTAATTAAATGAATTTTTCTTGCTTTCAAAAATATTACAATATACTAAGAGTAATATTTTTCTTCATCATTCTGTATCAACTGAGAAAGCAATAAAACTATCTTAAAGATGCTGTGCAATCAAATATTGGCATTTGTTTAAAAAAATATTGATTCTGTTATAATTATTTTTGTATTTCATGAAGTCTGAGTAATCCTCCACTGGGGAACGAGGCACAGTAAACTGGATGTTCATGTTTCCCAGACTAACAGTTCATCTCTGTGTTGTTTTATAATACTACCAAATGCCCAATATGGTAAACAAGAGGGCTAATAGAGCAATTAAGGTTTGATGGGAAATAAGTGGAAACTTGTGAAATCTTCAGAACTGCTTAGAGACGTTCGAGTCCATTTCAATATCTCGCACTCCCCATTATACTTGACAAATTATCAGTTAATGGGAAATATAGGCCTTAAGCCTTCAACTGTCCAATGTGATTTGGTAGTATGGACCCTTTTTATCCATGTGGAGTATCTATAATCCCATCTTTGAAAAGCTTATTTGTTCTAATGAAAAACGCTCCGTTTCAGCAACAAAAGAAGAGGGTTGGTGCATCAGGGATGGATTTTTTCTTGTTTTTTGTTTTTTAAATCCTTTAAGTTAGGATTTCCAAACGCTTCATTTCTGTCTAGTAACATTTTAATCTAGTAAATAAAGACAAAGTACAACGTACTTGCAACGTACTCTGCGCCTGCATGGAAACCCCACTAACTTCAATACAAAATCTACCTGGGCACAGGAGTCTGACCTTATGGCAGGGTCAGGGCCTTGGTTATGCACCCCCAAAAGACAAAAGATTGGTTTGGCATTGAGAAAATAACCATGGTTATTTTAAAACCTTGCACTAGAAAGGAGTTCATTGTGCAATGGACACTATGCACTAACTAAATAAATGTTTAAAAAAAGGGAATTCAGAAAGATTGATTTCTCCAGATTTTGGTGCTAAAAATAACTAGTTCTAATGTGGTATGTAGTGCCACAGGGATAAATAGCACAATTTCAAAAGACAATATGAAGAAATGAAATTTGTCTTCTGTATTGTTGTATTCACTTTTAAAGATGGCTGCAACCCTAAAACAAGTCCAAACTAATTTTTTCCCCCAAATGCACTTAGTAAGAAAAATCACTGCATGAGAAAGCTCTCAGCTCTCATCACAGGATTGTTCAAACTGAGCAGATAAGTTTGTCTGGGTTTGCACCTTCATTAAAAGGAGACTTTTGGCAGAGTATTTTTTGTTATAGGTTAGGAGTCAGTCCATTCTCATTAGTCTACTATTAATCCCTATTGCTACAACTATTAACTGTAAGGCTCCACTATATAAGGTGGGTATCTAAGCAAATCCATATATCCCAATCATATTTCACCACAGTAATGGGGATTACACAGTCTGATTACTTTGGACAGTATCACTTTTATACATGCCTGTGTTTCTTGAAATCAGTTTAATGAAGTATACTGGGAAGTTTAATGATGCTTTTATTAAAAAGTGATACTGTCATTTCTGTGATAAAAATGAGGTGACAATATTATGCCAACACACAAACAAAAACATAAAAATAGAGGGATGGGTATTTATACAAGCATAACAGCAATAGCAGGATTACTAGGGATGTTGAAGGAAAGTGAATGCTTAGATAAATTGTCTTGATATTATTACTTATAAATTTATAAGTTAAATAATGTATTTAATTGAATAGCTGCATTCCTTATTATATTGCTTACTATTACGTTTTAAAACTATTATAATTATTAGTAATGTCAATTAGAGCTTGCACTCTCTTTCATGCTTTTCTTTATTCTTAACCAGCTTTCATACAAACAATTATAATTTTTTTTAAAAATCTTACTTTTTTCTGAGGTCATGTCAACCTGAAAGAGAACACAGATAAAGTGAAATGGTTACAATATCACACTGGTGTGTTGGTGTGTAACTCTGCCAGCACTATTATTTTTGCACAGATAAGAGACTCTCACATCCAAAATTGTGTGAGCAAAATTAGGGACTACACTCAGAACATTTAACCCTGAGACTCTATTGGTAGGATGAATGGAGAGAATGGAATTGGGTAATGCTGAAACCATATTGCATATAACACTGGGGCCCACAGATTGTCTTCAGTAAGCGTGAAGAATTCCCATTTCTGCCAATAAGAGTTCTGTATGCGGATAAATGCAAAATGTTGCCCCAAAATATTATCTTTCTCTTTTATCTCTTGCTTTACAAGACAGTGATCAGAACAGAAATACATTGTTACATATAGCGATACATACCTGCCTTATGATCACTTGTACGTCACATTACTATTGGTAAACCTTAAGTGAACAACTATAGATTAATGTAAGCAACCATTTTAATGCCAGTGTCCTTTTGTAATTACTGCACTGCTAGTGGAAATCCCACAGACATACTGAGGGAATTACTGACTCTCTAAAATTGGTCTAATTTTTGGACAATTAATCTCACAATCATTTCCCAAGTGTTCTTCTATGTCCACATAATGATGAATCAATGAAAACTATTTTAATTCTATGTTGGGATATTGGCCCAGGCAGGTCATTTTAAAAACTGAAATAATTAGCCTAATGCCTCAGGGTCTAACCTTGTTGGGTGTTGGGAAGGGAGTTGTAACTCCTATATGTATCAGCAACTAACAGAAGCAGGATATCAGATGAGATAGATTAATGGAGACAGATTTTCAAAGGAGCTCAGCTGCCATTTAGGCACTGTAAAAATACGGCCATACTTTCACTTGTCAGCTACCAGGTGCTGAGCACTTCTGAAAATATGGTCAAATTATTTAGGTACCTAAAATGGGAGAGGAATATCTGGCTTATGGTGTGTTCCATTATCATCATTCCACTCCCTAATACTTAGTTTTTTTTAAATGGCAAACTGATTAATTGTATTATCTAAAATTCTTGCAATAGAGGTTTCCAAACTCTGTTCTGTGGTTCATGAAGGAAGTGTTAATAGTCCATATGGAACGGGCTGGTCACATGGTTCTAGCTCTCCTCCCTGCTTCTAGATGGTAAACATCAATAAAAGACAACTAAAAATACATAAATAATTCTCTAATGTAAGGATCAGGGCCTAAGAAATATTTGTAATTGCCAGAAGGTTATAATATGATCGCAAATATGAGGGTTGTTGGCCCATCAGACAATTTCTCTGTTAACGATGAAAAGTTTGAGAACCTCCTGAAATAATATTTTTGGTTAATAACTTTATACTGGATTTAGTACCCAATTCAGAAATACATAAACAGGACAATGGACTTCATACAAGGTCCAGATTCTCAAGTGAGTTACATTAAGATGGCACTCGAGTGAGTTACATTCAGATGGCACAAAGGGCCATAATCTGTCTTCGATTCCCCACTAAGAATTTCCCTGGCATAGTGGAACTCTCTTCTGGGTGTAACTATGCTGGAGCTGGGTATGTGCCTCTGCTCCTCTGTGTATAAGAGCATGTAAGGGCTGTGCCAAAGTGTGTCAGAGCAGAGCTCTGCTTGCCATCCTCCACTGGCACACATAGTCCTTTACAGTTACAGTCCTCTACAGCCTGGTAGGAACTCTAAGGGCTGGTTCACACTTACCGTGCGATTCGGCGGCAGTCGACAGGAGTTACGCAAACTACGCAGAGTAATTTGCGTAACTCCCATTGACTGCTTCTGCACGCTGTTCACATTGCGCTGAGCCGACGGAGCCAGCGTTCCCGTCGGCTCAGCGCTACACTAGTTGAGGAGGTGGACTTATTGAGTCGACTTCCTCATCGATTTGAGTGGGTCTCGCTGACCGCTCAATCGATCATGAAAGATCGATCTGGCGGCGGCGAATTTGCCACCGCCAGTGTAAATATAGCCTAAATTGTGAGAGTGTCAAGGAGGTGTAACTAGCACCCAGATGCCACCTCTTCTCTTCTGCACTGAGCAGAGCTCTGAGATGAGAGAGAATCAGGCCTCAAGTCTTTAGCCTATAAGAACTTATTGAAATCTTTGCGATACCAAAGAAAAATGGTCCCTATATTTAAAAAAAATAAAACAAACCTTTGCACTCTTATACCCACACATTTTGCAAGCAATCATGAATTTCACTGACCTTCATAAAATGGAACTTGAAAAGGATTAAGCTATAAGTAATGGTGCTCTTAACTGGACCATGTTAGACAATCTTGGTAGCACCTGATCAGTGGATGATACATGTCCAAAAAAGGACAAAACATTCAGTCTTCCAAGATGTATGTTAGTTTTCTCTTGTTAATAGAAATAAGCAATGGCAAAGCCATGAAGAAGTGGCATTATAGCAAAATTACCTCTTCTTCCTGCTCTTGGTCTGATTCCGATTCCTTTCAGCCCCAAAATGCCATACAACAATAGAGGAAAAATAGAGGAGGAAAAATACACAATATTGAGAAGAAAAGGAAAGGAAAAGTATTGTTTCTGACAAAATTCAACAGGCAAGAATATGTAGAAAGCAGTTTTTGCAAATCAGTTGTCACGAGTAAAAAATGTCAGAGGATCAGTTTAAATAGAAAAGGCTACAGAGTCAAGAAAATTACAAACAGAAAAGCTGCTTGTGGGGTCTTAGGCTTCTACTGTGTCCTAAATCCTGCTATGGAATGTATGCATACATCATAGAACTCCTACCTACAGTGTATGTTAAGGCAATATGGGTAAATACTTAAAAATAATTAATAGAAACATCCTTTTAAAAATAAAGTTATGAGATGCTTTAAGGCATATGATAGCGACAGCCAGCATATACATAAAAATATGGTGCTCTGGTTGACTATTACAAGGCATCTTCCACAGCATGTTATATACAACACATATCAGAATAATGAATTAGTGAAGACTTTTTTCTTCTAATCATGTTTAATCATTAAGGGTGAAATCCAGAGGGTTGCCCATCTGATAAGAAAAAAATGGACCACACAAGACATGTTAGTCTGGCTTAATGCATTAGTGGAAGGCATTCCAGTACTATGGTTATTAGAGAAGTACAAGAACCCATATCCAATAGGACAGAATAGAATTTTGCTGGCATTCTGCACATGGTGAATTCCTCATCATGCCTGATCCAGCTCTCCTTAAAATGAATGAAGAAAGTCTCAGGGACTTCAGTGGGACTGTGATTGGACTCAAATATGCTATTTACAAACATTAACAGATACTTACTTTCAATAACTTTTTCCTATTTGCCTTTGCTATCAGCTGTTTTCCTTCCCTAAGTATATTAATAAGCCCTTTGAGAGGTTCTGATTAGAAAGCAGTTGCAAAGTATGATATTGTTAAAAATGCTGTCACAGATTTTTTACTGCTTTGAAAAGATTGCAGAAAATGTTACTGCTGTATTATAATCCTATTTAGGAAATAGTTTTGATGCTGTTATAACGACTAACTTTTAGAGCTTATAACTATTGCAACTTCACTTCTGAACAAACAATGAAATCATTCTGCCAATGACATGGAAATGCCATAGCAAGATACGTTGATTTTCAAGCCTCTTATTGGCCAGGTAATAAAATAATAAAAATATATCTTGAACTTCTTTGGCACTTTATATATGAGGAATGTAATATTAAATATGCATTACAGATATTAATAAATTTATCCTTATAAAACCCAATGAGCAGTGGGCTTGAATGGGGAGTCCATTTCTATAGAGAAGGCACTAAGGCACAGAGTGGTTAAGCAATTTACCCGAGATCACATAGGAAGTCTCTGACAAAACTGGGAGTGGCTTACTCAGTGATTCCCAATTCTGTTTTATCACGGTGCAGAACTGTCATTAGTTTTATAATTTCCGCATGGAGACCAAGTTTAGCCTAGGCCAGGGGTGGGCAAACTACAGCCCGTCTGAGCTTTTCATCAGGCCCTCCAGCTCAACCGATGGTTCGCAGAAAGGTTGTGGAACAAGCTGTGCAGCACGGCAGTGGCCACTCACCCTTCCAGCCCCGCCCCCACCCCCACTTCCACCATGTGGGCCCAACAGCGCCCTGGCTGGAGCATAACAGCCGCTCCCTTCCCCCCCCCCCCCCACCATTCTCCCACCACATGGGCCCAGCGGCGCCCTGACTGGAGCCGCTCCCGGTCCCAAGCAGCGCTGTGTGGCGGCCGCTTCCCCCGCACAGCCCTACCCCTTTCCCCCCACCCCTCTGTATGGCCTGCCATACAATTTCTATATGCAGATGTGGCCCTCAGGCCAAAAAGTTTGCCCACCCCTGGCCTAGGCCTATTCCAAAATCAATTAAGCCCATGGGAGTCTTTCCACTAACTTCAATGGGCTTCACATCAGACCTCTCACATGTCCCTGATTATGTTTTTTGGACTATTCCATCACCAGGAGGGAGGGTACGTTTAAAAACTTGAAGAATGGAAATAATTTAATTTGAAATCCTGTCAAAGTATGGTCCAAAATCCTATATATTCTCCCAAAGTGATATATCAAATATTATGTCAAATATGCATGTTGTGGTCTCAGGGGTTGTTGTGCCAGTATTAAAAAAAACTGATGGATTTTGGATACTATTTATTTTTCCTTTACTAATACAAAAACCCTTGACTCTAAATCATAAGTCCTTAACAATCTTTTGCTCTCATGCCTATTTCCTAGTGGTGCTGTGACACTGATGATCCTAGACAATATTTCTATAAAGATCTGATACAGTACGGTTGACATTACCTTTGTGTAAAGTGGCAATGTGATATTTAAATTGCAGATGGCTTGATGCACTAACCCTCTTGTAGATTTTGGCTCCTTCATAAATGATAATCGTCCACAAGGTTCTTGAGTAGTGTCTCGTACCTAATGCACAAAGATATAGAAGTTTAATCTGTATTTTAGCTGCACTCTATATTTCATATAAAGTGCCAAAACTATTTCCAGGAAAAGATTAAATCTGAGAAAAAAGCTTCTTCATGTATGTAGATGTATGTTTATGGTGTTGTTTCTGTTTGTAATATATGTGAGTATGTGAAAAACAGAGAGATCAGCAAAATAATCTACACATCGTGGAGCCTCATTTTTTAATTAATCTATAAAATAAAACCTACAAAAATTCACACATAATATAACCATAATCTATACGTGCACTTGTATCTTCCTAGGTTGATTATCATCAGTTGCTGCTTCTTTGAATTTATTAATAACAAAACACAGAAATTGATCGTTCAGCTGCTGTTATAGGGAGAGAGTGACAAAGATCACACTAAAAAGTTTTCTTCTATTTCAAAATATTTTGTCAATTAAAGCCATATTCAATGCACTTAAAATTGAGAATACTGCTGGAATATTTCTGAAAAAAGGTACAAGTTATTTAATTGTGACCACTGTATAACCAGTGAAACAAAGCAAAATTATATGAGATCATGAGATGTTCTGAGACTTTGAAGTAAATCTTGGAAGATCCCTGTGTACATCTGTAAGGCAGAACTAGACGCGCAACATTTAGGACTTCAAATATGAAGTGTTTTTAGGTTCTGTAAATAGTCTTGGGAAGTACATACAAATAAAAGAATTATACCTCATTATTGATTTCATCACCAAGGCTAAATGATAAAAAATAAGTCTTAAATGTAGCCATGTGGCTTCTATTAACCTGGATATACAGGATGCAGAGCCACATCACATATTTTCAGGACTGTATTAGAAAATCCAGGATGGGACACAATCATGTGAAGCCAGCAGAATTTAATATAAACACAGCTGAATTAGTTCTAAATGAGGAAGACAAATTCATACAATAGTGCACCAACGGGGAGGGGAGGGTCCATCCAAAATTATACAAGGTGTTTCTTGGTTATGACTAACCTATATAAAACAGTAAATGCGTTCCCAAAATTCACTTTCTCAAGTAATCCCCAGATGACTAGTTGACTAGTTGAATTAATTTTACATGACAGAGATTATTAAATATTTTTAATTTAAACAAGAACATGAAATGCCTGATTTAGCAATCTCAGCCCAAGCACCATTTATAATTTGATACAAAACTACCCCAAGACTCCAAGGCACTTTCACAGGCAGTACAGAGCAGATTTTCCCACAGTTCTCTGATAATGTGTTTCAAAGCCATCCTTGGATGAAGTGCTTTTCTAGGGACTGAGACCTTCTGTTTCTAGAGCCACTGACCTGACAACTTTCAAAAGTCACCTTAAAAATACAACTTAAGCCCGCTGAACCTCTCCCCCCAGAAAGAGAGAAGTGCATTTATCAGAAGTAACTGTAAGCACAGCAGATCCATTGCCAGCAGGTCTCCATAATGGTAACGTGGGTTTTGGTGAGAGCCTCACTACAGCTGTTAGCACACTGAGCTTGCTCCTCCATTTGAGACCCTATGAAGGCAGTGGATGAGCAGCATAATTTGAAATATGAAAAGGACTCATTCCTGCTCACTCTGAAGTCAAAGAATGTTTTGCATTGCCTTCAGTGGGAGCAAGATTGGGCCCAGAGTTGAAGAACACCTAAAGAACAGTTGAAGAACTACATCTGTGGTTATATGATGAGTTATATGTGATAAGTACAATTCAGCAACTTGTCTGTGGTACCGCCCAGTATTTCTGGTGAACCACAGTCAAAACAGTTAGCATCAGTGCTCTGGAGGTTTATCTGTTACTACAAATAACAGAGTTGGAACACAGGAGTATTAAGAAGATTTTCTCAATTTATGTAAATACACTTGCTGCCTTGCATAAGTGTTTGCTTAAATCACATTGTATTTCTGTACAACAGAGTACTGCACTTGCAAATGGACCAATCAAAGGAGGAAAAACACAAAATAAGGACTAATTGGAGCTATTCCTTTATCTCATTAGGTAGAGAGCAGTATTCCAAGAGATACCAAATTGGAGTCTGAAACACATTACTGTAAGTATGCCATGCACTGATAAGAGTGATATAGCCACAGATTAGTACACAGACAGTGCATTTTTATCCAGATTTGGGGCCACCGTATTTGATAAAGTCTGGTAGAGCTAACCCAGACAATAGTAGTCTGTGGTTGTCCATATCAACAAAATAAATATTTCATTATTTCTTATATGAGAAGGTGGGGAATTTGCAGGATGGACATCTTCCAGACAGACAAGTGTATTGAAAACCCAGAGTCAGTCCTGAATAAAACCACAGTCTATAACTGAAGTTGTTCTATTACCTTGACGAACAGTGGAAGTCTATTTTCTTTGAAGGCATAAAAACTGAATATATGATATTGCCCACTCTTTGTTAGTGGCACCAGATTGCCAAAGCAGTCAACGTAGATAGGCTTTCCTTCTAATACCTATGTGGAGTTTAAAAAAAACAAAAAAAAAACCCAGATCATATTAAAGGCTACATTCATTTCTACAGAATTATGATTTATCCTATGTAAGCACAATTCTGCATTTGTTGAACCAATCTTAAAATTTTCAGAGTACAATGATCTCAACACTCAGCATTATTGTTGCCATCTATCATCCAGAATGTATTTCAGATTATAAACTTCAATTCTGTTTTTGAATATCATACTAATTTCATCTACTAAGAGTAGTGAGAAGTTCTAATAAATGACAATGCCGTCTTGTGTTCTATGAAATTGTGCAGATTTTCCATATACAAGAATATGTGCATTTGGATATAATTTCAATATACTGCACTAAACTGGTTGCCATATGGTGGCCCTCACCAGGGCACCCTCCAGCATCACGCCATGTGTACCCACCCCAGTTTTCTTTTCAGCTCTCACCTGCCATTTCCTGACTGACTTTATTTACCACAACTGGGAGGCATCTGACAAGTCACAGGTACACTGGATCCTGCTCCCTCTTAAAGGGTTTCTCACTGTGTGTTCACCACTACAGTTGAAGAAAATATCTTAGTTCATGAGCAAACTCAGGCTCCCAATTTTGAGCTGGAACATAGCAAATTTGGCTGGGAGTATCATGGGGTTACACATTTTACCTTCTTGGTCAGTTCAAATAATTCCATAGTTAGTTTTCTCTGCAGCAAGGTGACTGTAAGGTCCAATCTACCTGAGACAGTCTTACATCTGAGGCTTTTGTCCTGGGCTCTATAGGCCTAATTTTGAGAGGAGCTGTGGACTTGCAGATCCCATTGGTTGTGAGCATTCAGTGCTTCTGAAAATCAGGCCTCAAGTGAATGTCTGGAATGCCTCTATGACACTGAGGCATATCTGCTTATATCTCATGGTGGTTATTTATGTGACCCTTCTTCAATCCCTGGAACTCACCTAATCACAACTTTTGGAGTCACCACATACTATCAGCACATTCGAAGGGCAATTCTTACTTTTACCTCCCAGGAATTTAGCCTTGCCAATATAATGAGCACTTATTTTATACATCTTCTATGCAAAAAAAAAAAAAAAAAAGTCTATTACAGCCTTTGGCACCAGACACTCTGAACCTGAGAAGCATTTATGGATGGTGGGATTTAGAGTAGAAAAAAGGGCCTGTAAGGAGACAAAATGTGATGTGCTTTATTCATTTCCCACTTGTCATCACTTTTAAGGGAGCTGACTTGGCCAGTAAAAGAGCATTTAACAAACAGCGCTAGTTTCTAAAAAGATAGGATTTTACATGTTCAACATCAGACACAAATATTTATCAAGCCTGCTAATTTCATTTCTTGGTGCTTCTGGCTGAGCACGGCTTTTCTCCCTGACGTCAACAGCAAACATACTGACAAAATCCAACTACTGCTGCCAAGGTGCTGACGATCTATTCAATTATTAATAGGTATTTGGAGAAAACAGGCAGGTGGGCACCTAACTGCCCTTAACGCCTTTCAAATTCTCCAGACCCTATCCACTAGATCATAATAGGTGCTTTACAAAGCTTAAATAATTTAAGCATCAAAAACATGACTACTAAGTGCAAAGGAGAAATCCTGAAGTGGTTACTGAGCTTTGGCCCTTACTCAGGCAAACTTCAAAAGGAGTCAGTGAGAGATTATCTGAATAACAAGGAATTTAAGATTTTGTCTTGACAGATGACATCTCAGAGCTAATTAAAACTAAATCATTCACCTGTGACCACCACCGAAATGGTCACTATGCACTTTTCTTAGTGTTGTAGTGTTGAACAAAGCTTGCAGCCTCCACGTCTACTGGCAGTGCACAGCTGCCTGCATCCCACCATTCCGCTGAGGGTGCTGGGGCCAGACAGCAGCTCTGGGCTGAGAAGAGATGGGTGAGGAAGGCTGGTAGATGCATTGATTTATACCATCTTCCAGGCAGATTCCACAGGCAGGGTTCCTGTGAAGCCCAGGTGCGTTTAAAACTGCTCCTTCCTCTGACAAAATTGTAAGGTGTGTGCATCTGTGTGGCAGCACTACTGCTACACCCTCCCTTGGGGTGATCCCCCTCCATTGCAGCTGCTCAGTGACTTAATTTCTCTGTTTTTGTGTACCAAATTCTGAGATTCTTAATCAGCCAACATCCCTATCGACTTCCAGTTACAGTTTTGCCTCACTAAGGGCCACAGGAAATGGCCCTCTCACAATAATCTTTCCTCCTTCTCCCAAAATTAGCATTACTCCTGCTTGACAAGAAACAAAGCCAGCCTTTGAGCAGTATTCCTGTCCCTCTCAGCATTGTTTGTACACCATCCCAGAGTTCTTTTGATGAAGGCAAGAACCATTATTCTTCCCTATTGCTGTTTTTCAGTGAAATCACACAACAGGAGTGATCATAACAGTATCCTGAAGACTCCCCACCCCTGAATTTGATAGAGAATGCCACCTATATAATACTCTCAAATCCTGTTGGCCTGGGAGGTAAAGGAATGAGTTTAGAAGTGAATTTTCAAAAACACCTCAGTTCCGTTCTTGAAAGTGACTTAGGAGCCTGAATCTCATTGAATGTCAATAAGACTTAGGTTTCTAGGTTTTCAAAAATGGAATCGAGGCTCCCAAAAGTCACTTAGATGCTTTTGAAAATTTTATCCTAGGGCTTAAACTTTGAGCCTCCAGAATGAACGATATGCAGGCCACTCATTCCATGACCTGCTCAATCCTTTCTTTTAATCTATATCTTTTCCAAAGCACTCAGTGGTGGCCTCTCTCTGCTCCCATTGATATGAAATGGGAGTTTAATATCAGGTCAGAGCTGGACTGGAACTTGGTGCCTGTTCTGCTTTTTTAATTATCTTACATCTTGCTCTGAGATCACAGAGTATTCTGCTTATAAAACATAATCAACTCGGAATGTAAACTGTGCATACAACTTGAAGGTATAAAAAGAGTTTCCTGCAATTCCTGTTCGTTTTCATGGACAGAAAAGCAGACTCAAAAGGCCAGTATAAATTTCCACAGATAAAAATATATCCGCCACATTCTTTGGTTTGGAGGATGTAAGCCTGATTTGAATCCAATTGCAAAACACTAAAGAAATTGATATATACTTCCATTATTAATGTTTGCCTCCTATATCAGACAGCAAGCAGAATTTGTGATTTTAGAAATAGATGTGGCAAGGCATTGTGAATGAAGACCAAGAAAATTATCCTATATATTCTTGTACTGTACCTCTACATCTCTGCTTCTGGCAACTTCTGCAAAATTTTCTTGTTGTTCTAGTGTTTTATCCACCTTGTCATCTGTCATGCAGAAGCACCGTAATCGAGCTTCAATGGGATCATGTGATTTGGCAAACACAACAAATTTGGCCATGTAGGGCACACAGATAATCTCTCTGTACAGTTGAGAGGCAAAAGTAACAGATTCCTGTATTTGCCGACAATCTACCAACCAAAACCTGTGAAGGGACATAAAGAACAGTTATTGGAATTGGCCATATAGCAAGATGTAAGTAATACAAATCCTCATACAGTTAGTGCAGATGCTGTCCTGGTACCATGACATCAAGTAAAACAGCCACAGTGATTAATGAAAAAATCAGAATAAAGTAGATATTTAAAACTCATCAATTTGGAGATGTGGGTCAGGCTACCCATAATGCATTATTTCTTGATAAAAGGAAATTTAAAAAATGATATAGACTGTGATCCTGCAAAAGATTTACACACAGGTTGAGCTGTAAGTACTTGAGTAGTCCCTCTGAACTCAAAAGTGCAAGTGAAGTCGTGTGGAAGGCTTTGCAGGATCAGGACCATAAACCGTGACCTGCTGAATTCAAGAGTTGCTCATTTAACCTGTAGGCATTAGGATTTGACTGTAAACCAAAATATGCCCTAATAATCTCCATGTCAACTAGACTAGAAATTGCATTTTACAGTGGTGAACAGAACATACTATCTGCTGATCAGACATGAAAGGAAAATTTTCACAGTGAACATCCCCCACTACTAACCAGCTCCTGCACTGTGGCCAGGCAGAGTTACCAGAGCAAGACATGAAAGCCAGGAAACTTAGGTATAAACTTGGTTTTACACAATGATACCTGTCATACTGCCTGACATAGTCTCTTAGATCATATGCCTGCCTATAAACTGATTAGATCAATGAGAGGCCAGTGTCTATCTGGCCTCACTTATGTAACAACCACTAGTAAACGGCTTACAAGAGAATACCTGCTTCTAGCACTTTCCTTCAGTAGAGTTCATTGAAAACATTCCTCACTATTTCTTACAAAACTACTTTAATTCATGTTATGTTGCAACAGCCCCATTCACTGCATAGAGTAGACTTAAATCACTATATAAATAGCACGCGCACCTCGGAAACCAGGACTAGAACTGCAGCTCTAAAAATTGGCCTCTACAAGTTCAGCAGAAGGAAAACTCTCCTTACTCGTAGTAATAGCAACTTCATTATCCCCTCTGCTGTCTAGTCACTAGACAGCAACATTACTCCCTCTTAAAATTCAAGAACATGAAACCTTGCCATACACTTTGTTGAGACAAATGGCGTGCTCTTTGTATAATAAAGGCACTGAAAAAAAAATCCTATCTTGTACAGTTCTGAGCTGAAGCAGCATAAATGCCCTATTAAGTACTTTCAAATGAAAGGAATAAAAGCTGTTATTTTCATCCTTGGATGTTTATCCCTGGAGCTGATGGCATTTCATTTAAATAAAATTTGATGGTGGGTGGAAAACCTGGTTGAGTTTGACACCCATAGGAAGGAGGTAGAATTAATGAGAGGTCAAAGACACCTCAGAGTGGATACAATCTACAGGGGGCTTATTACTTACTGTAGATGACATGGTACAACAACCCACAAACTATGCTCTTGAAATGTGATTACTCTGGTCTTCCTCAACTGCAGAAGAATAATAATGGATATTCATTCGGTGCCTATCTTTACAACAATGAACATGTTAATTGGTTACACAGTAGACACTGATGACATCTGAACGTGGGGAAGCAAATCCAATACTTAAGAGTTCTGTATGCTGAGGCTTAATTTACAGAAGTGGGGAAAGATTGTACTGTATTTGACTCAAACAGAGGAGGCCAAGTCCTACCTTGAGAAACCTCCACAGTGCTCAAATGGAGAAACGTTTTAAAATTTGATTCCATATACAGGAGACAAAAAGTACAGCTGAGACTAAATTTGTGTCTGATGGAATGGAAATTGGCCATGTCTTGAAGACTGCAGTCAACTTCATCAGCATTTTAGATAAATGTATTGATTTCCCAAACACTGTCTGGAAGGACTTAATCCTGTGAATGCAAGTGTGATTCTTCTATAACCATTTTAAGGCCTTAATTCAGAGAGCTACATATGCCTGTGGCTAAGTTTGAAGCACAAGTAGTCCTGCTCACTAACTTCACGTGCTTTACTTTAGGCATGGGTTTAAATATCTTGCTGAGTGAAAAGAGAGCAGGTGGATCTTGTAGAAGGCCTATAGATCTACTCTCACATCACAGAACATTACAGGGTAATTCTTGTAAACGTCTCTGTAGGTATTAAACAATTATGACTCATAGTATCTGAAATAGGTGATGATTTCACACACTAATGACTTCCACATCTGGGCTTGCTGTTGATGCCATAATCCTAGTGCAACTCTGAGACTTGGATCTCTCAAATACAGTGTCTAATATGCAATGCTAGCTATTAAATGAAGTCTTTAATGTATAACCTTTGAGTGTAACTAATGCTGCATACAGCTGTTGAGACACAACAAATGGTTGAAGAGGTCTCTCTTTTCTTCTCTATTATTAGTGAAAAGTGTTTATTCCCCATTCTTTGAGATTGAGCATTTTGGGTACATATTTTTTTAAGCTTCCTTGCTGGCCTTTCAATGCATGTGGGGCTCTGTCAATGTATGGCAAATACATAAAATATGTCTCACTAATTCTACTGACAGAGCCCTTGTATAGACAAGGCTCCAGAAGCTGGACCCAATTTTACCATTGATTAAATGAGTCTAGTGACAAGAAAGTCTAATTAAAATGGTAGTAGTAAACTGGTCTGGCTACCAAATGTTTATCTATACTAGATCATCCACCAATTTTAACACTGGTACAGCAAAAAGGGTGTTAGATCCTGAGGCTAGTTTGGTCTCCAGCACAAATCGTGGCAGCCTTAGGACTGTTACATCTTATATCCAGCTGTCTAAGGCCTCCTGCTGGTGGAAAGCAGACACAGTTTGCGGCTCCCTGGCCATTCCCTTTTTCCCTAGCCATTTCCTATATATGTCTTCATGCTGGAGGATGCAAGCAAGGGTGGCGTAGAGCTGGCTATGTCAACCCTAGCTCACTTGGTAATTTTGTCAGACCAGGGGAATCCCCAGGAAGCCTGTTGATTCGGCCTATAACTGCACTGCACTGCACTGCTGGAGTGGTGCCAAGTACCCTTAGCAGGGGAGAGAACCTGACTCTTCTGATCCTGCAATGATTTACACACAAGTAGCTCTATTCATATAAATATTCTATTGAACCTGATGGGACAAGTTGCATGCGTGAAGTTACCCACATGTGTAAGAGGGTGAAGGATTGGGCCCATAGATTAAAATCTCTTCAGGGCAGGGACTGTATCTTCCTAGATGTGTGTCTGAGCCTAGCAGATTTTGAGAACTACTGTATTATAAATAACAGATAATAATAAACACCATATGTTAATGAAAAACCAATCAAATCTAATATAGATTCTTTGGAAGATTCTATTTATAGTTATTCAGAAGGAAAGTAGCTGAATCTGATCAGGGACTGCACCTCAGTGACACTGAACAGCTGCTAAAATCTGTCTCTGTTGTATCTGCAATGCAGCAAAATCCAAAGAAAGGCAGCTACTGTTGCTGAATTAATACAGAATGAGTTACTGTACAATAGCTTTGTCTGCAAATGGAAGGATGTGTTACTGCTGTTCATTTTCATGTAAGTTTCACTCAGTCTTCTAGTTTGTAGAGTGTGCCTCAGGTTGTGATTTACATATAGGAACACTTCCAGGTCTGTATACAAGTTCTCCCTCTGATTTCTGATTCTTTGGAGATTGCAGGCAGCAAAATATTCTTTTATGGGTTGTAAATCAAGTACAGAAGCAACCTCTTTCCCCTTGTGGGTTTTCCCTGGATGAATTTTCAACTATTTAAACAAAGGACTTTTGGCTGTCTAGTATAGGAGGACCTAGCAGGCAAAACCCTGGTTGGGTTTTCAAAAGGGCTCATTGTTAGTGCAACTCTGCACCTACACAAAACTATAGTAAGACTCCCATTTAATTCAGTGAGTGCAAAGTAAAGCCAACACTGAAAATCCCACTCTATATTTCTGTAAAAAAAAAACATATTGAGGCATACAAGACCATACACTAATGCAGCCAAGGCAGTTACAAAAATCTCCTCTCACATCTCAGTTGGATGGGTGCGCTCTTGGTCTAATCATTCATGCTATAGCAATGTTCTTAAGAACGTCCATATTTTTAAAATGTGTGAGCAGTCTCATTGACTTCCATGGGAATACTCACATGCTTAAGGTTACATATGTGCGTAAACACCTGGCTGCACTGTGGCTATCTTTTGCCATCGAACAGTTTAAAATAGGAAACTTATTCTGCAATATAGAAGAAAATGGGGATAAGTTCTTTTTTTCTACATAAACTAAAACCCTTCCAAAAGAGATATTAGATATAAATGAGCATGCATGAAAGAAAAAAGGAACAGACAAAGTATTCGTTTTAACAGTAGTGTTTTGCTGCATGAGTACCTGGCCGACACATTTGTTGTGAAGGAAACGCATTCATTGACAAACGTTAATGGTGTTGTTCCTGTAATATCTTCCCACTGAGCAGGGGTAGTTCCACCTGAAATAATAATAATACTTAATAATTAATAATAGTTCAAAAACAAGCAAAACCCAAGCCCTCTTGCTTGTAATAAATTTGTAGCCTGTTTTATATTTTTTTAAATAATAGGCCCAATTTTGCTTTCAGTTACATCTGTATTACTCCACTGAAGTTAATGGGATTGCATGGATTTAGCCAAAGAGAGAGTTTGCCCAAATAAGACAACATTCATTTTCTCAAATGATCAGTACTGGAAGCACTGCTCTGGAAACAATCTATTCAAACTATATGTGAAACTGTTTGGGACTTGCAGGTAAATGCAAACCTCTGTCAGAGAAAAGCAAAAAAAGAAGGAAGTGTGACACCCTGCACCCCTATGTTCACCCTTATACGGTAATTGTGTATTGTCTCATGCAAAGTATGTCACATTAGATGTCTTTGGAATGCTCATAATGTACTGATCATTATTGTTATAGTAACATGTTGGTTGCAATTTCATGTGTATAGTTATGAGGCTGCACCATGTAATATTCCCAAAGATGTGTCCTCATGGCTTGAAATATGACCAGACAAAACTCTCCAGGAGCAGAGGGGCAGTTCACACCTCATCTCAGGCATGTATAGGACAAACCCAGCTCACACCACAGCTCACACTCACACCAAACTCATCTCACACCACATCTCAGGTGTGTAACACAAACCCAGATCAACCTTCCAGGAACAAAGGACTGGCCTGGGCATCCAGGGAGGATCAACTGGATTCTTGAGTGAGTCACCTCCCTTCCCTTGGCCAGTTTGGAACCATGAGGAGGTAATGCTCCCTGACTCAGCACATGGATGAGTCCATATAAGGACAAGGGGGGCACAAAACCCCAGAGAGCAAAACATTATAAAAAGGGGAGACATTTGCCATCTCTCTCTTCCACTTCCATCTATTAACATTCCCAAGCAACTGAAGTGCTGACCAGAGGGGAAAGCCTGGCTGAAGGGAATGAATTTCCTGAGTTTGTAAGGTTGCTGAAAGTGTTAAGATTAACTTAGAATGCATTTTACTTTTATTTCTTTTGACCAAATCTGACTTTTTATGATTTGACTTATCACTTAAAATCCTTCTGTAGTTAATACATTTGTTTGTTTTCTCTGCCTAAAGCAGTGAGCTTGGTTTGAAGTGTGTCAGAGACTTCACTGGGAGCAAGAAGGCTGGTGCATATCGATGTCTTTGTTAAATTGACAAAACTTACATGAGCTTGCATTGTTCAGTGGGCAAAACTGAACATTGTAAGATGGAGGTTCCTAGGGTTGCATCTAGGACTGGGGGTATTTGCTAATGTCATTCTGTTGGAGTTCTAAAAGCACTCACTCACTTGGTTGAGAGCTGCTTACATGCTGTTTACATGTTGTGTGGTAACAGCCCAGGAGTGGGGGGTTCTCACAGCAGAGTAAAACGGACTCCAGGAGTGGGGGATTGGGGTGACACAGCAATTCACCAGTGCAAATTGCACCAGAGGAATGTCACATGAGGCTAGAATCTTCTATATGTCATAACCAAACATAACTTCTGCCCACTCCAGGTTCTTTACCCACATAGGGGGAAATTATCCCAGTAACAGCCCTGTTGAAGTTCTACTTGGGAGAAAGAAATTATAATAATAAATTTGTGATTTCTAGTATATAAAACATGCTTTTCTCATAATTTGGATCAGTATCGCTAAGCCTTTTTGCTATTTATTTCAGCAGAAATATTACTGCAGAAGAATACTTCGCATATTTACAGAAGAGACTTAGGGAAAATGTGTCTATATTCTATTTTAAATGGCAATTGTGAACTCTTCACTCATATTAATGAGTAGTTACTCATCACTGATTTCAATGGGACTAGTTTATCAATGAGAATCAAGGGCACAGAGGCTGACTTCTGTTTTTGCCAGTGGGTATTCATTTCCGCCCCTTCCCCATGGCACCCCCACCTGCTCCTTTCTGCTTCCTCCTGCCTTAAGAGCAAGCAACAGGGAGGAGAGGGGATAGAAAGGAGCGAGTGGCAGGCGGGAGAGCCTCATGGGGAAGAGGCTGAGGGGGGAACAGGGCCTCGAGGCAGAGTGGGGGTGGAGCGGGAGTGGGGCCATGGTCCAGGGACTGGTAGCCCCCCCTCTTCTTGGATCTTCCAGTGGTAGCGCTCCAAAGACGGCGGGCCAGTGGGCCTCCAAAGGGAGATGTGCTGCATCTTGCATTTTTGCCCCATTTGGGGAGACTTAAGCTCCCCTAGCCTCTTACACCCGCTACCCAGGCTGAGCACCCCCTATTTTTTTTTTTGGTGGGTGCTTGAGCCTCAGAGCACCACGAAGTTGACACCTATGGGGTTCCAAATTTGGCCCTAAACTCTTTGGGACACTGATTGTGTTTCCTTATGTGTCACGAATGTTGGACATCCTTCACCAGAATATGGTGCTCCATAAACAGAACTAAGGAAAAGCTAATGCATGGGCCTACATAGTAGGGATAAAAATATATAATACTTTTGTTGTTCTCACTAAGTTCCACTTAGTGGAATGAGTGCAGTTTATTTTCTCACACAGCCCCCAGCAAAGCTTTCACAGAGTTTTATGTCAATGTAATCGTTTTAATACATTTGACCAACACCATTTTTTGATTTCAGGATTCTGCATGCACATACAAAACTCTGGTGCACTAAGCCTACCTGTTATGCTGCATAGTAATCTTAAAGTTGGTGTTTCACCCCCATAACCATTCATCATGCCATCACTAGAGGCTTTGGGGACAGGAATTGTCATTGTGATTGGCTTGTGGAATTTCCTCCTCCTTGGCTCCAGGGTTACTATAGGGCTGAAGGTCGCCTTGTTCCCTAAAATCTTCTTTACAAGTTCATTGTGCATAGGTTGGGCCTTTCCAAAGTAAGAAGACAAAAAATAAACAAATATGGAAATGTAGTTTAGTGAAGATGTAAATGAATGTGTCTGACCACTGCCAGTGTTATACAGAAAGTCCTAATTAAATCCCACAACTCCTTTGTGAGCTATGTTAGTATTGTATAGCATAGTATCATCATGGCACAGAGAGGTCAAGTGACTTGCCCAAGATCCCATAATCAGTCAATGACAGAGTCAAGAATAAAACTCAAGAGACCTGACTGACTACTTTGCTCTAGCTTCTCGACCTCACTCTCTGTCCCACAATTTTTATTTTGCCGTGGGGAGCATGTTAGATAGCAGTGCGCAAATGGGGAGGTGATGTAATTGTTCAACTGTCTGCTTACTGTGCAATGTAGAAAAATGTATTGTTTTACCATGGGTCATGTCTCAAATGAAATGCCAATGAGGAAGGAGTAATAAGCCATGTCACTGTTTCTCTGTACCTGGAGGCCGACGCGAATTCGCTTAGTTAGCGCTCCCTCTGGGAAGACTGCCTGCACTTGTGGTACTACAGTGCTGCTAAGCACACCTCCCTCAGGTCCAATGAGGTTGCTGTCCTGTTTGATCCGGGACACCACTGCAAAGTACTGTGGGAAATCCCTGGTGATGATACGGCAGATACGCTTCTTTTCAAGTTCCTCTGGAGTGTCAAGTACTGAGTGAAAAATGAGTCACATTCACACAACAAGAATTTCAAAGAGACAACAAGCAATTTCCAAACAAGAAAAGCTATAAATACATAGCAATTAAAGGTGAAAAGCTTTAAAGAGCTTTGAAAGTTAAAGCAAAAACAGTAAAAGCCAGGATTGTAAGGGGGTGGGGAGGGGAAATTAGAGATGGTCCAAAACTAATTCAGAACCAGATGCTTATTTTCCTAAAACGTGGAAGAGGGGCCAGAAGGGGGGAGAGGTGGCCAACATATAGATCAAGAACTTTGGTTTGAGCCCATCTCTACGCTATGTATCTATTTGAAGGACAGAGATAACAATATCAGGAGCACAAAGCTCCAATCAGTTAGTTATTTAAGTATGTGTCTGACTTTAAGCACATAGGCAGGCCATTCAGTTCCAAAGTACTACTCACATGCTTAAAGTTAGGCACATACCACACTGAATCATGGCCTAAGCAAGCTTTTTAAAAACTAAAATTCATCCTTCAGGTACATCCCCGTTTCCAGCACAAAGCCCATCTCCAGGCCACAGATCATTGTCAGTGCCAGTATGCAGTTATTACAAGTTGCAAGAGCATCCAGGGTCCTTGAGCTCCTCTAAACAAGCAGCCATTCATAAAAGGTAATAAAATACAGAGCAGTGAAATATTTCCGAAGAAAGCTTTTAGTTTAGTATTGTGAAAAGGGTATCAAAAGGGAGTTAAATGTTGAGAAGTTTTATATAGAGAGATTACTTACAGTCACTGGAAGTTCTTTGAGATGTGTGGTCCCTATGTGTATTCTGCACGTGGGTATGAATGTGTGCCATGCACACCGGTCCAGATATTCTTACAAGCAGTCCATTTACTTGTGCTCATGATTGAGGGTATAAGAGCCAGTGTGGGGCAACACCTATCCAGTCCCTCCTCTTACTGCAAATCCCAAGAGGATCTGAAGCAGAGGGGACAGAGGATGGGAGGTGGAATACAGATAGGGATCACACATCTCGAAGAACCTCCAGTTACAGTAAGCAACCTCCAGTTTTTCTTTGAGTGCTGGTCCCTATGTGTATTCCACATATGGCTTATTGGCAGTGTTCAGACTGGAGGTGGGAGTAAGGAAGCCAGCGGCACAGATGCTTGCAGATCTCACTGCTATATCCACAGTAGAGGCGTAAATTGAGTAAGAGGAATAGGAGAGGCATCGACCTTTGCTGGCTCTTATACCCTCGGTCGATAGCACAAGGAAATCTACTGCACATGTTAGTGTGACCGTATAATAAGTGTGAAAAATCGAGAAAGGGGGTGGGGGTAATAGGTGCCTCTATAAGAAAGAGCCCCGAATATCGGGACTGTCCCTATAAAATCAGGACATCTGGTCACCCTAGAACACGTGCAGCCTACCGGACACTACTTGTAAGAATTTCTGGACTCGGGCGCATGTGGCACATATGTACCAACATGTAGAATTCACATAGGGACCAGCACTTGAAGAACTGCTCTTTCCCAGATAATACCAGATTCTTGCCCCTTTGTTGCTGCTAAATGTGCTAGGATTTCAACAATCATACACTGCCACCACCGCTGTGTGAACTAAGCATGATATGATGTTCCACTGTGATTCCAATGAAACATCAGAAGACACAGGCAACACAGGCCTCTGGAAAGGAGGGTCAGCAGTGAGGCAGTAAGTCAGAGAGGAGATAAACTAGGTCTTCCCCGTTATAGAAATAAAACAGGACAAAGGATCATTTTAATTTCTCTGTGGTCCTCCTAAACCCTCACCCCTCCCTTGCCCCACTGAGTACCTTCATCCATTCCATTGAGGATTTCATTCAGCTCATCCTCGGTATATTCACAGAAATGCTCCTTCCAGCTGTCCCCATTCTCACTGCGCAGGATTACCAGCTCTCTCTCTTTCCCACGCAGAGCCGCAAAATGGGGGATCTCCACAATCACAGGCCTGACACAGCAACACAGCAGATTAAATGTGTATGGGTGAGAGAGGAAGAAATAGAAGTAATAACTATCCATTCAGTCTGTTACAAAGAAACCTGGAATTCTACCCATTTCTCTGGCACAGTTGGTGCAGTCTTAAACAGCATATCATTGGGTCACTATTGAGTATCTTAGCTTTATACAGGGACCCAATATGTACTGTAGAACAGTTTAGATGTGCACACATCTCTTTACACCCTGCGGACAGCTCTCAGTAAGGAAGCAGTACTTTGAACAGAGAATTTAGAGTATATTTGCAAACAGACAAAATTAATACAACTCGTGCTCATTTTTGCTGTCACCACCATATGTGTTAACTTGTGTAATCTTATTTCAAAGAGAATCTACTACAGTATACATACACAGTGGGACAAATTCTGATCTGGTATACTAGTGAAAATCAAAATAATTCCACTGAAGTCAATAGACTTGAGTCGTCTCTTACTTATGCTGATTGTACACCGACATTAGTCTCGATTTCTACTAGTGTAGAGGAGAGAAGAATTTGCTTCATTATGAACACGTAAATATGTTTATGTGTATATATACGCTCCCATAACTCTG
The DNA here is from genome assembly GCF_026122565.2 of Emydura macquarii macquarii. Classification (NCBI taxonomy): domain Eukaryota; kingdom Metazoa; phylum Chordata; order Testudines; family Chelidae; genus Emydura; species Emydura macquarii. The sequence goes on along the minus strand of NW_027132308.1, from coordinate 524,087 downwards.
GCATTTTCTACACTCTGGAAGAAAATGTAAGCATACACGTATACATATACCTCATGAGTGCATAATCATATGGGCCATGATGTACTTGATTCATGTCATGCTATTTCATACTATGTTATATTATATCAAACATATAATACTATTACTAATAATATATATTACTATTGGTTTGGTAGCAATGGATGCAAAATAGATGCGCGTGCACGCACAGAAGATTATTTTTAGTGCCAGTCCAGGTTGCTTTGCTACAGACATCAAGCACATAACAGCTGGCACATTTTACAGCTAGGAAAATCTCATGCTAAAACAAAAATGAATGTCGCGGAACTTTAAGAAAAAGATACAAACATACCACCAAAACAAAAACCACAAACCACAAGGGTTGGAAAATGGTCCACTAAAGGTTAGATATACAAAATTTCAAATCATAGAAAGGGACAATGTCATGGGCACAAGGACATAAAAAAATAAATCATATTGCAGAAGGAGGAGAAGAATGGGGAGGCCAGCATCCATCAATTTGTTTTAAGTCTCTCCTACCCAAGGAATTTGGTCCCAGGAGGCCCCAGCTGAAGGATTCGGCTGACCAAGCTTTCTCCCTCATTAAGTGGGGGAGGAGCCGTAGGCAGATGAAGTTTACTGAGTACATCCAAAGCAGCAGTGAAAGAAAGAACATAAATATGCTTTATGTATTTTTTTTTCAGAACCCCAGTGCCACTGTCTGGACAAGAGAGTGGAATTAGGCCAACCACTGAATAAGGTTCTGCCCTAGTTGTGCCCCACTGGTGATAGAAATTAATGAAATGCTTCCATTAATGTCAATCAAAGTTTTGTCACTGAACTTAGTGGGAGCAGAATCCTGCCCTTAGGATGGATGTGTCAGTGCAGTACAGTAATATTTGTGTTGGCAGGCACAGTACATGATACCTGATTTCACTGCCAGGATGCCACCCAGAAAAATGCCCGTTGGTAGGGGATAAAACTATGAGGAGTGACACAAAACCTCTGACTAATGTGTCCATGTGTGTTGTTCAGATGAGTTTTTATTGAGATTCCTCGTTGAATGGAGGGACCATTTAAAAAAAATAAAAGGTACTGCATGTTAGTGTGAATGTAGGGAAGAGGGAGAGAAGATTAGACAAATACTGAATGTGACAGCAGAGGTGTTCTGTTGGTATTTTAGATTTGATTTTTTTAAGAACTGCCCTAGATTTGAAGAGAATGTCAAAGTAGTATTTAATTAGGCAGTTTTTCTGCGGGTGCATGTCAAACCTAGGAACACCCCATTTGTCATAGAAGAGGACTGGCCTCTAGCTTTATGTTCCCACTGTTTCAGAACTCTTTCTATTCCACTATTAAAGTACAGCAGCAATAAAATAATGGGAACAAGCATTGGATACTTTCCCCTTTCATATTCCATTCAATGTGTTTTTAAAAAACATCAAACCACATCCCACTCTTTCTCAAGCCCATTCCTCCAGATATAACTTCAGGTCTGCTAACTACCTTGACATGACTGGACTTAAATACAATTGATTTGTTTCAGAATGGATTTAAACTGTTGCTTTCATAACTTAATTCATCAGTTTCCAACTGAAGCCATTCATTCTATTGGAGGGGTTCCTTCAATTTTCCATTTTTGGATGCCACAGTTGATAAGGAGAGCAGCTGATAAAACAAACAAAAGTATGGAGAACTGCTGGTTTCAGCTGCAGATTGCTAAAACAAGCACAGCAGTAGTTGCAGTTCTGATCTTTCTATTGGGTATTGCAATATAGGACAAAATAAAGTGCTGGAGAATTCCTAGTTGTCCTATTGTTCGAACTTGCAATTTTAACCCCAGAAAAATCAAGGCTTGTGCTTCCCAGTTAATCCAAATTATTGGCAGCAGGCCTATAGACAAAACACAAGTTTCTAATATAAGGAGTTTTAACTTGTGTTGTATCTGCAGCAGGCTTTAAATCTGGTTTTAGATCAGTGCTGTGCTATGTGTTATTCATACCTTAACTGTGGATGATTTAAATACAGTATGAATGCCTAACTTTGATCACAAAGTGATTTTTGTTTTAATAGCACGGCACTGATTAATAAACGTATTCTAGGAAGCACACTAAACCTTAGTGTTCGTGCTTAAAAACATCCACGTTTTCAAAGGAAAAGGCATACAAGCTAAGTGAATTGCTGAGGGACTAATTGCTGATTTGCACTAGGGGGCCTATAACATTTTATGATCAATCATTACAATATGCTAAATAGACCTTTTTCAGTTTAAATCTTGAAGCAAGAGCCACCCCAGTGCAATTTACAAACAGATAGAAATATACCTATTGTTTTCATTTAAGCCAGACAGCAACTCTTACCCAAGAAACTGAGCACCAGAAGGTCCAACTTCAATCAGACGGCTGGCCAGACCTTCTCCTTCCACTATTGGAGGCATGGTGGCCAGTCTATGACGTTTGACCAACCGGCAGGTTACTCGTGTTGGGGCTGTGCATTTCCGAGGAGGAATAATGATTCTTAACCCATTGTGTCGGCAACCTCGCATGGCACCACCACGGGCATCCACCATGAAGCTAACCAGGAAGCTGAAAACAATAAAAGAATATTAGATATGTTGGAAAGCATACTAGCCAAAGGAAAATCACTTCAGTTATGTTCCAAGTGGTTTTCTTCCAAAGTGTAACAAACTATATACCTATGGCACTTTCTTAATACATTCAGTTAAAAAAACAAAACAACCCTCTCTTTTGTATATGTAGCAATAACTCATGCTATAATCACTGATGGTTCGCACTAGAAATATTTATCTTAAGAGCTTTTCATAGCACCCATCTCATTTTGCAATTCAACTGATGGTAGAAATATACCATATATAAGAACATAAGAACCGACATAATGGGTCAGACCAATGGTCCATCTAGCTCAGTATCTTGTCTTCCAACAGTATCCAAAGCCAGGTGCTTCAGAAGGAATGAATAGAACAGGTAATCATCAAGTGATCCATCCCTTGTTGCCAATATGGAGTCATAACCAAATACCACTATTTTATGCACATATTATATATTTTTCTCCAATGCTATCTGGCATATTTCTACCATTAATGTCATTGCAAAGTAAGATGGGCATGATACACATACATGTATAGTACACAATTTTAATATATATTATTAAAGGAAATGGCTTACTATGCAATAATATAAAGGCACTTCTGATTTTTTTTTTTAAGCTCAGCAAAAAAATGTTAGTAGTCTGATGTAACTAGAACCCCTAAAATTATATAATTAGCAGATTATGAGCCAAATTTTGTTCAGTAGTAAGCCGTTACAACTCCTATTAAAGTCAATGGGAGATGTACCTGTTTATATCAGGTATGAATGTCTCCCTATATCTGTAACATTTATCATTTTAAAATTTTTTCACTATTTGATATCATGACAAACTGACTAGAAAAAAGGAAAATAAATTTCAAGACTTCAATTCATTTTTTTAAATGAATATATTGATTTTTAACAAGCTAAACACTACTCCTTCCTAAATTTAAGGTGCCCACCTTTCTCCTTATCCTTTCCAAAGATAAAATAGGACAGGAGAAAATAAGGATGGGAAAGAGGCAAATAAAGTGGGATTCTTCTATTAAAATTATATCCTTATACAGAGAGAATGGCAAATAATCAAACTTCAGATAGGCTTACTGTCAATTAGGACAGTGTCCCAACTTATCTCTGTTATTTGTGCATATAAGATTAAAACAACTACAGAAAGATGTGGCGGTCTAAGCAGGTGGTGACCATTCTGTAGTGAGTTTATTGATAGATTTCTGCTTTTCTTTCTTACTGTACACAGCGTTAACATGTGCCTGTCGGATGCCCTACAATGGCAGGAAGCTCCCTCATGGCTCAAGATAAATTGCACTTATTTTTTCTTTTCTCCTATCTCTAGCCCAGTTTGTTCAATCTTGACTAGACAATGTGCTGACTTTGATAGTTTTACTGCAATCTGGGACATGGCTTAATTAAGCACGTTTCTGTGAAACAATCAAACCCCTAGAAAAAATGGCTACTTTAAATTTTATATTGTTCAGTTTCATGACTTATGATCACCTCCACCCTGGGCAAGATGGCTTGCTGCAATGAGAGTAGGAGACAGCAGGTGAGGTAGGTTAATACCAGGCCTACTTTTAGAGACTAAACTAGTCACTACATAGGGATTCACACAAATGTTAACCTCTGCAGTGAGAGACCTGCAATAAAAAAGTCTTACCATATGAGTGACAAATACAGATATTTTTCACTCTCAAGGTCACTCTATATTACAAACATTTGCATCCATTCATTATTACAACATTTACAATTCATTCCACATGCTGTTAAAACAGAACACCCAACACTCCGTGCAAGTCAAGTCATAAAAATGGATGAGAGGAAGGAGCCACAACTTGCCAATCAAAAGCACGCCATGCACCATGGATGCCATATGAAGAGACTTCCCACTCCTTCCCATACATGCAGTCTCCTATTCTACCACCATTCATATACCTCTAGGTTTTGTTTAGTGTAATACCCTATGGAGTACAACCATTATCTCATTCCTCAGGGGGCTGGTGTTTCTGTGGTTTTAACAAAAAAAACAAACAAACAAAAATGAAAGTGTTTACAGCTTTAATTCCTTATGGTTCATTTTTGAAGAAAAGAGTCCACCTACTTAAATTCATCCTAGATATATTTTAGAGCATATGACTATTAATAGGGATGAAAGAGGAACTCAAGGATGCTAGTTGCTCAGTTTTTACAATAATGCTGTGTGATTGGCTTTCCAAGTTAAAACAAAGCCCTTATCTGGAGGCAGTTTTTGCATCACCTTTGTAATAAATGGATGAAAGCATTTGTGACTTCTGTCTCTGAGAATCAGTCTAAGATTCAATGATGAAAGATGCTTTAGAAATGCATTTAACAACAGCCTAAATTCTGGGACGGCATAAGCAGTTCACAATCTGGTATTAATATTGTGAACTACAGAAACTACTACCACCATTATTAGCAGAGCTGGCTGAATTATTTGGTGCAAATAATTTACTGAATGAATTTTGGCATTTTTCATCAAGTAAACAAATCATTAACACAATTTTTCATTATTCAACATGTGCTAAGGTGGTCAACTAATAGTAAATGATAATGGAATGAACAATTTTTTTCTTGTCTTTCAGGGAATACTTTATTCCCAATTCAAATCTTTTCCTTAGAAACTAAGCAATTCATCTCACATTGTACATAAACATTACTGAGCATATTCTGACTACTACTGAAATAGAAATAGATAATAATTTCCATAAATAATTAATAATTCAACCATCCCTAATAAGGAGTATGGCATGGGACCCAATCCAGCAATACTTGCTACAAGTATCTGGGATCTGGTATTTTCATGGCTGGTACTCTCTTGTTAAGTGAATATTTCTAAGGTGTGAAAGTTTCCAGGTAAGCTAAAAAATGAGAAGTGAACTGAAATGATGATGCTTTCCCATGAAATAGACAGTGTATATACATATGAAGTAGCCCTTGAAGAGGCTATTTGTTTATACAACAAATCAGTGGTGTAGAAGTGAGTTTACAAGTAGGACCAATCTCTCTGTTTTTGAGAATTCTCATTTATACTGGTATTTTGCTGCATGTTCATAAGAGATATAGTAGCAGCTCATGTATTACATCCACTGGAACATCCCAGAGCTACTGTAGGTCAATTTAAAATTCCAGTGTGATATGTATCTCTAATGAGTGTCATAAGTCCAAAGTGCTAGCTATTTAACTTCAGGCCTTTTCAGCCGAAGACACCAAGGCATGAAGAAAACACTTGTCAGTCTTTGGTTTATTTAGGATATCTAGCAGCTGGAATAAATAAGAGGAAGATCCCAGGAATTTATTACTCAGGCCAGCTATTATCCTCAAAAACAGAAAATAGGTAAAGAAAGATACATCTGGGAGATGATATAAAGATAAGGAGAGTAAAGAAGGTCCAGTGTACTAGTGAATCATCCATCACTCACTGTAAAAGAACTACAGAAGAAAATGTATTTACAAAATCAGGGAGATTCACTCTGATAATGAAAAAGGTAGCAACACAATAAGAGACATGAAAAATAAATGTGGAATTGTAGTAGGCGTCTGCAACAGACTCCCAGGTCTGAAGGAGAATTATGACTAAAGACTCTTGGGGAAAGGATGGAAGACATTGAAACTAGTCAAAGTAGAATGGTGCATCTGTAAGGAACAAATACAATACAAATACCAGTCACCTGTTGGGTGACGAATTCAGCTAAACATAAATGTGACTGAGAATGAAGATAATAGGAAAACTTGGTGCCAGTGATCACCTTGATTCAACATGCTAAGAAACTGGTCACAGAATGCAGCTATACAAAGATACCAGAATTCAAGAATGTCAGTTCCAGAGAATTAGCAAGCCTACACAGCACAGAGGGAAAAATTTGTGTACGAGAGTGGAAGTGTGAAGCTTAATTGTGAAAGAAGGCTGGAGCCACCTAAATCATGTCATCTTTGAGGGTCAGCCCACTAAAATTTCTCTGAACAAGAAAACTACAAAAACCCAAAAGTATCTTATGCAGATTCATGAGTGACAGATTAAAGGTCAGAGGGAAAAAGGGTAATGAGAGAGGATTTACAGGGCTTGAGATGTGAAAGCATCCTCCATTCAGTTGTTCACCAACTCCTGCAATGCCATCCTGTTTACTTCTCCATTTTTTACCCATATGTTTAATTAGGTTTCTTAAAATATTTTGTAAACCAGTGGAATTGATTTTGCTCATTTTTAATGCTCAGCTCTGTTTAAAGCCAAGGAAACAATTCATAAACCATCTCCTGGATGATAATAGACTCTTTTTCTCTAGGCAAAATATTTACAAGTGTATCATGGTTTTCCTTAAATATATTCATTATATGAAATTTGTCAAACCATTTGTTTGGGCATTTCATTTTGTTAAGTTCTTTGGATTCTTCCCAAAGTTCTATGGCAGTGTTTGCCATTAAGATAATACAAAACCACTGCACTATTCCTATTCTATGACTGGATGATCCCCAAGTACTTAGGAGTGCTCGAGCACACATACATCCGTGTAAAATTAATTTTCCATGAATACCTATGCATCTCACTTAGAAATTCACTTTCTCGAATGTTTGTGCCGGGAAAACTCAAATGTTTATGGAAAGCGAACACAAATGGGCATGGCCAAAGTCAATGGGCTTTAAGATACGAATGAATTGTTGCTATTATTATATAGCAGGCAGCTGAACAAATAATTCTGGCAGTGACAGCTGGCAGGTAAGACCAGTAACAGGATCAATGGTGCCCCTTCCATTGTATGATTCTCTAGTCATGAAGACAAAGGTGTACAGAATCCACTGTACCTTTCTCCTCAGCATCATTTATGCTCCCTGTCACCCTAGGGTGGTGGTGGCTGTCTTGTTGGTGTGGAGGTAGTTGTTTTCTTCCTGTCCTCTTCCTGCCACAGAAGAGAAGTGCTATACATTCAGCCCAATGGTCAGCAACCTCCACATCTCTCTCTTTCCTGCCCTTCCCTTTCCTAAATCCAGAATGAAGAAATGGCCAGAGAAACCTTTCCTGGAAGAGGAGTTAGATGCCCTCTGCTGATGCCTGCCAAACACTGCAAAAAGTGGCTTAAAACTGGTCAGCCTAAGCAGAAGTCCCAATCCGTTACTACTACCTGCATTTCCCAGGAACCTTTGGCACAGGAAATGGAGAAAAGAGCAGGAAATAAACAAGAACACTGCGGGCTCTTAAGACTTGCAAGGAAACAATAAAGCAGAAGAAATTAATGCTATCCAAGAGTAATAAGAAAGCGATTTATAAATTATATGGGGGAAAGAAAGAAAAAAATGAGGCACCATAAGAAATGAGATATTGTTTTATGTTACTGTAATGCTTTTGAAACAATGTATTACTAAAATATCATAAAAGGACATGGAGAATTCAGAAGTAAAGATGACTTTTGTTAATACAGGTATTAATAAAATGCTTAATCCTGTTTTTCTTGAAGTTGATGACAAACATTCCACTGATTTTAATGGTGAAGAATCAGGCCTAAAAAGCAGGTATAGAAACACATGGTAAGTGAAATATATGCAAATCAGCAAGTGTGGATGATATTTCCATTTATTTCAGTAGAGCCAGGATTTCATCCTATATGGCTTAAGAGTTTTGAAGTCATGAAAAAATGAATTTACTAAATCACTGGTAAATAATTTTGAAAAAAATAAGCCAGGAGAACCAAGGAGGCAGCAGATGTATCTTAAAAGTCATATGTGGTACCAGTCTTCTAAAAATGGAAATAAAATAAGCAACCCTAACAATTACATCCAATAAGGCTGTCTACCCTGAGTATGATAATGGAAAAAACTCAGTAACCTCCTTATAATAATCATAAGCAATTATGGATTTGGTAAAAACAAAGGCACGGGGGTTGAGCAAAAACAAATCATGAAGGAAAATTAATTGCTTTTAAAACTCTTATTACAAACTAGTGGGTGAAGCTATAAAGTAGTAATTTTAGTAATGTATTCAATGTTCTGCATCACAAAACTTTTACATAAACGTCAAGCAGTGTCATACATGAGCAGCATCATACTGACTAAACATTTTCTAAAGGATTAAAAATAAGTTAATGATCAGTGACAATGTATTGAGTTGAAGGATGCTGCTGCAGGGATGATGCTTAATTTAACCATTTAATCTAATATTTTATTAATGATCTAGAAGGATGAGAAAACAGCACATTATTTACATTCACAAATGATTCTAGATTGGGAGGTGATTCAAACATCAGTAAAGACATGAGAATAAAATAAGGGTTAAGATTACGAGCAGGAAATAACGTTAGATAAATGCAATCTAATTATCAATGTATCTATGGAAGAGTAATCTGAAACTGATATTGAATAGGAAGGAGGAACCTGGAAAGCTGTACATCAAAGGAGATCCTGATAGAGGACAGCTAATTAGGTATGACCAAATAAAAAGCCCTTGCAATTTTAGATACATGCATGGATCATTTCACAATCTAAAGCATTAATAGATCCTTACTGCATGATTCCAGTGAGATCATACCTAAAATATTATGCAGTTCTGACACCTGGTAGTAGAGATGGGCTAGAGTCCTAAGTTTTGTGGTGGGCAGTGGTATCAAAATCTGGATCAAACATAAAACTCACATTTTGTAATTACTCTCTCTCACTTTGCATAAGGGCATCCCAATTCCAAATGTGTAAATTTTGAAAGGAGTTGGGTCAAAATTCATACCCAAACCTGAATTTGTGGCTGGGGCCCATGTCTACTCAGTACCATAGATATCTTGCAAAATTAAAGGGAAATCAGAGAATACCTGGAGAGATTGATTTATGGAGAAAGATCAAAAGAACTAAATTAATTTACACAAACTGATAAATAAAAAAGATATAATAGACATCTATAGGCATTTTAAGGGTGTAAAAACACCGAAGGAGAGATATTGGGGTGGTATTCGGAGGTGTAGCTAGGGGAATGGGATGAAACTGAATGGCGTCAAGTTAAATACAAACAGGAGAGAAATTTCTAATAGTGAAGACTCTTTCAGAAAGATGTCTCTCGAGTGAATGATGGGAATGCCTTCTTTTGAGCCATTAAAACTACAGTAGACAAAACACTGAAAGAAACATACCTGTATTGACAGGGCAATGGACTAGATGAATCTTTTCTAGCTTTACATCTCTATGTATATCTAAAAAATTCTGTCACACACCATGTATTAAAGGTCCCTCCTGTAATAAATGCATCTCAGGGAAATGTACTTCTTAAGTATAGGCAGATGTATTTGGTTTATTGGAATGATGTTCTAGTTAAACTTCAGTTCAGTCCTGATCCAAGATGGCTGCAATTCAGGAGTTAAAGCAATTAAGTCAAAATGTGTGTGTCAAGGGTGACTGCATTAGCAAGAAGATAAACTTTCCTGGGGGTAGGGATGGGCAACTTTTGAATAAGTTTCATTTTCTGGCAAGGTTTTAAAGAAAAAGCTGAAAATGAAGCTTGGCAAAGGTAGGATATTACCATAAAGTTTATATAGTTTTGCAGGATTGAATCAACCAGTGCAGTTACTAAGATGTGCTTCCTAGAGTTTAGGATTAATCATACTTGCAAGCAAACTTCAAGTGTCTATTATGGCCCAAATGAGAGTGAAAAGGAAGTTTCAGGGCAAGATAGTGAACCTCACTTTTTTAAGGGGAATTATAGTTTTATCAGAAGATAAAAAGAAAAGCAATTAGAGGGATTAAAAAGCAAACACTCTTCAGGAAATATGGTGTAATATGTATGAGGAGGTTAAGACATACTGTTGTGGCAAGAACGGTTATAGGTGAAACCAGCCATTATCCATTCTATTTAATGGGTCAAATTCAGCCCACTGACATCAGTGGAGTTGCCCTCACTTACATGGGGGTCAAATTGCTAAATTTTGTCCACTATGCAGGCCCTAATTGGCTGGAACTATATTTGGGAGGAGTTGATATGCGAGGTGCATGAAGGCCATAAGGATAATTTTATACGCTTCATGGTGGTAGGTCATTGTATTGTGTAAATACAGCATTCAAGCTTTATGGCCAGTTTTCCTAAAGGGCCTCAAGGCATCCTCTATCTTTGTGCATGCAACTTTGCACACACCTCTTTCAAACACTATCACTCATGTAAGCATGTGATAGAATTTACATACACAAATGTATGGGAATAATGGGATTTCTGCATGTAAATTCTGTCCTCTGCCTGCAAACTGCACTTGAAAAATGCTCAAATAATTGTCTATGCATATAAAATTATGTGAATACAAATGTAGGCCAAGATTTTATAATCAAATGTTTATATAGTGATTTAAATGTGAGGAAGAGATAGTTTACAGTTATATAAGGCCTTTCATTCCAAAGGATCCTATAGCAATTCACAACTATATACATATTACCCCACTGAAATTCAACTACATCTGGGGTGGAAGCAACAGTGGGAGGGCAGTCATTTTGACTAAGCCCATGACAGCAACCCTGTCACTCTTACAAGATGTCTCCAAAGCTTTCCACACAAAGCAGACCAAATCTTTATGAGCTAGGGGTTTGGGATTTTTTAATGGTAAGCGTCATATACAATACATGGCACTCAACTTACCTATCTTTGAAAGATGAAGAGTTAAAATGTGGTTCCAATGAATCTTTGTATTGTGAACTTTCTGCAGTGACACTAAGGGTTTGTCCACATGAACATTTAGTCTCAGCAAGCTGGGGGTTGAATCTACCCTGCACTGGCCTGCTACACAAGAACTACCCATGTGGATCCTGCTGAGGTGCACTTACAATTTCAAAGCAAGGTAGGTCAAAACACACTAAGGAACTGTTAATGTTCATTAACTGGTCTGCATGGACAGTTAGAAAATGGCAGGCTAGTGTGGGGCAGATTCACAGCCTAGCTTGCTGCATGTTAAACGATCATGTGAACAAGACCTAAGTTATTTCTTGGTAGGACAAGAAACTATTTAAAATACAGCAGAGAAATAAAAAAGGAAATAAAGAATGGATAGATCTATATTGGGCGGAAGATAAGACATGATTTTTGTGCTTTGCTAAGTGTCATTGTTTTGTAAACTACTTTGCAAAGAGTTACAGTCTCTTCAGATAGCAACGAATACCAGATGGCTAGGACTCCGCTGCAAATCTCCGTCTGTAGAACCATTTGAACAGCCATGCAAACACAGCTCCATGAAGAGTCTTTCTAAAAAAGGCTGTGGTTAATGTTATCAAATAAAAACTGAAAATGCAATAGCAATACACCCTGCTTAGACAGTCAGTTCAGATATGATTATTCAGTTGAGTTAGTAAGGCACATGCTTCTTATCATATAGCAGGAAACAATTATAACAGTCATCACTGAACTATATCTACCACAGACACACTTAGGTACTCTTCTATCTAAGTCAGCTTAACTAATATATAAGAAACAGGAAAACAAGGAGATAGCAGCATTCAGAGTTAGTCAGAATGTGGAAAAAAGTAGGAACAAACAATTTTATCAGGGCGCTTCAGCAATTCTCAAGTTCACAACTGGAAAGGAAAACTGATCCAAAGTTTGAGTTCAAAGATACTAAGAATCCAGGCCCTGATCCAATGCCTGTTGAAGGCTTTTTAGTTACTTCAAGGAACATTGAATCAGGCCAAAAACTGAGCTATATACAGTACGGAAAAAAATTCATCCCGGAGGACAAAAAACATGATTTTAGTTGCAAGGCATCTGGAAACAACTGTAATTTACTTAAGCCTTACAGTAACGTACCCTTCACTGATGATAATACTTTTATTATGCTACACCAGGAGCAGGACTATTGGTGTGCATCCCATTAAATGATTTTGAGGATTGATATTTGAAATTTCCTTCCCAATAATTTTATTGATCTGAGAATTTAAAAGTAGCTTTAAACAGCCATTACATTGACGTTTAAAATAAAATGAATGAATGCATCAGACAATTTGTTTATAGATTACAATCTCCTTCAGGTAGGGACTGCGTCATTTGCTATGCTCTGTGCAGCACCGAGCATGTCAGTGGCTCAGCAAAAAATTAATCATAGTCACTACACTTGGCATCAACACGAAGGGTTCAATTTAAACCAATACAATCAAACAAAATTAAGAATACAGGACCAATTTGACCTTTTTATTACACTGTTACCGCTTTGCTGATTTCAATAGGGTTGGGTAATAATAGGGAGAATTTAGCCCACAAAACAACTCTATAACAGCCTTGTAATGAAATTGACTTGGGCAAAAAAGCTTCACTTTGTGAAGTGCCATTTAAATCCATAACTATTTAATAGAACTTTAAAACAGCCAATTCAAGTCACTGTTGTAGAAAATTTAACATTAGTCATAGACCAACCGTAAGGAATCTGGGAATGTTTGGGCCTTAAGATTGGACACTAGGCCTACAATTTATCAAGCGTATTTCTGATGAAGGTGAATAACGCAGTTGGGAGAAAAGGAACACTTATTGTCTGATGAAAAAAAGAAGACTGCGTTTAACAGCAGACATTTTCCCCTTTAGCTAAGTATGGTACAAACACACTAAAGCATCCTGAAGTGAGGTAAATGAGAAGGATAAAAAAGGAGGGGGGAAAGAAAGCCACATATTAATAGAATTATGCAGATGTTCACCTGCTGTTGTCATGATCAAGACATGGAGAGGAGCGGCTGAAACAGAATAGATCATTTAGCACAAAAAAAGAATGGATTAAGTGAAATAAGAAGAAAACAGAAAAGGTTTTTTACTTAAATATATAACTATAAATATATATACAGTATATATGAGGAGAGGATAAAAGTGAGTATGGGATATAAACATATATAAATATCATGGGTTACTACAACAGCAAAATTAGAATGATTTGGGATGTCATCAGATCCCCTCTACATGGGTGCCTTGATCCCAGTTCTGAATTGGAGTGCTCAAGTTGGCACTCAGACACCTCAGTTGGGCATTTGGACTCCTGAATACTTATCAGAAAACCAAATTTTAAAATTGGGCCCACAGCATAACATGTGTGACACTGTATCTACATGTATAAAATATAATTTCATGAAGAGATTCTGGTGACCTCAGATTCCACAAGTGCTAAGACTCAGTCTCAACCCTCTTTTCTCAAGTCTCCTATTATGAATCTTCTGCCCTCCAGCTTACCCCACCTCAACATATTTCTGGTCCTCCTTTCATTCTCCCCCCCAGAATGATACATTTTAAACTTTTAATTATTATTTTCTAGGCATTTATGTTCCAGATTATACATTATATGGTCAAGTATGTACTTTTCTGACATCATTTTCTTATTACGGATGTCTCCAGTGTCATTTCCTTCTTTTGACATCAGCAGAATTTTGCCCATAATGAAACACACCTGAGTTTTGTTTTAAAGAACCTGTTAAAGGCTTCAATGAATACTGATATCGTTTAATTTTGTTCATTTGAAAAAGACTCTGAGCTGCTACCTGCCAGGTCCTGTTTCCACAATTATTTCCAGGAAGCGAATGTCACACTAAGGAAAACAATGTAAGGGATTCAAAATACAACGCTTTACATTTATTTCATTTACCTTGTTAGCAATGATCCAATCTCCTTTTTTGCAGACAGACAGCTAAGAATGATAACTCTAATTATTTGTCAATTTCAGCTGCTAATTCTCTACTGTTTTTAATAACGTTGATGGAAGTAATGATTTCCAAGAGGATAAAATCCGTAACAAAACCCCAGCACGTTAGCTTTGATACACATACACATACACATGGATTGTTTATTAGCCATTCAGACTTGTATTTTCATAAGGCCTATTTAATAAATGTACATGCATATGTAATAAATAATAGAAAATAATGCATAGCACACTTACTCATACAATGCATTTCATCTGAGGATTTCCAATTTTTTCAATATAAAATGTAAGTATTATTATCCACATTTTGCAGAAGGGAAACTGAAGCACAAAGGGACTAAGGGCTTGTCTACATTGTGATTCAGTGCGTGGCAAGCCTTGATGTGTATAGTGTGCAGTAGCTTGCCATGCACTAACTAAAATGTGGACCCTACTACCATGCCCTAAAATTTCTGTAATGCACCTTGCCGTACTGCTATTTGAAATGGTAGTAGATCAAAGCACATTAGGGAACTTTTAGTGCACTGTAGCAGGGTCCACGTGGTCAGTTTCTGCACTGTAGATTCACACCTTGGCTTGCTGTGCACTAAATCACTGGGTAGACAAGCCCTAAGTGACAGTTTGCCCTACATCACAGGAGCAAGTTAATAACAGAGTGGAAAATAGAATCCAGGTATCTTGGCTCTTAGTCTCATGCTCTAACCACTTGCCCACATTGCCTCTCTGTTTACAGATAACTGTTAAATACATATTTGTCGAAGATTTCTGGTAATCTCATACTTCAGAAGAGTGAAGCTGGAGTTGCTTGCATGTCACCAGAACCCAGCCAAACAAGTATAATGTAATAATACTGCATATGTACTGTACTTTAAAACCATACCAGTTGCATTTAATGCTACGTACCACACTGAGAGATGAAAAATGTGCTATTGCCAAACAATATCTAAAAACTACAAATGGAAAGAGTTCTTCAGATTCTGTGTTTCACTTTCCAACCGAATGAAAACATTATGAAAACTGCATGACTAAAACTACTGAAACAGACCTGCATCCAACTGGCCAAAACCTTTGTCTCTCCTAACATTTAGCTAGGAAGTTAAAAAAAATAAAAAAGAATATATTCTCTAGCATTTCCAGAAAAATGATATGCCTTTTCCTTCTCATCATTCAGTATCCAAGAGTCTCTAACATATTGAAATAATCTTAACTTTGATGAGCATGTCATTTCATGCATATCTCCTGAAATGTTGATGGGCTCAAAAGGTGGTTAGATTTCCTCCCAATGAAAAATTATAACAGGGCAGATTTTTTCCCTTTAAACCTGTTTATTAAGATATAAAGAGAATACTAACTCTGCAGAATAATTGGGAAATGTTTTGCACTAAATTATTGCACACTATTGGGGTTTCAGCTCCCATAGAAGGAGAGAGTTTTCTTGTTTCCAAGATGGCTTCCAAAATCTCTGACCTTTGTTTTGCTGTTCTTCACTCATATCACTGATGAGCCTATAAAGGACAGAGTGAGGTAGATTTACCCCAAATGTAGGGTTAAAACAAACACACACACCATCCACAGCCTAAGTTGTGGGAAGCTGTATCTAGGCCAGCAGGAAAAGAAAACCTTTTGGTCTTTAAAGGTTTGCCCCACAGCCCCTTTCCTCCCCTTGTGAGCACTCAGCCTATCCTCTTGAGGAAGAGGAATACTTGGCTGACTTGTTACACAGAAGGGTATAATGTAAATCTACTGGCTCCTGTGCATCCAAAGTAGGATTTATAAACCCTTCCTCCCACCCAGAGGTACCATTCTGCACTTTCAAGGAAAGCTTTCCCTTCTTGGGGTTGGGGTTTTGCGGCCTGCTATATGCATCAAGCCAGTCACGTTTTTGGAGTCCAGAAGGAATTTTCCCTCACTGCCAGATTAGCCTGAGCAGTGTGATATTTTTTTTTCCTTCCTCACTGCAGCCCAGTGATTTGGTGGGTAGACTAAGTTGTAAAATTAATTTTGTCAGAACCAGACAGGTAGCCAGTACAGGTGCTTGTTAATCATGGTAAATCATGATTGGAAGCAGATTAGGAGAAAATGGGAATGGGGTTGGGGCTCCTAATGTCCAGGACAGCAAGGAGAGAATCCCTCTCCTCAACTCCTTAGCCCTCATATGAGAGAAGGATGGTGGAGTCCCAGCACTTGGAGGAGGAGAACTGATGGGAGCTCTCCCCCCCGATGTATGGAGGGGTCGAGGGCTGACGGTAGTCCTCCCTCACATGGAACAGATTACAAAAAAGGAATAACCTGCACTGGACAAGTTATTGACAGATAATTCCAGCTGTGTTATTTAATAAAGTTCAGCCTAGTTAAATCATATTCCTGGTGTCTTGTCTTTCTTCCTGTGGTGTCTTGGAATAAAACCCCATGCTTTAAACAACCTAAAATCAATACTTCCATAATACTTGTTTTCAAATTGCAAACAAAAAGTTTTCTTTGGTGATTTTAACATTCCCCTATAGTGTTTACAAGCCACATATTGCAGCAGTGCGCTAGTGCATGACAGCCGGATGATTTCAGGTAGTGGGAAAACAATGTAAATGTCAAATGTTTTCATTATTCCAACTAAGTGAAATACAATAATTAAATAAATAGTATTAACAGATTAAAGTGAAGCAGAGTTTTAAATATGCTTCAGTTTTAAAATAAGATGTTAATACTAGAACTCAGATTATCACGAGCTTTTTAAACACAATGATTTAATCCAAATGTGCCCCTTTAACATACAGAAGATAAGTTATCTCTCTTGATAAATCAGTGCAAGGTAAGAATACACTTTCATGGGGCTTTTTCAAGGGTTGGATTTTGGTTCTTGAAGGCTCCTTTTTAGTATTATATTTTATTGGTATATTATCAGGTATATGTCAAAAACAGAATAGTAACAGCTAATACCACCTCTGTCTTATGTTAAATATAATTATTTTCCTCATGGCTTTATAGAGGTGATTGTTTCTATTGCATTTAATTTCCTGACCCTAGAACTCAAACTTGGTCATACAAAAGATCTAAGGTATCACTGATTACGATTTGAATGAAAGTGCGAAATGAGAAGGCTCCAGTGAATGTTAAAATCACAGTTATAAAAAATGGATAACTTATCACGTGCAATCACTGGATAGTTCAACTGTCGTGTAGTGAAAAGTAACATACGTCCTCTGGAAAAAAGATCTTTACCTATTTGGCACCAATTGCTAGAATTATCTGCCAGAATAATTTTAAAATCTAAATCTTGACACTCACTCTCTACATAAGAGTTCAGAGTTACTTATTTTTGATTCATTGGCTCTCGTTTTAGAGCCAAAACGAGAATCTAACACCACTGGCTCAGTCAGATATAGTGCTGGCAGCTGACTTCTCATCCACCCCTCTATCAATACATGTCATTCTAACCCACAGCCCACTGTTATTCCAGTATTAGTCCTCACCTGGGCCAGGACCATCAATTGTTTGGTCCTCAATAATTTGAGAGCACCAAAACTCATTCCATTTGTGATAAACAGTAATGCAATGTGGAACTCAGATCTTCAGAAGTGAAATGCTAATGTATTAAAGCACTTCATTATGAAATCACCATAATCTGAATGTTTTTACACCAATCTGTAATAGAACATGTACTTGCTTTGTAAAATTTGGTGGGTTTGATTTTAGCATGAACCTAACTGTAAGAAATGAGGTCACCCAAAACACAAATAAGCAAACACCACCACAATTTTGTTGCACATAGAAAATAACCTTTATAAACACTGATTTGGCCAAGTATAGTTTGTTTAGTTTCTCTGTGTTGTTCATGTTTTACCAAACTGATACTAATAAAAATGCTAACAAAAAATAATCAGTTGTGGGGATAGCTGAAGGTAACTGGTTAGGAATGTGTAAATCAAAACATTCATAAGGCTGCTTGAATGTTACTTGGAGGACTATAATTTAAAAACATTAATTGATTATCAATAAACATGACTTACTGTGCTGGATTTTTACATCACACAAACAGCCACTATTCTCTTTATTTATTAGAAAGATAAGCTTCATTAGAAGAGACAGTCTCTTAAGACTATGATTGTAGTCCTGGCCATTTTTAGAATTTTTTCACATCTTCCCTTACATATTGCTGCTCTGGGCATTGTTTACTATTCTTGCAAAAAGCACCTGCCAGTTCACACAGCCTCCCCTTCTCAATTTCATTCTGTCGAGGGCTGCCGCAGGGAAGTGCTGAGGGCTCAAAGTTGCTGAGCTCCCACTGATGTCAAATGACTCCAACTGACCTCACAAGTGGTGTCCATCACTTGGAAGGATCAGGCCCTTGCTCTCCATTATTAGTGAAAACAAAAAAGGCATGATATGCTTTTTCTCTCTGGAAAACCCAAGCATTTATTTTTTTGAATTAATAGTAATCAGGCAAAATCCCTCATATAAAGCCTGATTCAATGCTTTCTGAACTCAATGAAAAAGACTCTCAATGACTTCAGTGGTCAATGCATCAGGCCCATATTCAGATTCTTCTGACTGGCAGAATTTAAATGGTCATAATTTATTTTCAATACGAGATTGTAATGAAGTAAAATTCAACTCCAAGTTAAGCATTGGCTCAAGCATCTGGGAGCTCAGTTATTCTCACTCTGTTACTCTGTCCCCTGTTAGTACACCATCAAAGGATTGGGTTACTCACCCTGAATGGATAGGACTGGAAGAAAGAGCCACATTGTCCAAATGTTCAGGGCCCCAGCTTATGCGATAGGAATTCCTTTCAGCTTCCTTGGCCAGAGCTGATACCTGGGTATGTGGAAGAACCTTTGTTTAATTTTTATTTTCATATTTAAAAACAATGAGCTAAACAAAACATGAGAGAGTTATTTTTGTACAGCCGGGCTGAAAACGATTAACACTTCTTAAAAAAAAAGGCAACCAATAAAAATGAGCAGTAACGACATCAAAATATTACAAGCACGTTATTGTAACACTTTGTGCATTTTCAAAGCAATCACAAATATAACTGGCCCCAGTGAACAAGAACACTGGGAGTTACCAAATTGACACCTCTTTACATGACTTGACTGCTCTTAAAAAATGGCCAGATCCTCAGCTGGTGTAAATTAGCAAAGCTCCTTTGATTTCATTTACAGCAATTAAACATTTGACCCAGTGCCTATTAACATTGCTCAAAAATCAGATACAATGGGAAGAGCTAGAAAGCCATATACTGTAGATGCACTCACACATTTCTGGTTAAAAAACAATAAACTAGTTTATTTAACAGCTGTTTGAAATTAGACACGTTCATGGTACAATTAGCACTGCAATACACGTTACATCATACAGTTAGTAGAATCCATTCAGTGATTTTTTTCATATTAGCAAAATTGAATATTTAAAATAAATGCATATTGTGCAACTGATCAGTGAGATAAAGAGAAAGGTCTTACCTGATGGCTGGGTATTATGACTGTATCATCGATCATGGCACTGTCCCTCGGGTAGGAGGCATGGCTCAACGTGTGGGACCTGTCTGAACTGAAGGACCGCAGGCTGGTAGGTTGGCAGATGTCATGGCAATATATCAGCAGCAGAGATTGTGAAAATGAGATGGTGGACCAAGCAGAAGAGTGAAAAAAGCGTGCTATTAGCAAATATGATGCAACTTCCAGGGGGAGTATAAAATAGCAAGGGAAAAAAAGAGAGTCTTGTGGTACTCTGTTACGCAAACTTTCTGACTGGGAGTCGAACCAAAGTCTTTTGACTGACTCCTCTAATTTGATTCAAAGGAGAACTCAAGAGATTAAACTAGATCGCGACCTAGTTTATTTTCTATGTACCAATGCTTTAAATTAGCTTCGTGGCTGAACTGCTTCCCTCATGCTAAACAGGAATTCCTGCTGAGGCTCTTTGAAGAAGTTCTTTCTCCTGCTCATTAATATAAGTGAACTGTCTAGGAAAATATAGGTGCAAATATCTGACGAGAAGCTGAAATGAGTCCCTCTGAAGTTTCATTCTGATCCACTCTCACTATAATTATAAATGAGTAAGGTTCAGTTTTATCCCCTGGAAGGTACACAGCAAAGTGAACTGTGGCCAGCCACGTGCTTCCTATGTAAAACAAAGTGCCTCCTGCATATGCCTACTGCATCTCTAAAACAGCAATCCAAAATGTGAGTGCAGATTCCTTTGCATGTACACGCAGCACTACAGGAAACTGGTTGCTGTAGCAATGGAAGATGGAAGGCAATAATAAGCTGCTTCCAAGCACCAGCTCAGAACGTAATTGCAATATCTGCTAGCTCAAAGCAAAATCCAAAAAAGCAAAACAAAAATACCCCAGCAAACAGACACATATCAAGCTAATATGGGGTGTCTACCCCAAAGTAGTACTACTTTTATCCTTAAAATATTACAGACAACAGTATGTACGAGCTTTTTTGCAAAATATCAACAGCTCAAACCCTTACTCCTTGTTGTTATTCTATGCAGCTATGGACACATTATATGTAAGTGTAAGAACTCGCTATATTCTCCTGGATTGCACTTGTGTGGCTATTGTACATGATTGCGTAGAAACACTAGCACACTGGAGTTGCTGAACGGGATCAGACCAAGGGGCCACTTAGCCCACTTTCTGGCAGTAGCTAGTATTAGATGCTTCAGAGGAAGATGGAAGAAACCCCATAATGACCAGTTTTGAAATAACATGCCCATATGGGAAGCTTCCTTCTACACCTGGTTGGTCAGCGGTTAATTTATATCTCTTTCTTAATCAGTGCTTTACTCTAATTAACTGTGAATGTCCTCTTTCTCCATGTACTATAAGAATTCAATATATTTGTAGGTTTAAAATGGGCTAATTGATTTTCAACTATCATCTTAAATATTAAGTGTACATTATATACATTAGATTGAAGTAAGTACTATTACATGTAAACCGATTGAAAGTCAAACAAAAATGCTGCACCAACAGATCCAGTTCAATGCCAGTGTATACAATTACATGCATCCAATAGGTTCTTGCAGGATCTGTATTTTACAAAGAAATGACTTGGTGTATTTACATTAGCAATACATAAAATTAAGAGAGCTACCAATGCCCTTCCTTTGCATGCCTACCATATTAAAGGGATTGTACAAAACTGACGATAAAAAGATGATGAAAATATTATATGAATATCAACGTTGGCAAACTGTCATGAAAATTTGTGCAGAATACCTTCTCGCCCACTCTTACCAAGATAGTGATGGTGAAAAAACTAATGATATTTCACTTGCACGTCATCAGCTATTACTCACTCCTGTTGAGTGGGCAAACAGAATTGAGCAAGGATGATGTATGCCATTTTGTGGTTTTTATACATTTCATGGATGAAACTCTGACTCCACTGAAGGCAGTGGAAATGGCAAAACACCCATTCACTTCAATGGGGCTAGAATTTCACCCTATGAATATTGGTCGATGTATAACTTGCTTTCAATAGCATATATCATAGAAAGCCTGGGTTGTAGGTCATTTTGAATACACGTATGTTAGTTTTGCAGATATTTTGTAGTATTACACCTTGCATTCCATAATAACATTACTTTAGGAAATATTCATTCTTATCTCAGAATTAAACATCAGTAGCAAGCTCCATTTTTCACCACTATCCTTTATTTGCTTTAACGCTTGAAACATTCAGAGCTGGTTTACAGTGCCATGCAATTCTTGCAAGGGGTTTGCCATTCAAATGATAGGCAGTTAATGTAAGGTTTCACCAGACCACTACTGAACAAAAGGAAACATGTAGAAGGAAACTGCTGGTCTCTAAAGGTACGTCTACACTGCAGATGAGAGCTAGGCTCCCAGCCCAGGTAGACAGACTCCCATCAGCAGGGCACAAACTGGTACACTAAAAATAACAGTGTACGCGTTGCAGCTCAGGTGGTAGCTTGAGCTCTCAAGCCCTCCCAACCCAAGTCTAAGCTCAGGTGACTAGCCCAAGTCTCCACTGGAGCCACAGTGTCCACACTGCTATTTTTAGAGCATTTGCTCAGGGCCCCTAGCATGAGTCTGTCTACCTGGGCTGCCAGCTGTCGCACAGACATACCCTACAGTGATTTGGTCCTCATTCTCATATGATAATGAGACATTACTATTACAACTAACAGAACTTGCCCAGTGAATGGTAGATGTACATAAATATATGCCCAATATATAGAGAGTATGGACATTACCAAGAGACATGATAGTTACACAAACGTGACTGAGGTCTGTGATGAATTAGGAGTACAATATTTCCATTAAAATTTTGTTTAAGACAAATACTGAGATGGCATTGCTCATCTTCTCTGGATTATATCAGTTGCATAAATAAAGGACAACCAGATTGCTAAAGCATCTGGTACTGAGGTATGCTAGGCGGTGTAAACCTACAAGTAAGTGTCCTTACGGGAACCAGGACCTCACTATTGATGGTAGTGGTGTTGAATAGAGCTGATTAAGAGGCACGTACACTAATTATTATTTTTGATAGGCTTTCAAGAATACTATCACAAAGTCACACTAAATAAGAGGCAAGATGCACAAGGAAATTTCCTAAAACATAGGCTCTCCGCATGGATGGTTCGATAATGCCGCCAAATTCACCACTGCAGAAGGCACTGCACTCCACTCACCCCGCCAGTGACCAATCGAGAAGATAAATGTATTATTTACCATTGGTGACACTTGATGAGAAATACAAAATGTTTTGTTTTGCCAGAGCACTCTGTGAAAATTACTCGAGCCTCCTGCAACTTTATATAAACCAGTCTTGGAAACATTCTCTAATAAGTCCCCACATATGGATAGAAAACCTTTCCCATATGACATGGCAGATCTGTTTGAGGTAAGCTGAGATGCGGATGGGGAAGGAGGTCATACACCAAATCTCAAGCCTTACAGATGGGGGCTTTGGAGGGGGCCCAGATTCGTTTGAACCAGCCCTTGTTCTATATGTAAGGAGTGAGAAGCCAGCTAGTGTAGTTACTCTATTGTTTTCCTCCCTTTCATTCATCTGTGTTCCTCCTTCCCTCCACCTCATACGTCTACACTAAGAAAGACACCAGATGCATACCCTTCTCTGTTTCCTCCCTTTTTGGGGAGGCAGTCAGCTAACTCCTTAGACAGAACATGCTCACTAAAAAGCTACCGCTATATGTGTTCAGCATCCTCAAGAGACAAGGAATAATATTTCTATAAGACACTAGCCCTTGTCATCCTGAGCCTTTCCTGAACCTAGGATAACTGTCAGATCATTATATGCCACTATGGACCAGGTCATCTCTCTTGTCTGAGAAAATAACTAACTCCAATAGCAATGCTATTCCTCTGACCCTGTAAAAAAAACAGTTCAAGTACATAAGCCTCCTAGATCCATCAGCAGGCCTGCAAAATGGATGAATAGTGATTGGTGTTGTACGAGTGTACTGGGGAAGACATTGTTTACATGCTGTGTAATACCTACCTGGGCATAGTGCTAATGAAAGCATATTAAAAAGAATGATGGGGAGAGAGAAATAAAAAACAGGGAATATGGTTACAAAAGAAAAATATAAGCTTTTAAAATATAATTTTATATGTATGATAATCCATGAAAATGAGCTGCTTAAATGATTTGCTCTGCTGCATTTGTCTCTACTTCAGGCATTGCAGCAAAACAACTTTATTTAAGCAGCTTTAGTAGTATTTCCCATGAAAATGACCCTACTGTATTAGTGACGGAGCAGCAGAAAGATGCAGCTCGGAAGATGAACATTTTTGTTTGATTCTTCCTCCCGAATGTCCTTTTGCTTCATTTCCATTTGAACAGATCACATCCAGGACAGGGAAATAATTTTCAGACTGAAAACAGTGGGCCAGATTTTTCTCTCAGCTGTACCAGTGTAAATCCATTGAAATCTATGCATGTACTCAAGACTTACACTGGCATAAATGAGAACTGTATTAATTTATGTGAGCACTCTCATACAACTCACTGAAAATCAAAAGAAAAAACAAACCAACAGTGTCACCACCAACAGAGCAGATTGTAGTGAAATCTTTTTGATTTTTTAACCACTGTATTGTACGATTCATTGGATTTACTGGAGCACTGTAGAAAACAACAAAGGCTCCAAGTTTGAAAGGTCTAAATGCCAAAGGATTTAGACATCCTATGATACAATCTGAGTCATTTCCTGGCTTCTTTTGTTCCAAGAGTGATCCTAAGCCCATTGAAGTCAACAGAAACAACTCTACTGATTTCACTGGGCTTTGGATAAGATCCTATATGCTGCTGGAATAACAAATAACCTTGGACAGTGATGTGTGTTGCAAATTGTTTGAGAGTCCAAAATCTTGACACAGACATTATTTAAGGAAATACCACCTCTGAATGCACTAAATTTGGAAATGACACAAGCAATTTATATTAGACGCTGTCATTTTCAAACCCGAATGGCTAAACTAGGACATCCATTTGGGCATTTACTCTAAATTAGAAACGTGGATGTCCATCGGTTAATTTGAGTACCTGATTACACATTTATTCTCACTAGTTAAATACCAAAGTTTGAAAACTGATCTCTATTGAAATGTGGATTACAGTGACTTGATGTGAATTACAATAAACCTTTTCAAAGAGTGAGGGCTATTGCTCTCTTTGGTTTGACAACATTTGATACAAAAATAGAAATTTAGAAATACAGATCTTTTATTATTCCACAAATGGTGGGTGGGTATACACCATGTGGCAGGCTGTCGGCTCCCCTCTAGTGGGTCCCACGCTTTTACTGCCTGTAGTGGGCCAGGGCGTCTCCAGTCACCCCGTTTTCCCTAAGGAGGGGGGTAGGGACCCGGGCCCACCCGCTCCTCCGGGTCCCAGCCCAGGGGCCCTATGAGAGGCAGCTATGTGCTGCTGGCACCGTGTTCCCAGCTGCACTGTCTTCCCCTGGGCTAATTTTCCCCCTCCTTCTGGCTCCTCGAGCCGGATACCTCCGTTTGTCCACAGGACTCTGCACTCTGATCTGCTCCTCCACTTCAGTCAGCACTCCTATCCACTCCACAGCACGGCACTCCTACTCCTCCAGCTCGCGCCCTGACTGTTTGGGCCAGAGGGCTTTTATGAAGCACCTGGCTGGTCCTTCATTGGTTCCAGCTGCTCCTAATTGCCCTGTAATGTCTCTTAGTTAGTCAACTGGGAACAGAGCCCTGAGCATTCTAGGGCTCACATACCTCCCTTCCACCACTCTCCTACTGTCCTCTGCCCTAGCTATATCACAACACACAAACATCTTAGTTTTACATTTGTGGTGATCTCTACCTCCTATAACCTTTTTGGACATTGCCAGACTAATGGTCCTTCTGTGTGCTTTCTAACCTTGTCATTTCTATCTGAAATCTCTTTTTCTCCAGAGCTAAATTTGGTACACTTCCCTAAGCACTAACACACCCCTGCTACAACACCCATCTGTGCAAGATAGCTCCAATGAGGGGTCTCTTGTTCTATGTTGTGGTTGGTAACAGGCTAGAAAGGAGCAGCCTACTGTAGCACTGAAGTATCTGTGCCAACCATCCTCTGACTCTGAACCCTCTGATCTGAGTCAGCTGGAGGCAGGGATGACCAAATAGCCAATATCACTCCTCGTTTGCGTGGCCACAACAAGGAAGACCAGTACATTGCTTTTATTCTCAAACCATGACCTGGGTTAGCACCCTACTGTGAATCTTGGACAGACTCTTCCTTAGGCCTTGGAGGTGTTAGAACCATGTACAGCATTAGTGTACAAGAAAATTAGGTCACACCCAGTTATGTGCTCTTTTTTCCCCAGTACCAAATGTATTAATTCCTGATAGTTTTCTTCCCATGACTTTCCATCTGACTACACCTTTCTTCTAAGATGTGACAATAATTAAAGAAATGAGAGGGAATCATATGTAAACAATAGAGAAAGGTCAACAGGTATAGTTATTTTGAATGAAAGACATTGAGAAGGTCTGTGCCGACAGCTTAACTATTCAATAAAATTATGCTCTAAATTATCATACAAGCATATAATTTTCAGGTAAAATACCTGTCAGATCGGCCTTCCGCCAAGCTGTACCTCAGGTAGTTCATACCATCTAGGAACTGACTGCTGGGCAAAGAGTCATCACCTAGTTCTTTCAGGTCCTCTGCCCTAAGGTATTCTCCCCCATCTCCGGTCATCGTATCATCACCTTGAAACAAAACACAAACACAATTCACAGAGATCATCAAACTCATTATTTGCAGGTTGGGGTAGCATGTTAGCTGGATGGAACATTTAACTGGAAGGTAGCTCCCACCCATGAAGCACTGCAAACCATGAGCAATTAATATACACTGACAAAACTTGCACATCAAGCAGGATAAAAACCAAATCAAAATCCAGGTGAGTAAGCAATCAGTTTTGTCCTCCATCTTTTGCCATTGCACAGATTTTCTGAAGTACTAATTTCTGTATCATTCTGGAGATTATCTTTTAGTTTGGTTCCTGTAATGCTGGTGCCAGCTCTGACCAAGGCAGTAGGCATCAGGTAAAAATTGACAAACTCACAGCTGGAAGCCAGGCCAATTCACTTGTGTATTAGTATAGATCTAAGTGGTTGTTGAATATGTTTGTCGTTTAAACTTCATATAAACTAATGGACTGTTGCATGCATAGTTTTCACTTATCTGAATCCTGCTAGATTGTAGAAGCAAACATTTACATTGTATATACCCTATATCTATCATCAAACAGAAAGAAGCCTTGGGTAATGCAAATGAAGGACAGTAACAGGAAGGTGCTAATGCCTGCTCTTCACAAATAGGGCAGAATAACTGAACAAGAAGATGAAGATTCCAGAATTACTCTACATATCCCTAAAAGACTTTTGGGAAACTGGCAGACTACTACATCTCTGCGACCTTTTGAAATTATAGACTGTGGCTCATCTGTACATGCATTTTTACCTGCTTTAACCTTTCAATAATTCTCAATCCTTTTTCTTAGATAAAAAACCCATCAGTTAGTTTACTATAGACGTGGCTACCAGCGTTGCCTTTGAGGTGAGATCTAGGATGCAAATCAGCCTGGGTGAGTGACTGGTGCAACCTGGATGTTTTGTAATTTTTGGTGTAAGTGACCATTTACCACATAGTACAGCTTGCCTGGGTGGCAAGATAGACTGGAGTGTTTAAGGGGACTGTCTGTGACTCTATTATAAAATACTACTGTAGTACTCTGGGAGCTCACATTTGCTACTGGCTTGGTGAAATCTAATTATCAAACACAGCACCAGTTTGGGTTGTCTGCCCTGCTTTTTTGACAGTCTGCCTGAAGTAGGCACTCAGGTTTGTGAGCCATTCCAGAAAGCATGACCGTTCCTTTATCCACTGCAGCTTCTTGGTCACAGCTATGTTAGATGGTAGGACTGACAAGGGATGCTAAGACTTAATCTCTCTTTTGATTGCAAATGGTTGGTTTCAGCTCTGAAAGGTACTTTTTTTGGGGGGGAGGGGGGGAAGGCCTGTGCTGACAGGTACAAGTAAGTCCTAGTGTGAATTCTCAGCCATTCAAACTGCACATCAGATGATCCTGTGTTAGTCCTAACAAAAAACATCCTTGCATGGTCACCAGTAAGATTCTAATTTTTAAAACATGGTAACTGATACTCAGAAGCTCCAAGTGCCTTTGCCATACTTTGGAAATACAATCACATACAAGGTGGAAAAATGAACCAGGAGCTAGGAAGGAAGGAATCAAGAAAGAAAGGAAGAAAGAAAGACTGGGCATTATTTAACAGAAAACAAGAGAATGCATTTAATTGTTGCATATTTCCTGTTTTTTTCAAACAGTGCTGCCTGTTTCCTGGAAATGTGACAATATAAACCAATTTAAACTATTAACTAAATACTGGAAGATATCAAGGGAAAGCTGTAAATCAAACAATAAAAGGAATTTCAAATGATTTTTCAAAAACATTTAAAACTTACAATCATGCCAGGCATTCCATTCATAATGGAAACAAAAGCAAAATGCTACCAGCTTTCATCTCACTAGGATCCCTTTAAAAAAATGTCCCATCTCCATTGCTCACTTTGGTGTCTGAGCAGCGATTGCCAATAGTGGTACCATTTAGTACTAATTATTTAGTGTGATGTAGACATCCGTGTACTGTGAACTGGAATGAGACCATCAATACATTTCACAATGACCACTGAACAGTCATAACATTGCTGACCAACCGGTAGCTTATCCTTGAAGCAGTGACATTGAGGGGAAAGGCACCATTACCAACAAAGTGCTTTGCTGTAATTCCCTGATGTGGATGCTGCGGGCATGAAAGAAAAGGTTCCTAGTTTGCATTAACATAGTCCTCTTCAAACAGAACTTCATTAATGCAAAGTGGGAACCTTTTTGTTCATGTCCATAGCACCACACGGAGGAGTAGCACAGCATTTTAATGCGTATTGCTATTCACACCCCCATAGTCCACCTGTTAGAACTGTGGGACAGCGCAGACATTCCTTTAATAACAAAACAATGAAAAAATAGTGTGACCTAGCATATAAGCAAATACAAATGTATTTATCAAATCTAAAAGTTACCTGAAAAGTATTAATTCATTGCAGGAGGATTACAGGCATGCAAAGGGAGTTACTTTAAGTTTGTGTAATAAATAGACATTCCCCCTTACAAGACAGTGTTGTTATTAATATTTATAATACAGTAACACCTCTGAGCTACGATCAGGACTGATGTCTCATTGTAATACACAAAAACATATAGAAAGACAGACTCAGAAGAGCCTGATGTTCAGGTGACCCAGGAGTGCATTTACACAGAAAATCACGAGATAGTAGTTTTGTAGCAGTATAAAAACTGCCCTCTTTTATCATGTTAGAAACAATTAATCTGATCTACCAGTATGTTCCATTGTGTCATCATGTTACCTGTCAAATTAACTACATTTAAATTTACACCACTTATTAAGCAAATCATGATGCACAGACCACTTGACACTGGTGCTTCATAATCTGTGCTGGCTGCTTATTAACTTGTAGGAGAAGGTCAATGGGTTAGCTTTAACAGCTAAAGCCCTAAATTGTTTAGGCCCTGATTACTTGAGAGAGACTCTCTCCACACATGAAATCAATACAGCTGCAGTCAACAGATGCACTTGAGATACAGTTAAAACTATGTTGCATACTTCAGCATAAGAAAGAGGGGTGGAGGCAGGGGGACCCGGTGACAATGCACTCCTTTATTCACCAATTAGAGCATGCTACCATAGGCTTGTGATGAACTCCTGCCCTTCACACCTCTTTAAATTATTTTGTCTGGATCTGCTGCAATTCTTGGTGGCCCAGTCCATTTTTTGCCTTGTTTGGAAGAAGAGAGAAGGAAATAAAAGGCCAAAAGTAAAGTATTATATGGTCAGAACGTGTGAAATAAAATGTAAAAAACCCAATCAAGTCTATAGCTGACTATCTGACACTGTCAGATAGTTTAGTCCCAAAATTTACACAACTCTTTGTTTAGTATTGTTTGCAAAATCCATATAGTTCATTAGAGGTAAAATATTTTCAAAACAAAACATAACATAGGAATAGTCACAGGTCAGACCAATGATTCATCTAGTCCATTATCCTGTCTCCAGTAGTGACTGGATGTTTTGGAAGAAGATGCAAGGCTCCCAGAATGTATATATTTAGTGCAATATAACAACACTGGAAGTGCTTTCTTCTTGAGTTCAGTGTATAGGTAGAAAAACTAGACCTAGATTGGTGGAGAAATCATCAGAGGTGAGAAAATGGAAGCAAAGAGTGAAATGGAGATGAAATGAAGAATAGTTCGAGTTGGAGGAGGTGGCACAAGGGTAATAGATGGCCAGAAAGGATGGGAAAGAGGAGACTGTGACAAGGGACTTATCCATCGTCCAAAATGCTAAGCACTCACGTCAGGTGCTGGGCACCTTCAAAACCTGCTGAAATCAATGGCACCCTAAGGGTGAGTAAAGGACTCTTAACCTCTTTCAGGAATGCTTGTCATTCTGAAAGACTGAATCCAAAGTGAGGAGGAGAGGAGGGAGGAAAAGTGAGTGAAGAGATTGAGAGGAGAAAGAGAAAGAAGACATATGTAAGAGTCATGAAGTAGAGGATGACAGAGACTGGGGTCAAAGTTCTTTTCCCTATCTGAACCAAGTGAAGGCAGTACTCTTAGCAGTACTCTTGAATGGGCTGCTGGGAGACTACATTGCAACTGGCCAAGACATGGAAACAGAATTGCTAATGGATGGTAATGGCTAGGTTCATTGCTGGTTGATACTACTGTCATCTAGGCTATTTGGTATTCTCCCTTTTATTTACATAAAAAAAATCCTCAACACCCATATGTTGTGCCTTGTCTTCAGTTAGATTCTAAGCATTTTGGGATATGGACCATTCCTATGGTCACTTTACTACGTGCTTGTTCAGTGACTAACCCAGTAAGACACTCATTCAGACTGAGACCTATGAACATTACTGAATTACACATTAATAAGATAATAAATAATTATAATAATACTATCAGTCTGATGAACTCCACAGGACTTGCAGAGAGACAGCCTATCACAGTAGAGAAGCAGGCGGGTAGCTGGCTTAGCCTAAAAGGAAGCCAGCAGTAGATACTTCTTCCAGTGTCCTTGGTGTTACTAAAAGTGGCAGAGTTCACAGTGGTAGAGGGGCATGTCACATAAGATGGAAAGGTCAGCTCTCAAAACGCAGTTGCTAGGAGATTTCTATTTTTCCACGTAGAGGGACTCATGGGGGTGGAGGAATATAGCCACATAAAACTGCCTTCAAATAAGGAAACAAAATCTCTTTGCCTAAGCCCATAATACTCTGTCATAATCATTCTCATAGTTCCGTGTTTTGTGAAAATGTATTCAATTTCCTATTTTCAACAAAAAGTCATGCTTACAGCCTACCATTTCTGAATAACCCTACAGTAACAGGCATGTGAACCTGCAATATCACAATTATTTTAAATAAATAAGGTAACAGATTTCTATTTCTAAGGCAGCTTCTGTAAGCAGCAGGGGAAACATCTTGACAGTGCTTCGGCTAACAACATGTGGGTCTCATTAAAACAAAAATAATCTTTATTCTGGTGATTTCTCATGTTGGACAGCAGAATTAAGGAGTTAGTTAATAGACTGATAACAGAGACTGGCAATGTCTGGAGACCATGTCTGTTCTTCTATGGCAAGCTCTGCTGAACATGGAGGCAATACTGTCTAGCTGTAGTCTTAATTCTTCTAATGACTTGCTGAGTAATTTAGGGCAAATTACCTAATTATACTGAACCTCATTATACGTAACTCTAAAACAAGGGTGATACTTTCCTTCCTCAAAGTACAGGTTAAATCAGTTAACCAAAAAGCACTTTGAGACCATCAAATGAAAGACGTTGTAAGTGCAACATATCATTATATGGAGAGTAGAATTTGGGAAGCCACAGTTCTTACAGTTCTTTGTTTAGGAATCATGGCTATGGGAGAAGCATTTAATTAATGCCTTTAAAGCAACCCAGATCAGTTAGGAATGCCTTTTCACTACGGTGCTCTGGTCATTATGCCCACATCTTCAGCCAGAAGTGGGGCTCTGGATAATTCTCTCCATGCTATCCTGGAAATTCACTTTATATAGTCAGCTCATTTGGGGAGATCTGGTATTACTTTTAATGCACTATGAAAGCTCCAGCTCATCACAGTCCTCTCCCAGCAACATAACTGTACTGTGGAAGATAACTGCTGAAGAACTGTTCTTCCAGTCATTTCTCCTCAGTATTTTCATCAAAGAAAACCAAAGGGATACATTTAAAAGAGGAAAAAAGGGGGCTGAGCAAAAAGCTGCTAGAAACGGCTTTTAATATAAGCTCTTAAAGCTGAATACACTTGTGTCAGTTTGCCAAAAACATTGTTTTCCCTTGCTCATGTTGGTAAGGTCTACATGATGCTGTACAGCTCCTCATGTGGACTCTGCATCTTAGAAGTAACAGATGGAGAAGAGGCAGCTAAGGGAAGTATGAATTTTTTATGGAATATATCAAGTTCCAAGTATCTTTAATGGCAAGTATATTAAAGATCACCTCCTGAGAATCTGCTTAGAAATCTTTGATTCCCCAGAGTCAATGCTTCACTCAGTGTATTACACCCATTACACAATTGCCTTTTAAAACGGGTTAGCTAATGAATTTAATTGGCATAACAGCTGTAGATTTCTGTATCTTCAACTAGTCATGCTGTACAGTTGAAACCCCAAGTATTCTACAGCTTCTTGATCGTAGCTGCACATCACATCGTGTCAGCTATATGTAGCACAGAGAAGCACTTATGGAAAGATAGAAAATGGAGCAAATGAAATGGAAAGTCTGCACATCTGTCCCTACTGTCTGGGGAGAATAGGGTAATCAAGTGCACTGGCCCTAATCTGCCCTCTAGGGATTCTGGGAAGGGGAGGATGACTGAAATGTATCTCCTCCTGAATTAGTCCACTGTAAAGTGAATTATAGTATTTGGCAGGTGGCTAAGCTGTTACCTTGAAGATGGCTGGCAGAGAATAAACATTACCTCTTTAGGGTGTGAACCAGAATAAAATATTCACAACCTTCCATGCCACAGAAGCCTTGATAAGTAGTAGATGCTGACTGAATGGCAGGCTGACAAAACCAAAGTGGTCTATTGTACAAGACCAAAAAGGTAAGAAAGTGCTACAACAGGGGGCTGTCAATAGAGAACTCATGTAAAGATGATCCCAAGCACCAAAACTTCCTGTTCTACAAATTTGATCCAATACCTGTTCCACATCTACTAACTAAATGGTCAGGGGGAGGAGAGACTTGAATAACTCCCTTGTGTGACTCCAAGCAGAGAGAGAGAACAGATCCCACATAGATTTTGGGCAGGGAATGCCTTAAAAAGAAACTCTCCTGTGGGAAGGGTGGCTGAGAGAAGATGTGTCCCACCAGAATATTGCTCTGCCCATGTAGATGGAAACAGTTCACTCCAAATCTGATTGATTTTATCCACAAAACAAGAAATTTAATCATAAAATGAGGCACTCAGACCAGCCACTGAGTGGAGACAGCTTGGATTAACCACGTCATCTATAACCCAAACACATTCACTGACAGACATTTTGTGGGTGCTACAGCGGAAGGAAAGAAATGATTCTTTGTCTTGAGCTCAGGGGTACAAAGTATTGCATCATTTGGCCTGCTAAGTTCAAGAGGATAGATAAGTGCATTTCTGTCTCACTCTCTGCCTTTCTTTAAGCACCTATACAAGAAAAGCACCAAAAAGGGAACTGGTATTTAGAAATGTGGTCACCCTTTCTAGCATACTCAAAGGAGGACAGCCCTCCAGTCAGCAAGCCAGAATCTTTAGCCAGGTTTTTTAAATATGAACCTGATCCTGAATAAGTAATATATGATGCAGTAGGTTAATGTTTTATTGTAAGTTTGCCTTAATAAAAAAATTAATACATTAATAAAATGTTAAATGCTAAACAGGAATGTTGAAGAATAAAGGAAAAACATCCATGACACTCCATTTAAACTCAGTGAGCATGTTCTAAGGACATGTGGGATTTACATTAACTGCTAATGATTTATGGTACTGTTAGCATCCAGAGAACCTGTAACTAATTAAGGTTATTAATGTCAATGTAAAAACAACTTGTGAACAGCCCTGAAGGAAGGATCAGAAAGTCCATTCCAAAGCTTGTGGAGAATGGGAATTATTTTTTGACAGTTACTGTTCTTTAAAGATGTGTTTCAAAGATGTAGTTCAGATGGGTAAGACTCAACAGAAAAACATGCCCCATACATAATGTTTTGATTTTGGTTTAGACTGAAAAAGAACTAGCAGGTTGCTTTAACAAACAATTCTGTTAATATATAATCAGGGCCTGCTAGATCCAATGAAAAATAGAATTCCATTTCCAGAATTACTGAGAAGGTTATCTGTGTACCATGATTTTAGAAGTAAATGTCGTAAGTGCCTCCTAATCATTCTCCAGCCTTTTCCTTATTGCTACCTTTTCCATTAAATGGAGATTCAGTGAGACCATTTGAGAAAGAGCAGAGAATTCATTTTTGGCTTTAAAATGAGTTTTTGCTTTGCAATACAGCTATGGAAAATTGACACTTTCTTATGCAATAAATGCGCTTCCTGTGTTTTCAATCATACACTGGTGATGATAAAAATTTACAGATAGGCAAACTAAGAAAAATGCTGCTTGAGAAACTTTTAGAGTTTGATTTAAGGATATTTCTTTTGTATATTTTGATATGTGATGTTGACAAGTTGTGTTTTAATGGATATAAAGCTTTAACTTTTTTAATCTCAGCATCTACTGTCATTAAGCAGTTATTGTCTGACACCCTCCGTCCCAACCGTGTCTGACTCCCCCATTATTTCCCACAACTGTGAAAATTTAAATAAAAATAGAAAAACTGCTTAAAAATAAGCATTGATATAATAAAAAAGTAAAAGTCAAATTCTGCCAAGCCTACATATAACCAAATAATATTCCCACTACTTTAATGCTGCTGTAGAAGGCACTCAAATATCTGATGTGTTTCACTGAGGAATATTCTTGTTAAAAAACTACAAAGCATTATTTTAGCACAGTTTACAGAAAAGGCTATACAAGGTATTAGGCAACCTTTCAATATGTTTATCAAAATGCTAACTCAATTCCAGGCAGGTGCAGCAATAATACATTTTGAGCACAGAATGTTCCTCTGTACACACAGCATTTTTTTACATAATGATAATAATAATGTCATAATCACACTAACTTGGCATCTCTTTTGGTGTGATTATAAGTTTGATAGATAAAGGTAACAGTATGGATGCAATGATTTCTGCAAGGCATTTCGCTTGGCTATCACATGACATTTTGATTAAAAAACAGAATACAAAATTAACACGGAACGCATTAAATGGATTAAAAATTGGCTAGCTGATAAATCTCAAAATGTAATTGTAAACAGGAATTCATCACTGAATAGGTGTTCTTCTAATGGGGTCCCACAGGGACCTTATTTCTTGGCCCTATGCTATTTAACATTTTTATCAATGACCTGGAAGATAACATAAAATCATCACTTATAAAGTTTGAAGATGACACAAAGATTGGGGACTGGTAAATAATGAAGAGGACAAGTCACTGATACAGAGCTATCTGGATTTCTTGGGCTAAAGCAAACAATATGTTTTAATATGGCTAAATGTAAATGTATACACTTAGGAACAAAGAATGTAGGCCATACTTGCAGGATGGGGGATTCTATCCTGGGAAGCAGTGACTCTAAAAAAAGATTTGAAGTGCGACTCTGTGGATCAAAAGTCTAACAAAATTCTGGGATGCATAAAGAGGGCAATCTTGAATAAGGGTAGAGAAGTTATTTCACCTCCATATCTGGCACTGATGTGATTTTGGCTGGAATAGTGTGTCCAGTTCCAGTATCCACAGTTCAAGAAGGATGCTGATAAATTGGAGAGGTTTCTGAGAAGGCCACAAGAACGATTAAAGGTTTAGAAAACATGCTTTATAGTTATAAACTCAAGGAGTGCAATCTATTTAGGGCTGGTCTACACTACAGAGATTAGTCGACAAAGATCAGCTTTTATCGACAAGACAGTGGAGGTGTACACATTGAAATCTCCTCCCACCAATGTAACTATCCTGCTATATCGACATAATAAAACCACCTCAATGAGAGGTATAGGGCTTATGTCAGCATAGACAGGGTGACGCAGTATCAGTGTAAACACTGCTTTCCTTACATCGGCTGCTCGCTTTCATTCTTGTCAGTTTCACAAACAGTACAGCTAGAACTCAGCTGTCCCTTGCTCCCCTGGGGAACTGAGCAGCTGGACCCCAGCAGGGAACGGAGAGTGGAGCAGCCTCCAGGAGTCCAGGAGCCTGTGGGACAACTGGGCTCCCAGCAGGGAGCTGCCAACAGAGCTGAGAGACTGGGCTCTCATTAATTAATGCGGTGGCTGTCAGTTGACCTAATATAGGTCAACTTATCTTTGTAGTGTATACAAGGTCTTAGTTTAACAAAGATAAGGTTAAGGGGTGACTAGATCACAATTTATAAACACTTATGTGTGGGACAAATATTTGGTAATGGTCTCTTCAATCTAGCAGATAAAGGTATAACAAAATCCATTGGCAGGAAGTTGAAGCTTGAAAAATTCAGACTGGAAATAAGGCGTAAATTTTAACATTGAAAATAATTAGCCATTTGAACAATCTACCAAGAGTTGTGGTGGATTCTCAAGACTGGATTTTTAAAAAATGATATGCTCTAATTCAAAAAGGAATTATTTTGAGAAAGTTCTGTGGCCTGTGTTATACAGGACATTAGACTAGATGATCACAATTATGCCTTCTGGCCTTGAATACATGAATCTATGAATAATAATATTGCTCTTATATAGAACTTTCAATCCGTAGACCTTCTAAGTGCCATACAAAATAATGTATCATTATTTCTAATTTACAGATGGGGAAACTGAGGCATAGGAAAGTGAAGTGACTTCCCCAAGGTCATACAACAGGAATAGATCCAGGAATAGAACCCAGGTTTGCTGATCCCATTGCAGTGTCTAAACAAAGACATTGCAGTATCTAAACAAAGAAGTAATATCTCATTAGCTCTTGTCAATTCTTCTTGCATATGGCAGAATTTCAGCCACAATCATTAAATGGTTTGAATATTTCACATACTCAAGTTTAGTTTATGCTACAAAAAAAATGAAATCTTTTTTCTTGGTGCCTTACTCTTATGAAAAATAGGATTTTCAGTTTATAAATTCCTAGTAAGTTACTTTTCTTTTAATCAGGAATTTGGAGGAATAGGTTATGGATTAACTGTGAGCTGTTTTCTGAAATCTAAAGTCACATTTTCTTGCTTCAAAATGAATTATTCCTACAGATTACATGAAATCACTTTATCACTAATCCATGTTCATGAAGGGATATGAAACTGCACACTCACTTGGTTATTGCTACTTAGAGTAAGTATGAAATCCATAGGACTGCTTAAGAAAAAGAGACTACTCTATGTGAGTACAGATGAAATAATCTGACCTTTAGTGATTAAAACATATAGAAATTTAATGGATATTATGGTACAAATATGTACAGTACATGTGTTACTTTCAGGCTATATGATGAAGCTATTTCTGTTTTCAGCAGTACTTTAGCATATTATTATAATGATCCTCTTCTTTGGATGACTAATAATTGTTAATGTTTAAAGAATGACACAATGAAAACACAATTTTGTTTCTAAAGCAAACATGGGATTGACTCTTTTGTGCTTTGTTAGACAGTAAGCAGTAGGAATTTATTTTATAATGCTTGTTCTCCTTTGGATGTTGTTATTCTAGGCTGATTTCTGGGACTCTGTCCCCTACACACACAAAACCATACCAGGGCCTTTTATGTTTTCTTATCCCCTTTCCTCAAACAAAAATATATTTAATTAGCATCAAAATACAAAATGATACCATGATCTAGTCCAAAGGAAAGAGAATTGAGAATTAGGAGGTCCAGGCTCTGACACAAACTCACTGCAGTCCCTTGGGTAAGTTCTTTTACCTCTCAGCTTCATTTCCCCTATCAATACAACGGGGATGACAATATTTAAAATACCTATCTCTCGAGGAAGTTGTGAGCATAAATTAATTACTGTCTGTGGACGGCATATGGCAGTATACAAAATAACTGCTTCCTAGGGAAAATGCCAAATAACTAATTCCTCCCATGAACAGGCTCCACAATAGGGCTTTGAAATATTTATTTGCTCAAGTATTCCTGGCATATTCAACTTTGTAACTACATAATTTACGTTAGCAGGTTTAGTGTGTCACATTCATTTATTTAGAAATATATCTCATCACTGTAGTACAGCTGAGAGCAAGGTATACAGGAACCTTATTTCTAGCCTCTTACAGGCAGTTCACAATTATTAAAAGGCTCAGCCTCTCTAATAAAAGGCCCCAGCGACTTTAGTTTTCTATTGTAGTCACCACCCATGACAAGTTTTCATACCACTCAAAATGCGTTTGCTCCCAAGAATGTTTTTTATAAATAGGGTGACATGAAGCATAATCATTGTGACCATTCTGCCTAGTGATCAGCAGTAAGATCACAAAGGCAGCATTAGCATAAATGTTTAGTACAGGGCCTATAACCTGAGAGGAGATTTACAGGAGAGTTGATTTCCAGTCTGCTAGTTTTTTGACAAACTCTGTTTGTTGGCTGGTGAGAGGAAAACCCAGAGTGTTAAGATAATACTTTTGAGGGAATTAGTCATGCGAAAAGGCCTCAACAAGTGCTGCCAAAAAATTAATGGTACAGGTAGAATTGCCTTCGGGTTTTCTGGCTTCTCCATACGGAAAAATACACACAGACATGCTCTCAAAAGTAACAACATGGATCAGTGTTAGGCACCCAGATTATGCAGATTCAGATTGTCTCAGCACAAAAATAAATACATAAAACCAAATTAAACAGAAACGGAAAAGTTTTTGTCTTACTCCAAGAACTCCTTGTAACAGCACCTGTGCCACTATATGCTTCCCCATCACTGAAGCGTTCATCATCAGTGTGTTTAAAGGCTGTACAATACACAAGTTAGCTTGAGAAAAGGGGATGACCAGTAGCTAGTTCTTCCCGATACCGCAAATTGTGCTTTGTAGATTAAAAGCGGATTAAATGGTAGTGTACATGGAGTACGCTGCTGCTCAAAGGGAATAAAGGTGGCAGAGTCAGGCCCAAGAGATATAACTTCATTGATTACATTGCAAGGAGCCTAACATGTTCTTGAGTACATACAGATTTGAATGTTTGTTGATTTCTAGCCTGCTGTCTTGTTAAGCATGGGCAATTTCACAAAAGAAATCAAATAACTGTAATTTACTATACAAATTAGACACAGAGTAAATTTTTAAAATGGCCTAAGTAATTTACCAGCCTAAGGCCCATCTCAAAAGGGGACTTAGGCACTTAGGAGCCTAAATCCCATTGACTTTCTATGAGACCTAGTCTCTCAAGTATTTACTTTTAAAAATGCAACTTAGGTTCCTAAATCCTTTAGTCACTATTGAAATCCTTAACCACAATCAGGACAATCCTTATCAGATAATAAGAACCAGCAGATATGCCATGCATAAAATATCATTACTATAATATTAATCAGCATTTCAGATAGAAAAAGAAAGATAAACTGGACGATTATTATAACCTGTAAGTAGATCCATCATCAGTCCAGCAGTCATTGCATTTGAAATTTGTCAACTATTCTATCAAAAACTATTAAAAGTGTATCTCCCAAAGCTAGCTTATTTATTTCTATGCAGTAATAAAACTGCCCAAAGATGATAATCCCAAATAAATTTCACAGACGTTTTCTTGGGACTTGGCTAAGTGATATAATATACACCTCCAGTCTGCACATGGGGTTACATCTGAGAGGGTGCCAATGGTTTTAGTGTGTTGTTACTTTATGTCGTGCTCTGTGAATCTGTGGTCTAAGCGCTAAAAGGCCTCCAAGGTAACAGTTTCATCTCCTTCAGACATATGCATCTTGACCTAAATGTTTCCAATTAAACAAAGATCCCTGTCTGTTTCTCTGCTGTGCATATTTGATAGAGATGGACCTGATCCTAAATGTTCACAGTCTCAAACCTCTCTTTACAGTGGGCAAGCCTGCTTTTGGAAAGGCTTTAGAATTTGGTTCTGACCATTACAGAAATATAAAGAAGTTTGGATTACTGGAGTTTGGATCCAGGGTTTTTGGACTGGGAACATCTTTAATGCCTCTATTCAAATCCTGTAGCTAAAAAGCCATTAAATAAAGACCTTTAAATAGCACAACATTTCAAGAACTGCAGAATGTAAATATCAAGAACTGAAGCAGCTTGATTCTATACTGTAGGTGGCATAAAAAACACTACACAAGGGAATTTAACGAAGTTGCTCACCTTCCTCATCTGAAACATCCAGGATCTCAGTCATCGTCTCAGGTACATTCAGCTTGTGTTTCTCAGTCACGGTCTGCAGAGACAGAATTATCAACTCTTAAATTAAGCATCAAGAAATGTAGCAGGTATTTATCAGGATACTTTCAACAACAGCTGCAGTTCAATCTGTTCC
Source organism: Emydura macquarii macquarii (assembly GCF_026122565.2). Taxonomy (NCBI): domain Eukaryota; kingdom Metazoa; phylum Chordata; order Testudines; family Chelidae; genus Emydura; species Emydura macquarii. The sequence continues at coordinate 483,602 of NW_027132308.1, read as the reverse complement.
GACATTTTACAATGCTTTCTCTTTCCCCTGATTTTATTTTTCAGAGTTTAATCTTTACAGTAGTTGCTCTTGTTTTCTATTTGTGCTACCGCAAATGATCATTTATTCTGGAAAAAACAAACACAAAAGCACATATACAAATAGCTGGTACATGTAGAGTAACTCACATCAATGCTTCCAGGATGGTTCTAAATTGAATTAGGTAATGTCTACAGAAGAGCTTTAGAAAGTTGTAGGGGACATATGGAAATGATTAAAATTGTAAAACATTTGGAAATGAAACTATGGCTGATGTGAAATATTTAAACTGAAAAAGGATGCAGAGCAATTAGACCATATGATGCAATTCTTCCTTGAAAAAGCAGCTGAGTTACTACATTGTGTATTAATGTTACTCTTTTCATAACTATTATAAATCACCTATATCTTGGAGTAAATTTACATGGTGATTCTCACACACACAGATTCAGACATATCCCCTGCACCAAATTGCTTACAAGTTTAGTTATACAAGGCAAATACACTAAAGACAATACATGAGACAATAATTCTGGTAAGTGAGAGCATGGGGGCTATTAGAAGAATGATTTTTAGAATCGGTGGGTTTGCATAAAAGACTTGAAGAGGAATACAAAGGGTGCTTAGTGGACAAAAAGAGGAAGACTGATTAAAAAATAGGAGCATCACCTTAGCACAGGTCGTGTGTGGGTCAAGGACATGAAGGAGGCAATAAGAATAGAGTGTTGTGAGGAGAGTAGGGTATGAAAGGGCTGTGTGGAAAAATGAGAGCAAATATGTCCAGTAGGTGGAGAGAAGATCATATAGGGGCCTGAAGAATGCTGAATGTCATATAGTAGGGAGATGACATGCCAATGAATTCAAAAGGAATTCCAGGGTGAGAGCAGCACTAGCCAATACACAACCACTCCATAGCCACACGCCACTCTATAACCAGCCAGTGGAACTAGATAGCTCAGAAGCGGGCTTTACACTTCACTCCTTAAGGTGTGCAGCAGTGGATATATCTCTTTTGCACACAGGGGAGTGTGAGGAGACAATGTCTCTCTTGTAGCTCTCACAGGGGTAGTTCACCTTTGCTCCACTCTCAATTCTTACCAGTACCTATAAAGCATAAACGAACACCAAACATGAAAGTAGCAAAATAACATCTGGCTCTTGTGATAATTATTGAGGAATGAACCTTGAAGACCCTATTCAATTCATACTCAGGCAAAACTCACTCTGAGGTCAACGGCAGTTTTGCCTGAGTAAAAACTAAGTGAGGAGTTCCAGATCTGATGCGAGCCAGTAGATAGCACTATTCATTATTTATGATAATGGTGCTTTTCTATACATAGCAATACTTCTCATCATTGCTGAATGTGTGAACATCAGTAACACATTTAATTTAAGTGTCTGATTTAAGTGTCTGAAATGCATTATCTGCAGACAATAAGTTCCAATTTACCTTCCTACAGTTTGTATGTGGGCAAGACAGAGGATGGGCAAAACTGGTTGCCTGCAATCTCAGTTATCTTTAATTAGGTCTAAACCATGATTCGAGGAATTAACCATTATGCTTTTCAATGCGTGTGTTATGTTCCAAGCCCTTTTTTTTATTCACTACATGCCTCAGCCAATTCTTTGACTCTTTCTTTTGCTCCCCTAGAAAGGTCAGACAGCAGTGGGAAGTCCAAGCCAGCTGAGGCAGACTGAACACACATTGCAGTGCAGGTGACCTCAACTTTCTTCTTTGCAGCAATAAAAGCAATGAGTTAAGAAATAAATCCTAAATAACAAAAAGACTAACACTCTACAAGTAGAATAAGGTGAAGAAAAGGAGGACAGCATATTCTCCAAGTGATGGGCAAAGCATTGTGTGTGTATATATAAGTTGCTAAAAAAACGAGAAAGTAACCCAAATGTTGTACTGCTATCGAGATGAGCACTGAATAAAATAGCCAAGAATTCAGCAAACAAATGTGGGGAGACTGTCAGATTCTGAGGAAAGGAGAAAAAAATGGCATGATCTAGAAAAAATTTAAGGAATTGTCACATATGACAGCTTTTAAGAAGTTCATCTCTGTCTGCAATAAATGCATTCATTCATTAAGGCCCAAATCTCGGTTCTCATGCCAAGCTCAGATACAAGATCCATGCACAGGAGAATAACACAGAGGTGAAGATTAGAATTCTCTGGCCCACAGCTCTGGACCTCAGCACTGCAGTCGTGTTTCTAGCATGTTTTGCAATCTCTATGTATTGACTTACATCAGCAGACCCTAAGAGCTGAGGACCCCCCCGCTGTGCTCCTGCCACAAGCCCTCCTCTTACATTCCACCCTTCACGGTTCCACTGCAAAAGCAGCCACTCTTAGTCCTGCCCATCTGCAGGAAATGAAACCATGCGGGTACTGCAGCATTCTGGACCTTCGACAACCATTACTTGGGTTGGAGGAATTAGACCTAAATGATGTTTTGTCAGATATGCTAACATCACATTTTTTTTCTCACAGCACAGGCATCATAGAAGGCAATTTTGGGGGGTCCTAAATTCATGATAAAATGCTTAGCCTCCTAGGCTTTAAAACAAAAGGGAAAAAGCACAGGAAAATTGTAACTCTTGAAGTCACATTTAATTGAGGAAAACATGGGACTCACATTACTTAGAATTTACAAAAACAGCAAAGAATAAAGAAAATGGGATTTTCAGGGAAATAGCAGTAATTCATTTTAATTAAGAGGTGTCCATGCTTGATGGGACATTTTAACATAAATGAGTTAGTTACATTATCACAAAAATATAGGAAGGAACCTAAAAGGACAGCAAAAAATAATACTTTAATACACTTATTACGAAGAAGAACTACAATTATTATAGTGCCAATTTATTAACATATTGTGCTTCTACCGCACTTTGCACAAAGGGGTCCCGGTCCCTGACTTTGGCTATGGCAACACTGACGGCGGCAAATTCACCGCCGTCAGATCTATTTCTCTGAATCGACTGAGCGGTCAGTGCAGACCCACTCAGTCGATCCAGAAATCGACGTACTAAGACCAGCTACAAAAGTAGCGCAGCGCAGTGCAGACGGAGCGCAGAAGAGAAGCTCAGCAGTCAATGGGAGTTACACAAGTTTTTTGCGTACTTTGCGTAACTCCTGTCGACTGCTGCTGAATCTCATAGGTAAGTGTAGACAGGGCCCTAGAGCTCCTAGGTGTTACTGCGATGCAAATTAATAATATTAATCATAATGACGTTTTCTAAACTTCTATTGATTTTTGTAACATTCTAGCAGAATAATATAATATCAATACAACACTCTGAACAAGGTTCAGAACATAAAACAAAGTTCCCACAAAATATAATCAATAACATTAATATTAAATGTATATTTTGGAAAAATAAAATTCTGCCATATCTGATCTTGAGCATTCAAGTTATTTGGAGACGGAATCACAATTCAAGATGGGATTTAATCTATTTAGACAAAATGTCCTCCTCCCCATTTGGGATGGGGCGATGGTGATTGTTGGAGGACAACTAACTGAAGTACCAAAGGATCAATATGTCAATATATAGTATAAGGCTAATAGGATACTGTATACATGGCAGCCTTGAAAATATATAGTTATACCAAAGAAATGGACACAGAGGATGGGGACAGCCTACTGAGGCTCTATAGTTTGCCTTATTTAGTGAAAAAATCCCATAAGATCGATGTTTAGTTTATTAACTTAGAGTCTTAAGACACAGGCCACTGTATATAAAAGAGATCAATACCTGTATATTTGTCTGCCTATTACTCTTATATAACACTGGCATTAGCACTCACAGCCACATTAATGCTTAGGGAGACTGTAGGAAGGTGCAGTGGCCTTCCTCCGAGCTGGGGCCCAAAGAAGGGCCACAACCGCGGGGACGGACAGAAAAAGGGCTAGCCGCCCAGTCTGCCCGGCAACCAGGAGGCCGGCTAGGGATAGGTCCTGCTGGCTGACCAATCCAGCACCCAAGGGGCGGAGCCTCAGCCAAGGCTGAGAACATAAGAAGCAGGCCCCACAGTTCAGAGTGGAGGAAGCTGCTGCCGGAGGCAGACGTGCTGCCCCGTGAGCTGCAGCAAAGGCATGAACCGGGCCGCTGCCCCAAGGGAGTGCCTCCCGGAGCGAAGACCCCGGGAGCAGCCCCAGCGACCAACCCGTAAAGGTTGGATAGGGCCCCCGGCCCCCTTAGACTGGCCTAGGCCTACGGGGCTCCAGGACCGGGCCAGGCCCTCAGGCCCCCAGGACTGGGCTGAACCTATAGCCCCTGGCGACTGGACCGAGCCCCTGAGTCAGAGGGCTGGGAGATCCCCCCCAAGGCCGGACCTGACCTAGAGGAGCTGCCGGAGGCCGAGCTATCTCCCGAGCCCTGGAACCTGGAGGAGCTGCCTCTCGCTGAGGAGCTTCTCGCCTTGCCTCCTGTGGATGCAGAGGGACTGGCAAGCCTGCCGCGGACGGTCTACCCCAGTAACCCCGAGGATCCCGTGCTACAAGGTACCTGGGGATATGGGGAGGAAGTAGCCCAGGGGCAGTCATAACAGTGGCTGAGACCAGGGCAATCCCAGTCTGCGTGTTGCGGCAGGAGCCCCGCCGACTTAGTGGCAATGCCTTTGCCACCGCTTGGGCCCTGGGCTGGGATGCAGTGGAGTTGGGTGGGCCTGCGTCCCCCTATCCTCCCCCTTATCCTTGCCACCCAGAGAGCAAATACAGTCCCCTGCCCTCCTGACTTGAAAGACTGCCTGCTCGCCCGCCCTGCTTGAGGGCCGGGGCGAAAGACTGCCTGCTCGCCCGCCCTGCCTGAGGGCCGGGGCACCAGACTCATAGCCCGAGCTAACATTCCCCTTATAGGAAGGTGCAATGGCCTTACTCCGAGCTGGGGCCCGAAGAAGGGCCACAACCGCGGGGCCAGACCAGACCCCCGTGTCACAGAGACATAAATTCAAAGAACCTAAAACAAGGCACCCAAACCCTAAGTGAACTGATTTTCGGAGTTGCTGAACATCTACTGCTCCCTCTGAAATTCACTAGGTGCTTCGCACCTGTGAAAATCTGGCCAATTATGTATGTGCTTAACTTTAGGCATCTGCATTTGAAAATTTGGCTGTAAGGCCAGATTTCAGAAGCTTCAGCACAGAAATACAGGTATATATTTGTGTGCCTGATTTGCATGTTCAACAGAAGTATAGATCAAATGTCCTAGATACGGTACATAAATGGTTATTTGTCCATACAGACTGTACTTGTACAAATGCATCCAAACTTAACTGTATAATTAAACATCTGAAAATCAGGCTTATTTTATATACACTGCATGTCGCAAATTTTTTTTTTTTTTTTTTCCATTTAAACCCCCATTTCTGAGCATGGTACAATATCTCAAATATTGAGATTTGATGCATAGACAGTATCAGTATTGCCGAATAGTGCCCCCCTTTGTGATTCTGAGTCTCCTCAGCACAAACATATTACCTAATTCTGACATCCTATGAAGTATCAATTATAGCTCCCCTGACTACAACCCTTCCACCTGGAGTTGCCACTATATTTTACAATGGAATGAAGAACCATTAATTACCAACAACAGTCTTTAAAAGGATGAGGATCTGCGGACAGCTTAATGGCCCCAGCAAGATTTGGAGTTTTAAATGCTGTGGCCTGTGTAGTTCCATTGATATTTTATTGTTCTCGTAAATCATTCACTATCTAAAGCTCATTTATGTATCACAAAATATTTGTTTCTACTAACTACATTGAAACATATAGACAAAGTAACTGCTGCTCCCAAGCTGTACAACTTGCAAAGTGAAAATCAGAAGGCAGGACAATTTTTTTTTTTTTTTTTAAACAGACCACAAGTGTTCTGTAGCACAGGAACCAACAGTGCTTTCATGCTACCTGCTTTCCATAACATGTCAATCTTTCTCTACACAGGGGATCTGACTCTTCTCTCAGTATCATTGCTTTACATTCTGAGAACTCCACTGACACTAACGGAGTTATTCTGATGTAGATGAGACACATCACAATTACAATTAGGCCAAGGGGCTTCAGAAGCAATTGTTCCATATATAAATCAGGACGGGAGATTCCTCATAATTTAGAATGCCAGTGACTTACATATTAATAGAGCATTGGATTGTCTAACATTCTCTATGCATCACTCTGTTATACCACTGGTCTTAGTCAGGACAATGAAAGAGCTATGGTGACTGTACTGGCAATGTACCTTTTTTCAGTGCTGAATGCTCTGTTGTACGAGCAATATTAACCTCACCATCTGGAGATCCTTACCGCAGGGAGTACCTGTAATTTATCCTTCCTTTTTAGCAATAGTTACAAAGGCTCTTTAACCAACCAAATTCTCTCTTTCGAGATGATGCAGAGACTACATTACCTGAATGCACCACCAAAGTGGTGTTTGAAGACAGAGTCAAATTCATCTCTAGCAAACTCCATCTATGTTAGGTAGAGTTCACGAAGGATAAATCTGCCCAAAAGACATTATAAACACTCTTTTTCTCTGGTTTGAACGTGCATATTGGGTACACAGATACATAAAAGGAAGTAGGATTTCTTGAATAGAAACCTTTACGTTCAACAAATGTTGGATTTAGCCCAAAGATAAATGCCTCAAGTCTCTGCCATGTCTGCAGGAAAGGCTCATTTCCCACATATATAGTACAGGGTTAAAAAAACCCTTTTATCCAAAATAACTAACTCAAAGTTACATATTTTAAAAGTTTTTATAAATTTCCTTTTTAATACTGCAATTCATATTATTACTATTATTTAATATTTATATTGTTGTGGTGCCTGGACAGCCACTGATAACTGGGGCCCCGTTTTGCTATGCGTTGTACAAATATAATGGAAGATTCAACAAATGCGTGTAAAAGACGTGAAAGGGAAATGAGAAAAGGAAGATGAGGATAACAGAGAAGAAAAGGGATGGTTACACAGACTACATAAGTCCATTTTGAAAATGGACTTAATTTCTTTTGATAAATTTTACCCAGAAAGAGAGAGAGAGAGAGAGAAAATACACACAAATTCACACATGTATGTATGTTACATGATTAAATAAATAAATATCAGCAAAAGCAAATACTTCATATTTAATAAGATTCTTCTGAAGATTGACTCAAATATGGAGAAGAAAATTAAGCCTGTTTCTTGCAGTTCATTAATAAACCATAGCTCACTCTATTTATAATCTCATGTCAATCCAATTTTGTTCCATCTTCCTCAGTTCATTTCAACAGGGACTTGCTGTCACCATGTGATGTAAAAAACAAAATTATTTTCCCCTCTCTCATTCATCCCCCCTCCCACTCTCCAACTGTGGTAGATGTTCTCAGTTTATAACATATGGTAGCATCTTTTCATTAATCTTTGGATTCGTCATTATGAGGCCTCTGTAGGGTGACTGAGGTTTATAGCCTTTCTATTTTTATCAAGTTTTATGTCTAAAAAAAATAAGCATTGTCCTTATTAGGTTTCACTGTAAAAGACAGTAAGGCAAATTTGTGCAAAAATGATAGTATCACCATGTTCAGTGATACACAGCTTTTTGAAGGCCTCTTTTCTGCCTTATTAAAACAGCAGACTGTAGCGATATGTGACCAGAGAGAGAAAGATCTCCTTGCACCACCCATGCACTAGTGCCATGGCATCAGAATATAGCTACTCTTTCTGGTTAAAAGCAGCACTTTGTATCTACTCTGACTATGTAATCAACTGGCTGGATATCACTGTCCTCCCTAAACTACAATTCTTTAAAAAAATAAAGGAGTAAACAGAGTTGAAAAATAAAACTACCACAGGCGTCAACTTGCTCAACCAAGGACGTTTGGCATACACCATTTGTGAGCCCCAAGAATCAAAAATCTGACTACAGTCAGTTTGAGGGTTGAGGGATTTTTTACACTATGATAAAACTGGTTTTATTCTTGTAGCGATTTGAGCAAAATGAGGATTTATGTGATTCAGAGCCGCTTAGTTAGCGCCACTAAATCTGGCACCCGTCAATGGACTGGCATAGCCTGATTGCTAAGAAGCCTGCTGTGGTGGTGCTGCAACAGCACATGTCACAGAGGAAGGCATGCAAAAGTGTAAGAGAGACTGAAAAGGAGGAGCCAGGATAATGGAAAAGAAAAGTAGAAAAATGGGCCAGAACCTATACAAACATGCCCAAACTTTGGGAAAGTTTAGATTTGTTGCTCAGACCTTCTCTAAACAGTTATATTTTGTGTTTGAGTACTTGCTATTTCATCTGTGTGAATTCAGATTTATAAAGCTCTCTATGAATTCTGTGTACCGTGCGCACATCTACATGCATATCAAACATTTGCAACAACCAAGCAAAGGAGGGCCTTAAAATCTTAAACAAAAAAGAGGGAGAGAGAGACATAGGGAGGCTGAATCCATACAGCAGAGACATAGCGCATAGAGGATTGTGAATAGAGAATGGAAGCATCATAACACATCTAGTACTCACAGTTGTGGTGGTAGTGACCTCCTCTGTTACAACCTTCAGAGTATCGACCACTGAGATGTATCCCAAACGCCTTGCAATTGCTAAGGCAGTGTTACCATTCTGAAGAGAGAGAGAGAAATGAGAGGGAGGATTGTGATTGTACCAATGAGATCACTCCCAGCACTGCATGAGCCAGCATTTCCATCCAAAACAAGGCACAGCTTAGGAAAATCACTGATTTTTACCATTACATCTGAATCTGTCTTTGTAACTTCTTTAAGACTATAGCCCTGATTACCATGGTAACACAACACACTTACATCTGTCTGCAATTCATCATAAAAAAACGTGTTATGTGCTTTAACCCTAAAGTTGTCAAATTTCACTCCACCGAATGTGGCTTGGCTACATTTATCTGTTTAATAGAGCAAAAGCTGTATTATTTGGGAGATTATTCTAGAAACTATTAAAAAGTTTTATGGTCTAACTTCTGATAAAAACAGTTCACATCTGCAACAGGTACAATGATCTCTTTGGGAATATATAACTTATGTAAAAGCTCATTATGTAACAGGAAACAAAAGAAAACAAGAAGATTCGCATTTAGGACATGTAGGGAATTCTTTTACATTTAAATATCCATCTAAGTCATAAAATAATAATTTGTATTTAAATAGCCCTTGTAGTCTTCAACTAAAGAATTAATTAGCTATTTAACCCCCCAACATCCTTGTGATGTGGATAGGTATTATTTATTTACATGGAGCTAGATTGTTATAGTCTCACTCACACTGAACAGTACCTTACATCAGAAGCTGTGCCACCGAAGTCAATGGAGCTACTCAATGTGAGTGAGACAGTATCAAAATCTGGTCTGTATTTATTTATTTCAAAAGTGCCCATCACCAAAGCATAAATCCACCCACAACGAGTAGCAAAAAATCAGTGCCTTTTTGTCAGAAGGAGCAGGAGAAAAAAAAGCAACAAACAGAAGCTACAACAGGTAAGAATGTCTGCGGGTTTGCCTTACCTGCAGAGTTAACCTGGGTAACCTTGGCTATGAGCTGCTACACCATAAAGCCCTGGCCAAGTTACTGTGTCCTCACTGCTGCTGTATTCACCTGCATGTGTCACTAGGACATCTGAGGGCATATCCCATGGTTCTTTGTATAGCAGTAAGCTGAGTAGTTCTATTATTCTTTCCCAGTGAATAGTGGGAGAACATGTCTGTCCTGGGCACATGGCAAGAATTATGGGAAGACATGCAATGACTATACACACTCAACTGTTTTAGCCAGTGTTCTCACTGCAAAGTGGATGGCTTTCCAGCCCAAAGCCTTGGCTTCACTGCAGTGTTAGCTTAGTTATCTACACTGGAGTTAACTCCTTGAGTTAGGCTATCTTGACTGAGAGCAACCATACTGCAAAATGACACTCAAGTTGCAGTGTTTGGATTAGCAGCATAGAATAGCTTTGCTGCTTTCTGCATTCTTTATTCAAGCATCAGAAGTACTTGAGCTTCAATCCATATCCCCGATGGTCCAGCTAGCTAAGGTTGAAAGCATCACATAACTTCGAGTGAGACATTTGTGTGTGTAGACAGGAATCGGGCTGGGGTTAACACTTGAATCTAGCTAACACTGCAACCAAGACAAGTCCCAACCGAAATCTGAACTGGGGCCAGCTAGCCCTACTTGAAAGGGCCACTTAACTTGAATGAGATGTTTTTGTGTGGATGGTAACACCACAGTAAGAGCCCAGGTTATCTCTTGTAGTGATTGTGCTTTGAGACCTGTTGAACTCAGGCTGTGACAGCCATACAACAGGATTGAAATCAAATGAACCTACCCTCAACTAAATCAGCCCCCATGGGGTATTTAACCCCAGGAATTGACCACAAAAGCCTCCCAGCTGATGATCTAAGATAGGAGCTGAGACATGGATTCTTGGATAACTCAATCACAGAGCATTGTTCCAGGGAGTGAGTGAGAAGCCAGTGCAGATTCAAGTAGGTGTATTAGGTGCTTATGGCCATCTGACCCACTCAGGAGCTAGGGAGATGCATTTTACATTTGCATTCTGGGTATATAGAGTTCACCTGGATTTATCAATGGTATAGATGGCATTGCAACAATGGGGTTATAAAACCAGTTGCAGACTCCTGGCTGTCTGTAGAGGATAGAAGCTACACTATAGGCTACAGCTGTTACCTGAGAATCCAGGAATAGTAGTAAACTCAATCCAGGAGGCGGAAAACAAATGGCTAGAGGAAGAGTGTAAATCGGGTCTGGACTAAGTGCTTCATCTTGGATAATAAGCATCTCTTTCATTTTACACCGTAGGGTTGCAGTCAGTTTGCCTTCGTCCAGATCCTCATCTTGGCCAGGCACTGGGAGAATAAGATGACTCCCATCTTTATTGCCAACTTCCTTTTATACATGGAGAAACTGAGCTGCAGAGAGGCTGAATGCCTGTGACACAACCAGTCAGTGGCCAAACTGGAATTATAACTCAGGAATTACTCTTTCCGAATGCCATGGTCAGCTCACTATTCAAACTAACTCTCCCTCTCCCTTCGCAACTGAACAGAGCTACCTTAACGGGGGTGGAAAGGAAGAAGAAAGTCACATTCACACATCCAGCTGCATGAGAAGCATATTCACCAAAGCAAAAGGCTAAAAAGGAGAGGAATCAAATGAGTCAATCAGACTCAGAAAAGAGAGGAGCTATCAGGGGAACAGGCTGCAGGTGGCAGATGGCAGTAGTACCACTGGCAGTTTCCAGACTTACGGCAGTGATGGCGTTGGGCATGGCTCCATGCTGGAGTAGAACATTGATGATATGAGTGTGACCCTGTTGAGCAGCTTGGTGCAGAGGGGTGTAGCCATTCTGTTATTGGTGGTAATTACCATATTTTTAAGGAGAGAAAAACACAGTGATTAGAAAATATATTTCAATATATCTCCTCTAATCAAGACATTGACTGTTTTTAAAACCACAGCTCTGCCAGCAATTTCCCCACATATATGATAATTCTCAGCAACATTCTCTAACCCCTCTATGGATTAATGAAATAATAAACTATGATAATATTTTGACTTGTAGAGCATCTGTCATATGACAATATTAATGGTCTTTTTTCATAAAGAGGGTAAGCATTATTGTCCCCATTTCAACAGACAGGATCAATGAAACACAGAGAATTGAACTGCCACGCCCAAGGTCACACAGCAAATTGGGGACCAGAGCCAGGTCTTCTGACTCCCAGTCCTCTGTTTTTAATGGGTACCGAAGGAGTCTACCTTTAAAACCGCTTGGGCTAATTTCTAAAAGCCATGTAAATTCTAACAGCACTGATTGAGTCCATTTTAAATGAACCAGCTGTTTGACTATGAGTCTGACTATGCATGTCAGTGCAGTTCATCATCTGTTTGTCTAGCAAAGGTCCCAACTATGCCATACATAAAGTGAAAAATGATTGCATGTTCTGCGTACCAACAAACATATTTCTGTTCTGTATATCTATCTACTCCAATGATCCATTCATGATGTTATAAAATACAAAAATGTAGCCAGACTGCACTTCAGCTAGCTGATCTGAGGGGCAATTGTATGAACCCAGTCAGGCAGCTAATTTACCAAATTATCTGCACTTGACTTTGAAAGCAGGCAGAGAATAAAACGGGGGGAAAACAGCAATTTAATTTCACTGTACCATTTATGTATGTATATGGGAGCCAAAGGGCCTAAGACTGATCTCTTGGACTTGTATGTGTGCCTTAAACTATTACTATGTCATGTATCTCTCATATGGATAGATGGGTGTGAATGTGCTCAATACTCCAGTTGCCTTGTGACATTTAGGATACACATTTGAATACATACAAAGCAGGAGTTTACTGCAGGTTGTGGTGTTTTATACTGACAATCACATTATTTCTAGAGGGGTAGTCGTGTGAGTCTGTTTTTAGCAAAACAGCAAGAGTCCTGTGGCACCTTAAAGACTAACAAATTGATTTGGGCATAAGCTTTCGTGGAGAGAAACCCACTTCGTTAGATGCATTATTTCTGTAACTTTAATACCAGTGTAGTTCCTTGGGATGGAGTCCAGACACATTATTTTTCTGCTGAACATGGCACACAATATCCTGAAGGCTCTCTCTATAGAAAGAACCCCAGCAGCATGTTATTTGGCTTTTAACTTATGATGTCAGCTATTAATCTGGCCAGGAGGGACTTGCTCTTTAAAATAAGTGAAACCATGATGCTGTTTGGGTGTTAGTCTGCTAATATTTACGATGTTTTGGAAGAGATAATGGACCAGGTACTAATTTCAATTACTCTGGTGTTAATCTACAAACTCTATCGACTTGAATGGAATTATTTCAGATAACCAGAATAACCAGAGTAATTGAAGTCAGAATCTGACCCAATAAGTTCAACACACATTTAGATACAGGGTGACACCTAATAGATAAGGATATTCTAATTAGGATATTCCTTTCAATTGCCTCCAAGTAGCTCAGCTGGAGGTGCTGCCACCTGCTGTCTTCGTAGCACATAGTTTCCATTTGTTTGCTTTTATTATGGTTTTCAGCTTTTTTCTAGTATTATACTTACCAGCTCTTTGAACAATCTTACCTATGGTTTTAACCTACTGAGTCTGGGCTATGACTGCACTGGAAATGTCCTGACACTCCCTTACCACTGTGCTTTTTTTGTGCATTGGAGTTTTCGCCGTTTAGTTGGGCTCATTTTCATGGTGCTGTCCCACTTTGAGGAGTGGATCTACTCTATACATAAGCAGCTGGAGACAGAAGTGTCAGCAGGAATGATCAGTGAGTTACAAGTTTGCTTCATTTTTACCAGATGTCAAGGACACAACATGTGTTGTTGAAGTCAACAATGGAGCGTGGCTGTTTACACTGACACCAAAACACCAATGAAGCCATTTGAGCCTGGATGTGAGCAGTAGTGCTATGACTACAGGCTACCAACAAGAAACCATTTTGAGTTGGAGTCAGGGAGTATTGGGCCTTGTGGACTGGCCTTCTTCTCCTGGGACAGGTGCCATGAAGACATCTGTGATACAACATGGCTTTGTGGTCTCAGATGCATATATTCAGCAAATTCAGAAACCATTGGTTGAGAGAGGCAGAGTTGTCACCACATAGCACACCTTGGAGGGCCTTATTCTGTTGTAAATCAGAAGCAACTCTGCTGAAGTCAATGGAATTACATTAATGTAAAACATGCGTGAGAGCAGAATCAGGCTCATGTGTGTAACAAGTACAAATAAAATAAAGGAAAAACGCAAGAAAACAGATCCACCTTCTCACGCATGCAGAGTTAATGGTTCTGATTTCAGTTTAGTGAGTAATGCACCCTGAAGCGGAGCAGAGGGAACTCATTCCACCACAGCCACACATCAGGAGATATTGACACCTAGTATGCGTGAGTAATCTGTAAAAGATCTACTAGGAAAACAATCCTATAACTCCCCTTCTGCAGTATGAATTAATATCATTTGGTCACTGAACAAACAAAAACAGAAGTGATGAAAAATTCTTTACCTTTGTTTTAGCATTGACATTTGCTCCCTGCTTCAGGAGGAAATTCACCATCTTGATGTTTCCATAGTGACAAGCCACAATTAAAGGAGTGTAGCCCAGCTACAATAAAATACCATGAAAAGTAAACCTGTGCAGTCAATGGAATATTCCATTATAACAATAACAACTTTGTTCACCAAGGAAGCCGTAGCTATTATGTGATATACCTTTGTCTGGGCATCTTGGTTTGCACTGTGCTTTGTCAATATATCAGCTACATTCACTTTATCTTCCTGAGCTGCAAGGTGCAAGGATGTCAATCCACTCTACAAATGAAATGGAAAGAGAACTATGTCACCAAAGGGAAAGAAATGAGACTTACAAGTTTTATCATTTTTAAAATATGAAAAGATCCTATCCATAATTATAGTTTTTTAAGCAAAAATAGGAGCTGGTCTCTATCCATATAAAATTGACAAACAGCTCATCACAGCAGACTGCCAACGTAACTATAGATTGATGCTTTCAGCTAGTGATTACCACATCTGGACTTTACACAGTAATGTCACTGGAGAAATAGAAGTGCCCACTAATGAAGTAGGATGACCCTTTCTGCAACTCCTGGGAGTCATAAGTAGCCTTCCTCAGCTGGGAGGAATGGGCCTTAAGAATTATGGTGGGAGTCAGAATAAAGGAAACAACAGAAGAAAATTGAGGCTCCAAAACAGAATTGAAGCAACCCTTTAAAAAAGTATACATTGACGCATACTGTGGACAGGAAATGGGTAAGAGCTTATATAAATAAATTATATAAATATATACATTGAATATGAGAATGGGAAAGCAGTTTGTTTCCCATTCCTTAGAATGGGGCATTACACTATTCTCATGCATCAACAGCATGATCCTGCAGCTTTTACTTCTGTGAGCAAAGGCTGCAGAACCAGACACCATGAGAGTAAACTTTGTTCAGCATCATCTGGCTGGATATAATTGATTAACAGAAAGCCTTATGTAATGTTTTTGGGGGGGAATCAAGGTACTTCTAGGAAGGATTTGGCACACATGCTAATAGAAAACCTGATAGATCAGAATGGTTTTCATTAGGATTATTTTATTAGTTTCTCAACTAGTAATGCTGCATTATCCTTTGCCAAACATTACTAGTTTCTTCCATCCCAGCAAGGAGGCCGGATGGCACAATAGATTGGGATAACTGCCATGAGCACTCCACTAGTTTAGCCCCCAAGCTATTGTTTTCTGACATGTGTCACGCATGGGCTGGATCAACCCAATGATCCACAGGACCTCAAGTCTCATGCAACCTCCCTCCTGTATTTCTTAATCCTTTAGACACGATGTACAATTGTGGTATTATGAACATCTTAGAGATTACAAGATTGCAGCACAGTGAAACACTAAAACCCTTCCTCAACGGCTGGCTCTGCAGCAATGTCCCTGGCTTGCCTGCTTGTCCAAACCCACCTTTCTGTCAGAGCTACCTGGCACATCATTTTCCACTGGACGCGGCACACAGCTGAAAGTCCTCCCTAGGTTACCCAGCACAGATGTTAATGATGTACTTTTAAACTAGCCTTTGATCAGGGTCTCTCTCTTTCTGCCAGTACCCAGCTGCCCTCATTGCTGCTGCTCACTCACCTGCCTTTGCTTCCTTACATTTCCCATATCTTGAGCTTTTGCACGTGTATAGGGGTGTGCAGTTTGGACTCTATTTCTGAGCAGCTGGCTCTATTCTTGTATTGTACTTTGCAAGTCATTGGATGCCCTCCCGTGATAGCTTATCCTCAGTGGCGAGAGGACATTACCTTAGTTGCCACATGGATATTGGATCCTTTCTCCAGGAGCAAGGTAACCATGTCAGCATGACCTTCTTGAGAGGCGAGGTGCAGTGGGGTCACTCCCTGTTTGGTCAGAATGTTGGTCTCGGCTCCGTAACTCAGCAGCGTAGTAGCTATCTGCATCTGATTCTTCTTGGCAGCAATGTGCAGAGGGGTATATCCATTCTAAAACCAGGCACCATATGTTAATAGTCTTTTCTGTTGTTTACAAAGCCATCAGGCAGCAAATAGTACTCTCCATTTTATTTCACAAAAATATCTGGAACAATCTGTCTCTAGAGACTGAAACATTATTTTTCCCATTCTTGACAATCCCACAGTCAATTTCCAGTGGAAATAATTATGGAAGAAATAGAATACGTCCATTTTTCAGATAATGGAGGCATAGAGAAATATGAAGGAATGTTGAAAAGGAAAACCATTAAAACCAACTGTTGAGACATTTCTGTATGTTAAGAATTATTTTACATAGGAATTCCTGTGTCAGATGAGACCAACTGCCCATTTAGATGGGTATCCCGCCTCCAACAGTGGCCAATACCAGATACTTCAAAGGAAGGTGGATAATTATGGAATAGCCTATGCATATGGAAATCTGTTCCTAATCCTATCAGTTAGCAGTTAGCTTAAAAAGGGCATAAACCCTCATGCTTTTAGGACATAAGTTATCTGGTGTATTGTGGCTGTTTTCAATATTCACATAAATAACTTTTTTTCAAACCTGCTGGCCTCAATGCTATCTGATGGGAATAAGTGCCATTTTAAAACTTTTCCAGTTGCATACTGGACATTATAAAGCAACTTGTTAAAATCTATGTTTAGTAGAGCTGGTCAAAACAGACAGAACACTTCTCTGTCAGAAAATGCTGATTTGACGAATCAGAATGTTCAACGGGATGTGTCAGTTGCATTGAAACTTTCAAAAGAAACCAGGAAAAGAGGACAGAGTGCTTGCCTGCCAGGTTTCCTGACAGCTCAGGCTGCCCGACACCCTGATAAATTGCCTCCTAGGGCAGCCAGCTCCCTGGGGAGTTGAACAGCATGGGAAGGCTCCCTGAGCAGCTGCCTCCCTGTACTGCCTGACTCCCCACAGGAATTGGCTGCCTGAGAAGCTGAGCACTGCCTGGAGGCAGCTGCTCAGAGAGTCAGACAAACAGGAGCAAGCCTGAGCATTCTGTTTCAGTTATCCCAAAATGGAATTTTTCAGAAGTTTTCCTTCTGTGAAAAAGTTTGAAATTTTGGATGAAAAGTCATTCCAAAAAATCAAAATCTTCTCAGGAAGGAAATTCCATTTTCCAGCAGTGCTAATGTTTAACTTCAAGGCATACAGTACAATGAATTTGTTTGTATTTCTCTAAATCCAAAAACTTTTTTCCCACTCTTTTATATTGTAATAATGCAAAAAAGTGCATCTTGTCCTCCATATACCAAAATGGTAGCTGGTTCATAAATGAAAACTGTGAGATTGCACTGAACTCTAAATTTTGGAAATCTTGACTATTGTTAACATATAGAAAAGCATATTCTATCAGAACAAGATGTCCCAAGGAATATGGACACAGACATGAATGCACAGATTTTGAAATGCATTCATGTAGTGGCTGCCCTTTATGTATGCTGACAAGAGTTCTGCAGTCAGTAGATGTCAATAGAACTAAGATCCAGATCCCCAGTGTATATAAATTGACATCGAGCTACGCAGATTAACACCAGCTGAGGATCTAGAGTGTGGGTGGAGAGAAAAAGAAGTTTCACAAAAACTAGAAAAAGCCAGTACACTGTAAAATGAGATGCCTGGAAACAGTATTATTTTATACTCTCACTGATTAGAGCTAATTATATTTTGGGCTGTACTAGGAGCTACTCTGCCACTGCTTTGTCTTCATTCACCTTCTCCTCCACCCAAGCTGGAATTTAACCATGCCCTAGCCCTCACACATTAGCATTTTCCTGTCACTGGCTCCATTTCACCCCATCTTTTTTTCCTAAATGAGTAAATACCTGATGTTGTAAATATTCACTTCTGACTGATGAGTGACAATCTTTCTGGTGCTTGACGGGTGCACGCTCTGCACTACACTTTACTCTTTGAAGGTAAGAGTATAGCAGTGGACATGTGTTTGCATGTGGGATTTTGGGACGTGTCAGTTATGTAACTGGCTGGAAATATAGTCACAGGGAGGAGCTCTTCCACGAGCAATTAGCTATAACATACAGTCTCAGTGTATTGACACAATACCTTATTCGGCAAGAAGAAAGCATGATGTTCCACCTAACTCCCCTTATTTCATTTCCAAAGGCATAATTAGGGGTTCAGACAAACAGAATCCCTGTCAAGTTTGCAGTGTCTGTGTTTGGGGAGAAGTGTAGGTAAATTTTCTTACTGAGGTGATGCTTCTGCTGAACTCCCATGCACGCCAGCAGAAGCAGCACCTCTTGTACATCAGTGAAAAGCAGAATGTAGGAGCCAGAACATTTTAAAATCAATAAAAACTTGCACCAATAGGATTTTGTGTGGGTGTTTTTGTTTTTCAGTCTCCTCTATGTAACATAATAAGAGAATGATACAGGCCCTGATCCTTCCACACACACAAACCTCTGGTACATGCATTTTCAAGGACAGGTTTCCAACGTTATGCAGTACTAAAGAAAGCGCCGAATTATGCTTCTTTTTCATCAAAATTAAGTTGGCTTCAGCGTCATATATGTAATATATTCAAAGAATGACTGAGACAACTTAGCACAGCTCCTACTATTCAGTCATAAGGAATGTCACCACGGGTTTAACTGGTAGATCCATTGCATTCCAAGTGCCTGCTTTGAGTCAGCAATAATGTACTGGAAACACACTGAGATCAGCTCTCAGACAAAGATGCCACTCTAACTGGTATCTTAGGCCAGATTTTTCTTGCACGCTGATTTTACACTGGTGTAATTTCACTGACTGTAATGGAGTTACTCTTGACTGATATCGGTAAGAGGAAAATCAGTCTTTTTGTGTCTGGCCACTAACTGCAACAAGGCAGCTTTAGTAAGACCAGAATAGGATCTCTTTTAGGGACAATAGACAAGCGAACAATCCATAAAGTCTACTTAGGAACTAAATTTCACAAGGACTTTGTGATCTGGTGTTCTCACGGAATGGATTTCCTCAGATTTCTCAATACACTGTATAATCAGCAGTCCTTACATTTTAATAACAAGATTTGGCTATAACTGGGTCCAAGTATGCTTTTAAAATGCTCTACGGTGACTTAAAGTCTCTCGGTACAGTCTCTATTGAAAAAAACAACCATATTTTTAGGAGTGAGCAGGGAGAGGAAACAGAGTATCAAAAAGTCAAAAACCCTGAGCACCGAAGATACAATTCATAGGCTTGAACATAGTCTCAGGAGCACTATTCAGAGTCTTGCATAGCTTCAAAAATCCTAAAAGCTGTAGATATAAGTCTAGCTATGAGGTTGTAAAAATCATCTCTAAGAGTATTCTAATGATGGTGACAATTATAAGCAAAAAAGAGGAGCATCTCTCCTCTAGCTTTTATCTGAGGAAGAGAACTCCTTTCCTTCCAAACAGTGGCTGGCTGTGAAGGGCAAACAAATGAGGGGGAAGAAAAAGTATGAGGCTTCTTTGTGCAGCAATGCCCAAGTATTCTCTCTCCCTTTCCCCTGCTGCTCACCCATCAATGGTTAGCTGAGAGGTTCAAGAACAAACAGGAGTCAGCTGCAATTGCAGCCTCATATCAGGAGAGGCCTCCACATCCCCCTATCCTGGAGGGTCAGCTGGCTCAGCACCTTCATTGCTTTGTTGTTTTAAAATTATTCCCCTGGTTCTAAGAGTGTAATGTTGCCAGTGCTTGGCTGGAATGTGACATCTCACCTTGGCAGTAGAATGGGGAGAGGCACCTTTCTCTAGCAACAGCAGCGCCACCTTCTGGTTGTCATAGTGAGCAGCAACATGAAGTGGGGTGAGGCCATTCTGTAAAGGGCGTGTTACCGAATTAAGTTGTTAGCTGGGCATAAGCAACCATTAAGTCACAAATCAATATATATTAATTGATGAGCCAATGAATACATAACTAAAATGACATTTAACACAGTCTGAATTATTTTTGATTTAGAAAATTAACTGAGACTGAAAATAATAGTAAGCCAACAGTTAGTATGATATACTTTGCTTAAAAAGGGGGCAAGCAACTGAGAATGAATTTGATTTAGCCAATATTTGTTATTATTCATCACAAACCAGGTTCTGAAGTCTCCAAGACAGAGAAACACCATTATGAGCAACCTTCACAGCATGGGAAAAATGTAATAGGTCTGGTCTTGCCCCATTATTTCTGAACTGTGATTTTTATGACCTGAATAGTATAATAGAATGGGCACTTCCTGATTCACAGTAACATATCAGTCTTTTTAACTGTATGGCAACATGTCCTCCTTTAATAAAGTATAATATTAAAGATACTGTGAGGTAGCCTCATATACATATGTATGTAAAAATATTCCCAGAGAAGCTGTTGTTATTTTTAATATAGTTATGTTGGAGGATGAATGAAACTTCTTCCTTCTTTTACATTTGTTTTTCACCAAATTACTGGGTCAGAATTCTGAGTATAATTGCTTTTTGCTTTTCAATCCTCCCGTTAATCCCTGCAGTGGAGGCCTGTACCTTGCCAGCTGAATCAGGAGAAGCACGACGCTGCAAGAGGAGTTTTGCCACATCCAAGCTTCCATACTTCGCTGCCACATGCAGTGGTGTGAATCCCTTCTGAAAATTTTTCAGGAGACAAAAATTTTAGTGTACGTTTCAAACTGGGATTTTTCACTTACAATCATTTTTTTTTCTACCAACCTTTGAATGTTTTAGCAGGTTACGCTTCCAATTAAAACCACATGCCATTTTTATTCATTAATAACTAAGAAGAATGAACAACTAATAATAGCACTAATCACTCTGAAGTATTTTGATATGAGTGTGACCTATTAAAAAATATCCTCTATTTTAGTTTTCCATTTGTCCACAGAGGCAGGCAGTACGACATTTTACCACATACAAAGTTTACCAGCAACATCCATGACATGGGTAGAGAAGCTCCAATTCAAATTTTACCCAAAACTTAGCTTTTCACTAGCTCAATTTTTTATTTAGTTTTATGGTGACAGATTTTAAATTTTTTATCCACTACATTGATTTGTCCCTGGAAGCAACTGACAGGCCAAACAATCTACAAGAAACTAAATCCAATGAGAACAGCTCTGAACTTGGTGTTACCGTCATAGAATAATAGAATATTAGAGTTGGAAGGGGCCTCAGGAGGTCATCTAGTCCAACCCCCTGCTCAAAGCAGGACTAAATGATCCCAGCCAGGGCTTTGTCAAGCTGCAGCTTAAAAACCTCTAAAGATGGAGATTCCAACACTTCCCTAGGTAACCTATTCCAGTGCTTCACCACCCTCCTAGTGAAAAACCTTTTCCTAATATCCAACCTAGACCTCCCCCCTGCAACTTGAGACCATTGCTCCTTGTTCTGTCATCTACTACCATTGAGAACAGCCTAGCTCCATCCCCCCTGGAACCCGCTTTCAGGTAGTTAAAGGCTGCTATCAAATCCCCACTCATTCTTCTCTTTTGCAGACTAAACAAGCCTAGTTCCCTCAGTCTCTCCTCATAAGTCTTGTGCTCCAGCCCCCTAATCATTTTTGTTGCCCTCCTCTGGGCTCTCTCCAACTTGTCTACAGCCTTTTTTGTAGTGGGAGGCTCAAAACTGGACACAATACTCCAAATGTGGCCTCACCACTGGTTTAGAATTTTCTAACCCCTGGAAATAATTCATTGTTAAAAATAACATTTAAGCTCCAACTATAAAATAGGGAGCTCTTCTTTCCACCTGCTACCATATCCGCAATCACATAATCACAGATGATGGATTTCGAAAATACCTCGATTCATGACTCCATCCCCCATATCCATTTTCTTTATATTAATTCTATTAAGAATCTTTCTATTAACACTTTAATAGGCAGGCAAACAAGACAAAACTAGTACTAGAGAACATTTTAGGACAATCTTTGAAATAATCAACTACGCCATGACATGTGGTATAATACCTTACTAATTTACTAAGATGCTGAATGTCAATCAGTTATAGACTACTCTGATTTGTATGTAATGTATGTTTTGAGAATGTTTTATTTCAGCTGTTAGATACCAGACTTCTTCCATTAATTTAAATAATTAACATAAATAAGGCCTTTAATGAGGTTGGTTGGTTTGTTCGTTCATTTGTTTAAAAAATGGTAGGGATGATGATTTTAGGTGTTTCCCAGAATACTTAGAAAGCATCTTGTAAGCAAGAGAGGTACCTTGGTCATAGAAACCTAGTACTTTTTTAAACTTGTTGTGATCCTTTGTTTATTAAGTCCAGTATTTTGTCTCCAGTTTAAACCAAGACCTGAGGCTTCAGAGGAAGACAAATGTGTGTCAAAATTTGATGAATTCCCTGTATATTGCTTTTATCACTTTGACTATTGTTTATAATAAAACCAGGTCACTTTCTCAGTGAAAATGCTTCCATCATTATACAGCTGCCTCCCTGCTTGGGAACTGCATCACAGTCTTATCTTTCCCACTGGGAGACTAGCCTAATTCATCTCCTCTTACCTTGGTGGCCAAAGAGTGTGCAGCACCTGCCTCCAAGAGAACTGACGCTACATCAACCTGCCCCTCTCTGGCAGAGATGTGCAGTGGGGTGTACCCATTTGTGGTTGAAGCATCAGGATGAGCCATGTGTTGTAGCAGCAGCTGGACAATCTCTGTTTTACCCAAGCGAGAGGCAATATGCAGTGGCGTCTGTTCCTCCTACAACTCAAATCAGGGGAACAGTTAATGCAGGTAGAAGCAACCTGAATATCACATCCTAATGGATTCCAGTGGAAGACTCTACATGTTTAACACATATAAAAGAAGAATAAGGGACACAGTGGAATGCTCAGTAGCCGTGTGGAAATTAAATAATGTACTATGAGAGCAAAGAGAGGGGAAAGGGTAGGGAGAAACATTGTTTCTCTTTTCTTCTTTAAATATGAATGTCTATCGCTTGCACCATAGTCCTACTTCTCTGTCTTTGTATTACTACTTTATGAAACCCTTGCTCACCTTCGGTAGTACCTTACTACACAAGTAGTTTCAAAATCTGGCCCTATGGAGGCAATTTCTAGATGCTCTGTATTCCTGTTCTTTTTGCTGCTTTCCAGGTGTATATTTAAATGCAAACCGACTACATGTGACTTTTCAATTGTTTATTGTCAAAAAATGAAGTCCTTTGATATTTAATAATCCCAGAGACACTGCAGTGATACACTCACACGCTGTCCATCAACAGATCTGGGTCCAGCATGTGAGCAGAGAAAACATAAAAAGTTCCCAATCTGGTAACTGAAGCCTTCTTTGTAACAGCCAAATTCTTCAGAGGCACTATGCCAAATTGAGGATTATGTTGTAGGAACAGTTTGCACTGAAACTTCACAGAAACATTTGCTGTTGTTTTTACCTCAGTTTCCTGATATTTTATTTTTCCAAAGCCCACAGTTATTTCACGAATGTGCATTGAAAAATTCCATTCTTAGTGCAAAATTTGCCTTTTACTGGCATGAAAAATATGCACAAAACTGCCCTGGTGAAAAGTAAAATTTTATGAATTTGGCTCTCAGACATTTTTGCTTTTATTGTATAATAGTCTTTCAATTTGATTTCAAAATGATAAGATTTTTCAGAGACTGAGGCTATATGTACACTAATGATATGCAAAAAAATTCAAAATGTTTGAGTGCTCCAATCATTCAAAGGTATTTCTGCTTTTGCATGAAGGGTTTAATGTCAGAGTAGAAATCTTAATCCCAGGAATCCCTTGGTCCCATCATTTAAAGCATATCCTAGGCTTAAAATTCTCAACTAATATATCCCGTGCATACTGCACGTGGCCAAAACTGTTACAAAACCTGCATGTGAAACTACATAGTAGTTGATTTTTCACTGTTGTCAAAAATATGCATCATCTAGCAGAGAAGTCAGACAAGAAAGACAAGAAGGTGTTCCTGTACTTGTTGGGTTGATTGTGGGAACCGCAACTATTTCAATATGTTTTAGTAGTAGGAATTTTAATTTTTGTAGGAACAGCTAGGCTAAAAATAAATGCTCTTTTAAAAACTAAGGGACAGATTTTCAAAAATGCTCAATACTGACAATTGGGGCTTGATTTTTACAAAGGTTATCTCCCATTTTGGCACTTAAATGAAGTGGTCAAATTTTCAAAAAGTTAAGCATAGCAGGAACTGTTGGGTGCTGAGCTCCTTTGAAAGTTCTGCCTGTGAAAGAATACATAACTTATGTTGTTGGGGCCAATAAGTAACCAGTATCAGCACAGTATTGTTATTGTCTGCTTGCAGTTCTCCAGATACATGGAAACAGGACACCATTCCCCAAAAACTAAAGAATGTACTTCAGGTGTG
Source organism: Emydura macquarii macquarii (assembly GCF_026122565.2). NCBI lineage: Eukaryota > Metazoa > Chordata > Testudines > Chelidae > Emydura > Emydura macquarii. Next base: position 459,168 of record NW_027132308.1, on the reverse strand, counting down.
ATCACATATGTTCAGATATATTGCATGTTTGGATGTATTTTCCACTACCTTGCACCTTATATAGCTTTTACCTACATTAGGCGCTTATATGGCTCCCATCACCATAGTATCTGAGCACCTCACAAACTTTAATGTATTTATCTTTACAACACCCCTGTGAGGCAGGGCAAAGATATTATCACCATTTTACAGACGGGGAACTGAGGCAGAGAGAGATTAAGTGACTTGCCCAAGGTCACATAGGAAGTCTGTGGTAGAGCAGGGAATGGAACTTAAGACTCCCAAATCCTAGGCCAAGGCCTTAATCACTGGACCACTTTTCCTCTCAATATAATCATTTATACTGTGCAAAGTGGGTGTACAAAGCTATCAAATCAGAATTCTCCAATCACTTATGCTAGCTGCAAGTGGTTTACACTCACTTTGCCCAGGAATATGGGCCTTATACAACTTCCATTATAGCCAATGAAAAAAAGTTTAAAAATTCTTGTGATTACATAAGAAGCATCTGGCTTATAATTCTTTTAAGTGTCAATGTTTAGACAGCTTGGTCTTTTGGATGTTAACTGCTTCCATCTATATTTTATAATGCATTGTCAGGATTAAATGTTTAAAACCACATCACATGTATACAAATCTGGGCTACATGATTGACTTCAGTGGAGAGTGGGAGAATTGCACTTGATATACAACAATGATGGAAGTAGCTGTTAGATTGTCAGAATCCTCTGATGTTCTGTTTCAGCATTTACATCATCATATTTTTTTAAACTCAAGAGCTTAAATGTCTTTCAGAACTTGAGCTCTGTAATGGGCAGGGGAGAAAGCACAGTGTAAGGTTACAGAGCTAAACAAACAGTAGACAATACAGAAATTCTGCCCAATGTGCCAGAATCATTCCCTTGACAACCTGAATTTTTTTTCAAGCTATTCTTTCTTTAAACTTCAGATAATATAAGCTAGCTACAGTAACTATCATGCACATTTACCATTCAAAAGTAAATATCACTACATGGAATCACAAGTATTCCCTTTACTCAGTAAAGTGTTTCCTAAATTGTAAACTACCTACCATTCCATCACAGAAAATAACGTGTTGTGCTGCAGAATCCAGTAGTGCTTGGTGCAGAAATAGGCCCCGGGGTGCCTTGAAATGTAAGGTATGTCTGCACTGAAGCTGGAGGTGTAATTTCCAGCTTGGGCAGACAGACCCACACTGGCTCTGATTGAGCAGGAATGTTAAAAATAGAAGCGTATCCACTGTGGTGTGACCGCCAAGACAGACTAGATGCCCTGAGTACATACCTAGGGTTTCAGATGGGATCATACTTGAGGGAGCTAGCCCATCCTGCCACTCATGTCACTGCAGCTACACTGCTATTTTTAATGCACTACCTCAATCAGAGTAGAGCAGGTATGTCTACCTGAATTGGAAATTACACCTTCAGCTCCAGTGCAGACATAGCCATAGGCTCTGTCTGTAATTGTATTGCCTTGTGGCAGCAGGCTGCAAATCTACAGCATGTGACTGGAATCTGCTACTCAGTGAGAACCTGGGTACCCCAATTCAAAGTCAGCTCTACCCTATTTAGAAGAGATTAGTAATACAAATAAACAAGTTACCTTACTGCACTGTATTAAGCACAGATTAGGGTTCAGCCCAGAAAACAGATAAATACATAACACAAGGACTTTTATTGTCTATTGAAGAAAATACATTGCTCCTTGGTAAATCCATTCTTTTTATTGTGTTCACAAGTAAAACAGAAGGCACGGAACCTGCAATAAAACACCTACCCTGGCTCGGGCATCGACAAGGGCACCATTCCTCAAGAGGCAGCGGACCACTTCCACCTGTCCAGCACGAGCCGCCATGTGTAGGGCAGTCTCCCCACGCTGCAGAAAAGTAGAGATTTTAGAGTCCCAAAACATCCAAAATAAGTAACTTTGCAGCTCGTGTAAACTCTGATGACTTCAATAGAGCGAAGTCGATTTACACCAGCTGAGGATCTGGCCATAACAATAAAATCAGAAGAGTGTGTAGATACATGTCTGTATGGAGGGGGGGAAGGCTAGAGACTGTATTTCACTTAGCACCTCAGTGGTCACAGACAACAGTAAGCAACATCATTGAGGGTCAGGGTGAAATCCTAGCCACCTTGCAATCCATGGGAATTTTGCCACTGACTTCAATGGAATCAAGATTTGACACTCAGAGTCTAACATCATGTTAATCAAAGCAAAATCACAGCCCACCACTGCTGCCTGGGAACATTCACCAAATGATTATTTTAAATGGCATTCTGCATGATATTCCCTCCGGATCAGATGCATTCCCTGGTTTTCTACATAATAGTGCTTCAACTTGTACTCAAAATAGCTAGGGCATATTGATCTCAGAGATTGCAGAGCACCTGATCTTCAAAATGGAAGGGGACATTTTTCCAGATGATCTCTTCCTGTGTACAGTGTGGAGCTGGCCATTTTAGAGGGAATTGTAAAGGCAATATATCAGTTTCTGGATAGTGTTCTAAAAACTGTGGTCACCCTCACTCTGTGCAATGAATCCTAGTCCCTCTCAACGTTTTATATAGCCCACAAAATTTGAGATGGATACATGAATTTCAGGACATCAAAGTGTTTTAGAGTATAAGGAGCTGGGTGAGAAAGTGAATATAAACAATTTTTCTTTATTTTCTTTCCCTGTGTTTTCAAATGAACATTAGAAATGAATAAATAATCCCTGCTGTTGGAGATGTTGGCTTAATCTCGCACTGTACCATCTTCTTTGTGGACAGTATTGTCCAATAGACCAAGAGAGTCTCTGTGTGGCTAGTCTAGGATATACCAGGCATTGGCATAGTACAGTAATGGAGAGACCTATTTTTATCTTCTCTGTTATGACAGTACAGCAGGATAAATGGTAGTCTAATATTTTTCATCCTGACATAGATGTAAACTATTGCTGATGACAGAGTACCATTTGATTTACCACCTACTTGTATAAAGAGAAGAGACTCATCTTTTTACCATGGATGGACCACACCTACCATCTGAAGGCTCTTATTATTGAGATTCTGTCAGATTAAATTGTAATTGCTATAGCACCTCCTTTTTGTCCTCTCACCTAGGAGTTGAGTCTATGTATCAAGCACAGAAAGGGACCAATTTTTTTGTTGTTGTTGTTTCCTAAGGTAGTGAAAAAGTAACCCAATCTACTCACAGTGATGAGCTTATAACTTAATTATACCCTCTGTATTGAGAGTTAGTTTATTTATATAAATCCACCAGTTTATATGAATTTTGAAATCTACATAAGGTCAACAGCTATGTTTAGTAAACAGACAATAGGCAAATTTTTGAAGTCCTGGGAATTTTACCTAAGGATTTGACTGCAGGATTTGGTCTTATAAAAATTTTATCATCATCTGAAGAACGTACCATTAAAATGTTTTCATTCTGTTTGTGAATAAACCTTTCATTTTGCAAATTAACAGGTTTAGATTTTTATAAAGATCATTCTATACTTGCATTTAGTGAAGCAATTTAACTTTTGAAAACAATTAGAGAGCTTTATCAAGTAAGAAAGCCAAGACACCTGCCGAGCACAAAGAATTGTTAAGTGTTAAATTTAGCATCCAAACATTTATTAATACCTGTTATCAGTTCTGCTCCTTTCTTGATTTAGTTTCCTTCCCAAAATTTCTTAACTTTTTTTTTTACAGTCACTAATGTAGCAATATAAAACTTCCTTCCATATAAAAAGTATAAAAGTAATGACCATTTTTTGCCATGAATAATGGGTCTTATTAAACAAATAAGAAAAAAACAATTACAGTATATTATGCATTCTTGCTGGAATCTTGATAGATTTGTTTACCTTTCTAGTAGAGAAAAAGTTGGCAAGTCCAGAGTACATGGATTACTAACTAATTTAGCTTGAAACCTCTATTTATCATTTTAAAATATTATTTACTGGTAAAATTCTGCTTTAAAAAGCAAACAGTCATGAGTAAATGTTGGTTTATATTAACAAACTCAAACAATAAGAAACACATGTAATGTAACCCTGGGAAACATCCATGGCCTCATTTATACTAGATTAACTGGATGTTTGGTACACAAACATTCATTTCAATGGCAAGTCAGGTACTGCACTGGGTGTTACCTCCGACAGGTCATATTTTAAAGACTTTAAAAAATTGATGTTCTCTAGAATTGTAAATCCAAATGGGAAAATATATCCACGGTCTGGTAAAGGAACAGTTTTAGTTTAAAACTTCTAGGTTTTAGTTTAAACTGTATGTTCAAATTTTTACAAATTCCCTGCCAGTTTAAATGGCACCCCTCCACTGAGGTCAATTGAGCTGTGCCCATTCACACCAGCAGAGGTTTTATCCCTTTTAATTTAAACTGCAGTTTTCAAAACAAAGACAGAATCTTCCCTCCAGTGTGCCACTGATAAACCTGGTAAGGGTCATTATCAGAGGAGCCTAGTCAGAATACCAGAGCTGCTGAGAAACACACTAAAACTATTGTACCACAAATGGGCTAAAGTGCTTGTTTCACAGCCAACTTCTCCCTTTTGCGGGCGTTTGAGAAAGATGTGAGGTTATTTTTCAGAAAAATTCAGTTAGTAATAAATAATCATTAAAATGTGACCTTTGGCTGGGCTACATGGCAGATCAGTCCCGTGGCATATGAGCAGATGCAATGATTATTCTAATCCAAGCCATACTCACAATGTTAGTGACATCTGGAGATGCTCCATTCTGCAGCAGGAGAAGGACTATATTCAAGTGGCCCATAAATGCTGCCACATGTATTGGTGTGAGGCCAGACTGTGAAACAAAGCAACAGCAGTTTTACTCCTCTGCACAGGGGCTGAGGGGTTTTTTCATTTCAATAACACATAAACGAGAGTGACAGAAGATACGGAGAGGTAGGAGAAGAAAAGGGAGAAGAGGAGGAATGTTTCTTTAGGGGCTGAAACATTGTTCTACCTCTGTTATAGCTTGGATAGAAGCCCCATATTTCACGAGGAGTTCCATGACTTTGATGCGGTTTTTCTTGCAGGCAATGTGCAGTGGAGTAAAACCATTCTGTGCAAAAGACAATTATGTTAGCTAATAGCATGCCGCTATAGTTCCCACACAATTCCATGCCGGCACACTGCAAGCAGCAGTGTTAGAATATCAGATGCCATTGTTCCTCGGTCATAGTAGGTTATGAGATATAGGGAAAAAAACCAAGTCATCTTGGTGGACTGCTATTTCCTTAATACACAACGGCCTCAAAGGCTTTCTACCCATACATTAGAGAAAAACATGTAACTAACAGAACATGGACATTCTCCTTTTTGACAGTCAAGAACATAGTAGAAAGCAAACATACAACCATCCATTTGGGAATAACTTACATCTATTGTGGAGCCTGTCTTATATGAAAAAAATCATATATTAAAATCATATATATCATATATGTTAACTTTGAAAGCATCCGTTGGCTTTTATCTGCTGTACTTTAAAAAGTAGGGGGCAGGATTTTTAACTGCTCACCATTCTTCTAGATCATATCTCATTTTTCTATTCTCCTTTAAAAAAGACTCTGACCTATTTATCTATATCGATGTACATCTATATTTATGCAGTATATCTACAGTATATTTTATATGCATGAATATATGTGCATTCACTAAGAGGCTGCTTGTACTAATACTTGCCACAGAGCATAGTCCTTACTATCTTTAAGATGTCTATTGGCTTCCATGAAACTACTCGTAATAGGATAATAGGATCTAAGGCCCCAGTTCAACAAAGCATTTCTGCATGTGCTTGAATATATCCCTATTTGACCATAACACATCCCTAAGCGTATCCTTAACTTCAAGCCTTTGTTTAAGTCCCATTAAAGATAAGCAAATGTTTATGTTCTTTCCTGAGCAGTGATGGATGCTGAATTGGGTCCTTGCTGGACAGTGTTCATATTTTTAAATAGACTGTTTTTAAAAAATACAAATAATTTGTTTTAATGCAAAGCAAGAATTTGTTAGATAATCACTGTTTATACTAATGAAAAAGGTCAGAATTGCTAGTGCTCAACTAAAAGTTAAGCAAGTTAATCAGTGAGACAGAGCGGGAGAACAGCTACTAGAGTGACAGCTTACTCCATGGCTAGTCTGTTAAAATAAATGTTACTTACAGGTTGACATTAATATGTTTTGAAACACAATAATTAAAACAACTGAGAACATACGTAGGGCTTTATATCTTCAAAGCACTACACAAATGTTAACTAATTAATTGCCTCTAGAATATCTATCTCAAAATGAATTAATCATAAAGCTTATTCCATCACTTTATTTACTAAAGAGAATCATAGTATGGTAATAAATTAACCAGCCCAGGTGACTTAAGTGTTAGCCTGAAATAACTAGGCTTAGATTTAGCTCATCACAGATTTTTTCAGTGCTTCTAGCAGGCATTGCTTAGATGTCCTAGAGTTGCCTTCTAGTCTGGTTATTGACAAATGTGAGTTATGAAATTATGTCTCCCTGTTAAATATACATTTACACCTTGCCTACAACATCCCAATGGTAATCTCTTTCTTCATCACTGCCACCACCCTGGCAAATGGGCAGCTAATTGTTAAAATTCTATTTAACCAGGCTGTGGTCAATTGCTTTTCTGTTGTTCTTCTTAAAAGACAGGGAAACTTTATAAATTAAATTAATTCTGATGACCACTGTTTCTAATGATGAATATTATGAAGGAACAGTAGCCACTCCATATATAAGGTTGATAGTAGCTTCCCATAATAAACCAACAGTTAACTCTCCCAACTTCCCCAAAAAGAAACCAATACCTTTAAAATTTCATATACTGTGTCACGTACTGGGAACATTTTTTGGGAAGCTGTGGTGTTTCAAAAATTCCAATGTTCATTTTATTGTATTTAGATCATTTTACGTCATCTTGTTGACCTTGTTGAGGTGAGGTGTCTTTTAGTGGAGGGATTATGAAAATATAAAGTGTTCTTTTTAAGTGTATGTGGAGCATCATTTTAAATATAAATAATATAAACAAGCCAGAGGTGGAGTCCATGGATGGGAGAGATATGAGCGGCATGGAGAGGGAGGCCAAGGGACCAGGAAAAACATGAATCAGAGGAACCCAGTCTTGAGGTAGGAGCGCATGAAAGGATGGCACGAAGTTGTGCTCCTTGGTATGAAAAGTGACAGGGGACATGGAAGTGGGGGCAGGAAGGAGATGAGGGCAGTGAAATAGGAGTGCATGAGACCAGGATTGGGCACTGGGAGGGGTTGATGGGGAAGTAGGGTGCAAGGGAGTAGGGGAGAACCATAAAAAGCATACGATGCTCTGCAGAGGTCTAGAGTGCTACAGGAAAAGATGGAGTTCACACTGAACAGTTCAAACACTTAATGTTTTCTAAGTAAAAAAACTTTAAGTGGCTTAAAGTTCTCCATGTGCACAAAATACTCCCATTTCACTCCTCACTACAGTATCCCAAGGCTCAGATTTAATTTGTTGATTATTTCAAGTTTCATCCAGCTGGCAGTACATGGGTAAAAGTCCCATTGAAACCAATTGGAGTATGTTAGGACTACAGGATAAAAGCTCTTAAAGGTCTTAGAAATTCATAAAGTCAAATGTGAATTTTTCCTTCCTGTTAGGAGATAATGGTCAGCTTGCTGAGCAGAAGGAATTATTTAGAATACAAAATTTTTATTTATCCTTCAGAAAAAAAACAATTGGACATGCTATGATTAATTAAATGGAAGGTCGATAAATGTAAAAGATTTATTTTCTGCCCTCTAGCAAAAATGTTGGAGAATTTATTTTAAAAAGCCTGTATTATCTTCACATCAATCAGCCTTTTTGAGTGGTAACAAATACGAAATGCATCACCACAGGGTAAAGTATGAAAAGCCAAATTGGCAAATGCATTAAAACACTGGAATGTGTTCTAGTGTCAGTTAGCATTGACTGATTCCCAGAACTGTGCATAGCCTCAGGACATGATCATGCAAACACTTGCTAGTGAACATACTGCTTACGACCATGAGTAGTCCCATTGAAGTGGAAGTCCTACATCAAACAGTAACTGGTGTTTACAACAGTAAGCACTACATCCCATTGACACATGACCACTCAAAGTAGTAAGCACCATGCTCAATTGTATTTGCACAATGGGGCCTCAGTCAACTTTATGGCTCAGTGACACACATCTCCAATCTGCAGCTGTGTTGCATTAGAGGGGTGAGACAGGTTTACCAGGGCTCGAGCATTGGGATTCGCTCTCTTGTCCAACAGAAGCTTGGTGACACGATAATGGCCACAGTGCGCAGCAACATGTAGGGCAGTCAGGTAATCCAGTGTGACGTCATCAACCGGAGCTTTGTGTTGCAGTAGATGTTTGACGCATTCCACATGGTCCCCTTGAGCAGCCATGTGAAGTGGAGAAAGCCCATTCTGTGCCAATGGAAAATACAAGTATATCAAACTTCCAGTAAAAATAACTCATGATTATATAGTGCCACTTATTTAGAAGAATCCCAATGTGCTTTACAAACTGTATAGAAATAACTGCATCCAGCATTGAAATGCAGCCATCTTTGGGACGTAACACTTACAGGGCACAGCAACTCCACAGACAGATTGTAAGAGGGAGTGAAAAATAGCAAATGTGTGGGGAAACTTAGGCAGACAGAATATAGTTATTCAAAAATGGAATTTAGTTACAGTGTGATGTTTTGAAAAAAAGGCCCATGGTATCTTTAATGACATGACTGTTGCCTACCATAGGGTTGCTTGCCATAGCCTAGGGCAGCACAGAGTCTGTATTCATTCAGAGGGAACAGCACCTACTTAATTACCAACACACTTACTGTAGAACATGTTTTTTTCCTCAAGGTCTCCAACAACAAATACTGAACAAACCTGGCCGCTTTTTAGTTTATGAGACCTGATACTCTCACAGCCCAAGATAGTAAGATGTCATGGACCTTTTTTTACAACTGTCAAAAGCAGTGGTGATCTTATTTATGTTCTTGTTTAAAATACATAAAATATACTATTATACAGTAACCAAGTTTCTATAGACCTTTTAGGAATTAAAACACAAATGATTCATGCTTTCCTCCATAGTTTACAGAAAAAGCTTTAAGTACGGTATTATTAATAAACCCTTCTATAACATTGCCAATGTACTGTACACAGCAAGTTACAATACACACAAAAGACATGTGGGCAATCTCCAGAGGTGCTGACCACCCACAATTCCCACTAAATTTAATACAGCTGAGTGTGCCTAATACCTTTGAAAATCAGGGCAATGGTATCTATGCAAAGAGTGTACAAATTTAGGGCCTGATCCTGAGAAGAGTTAATAGCAAGTGTAGTGCTCACTACCAGGAATAATCCTGCTACATTTGCTAGTGTTTACGAAGTCTGGCTCCCGTATCTGAATATGATAACTTTTATGTACTTAGTTTTAGGAACTGATTATCAATTGGCTTGCACAAAAGCTCCTGCCTGACCAGCTTGCTGGGGATTTTGACCTATCTCCAGATAAATGTACACAATGGGGATCTCAGTGGAAAGCTTCATCAGCCAGGCTTTGCACCTCTCTCAGCATTATATATGTCATTTTAAAAAAGAAAATTTTATAAAATATTGAAGTTCAGGAAAGGTAATTGAAGCCAAGTGAGTTATTTCTATTTTTCATTCATCCGTCTCCAATCTGGAACTGCTCCACTGGAGCTGGGGGACTAGAAGGAAAGCTGTCTTTAACACAGATTTCATTTTACGGGTGATGGATGATTTTGGTGGTGGGGAAGAGGAGTGTCTCTTAGTCCACTTCAAAATTATTATTTAATTAAAATACAATTAAAAGACGACAAAATATCTTCTTGAATTGGCTGTTACTTTGCCCTCTACTTTTCCTGAAGAGAGTCCCAATTCCTGACAATACCATAAGGGTGGAGGGAATTGTGTATCAGTGATGGGAGAACAGAGCCCTATGATCATCAGCACAGTATTTGACATGTAGGATCTATTCACTGTACAGCTCTTCCCAGTCAAACTTGTGACAGTGGGGATGCTTGAGACCAATTGTTTGAGTGGTCTCTAGAAGATCTTGGACCAATCTCTACCACACCATAATGGAGGATCCTGAATCAAGGGAAGATATATGTTCAAAATCCAGCAATCCAAGTGTGGACTTCTTGTGTGCCACAGACATTGGCTCCATTGGGTCCCTGCACCTCACTGCAAGAGAGATTTTGGGAGAGGCACAGTGGATTCTCAAAGATGTTTATTTAATATTTATTTATATTTACTATTTAATTAGCACTGCATGTATCCCTCAGCCACTTTCTTCTAGCAGACAAAGAACACACCAGACAAAGGAACCAGTGCAGCCATAAAGATTCCTTTGCACAACCTTCTCCCAGGCTCAGAACAGACACCATTGTATAACCTGTCCACATGGGATGCTTATAGGGATCCAAGGTTACCCAGTGCAACAATGTCCACAGCACAGCTCAGAGACAGACAGTAATGAAGAAAGTAAGCTATTTTTAATGTAAATTAGCCAGCACTCTTTTTTATTTAAAATACATAAGACTGATATCTTCAAATTTAGGTGTCTACAATTAGTCTCCTAAATCCATGTGTAGGCACCTAAAAAAAAAAGTGACCTGATTTTCAAAGGCGCTGATTAGAGCTGGTCAAAATTTTTCTAACAGTAACTGAACACTAATTGTACTCAGTAACTAGTACTAGTTATTAAATGATCAGAAAATAACTAAAATTTAATACATTAATTTTAGATTTTAAACTCTTTGGTAAGGAGACTCTGTTTAGCTCTGTGTTGGTAAAGTGCTTAGCATACTTTGGATGCAATCTGTCATGACCATATCAACCTCTTCAGAAATACAAAGAAAGTAATTGCTTTGAAGGGTGTCACTGACATTAACTCGTTCTTTGAATGAGATACACACCTTGGTCCTTGCAAGCATTGGGGCACCTCGTTCCAGGAGCAGTTCCACCACCTGGTCATGCCCGCTTCGTGCGGCACAGTGTAGTGGAGTCAGTCCATCCTTTTAACAAAAGGAAAGGAAGTATTAAGCATATACCAGACTGTCCATCTTACTGCCCTCTGTGGAACAAACATTCAGAAATTTAACCCACAAGTTCCTGGTGCTGAGTGGGTGCTGAGCACCTTCAAATCTTACAAACCTTTCGCAAACCCCCTTTTATTAATGTCTAGATGAAACAGGCCGAGTAGAATGGAGCTTTCCCCCCAACTCACCCTTGCATCAGTGAAGGATATGCTGAGGCTACATTCTGAGAATGGCAGAGAGGAAACACACCATGTGTGCAAATCCATTATCAAAGAAGAAAATGTATGCAGGCATCTACTCCCCTGCCTCCTTCCCTGCATGGCTTTGAAATTGTGCTGCCTCTCCCTAAATACAGTGTGATGGTCCATGGATGCTCCACTAATCAACCCCAGTGCTTCAGATTGCTTTCGATACAGGGATGAAATGGTAAATGTCCATGCCAGGAAATTTATTCCAGAAAATTTCTAACAAGCAGGAGGAGAGGAAAGAATTTGGGGGAGGGAGGAAAGAAACCAACAAAGAAAAGCCTCTTCTTTCTGAGTCTGAATGACAAGCAAGATCAATAACTTTTTGCTAAACTTGTTGTGACAGCACTGTCTTTGAAATTTTCTCTCCATTGCAGAAAATCATCCTGTCCCAAAACACTTACTCAGGCTGCTCAGTCACTGAACACAGCAGTGTTAGAGAAAGATGTGTTAATGAAACATTTAGAAACGAGATGGCATTCTAGATAATGCTGCTGGTCTGTCCCTGGCCCTTAGAGAGAAAGAGATGGTGAATGCAAAAGAGAAGAAATGATGAAAGAGAATAAAATATCAGTGCTGAATGACAGAAGAAAGAAAATCACATAAGATATACAAAGAAACCCACGTATACATGATTTTAACCTTAACAGACACTAATGCTATATTACCATACATGCACTCAGATGAGCACCCAATGTCTATTCAGTACAGATGTGTAATAATTGGGATGTTTTATTTGGCTTTAAAGTAAGAGAAAACTCTATTGTGACATCAACTGACTTGCTTGATATATGGTTAACCATTGCACCTTATTACCCTAGTTATAATTTGATTGGGGGGGGAGGGGGGGCAGTGATGGATTCAGGAATATACTTTAAAATTATTTAGTTTCTCCCAGCCCTCAATTTTAAATATCACAGAATACAGAACATCTTTTTCAAAACAGAGTTTTGTGACTTGCAGGGTTCAGCTGTAGTCAGGAGCTGAAATCTAAAAGGAAGAATTCTTGCTCTTGTACTCAAGCTGTTAGCTTCCAGAGATTTTTCCAGATCCTGTGAAGTGTTAGGTGTGCCTCAACTCCCACCATGTAGGGCACTGATCCCGCACCATTAAAGTCAATGGAAGGTTTGCCATTAATTTCAATAGATGCAGGATCGATTCCTTAAATGTATTTTGAGGGTGCTCTGCACCTCACAGAATTGGATTACCTGGAATTTTTTTATTTCTCTGAAGTTCCAAGGTATCCAAATCAATTTTGCAACTGCATATATTGAGGTATATTCTGAACTCAGTGCCAGTGGAATTTACACACCTAACTCCATTAGCAGTTTTCTCACTGAGGTGAGAATATATCCCAGTTGGATTCAGGAGAAAATGTGTTTATTTGGTATTGCTCTTCCATGTCTGGCTTTTTCTCAGATTTGTTGCTTGCATACTGACTTCGATGTTGTTCTAGTTTGTAAAATAGTAAAAGAGTAATAATGATTGGTGTGAAGCCTTCAAGAAAGCAGGACAAATCCCCAGAGGGAAGAAAAGGAGAGCAACTCAAACCAAAAAGATGAATAATTTGAAGATATGCTCACAAAATGGTGCTCAATTCCAAATATAAAAACAGGCTCAGTTTTCATGAAAAGAAAAACAGGAACTAAACTGAGCCTTAAAAAGAATAGTTTCTTCTCTTTTATCCAGAAACTAACCCCACTGGAAAAATATTACAAAAAAAATAAAAGCTTGGGATCTATCCTATATCATTCTGCTTCTTATACTGCTCTCATTACTGTAGTATCCGAGCACCTCCCGTATGCATTAAGCAATGTGACTAGCATCCATCATATGTTGCTTTTCTCTCAGTTCTTTCTCTCTCCCCCCCAGAGGGAAAACTGCATGTGCATTTTTCTAATTGTTATTTTATTTTGTTAAAATTTTAACTATCTTTAACTACATTTTGTTCAGAAGTGAGGAGAACTGAACGGGGGAAAGCAAACTGCACTGGAGGAACTGGTATATAGTGCAATTAGGACAAACCAACACTACCACAGTACAATTGAAGTGCCTAGTTTATTTCAGTAACTTCTAACCAAGAAGTAAATTTTAATCAAAATAGACACATTAGTCTATGCTCTAGTATGCTCTAGCACCACCTAGTAAGCTACAATGGTTCTGAACACTTCAAAATGTACTGTGGGAATTTACCTATTATATCTTTCTGACTCATTCACCTATAGTGTACCTGGTACATTGAGAAAAGACATGCAGGGGCTGCTCAAGACAAGAAGCGTGCCATTTTGATACACCATATCTTGGCTGAAACATCATGGCTTTGAAGTAAAGCCAGTAGGTACTCCATCAGCACAGAAGCTCTCATAAAAGGGTTAACAGTAGTCAAGAAACATAATGCAACAGTCTCGATTAAAGTGTTTGTTGTGATGAATTTAAGGCCTATTTTATATACCGTTCTCATAATGGGAGTAACTGAATAACATACATAAATGCCTTTACATCCATGAGCTGTTTGTTTTATCAGTCCCATATTCTAACCACAAACCTTTTGAAACCAAGCCAGTAGGACAGGTTCACTTTCAGAAATGACATCAAGAATCATCACGTCAGTCTAAAAGCCATGAAATTTCAGCACTTCTCTATTCCCTTTTAATTGGCTGTCTAAACTGAAAATGAACTTCAGAGATCCTCTCTCTCCCTCTCTTTCTCTCTGAGATTGCTGCCCATTCTTTAACCTGTAAATGAATTTTAAATCACTTGCATTAGCTTTTCACTGCAGGCTCACTATAATAAACTATTCTGCCATTTCATAGTTATTAAAATGCCTTATTCCAATTCAACAGCAAGACTTGAAACAAGAAATTGAGCCTACAAAGCATTCAGGTAAGGATCATGGGGAGTACACAATTATGTTAAGAGATAGAGCACATTTCATCCCGTATATATGAAGGCTGATGATATTACTTGAACATTATAGGCCAAATTATCACAGGACTCTTCCAAATTGCACTTGCAAAATTCTCATTTGTGTATGGATGAAATCATATTTGTATGTTACATATGGTAGGCACTTATATGCAAAATTATTAATTTTTGCATGGAACAAAAGGTTTGAATATGGAAATTTGGCACAATTTTGAAGACCCCTTTAAAAACTGAAGGACACAGTCTTGCTAGATGTTGAATGCCTTCAGCTCCTAAGATCTCAGCACTAGGAGGCATTCAGCATCTTGCCAGATCATGCTCCAAATGAGGAAGAAGCAATAAGAATAGATGAACTCCTTCAAACAGAAAGATCAGGCTCTCACACAAAGGTCTACAATAGTAAAAAAGAGAAAAGGAAAGTACCAAAAACCTGTGGTAGATAAACAGAATTATATGACAACAAAGGGTCATGCTTTCAGCAGCTGTAAGTCGGACTGGGTCAATGAACTACACTGATTTAAATTAGCTAAAGAACTAACCCAGATTTTTTTCTTTTTTTAAATAATTGTATGTGAAGCATCAGGAGCTCTTTATGCATCTTCCTTGCTAGACAGATAAGGGAAAGCAATACATTTGAACACAGTACATTTTGAAAAAATCATATTATGCGTGTTCCAAAATATCTTACCAGCTTAAATGATTTTGGAAATCAACTAAACCATTAGCATTTATGAAAATGCATACTAGGCTCAATACTACAAATTGATGAGCACTTTTAAAAAAAATGTAATGGGAGTCAACACACTAGCACCTCACAGGATTAGGCCCATTATATAGATACTATATTAAAATACAATCTAACAAAACCATAGCAAAAACGTATTATACATCAAGAGCATGGAGTCTTAAGATTTTCATTTTAGTACATTTGTATAGGTCCTCTTTTATTAATCAGTCCATCCCTTGCAGTATTAAAACTAAGTGCTAATCCAGATTTGTGGAGTAAATATTAGGTGCAGCATTTATAAGGCAACAGACACCATATTTTCATTTATTATTAATTCCGCAACAGATTTAACTCATCACTGTGAAATAATTCAAATTTCTCCTAAATTTACTTTGCGCTAAACAGATTATTCTGTTCTTTGAAAGTTTTATTAAATATTTTGCATTGTCATTTTTTATGCTTTGTGTGGGACAGCTTAATTTGTTAAACTTTATCCTTTCTGGCTGCAAACCAGTTATTTGATTTATTACTGCCAATCCTCATCTCATTAAAAACAATCAATGTAACTTCAGCCTCTAGCTTTAAGCCTTCATTCTCTTGTTGTAATTAAATACACTCTAATGTAATCAGCCATGTATGCTCTTCAAAACACAAACCAAAAGATAAAGAAAAAAAAATTCTTAATTGAGTTTGCCCAACCAATATGACTCTACATATTATACTTAAATAATTGTAGAATTATACCAAAGTATTATTTATGTTATATGTTATCACTGGCTATGAAACTTGTCAGCCTACATATTGGTTTTTTTCCTTTTCCTTTTTCCAAAATTTATTTAAATCCACTAAGATGGTCTTTGGATAAAAATAACAACAACAGTAGTAGTAATGGTGTCAGATAGTCATAGTTTGCCACAATTTTAAAAATGGCAACAGCCACCCAATGAGTTAGTACTGTTACTGTGTTCTGAGATTATACTGGGAGACTGTTTCACAGTCGCATTATAGCAGAAAACAGATCAAACTGCTTGTATAGTGGAGAGAAATTGTGTTGAGATCCCATCACAATGGTTTTTATAATAGGAAATCCATTACACTCCTGTTATAGTGGAAACCCTTTTCTGGTCTATCAAGATGCTCTATGCTTGTGAAAGGAAATGTTGTTATGAATAATGGAATCTCAGTAGGTTCTAAGGAAAGGAACCCAGGAAAGTGTGAATGATGGTATGAAGCTTGTTCATTCTAAATCCCAACTATGTAAGTTCCTCTCACTAGTTTTCTTCAGCTCTGTGGGTTTTTCCTACCTCCTCTTCTCTTCACTATCTCATAACTCTCTGAGACCAGCCTTTCAGTTCTCCTCGCTCCACCTCAGACTCCTTTCTCTTCCACAATGTCCCCCACCTTAAATGGGTTACAGCAAATTTTCTCCCTCATTTAAATTGCTCTGAGTCCACTACCGTCATCACTTCTACCTCCCCACCCCCTAATCTAGATACTGAGTCCCATTTTATCATTTTAACAGGCTTCCCATTCCTGCTATCTTTGATACTAAGTTGCAAGTCCCAGAAGCTGTGATAACCCCTCTCTTACATAAAGGTGACTAAAAGTGGAAGCCCCAGAGCACAGAAAATGTGAATTAAGGAAGTGGCAGGGCTCAGTACAAAGACTGTCACTGTGATGAGCGCCGCACCTTCAGTATCAAAGACAGAGAGCCATTGTTGGGCAGGGGAGCTTTGTTTAATGAGACGAATCCAATATTTAAGGTTTTGGATTCAGTTCAGATGAAGCGGGATTAGTACTATTTATTTGTATTCTGGTTGTGCCCACAGTATGCTAGGTGCTGTCCATTCATACAGAAGGACACTGTCCCTACCCAAATGAGCCTGTAACTGAAATTAGAGTAATTTGATCAGAGTTATGATAGGAGAATTTGCTCATCCATTTTCATTAGAATGTTGTTATAATGTAACATGAATAAAGGAATACCATTAAGATGTCAAAGGCACATGAATAAAATTGTATTAAAACATAAATAAAGTACACAAAAACAAAAAGTCAACAAAACCCCATATTCCTGGTGTTCCCTCCCTCCACCCCACATATTTCAGTGTTCTTTAATGAGAAAAACAGGGAAACTATGCAAACACCCATTCTCCAAAAAATATCACCAGTAGGACTTTTCATGAACCAGAGTTGGTTTTCGCAAATTTCCTGACTTCAAAAAAGGTTGAGAAAAGAAAGTTTAGAAGTTGTTGAAATGTTTTGTATCATCATTTTCAAAACAAAAAATTTGTTTTCCTGTTTGAAATGACTTCATTTACACATTTAAGCTAATCAGATTTTAAAAAAAGTTTTTTAAAAGGCCAAAATCAAAATGAAACATTTCAAAATCATCAAAACAAAATGTTTTCAGACCTGAATTGAAAAACAACTGGTTTTTGTTCATGAAAATTTTCAAGACTTTGACTT
Source organism: Emydura macquarii macquarii (assembly GCF_026122565.2). Classification (NCBI taxonomy): domain Eukaryota; kingdom Metazoa; phylum Chordata; order Testudines; family Chelidae; genus Emydura; species Emydura macquarii. The sequence continues at coordinate 441,656 of NW_027132308.1, read as the reverse complement.
TTCATCACAATTTGGGATTTGAACTCCTGACATTTCCCAGGATGGGAATGCCATTTCCCACTCAGCTCTAATCAGTACTTTACTAACAGTACAGTGACATTTCACTACAGTAAATATATCATTTGCATATCTCAATGTCACTATTCCTTTATATCAGTGAAATGCATTTTAATAGAAATATCCTTTCTGATATGCCAAATATTGCCTCCTTTTTAACGCTACAATTACTTCTCCTGTAAATAGTCATTGAATGAAAGCTTATGAAGACTTTTTATACTAAGAAAACTGGAATTAAATGTTGCCACCTGATTGTTCCCTTACCCTCCCAGATCACATACTCCCCCCTTAATCATAAATTTGAATTGCCATGGACTTTTAGACAATGATCAAGTGCCCATCAGATCCAAGGACAACTCTCAATCTGTACAATCATTTCTGAAACCAATATTCATCTATCATTGGATCTTTTCATCATATGATGTTTAGAAGTCATAAGTTCTATCTAAAACTTGTCACCTAAAATTTTAGATGACAAATTGATGTCATTGCACCCATTATTCATGTAAAGTTTGAGATGACACGTTCTGCCTTTTAATGTTCCAGTCACAACATTTTTATGATATAGAGTTTGATCATCTAAAACTTTAGATAACAAATCCATCCAATTTTAAGACAAACATTGTGATCAAAGAGACTGATGATGTTAATTAACAAAAGTATTCCTGTTAGTAAACTTTGAAAGTAGGCTATGTTTTAGATTTTGGAACTACCTGTAAGGGGTTAATTATCCAAATTGCATTTTTTAATAATTTATTTGCTAGAGAAAACTTCAAAATGGTAAGACTCACTACAAAATTCAAAAAGGGATTGTTTTTAAATGAAGGATACAATTTGGTCACAGAGGTCACGGACTCCATGACTTTAAAAGACCCAAGACTTCCATTTCAACCCCAGCTGGCGGGGCTCCGGATGTCAGGCCCCTCCCGTGCAGGGCTTCAGCCCCAGCCCCACATCACAAGGCTCTGGGTTTCATGATTTATGGTTTATTGCCCATGTCCAGCCCATGAATTTTAATAAAAAAAAAACCCATGCCAAATTTTTAACCTTACATTTCTGAGTTATAATTAACCAGCAGATTTACTTACAAATTCTCAGATGATTATAAACTCTAGTAGTAAGTGCTTTAATTGTGGCTAGGATACATTATAGCAGCTATACAAAACTAAGAGGTTTAATCCCTGCTTTTAATAGAAATGCCAGTGCAACTTTAACTATGGAGCTGTGAATACGCATCCATAATTTACTGTTTTTTTGAGAACTAGGGTTTATTTTATTTTATTTAGAAAGAAGGTGAAAGAACTTCCAGAGGGATCAATCCTAGAGAACGTTTCCAAATATAAAAAGCTCTAATGAGAACATTATAATGTGTCTGTTGTGCAGTGTATAGAGTACTTGAGACTCATTTAAAACACATTAAAATATACCTTCATTGTCTTGATGTACGGATTATCAAATGTCACATACTGAAGACAGTTAAAAATAAAAAGAATGATATCAATGAATACTTCCTGGGTCAAAGTGTTGGTTCTAATGTAACAAGGAAATCAAGTATAAAGGTCAGAACTGCAAGAGCACAGATGAATCATCCCAATGTATTTCATTCTGTTGCTCCCCATTTTCACCCTACAATGCTGGAGAAAGATATATTTTCCTCAGGAGAAACAGAAAGGAAAGTATGGACAGAAAAATGTGTTAGTACCAAATGGGAGGAGGCAGAAGAAGCCTCTCCTTTAAAATGCAAACACATGTATGCATGGCATGTGACACACAACCTCTCTCTTCATTACCCTACATTCTCGCAATCATAGCAAAGCACTAGCCATGCGGACAAAGCAAAGGGAAAAGAAAAGGACAACAAGACCATATAAAATGCTGGCATGAGGACATCATCACAGCATAGCAAGACATCAACAGGCAAAATCAAAGCTCTGGAATCTCCCACACCGTCAAGTGCACACAGCTGCCCCCAACAGTGTGTTTTTAGCAGTGAGAATGTAGAAAATTAAAAAAGCAATAAGAAGCTGTTAAGCCTGTGCAAGTCAGAATGTATGTATTCTTTGTGGTATTTTCCAGTTTCCATCCTTGTATCAGTGCTGACAGCTTTGAGCTAATCTAGCATCTGATGAGGGGTGATAAACTGAGACAATGGGTGGTCTCCTAAAATTAGATCCTTTGATAAAACTGTATGTGGTCCTATTCCTCTAGTTTGGTTTAGAACTATGCTTTGCTCTGGCTCCTGGAACTGTACTTTCAGTCCATAGGATATGAACTATAACTCTCAAACAGAATCAGAAGTTTCTTTTATATCTATTTTGGGACAACTTTTCCTACACAGATATCTCAATTTTGAATGCAAAATGTCAGTCTGTAACTTTAATTCAAAACTATAATTGCATGCACAAAATAGGCCATCTGCTTGCAACTGCCTGACTTGTGCATGTACATGAATATTTTGTGTGTGATGCATAATTAGCTGTTTGTGCCTTCATTTGCATATTTTATGCATGTATTTTAGCCACTACTTTTGGATATTGTGATTTAGTGCCCACCTTCACAAAAGGCAGCATTTCCATAAAAGGTGTAGTAAAAAAATCAGGGATGATTATATTTCTCTTCCTTAAAAAACCACAAATTAAATATAAATCATATATTCAATTAAGAGATAATCTCTATAGCCTTCGTAGCATATGAAGCAATAAAAAGCTGAATTAATTAGTTAATAGCCAACGTGAAGCAGAAGGGCTGAGTCAATCTCAAGAGCTGTTTAGTGAGTACTACATGCTAAAAAGCAAGAGAGATTATTAGGATTATACAGGTTTTGAAATGTGCTGTCACTGCCACTTTCTCAGAGTTTCCAATGCTATCACACTGTTGGTAAGATAGATCCAAATCAAATCCTAGTATTCAAACACCCTTTAAACTTTGGGGTAGTGTTGGAAATCCAACCCTGAATCTGAATGCAAATATCCCCTATAATTATAATGGGGCAAAATAAAACCACAGTCCAAACAGCCTAACTGCTGTGGTTTCAAAACCTAGAGTCACGTATGAATATTGTGGTTTAAACCAGTTTTTAGTTCGAGTGACTAAGATTAATAACTAAGTAGATCAAGGTTTTAAAATTTGAGCAGCTCTTTAAGAACAGGTCAATTGTTTCAGGGAGTGACTTGCGTGAGAAAGGAGTCATCAGTTAAGCACAAGGAGGCACATCTTCAGAGGTGGTTCAAAAAATGCAATTAAAAAAAGAAATCCCGGCACACATGCACACAAACTCCTACGTATGTATGTTAGATTTCAAATGGGTAACGCCAATCAATGAAGGGGCAGAATATAGCCCCAGAAAGGATCAGGAAGGAAATTGTGATTTGCCCTCCGTCTACACTTACCTCCAGGATTCAGTGGCAGTCGACGGAAGTTACGCAAGCTATGCAAAAAACCTGCACAACTCCCATCGACTTCTGGGCTGCTCTTCTGCACGCCGTCTTCACTGCACTGCGCCATTTGCGAAGGTGGTCTTAGTACGTCGGTTTCTGGATCGACTGAGCAGGTCTTCCCTGACCGCTCAGTCGATACTGAGAAATCGATCTGACGGCGGCAACTTTGCCGCCATCAGTGTAGCTGTAGCCTTAGAGTCACAATTACCTCTGTGGCTCCTCCACGGTCTGTGGGAAACTGCAGGTACAGGCCAACAATAAATTACTTGCCTCTCCAGTGCTGACTCAGCTCTGCTGGCTAGCATTTTGGGAGCTCAGACAATGCTTCAAACCGTTCATCAGCCTTTCTCACCTACCCCTTGCCCACCTGCATGGGGAGAGAAGTAGTGGCCCCACAGAGGCTGTTCTTCTCTTCTTCCCAGGCAGTGATATACAAAACGGACTAAGAGGATGCCTTGCAGCCCCTAGTTTCTTTTATCGCATCATAACAAAGGGCTGGTTACAATGCTGGCCTTAGGATGAATAACTGTGTATAAATATAAAAGTGTTGTTATAGCCATGTTTATCCCAGGATATCAGAAAGACAAGGTGGATGAGGTAATATCTTTTATAGGACCCCTTTCTGTTGGTTTACATAGAGCTCTTCCTCAGGTCTGGGAAACATACACGAAGTGTCACAGCTAAATACAAGGTGGAACAGAGTGTTAGCATAAGTAGTTAACACATATTTCAAGGGACCATTCAAAGTGAAGTGGCCTGTTAACACCGCTCCAATCATGGTGGGGGAAGGAAGGGAGGGAAGGCAGCTGGGGCGGGGGTTGTTAGTGCGTTATAGATTGTTGCAATAAGCCATAAATCCACTGTCTCTGTTCAATCCATGATTTTTAGTGTCTAGCACTATGAATTTAAGCTCCCAGGCTCTTCTTTTGAAAGTGTGGTGCAGCTTATCTTCGAGGATGAGGACCGAGAGGTCAGATATAGCGTGACTGCTTTGTGAAAAGTGTTTACCCACAGATGATAGGAAAATGATAAAAGACAAAAACACCTTGTGAGAGTCCATTCGAGAGGGTCGAGATTGGTTTCACCCACATAATTACTACTGGAGCATTTTGTGCACTGGATGAGGTACACCACACTTTGTGATAGGCATGTGGAGGACCCATGGATCTTGAAAGATGTGTTGTGTGGGGTGTCAATCATTGTAGCAGTGGAGATATATTTGCAAGTATTTCATGGGTTGTTCTGGCAGGGTCTGGCGCCTCCTTGAGTTGGTGTGTCCTGGTTTGTGGGGAGCTTGCTTTTGATGCTGAGCTTATCTGAAGGCTTGAACTCTATTACCAACTGAAACTCATCCACTAAAAAAAAATCACTTCACCCACCTTGTGTCCTTATAAACATAAAAGAAAGATACTGAATGTGCAAATAACTATACAAAATATTTTTATGGAGTTGCCTTTGAAAATTTGGTCCGACAGTATCAAATAGGGCTTCAGTGTTATTTGTGAGGGGAGAAAGTTCAATATTTTTGGGTTGTGTTCAGCTGAGCATTTTCTCTCATGTGATACGTTATAGCGGCATCTAACTTCTCACTGTCAGAAGAGAAGACAGGAAAGACAAAAACTCTGAAGCGAAGTTTTCCTATCTATGAATGTTGGCATTCCCAGCTTCCAGCTAAAAAAAACCAACCCAAAAAGTGATAATACAATATTCAAGGATAGAAACACTCACCCTGGTTTTGGCATCGATCTGCCCTCCACGATCCAACAAAAGCTTCACCATGTTTGTGTTTCCCCTTTTGGAAGCCACATGCAGTGGGGTGATTCCATTCTACACCATGAAAAGAACAAACAAAAAAGCATGATGGACTTGAAAGTGTATAATGGTGATGCATTTGGATCACAAAAAGAGACACATCAATACAGTATAGAAGATAAACAAGGTTGTTTTTCAGCATCAGAACTAGGCGCACACATCATTTGAGATACAGAGCTTCTGGTGTTTTGGTTTTCTCATGACACATATATCTTTATTTATTTTTAAGTAACAAAGAAGCACATTCACCAGAACATCAAACATCACAACCACACAGTAAGACAAAACATGTATCAGAGCCCAAATTAGTAAATATTCACAACACTTATGTATTTAGATCACTGCAGCATACACAAAACAGACGCAGCATGGTGGTTCAGATAAAAAGGAAGCTCATTAGCATAGAAGTCAGTGTCAAAAACCAGACCTTAATTAGGTTGGAAGATGGTGTTTAATATTTCATTTTCAACAAGGATGCCCTTGCAGAGCACATCAGGTAGAAAACTTTTCAGGGAAAATAAGAGTGTATATTAATGAGGATACCAGTGTCAGCATGAACATGAAATCTTTCTGAAAGGCAGTTCCTCATGAAACAATTCAACAAGGCTCTTGCAATGAAAAATGAAACAAAAAATTTCCTGATCCAGTGTAGATAGCTGTAGCGATGCACACATTAATCAGTTAAGTGATGTCAATTAGAAAATGGACAATATTAACTAGTTCTATGATTGTAGTTTTTCATGCAAAGATGGCTTTCAGTTAATCAGTACCTGTATTCTGTTTTATATAATCACAACATACGTTAATTTATTGATATTTTCACATATAATAATATTCTGGAAAGGTAAATAAACTTATTCTGGTAAATTTTAAAAACTCAGGAAACAAGGTAAAGCCAATGAATAATATATATATTTCTATAGTATGCCTGACTGTGGCAAGGAGTCTTAAATGAGCTGGCACATAATGAGAGTGTTGGCATTCTGGACATCTTCAAGGGTACCTGTTCCTTTCTAATTGGGAATAATGATTTGTTCACAAGGATAAGATAAGGATAAGATCACAAGGAATGTACTGAGTTGCCTTGAATCATTCTTTAGAAATTTATACAAAAAAGCATCTTTGGGCACATACTGATATTTCCTCAGCACTTCACTTTCCACTCTGCTTTTGATCGGGAATTTTAAGCAAAGATATGCTCCCACAGCCACTGACCATCCCATCTGAGAGGAGAAAATAATTCATCCATACCCTGGCTGTGAAGTCCACTGCAGCTCCTCGGTTGAGCAGAAGTGTCGCCACATTAACATTTCCATAGTGTGCAGCTATGTGCAAAGGTGTGAAACCGCTCTACAAAAGGAAACAGTCCTAGTTAGGGAATGAATTTCTTCAGTGCTATATGATCTGCCTCCTCAGAGAACTTGTGATTTTAACAGCTTTTGGCAAACAAATGGTTTATGTTACTCTAACCAAGTGCACTTAGCATAAGGTCTTGAATGGAGAATGAATGCAGTTTTTCCCTACTGAGGATTAACAAAAGCCCTTTTTTCCCATTCAGTTCTTGGACATTTGTGTAATTTGCTATTTCTTGTGAATCTATGTTGCTAGCCAGAAATAGCTGGCTAGACATTGTCAGAGAAAACATTCCAACAAGTGTTTTTCTCCTCCTTATCACAATATTGAAGCAGAGCAGAGCTTTCAACCTGTCATGTTTTGTTGATGGACTCATACTTTGCTGATCTTCTCTTAGCATGCTAAATTTCAGCATGAGAATTCCTTTTTTTTTCCCTGGGAAAGCAACAATTGTTCATATTATACTGCATATATCTTCAAGGAGCTTCAACATTCTTTACTTAATAGACAATAGAGTTTAATGACCATAACATTCAACATTTACGTATAACCCTATATCCTGACGGATCCCAAAGCACTTCCCAAACCATATAGTGACCAAAAAAACCCAACCAAAGAAGCTCACTAAAATGTAGCCACAATGTAAGGGCCTAGAATGTGACTATTGCCTCTGCTATAGGGCACAGAATGCTGCACAAGAGTATTGGACGCAGTGATTTATTTGAAACACTGATGATGAACAAGCGTCTAGTCATACAAAAAGTTCCATGAAATATTTAATGTTCATGTGAAGCAGATCAAATCTTAATTTTTTAAGCTCTCCTCTCAAAGGTCTTAATGTTGCATATATTATATCCTTACATCAGTAGTGCTGATTATGGAAGGAGCAATGAAACGTTTTCTGTTTCTGAACATACTGTACTGTAAACCAGATTCCATATTTTTAGCATGAGGACCAGCATTTTAAATTGTTCATACATTAGCAATTCATACTCAGATAGTACACACTGGAAACAGCTTTTTTTCAAAAAGACTTTGTTCCCAAAAGCATTCAGCTTGTTATTTTAGTTTAATTCAATTTACTTCAATGTCAGCCCCAAGATGAACAGGGCCTAGGTAGAATTAAACGCTCACTAAATTCATGATCTTGTTGCTAGAGTTAGGCTACTAAGAAAATACTCACTAACTCAGGACGCTTTCACACACATATCATCCAAAATCCATCTCCCTTTAAATGGTTTAATTATCCACCTTTTGGTGGATCCACCTTTTGGTGCATGAGGAATATCCCCTTAACTGGTTTAGATCTCTTCAATGGATTCAAAACTCTTTGGGACAAGTGACACCTGTGCAATTGCAGTAAAGTTAATAGGGTGCCATGGATGTAATAGAAGACTGAATCTTTATTGTCTTAACATTTGATTTTTGCCATGATTTTGGATTAGTCTGACACCCTGATAATTTTCATTTAGTTTTGACTAGTGAATGTTTTTGCATAATTAATTTTACTGAGTTCAAAAATATATCCATCCACCAACTCCTGTCTCTAGCCCTCAAACTCTTTTGGCCACATGTGAAGATGCAAAAGCTAAAGGAAATTATAAGACAAAGGGAAAACAAAAACAGGGTTACTACTTTACAAATACTGCTGTCTCTGGCATGTCTTAAAAAAAGTTCCTTAAGCTTCATGTTTAGTGCTATATAATATAGAAAAGAAATACTATAACATAAGGAAGAGCAGTAACCACTAATTAACAGAAAAAGTTAATTAAAAAATCGTTGATCTCGATACCTCAGTTGTTCTATTCACCATCATCTGATGCAGCATGATTTGGAAAAAAGAGGAAAAATATTACAGATCATCCAGGAAAAGGAGAACTAAGTTGCTTGTTGAAATGAGTTATGTTGTTATTATGGGAAAAGCCACTCAAGCATACATTAAACATTAAATAGAAGCCAGGCATGTATGGGCCACAAACCAATATCCTATTTAATGGAGAGAACCAGTAATTCTGTTTCCATTCTTGTTTCTTCTTGATCATAAGTAATGAAAGAAAACAGATTTTTAAAAGGTTTACATGATGTGTCAAAAAGTACATAGCCCATATTGATTGTGGCCTTGCAGCTGTGCACTGTAAAATTAGATATTTTATTGGTGATACTGGTTTTAGCAACTTATTTACCACAGAAGTTATTTTCAATTATTATTTTAAAATTATGGAATTAATGCCCCTTTCCCAGAGGCACATAGTCACATGACTACCCTAGTGCTCCATGCCTTTTTACCTTGGACTGAACATCAGCATTGTGGTCATTTTGGAGCAGGAGTGCTGCTGATTTTGTGTCATCTTTCCTGGCAGCAATGTGCAACGCTGGCAGTCTTACTTTCCCCTTAGTGTCATTCTCCAGGAGTATGGCCACTGCCTGATTGTGTCCCTGCTGCAGTGCAACAGCTAGCGGAGTGAAGCCATCCTGATAGAGTGGAAAACAAAACACACACCATAAGGAGAAGGGCACATACTATCAATCCCATAAGTACTGTACACACACAGGCTTATGTTAAATGCATACAGCAGTCATTCTCAGCCTGCGGGTTGTGACCCTGAACATAAAGCTTTGTGATTCCCGTGCCATTGACAGTTGCTAGCCATTATCTCAGACAGGTCTTCAAACATCCATGACGCGCACTTAGTCACTTCAAACTGGTCCTTTTCCAATGTCAAGTACATCCCCCATAGGCCATTGCAATGATTCCTATTGTATCTCCTTTAATGCTTACCATATTTAAAAGCACCATGCAACACATGATTCTGGGGATATTCTTGCGAGAACTGATTACAAATGGTCAGTTGTTGGTATTGATATGAATACAATGGAGAGCCCCTGTTAGGGTGCATGTCACAATATACCATTTCTTGGTAGAGAGAGGTGTCTCATGTTTTCGCATTTGCAGATACATTTGTTGTCGCTCCTTCTAATTCTCCCAAATTACATACTGCGTGTGTGATTTATTAAGATAGCCAGGTGTCATTTACTAATTGACTCTCTGCCTAAGCAGCAAAGCATCACAATAGTTGTGCTTTCTGGAAACAAAATTTCAGAAATAATTTTTTTTTCTTTCAAGTACTTTTCTAGTTTTACTTTGCATTCAGTTCAAAATGGAAATGTTCAATCTCTAAAATGTGTCCTGTTCTACTGATGCTTAAACGTAATCAAGTTTGTCTATTACAAATATTGCTGCTGCAGTCATTCCTACCCTTGAAAATAATTTGGCTTCATTACATAAGCAAGCAGAGATAGAAGAAGAGGTATCCAGCAGAATGTGGAACTTTAAGTTTCTTTTCTAGAACAGGTAATATATCATTTTTAAAGGCATCCAGCCTTGGCCAAACTTTGCTCCCATTGACTTCAATCGTAAAACTCCATCGTCTTCAATGATAAACTCCCATTAACATCAGTGGGAACAGATTTAGGCTAATGCTGAGTGATTTTGAAAATCCCACCCTTTGGAATACCCTAAAGGCAGATTGGGGCCAAGGATGGATGAGGGGATAAGAAGGAAGATAGATGAGGATGAAGTGCAAACAGAAAGACCTGGAGAACAGGGTGTTATCATGCTCAGGTGAGAAGGTTCAGCTAGAGTGTTATTTATAGTCAGAAAGAGGGAAGGAAGCAGATTGACAGATATGGGAGAAACAGCAATGGGTGACGAAAGAGAAGAATTCGGTTAGGTTAGGAGCAGGGAAAGAGAAAGATGGAATAGTGAGAAAGGGGAATGTAGAAGGTGGAAAAGACTTGAAAGTGTTCAGATAAACATCCCAATTTTTGAGGTGCTGCCCAGATTCACCAAACCAGGCTTGCCCCTTGCTAATCTAATACCTTTCACTCCTTTTTGTGTAGAATGATGGGTAGACTTGTAACAGCTACACTGTTTTAGCTGCCTGCTCTTAAGAGATTACATTCTGTAATGGGAATTAAAATGGGAGGACAGCTGAAGAAACAGCTGAACCGAAAGGTAATTCTAAGATTGGGGCTACATTAGGTAGTGAGATGGTTTAGCGCATGAGCCTTTCCCCTCTGGAAACTTGAGAGCAAATCCTGGATTAGGAGGACACATCTGAAACTGAGTTGGGTGGTCTCATCCTTGTTCCTACTTATTTATATAAAAAACATTGCACATTTCAGCTTTACTGGCTGAGTCTACTCAAGCAAGCCTCAGGATTGGAAGAACAGAAATTTCAGGATAGCGATTTTTTTATTTTAATCCAAGTTTAACATCAAGTAGCTAGAAAGCACGTAACTACTAAAAAAAGAGAAATTAATGTCTACATGAAGGGTTGGAAACTGACAAGTACCAGAAATTCCAGAAAGTTTGGAAGAAGGGGGTAAATATTCTTAATTATTAAATGAGCACATGTCCTGTTCTGCTGTATAAAACCAGATACCTGATTTTTTTTTTAAACTATAATTTCATGCAGGTCATCACAAAAAGACTTTTGTATTTTTCTATAGTAGTAAAGTACTAATGTCATCTCATATAACTGTTCAAAACCTAGGTGGATAAAAAACAGTCAATCACAAACATATTTTCCTTATCATCAACCAGAACCCATCCTCTGATACAGCTGGTATCCTGAAGTATAGCTGAATCCCCAGGTGACATAGAGCCAACATAGCAGATGTGTCAGAGGAATGGAGGGCTCTGACTAAAACGTTGCTCTGCTCCAGCAGTTCCCACCTATAATAAAATCTTTTAGGCCTGGAGCCAAACTAGTCCTACGTGACCCTGAGGACTGGGGAATAGCAAAGGTGGTATAACAGCTCCATCACCCCTCCTTCAGGGTCTGATCTAAGCACAGCGTGGCTGGTCCTGAGGACTGGATGCCATATCTTTAAAAATATTTATTTGTAAGTGTGTGGCTCCCTCACTGAAACATTTAAAGCTTTAGGGTCAAATTTTGTCCTGGGTTAAGTACACACAGCCCAGTTAAACCATCAGGCTTTAACATAATTGAAGACAATGGGCTAAATGGTTATAACCAACAACAGAATTTGGCACTTTAAATGTATATGTACCTCACTTGCTGATTTGGATTGGGATGGTGTCAAAGTTAGTATCTGGGATCATAAAGTTTAATCAAACCTCATCATGGCCTGGATTCAAATATGGATCCTGAACCTGAAACAAAACTGTGGAAATCCACCCATCTTCCACTGATTCTTCCCTGGCACTTCCCTTCTGTGTTGCTGCTTCTTACAATAAACTCCCTGTCTTGAGGTCCTCATTCAGGGTCCTCTGTTCTGAGACAAAGCATCACATTGCTCTCATTAATACCTGTTGCTGACTGCTTCCCAGTACTCTTCCAAGGGGACTGCCAGGCTCAGACTGCTACTTCCCCCCCCGCCAGAACCAACACACGTGGGAGCAGGAAGAAGTGGACTAGCTTTTTCTGCTGGAACGACATATCTGGGAAACCCTTACTTGGGTTTGACCTCAGCATGACTTCACCCTCCAAACCCCAAAAGACGAAATTGGCCTTTGCCAGGTTTAGAATGCAAAAGCCAGAAGATAGTCAGATATAAAACCAGGGATGCAAACCTATCTATGAATTCCAGGGATATTTCGGTCCACAGCTGAATTCAGGCCAATCTCTAGATTAATTGTAACTGTACTAGCCTCCAGATCAACTAAGGTAATGAATTTACAGCAAACCCAATCACAAAAAATACAAAGCAATTCAGTGGCGGACTAAAAGCAGGTCATTAAGAACTTTTAGCTATGCTTAGATCTTGTGAATCCCAAAACTCTGTTGTGGTCTGGAAACATTGTTTCTGTCCAGTTGCCTGGCAATCGCACAGGATTTCATATTTCAGAAAAGCTGCAATGGTAACATGATCTCAATCAATGCAAGTCACAGAAAGGATTATTTTAGGAGCCATCGTCAAGTGATACAGTATCTGCTGAATGAAGCAATAGTAAGGCAGCTGTTAGCACCAGCTAGTTTGGCTATAAAGCAAAGTAAGCAAGCATAAATGCAACACTATTCCAAATCAGTTCATTGGCCAAGGTAACACAGAGTGGGTGAGTTTCCATACTGATTGGAAGAAAGGTAACAAGTGCAAGCAAAAAAAGGAATGGATGAGAAGAAGAATGAAAATGTAGGGGTGTTGGGGGGGGGGGGATTTCCTTTTACTGTTTCACACTGCACAATAGTCCTATATGGAAAAACAATAATAAAGTTTACAGGCTTTACAGAACAACAGCTGTCCACTTAGTTTTCTGAGACAGAAAAGTAGTACTTGATAGCAAGAGAACAATGGGAAATAGAGTGAATATAAAGTTTGTTATATATGAGTTTTGCTCATTGCCTAAAACTTCTCTCATTTACAGAGCTTGGGGGAAAGAATTAATGGTTCCATGGTCCTATTTCTATATTCTTAGTGGCAGATTCTGATCTCAGCTGCACTGGTGTCAATCTGCAGTGACTGCACTGAAGTCAGATGAGTTACTTCAGATTTACACCACCATAACTGAGCTCAGAACCTGGCCTTGAGTATCATACTTTTGTGTATTTATGCTTACGATCTGCAGGCAAATATGTGTTATCTGAAGATGAGGCAGCATGCTGCTTGGTGTGTCTGTATCCTCATTAGAGTGTTCTGTTGTATATCTGATTTCCCACTCCCCACTGTCCTTCCCTGAGCAGAGCTAAACACAGGAGAAAATCTTTTTTTCTGTATATTTGCCTGTTTTTCTTGGTTTCTTTTCTGAGAACCCACACAACTCAAGATGACAACATGATGAACTCCTAATACAAAGAGGATTGACTCTAAAAGGTAGGACATGACAGCTGAGGTGCAATGCTATTCTTTGTCAACACAAGGCTTGCTGCGTCTTATGCTTTAAATACATTTTTAAGGCCTGGTCTACACGAGAGATTTGTGTCGACCAAAGTCAGCTTTTTGCACCAAAACAGTGGTGGTGTACACACTGCAATCCCCTCCCCCCACTGACCCAACTCACGATTTTGCAACAAAATAGAACCACCTTGACGAGTGGCGTAGAGCTTTTTGCACCAAACATTTAGCAACGAAGCATCAATATAGACACCATGCTTGGTTCTGTTGCGGTAAATGGCATCCAGGAAGTGTCCCACAATGCCCATCCTGACTGCTCTGGCCATCAGTTTGAACTCTGCTGCCCTGTAGCCACCCACCCCTCCCCCTCTTTAAAGTCCCAGGAATTTGTGAAATTCCACTTCCTGCTTGGTCAGTGTGGAGAGCTCACATCGCCTCTTTTAGCTGATCATGGCAGCTCCATGCACCAAGTGCTCTTCCACTTGGAGCACACCAGAGCTTCTGGATCCGATCAGCATTTGGGGAGAGTCCTGTGCAGCCCCAGCTCTGCTCCAGCCGAAGGAATTATGACACATACAGTCACATTTCTCATTTAATGGTGGAGAAGGGCTACGAATGGGACATGCTGCAGTGCTGTGTGAAAAATCAAGGAGCTAGGGAGTCAAAAGGCTAAGGAGTCAAATCATCGCTCTGGTGCAGAGACAAAGACCTGCCACATCTATAAGGAGCTGAAAGCCATCCTCAGCTGTGACCCCACGTCCACCGCTAAGAGACCCGTGGATAACTCAGCAGGCCTGGAGACAGTGGACGCCAGACTCAATCCCAACAAAGAAGTCGTGGATGAGCAGTTCGAGTTGGAGGATGATGTGGAGCAGGGGACTGGGTCATTTGTGACATGTTGAGCCAGGACCTCTTCTCGACTCAGGAGGATTCAAGCCAGTCTCAGCCCTTCAGCTCTGGTATGCAGGATGCAGGAGAGGGAAGTACGGGTAAGTGATCGTTTTGAGCTGATGCTGCTCCGTTACAAGAGGTACAGCTGTCCTTTGCTTTTTTGCATTATACAGCTGATTGAAGGGATAGAAATGCACAAGAGTAGCTGTGTTTGCATGTGCTTCCCATTCTCCTGTTCAGCTAGGCAGTGCAGTGGAAAAGTGTGTTAATGCACACCGAGATTCCAGGGGAATCCTTGAGAAAGATCGCTAGGAAACTTTACTGGAGGTACTTGCCAATCCTCTGCCAAAGGTTCCTTGGCAGAACTGCTTTCTTCTTTTCCCCACTGTAGGAAACTTTCCCATGCCAATCGGCAATCACTTGTGCAGAGACCAAAGTGGCACACAGACAAGCAACATAGGGACCCAGTTTGAAGCTGTTCACATGGAAGAGATGAATCCTAGCATTCCTGCTTACTGTCAGGAGTGAGATATCGGCTTCTATGGCCCTCGCTTGTGGAAAATGGTGGCACAATTGCATTTTGTCCCTATGTACCTGCATCAATACCCCAAACAACCACCCAGAACCTTTTCCCTAGCTTGAGAACCTCCTCCTCCCAGGCACAACTCACCATGCTTTGGGCATTTGCTGAGCTGTGTGCTTGCCAGGAGTGCATGATAAATGCCATGGACAAGCAAAGGAGCTGCTAAAATCATTAATAACATTGCAGACTGAATTCATGTGTGCTCGTCCCCACTTGTAGTCAATACAGAACTGCTTTCCAGGCCCTCCCCAAACTCCACCCACACATTCCTACCAAACTCCCAGTCCGTCTCAGTACCCAGTTCACTCCATCCCTTCGGACAGCTTCCAGATTAACACCTGCTGTCACAGCTCACACTGCCCCTCTCTGCTTTCTCCTCTCCAGCCCAGCTTTTTGTGTGTCTTGTGAATAATTTTTATTTAATAAAGACATTCTGTGAAGAATAAGCTATCTTTATTTGTTTCTTGCTCATGGTGATTGCAGCTCACATTGATACACAATGCAAGCTGGATAGCAGTCATAGCATGGCATAGCACTGTTTACAAAGACACCTTATTGTTGCTCATTGTCAAAATGGCTCCTCAAAGCCTCCCTGATTCGAATGCCCTCTTCCCCCCCATTGTGCACCTCAAGTAGCCCTGACATCTGCTTTTTCATAGTCAGCCACAAGGCGATCCGCTTCTGTGCTCTAGCCGGGGGAAGCTGTTCACCCTTAGCTTCACAAATATTATGGAGCATACAGCAAGTGGCTATCATCATGGGAATATTTTCCTCATTTAGGTCAAACCTGCCATAAAGGCATCGCCAGCGAGCTTTTAATCTGCCATACGCACATTCAACAGTCATTCAGCACCTGCTCAACCTGCTATTGAAGCGCTCCTTGCTGCTATCCAGGTAGCCCGTATGAGGCTTCATGAGCCATGGTGGTAAGGGGTAGGCTGGGTCTCCCAGGATCACTATGGGTATTTCAACATCCCCCATTGGAAACTTTTGGTCTGGAAAGAAAGTCCCTGTTTGCAGCTTTCTGTATGGGCCAGTGTTCCTGAAGATGCGTGCGTCATGCACCTTCCTTGACCAACTTGCATTGATATCAGTGAAACGCCCACAATGATCCACAAGCACCTGCAGTACCATAGAGAAGTACCCCTTTCTATTGATGTACTCTGTTGCATGATGGTCTGGGGCCAAAATTGGGATATCTATCGCCCTGCCACAGTTATGGAATTCCATTGCTGTGAAACTTTTTCATGCATATTTCCAAGACTAACAGTCCTTCGCAGCAGAATGCGATTAATGGCCTTGCACACTTGGAGCTGTGTTATCGCAACAGTGGACTTCCCAACTCCAAACTGATTAGTGACCAACTAGTAACAGTCTGGAGTTGCCAGCTTCCACATTGCGATCGCCACACACTTCACCGAGAGGGCAGCTCTCATTCTGGTGTCCTTCCACCACAGGACAGGGGCAATCTCCACACCAAGTTCCATGAAGGTGGTTTTGTGCATTCGAAAGTTCTGCTGATGTGACTCCACCACTCAGTGCTTGTTTCACGCATCCAAAAGCAGCGCTGCACCGTGTGCAGATGCTCTGTGAATGCAAACTGAATCCAGTGTGGTTTGTTTGCAGGGCACATAGCAGAGTAGGCACCTCGGATTCCTGTTGTAATTGGGATCTCATGATACGCTGCATGACCAGCTGCGATGTGTTCCGAACACTGACAACCACAGTGGAGAGTAGGGCAGGATCCATCCTTTCAGATAGAGATGGCAGGTTCTCAGGAAACTGAGGGCATTGAAAATGCCACAAAACACAGTCAGAAACCCATGGAATCATGGGATGTAAATCATTGTATCATGGGATGTTAAGCCCACACCCATAATACACTGTGATCCTCTCTGCCTTCCCACAACTCCTGGTGGCACAAGGTGGCAAGCTGCACAGTGGGATAGCTGCCCACACTGCACTGCTCTCACTGTTGATGCTAGAGCACCAACTGTGGATATGGTTCGGCAACACGAGTGCTCTGTGGACAAGCACAAGTGTTGTAATTACAGCGCTTTTGGATCATCGCTGTAACTTGCGTCAACAAAACTTTCTAGTGTACACAAGGCCTAAGATTTGCCTAATCCTAGGACTTGTCTCATAGTCCTAGTTCTAGAACACACAAAATGTTCCACACATTTTGCTCTAGCTTAGAAAGGGACTGAATCAGTTCTAGATCACTCCGTCCCATGGAAAAAAACCCGTTACAGAGGATAGTGGAAGGAAAACTTTGCAAAGTTCCCCTTGTTGACTCTAACCTAGATCACACCAAGTGGTTGTTAGGGCAGGCAAAGTATGCATGCATTTTTGCCTAGGTGAAGAGGATGGGCATCTCATGGAATCTGCAGGAGGCACA
Organism: Emydura macquarii macquarii; assembly: GCF_026122565.2. Taxonomy (NCBI): domain Eukaryota; kingdom Metazoa; phylum Chordata; order Testudines; family Chelidae; genus Emydura; species Emydura macquarii. The sequence continues at coordinate 424,267 of NW_027132308.1, read as the reverse complement.
AGGTTTCACCAAAACTCTTGTACTTCTGCACTTATCCTGGGACCCACTTTCAAACCAACTCTCTGACAGTGTTCAGAACACTGACAACAATAGTGGAGAGCAATGCTGCCACGACGTCCTCTCCTATATGCTGCTCTAGGAACACCCCCACAATGGCTAATTAACTTTTCTGCATATTCCCATGAGGCTGGTGGGGGACAACAATACACCTTATCACCCAATCCATATATTGTTGGTTGAAATCCTGGCCCCACAGAAGTCAGTGGAAATTTTTCTATGGACTTCAATTGGGCAATAATTTTACCCTAGATTCAAAGAGGGTTTTTCATGGTTCCAAGCATGGAGAGGAAGGAACTGTACTGTGAAGACAGCTGATCCTCCTCACCTCTCACACACACAAGAAAAGAGAAAAACACACACACAGGTCACAGGCATGATCTGGTCCAAAGTTTGGAAATATTAGGTTTGAAAATCATGCTCATTCTGAAACCATCTGGGTCATGAGGGGAAGGAAAATAAGAGACACTGTAGAAAAAAGAGTGTACTTTACCTCAGTAGCAGTGCTCTGGTTGGCTCCATTTTCCAGCAGATATTTTACCACATTAATGTGGTTCTCTTGAGCTGCCATGTATAAAGGAGTGAAACCATTCTAGGAAAAAGCACAACAGAAAACATTGTAATGAGCTCTGTATGTAAAGCATGTTAAAGATACCAAGTAGCAAAAATATCTTTTCTGAGAATAGCACTTTTTTTCTATTGAAAATTCAGTATTGATAAATAGAAATAAGGTTGCATTTTCTGCATTAACGGGAATGTCCTGAAGGCTTGGAATGCAGAGTCTATGTCACTTAAAAAGTCAAAAAGCTTCATCCTTAGGACTGCAAAAAACAGATTTTAAGGAACTTTAAAACATTAGAGCATCTGCTGCTTTGCAATGATTTGGAATCGCAACATACTTTCACAGCTGAAATCCTTCAGAATATTTTCCCATACTCTCAGGACAATTTAGTATACATTGGGAATGCTCATTAGTATCATAACTCTTTTGCCCCTCTTATGGAACAGGGAATGTAAAACTAGCAATAAAGTTTTATGAAAGCTGACAAGGAAGCAAGAATGTCCTTTTATTTATTACTTTTTTTAACCAAAGGCACCCCACAGGAGACCATAAAACCCCTGCCTCAAAAGAAGCCAAGCAAAGATGGCAGAGCTTTCAAACACACATAATTTTACAGCATATAGAATAATGTAAACCACCAAACATAAAAAAAACAAACACTGCAGAGCCCTAACTACATCTCAAATAATAGACAGTCCTACTGTATTAGTCCAAGTATAAAATCATCTAGAAATGCCCTAAGGTACTCAAAAGAAATCACGCTGTCTAATAGCATGTCTTTTTTATGGCATTTCCAGTGGGTAGCTAAGAAGGCCACTTAATTATAGGCTGATATACCACAAATACATGAACTGTCTCCACTTGGAAATATCTCAGGGCTTGTCTACATTTAAACGCTACAGCGTACACACTACAAACGGGAGGAATTCTCCTGTTAGCATAAAATCAACCTCCCTGAGAAGCAGTAGCTATGTCAATGAAAAAATTCTTCTGTCAATCTAGCACAGTTTAGATTGGGACTTAGTCCATTTTAATTATGCCACTCAGAGTTGTGGATTTTTCACACCCTTAACTGATGTAGCTAGACTGACCTAATCTGCTAATGTAGATCAGGCTTCAGTATAAACAAAATATACTGCATGTTAATTCAGCATAGTTTCAACATTCTTGAGTGAAAAGCGCAAACATGAGCCTATTTACATGTTTAATGAGGCATTCATCTTATTGTTTTAGGATCATTAAATAGGCCCAACACTTTTGTTTCAAGCTTTGTAAATTACAGTGTAATTTAAGAGGACTGTAGGACGGGCTCTTGCCCGGTTCAGTCCTGGCAGCCCTTCCGCGGGCCCAGGCTCAGAGGAAGGCCACTGCGCCTTCCTACACAACAGGGGATCGTTTGGCTTTTAGTCTTTCGCCCCGGCCCTCAGGCAGGGCGGGCGAGCGAGCGAGGAGTCTTTCGCCCCGGCCCTCAGGCAGGGCGGGCGAGCGAGCGAGGAGTCTTTCGCCCCGGCCCTCAGGCAGGGCGGGCGAGCGAGCGAGGAGTCTTTCGCCCCGGCCCTCAGGCAGGGCGGGCGAGCGAGCGAGGAGTCTTTCGCCCCGGCCCTCAGGCAGGGCGGGCGAGCGAGCGAGGAGTCTTTCGCCCCGGCCCTCAGGCAGGGCGGGCGAGCGAGCGAGGAGTCTTTCGCCCCGGCCCTCAGGCAGGGCGGGCGAGCGAGCGAGGAGTCTTTCGCCCCGGCCCTCAGGCAGGGCGGGCGAGCGAGCGAGGAGTCTTTCGCCCCGGCCCTCAGGCAGGGCGGGCGAGCGAGCGAGGAGTCTTTCACCCCGGCCCTCAGGCAGGGCGGGCGAGCGAGCGAGGAGTCTTTCGCCCCGGCCCTCAGGCAGGGCGGGCGAGCGAGCGAGGAGTCTTTCGCCCCGGCCCTCAGGCAGGGCGGGCGAGCGAGCGAGGAGTCTTTCGCCCCGGCCCTCAGGCAGGGCGGGCGAGCGAGCGAGGAGTCTTTCGCCCCGGCCCTCAGGCAGGGCGGGCGAGCGAGCGAGGAGTCTTTCGCCCCGGCCCTCAGGCAGGGCGGGCGAGCGAGGAGTCTTTCGCCCCGGCCCTCAAGCAGGGCGGGCGAGCAAGGAGCAGTAGCTCGAGTTTAGCGGGCGGCAGAGGCTAATTCCCTTTTGGGGATTGGCAAGGATCAGGGGGGAGGGGAGGGGGACGCAGGCCCACCCAACTCCACTGCGTCCCAGCCCAGGGCCCTAGCAGTGGCACGGGTGTTGCCACTCAGTCGGCGGGGCTCCTGCCGCAACACGCCGACTGGGCGTCACCCCTCGTACAGCCACGCCTCTGGCTGCCCCTGGGCTCCTTCCTCCCCTGGTTCCCCGGTACCTATGTCCGTCGGGTCCTCTGTGTCGTCGGGGTACACCGCACGGGGTAGGCCAGTCAGTCCTTCGGCGTCCACGGGGGGTAGGTTTGGAAGCTCCTCAGCGAGGGGCAGCTCCTCCAGGTCGCTGGGCTGGGGGTACGGTCCAGCCTCCGGCAACTCCTCCAGGTCGGATCCTGTCTCCAGGGGTTGGGCGTCTGGCAGCTCGTCCAGGTCCGGACCAGCTTCTGGACGGAACTCCCAGCTCTCTGGTTCAGCCGGCTCGTCCCAGCCGCTGCGGGCCTGAGGCTGGGCCCTGCGCCTCGGGCCTGGAGACCTCGGCCAGTCCAGAGGGCCCGGAGGCCCAACCCAGGCCTTAGAGGCGGGTCGCCGGGGCCGCAAGGCCGGGAGGGGGTTACCTGCGGCAGTAGCCTGGCGAGGTTCAGCCCCTTGCTGCAGCCGGCGAGGCAGCGCGTCTGTCTCCGCCGGCAGCCTGCTCCCTTCTGAGCTGCAGGGCCTACTTTTTATAGCTGCAGCCCTCCCTAAGGCTCCGCCCCCCTGCTGTCGGGTTGGCCGCCCGGCAGGACCTATCGGGGCCCAGTAGTCTGGTTGCCGGGCAGACTGGGCTGCCGGCAAGTCTAGAGTCTGATTGGGCGCCTGCAGCCCTTCCGCGGGCCCAGGCTCAGAGGAAGGCCACTGCGCCTTCCTACAAGGACCTAATCATCTATATTTGATAAAATATCTGTCATCCTTCTATAACACTTTTAGCTAGAATATAAAAACATAAATCAGATTTCAGTCACAAGATTTTTGTTGTCATATGCACATTACCTTAGTAGATTATAGGCTTGTGCACATATACAAACAATGAATTACAACTACCACAAATATTGTGGTATTCAGAACCCTGTATAAGAATCCATCATTATTCTTTCCAGTAAACCTCATATGGAAACATTCCAAAAAATCTCTAAAGAATATATGCCCATCCCACCATGCAGGCAATAGTACAGTTGTTTCTGGAGTTTATGGCTTTCAATATCCCTCTATGTCTTTTCTACTGCAGAAGATACAAGGATTCTCCCAGTAACTATGTAAATCTTGAGCCTTTCCTAATTTAGGAATCTTACCTGATTGGAGCATGTTATCATCATGGGTTTTTGAAGTGCTGAAATATTTCTTCTCATATTGTAGGGTATAAATTATATTATAATCAGAACCAGTTCAGCAGTACCATCACTGAAACCATTGCCTGCAATAAGTAACTTTCCTAGTCCAGACAAAGCTTATATGTCTCTATGACATCATCATTGGACAGTTCCTAGCAAGCCTGTATTTTTAGAGCTGAAGTTGGGGATATGGTCATTCTTCATTAGTTCAAGCCACACTATAAAGATATGCAATCCCTTTTGCTTATGACACTACATAATTCACTGTTGGGTTTCAAACAATCTATAGAAGATGCCCTACAACTCAGCAGCTTGTTCTTCTCCTGGCTTCTAGTGTTTGACAATCCTGTTCCACCAGGTAGAGCCTGCTCTGAGCCTCACAGAGTAAAATGAAGTTATACCAATTGGTGCGTTCATTCAGTATGACACAGAGGGCCCTGATTAGGAGATAGAGTGAGCTGGCAGCAGGGACTAAAACAGTTTTTTAAAAACTTGTATTTGGCAGAACAGCAAAAAGAAAGCAGCATGGGAATAGACCGTGTAAGCACTTTGGTTGTCCCCACAGACCTGGACACACACACACAGCATCAACTTATAAAGTGTAGCTAATGGAAATTAACCACACCCTAGGATCAGTGTCTAATATTTATTAAAGCCTCACGCTGTACAATTATATTATTTCCATTTTATTTTCATGCATTTTATGCCATTTGTAAAATCTTGCTGTCACTGAATATTAATAAATATGTACACCAGCATCATGCACATTCCTGGAAATGTGTGGAGATTGAGGATTTTCAAGCAAGAGTGAATTGATTTGCCCAAATGCTGAGCAGAAGGGTTTTGCCAACTACGTTTCCGACTCTGGAACAGGATCAGGATAATAAAATCCTGTATTAGAGGAGGCTATAGTCATCCCATACCCGACCCGGTCATTTAGCTCCAGGAGGTGCTAAATGCATTTCCACATGGCACTGATGTTGACCCATAGAGTTTTCATCACACTGAGGAAACCCATCATTCATGGCAGTAAGCTTGCTGTAATCATGGCTAAAACCACAGGGGTTGTGGGGAAGGAAACACTTACACATTAAATTATGTTTATTATTTAATATTTTTCCCTGAGCTTCCACTGAATTAAGATGAATCGACAGTCCTAGTGTCCTTTATCTTCCATACCATGAACATGATTAAAGTTCAGAATCCCTTAAAGAAATATTTAGAGTTAACTCCTGTGGGTCATTATTTCTAGCCACTTCTGTACACACATAGACATGGCAGTGGCATGGAATACAGTTGTGTCTTTATATGATATAAAATATTTCATCTTGCAGTTTTATAAATTCCCTTGGAAAAAACACTTGCACAATAAAGTCTATGAAAAACATCTGAATCATCAAGATATTTTTGCCATCACCACAGCTCTAATATTTAAAATTTTAAATATTTAAAATATTTAAATTTGCTTTGAAAGCTGATATTATTTGAGCTTGCATGGGTCAGCAGTAAGTAAAAACAAAAGGCAGAATTATAGATATATTTATACACAGGTAACCCCCCTGTACAGAATCCTCATATTTTGCTTTAATCTGGTTCTGCCGCTAGGGGGTCTTTAGCTCAGTTATGAGCCAGACTTGCACTTCAGCGCTTGATCGTCAGAGATGCTGAGTACCCACAATTCCCATTGAGTTTTAAAAACTGGTTTCCACATTTAAATATTCAAAACTTTAAAACTACTGCACTGATTTTCTTCAGATCTTGAGATCACACTGAGGAACTATGATGCCCTTGTAACAAAATACTTGCACAGGGCCAATAAATATTGCAGAATATTTCTTCTGAATTCCATTGGCTAGGTGGGATTTGCCCCCTCATAGAAGAAACAAAGATCTCACCCTAACTCCTGTGGATTTTGGGGTTCCACTGGGTGGTTGTGTTCCTCTGTATTGCTGAGTCTCTTGCAGCTCTGCCCTAAGTCCATCTGTTATACCCCTGCAAGAGGTTCCACGGTAAGGAAGTTCCCCAGCAAGAATGAACCTCTATAGGAAACCTCTATGGGACAGTCTCTCGATGGATTCATTTTCCTGTGCTGTTTCAGATAGGTGTAAGGGTAATGAAATAGGTCTATCCCAACCTCCAATCCACAGAGCCACCAGGGAAAGTCATATATGGCCATTGGGGGGGGAAGAAGGATGGTGTTGTGGACCTCATTTTTTGTATGGGGAATGGGAGATCCATGCATGGTTCCTAAAAGAACAATGTCTTATTAAGCCTTAGCAATAAAGCCATATATTCAGAAACTTGTCTCTGGTTTATGAGGCCCTTAATCTGGCATAACCTGTATCAAGATTTGGTCTTCAAATTGGATAACTGTATTTAAAAGTGACCTGGAAAAGGGAAAAATGCAATTTTTTTTGTTTCTTTGTGAAGGCCAGAAATGTGGTTTTATGTTTTGTAAATTTAGTTTTGGTATTTGAAAAACAGCCTGTGATCTTGTAATGAAATACTGAATTATAATGCCTATGCACAAGGAGACAGAGCTAAGGTTTCCCTTTAATTCTATTATATCTTGATGATTTAGTATTTAGCCATGAAGTTTTAAATCTTAATGTAGGTTTTTTCCAGTTAAAAGTCAGGAAATGCCACAGTTAAGGTAGCATGCACAAATTTAACAGCTTCCCTTTGTCATTTATCACACAGTCACATAATATTTCTCAAACAGTACAATAAAATATCATACTACATTTTCTACAGCATTAATAGATGCACATGTAGCAAAACTAAAACAGTCAACAGGGACAGATCCCTAGACCTCCTGGACCAAAAGCACAAGGCAGGACCACTTGAACAAAGGACTCTCTCCCCTAGCTGTAAATTGCATTCTCTTAGGGTTTGATCCTGCACCAATGAAGTCAATGGGAGTTTTGTCACTGACTTCAATTAGGGCCTTCTTCTCTATGTGGACCAGTCAGTTAGTTAGCCAGTCTGTAGCAGGTGGGGATGTGGTGTCTAGATCCTATGGTAATGGGAGAAATAGAAAGATCTAAAACACATACACACCCCATAGTAGAATCCTGCTAATCTGCACACCCCATAATTCCAGCACAATTAATGATATCCCTCCACTTCTTAGAATAGATGTAATGAGGTCCCATATCACTCTGACATTATCTTTACAAACAATACGACAGGATATTTACTAGTATAATATGAAGTTATTATGAAGAATTAAAACTATATAAATGAACAAAGTACATTTTGTTATACATTATCGTTGGAGTGTCCCCCCACTCCATACTTGCTCGCTTGCTCATTTGAGAAAATAAGTAATTCTCTACAGCTGTCTAAGTCACTAATGCAAATTATTGAGGCTTTATATTTACGTCTCCAAATTTGCACCATTAAACCTACCCTAGGCCTTCATGAAGAACACAAATGTTCAAGCAATCTGAGTAAATGTGGATTTTAGAGCATTTAATAAAACTGGTTGTTAGACAGAAAGCTTGTCTCAACTTTAATTATAGAGGAGCTACCACCTCATTATAACAACTTATACACATGATAAAATGAGAGAGAGAGCGGGAAAGTCTGTCTCTTCTGTGTTAATTTTGATGTTTCCTTTAAAATGAGATATTAGATATTAATAGCATCTCCCATAATGAAATGTCCGGTGCTGTTGGTACTAATGAATGTATCTGATTTACTTTAAAAGCCTATAGAGAGTGTATGAGATGGTAACAGGAGATCAATGGCCTCACTGGAGTGGGAAATGGCTGTTGTCTAATGCAGTTGTTTGCCTACAATGAATGCTCTTCTCCTCAGTTAATGCTCAAAAAGTAATTAACCATTTGAGGATCAATGCAATCATCGGATTGCCCTTTGCAGACTAGTTGCAATTCAAACAAACAAAACAGGATTCCTGCAGCGATCTCAGTGTAATATGTTTTGGCTTAGTTCTGTTCTCTGCCTCTCCAGTTTAAGGCATATTTTTTTCAGTTCTTTGCTCAATATCAAACTAATGACAAGTCTTGCAGCCAAGCTCACAGATGAAAATGAATTATTTTCTTTGTGTAGAAAAACCTTTACCGCATCTGTTTAACTGTATTTTTAAACAATGTCCAAAGAAAGATGCAATACCCATTAGACTGTCTATGGAAAAGAGCGTTTGATTTACTTTGGTGGTCTTTTTGGCAGGGCCCTGCACTGGGAGTCAGGAGATGTGTGACGTTGGGCAAGTGACTTCACCTCTGTGTGACTATTTCCCTTCCTATTCTATTCTGTGTCTGTTTTGTCTATTTAGATTATAACGTTGTCAGGGCAGAGACTCTCAGTATAGGTTTTGGACAGTTTCTAGCCTCACTGATCCCTAATCTGACGTTGGTTAGGACCTCTAACTGCTATTGCAACTATTTTGTCAGGGTTTTGCTACATCTCATAACGTTGCCTTCCTCCATACAAACAGAAGTTTACTTTTCTGACTTGCACCATTGTTCAATATGTCACAACTCTTTCCCTGGCACATTGTTAGCGGGTGAAGAAATCTGCTCTGGTCTGAGTGGCAACTATTCTCCACACTTTATGTTGGCTCATCTGTGCTGGCTGGCTGGTGTGTGTGCATATATGTGTAGGGAGGGGGTACACCTAAAGCTTATCCAATTCCCAATCCCTTCCTACACATTTCCTGTGCACCTGCATTGGAGGGAGTGTAGAATCCCAATGAAGTTTATTTTCCCTCAATTACGGGATTGTATGCTAATGATGTAGGGCCAAATCATCCAACTCAGTGGGAGCACTGATAGATATAAATGGCTGTATGATTTGACCTGTAAACACAAGTCCTACAGATGTTATGTCACCATAAGCCAACTGAAAAGTCAATTATTTAATAGATTGAGGGGATTAATAGTGGATGGTTCCATGAAAGAATCAAAATGCTGATAATTCTGATAACTTGTTTTGCATTATACGCAGGGCATTATTCTCAGCCACTCTAAAAATAAATTCTTCATAAGAGGATTTTATCTCAACAGGACAGATTCTCTTTCTCTTAAAGGGTGAATTAAGGACAGAGAATCCACTTTATCTTTCAATTTCCTGGGTTTTATTAGTTTATGTCAAAAACTGAATATTTATGACACACCGGGGTTTTTCCGTTCTATTTCCTTGCTTTTTCCATAATTAAAAAGAAATTTTTTTAATAAAAAAAGTTATATTACCTACATTATTTTTCAAGAGAATGATCTCTCAGGCAATATTCATTTTGACTAGTGGATATGTATTTAGATTCAAGCCATAATATAATTGTCAAATTTGTGAATACACATTATCTCTATGGATAAATATGCCTTTAGGATCACCAGTCATATTTACTGTCATTAACTAGAGTTCTGCACGCAGATGAACAGTACTGTAAATGATATAAATTAAGTGAATGTTTTTCAGTCTTGGGTGTCTAAAATTAGGCAACTAAATCCATACTTAGCCATTCAGATAAGTGGACAGATTTTCAAAGATTCTGAGCACAAGCAACTCCCATTAACCTACAAATACATTTTCACTTTAATGGGACCTGTGGATACTCAATGGCTCTGCAAATCAAGCCACCTCTGTAGGTGCTATCTTTGTGGGTTTGAAAATTTTTGGCCAAAGGACTAAGCACCCTATTCTTCTAGGCCTCAATTCAGCAAATCACTTGAATACACTGGCAGAAATCCTGGCTCACTGAAGTTAATGGGAAAACTATTTGACTTCAGTGGAGTCAGGATTTCACCCATAAAGTCAATGGAACTACTCATGTGCTTGAAGTTAAGCATATACTCAAGTGCTTTGCTGAACAGGGATGGGACTGCTCACATGCTTAAAATTAAGCAAGTGTTTTGCTGCATTTGGGCCTTGATTTTCAAGAAAAATGACACAAGGCAAAGCACTATCACTATACCTAAGAGTTATGTAAGATGCCATTGCTCAGAGTAGAGTTAGTCAACTTCTCTCAACTTCAACGAAATGCAAATAATCTGCTATGACAAAGCAAGAGATGAGATGTGAAAAAGGTGTTTTCTTATATATTCTGTTACCATGTCAGAGAAAAATAATGAAGGATGCATGAACAAAAAACAAGTTTCGATCATAACATCTTACATTTATATTGCTAACTCCTTTCACCAAAAAGGCCACAGAGCATTCTACAGACTTGTATGTCATTGTGTATAATGTGACAGATGGTTAACAGAGCACACTAATAGCAATTTTTAAGACATGATGGAAGCAAACCAGAATATTATATCTGACAAACAACAGAGATACCAGAGAGGTATTTTAGATAAGGAGAATGTAATTACTTAAATTGGAATTCAGGCAGAACACTTGGGCTACCACGGCTATGCTTGTGAAATTCACCATGGGATCTTTGATGATGAGAAAAAAGATCTGGACCTCAGTATTAAAACTCATTTGAAAGACTCATTTTAGCAGCAGTAAGCTCACTAACCAGCATGTTGGGTCATTGCTTCAATACAAAGCCAGAAAAAAAAGTGTACATATTGAATCAACTCTGCCATCATTTCCTGCAGCACCCTGGGTTTTATTTTAGAAGTCCCCTAATTCAAGTACTGACCAGGTCTGATCCTATTTAGCTTAGAAGACATGATTAAATCACAGTCTAAAGTATGACAGCAGGTCATACTGATGCAGTAATAAACAACATTTCTCATTCTTCCTAAAGTTTTTCTGCTCTAAATGTGTATAGTTTTATTTCCTTGCGCTATCATATTCCACAAGTTAAATGAACATTTTATAAGCAAGAGGTTGGCATTTGGGAAATAAAACATGAAAAATCAAATATGTATTTTAAATTTTAGAAGAGATGTGGGAAGAGCTAATTACAAGAATCAATGCATGAACTCTCAGCAACTAATTAAAAAATTAGTGTCAGAGTTGTGGATTTAAAAAAAATTAGAGAGCATGTGAGGATTCACAATAATATCAAAGTTGATCTAATTTGGAGCAAAAAATATTTCACATATTCACTTTTATTGTTATTTTGACTTTTTTTAAAGCATCACAGGAAACATACAATTATGTTTTAAGTTCATTTCAACCTCTATTAACTACAAACTAGCCATGGTGAAAATTGTTGACAGAGATTTCTGGGGTTACAGACCAGAACTACTGGAATAATTTATTCTTTGGAATATCTACGGTCTGATTTAATTTTTAATTCTTTATTTTGAGGACGACCAGTTCAGTGATTTGTGACCTACTTTATCTTGCAAGCATTAAGTTTGTATGAATCTTTCACTGCCACAAGACCTGAATAATGGGTAGCATGTAGCTGTGCTGCCCTATGAACAAACCAGGAACCAGACTGTAACTTTGAGAGCCACAGTCTGATTCCTGGCTCTATCCTTGCTCCAGGTGAAGAAATAGGTATCAGTCTATATTAGGCCTGTATATAGGGTTTGCTTCTTTACTGTTCCCACCCATTGTACAGGAATGCACCTAGCAGCCCCACAAAGGTTTCTCCCCTCCCACCCCTTGCACAGCTATTGTGATTTGGATAAGCCATACAGAGAAGTAAGTGGGCTCTCTACACTCCTTTCTCCCCAGTGTGGGAGCACAGCTAAAGTCACAATCTGGTCCTAAGAATGATGCAGTTTTGGCCTCTATACTGAACAGTCAAAAGATTTAAAATGAGCTCTGAATTTTAAACACATTCTCCTATGCAACATTCCAGATAAAGGACAAATTATACTTCACATTTAGGTAACAAATTCTCAAATTCTTATTCACATTGAGTAATACCTAAAACCTCAAGGAGTCGCACTGATTTCCAACAATTACTAAGGTACCACTCAATGGTGTAAGAGTATGGGAATCTATTCCACAGTGTTCAATTTAAGAAGCTAGTGCTAAAGTATTGCTTACCATTATTCTGAGACATATATTCTGAGTCGTGACTGTTTGTAAATTCAAGGCTAGATTCTCATAACCACACTCACCACGAGTAATATCTTACTCATTTGCATAGTCCCACTGAAGGTGAAGCATGATCTCAGAGACTGGCCATCAGTTAATTAGAGGAAAAATTGATTGCTGGAAAGCCAATTGTGGAAGTTCGAAGCTTTTGCCATTATACACAGATTCAGTTCTGAGTTTTAGATGCCAGTGTCAAGTATTTGTCATTGCAGGAATTTAAATAAGATACAGGAACAGAAAACATTTATATAACTGTGCACTGGCAGTTTACTTTGTGCTGTAACAAATAGGACTAGCCTACTTACTTGCATATATATATTTTCTTATGAATTTAATTGCTTGTTTTATTATAATAGGTTTAAAGATTTTTATTAGAGTATTTTGGCTGTAACGCAAGAAACCTACAGACCACATCCTGTAGATGAGCTAAGGCAAGTTAGCATACATATGTTTAGGATCCTTAACCTAGATAAGTGATGATAAGCTAAAGCATATATATGATTATGACCTTTATCCTAGATAAGTCAAAGGCATTAAGAGAGAGAGGGGACTACCTCAGTTCATGCCCTTTGTAGACTAACAGGTACACCACAAAGAACATGGTTAGGCCAGAAATAACAGAGGTAAGAATGAGTTAATTGTCTGTAAAAGGTATGGATATGTCATTAATACACACAAACATGCCAGCCTATATGTGGGTGGGGAAGTTAAGTTTGGACACGGAAGGAGAGCAAATAGTGCTTAGACTATAAGAGAGGCAACCCACAATGTTAAGTTAGTCCTATCTACAGAGTTCTTTTTTAGTTCTAGTTGGATCTACAGTTCTATAGTCTTATAGCTCCTATATTCTTAATTTAAATCTTAGTCTCAGTCTTTGTCTTATAGTTCTCAATTCTTAAATTAGTCAGTCGAGTCAAACTCTAAATCAGATGTTATAATCTTTCTATAGCTCTTAGCTCTCTAGCATCTCCTAAACTCTCCATCTGCCACTCGAGAACTGAGGAACCTGATCCTTTGTCTTTTACCACCAGGATATCAGAAAAGAGCGCGAGTATATTAATCTAAACAGCTTTATAGCGTATAATACCACATGCATCTCTAGAATAATATTATTGATTTTATAATTCGGATTGATTATTATCCATTTGATGATCATTCTATTTCATTTCAATAAAAGTCTTTAAGACTATATTTAAGGCTATATATATATATATGTTTGTGAGAGTATCTTTGTCATACATCCTGCGCATCCATGAAAAACTCTGTGTAGCCTGATTCTGGGACAAAAACCTTATCTTCTGATCAGATTAACTGGCAAGCCTATAACCCCTGTTCGATAAATGATAATATTAAATCAGGCAACAGTGTGTAAACCTTTACAATGAGGCATCACTGTACTGACACATCAAGGCCTTGACCTTGGTTATTTAGAATGCACAGTCCAGTATTCCAAATGCATTTATTGTGTAATATTGTCAATCAAGCTGCTTATCCATAGAACACATCAAGACCTGGCACCATCCGCCTGATAAAATTATGTAAGTGGAAGCTTCTACTTAAATATTCTTACAGAGGCAATTTTTGTTTCATCTTTGATCAAAAATTGTTTCTCAAAATATAATTGCAGAATTATCTCTTTGCTCCATCAACCTCCAGTTTAATTAAATACTATGAATGAAAGTATTCTTAAATCTTGGAGAGCTACTGAATATTGCTACTCATTAAGAATTTAGGCCTCATTCTGTTAATTCACTGCGCCCAGATGCCCTGCTATACCCATCGACTTTAAGGATTCAGTCTTACAGGTCAGGAAAATGTATTGGGTGTAGGAAAAGGGATAGAATTACAGAGGATTTAGTAAGGGAGAGTTTTTAAATTACTAGAGCTTAATGATGTTGTGTTTTTAAAAGAAAAAAATCAGTAAAAGGAATATTTAAGATGACAGATCATGGAAATAACATTATACTGTAATAAAATTAAATAGGTCAATAGGCACAGAAGGATATATAGAAAATAAAACCATGCTTCAGCTGTCTCACAAAGTTACTGATAGAATGAACATCCTGTGTACTTTACACTCCATATTTATACCATATTAATAAATATAAAAGCTTACAAATAAACTAGATTATTTAGGTTTATGATATATCCACTGACTTCACTCCTCATTGATTATAGAGAATCTTAACAGTGGTACAAGTAACACTACTTAGAAGACAGCTGCTATTCTTTGGTTATAAGAACCCTTCTCCAGGGAGCTGATCACTTTGGGAAGTGTTCAACAATATCATAAGCTTTCTGGCTTATAAGAACAGTTTGAAATTTGCAAGCATCTATTTCAGCAGCTTCAAATATCACAACCTCATTTCCCCCCAAGAACAGCAGATTAACAAGGGAGACTGAAACAGAGCCAAACAGAAATCAAGATATTCTACTCATTGAAAACATGTCATATTTACTAGATTGAACCTTTTAGCAGAAATTCAGTTGATGGGGGTGGGTAGTGGAAAGAGAATGGATTAGTCATGCACAAGGAAGTATGCCCTGGATACTGGCTTCTGCTCTCTGTAGCTCAGGGGCCCAAGAAGTTGGCAGGAGCAGGATTTTCAGGCTGGACAGCATCCAGAATTCATATCATTAAGTATTTTCCCTTTATCCTTGGTTTTAGATCAGATCTGCAGTGAAAGCATTCTAGAAATATCAATTTATTTTATGTTTAGGTTGTGGAGATTGGAGGCAGCAAAGATAAGATTAAAATGTAAACACACACTTTTTATTACGTGGTTCTGATTTATTTCCCTACTGTTCAGCATGTTCTTTACTACTTTTCTTTAGCTCATCCACTTGCATATTCTTGTAAACTTATGCTAACAGCAGTATTTTGATTTTCATTTTTTTATTCCTTTGATTTATAGATATTACCCCAGGATGAAGCACAGCATTTTGAGCTGCAAAAAATCCTATCAGGTCCATATGTTTTTTCCAGGTGCTTGAAATCTGTGCAATGTAAGAGCAGCAACAGCAAAGTAATGGAATGGAAGAAAAGTAAACAACAAAAACAGCAATGTTTTTGATCTACACCACATGATCACTGAAAAGATCTACAAACTATTAAATCTACGTATAAAATACGCCAATTTTGAAATTAATATCATTGTGGACCTAATCAAAACCTATTAAAGTGAATGGAAGACTTTCCACTGACTTTTCATCCTCTTACAATATTTAAGTCATCAGAGGTAATTAAGTCATTAAATGATTAAGTTACAATATTTGAGTCATCAGAGGTGAATCTGTGACTTCCGTGACCTTCATGACAGACTTGCAGTCTTAATTATAAGGTACTAAAACAGGCTAAGATATATAACTTAAGATTTTGCTTGCCATAGACTAATTCAGCCAATTAATTATGGCTAGGCTAAGGGACAGATGGCACTTATTTTTAATTATAACAACCCCCCCCCCAAATTGCAGATGCTTAACATGTATATAAAAAAAATTGCAAATGTATGACATGCTTGTATTTGATGGTGGAAAAGGGAGACTGTCATAAGTCGCTTATCCTCTTTGCGTCTTCATGTATGTGTTTAGAGTGACCAGTACAAAGGAGCCTTAAAATCCTGATTTGGACCTCTGGATGCTTCAGTAATATAAATACCACATAATAATATAAATGCTAAATAATAAATAAAATAATCATCATTTGAGCCTTATAACATTTTATCATTACATTAAGTTAAATTGTTTATGAACAGTAAAAATATTATTAAAAAGACAACTTAGGAATTTTAGTTCCTCTTGTAAAATAAATTAATGAACATACAACTGTATGTTTATATCTGCAAACTAATACATATGTTCACTTGAAACTTTATTCAGGCATGGTCTGAGCATGTCTTTATTCCAGGATGGTCTGCGCATGTACGTATTTTGCAGGCATAACACCAGGATATACATCTCAGGTATTTCCATAGCTGTTTTAATACAATATAGAAACAGGGACAGATTAAGATGTGTGCAAGCTAGGCTTATGCCTAGGATAACAGCTCTGGGAATCATGTGATTACTTCAGAATCTAAACTTTCATTGAAACAAAAAACAAAAATAAATGTCTTGTTCTTTTGACTGACACAGTAATGTCTGCCTGAGTATGCAGATGGCCTGTAATGATTGCTCTAAGAGTTTTGAATTGCATCATGCATCTCAATGGTGTGGTGTTTGAGCTGGCCAAAAGACAAAAATTCCATTTAGTGAAAAATGTTAAGGTTTCATCATTTGTTTTTGTTTCAGTGAGTTTCAGGAGTGAAACTTATGCAAATATTGAGCTTTTGAATTTTTTCCCAATGAAACAGACATATCAGAACAAGCAATAGCCCATTCATTAAGGCACTTACCTGAGATGTGGGAGATTTAGGTTCAAGTCTCTTCTATGCCTTATTCGGAGCAGGGACTTGAGAACCTGGGTCTTAAGTGAGTCTCTCTATATATCTTGTGTTGGAGCTGTTCTACTTTGTATAAATTGGTAAATATTCATTAGGTAAAAGAGAGAGACTGACTGTATAGCCCAGTTGGGGCACTCATCAGAGATATGAAAAATCAAGGTCCTGCCTAATATGGAGCAAGGACTTGAACCTGGACCTTCCACATCTCAGATGAATGCCCTGACCATTTGTCTACTGGCTATTCTGCTCTCTCTCAATCTCTCGCTCTCTCTCCCCCTCCCTCCCAGAAATTCCATTCTGGACCTGGAAAACCTTCCTGACAAAAGTTTCATCTAAACAGATATGTTTCTGTGAAAAGTTTTAGTTTCAACCAATTGGCATTTCCAACACCAACTCTAGATATTACATCTTAAACCCTCAGCTGCTACCCCACATGTTTCTGAGAAGTGTTGAGCCCTGCTGCTCCTGGATTGAAGAAAGGGGCCTCATACCATTCTCCTTGCCTCCAGGGGAAGGAGAAAAGGCCCCTGCCACTCCAAGGGCAGTGCCGGGCCACAGGGTGTCTATAATATGGTGTGTCGAGACTTCAGACTGCCTTAATCTGTCCCTGTAAAGAATGAATCTTGTTGCTAATAATATACAGTAAAGGTATAGCTATAAACCAGCATCCTTTCACAGGCATTTTTTCACATGGCAAGATAAATACTGTGCCACTGTATATCTGAAGACATTCAGTGTTAAACAAAATTTCACAGGACTTAATGAGGAAGCATCAGGAATGGTTACGTGATGCTTCTGTATGGATTTCTATTGATCCTGTATGTAGTAACTTGGGACTTGCCCAGGTTTTATTTTGAATTGTAAAATCCAGCCACAGCATCATTTTTAAATCCTGCTGAGGCTGCAGTTGAGACCCCATGGAGATGCACTAAAACTGACTGAGTGCCCTCCGTTGTCCTTAAGATCTTCATGTCCCCACGGGAGCAACCGATATAGAACCAACCAATCCCACATTTCAGATCAGCATGCTACTTATGTGGACGAAACCATAAACTGGGCATTCTAGCTGCCTTCTCAGTATCTTAACTATTTGTAAAATTGTATTAGGCTCACAGTCTCCCTGTGTAAATGCTCTAATACTTGAGTATCTTACCACTACTCCCTACAGCTATGACCTGCAGCATCTGCACTTTCTCCATTATTTCCTATATTCATGGTATCTCTTACTCACAGGCATTCTAATGAACCCTTACTCCTCACTTGCTGTCAACTGGTGTCAATTGGCATTTCTGAAATCAAAGGATCTATCTTGATTTACACTATTTGAGAATTGGACCCACTCAGTTTACTGAGTAAAGCACATCATTCAGTTTGTGTAATTAGAAAAGAGGGAGGAGGATTAACACCTTGTGAAGTGACCAGGATTTGCCAACATTTGGTATAAACTGGTCCATTCCAAAGACAAAATAATTGCTTTAAGAGTATGTTCATAAACTTGGAGAAAGTAACCTCTCGAAGAGAAGATTTAGCATTATCTGAGAGAGGTCACGGCATCACAGGCAGGAGAATCATCTAAGCCATCTTTTCAATTTGGTGACAGAATTCAATATGGTCCTCCAGCAAGTCCCTTAAATTTATCTCAGGGATATCACCTTGGGTTGGACATTTTGTACTGTCCTAAGTGTTGCCTTGTCCTTTATAAAGACAAGGGATTCAGAGACCAGGGCAGCCACTCTTCCATTGCTTTTAATTGGAAGTTTCACCACCAGGGAAGCAAACTTAGATGAGAATATGCCTAGTGTAATGGTTGATGTGAACTCAAAGGAGACTGGGGAGGGGCAGAGATTGGAGGGCTTTCATAAACAGGATCAGGCTCTGGAGAGAAATGATTTACTTAATCCTCAATTTCAGTAACTGGGTCACTCTAAATAATCTGGTGATTAGAAGGCAGGCTTCCTCCTTTAAATGGACTCCGAGTGTACCATTGGCTATAACATAATGTCATTCTGGGGTGTACTAACAGCAATGTCATATGTAAGACTTGGGAGGTACCTGTCCCACTCTATTCAGAACTGGTGAAGCCTCATCTGGAGACTGTGTCCAGTTCCAAGAGCCACACTTTAGGAAAGAGGTCAACTAACTGGAGACCATCCAGGGGAGAGAAACAAAAATTACAAAAAGTTTAGAAAACCTGGCCTATGAGCAAAGGTTAAAACAACTGGGCACCAATCTTTAGAAAAGATTACTGAGAGTGGCCCTGATAACAGTTTTCAGACGTGTTAAGGACTGTGATCAATTGTTCTCCATGTCCACTGAAGATAGGATAAGAACTAATGGGCTTAATCCGCAGCAAGGGAGATTTAGGTTAGATATTAGGGGAAACTTTCTAACTATAAAGGTAGTTAAGCTCGATAGGGTTCCCAGGGAAGTTGTGAAATCCCCATCATGGGAGGTTTTTAGGAACAGGTTGAGCAAAAACCTGTCAGGGATAGTCTAAGTTTACTTGGTCCTGCCTCAGTGCAGGGGGCCAGACTTGATAATTTCTTGATGTCCCTTTCAACGCTACATTTCTAAGATTCTATGATTCTATAAATTTAAAGGGTACTACTTGTCTGTTTTTTCTCTATACTCTGCTACAGAAATTTTAAAATTAGAAGTTTTTTCCTATCAGATGAAGGGCTCTGAAATATGATAATTCCTTTGTAGCTACTAAACAAGAGTAAAATGTATTTCCACTCCTGGCTTTTCCTTACCTATTCATACCAGAACTAAGCTTTTCATTTTGGTTCTGTATAATGATGTGGAATTCCATCTTTTTTAAGCAAACTGTTTTCCTCTTTGGAATATGTGATAATCAAGATGGGCTCCTCAGTTCAGAAGTCTGGCATCTGAGGTCAGATGTTGCTACAGAAGAGTTCCTTCCAGCGAATTTATCTTCCAGGACTACTGCAGTAGGGATACTGTCACAGTTAGTGGACTACTGCCTCACATAGCAGACTCTGTACAAAATATGTGCACTCTGACACAGGTCCCATGCCTGAAGACATTCCACATAGAAGTGAGCCCATAAAACTATATCTCTGTACCATAGCAAGAGGCCTAGTAGATACAAGGTCCAGGAAGGCAGAGATAACCTTCAAGATCTTTTTATTTCCCGTCCTAAGAAGAAAGCATTTTAATGATGTCAGACTGAGAGAACCAGTAGGTGCACTGTAGATTCTGCTGGTGTCAGAACTCTGGTCTTGATAGACCAACAAGACCAGACACTAGAATATTGCAATAAGAAGTTAATCATCATTCCACTGACCTGCCAGTCAGGTGGGGTCTGCTTATGGCTGCTAATGTGAGCTACTGTCTGGCATCTTTTGTATCACACAGGGTCAGAAATCATCCATAAATGAAGAAAGGAGAAATATGTTTCCCTTTACATATTTGACTCCATATGGCAGAACAGAGTTTGTGGTGGTCCCCCTGTCAAGCATAGAGGGCACTGTTTTATCAAGAAAAGAGTCCACTGTTGGATAGGTCCATCTGCCTTTCTGTCACACGTAGAAGGAATACCCATTTGTTTGAAGTAGTATTATTACATAGATGTCAAGTAGAAATTTTCATACATACAAGAAAAAAGAATGGCTGAAAATTTGTTCCTTGAAGTTTAGAAGGCTAGACACCTAAAATGCAAACTTCTCTAACTCAGCACATGTGTGGAACAGTATTTGCTGAGAATTGTGGACATTTTAGAATCAGCTGTTCTTTTCCACCTAACTAAAATGTACTTTCCAAATGCACACCACTATCTCCAAATAAAAGCCCTTTGCCCAGCAGTTCATATTTTTAAAAAATGTTTCCATTAAAGTAAACTTCAGATGTAGAAATTTAAAGCCTAGTGCACAGGCATCAAGGCCCTACCGCCGAGGAGGCCTCCTGTATGGAGCAGGGTGCATATGGAGGAGGGTAAGGGTTAACTCGGGACTGGGAGAAGAGGATGTGTATCCCCTATCTCCAACCCTCTGAGGTCACGTGACATGACATGGCCTAAGGGAACATAGTGGGAGGCTTACAGTAGTTCACCAATTAGAAACACCAGACATATGTGGTGACACTTTTCATGGGCTATCTGCCACGCCAACTGAGCAAAGACCAAGAAATGGAGCTTACTCTACTCATAGATCTGAAAATCAGATACTCATTGATAGAAGAAGAGAGACAAAGAGTTATTGTGCTCAGCAATGGCCCAAAGCACAAGAACAATGGAAGATGAGGAGGCAGAGTGAGGAAGTGCTCCAGCAGTGGAAGAAGCAAACTGTAGGGCAGCGTGGACGATTCTGTGCAATGGCTGGCCCATGCTTTTTACATGGTTCTGAACCAAGAATTATCTCAATTCACCCAAATCCCAGAGCACTTTTTTTCTGAATTTAGGAGAGAAATTCAGTTTGATGAACCCTGAACTAGAGATTGGCTTTGTAGCTCTTCAAACTGCCACTTGTGTGGTGGCCAGTGAAAAGTACACTTGTCTATGTCTGCAATTACTGTATTGGTGTATACAAATATCTGGTATAAACATTTACATCCCCTACCTTACGTAACCTCTCATTTTAATATAGAGGAATTCAGTTACTGTTCTGATCTCACCAGTGTTTCATTCTTTACTGGCACTAGGTACAAATTATTCGTGCCAATAAAACAGGAAGATGTACACGTTGTTATAACCATGAAGCAACCACTGCCTCCAACATCAGTCTGAGAATCAACATAGAGTGCAATCAAAGGACCTGATCCAAGTCAATGGGAGTCTTTTCATTGGATTAAATAGATTCTGGGTCAGAAGTCATTCATTTCTCTCATGAACTGAGGGAAAGTTGGAAGGATGGTTACTAAGTGATTTTCTGCTATTAAGCGATGAACCATTGTCAATCTTTATGCTTACAAAGAAGAGCAGTAAGCAAGTACAACTGAGCTCACCAAGAGAAATGAATGTACATTACTGAATGTACGTACACCATCTCATAGCATATCAAGGAAAGAGTAAGTCTGACCCATGTGAACATCAGTATGACGACTTCATCCTGACTGCAGGTAGAATATGATCACAAATTAAGGGAGGTAACCAAGGGAGGAAAAAGTACAATTGTATGGGTAAGAGCAAATGTATTACCTCATTGTACACTATACTGACTGGATGGAAAAAAACTTGGCATAGTTTGGAACAGTAATTTTTATATCCTAAATGATTACAGTTTAGAGCCATTCGTTTTACTATCTACAGAACAGGATGCAAGCCTCAAGTAATATGCATGGGTCAGAATGTAAGCATTCCATTAATAATCACTTCACAATTAGGCTTTATATCATAAGAGAGGAGTGGTAATTATTAACTTTAAAATAGCAGCCACTACCAGATAGGCGGACAAACAGATTCTTAGTGTGCCTTCAGTGGTCACTATTTAAACATAAATCAATATTTTCCTGTGATACTCTCATTATTTCCTTCTTGTAAGTAACAGTAAATAACTACAGTATTTCAGATATCAGTTATAGCAAGTGCATATTTTTTGATGGCAGCCGCTCTTTAAACCAGAGATAAAAAGCACAGAAGAGAGTTGAGAAGTTCCTCTTTCTTTCCTCATCAGTCTATATAGAAGCCAGTGGGAAATTTCTATCACTAAGGCAATTTTTATGGTATATGAGTGTGCCCTGGACAGATATTGAAGTCCTTAAATAGGAAGTTATGGAGCAACTTGAGAAACTCAATGGCATTAAGTCACTACCACTGGATCGCATTAATCAGGGGATTGAAAGAAATAAAGTGTGAAATAGCAGAGATGCTGAGGAGGAGATGTAATACATTGTTAATAACGGCAACTGTTCCTGAAGACTGAGAAATTACTAATGTGATGCTTATTTTTAAAAATGGAGTCCAGGGGAAGTCTAAGAATGAGAGCCCCAGAATTTCAGCCACTACAGAGGCCTCATAACCTGGCTTTCTTTCCTCACTGTATTCAGCCCATTTATTTCCTGACTTGTCTTTTTCTGAATGTGTCTATTAAAAACTCTTCTCTGGCGATAATTGTTCCTTTGTCCTTTTATCCTCCTTCTTCTGCCTGTATTTCCTGTTGGGAAGTTTAGATATAAATCATTCAGCATACTCCTTGTACTATTCTCTCCAATCACTCTCTTGATACGTTTCTTATTTTTTTCCATGATTCCCTACACTCTTAGCCAGAGAGATTTAGGGTTTTTTGTAATTAACTTTTAAGTTGCTTCTGTTTTTTTATTTGTAGGTGTGCTATTGAGAAAAAGGGTAGTATTAATATCCTCATTTTATTAATGGAGAACTGAAGCACAGGGCAATTAAGTGATTTGCCCCAGGTCTCACAGGAAGTCTATGGCAAAGCTAGGAAGAGAACGCAAATCTTTTGAGTCTTAGTTCAGTGCTTACCCAAAAGTCCATCCATCCTTTTTACCCACTTTCCATGTGATAATTAAGTCTATTTTACTCTGACCGCTTGAGGTATATACACACACACACACATTAAGAATTTGCTAGCAATGGGAAAGATCTGTTACATCATCTAGCCCTTCTCTTTCTTAATGCAGGACTTTCCTACTGGACAAAATGCTGAGAATTACACAATCTATTTGTAGATAATTAAGGAAATGATGTGCACTTCTGAGACAGCTAACCTCTAATTCAGTCCAGTGAGACTTCTGTAAGGAGAGGTGGCAAGGGTCCAGAGTGATGCATCAAAATTGTCTGAGTTCTTCCTGGAGAGATGCACCCAACAAATAGTGATAGGAAACTCCTTCACTAAAGCCCTTATTTGTGGTGTCCCACAGGATGAATTCTCTCCAGTCCTTTTCAACATCTCCATGAAGCCACTAAGGGAACTGGCCAGATGACATGGCCTCAAATGCAGCAACATGCAGATAACGCACAGCTGTACCTATCCTTCACCACATATGACCACATGACCACTACCAACATGGGCTCATGCTTAGATGAGATCCACTCATGGATAAGAAACAGGTGGCTGAAGCTGAACCTGAGCAAAAAATAGGTGATGCTAGTGGGAACAGCTTGCAGCCATGGTGAGTCTCCTTTGATTGAAGGTACACACCCTGAATTGGTCAATTCAGGACATAGTTTAAGAATACTCTTGGATTCCTTGCTGATACTGAGCTCTCACAAAGCAGCATCCATGAGTAATATTTTCTGTCACCTCTGTTTGGCTAGGAGACTCCATCTCATCTTGGCAGACAATGACTTGTCCTCAGTTATTCATGCCTTCATAGAACCACAGAAATGTAGAACTGGAAGGGACCTCAAGATACCTAGTCCATCTCCCCATACCCAGCAGGATTAAGTATAACTTGGCCATCCTGTTCTTTAAAACCTCCCATGACAGGGATTCCACAATCTCCCTTGGTCACTATCCCTATAGTTAAAAAGTTTTCCATAATATTTCACCTAAATCTCCCTTACTGCAACATAAGCCTATTACTTCTTGTCCTACTCTTGGTGGCCAACGGTGATAATTGATCCATCCTCCTCTTTATAAAAACCTATGCATATTTAAAAACTTATCAGATCCCTGCTCAGCTTTCTTTTCTCTAGACTAAACATGCCCAATACTTTCATTCTGATCTCATAGATCAGGTTTCCTTAAACATTTTATTTTTGTTACTCTTCTGTGGACTCTCTCCAGTTTGTCCATATTTTTTTTAAATATGGTGCCCAAAACTGGACACAGTACTTCCACTCAGGCCTCAGCAGTGCCAAGTATTGTGGAACAATTACCTTCCATGCATTATACATGACATTCCTGTCAATACACCCCAAACCGACATTTGCCTTTCTCACAACAGCACCACACTGCTGACTCATATTCAATTTGTGATCCATTATAATCCTAAAATTCTTTTCTGCACTACTATTGCCTAACCAGTTATTCCCCAATTTGACTTGTACATCTGATTTTTCTTTCCTAACTGCTTGCCACCCCCTCCCAGCTTGGTATCATCTGCAAATTTTATACCGGTACTCTCTACTACATTGTCCAAGCAGTTAATGAAAGTATTGAATAGTACTATCACCTCTTGGCTTAGGAAGCTCTTCACTGTTTAGGAAATTCTTAACTAGTACAGAACACTGTAGCATGCTCTCTCAGCAACACTGGTTTCTGTGAACACCAAATCTGTCCTCTGTTCTCTACATTGGCTTCCCCATAGAATACTGAATCAAGTTCAAGGCCTAGTATCTTATCTTCAAGGCGCTCCATGGCCCAGGATACCTAAAAAACTGCCTAAAGCTCTGCGACGAAGACCATGGTTGACAACTACACTCCTCTAGAACAATGGAACTTTCTACAATAAGGATAAAGTTCATCTGTGCAAGAGAAAGACTTTCTCAGGGGCTGATCGAAGACTGGAATGAGCTTTCCCATGAACCAACCACCACCACTTTCTACTCCAAGTCCTAGGCACATTTCTTCAACCTTTCCTTCTCTAACATAAATACATATCAACATTAGTATATTGTATATTACAAAAATGAATGACCAAAACAAGACACTTCTGCTGGTGGGGAGAAGATGAGAGAACATCACACGACAGATGTTCGTTACTCTAGAGGGCACTCAGGTACTGCAGTGATCAGTGCAGTATAAGAACCAAGAGGAGAGGAGAGGAGAGAAAGGTTTGGCCTTAATCTTTTAATGCCATTAACTTTCTGTGAAAATTTGATTGGTACATAATAACTAGCCTCCAAATTAGTGCATGATCACAAGCCCCAAATTTCTCCCCTGTTTGTTACCACTTCCCCTTAGTTTTGTCTGGTCTAGGGTTGCATTACCATTTTGGTGCTGCTCTCACTTTTATCCTAAGAGCTATCCTTTACAAAGTAGAAGAATGTCTTCAGTGGTCAATGTCTTGCTGGCATTTTCCAGCAGATATCTCACCATTATTATGAGTGTTGAAATTACTGTCATATGCATAAGGGTTTCAGTGGGCAGGAGATGAGAGTATGTCAGATTGTCTGTCATAATCCTCTGAGTCAATTCCTTTTGGATCAGAATTCAAAGAGCAAATGCTTGTTAGCATGACTGTATATAGTATCTGGAACATTCAGTGCTAACAATAAAACTGGAATGGCAGTTCTAAGCTTACTGTGAAAATGTTTACCTAATTTGGCAGAAAACACATTTATTTTTTGCATATTAAAAAGTGTTCCTGATTTTAAAAACAAATATATTTTCATGCGGCTCTCCCTCAGTACTGCTGAAATCCTAATTTTAAAACCAACAGTTTACTTGCATATAAATGTAAAAAGATTATGAAAAGTGCATGATCATATCCAATTAAGACTTTGTGAAAGCAACTTCTTCATTTCTTGAATTAGAGGAACAACATTACATGATCCCTCAGCATTCAATAAAATGAAGTGGACTATGGGATGTAGTTGATCAGTTCTCCTGAGAACTCCTTAGCAAATAAATCTTTGGGAAGAAAACACAACAGAAACAAATGCCTGAACTTTATATGAGTGTTGCGAAGGCAGGGACAGAGCTATCCATTTTATAAGTACATTGGTTAGTCTATTGCCATTTACTCACATCACTGGTCATTCCATACAGTAGAACCTCAGAATTACGAACACCTTGGGAATAGAGCTTGTTCATAACTCTGAACAAAATGTTATGGTTCTTTCAAAAGTTTACAACTGAACATTGATTTAATACAGCTTTGAAACACTACTATGCAAAAGAAAAATTCTGCTTTCCCTTTATTTTTTTAGTAGTTTACATTTAACACAGTCCTGTACTGTATTTGCATTAAAAAAAGTGTGTGCGTGCGTGCGTGCGATGCCTGATTGTGTACTTCAGGTTTCAAAATGAGGTGTGTGGTTGACCGGTCAGTTCCTAACTCTAGCATAAAGTAACTCTGAGGTTCTACTGTACTTGCAATTTCCACAACCAACAGGATATTACACTCAATGAAATGCCAGATCCCCAGGTTTGACCTAGCAGTGCTCAGTGCGGGACTTGAGCAATCAGGGAGAGATCCAGAAGCCGGTCAAGAACGGATTGGACCCTGGCATAATTTAGAGCTGCTCTAATTAACACTAGCTACAGAAGAGCTCTAAAATTTACATGGTCACATCCATTGAAACCTCTGTCTCTACCTGTGCATCTCCCTGCCCAGAAACATGTCCTGTGCTGGAGTGAGGGGAAGCATGTGACAGAGTCAGTTATGCCAGCTTTATACTCCCTGGGATTCTCCTACATCTGGTTAATCCCTAGCTGCTTTGTTAATGCAGCGCTCTGTCTTCTTTGTCCCCCTCCTATCCACCAGCTTGTGGAGAATAAAAGGAATGGAGGTTAGGGCCATTATCTACCCACGTTCACTAAGTGCTAGGTAGAATTTAACATGGCTTAAATTTAGCTCTCTGAAGTATGATTCACTTTTCTCTTGGTCTTAGCTTGCAAAGCTACTGAACAAACCTTACTGGTAGGCATCAAATGATGCAGCCATATTTAAAATCCAGCAGTAGTATTTAGTTTGATGACCTACTTCAGAGAATGCCACTGGCTCAGTACACACTGCATCATGATATTTCACATAAGGATGCCAGATTCTTTAATATATAGTAGATCACTTTCCATCCCCCCATTCAATTATGCAGGTTTGTGTACAATAGACTTTGTTAAAAAGTAGCATTTACCAACACATATCAAACAAAGCTAACTGAGATATTCAGTATTTCCCTGTGTTTAGGATTCAAAACAATTGCAGTATTTGAAATTTTGTCATAACTTGGGAAAATGGCAAAAAAAAAAAAAAAATGAAAACTACTAGGTATGTCTGTCTGTGGGGGTGGAGTTACCTAGCTCTGAAAACAAACCATCATCTATATCGCTGTTCTTTTCTACTGAACATGTTGTTCATAACTCTGAAATAGCAGTAGTGAGACAGCTGCCATGATAGCCTTGCACAAGGGTGGAGAGACATTTACCTTCAAGCATTTTGCCATTGGTCAGTTTCTCTAATAACATCATCATTATGCTCTGTGGTACATTTTGAAAGAGTAGCCAAGTTTCATGCCATAGAGATTAACAGGTCTTTTTCTACAGTTAGATTGCATGCCAAAATGAGGTGAATTTCCCCAGATCAAATGTGCATACCAAATCTTTGAATTAACACTTTCTATGTGAAGAATGAATGCTGAGACCTATTATAATGGAAACTAATCCATCTACAAACTTTTTTTAACCAATAGTTAACAATGAAAAACAATGCTTTTAGTCCTTACTTCTGAAAAGTAAGTGTTGGGGTTGTGACACCAGCAGACCAGGTGCCAGGTCATGCCAAGGCCTTTAGGCTTCACAGAATACTGACAAAATGCATAGCTGGGAAACAGCCCAACTCACCTGGGTATTAGTATTTTCAAAATACATATTAGAGTTATAAGAATGTGTTTAGTGCTTAGATTTTATGAAATGCTTGTAAGTTGATGCATGCATTCATCTCACTTATACCATCTGTATCCCATGTTATAAGATAGTATTTAGGTGTTTGCTCTGAAACTGTAAAACCCCAAAATCAGAACAGAATTGTGAAATACTAATTTTCCACAAGAGAGGTAATCTGCTGCCCAACCAAAGAAGGCCTACAGACATCAGAGAAGCCACTGCAGAACATCAGAGGACAAAAGACTTTGTTGATTCCTCCCCTCTACACATGCAGGTGGACTCATCCCACCAGCTTGAACTCTGGAGGAAGGGAATAAAAATATCTGACAAGAAGAAACTGGGTCTCTCTATTAAAAAAATAATAATTTAAAAAAAAAAAAAAAAAAAAAACCAAGAGTCCTTAAAGACTAACAAATTCCTGGGGGCATAAGCTTTCGTGGACTGCAACCCACTTCATCAGATTGCCGGTTGCTGCCCATGAAAGCTTATGCCCGCAGGAATTTGTTAGTCTTTAAGCTGCTACAGGACTCTCGTTGTTTTTGCTGTATATGGACTAACATGGCTACCCCTCTGGGTCTCTCTCTGTTACCTGAACTTGAGGGGCAAGTATTTCTAACCATAAGCAAGGAATCCCTGGCTGCTTAGCCTGGTTTAGCCCTAGGGGGCATATAGAGCTTGCATATTACAGCAGCTTCTATTATCTTTTGAAATCTCAGACTGTAACTCATTTGTCTGTGTACATTTACCTGTTTTAACCTTGTAAATAACTCATTTCTCTTTCTTAGTTAATAAATCTTTAGTGACTTTATTATAGGATTGGCTACAAGCATGTCTTTAGTGTAGGATCTAAGGTGCAACTGACCTGAGGTAAGTGACTGATCCTTTGGGACTGGGGCTAACCTGAATACTGTTGTGATTTTGGTGTAAGGGACCATCTATCACAAAGGCAGGCTTACCTGGATGGCAAGACAGATCGGTGTACCCAAGGAGACTGTCTGTGACTCCATGTTACATGTTATAGTGCTTGATGAGCTCACACTTGGTTCTTGGTTGGTGAAATCTAAGTACAGATTACCCACAACCAGCTTGGGGTTTGTGCCCTACTTCTTCACAGTCTGCCCTGAAGTTGGTTCTCACGCTCATAAGCCATTCCAGAAAGCTTGACAGGGTATCATCTTCACTTCCCCTCCCCCAACTCAAGACTAACATGATTTTAAAATGTTTTTGCATACTGGGATTATTTGAGGCTCCTAATTTGCTAGAACACATAGGAAAAATAGCCTTAGTGATCTCAGTCAACAACAATCCTAGTTTATGCATCAGATAACCAACACATAATGACTTCATTCTATGTAGTTGGGTACTTATACCCACAGTCACATACTAAGGAATACCATCCATGACACACGTCAAGGATTTGTCAGGGTTGGGTGCAGGGGAAGCATGTATTGTCCCTGTCTATTGACTTTGTTTTACAAAATTTCACCAAATTATGCTTACAATAAAGGGAAAACATCACCATACCTGAGATTGTGCATTAATATTGGCTCCTTCCTTAACCAGAACTTTAACAACTTCAGCTTGTCCAGCCAAGGATGCAATGTGTAGGGCTGTGTTCCCTTTCTGTTATGTAAAAGAAATGATCCCTCATTAATAATCATTATGTATTCAGAACACAATACTATTTTCATGCATGACTTCATAGGATACTGTTCCACCTTACAGCATACATAGCACTGTGAGCATTGCATGGGAGAGAGGTGAGATATACTACCAAAGGGCACTCCAAAGGGGTTTTGTCCTGTTAACTCCCCAGGATATAGTCCTATAACCGTTGGCATTACTGGCACTGGAGAGAGCCTTCTCAGCTGAAGGGAGGGTTGCTGTTACATAGGAAAAAAGTGATATGGGGGCTTCCTGGAGAACCCATTTCTCTGCAATCAAACAAAAATCTAGAGCAGTAGAGCGGAACATTGCCTTGCTGTGGATTTGCACTACATTCCCAGCCTGTCTCTCATTCTGTGAGCCAGGGTGCTCTTGGGGGAGGCAGCATCCCACATCGGTCGTTTCACCAAACAGTGATGGTAAGGTGCTAATGTACTCTTAAAAGAAGAGTACCATCTAGGCTAGAAACACCATGGTTCAGTGCAAGGCTCATGGTCAGAGGGGTGGGTTAAAGATCAGGTCTCCATCAATGAGGTGACCACAGGGGTGAGGAGAAGCAGTTTGGAGTGAGGGCCTAGACTTATTTTGATGCAGATTCTTGAAACATTACCTCATGTGTCAGAGCATCATCCAAAATATGTGAATAACCATGTTACCACCAGGAGCAAAATTTGCAATGCTATATGATCAGGCCCTAGGTACTCTGTGATTCCATGGTATTTGCCAGATAATTCACCTTTTGCTGCAGAACAGTGTGTAGGATTTCAGCTTTCATTCTTCTTAAATTAAATGTAGCCCTAATAGTTGCAAAGATAACCATGGAAATATGAAACGAGCATAATCAATGCCCATCTGAGTCTGCAAAGAGCCAGAAACAATGGCTCTTAGAGGAGTGATCTTCCCCATTCATCTTGCTCAGGGCCCCATCAACTCATTGTACAGTTATGGAACTGGGCATTTTTCCAAGAATCCACAGAATTCAGCATTATTACTGATTATTGTGCTGCAGTTAGTGATCAGCACTGTTTACTTTCTCTGAGTCCTGCCAGGACCTGTTTGCAGGGGAGTTACTAGGAATATAGTGTATGTTTCCCTCACTATTCTACAGACCCAGATAGGAAAGAGATCAGGGAACCAGGGCTAAAGTTCACCTTGCAGACAGGGAGCAAGTGTAACCAGATGTGCAGGCTGGTCAGCTGGGAAGCCTACGGAACAAAGCAGCACCTGAGGAACTTAGAAGATGAATTGCTGAAGCTGACTACATGGTCCCCCCTTCGGTAGCACACACTGGGTAGGGGAAAGAGATTCTGTTCCACACCACCTAGACAACAACATAACTGCTACAGGTCATACAACTCCGCTATCTGCAAAGCACAACTAAAAATCCTTCATTAGAATTAGTCATTACTGAGAATAGTTATTGATGAATTGTACGTCAATGTCTAGTTTCAGCTATGAACTAGGGTTACGTGTGTGTGTTGAGCGTAGGAGGGTTGGGAATGAAGGGTATTCTATGGAGATATAAAAAATTAGCATAGCAACAGAACGTAGAAGTAATTGCAGCAGAATTTGGTCCCACTGTACTGCAGACTTCACAGAGCCCTGCATGTGTTACACTTTTTCACTATTCTGAAATAGTCTACTAGTGTCAGCTACATTCCCTGTCTCTATAATGGAAAATGCTATTAGAAAGGGTACATTTTTTCATAATAATTAAACTTTTTTAAGGGCTCCCACTGTACACATTTCCCAGCCTCAGTCCTCATCTTCATTTACAGCCTACACGCCTCAGCTCATTCAAAGATTCACTGATTTTAAGTCTACCTTGAATTCTTATATAACACAGGTCACATGATTTCAATGCTGTAATTTGTCTCAAACCCATAAATTGAAGGTAAACTGTGTTGCACCACCTGAAGATCTGGTCCTGTGGATTTAGGACAAAAATACTTTACTAGAGAAGTATTTACCTTAATTTATATTCTTATACTGCAGTTTTTTCAACTTTCCTGAATATATGCACTGCCCATCAGATAATGAGGGGAAATATCGACTTCTAGTCAGGAGCACAGGAACCTTGATAGAAGTGGGAGGGCCATGAGGTCCCAACCTTTGTGGCCCCACCACCACTACTCCTCCTCTTACCCCAAGGCCCTACCCTCACCATGGCCAAACCCCCTGCTTCTCCTCTTACCCGCAAGACTCCACCCCTTGGCCAAGCTAGAAGCCAGAGCCGGGTCATGGTAAGAGCCACCCAGGAACCCTGGGCCACTGTGCGGAGCCCTGGACCCTCCATCTGCCCTGGTGGGGAGCCACAAGGCCCAAGAGGAGCCCCTGACCTTTGTTTCCACCCCTCAGGGTGCACCACCCAGGGCAGATGGAGAGTCCAGGGTTCCCCCTGCAGCTCAGCTCCAGTTTCCATCCTGACCAGGGGGCAGGGCCTTGGTGGGAAGGGGAGAGCAGTGTTGGAGCCCCCAAGAGGGGCTGGCACCAGGAAGAGGGAGACACCACGGGCAGGGGCTGTGCAGCTGCACACCTGCCCAAGACTTGCAGTTTGGAGGAGCAACATGGCCCTCTGCCCCCCAAACTATGCTTTTGTTAAAAAGTGGGCAGGCCTGGCCCTCCCACTTTTAAAATTGGTGGGGCATGACTCCCTGGCTCTCGCTGTTCCAGCGCCCCTGCTTCTAGTTCCTTCATTTCTTTGCTCTGAAAAAAATTATATAAACACGCACATATTACCTTAGTAGCTGAATCCACTGATGACCCTTTTTCCAGTAACTCCTGTACCAGTCCCACATGGCCTTCTTTGGCAGCCAGGTGTAGGGCATTGAGTCCATTCTGTAAGCAAAAGGGCCATATCAGTCATAAATACCACTTTTGGAAAGATACACATTCTCACCTTCTCCAAGTGAAAGATGAAGATTAATGTCCAGAATATTTGTTCACCTTTAATTATTTGTCTGCATAAGCCCAATATTTCTGACTATACTAGTTGAGCTCAAAATACTGTATGACAAAGCTCCTCCAGTAACACTTGTCTCATGGCAACAAGGACATAATTACAAACCACATTTTGCAGCAGACAAATATCCTCCTCTTTGATAGTTCTACATTCTCTGACATGACTATGTCTATCTTGGTTACTTCTATAGCCTCCATTATCATACTATCTGAGCTCATCTCATTCTTTAATGCCCTGGTGTAGTAGCAGGAAGTCCAGCAGTGAGCTAAGCTGGTGCTGGTGCCTGCAAGGGAAGGAGGGAGCGAGCAAGCAAGACAGAGGGAGGAGAGGAGAAGAGAGGGGGAAAGGGCTGACGAGGAGGGAGCCAAACACAGACACAACCATCTGTGGCCACCAGCACTGCCACACAGCAACCTGTGCTCCCATATGCGCACACACTGCCCCCACCCAATATCCTCCCTCCCACAGCTCCCCACCCAACCGGTCCCTCCCATAGCCCCCACCCAACCCCCAAATAACCCCAACCCTCCCAACTCCTGCTTAAACCCCTCCAACCTCCTGCAACCCTATTCCCAAATAAACATACTATAGCTCCCACCCCATAAATAAAACCAAACCCCACAAAACCTCCTCCTGCCACAGCCTCCCTCCCATCTCCCCAAATAAACCCACCCCATAGCACAAACCTCAAATAAATACCCCTATAAAACATCACCCTTCCAAAGCCCCATATCTCACACCCAAACCTCCCCCTTAAATCACAAACCTATTTTTCACAGCCCTATAATGATCTTCACAGTACATCAGCCAGGTGACAAATATAAATACCGCCATTGCCCTAAAGCACTCTGCTGTTTTGCCATATTGCAAGCATCATAAATGATACTCGGTCTTCAGCAAGCTGAGAGTTGTATAATATTCATAACACTTCTTGTTTCTAAGCAGGTCATGGGAGCTAAAGGTTTGGAATGGATGAACAAGCAGCCTTCTGCTCTTTATTCATTCATCCTCACAGACAGCTCAAGTCTGCAATTCCCAGTGGAATTTGATGGCACTCAGTTCCTGAGAAGAGACACTTAATAGGACGAGACCTAGTGACTGTACACAGAAAGAGTGACATTCATTTCTGAAGTAACTCCAAATGAATTCTGTGTTCAGGTGCGTAAGGTGAGCAGATTTTGAGGTGATATTCAGTGGAGTTACAGCAGGAATTAATCTGGCCCATTGAACTCATTTAAACTTTGGAAATTTATCCTATACATTAGTGATGCTTGCTGGCATTGTAACAGTCTCATTAATTATTCTAGCACATTAAAATATACTTAGAGCCCTGCGCAGATACAAAATTTGTATCCACATCTGATCTGCAATCTGCAAAAATGATCCATTGATCTAAAATGGATAGCCACAGATTTGCACAGCTTTAGATCTAAAATTTGGGTCCGCATCCATCTGTGATCTGCAAAAATGGTCCGCAGACATCCACATCCAGTATATCTGTGGATATAAAGTGGATATTCATGGATTTGCAGGGCTCTAAATATACTGTCCTGCACTGAAATTCAGAAGGAGCTACACTAAATTGATCTGCAGACTTGATGAATGGGTTTACTCCACTCACATTCAGCAACAGCTACCATGCCTTCTTATTAAACTGTGACTTGAGCTTTTGTCACTGAGTTGATTATATTTACACCCCTTTTTCTTTCTACCACTATTGGATATCATGTGACCAAATTATTACCTACTGTGATGTAAAGTTTTGAAAATCATTATCTAAATTGGCAGGTATAGCCTTCCTCTAATTATTTTCTTCCTATAATTATTTTAGGTCAGATAATTATACTCGGGTATAATCCCACAGACTCAGAATCAATAGGCCTCTATGTGCAAGAATGGAAAGCAAGATTTTGTCTCTTACAGTTGTATACAATTATTGTTTTACCACAACAAAAGATCTTGGTGTATGGAAAATGGCTTCACAGTGTAATCCTCATATAATGACAAAAAAGTGAAGTAGTAGGGTAGGACAAAGAGAATGTGATGTAAGTGCTTGTGATATATGTACACATGTGCCTGTTACTGCACCCAAAAATAAGATCTCATACATTTTAGTACTCTGCAGAGTAGAGGGATAGTAGAACATGTCCCAGTGCTGTATCAGTAGCTTCACCACACAAAACGCTATGCCACTGTAGGTTAAAATATTTCAATGCATACCTTATGATTAGGACCCTACCAAATTCAAGGTCCATTTTGGTCAATTTCATGATCATGATTTTAAAAACATAAGTTTCACAGTTTCAGATATTTAAATCTGAAATTTCATGGTGTTGTAACCATGGGGGTCCCAACCCAAAAGGGGATTGTGGAGGGTGTCACAAGGCTATTGTTGTGGGGGTTGCGGTACTGCCACACTTACTTCTGCGCTGCTGCCTTCAAAGCTGGGCAGCTAGAGGGCAGCTGCTGGCTGGATGCCCAGCTCTGAAGGCAGCACCATCTCCAGCAACAGTGCAGAAGTAAGGGTGGCAATACCATGCAACCCTCACTTTTGCACAACCTCCCCCTCCGTAACCCCAGGTCCCAGTGCTCAGGAGATAAAGAGGCCTTGCGCTGGCTGTGTGGGGGTATGAGTGGGGAGACCATGGTGCCTCCCTGACCAGGGGGATGTGGGAGGTCACCCACTCACTCCCCCGTAAGGCCAACACTGCCCCTCCCCCCAGTAAGTCCAGCCCCCTATACCATACCACCCTCACTTCTGCACTGCTGCTGGTGGCGGCGCTGGACTCCCGGCCAGCAGCCGCCACTTTCCAGCCACCCAGCTCCATGAAATCTGGTCTCCCCTACGATAGCCAGATTTCACGAGAAGACCAGATTTCACAGTCCATGACACATTTTTCACAGCTGTGAATTTGGTAGGGCCCTATTTATGATACATTCCTAGCGATATCATATTAGGGCACTTTACACCCCATACAATGAATGGCTTATTATGCGAAATCTCATGGAAATGTATGGGATTTTGCCTAACATTCATTTAAAATGTTTCCAACATGAAATGCTTTATTAAGGGAAAGTGAACAGATTAGAGAAAGGGACTATGGCCTATGTGCAATATCTGCTGTACAAATGTAAATAGCTCAATTGTTTCTGTTCTCTCTCTTTTTTTCTTTAACTAAAATATCAGAAGAAAGCACTGCATTCTTAATACTAAGGACCTGCACAACTGTACACTTAAACTGAGTTTTGTTCCTCCCCATCCAGAGCCAATTATTCAGTTGCCCACAGGATTTATCCCTGTTATTTCTTATGATGGAAGGTCTCTAAATCAAAGTGGCTCTCCTGCTCCTGTCAGCTGAATTCCAGCATGCTCAAGCTACAAAGCTTTCTGAAAC
Source organism: Emydura macquarii macquarii (assembly GCF_026122565.2). Lineage (NCBI taxonomy): Eukaryota > Metazoa > Chordata > Testudines > Chelidae > Emydura > Emydura macquarii. The sequence goes on along the minus strand of NW_027132308.1, from coordinate 388,231 downwards.
TGCCAAAAAAAAATAGGTGGGATTTTGTTTAAACTAGTCATATGCTACACAACATTTGAAAACAAGAGGAGTTTTGCCTTCCTTCTGACAAAGTAAGTATGTAGCATAACTACCTCTTCCTTGGGTTTGGCTTGATTGCTAACTCTCACAGTAATTCAAGTACATAATCCTAAACCTTCCCTGCAAGCGTGGCTGCACAAGGGTTTCCCTGCAGAGACACCTCCCCCTCCCTGTCCTAAATTCTACTTGCCTCTAAAGAGGGAGGTTTCAACCCCTTATCTCCTATAGAGTTCACAGGAGTACTAATCACAGGAGTACTTATATAATTTCCCTACATCCACAAAGGAGTCCATGCCTTTCCATGCAAGGCCTAGAAACTGCCAGCCTGTTCCAACACTGAACCAAGTGTTGCCTTTTAAAAAAAAAAAAAGATTGGCAGTGAAGTCTCACAACTTTTGGCTGGAATGCCAGCCAAAGTCAGTGAGAGCTTTCCCCACTGAATTCAATGGCAGAAAAATTAGACCCTTGTATAATATGTTTTTTTTTTACCCTTCAAATTAAAGAGCTGATGCTGCTGCACACTGTATTGTCATGTGGACCCTGCTACAGTGCACTAAAAGTTCAGTAATGCACTTTGCTATACTCCTGTTTCAAACAGCAATTGTGGAATTTTTAGTGTGTGGTGGCAGGGTCCATGTAGCCACATAGTGTGCAACAAGCTAATGTGCTGAAGATTTGCACCCTGGCCTGCCACACACTAAGTCTCTGGGTAGACAAGCCTTCAAATCAGAATCAGTCAAAGGCTAAAAAGATTTGTGGAAAAAGCCACAGGAAAGTTAATGAAACTAAAAAGACAAAGTGGGTGAGGTAATAATATCTTCTATTGGACCAACTTATGTTGGTGAAAGAGTCAGAAGCTAGGCCAATAAAAAATATTACCTCACCCACCTTGTCTCTCTAATATCCTGGGACCAACACGGCTATAAAAACACTCAAACAACAATGAAACTAAAATCTACTTTCAAAACCAAAAAATTGCGATCATTCATATGTTCTCATTTAACTTTAAATGTAATGCAGTTCATTCTTGTCACCTCCGTTGGGTATGATACTAGGTTGTTAGTACTACTGTGGTTCTATTGGTTCTGACAGACCAGGGCAGGGTGGATCACCTGGTGAATTTAGTTCATATGAATGGCTATATATTTTCCAAACAGAAAGAAACTTTAAGATTTCCAACAGAGGTAGAAATATCTAGTAGTTAGTGCAGAGTTGAGAGTACTTTTTTGTATTTCAATCTGACACTGACATTCTGTGACCTGTGACAAGTCTCTTAATTTTCTGTACCTCACTTACCCCCCATCTGTAAAATAGAAAGAACAATATACCATAAGGTTTTTGAGAATCTTGCTTATTTAATTTATGAAGTACTCTGAGATCCTCAGAATAAAATTGTTAAAGAAAGTCAAGGTAATATTATTTATATGCTCAAAAGACACAGATAATGGTTGTTTTTGCTGAGTAAGGAGGAGATGATCAAGTGACTTATGCACCAGAGTGGTTTTTGGCTAGCTGGATACTGGCCCCACCAAACTGACAAACTCTCCATTGTGGCAAAAGTGTGAAAATGAAAAGTTTATTGCTCTGTTGCAATTCAAGCTTCAGCCTGGGATGGCAAAAGAGAATGCAAGAATTATTCCTAGTCAACACTGTATGTTACCTCCTGTTTATTTCAGTGTAAGTCTAGTAAAATCTATGGAGTTACGTCAGTGTAAAACTGGAGTGACAAGGTGGAGAATCAGGCCCAATTTGTCACTGACTTCCAGCATGTGCAACTCCACTGTAGTTAGTTATGGCTGGGATGTAAGTTATTGGAGAATCTGACCCATGCACTGAAGCTTGAAGGCACATGTACATGGGATTGTGTATTACCAGAGCAATTCTGAAGGAGAAGTTGTAAACAGAGTGGAAAACAACAGCCCATTGTGGTTCATCCTGCGCGCAGATGCTGCACTCCATTCAATGTTGTGATTAAGTGAAGAGTGCCTCTGCATGTCACCAACTGTGGCTAAACAGCCACAGCATAATCCTTATAAAAGTTCAAGAGTTTTGACCCTACCCATGATAGATATAAACATCAGCTTGCTCACAAATAAGTCTGGTGACTTCACGAAAAGCCTTACATTCTGGGACAAAACTGAATAGACTACAAATGCATCCCTTCCCAAAGAGAAAGCCACAAGGATTTAGGGAAGTGAAAACAACACAAAGCGTGCAGGAGTTCTTCCTCTAGTGGGAAGGGTTTGGGGACGGGCACATAGTAGACAGGAGCATCTGGCTTCCCAATTCCAGGCCCCCCTAAAATATCTTAAAGAAATAAAGGGGAAAGTCTAAAAAAGGGGGGTAAACTGTGTGAGGCTGTGAAAGTGCAGACTTCTCCCTTCTGTTCCTTTTGCAGCCTGTGAATTCATGAAGGTATGTGAATGTACTGAATTACCACTATCACCACTATTATTATGCTGGAGGTTGGGTGGCTCCCAGTGTGTGTGTGTGTTTGAGCTATGGGCTGTGCTGGTGTGTGTGACAGCCCCCTTCAATTTAGGCTAAACGAGGGAGCAGTTAAATGATTCTTTGCTTAGTAATAGCAGAAAGTACAGAAGCCGCCACAGAATCCCTGACCAGTGTGGCCAGGCAAGGGTATGAGTTGAGCCATGTGGTCTGAAAGGGTTTTCTCAGAGGTTTGAATGCAAAGGCAGGGACCAGGTATTGTTTTGTGGAGCTGTGAGAGTCACAAGCAGGGAGAGATGGCAGCAGGCCCAGGAGACGAGAATACCAGCACTGGCAACACGGCCCTGCAAGAAAAAGCTTTTGGGGCAGTACTGGCTGGGAAAAGACTTAAAATTGTGAGGAAAGAAACTGCCTTTGACTATCATGAATTTCTCCTCACATAATCAACATGCCAGGTCTTGAATGTAGGCTAACTGCTCAGGCTAAAACTGGGCAGTTTTCTTATATACTCCATCTTGAATTATCCTCTTTTAAAGAATGTCAGGCAACTGATACACCCTCAGAGCTTACAGATTGTGTGGTATTTGTCTTTGGATAAAATTATCCTACGTCAAGATAACTGATATGCCATTCAAACCTATGTTTGTAAAATTACAGTCCAGCTATAAATAATTCTTTCAGTATTTTTAGCATTCATTCATAAACTTCAAATGCAAGGCATCTCTGTAAATTCAGAGTGACTCCAGTTAAGAATGAAGTGGCCTAGGAATTCTCGAGTTCATTGTTGGAAAAGTTTATGAAAAGTGTTTTAAAAATTAGTATTAATTAATGTATATGGGGCAGGATTTATCTATAAGCTGAACCATACAAGCATTCAAAACAGTAACAATTTAATGTGTCAGTAACAGGATATAACATTATTTGTTCTAGGTTGTTGGATAGAGAATAAAGTACTTCTTTTGACTCACTATCATGGTCAGATCAGGTTGATTGTGTTAACTCCAATGCAGAATTATAGAAGAATTTTGAGTTTATGTGTGAACCAGCAGGAACTAGAAGATAAGAGTGGGGACAGAAAGGTCCTGTAGGGAAAATCCTAGGAACAGTAAAACCTAGGAGAAAGCTTAGGCTGAGGTCCATGTCTGTAGTCCTTAAATTAAGCATAAAGAAAACCCTCTCAAGAGAGACTGAGTTTTGGATTCAGTGCCTGTGTGCTATGCTCAAAGTGGGGACTCAGGCTCTTCATGCGGCTGTGTAACTAAAGCAGGGTGAAAGTTTTTAGACAAATAGTTCATTCGCTGAAAAATGCAGTTTTGGGTTGACTGAAATTATTCACTAATTCAACATAAATTGACCAAGTAGTTTAATCCAAAACTATTTTTGGCAGTAGATCCACAAGGAGATTTAGGCACCATTCACAAACCCAGCAGTGGTAGTGGCAGTTGCCTCTTTAATTTATAAAATTAAATATTCATTGGGTCAGAAAGCGAGGGTGAGAATAACTATGGCAGTGTTTCTCAACCTGGGAGTTGTGACAGTTTTAGAGGGGTCGCTGGTATTGGGGGTGGCAAGAAAGGCAATTGCCTGGAGCCACAGGGGCGCCATGAAACTAAGTTACATGCCTCAGCCCCGTGGGGGTGGGACTCAGGCTTCAGGGGTACAGTAGTTTGGAAAGGTTAAGAACCACTGAACTATGGTTTTGTGGTTGGGACACCCACCTGGGATGAAGGACAACTGGACTCAATGCCCTGCTCCAATGAATATATACAAAATACATCATCTTCAATAGGAGCAATAGAGACAACACAACCAAATACACTACAGGCCACTGTGAAGGGGACTCACCTGCAGTGTGGGAGATCCAAGTTTATATCTCTGCACCCAATCTGGCACAATGGGAACTTGAACCCAGGTCTCCCATATCCCAGTTGAGTGCTCTAACCATTGGGCTACAGGATATAAGGGGACAATTTTTCAAGAAATGTTCTGGGTGAATGCTGGGTTTTTATAGAGAAAAACATTTATTTTCTAACTTCACACACACTAGCTACAAAAACATAACACCAAAACCATAATTAGCAAACCCTTCTGACTCCCCTAAAATCATGAGACTGGCCAAAAAGTCATGAGGTGTTCATGAGGCTATCTTTCAGTATCTTTAACTCCCACTGCCCACCCCCAAAGTGTGTGATAATTAAACTGTTGCCAGTTCTCCCAAACACATGGAGTATTGATACTGGCCTCCCTGCAAGAGTTTTCACTGCCTGCCTGATGATATGGAGCTGCCAACTTCTTGCCAGACTCTAACTTTCTAATTAATTGTGTCACCCCACCCCTACCTTTGCCTATCTCCAGCCCAGTAATTTTTTATGCACCTCTAGCCCCACATCAGCTCTGTCCCTCCAGCCTCACATCTGTCATTTGCATCAGTGCACTTCTGCTCCTCCTGTAGATCCAGGGCTCTTCGCCCCCCAGTCAAGCTCTGATATGGAACGCTGCAATGAGGTCCACTTTTCTCCCCTTCCCAGATTTGGAGGGGGCAGGTCCAGCGTCATTCACCCCTTCTCTTTCCCTTGCCAAGCTAGGTGTTGCAAGGGTGAAGAGCAGAGGGGGGGAGTAGACAACAAATGTTTCCCATGCTTCAGCTTACCCAACCTCTATCTGCAAAGAAGACCTTACAGTTAGAAGAGATCTGCTCAACTCTGAAGTCCACACTCAGAAAAACCCCAGACAAGTCATCCCTCTGTAGCTGACCTTTTCTGCATTTCCTTCTGGGGCAGGCATACTCATGAATGAACTGGAGATATAGAGACACCTCTTGCTTTCCATCAGAGTCCTCCCTATATAAACAGTACCAGCATTCCCAACTGTAACAAGACACCCCAGACTGAAAAAATATCTTCCAGGCTCTATTGCAGTAATAGGACACATAGAGGTTAGCAAAGGGACTATTATACTCCAGTTTACTGCATACAACTGAGCAAGGCTTGCACTACTGAATCGTGTTCCAAATACACTCAAATAGCAGATAATATTTAGCAGGAATCCATCCTACTGAAAACATATTTTACTTTTAATAATGGGCACAGCAAAAAGTAAATTGTTTATAGCATGTGAAAATGTTATATCTGTAAAGAAAACAGAAGACTAAATCCAAACTAAACATGTTCATAAATGTGAACAAAAAAGTATATGCAGCTTAGTAGGACGTTATGGATATATTGTGGACTGCCACTTTTTTCACATTATAGAAAATGAATGGTTCAGCTTTAAAAGCTATCATCCTAAATATGTGACATATAAGGGGTCTCTGGCAGCGCAAAGAGACAATCAGCTCAGAGGGATAGCACACAACATGACGTAAGTTTGTCTGCTCAATTTAGCAAAGAGCTGGAATCCTGTCCATTGACATTTCCAAATTTCTGTTCAGAAATCAAGAAATATCGGTTCACATTAAAAGAATGAATAACAATTCTGTCATAATTTAACTTGATATAAACATGAGGTAGCATACAATAAAGAACTATAAAGATGCTAAATAAACGCTACTGTCAATAAATTCTAAACCACTAGCTTTTATCAAACTTTGGAAATACTAAAAACAAGTGAAATACATTTGATTCTCGATCTAGACATTTCCCGAATTCAAATCACAGTACTTGAGCAATAATGGCTGCAGTTCAGGAAAGCACTTTAACAGGTGCTTGGTCTATCCTATTCAGAAAAGCACGTTTAACCTTAAGCACAGACCCATGAGAATGATTTCTCAGTCCAATAACAAAACATGCCATTTTAAAAGGAAAAGGAAATTTTGGAGCAATAGTACATTTGACATGTGACGCTACATTTTCTAAGCAGTACATAGGCTTTTCTCCCTGAAGTCAAATGTACTCCTTGTTGTCCAGCATGCATAGTGGGCACACCCTTTTCCCAAGCAGTTTGCAGTGGGGCTTGTGTATGGCACATAGATCCATGGCAATATACATACACCATCCAATCCCCATGCAGAGTGAAAGCTAAACAGCTGCTGAACCTACTGCAGCATCAACAATGCAGTAGCAGCTGCACGATGACTCCCCTAGTCTGAAAGAGCAGGATTTTATCCCTTCTGACCACACAGAACTCCACTGAGCACATTTCTTTCATGTTAGCTGTTTGCAATGCCCAGGAATTGGACCCTTGTAAGAAAGCTTCATTAGCTAGGAATGACTTCTGTCATTAAGGAGACCCAAAGGAATTGTTGTATTCTTGTTAGGACTGAAGAGAGCAAATAGATATTTAAGGAAAGCACCTGAGAGGAGGAGAAGGATGAGAGCATGGTGATGCTAGGAAATGATAGTTTTAAATGACAGTGAGTTGACTGAAAGCAGCAGTGGTCATATCAATGACTTTTATGCAGCAAATATGGTAAGCAGTGTACTGTCTCCCTCCATATTACAAGTCTATCATACCACAGCTCCTTATTCACGTTGGTTCCAGTTCTGTCAGTCTTAGGATTACTTGCCTCATAAGCTGCTTCTCAGCACAGGCAGTATCTGACCCTTTACAGTTAAGTGGCTTCAATTAGAAATCAGAGTAGTAAAGGATACAAATTATGAACTTTTGGTCTTACCAGGACTTTCCATGTAACCCAGGCAATATTACAATTCTAGCTTTTATTCATTGTCTTAACCCCAAAAATCTCGTTAATGGCTATAACCCTGACCCATCACCATGTTGAAAATGGTAAGCTTTTCAGTCTTAAAGGAGAGAGAGAGAATGAGGGTATGTCTACAGGTAGGGTTGGTGCGCAGCCAGCCAGGGAGTGATCTACAGTTCTCTAAGCTGCTGTTTCAATCAGCGGTAGATCAAAGAGTCCTACTATAGATAGGATAAGTGTCAGAGCTGAAATCAGAACACAGAAATTGCTGGATCAGAATTCTGTGCTTAAATCAATTGACCATATTTCTCCCCACTGCACTCATCCCATTTACTGTAAGTCTTGATCTACTTTACACACAGCTGCATACTGTGCAACTCAGTATAAAATGAGCACAACCCAAAAATACATATATAGCATTAAAGCATCTATTTAGTTTTAATGATCAGTGGAAACAGCAAAAGGTCAAATGGGTAAAGTCCAACATATTCAGAAGAGAGGTTGACTGGCACCCAAAAACCACTTTAATGAAATGGACCAGGACTGCTGAGATCTGCAGAGGAAAAGACTCATGTGAAGAGCTCTCCTTTCAGGACTATTCTGGAGGGCCTGATACAGTGAAAGAAGCTTATGTTACAGAACTCAAGCTCCAGTGCTACATGACAGTTAAAATGAGGGAGATCTTCAGAGAACGTCAGTATTTGCTGAGTCCACAATAGGCAAATGGGGGAAGTGAGGACTAGGGAGAAAGATGAAAGGATCTCAGGGTAAGGGGATTTCACTGGGAATGAATCCGCTACACAGCGTTGCCACCATTTGCAATTTTATCACTAGTCTCATAATATTTGATGTTTTCTTTGAAGCCCAGTTTCTCAAGTCATGCAATTACTCAGGAATCTCAGGTCTCATTTTAAAAAGAAGTGATTTTCTAGTCCTCTTGGTTACAGAGAAAATCTGTAAAACGTGATTCCTAAAGGCTCAAAACACCACAAAGCAAATAAAAGATTTTTTTTTTTAAATGTCATGAAGATGAGGGTGATAATGGCCTCATTGTAGTCCATGGAAATTTCGCCAGGGATTTGAACACAACCAAAATTTCACCTGAATGTTTTTCTATGGGAGCAAAGAAGGGTGAAAGGCGGATGTGAGGTGAATAAGATCTGTTAAGTGTTTGGTTGCTCACTGGACTGAGAGGTGTGTTAGGAGATGTGGTTGCTTTGTGAGTGGACTACAGGGAGAAATTGTACTGTAACTTTATACAATTTACCTATTTACTGTTGTCTATATCTGTTTGTCTTCTCTAGTAAGATGGTGAGCTCTTTGGGGTAGGAACTGTCTTCTATTCTGTTTGTACAGTGATTCACACAATGGAGTGTCATTAGCTACTACTGGAAGTAAGTAATAATAAATTTAACTGAACCAACTCCCAAATATTAAAATATGTCAAGGTCTAGTCCACTCAGGAAAATGGATATGGTTCAAGCTGGTTCTTCTGTCCCTAGTAAATGGTGAGAATAGGCAATCTGGAGGAAGTGTCTTAAAACCTTAAATTTGTCACTCAACCAAACGCAATATGAACCTTGAAGATACAACTAGATTTCATGAAGGAATTGCTACTAAGGTTTTCTCTTTCTCTTCTTACCACCCCTCCCAATTTTCTTCAAGGCAGTGAAGTGGAGAAAACACAGGAAATATAGTGAGTACCTGGAGGGGTTGGTGGTGAGGAAACTGGAAGACTGGACAGTCGATGAATGAGGATGACAAAGATTACCTAGAACTAGGAAGGGATGTGGTCACATTAAGAAAACACATTAGGAAACTGAACATTCTATTGTCTTTATAAACACATGCATTGTGGGTCTCAAAACCCACACCCCAAGTTCAGTGTGCATGAAAGATGCCTCAATATTCCTCCCTATATACAATTCTATGCCACCAACTACATATGTGACACAAAACCACCATCTTCTATTGGCCTCTGACCCAAATACAAATCATCCTTAAGTTCACCCACCTGTTATGAAACAGACCAGAGACTTGATTTAGCCTCATCTCAACTTCCACAAGGGCCAAAAGACGCATGTTATTCTCCACACACAGTCTAGCCACAAGGGTTGTTTCTTATACAAGGCAGAACTATAAACTCAGCATGATTAAAATATTGTACTTATGTACTATAAAGTACTATATGTACTATTATGTATTATAATATCACTGCAATATTCTAATAATGTTGGTTTCTGGAGTTTTTTTCCATTAACCTCTTCAGCTTTGTCTTAATACTTTTTTATTTACAAATCCATTCCAGAGTGAATTAGGAGGGAAACGAGCAGTTTTGTTTTAAAATCAGAACTAGCACAACACAGAATTCTCTCGACACCAGACTGGTTCAAAGAATATAAACTACCAGTTATTTTCACAGTGGAAAGCTCTGCCAGCAAAGAGGGAACACACATTGCCTGATGATTATGACCAAGACACTAAGGGTGGGAAATGGTGCTCTTTGCTCCTGACCATGCAGGAGGCCTGTCACAGTTAATTCTTTGTAGTTCACAGTCCTAAAGCCACACGATAGCCTGTGCCTTGAGGGCACAAATTACCCAGTGCCTGAACAAACAGTTTCATGGCTTATGGGAGCTATGAGAATCCAAACGTTATGCCAATAAAGACATTATTTTTAATAAAAGGCTTGTAAGCACTGCTGTCTTAATCTTTACTAACTGCCTTCCAAACACTCAAGATATTTTACATTTTATTGAAAATTCCTAAACCATTTCCTGCCAATATCAGAAAAATAACTTACTGACTCGGACCATGTTAATACGCATAAAAACATAGTACTTTGCACAACAAATGACCACTTTGATTTTATATGGCATGTGTGAGTATAAGCCTAGTTTAGACCTTAACACCAGTCCTAAACCACTAATGCTGAATGTTGATATCACCACAAAATATTGCACAGCAGTCCTAAATCTATTTCAAGCAACTGCAAAATTATGCAGTGTTTATTTTGATGTCTCTGTTTTACATGTACAGGTCACATTGTACCTCCATTTTTCCATTGTCAGTGGTTAATGGATCCAGTGCTTCACACATCGTCATTAATATTTGTTTATAAAATAAATGTTTTGTCTAACCAGTTCCAGAAAGGAAGAACTTTATGAAATGGACAAAACTGCACCAGAAATGTTTCGTGATTATCTCGGTTCTCATTTTTTTAAACAAAATAATGGCCTTGCAGGATTGGTCCCAAAAGGGCATAAATCCTTTATACAGTTACATGCATGCTTAACCATATGCATGAGCAGTCCCACTGAATTCAATGGCACTACTCACCTGCAAAAATTTAAGCATGTGTGTAAGTGTTTGCAAGATTAGGTCCTTTGTCACCATTTGATGAAAACTGAATTTATGGAACAGGCAAATTGATGGAAAACCCAACCCAAAGTCTAACAGAATGTCTTTCAGTGCGTGATAGTTGGAAAGCAGGGTTGGATGTGCATAACAGTAGCATCCTTTGTAGCAGTAACAGTTTTTCAAACAAACTAGATTTCAACATTTTTTATGCTAATTTTATTATACAGCTATTTTATTTTGTAAAGAAGACCAAATACTGATGGGAAAGCAAACTAACACTTGATAAATGGGCCACTCTTGTATTCTTCATATTTACAACTAGTTTTGCAATCCTTTGTGGATTTAGTTTTTAAAAAATCTAAAAAATTAGGTTCCTTTCCAGGCATTTGAGTCTTTAATAATAGCAACATTACTAACTAGCATTCAGCACTAGGGATGTTGTTTACTGTAGGTGACTATGAGCTACTAGATTTTAATCTGCTTGGACACACTTAAGCCTTTCAGATAAAAATAATTCACTGAGTGTTTGCTTACATCCGGATACCACACAGAAATAGCCAGGGAGACCTCAGATTTCTGCACCCTGGGTCAATGGTGATCAGGTGCTTTGTGGAGGATGAGGCATTTGATGGCCAGGAAGAAAGGGGTGGCTGACCATACTGTTTTCTACAATAAAAAAGATTATCTAATATTTAAATATTGCACGGAACCTCTAAAACATTTCCCACTATGTGCATACACATTTTATAATTCGAGTTTTATCTTTCTCCTAGTGGGACAATCACATCCACATTTCCAGCAATTGTTCCTGAGACAGGAGTGGCACCAATAGTTGTAAAAACTCCCATTATTCATTTAAGTTTATTTAAAACTGCTCTGGAATTATGAAGTGCTTTGGAACCCAAATAAAATTATTTGAGGGTCAAGTACGGGTTATAAAATTACAAAAAAGATCCTTTCTGAAATTTTTTTAAATGTTAGGTTAGAGTTTGAGAATTAAATGATGAAAGGAGCCTCCTTTTCTCTAGCAACCAAGGAGGTCATTGCCAGCACATGACAATCATTAAAGTTAGAGATGCATTAGAAAATCAGGATAGACAAGAAGGAGAATCCTTGCAGAAGGGTATATGTGATCCTGTGCATCCCTATATTCAAATTCTACAAACTATTGTAATAGTCTTTGTACAAAATATGTCTTGTGAAGTATCATTTGAAAACTGACATCACTGATCATTAATATTCTTGCATTACATGTGTATGCAGTGTGTATTAAGAGTTATGGACATATTGGAATCATGACTAAAGAGTGTTTAAATCAGGCATGTCAGGGGGAGTTGGTAAACAGGTCTGCTTAGACAACTTTATTCATTTTATTTGGCATAACTTAACCTATGTCCTATTGCTAGTAAATTTGTTTTATTTTTACTATAAACCAACTCAGTGCTGTGTTTAAAATGAAGGGTACATTTACCCTAGTTAAAATTATAAGCTGTGATGTGCTTTTCCGTCTTTAGAGGAAAAAACAAACATCATTTCTCTGAACAGTCCAGGTGAGGGCTGGATGTTACAGAGCACATGGTTTTGGGAAAATTCAGGATTGTGAGTCCAGATTGCACCCCAAACTGTGATAGTATATATGTGCTATTATAATCAAGAAATAGTGAGTCAATATCCATCTTTCAGCTAAGTGGCCTGGTGAGAGATAGGTTAATTTGGCAGCTGTCCCAACTTACTTTTAAATTGCCTTTCTTTCACCTGGTTCTCAATGCCCTGCTCATGGAAAACATCCAGAGATGCTCCACCTGACTCTCTAGGAGTTAAATGCCCTGTATGGAAAATTTACTTCAAGGCAATTCAAAGCAAGATGTGACAAAGGGAGTTTAGGGACATAGCAGAATCACCATAAAAGTAAAAAGTCCCCAGCCAAGTTCAGAATTTGGTAGCAACATGTCATTCCCCTTACTAACTGCAGACAGAAATATAACTTTATTTTTCAGTTATTGTATCTATTTATTATAGGTTTTCATACAACAACTTCTGGGTCACACTTTACATTATTTAGACTGTAAGTTGCAGCATTTCCCAAATATAGACATGGCTCCTTATAACAATGCAGCTTGACAGAACAGAGTAAGGAAAACTTTGACTTAGTGCATAGTTTCTCAACCTGTGATACGTGTACCCCTGGGGGTATGCGAGAGACAGGCAGGGGGTACGCAGCGAAAAACCCAGTGAAGGGAGGCAGGCGGCAGCCACCAACTTCTGGGGAAGCCAGTGGTAGCCGCCCGCTTCCCGCCCGGGCCCAGCTGGGAGGCAGGCAGCAACCATCAGCTTCTGGGGGAGGTGGGCAGTAGCTTTCCGCCCAGTCCCACCTCCTAGCTGGGAGGTAGACAGCAGCCACCCCAGTCCTGGGAAGTTGGGCAGCAGCCGCTGGCTTCTTCGGATGCAGGGTGGCAGCTACCTGCATGCCACCCGGTCCCAGCTCCCAGGTGGGAACCCAGCAGCAGCCTCCCGCGCCCTGGCTTGAAGATGGGCAGCAGCTGCCTGCCCACATCCCCGGGTCCCAGCCTGCGTGGAAGCCTCCTCAGCCCCAGCTTGGAGCAGGTGGCAGCTCCCCTCCCCGACTGAGCAGTGAAATTGACAACTATGACAGCCCCAGATTTTACCAGTATAAAAATCTCAAGGGAGCCCACACACTGTGATTTGCCCCAGGCCCGCATCCCCCTAGGGACGGCCATGGGGAGCGCTGCTATCCACTCAGGTGGGCCACTAGTACCTGCTCAGACCTCACAAGTTCTCGCCTGTGTGAGGAGAACACCACGTGACCCTGCCATCAGGCCATAGTGATTGGCTGGCACTGACCTTTGCTCTTATATGAAGGAAGGGGAGGAGGAAGGAGGGGAGAAAAAGCAGGGGGTTTTGTGATCTGCCACAACCACACAGCGTTGCAGAACTCAGAACTCTCCTGCTTTATGAGAAATACAGCTGTCCAGTGGTAAAGGGGGAAAAGATTGTATTTCTCAGAGTGGAAAATTGAGAGTTGGGGTACTTATTAAAATTTTCAGAAGTTAGGGGTACTTGCTACTTAAAAGGTTGAGAAACATTGCCTTAGTGGACTGTTTCTAATCTTTAAACCTTAGTGTGTTTCATCCCAGTAGTAATTTACAATTAAGCCCTAGCCAAAGTGTCACATGAAAGATACTGCACTCAGTTCTTGGGATTCTAAAGCACTGGATTGATATCAGAGGTGGTTGGAAAATTAGGATTTTTTTTACAGAAAATTTCAAGGAAAACAAGAAAAATCATGTGCATTGATTTTTTCGATAGAGAGCTTAAACTTTTCCTCAAAAAACAGAAAACCAAAAATATTTGGCCAATCCCTGAAAAATTTGCACCTGAAAAGAGAAAAGTTTTGGTTGAAATTTTTCCATTTTAAATTTTAATGGAAAAAAAGCAAAAATATTTTCAGGAAAACACACTTTCCACAAACATTTTCAGTCAGTCAAAAATCAACTTCCATCAGAAAATGGTTTTTGACAGAAAAAAATTGACCATCACTCATTGTAATATTGTGTACAATATTGTGGTAATATTTCACTTTGTTTGCAAAAACTATTCATGGAATAATCTGAAGAGCAAACACATTAGTAAATAAATTATGTGAAAACTTGCTAAATTATTTTGCTAAAAACTTTGCCAAATGAATTATTTGGTGTGGACTGTAGAAACAGATTGTTTCTACCTTTCATGTTTACCTGCCACACCTCATGAGCAATCAAATTGTATTCATGTAACTAGAAACATCATTCCATATGGGAAACTAGATATAAAAACATTAAAGTGTGGATTCAAATTGGGGTACTTACTAGTAAATTAGATCTATACAGATCTTTATGTTTATTTCTTTGTACTGAATGAACACATATTAATATATTGCAATGTGGCTAGATTCATTCCTGCTGGAATATGTCAAAATCCTAAATTTGCTCAAAATCCTGACCTACAATAATAATATTTACATAAATTAAATCTCATTTGAATTACTGCTGCATCTAGGAGGCTAATCATAGACTCTGTACAAACACAGACCAAAAAGACAGTCCCTGTCCCAAAGAGCTTACAATCTCATGGTATTAATGCATATAAAACATTTACTATCTCATATCCCCTCCTCTATTTTATTTAGCTAACAAAAATAATTTTACAATCCATAATCCTTAAATTTGTTCAAAACTCTGCTGCAAACATCATCTTCCTGGCTTGTTGCTTCAATTACATTGCATTACTTGACTGGCTCCTCTTTCTCCATTGTATCATGCACAAACTACTTATTTTCACTTTTAAAAGCCTTTATGGCCTATCACCTCTTAAATAGTCTAGAGACATCAACTGCCTCCTTAGCTCTGCTAGTGCAGGGCTCTACAAATATCAGTGGGGTGGCAGCTTGCTTAGGTGAGCGTTAAAGCTGGGAAGTTGAACCTCACTACACTCTGCTATCCCAATAAGTCAGCCAGGAGAGAAGTGAGCTGGAAGAAAAAAGTAATAGGGCAGCTGCAAAGCACGCATCTAAGAGAAAGAACCGGCCAGGAACAAACCCTTCCCAGCTAGAATGACTGGAAAGTATTTTTTTAGTGTGATTTAATTGTGGTGCTGCCAGGAATAATGGGCTCAGAAAGGCCTGTTTGGTCACAGTAGAGATGTTCTGCTAAATATGTGTTGTGGGCATAGTCAGCTATATGTGCAAAAAAAGTAGATGCTCCAAGTCAAAGGCCAGGGCTGAAAATGTAGCCCAAAATTACTCAGAACTCGACTGCGAGTCTTAAATTGATCTAAAACATCTACAGGTCTTAAATTGATCTAAAACGTAAAACCATTTACAGTTTTCCTATTTGCAACTTGCTTTAAGGGTCTTTATCTGTTACATGCAATACAATACAGCAAACATGTGCCCATGCAGTCTCTTACCTGATTACATGTGTTGATGTCTATTCCACCCTTCAGATATTCCACTACTTTGTCCAGATTGCCAGCTCTGGCAGCTCGAAGAAAGCTTGCATTGCTGTCAGACTGTGAAAAGAGAGGGGAAAAAAGCAAAACTCAAATAAATGACTGCTTTAAAGAGTTCAGAGCCCTGATGTAATCAAAGGTATTCATGTTACGTGCTGCAGCTGTAACAATATAGTGCAAAGAAAAAACTGTCCATGCATTTTACCGTCATTGATTCATATACATCTTAAACAGTATATGATTGGCACAAAGGACCTACAGACGTCTCAGGCTGAGCAAAATATTGCAACAGTTGCTGCAGGTAAAAAATTAGTTAGCCTGAAGGAGAAGAGTAAAAATCCTGCTAGTTAGAATTAACAATAGTAGGTAAAGAAACAGAGTCTAGCTAAGTACAAGCAATTTGCCAGTCATAGTATCCCATTTTCTATATACGTGCGCATATCTGATAGCTCTAAGATTACAAACATTTCACCTGAGACATAAGCGACCAGTCATCTCTTCTGCTGTTGTTGTTTCCATTGTTTAGAGATAAAACTCACTAGAGTTTGGATTCCTTTATTTGAATGTGCCTGGGTGGCTATCTGTCTTTCTGACACAGACACACACTAAATACAGCAGTAAAAATATTTGAAAGAGAAAAAGGTCCCATCTGATATATATAATTAGCGGAGATGAGTATGACTAAAATAGCTTGAACACACACGTAGAGTACAATTATTAACAGAGCGCATAAGTGTGGCACTGCAGACAGACCTAGCATGTTTTCCAAGAAAACAGATAGTGCTGCAGGTATGTCTAACCATGGGCCACACACCCAAAGGGGATGAAGTACTCAGATCCAAGTATCTATATCCAAGACAATGATGCAACTATCATCATTTCTCTCCTGTACTGCTTTTGCTCATATATTCACATTTAAAGTCAAACAGGTTTACTGCCTTTATCCTAAAGGACTGTGAAATGCTTTTAGCCTTGCTCCCTTTGTCTTTAATTAGAGCACAGAATTCAGATCAGCTAACCAACACTCTCAAACACAATGATGCACATGTGTGAGCCTGCAGTTAGGTCAATTGACAATTAATACAGCTGTCAGCAGAGACAGGAGAAAGGAGTGCTATAGCACGAGGGTTAAATCAGTCTGATTACGGTCATGAATGAAGATATGGGGACCTACAGAGAGAATAATTCTTGCTATTTTATATTTCCTGCAGACCGAACAGAAAATGCACTTTGAAAGGAAATGCTAAATAAAAAAATCTACTAGTATGTTTAAGAATGGTAACTTTTTTTCCCAGCACAGGGGGGCATAAAAATGGTCTGCTACTTAAAGTTTTGCTGAAATATCTCAAACTTATATTAAAACACATTTTCCATGTACTCTCATTGCCCTGCTAGGAGCAAGACAGGGAAGCCCATTCTCCTGAAGGCCCGACAATACTCAAAGCCAACTTTTGTTCAGCTTAATAATACTAATCACATTGATCCATTTATTTCAACTACCATTGTTCTCCACTACTCCATAGGAGCTCAATTTATATCACTGGTTCCCACCTATTTTAATGTGCAACAGATGGATATAATCAGTACTTTTTACAACTGTATTTCATGCCCAGACAAAAAGATTTTCTTCTAAATTCCTTTCAGCAAACTTCACTACATTTTCCACGTCTTTTAGTGTTGAGAAAATAGACCATCTTTCTTACACACAGCAGGGTGGAGAGGAAAGGTAGCATAGGAATTTGCTTTACAGAGTCCCATTATAGCCTGAGGCTTGAGCCAATCAGGTATTGGATGAAGCATGATATAGCAGCAGTTTCTGCCACACGCTTGAAAGACATACCGTCTATATCAGAGGTTTTCTACCTGTGTCTAAGATTTCAAAAGGGGGTCTGCACCTCCATCTGAAATTTTGTAGGGCTCCACAAATGAAACAAGGTTGAAAACCAGTGGTCTATGTCAAAGGAGAGCATGAGCAATGCAGCATCTCCTTTATTACATGTGCACACACCCAGCAAAATTATACTATAATTTTTAAATAACCTTCAAAAATCAATTGTCTTGAAGTAAAAGCATTGATAAAACCCAGAAATTAAATCATTTTTGGGCCCTAGTAAAGTCAATAGGAGATTTGCCATTGATTTCAATAGGGCAAGATATGCATCCACTATGGTAATGTCAACTCCTCTAGGCCTGTAAAAAGTGTCAAACAAAAATCAATAGTCCCAAGGCTATAATCGATTGATTTCATAATTTCAAAAATGTGTAAGTGGTAAAGACATGAGCAATCACACACAATTCAGTCAATGTTTGTTTATTAAGGGCATAGAAATCCAACATTTATTTGCTTTTCTTTCAGCCATACAACTTTATTAAAAGCTAACAGACTCCCAATTATTTTTGGAAGATCAGCTTTCAGCCACAGGCAGGATGACGTTTTGTATTTGTTTCTGGCTAGGAGGGTGCGACCTTTATTGTCATATGCGAATCTCACGACCTTGATTCATACCTTTGCCATTTCAAGAACAGTCTCCTGCAATGCATTCTACTTAGTTATGCATTTTAAGAGCATTTAGATACCAAACCTGGTAAAGAACCATTCACTTGCTAGGTGATATAGCTCATGACTATATTAAGCTAGGGCTCTGTGATCTGCACTGAGAGAGCTGCCTGGGGTTCCTGGATGAGTTTAAAGGGTTGATTTTAACATATAAAGCCTTAAATGGTGTGGCACCTTCCTCTTTGGATAACTGTCTCTCTCTATGTGGTACTGCTGAAGTTAAAAGCAGTGGAGATACTCATGCTGGAGCACAGCCCTCAAATATAAAAGAGTTTAAAAGATACTGGCAGGGCATTCTCAATGAATATCACTTGGCTTTGAAATTTACTCCACACACCCTTGGTCTCAAATAACCTGGATGTGTTGACCTTCAGGTCTAATTACAGGGCTCAGTGTTTCAGGAGAGATTATGAGGAGCAGGAGGTTGTTCGAGGGGCATTTTTTTTTAATTTTTCTTTTTAGTAAAAAAGTTTGATTGCTTGCTGCTGGATTTGTTTCTGTACTAGCTGTGATCTTAAACACTTGTCAAAGCTGCCCAGATATTGGAATAAGTGCCTCGCTTTTGTCTGTTACAAATCTAAATTAAAAATTTAAAAGTGCTAATATTTAAGTTTGTATTTTTGTCAGAACTGCAAGAAAAAAAAAATATATGTATGGGTCCAAGCATAGAGAGAAGGGCTACAGATACCTGGGATTTACAAATGTCTTCACCACCAGGCAAAGCTTCAAGAGCTGAACATATTTAGCCTTGAAAAAAAATAAAAGTAGGGCAGATTTAATTGCGGTGTATAAATATTTTAAGTGTCACACCTGCACTTTAGGACAGACCTGCTCAGATTACAGAGGGATGGTGAAAGAAGAAGTGATAAGACATGTTTAGAATTTATATCAGGGAGATTTATATCAAGACCTCAGCAGAGAGAAAAGAAGCAGGTACTACTATTGACTTTGGTTTGAAGGATGAACAAATGCTTAGTGTACTCTGTGTACCAACTGAAAAGCTGGGCTGGCCAGTCAAGTAGGAGATTGACTCAGTAGACCAAAAGTTCTCTACATATTGTATAAACCACGAGAGTTCTGTAGCACTTTAAAGACTAACAAATTTAATTTCAGCAGGCATAAGCTTTCAGGGGCTTCAGCCCACTTCCTCAGATGCAGTTGGCATACTTATGAAAGTACAGTGCGAAATCATTAGTCAACGGGTAGTAAACAGATCTTAGTTTGATAGTTGAAAGGATCAACTGCAGTTTATTTTCTTTGCTTGTACACTAGCAAGCCACATAAAATCCCAATCCACCAACTGTTTGCCACTACAGTTTTTGGCTCTGTGAGTGACATGGAAAGAACCACCAACACTTTTTACTGGAAAATATGTACTTCCATTATAAACATTAGGGCTGGAATTTTCAAAGGAACCTAATAGAAGCAGCTGCTCAAAATCCACTGTAATTCAACCAGAGTTGGTGCATAAATCCCTCAGGCCCTTTGAAAATGCCAGCCTAGTTACCTTAATTCCCCCCTCTCACTCTCTTCCTTGCCATATGCACTGGACCTACATTATTTCTCCTTCTTTTCATGGCACTGCCTGTCACGTTCTCAAACATCTTCTCTCTAGACATGACTGTGCCAATGATAAAGCATGAGAGCACAGGTTGAGAATGCAAGCACACGTGACTGCTGCCTACAGTGTCAGGACACACGAATGAAAACAGTATCTGCCATGGAGCCATATCATATGTTGATTACAATCCATTTCCTACAGTCACTTTGAGCACTTACAAGTCATTGATGTGAAAGCCCATTGAGCTTAAATGAAATCCCTGACATTCTTTCCTTTTCAACTCCTCCTCCCTTTTAAACAAACCACTAGGGCAGAGTATCCGCTCAGAAGGATATTGATATGATTTCACAGCAGCTTGACAGAGTGAGAGCACATTTCTCCTGAGCAGAGCAAAGAATCGCTTTTAAGCAACTATTTGTAATAGGGGACATGATAAACAAAATACAGTAACCAGATTTTCTAAAATCCCATTAGAATCAAAATTAATTTTCTCTTTTAATAAGGGCTTTCCTTTATATCAATAAAAAAAGTCTCCAACCAAAACTCTGAAATAATGGGCCAACTTCATGGACATCAGTGGAGTTACATCATAGCTGAATTTGGTCCAGTATACCCAAAGGCAAGTTAATTACTGGAAGCAGACCTGGTTTAGTCTACCCAAGACCAATTAGTTAATTATTTGTGTTATGGTAGCACCCAAAGACCTCAAATAGAATCAGGCTTCCTGCTATCTAAACACACAGGAAAACAAACATGTTCCTTGGACAAAAGAGCTTACAATATAAAAAGGAAAAAACAGATGTGGGGAAAACAGATAGATAGATACAACATACAGACATAGGCCCCAGTCCTGTAACTGGATCCACACAAGCAGCCCCTTGTGCCATGGAGATCTGACTCGACTCGACTCGACTCCCCTCCCTCTTTGGGTTTGCCAGTCCACTCTCCCTCCTCTCCAAGAAGTGACTGTGGATTCCTTCCCTGCAGCCCTCTGCTCCCAGCTCCTGGGGATTTATAGAGGTCCCTCCTGTTCCTGCCCAGCTGAGCCTGCTTCTAATTAGTGGCCTCCTTGCAGCCTACATCTCTCCCCTATTTGCTGCTTAATTGGTTAATTAGCCTGCCTGTCCTAATTTACCCTCTCTGGACCAGTGCTGGGAATACACCCCATCACAAGTAGATACTGTAATGTTTGACTGGCCCTGGGAGAAATGTGCATTTTTCACAGCAACTATGATAGAGCCAGTATTGTTTACCTTACGTTTCTGCAGTATATTTCCCAAGTGCTGATCACAAATCACAGTGACACTACAAGAGACCTTCCAGTAAAATTGTGGTGCTATAAAACTGGGAAATTGGAATGGTTTTGTTTAATTCTCCTCTTTATTTGCAATGGAATACTAACCAATATTTTAGTTTTGTGCATAATGCTTTGATAATATAAACAGCTACACTCTTTGTACTACATTTGTATAAATCTGCTTCCTATATTTTGATGACTTCCACTTTATTATGTGATTAAAATACAAAAAATTTACTTTAATATAACATTAAGTTTAATCAACAATGATGCCAATTTTGAAGGTTTATTGACCTTGTTTCTTCTGTCATCCCACTTCCTTACCAATTTGCCAAGCCACCTACCTTTCTAGCCTCAATCAAGTCTCTACTAAAGACAAATATCTTTCATGATTTCTTGCTTTCCCCACTGTATTCCAACTTCTATTTCTATTTTCAGACTGCAAGCTCTTTGGGGCAGAAACTTTCATTTTGTGCTCTGTGTGCTTCAGGTATTGTTGTGTTCAGAAGTTAAAATATAAGCTTGAATGCATTACCTTACCTCTGGCCCCCCGTATATATGAATTACAGTGTAGTAATTTCAGGAACACATATTATTTCTCAAACAATATCCAGTGATGTTGCATGATGTTTTCTGTCCTTGCAAAAGAAAAGTTCATTCCTGCAAAATTTATAAACTGTGCAGAATTATAAAGATTTCAGTTCAGAATCTGTTTCTGTATCACAAACTGTCTACAGAGGAAGTTTTTCATGTTGAAAACTTTCTTCATAGACACTATGTATGATATCCCAATTAACATAACATGTAACTGATGATGTTAGCTCTGATGCTAACAAGTTACTACCACAATGTAAAAAAACAAGTTTTAAAATGGTCATAGTTTTACTTCTGTTATTTACTCTCACAAAACTAAGGGACATACATACTGCAACATTCAGTTGGTTTTGAGTTTAAAAAAAAATCTTAACATTTACTTTTAAGTGGGAAAAGTGTTTTTCACCCAGTGTCTAAGAATGCAAAACAGCTGATGTGATCTTGCTCAAATCTTTTTATGCCACAAAAAAAAAAAAAAAAAATAGATTTTTGGGTTGTGACTGAAGCTAAGGAATTTCAGCCAGAATGAAAACATTTTCAGGACATTATAAACATATATACATGTATTATGAAATTCCTGACATAACCTTAACTACAGTAGTGGCAACCAGTGTGACTGGTCAAATAAAAATGTACTTTTATTAATATCTACTGCAGTTCTTAAGACAATAGACATAGGAAGGCTAAAAGGAAGATGTTTTAAAGAAATAATATTTGCTAAAGAATGGCTGAAAGTGGCTTTGGATTCAACCTCTTGCTTGCATGCTATTACCACTGCCAGAATTTTTGCCTCTAGGTAACACTTGTTGAGCCACAATTTAGAGACTCCTAGTAAATTTACCTTTAAAGTGTTGACTCTCAAACATACAGATCTGATCTTATGGAAGCCACTTAATTGGATATGACCATGAAGGATAAGGAAATCTGATCCTGATGGACAGGTGAGCAACAAAATATGCTTATTAATGTGTCTCCATTATATACCAGCAGATTCAATCAATTACCAATCATAAAAATGTTCAAATGAAATTAGGTCTTGTATTATTACCATATATATACACACACCATTACTGCCCAGGAACACAGAAACTGTCATTGTGAAGAGCTTCTGGTTTTATTTGACAGTGTTTACAACCACTGACAATGTTTAGAATGGCAAGGAAGTGTTTGTAAAACAGCTGCTTTCATATTTAGTGCAATGCTGATAGCTTGTTAACTCAGTTAATGTGAAATTTAGTCCTTTAAAAAATCCCTTAATTCATTGCCTGTTCATCCCATTAAAATATTTAACATATGCCTGAAAAACACAATATACATGGTTAAGCCATCCACAATCGCAAAGCCACATGGTTTTTGTCTCTCTTTGATGTTTCCAAGAAAGTACAAGATGCAAAAAAAATATATACTTTATAACATGAAAACATTTCTCATTAATTTTTTATTATGCCAGACTTTCTACAGTATTAATTTACCATCATATCCTTGGGGCAACCACTAAATTTTTGTTCCAATTGATCTGATTATTTTCTGGTTTCAGAGAACATCTGTTCAAAACCAGACAGCATTCAATCGGGTGTAATTCTATAGAGTTGCACAGAAGCTGCACCCTTACACTGTATATTTTATATGCAGATTTTTTGCCACCAAAGTAAGTAACTAATATTTTTTAATCTCACCACACTTGGATAAAAGATGAGACTTGATATGAAGATATGCTTATGTAGAAACCTTTGCTGCAAAATATTCAGAGCTACAATTTCTCAGCCACTTGCATCTTATTTTCTATGTTCAGAACAATCGTCTATGCTGATCTCGAAGTGCTGATGCTCTCCAGAGGACATCACCATTAAACAGTGACATGGCTTTGTGAACAATGGAGTTATGAGCCAGAATGCCAAGGCATTTTTTAAGAAAAATCTCACAGTACGTTATTAAACTCTCTAACATGCCTGCTATTAGGAGAATTACATCTTTCAATCACAGTAGAATAGGCTCAGTGTTCTGACACTGGTAGGGTCTGTAAAGGACTGAGTTAAGAGAAGTAATGACATCAGCAATGGAAAGTTTTTTCCCAGGCTTTATTAAGAATATGCAGATTTCATACGCAAACTATATATAGTAGCATTTTTCATTTGCAAAGCACTTTCTTTTGAGATAACTTAAGCAACTTGCTCAATTATCATGTAAAGGGGTCAATTTCAAATAACTCAATAGTTTTATTATTGTTTCTATGCTCAAACCAACTCTGCACATTTGTCTGTACAGTCAAGGTGCTCAGGTATAGTCTTATTACTCATTCTGACATATGCTTTTCCCTTATAAAAGACACAGAATTAGTTAATTCTGAGCTAAACATTTTAAAAACTAATATAGCAAGCTGAATAAACAAACAAATAGGTACACTAATAAAAATTCTTTGAAAGCATTCACGTATAAGGAAGGGGCATAACAAAACTTTGCAATCATCGCATCTTCTCAAACCTAAGTACCAGCAAGTGGTCTTAATCATATGAATTACTGAAAAGATGACCAAAATGGAAAGACAACTTTTCTGTATGGGAGTCCATGCACAAGCCAAGGACTCTTTAACAACATGCAAGTGATGGATCTCTCTCTGGAGAATAATTTAACTATTGGTTTAATTTCAGTGGCTTTGACTTATTAATACTTACTATATTTACCCTTCTACAGAGGCTGGAGGTGACAGCTCTCAGAAAAGGTTTTTGTAGAAAGAATTCTATTCCTTTGGGTACATACAGCACATGTGAATAATTCTCACACATATTTTAGGCACTTGCAGCAATTAGACTAGTTCATCTTGGGATGTTGTGAAGTAGACTACAAAGGTGGCAAAAACTTTCAGTGGAGCTAGTTTTTCAATATGGCAACAGATGGGTCTAAATCACAATCCTGCGTCTGAACACCATGGCCATCACAGAGGTTGGCATGTGTGTCCAAACTCTGGTACCAGGCCCTTTGCTACTTATTACAAAAACATTGTTTGTTATAATAAAACCATGTAGGGAAAATAGATACAAGAAAAATATTTGCATTTGTGCTGTATACTATATTTTAGATGCAGTTTCTTGTTGGACATTTGGAGTCATTAAAATTACATTCATTTATATCTCATATTAGTTTGTGTACATTTACATAAAGATATGAATACTACAGGAAGTCCTGTTAAGGAATTACTAGGAGTCAAAACTTGTGCAGTGCCTAAGTAGATGGGAAGAATTAATATAGTTTGTCTTTATTTGGTATATGAAGTGATTAAAGCTCTCTTCTATTAGAGGAAGAAATTGCAGCCATGAAGAAATAAAATGTGTTATTATATTTAAGATTTGGTGTGTCAGTAAGAAAAACTACTACCAGGTATGACAGAGAACAGGATTAGGAAGTTGTTGCAGAAATGGGGCTAAGAAAATAAAACAAGGTCCAATTTTAACATATGTTGTTCTCTCAAACATTTTTTTGAGGATAAATTAATTAATGCAGATTTTAAAGTTTTTTCCAAATAGTTTTAATTTGTGTAAGTGACACTTTCATAGCAGATCATACTAGATCTCAGCATAGATTTATGTTTTTAAGAGATAAAGGGGTCCTGACAGTAAGTTGTATTAGACACACAGAGCTTCCTCTAACTTCCAGCATGTATATTTTTCTTTCAACAAACATAACTAATGGGGAAAGTTAAATCTTGCTAACAGTTCCTGGGGTATTACAAGGATATACAAGGTAGAGATAATGCATTCAGATCATGCATGGAAATATTTTCAGGATTCTGGAAATTCTGAATAGCTTTCTAATAAGAGTCTTTAGGGGAAATCTAGGTTTCAGTTGCTATGGTTTATGGTTTATCCCATTTGCTCACTATTAATGTTTGAGTTTCCTTTTACCCATTATTGTATCTCAAAACAATAATAATATATGGCATTATTCCATGCCTTTAATTGTTTTGCTACTTCAGGACTCCAGAACCATACGACTTCTATCTTTTTCTTAACCATCAGTAATTCCTCTTTTCAGAAGAGCTGAGATTAGCATCTTTACATATCAATAGGAAGACAAACCAATCGTGTTTCCAAAACCAGTAAGGGTGCCAGTTCAGCAAAGCTCTTACACGTGTGCTTAATTTTTAGCATGTGTTTAAGTCTTATTGACTTCAATTTAAATATGTTTATTATACAAAGTGCTCACATTCTTTGCTGAATAGAGATGGACTACAACACATGCTTAATTACTTTGCTGAATCCAGGCCAACATCATCATCAGTAGCAGCAGACAACACTGACGCAAAAACTTGTTAAGCATCAGAATCAACCCTGGGTTTAATCCAAGTTGCAAAAGTCTTCTATAAAACCTTTGTGCTACTTAGTGCTCTAGTTGTCAAAGACATTTGTAGGAGTCCTCCCACCACATTCATTAGTCTGGCATAGTGGATTCACTGCCAGCTGACTTTTCTTAAGTCAATAAAGGGCTCTTGAGAGCAAAGAAAAACTTGGATAGAGTACTTGTCACAGGGGGGCTGACTGCTGAAAGTGAAGCCAGTGCAGCTCCTCCCTGCCAGAATAGATGCTCCCACTTGGCTAATTAAGAGGGAGGGGCAGCACCTGGAGGCTAAAAAAGGTTAGTGAAGGTCCCATTGAGTCTGAGCAGACTGGTTCAGACAGGAAGGACGAGAGATGAGAGTTGCCAGAAACTGACTGTGGTTCCTGGGAGAAGGCTGAAGGCAAGAGAGCAACAAGAGGGGCTTGGTGGCTTGTCTCCCCAAGCCAGAGAACCAGGGCCAGAGGGCTGATGGCAGCAGCAGAGGGAGTTTCCTGCTGGCTCTAAACTGGAGAATAAAAACCTTCATCAGGATTGGATAATCCCAACTAATAGAAAAATCTTCAGCTGTTTTTTTAAAGACATTTAAACTATACTGAAAATAACACTGGATAATCCCTATTGGCTAATGGAGAAGTTCATTACCCTGGAATTTGAAGAAGATAATATATAGTCCTCCTTTGCACCAAGAAGGTATTCATGATGCCCTCAAATGAGACAAGACCAATTTCACTTCCTTCATAGGACATTGTTATTTAGCACACTCTCTCAAATCTTGGTATGGAACTAAGATTCCAACTGGGAACAGGGAGTAGAGAAACAAGCTTTAGGACTAACAGCTCCATGGTTTAGCAATATCTTGAGGTAGAGGTACAGCGGCTGATGATTTTTAAACAGTTAATTTGGCAACATTTACCATTGCTAGCAACCTTCTAGAAAAAGAAAAAACAAACTCCTCCCTCCCACATACACTAGAACATTAGAATAGACCTTTAACAGACTTACTAAAAATAGCTTCAAGAAAATCCCATTTTTCTTTTCCTAGTCATAACAAAAATCTAACATCTAAAGAAAGAAGTCAAGTGAAAGAGTGTTAGATAATAATCCCAGTTGTATCAGTCTCTTGCTTTTTCTGTTCTCTTACATGCCTTGTCAGAACCATAGAGGGAAATTTTTAAACGCAAAAGAATTTTTCTACCATCATGAGTGTAAAAGATCCAACAGTAGCTTTGATACTTTGTTCTCAGATAAAAGGCACATCTGTGGTTGAACCACTATACAGTCAACAGAAGGTTAACATGAAAAGAAAAAACCTTACATTTCTTATTCCTGTGAGATGGACTACAGTAGATACACAGACAAGAGTGGGTACTTTTGAAAATTCAAAACCTGCTCCCTCATTATGACTCTGGTACCAGGGTGTATCTTAAACTAAATACTTTACAGGAAAAATACCATGATTACTGGAGTGGTGAATGTGAAATTTTTAATGATGCCTGTTTTGGACAGAAGGACCAGACTTTGCATGAATGCTATGGAAACTTATGAAACCAACAGTTAAGTAATCAGCCAGCCCCTGGATAATCTCCTTTGCCTGCTTATATTCAGATCATCATCACCAACCCCACCACCCTGACTGGAAGTCTGGGATTTACATCTGGATGATATCCAGGGTTGATGAAATCCTTGTTTCTACTTTTCTTTATTAATTGCCACACTTGCTGTTTGTATGTTTTTATACTTCACTTTAATAATACCAGTAAATTTTCCTCTCTCTTTAATTCTGTTAATATAGTCCAGAAACCCCACCCACATCACCACCACCACCACCACTTTAGAGCAAAGTACCAGATTATTTGATCCTTAATTTCCAAATAATCTGTAGCTGAAAATTAAAAAAAAAGTCTTATCCAGGCACATAATGGTACCCAAATCTCAAGTGCCATATCCAGGCCTGTATAACATTTTCCTTCAGCTACATACAATATTCAGGTAAACTGGATAACCACAAACCAAAAACTGAGATCCAAATCATCAAGTCTCTCTATAACGGACCAAATGTGAAGAATCCAAAATATGAGCAGGTTCTGATTTGGACCTTTTTTTTTTTTTTAAACCCGTTTTGGGACTACTTTGAACCATGGTTTTGTATCAGCCTATTAAAGTATTATGAAGTTTGGATTTTGTTTTCACTTGAATTCGACTTAGTTGTCACAAAAGGTTTTAGTCATGTTCCACCAAGTCCAATATTCTGACCACAGGAAGGGAACACTCCTCTTTAGAACAAGGCCATTTGCCCTGAAAAGGCCAAAAAACTATCTTGTCTACTTAGTCTAAAAAAACACTCACGTGTGATCAGACCACGCTTCCATTAGAGTAGGAGCAAGATTAGGCAAGTGGGATATGAAAGGAAAGAAGGCAATTTATTGTGAGCCTGTCAAATTCTGATGTTCTCCAATTTAAGATCTATCTCCTAATAATAAAATAAAAATCAGTCCAGAGTAGTTTACTTTCTTAAAATCTTTGACAATAGACACACTTCAGGTTTTTTTTTTAAATAACCTTTAAAAATGAGCCCTGTTTGCTTCAAAAAGTTTTGAACCACATCCAGCAGTTTGACATCTCACCTGAAAAAGTTATTTTGCACAAGACAGACAATTCTGGAAAGGTGAGTGAAATAACTGTTTACAACACACTGCATGATTTCTTCAGAGAGTGGGGCCTGCAGCAGCAGAGAAAGCTGTTTTTAATTTCAATTTAGAAGGGATCAGATTATTCCAAACAATTTAGCTGCTCAAGCTGGCTGCACACCAACAGAATTAAACTTTAGATGTTGCATCTGGTGCAAGTTCTCACTGAGCCAGCATCCTCAGTCCAATGCTAATCTTTTCCTTTCGGTCACTAAGACCCACCACCTGTCTTGCTGAAAATAGGACAGTAAAACAATGTTTCAGTTAAATAATAAATAATAGCATAAAAAGACAACAAAGTACTATGCCATTTTACCCATATCTGTATTGCAGAAGAGATGATACAGTCACTGTATCCCCCGCTGCCATCCAGCACTACAAAACTTGGTTTACACTTTGTATCAAAGACCTATGTTTTCACCTTGTATGAGGAAATGACAAGAATGAATGCAATAAGACCCTACAAGCCAATGTCTTAGGGGAAGAAAGACAATTGCCCTTTGTAAACTTCTTGGTCCTTTACAAGTGGAATGAGAAACCTGCCTTAAAGTGACTCCCTCCATCCCTGCCAGTGCCACTTAGGAATCAAAAGAACCTCCTGATAAATAGTATTACAGACAGAGTCACCCTGGATGTCTGATCTCTGTTCATTGCCCTGAAGAGCCAATGAAACTAGTGCACCTCCATGCTACAGTCATTTTTGAAACCCAACTGATAAGGATCCAAACTAAATTTGCAGCATTTGGCCTGCTACCACCTTCTTAATTATCTAACCTTGTGAAGAAAAGGAAGATCAAAGTCTGCAAAAAAGGATTTATTTTGTTAAATCGCAGATTTCTAAAGGTTTCCGACAGCTTGCTTTCTTTGAAGAAGGAATCTAGCAATTCTTCTCTATAAAGGGGTTTAGACATTCCTCATTAATTTTCACCAATCACAAGTGGCATGGATCCATCTCAAAGGTGGCTGGCTAGACACTTCTAGTGAAGCCAGAACCTCTGATTGTGAAAATAGTTGTAAATTAGGAAAAGAAGTGAGTTTGCTCTTGGGTTTAATCTTTTCCATTGCATCTATTGTGCCCAAAAAAAAAAGAAAAAAAAAAAAAGATTTATACTGACAACTCCTTACATTGAGAAATATTTGTCTGAAATCTCACGAAGATAGTACAGCTGAATGAGATCGCCCAAACCCTAGAACAGTTTCTGGGACATCACAATTATTTCCTATATTTGGAAAATAAATAACTGAAGTAACTGTTTGGTATGTGTTGGCCAATGGTGATTTTTTAAAGGTAATCACTGTACACCATTTCCCATAGTGTAGAAAACAGTGTAATTATTTTCAAACTATTTTGCCTGATCCACACTGACCAGACACACCCATGTCACCTGAAACTGTTTCTAACTGTAGCAGTTTAAATAAATTAATAACAATAACACTTTTCATGATAAAAGCACAAAGCTACACAACTCTATAGCTCGTTAGGTGTTTTTGAGCATCTTCAGCCAAGGGATGTAGAAGCATAAATTCCCCTGAAAGTCTTTGGGACATATGCTACTAAATCCTATAGGTGTCTCTGGAAGCCTCTACATTAGATTTTATTTTTTATTGAGAAGATATCTAATTTTTTATTTCTTTCCAGAGGGAATCAAGAAAACACTTTTCCTCAATCCTATTTTAAAATATTTTTGCCTGCTCCACATTGATTAGGATTTCCATGGTTAGCACAACACATTTTAAAGCTGTATTTTAAAATGGTTTCCCTAGAAGGGTTTAAAACAAGTGCACGTGGAAATCCTGGGGGTTGTGAGCCTCTTTGCCTCTAGTCATCTTTTTAATAGGAAACACTCTTATGAGAGTACTCTGTGTCTGTCTAAATGCAAATAGTTACTAGGAAATGTGATAGTAGATGAAGCGCAAAAATATGAAGCATGGTTATTCTGCTTTCTAAGACCAATTACACTTCTAACTATTGTGCAAAGCAAATGATTTTCAGTGGGCAGCTCTTTATATCAGCTGTTAAATTTACTAAAAGCAACAGAATAGTTTTGAACCCTTAACTTCAGGTCATTTTGCAGCACCCCAATAGCATTTCAGTTTTCTAGAAGACCAAAATTCATACAAAAGCAACAATATAAGCATTTCCAGTAGCCTGCCTGGACTATTTTGTTTAATACTGGAATAAAGTTTATTTCTAGAAAACTGGCCCAGTTGTGCTGCCAATGAAAAGCTGTAAGTCAAATAAAATATTTTCCCTAACTGGAAAATGAAGTTGGATCAGACTTGAAATGTTCCATAGGAAAAGATAAGATTTCAGTCGAATTTTCCTGATGGGACTTGTAGTTCTGGGTCCCCCATTTCTTTATTCATTTTGGGTCAATTTGGAAATACAATACATTTTGGCATTTCCAAAGTGAAGTTTTTCTTAACTTCTACTTCTGCTAAAAGTTTTGATATTTTGACTTTTCAATCCCATATCTGGATGAAAACGAATGTCAAAATATCTGAATTTCCTATGAGCTTGTTAATTGATTCTAATCAGCAGAAGCTTTGCCATTGACTTCAGTGGGTGCAGGATCATATCCTAGACTTGGCTCTAGAAGACAGGAATAGAGAGCCATATGATTATACTTATCCTGTTTGATGTTTCCAGAACTGAACTGCTAAATAAAACCTGATTTCCTTACAAATACTTATTGAATTTAATAATCAATTCAGAATAAAACATGTGCTATTTATTAAGAACAAGTTCAACTGAAATATTTTAAAAATAATTTTGGTACGTTTTAATTTAATAACAGAAAAGTGATAAAAATGCCAACTAATATCATATAATAAAGAGTTTTGTAAGTTAATGAATATTTCTTTCACTAGAAATGACTATCAGTTGCTAAAATGTACTGCAAATTACTTTTAGAATGGATTTTTAAAAATTGTTTTCACTGTTAATAATATCGATATATTAATAAGTTTTCCCTTTTCATGACATGATGTTTACACAGAAAGCAAAAGCATTTGTGAGTAGGCTCTCCTAACCTATGTCAACCTAACTCAATGTCAGAGTAGCAGAATCAGGCCCTTAAAATCCCATTGAATTCAGTAGGTTTTAGGAATTTTGTTTAGGAATTCAATAGGATTACTTGCATAGTAAAAGGCTAGTTAGTTAGGTCAAGGATAGCAGGATCTGGCCCTGATTGTAGTTTTCTATTCACACTGAGAATGGGGAATAAGAGCAACACAGGAAAAGGACATGTCTCTTGCTGATTAAGTAACACAGAAATTCAATTTACATTGCTTTTTTCCTCTTAGATGTAGAAAAATTACTCATATGTTTTAATCTGATAGTCATATATTGCAAGAAATAAGTATACCTAAGTCTAGATCCTACAAACACTTATCTGCATAGTCCTTATGTGCCTGAGTAGTCCCATTGAGTTGAATGGGACTACTCAAATTAGTAAGGTTTTGCAGGACTGGGTCCCTACTGTTGAGCCAGAAAACCAGAAATAATGTTAGATGTCTAGAGAATAGTAAAACCAAACAATGATAATTTGTGACTGATCAATATAGGATGATTTATGGAAGTAAGGGTAGGCTAAAATACTCTATTATATCTAGGCTAAAATACTATATTATATCTATCTTATTTCATAGCATTTAAGCTCACAAAGTCTTCTGCTGCCTACATTGCTAGACTTTTTGGTACCTGAAAATATATCAAGCTACTGTTCAACACAACACTATGTTCAACACAATAATATATTCAACACAGCTCAACAGTGCCAGCTATGTTTTTCATTAGTCTCAGGGCCACAATAACAAACATAACACTAGCTTAGGTGCGTGCATACGCATGCGTGTGTGCGCGCGCGCACACACACACACACACACACACACACACACACTTACTTCTACCACACTGCTCAAAAGGGTTGAGCAAAGAGGTCCCTTTCAAATCTAACGTCTATAGTTCTATGACCTTATTTTTTTCCCCTGAATTTCATCTGTTTTCACCAGTTAAAACTTACCTGAGCCTCAGGATCTTTGCTTTCTTCATTGTTGTATCCATAGTAATCAGGAATTTTATCCAAATCCTGTATGTTCCCTTGTGCTCTTATACTCTTGTCTGTGTGACAAGACTGGCAAACTGGTGCATTGCCCATAACAGTTCTTCTATTAAACTCCTGCAAGTGGGTTTATCCTACACTATGGACTGTGCCCAGTGTTCCCAAAGGGCAGCTGACTTAGACAATGCAGAAAGATGATCACACACTTCTATGCTGTGCTCTCTTGAATACCCATTCCTCCTCCCTCTAGCTGGCCTGTATCAAAGAGAACTCGAAACCCCAGCAACTGCAGACAGCATTCAGTGACCATTTCCAATTCAGGCGCTGCCTGTCTATTTTTACACCTACCAGGCCAGCTATGCATGTAAATGGCGTTGAGGAGGGAGCTGCTTTCCAGCATATAGTCAGCCTGCCTAGCTCATAGAATTGAAGCCCTACTGTGTGAAATGCCTCTACATGCAAGGCTTATTGAATTACCAGTTGCATGCCTTTGAATGTTTTGATATTTTTCCTACTGCTCTCTGTCTGACTGTGTTTATACAAAGCACTACATTTCAGAATGTTGCTAATGTCTTGCAAGTTTCCAACAAAAGAAAACCTTAAAAAAATATGATGATTAATTCAAATGGCATCTATTTGGTATTTACAAAACAAGAGACAATCAAAATGCGTGAGTACATTTTTCATGACCATGTATATTAATCATTCTTTTGTCATTTAAAGTTCACTCAAATATTAATCATGATGAGCTCATTTTGGACTGATTTGTATGTTGGGTATGGTTTTACAGACGTTCAGTTGTAATTTAAGCAAGAATTATTGAGCCTTTTATTTAGGTGAGATCTTGTCTAAACCATCTTTTTATTTATTTATTTAAAAATCAGAATATAAACGCTTTCCCTCTGCCTTTGTATTGACCTATCATGTAGAATAAGAGCTGTATCGAGCATCCCCTTTTGGAACTAGCCCACCATTCCTTAACTTTAAGAACCTCACTGCAGAGCTTAAAATCGGCAAAATCAACAAGGAAATAAATATAGCAGGTAGCAAATGCATCTCTAAAGCCAGTAAATATTGACTTGTAGTACAGCATACTGTATCTTTGTAATAACATCATCATGAGGTATGTGCATTCAATCCTTGAGTGGAAATGTGCATATGTAGCATGAATTTGGCCTGAAATTCCTCAGAAACTGAATGATGTTCCTCAAAAGCCAGAAGCATTTACCCAACATTTTTCTCATTCAAGCTGTTGCAGTATTACGATACACAGCAGTCACCATGCTGTCCTATTGATTTGTACCCAGTTATCCTTCACACCTGCGAGAGTTATGAACAGATAGTGATATGTTTCCCCTTTAGGATTATTGACTCCTATAGGGTTCTCTTTCGTCTTCATTGTGTCAGGTTGATTTACAACTCTCTACCTTTTTCCTGATTGATAAGTGCGCACACACATTCTATTATTACAATCTAAACATGCTGACACTTTTTAATATATATCACATAGCAATCCTATAAGCAGTTTCATGATGGTTCAAACTCTACTAACTATTGCAGTGACCTCTGACACCTCAGTTACTGTGCAATGTACAGCCCAGTTATAAAATCGCAAATCTTATTCCCCACAAAACTATGGTAATTGTCATCCATGGTGTTTAAGGACTTTTAATAAATGTGCAAGGGTAATCTGTTCCTCATTGTATCAGGTTCATTCTCTTCTGTTTCTCCTAGATTTTCTCATAGCCCTGCCCTGCTGTGACTAAGATTTACAAGCTGTAGCTCTGACAATGGTACTGAGTGGTAACTCCCAGCTCCTATTACATCCATTATTACAAAAACAGCAAAAAACAGAAAATGCCAAATCCCTCACTCAGACAAAGTTTATATAACCAAGACTTGTAAAAAGAAACACGCATGCACCTTTTTTTTTTTTTTTAAAGGACACTGTCAACTTGAAAATCGGGCCAACTTAAAAAAAAAATTAAAAGTAATCTCAGGTACAACACTTGCTTTAGAGGCTCCCTGACTATTACTATGTTTTGACAATCACAGGGCTTTATTCTGGTCTGCATTCCAGATACTTAAAAGCTGCCCCACATTTAGGGGAAGAAAGAGGAAATATTGTTATGTCAGGTAGGTTTAAAACAGAACTTGTGGTTAGTTGACATTGTTCAGGGAAAGTTCACATAAATCTCTGGGTGACAGATTAGTAGGCAGAGGCAAGTGGAACAGTTAAGATGTATGATACATTCATTTATCACATGGCTTTCCAATTTATCACTTGACTATCACTACCACATATGTGGGATATATTCTGGTATCTATATAACCGATGTGCAAAGGAGGTTCTTTACTGCAGTGAATTGCCCCCGCAAATTCAGTCATACCAAATCAATAGGACATGCTCCCTCATTCGTGACACCATTTCTTTACACAAAGATCATGATGTCAGGAACTGAAGTTTGATCTTTTATAGTTACGTTATCTGCTCTATATTGGGAATTTTAAGTACTCCAGTTATTGGTACATACATTCATTTTCTCCTTCATTGAGTTACCTCTACAGATTCTCATTCATAAATATGTGCAATAAAGCCAGGTGCACTGAGGTCTTGATCCAGCAAAACACGTATATATCTTAATTTAAAGTTACTCAGTGTTTTGTTAAACTGAAACCCAATGGAAAAAAATACAGCATCCCTTCATCTTAAAGGGACATTGTCAAATTGAAATTTACTCAGTTTTTAAAAAGGAGTTGAAAGTAGTTTCAGGGATTACACCTGCTCAAGAGTCTCCTTGTGTTAGTTACACAAACTTACCTTTCATTTTATAAATAACTTTGTCTCTTCCTCCTGCTGTGTGAAAGACCTATACGAACAGAGGAAGCCTGTGAAGCGATGCCAAAGGCACAAATTAAGCAACATAAAAATGTTTTAAAAATCAGAGAAACATATTATTGTGTCTTGAATGCCTTTCAGATCACCCTTTCCTGTTAATTATAATGAAGGGTAAAACATTCTCAGGCCATAGCACAATTTGTAAGTTTGCTGTTCTGCTAACAAGAGATTTGTCTCAATCAGCTCAGCTACACCTTTTGGATCATGGTACCGGAATCAATGAGAACAGAGTACAGAGGCAACGGCATCTTGGATTTCAAATCTTTACTGTGTGATGAACTGTCACAAGTCCCCAGTTTTACTCAGTCTCTAAGTTTCTTCAGGTCCTCTTCCATCAGCTGCTCTCCACAGCTGATGCAGACCCTTATTCCTTTTTTTTGATAAGTCTCATTTCCTAACCGCACAGATATGGTAATTCTAAGAAAAACAGTCACTAATGCACGAAAGACAATAACACTTACAGAGAAAGAAAATGGTTCTAAAATGTCACTGAACAAAAAACTTATTCCTCTCTTTGTTTCAGGCATGCACTGGACTTTGCTGTGTCAGGAGACGACCCATCCACATGTGTAGATCATTTCACTGAGTAAAGAATATGTGCAAAACCAAGGAATCTCAAGAGGATATTGGCACTACGTATTGATTTAAAAAGTCTACTTGTGATGAGATGTCACAGCACATCACAGAGTTTTAAAGGGGTTTGGAAATGGAAACGTGTGAAGGCTTAAACCCATTATGCTCTTCTGCTGCTGGTGATTTCTGCCCAAACAGATTTGAATAAATAACCTCAGAAATAAATTTTACAGCTGTAAAAACAATAGATTTCCAAGGAGCAGCTTCTCATAAATGATCAGTCCATTCACTGGGCAGCTGGTTAGACATTTTTTCCAGAGTAAATTGCCTCCTTTCCCATATTAAAAGCCCAAACAGAAGAGGGCCTATTAGATCAACTAGCACCTTTTCTGTCAGACATTCTTGTGAATGCGGCCCCTGGCTATGGCAGGTTTTCCGTCCCACTAATTCCTTACATAAAATGGTCAATTAATGTGAGATGAGCTTATAAAAAAGAAAAGAAAAACAAGTATATCAGCTGGAGGGGAAAGGATGGTGAATACTGAACAGCATGCATTCCTCAGAAATAACGCTCCTAGACAGTTACAATCTGTGTAGACATCTGACAGAGCAAGGGATAAAGCTTTCTGCCAGAGTCCTTTTAACAATATCACTATTGTTTGTCAAAATGGTTCAAAGTCATTAGGGCAAATTACACAGAAAGCAAACATTTCCATGTTTTGTCAAATTTAGTTAGGGTATAATATTCAAACAAAGTATATGTCTTGGAATGTAGGATTCAAAGTCCTCGTGGAGGGACATACTTGCAATATCTTTGTAAATTCCCACGCTCCTTTTGTGATTGCTGTTATTATTTGGGCTGCATTATCATTTTTCAAATCTATCACATAAGACAGCAGCTAAGGAACCAAAAACAGAGGCCTGGTTCTTAGTTATGAAGCTCTTAAACTAGACCTTAAATTATCTGAGTCCCTGTTTCTGAATAATAAACCAGACTCTGCTCTGTATTACAACAATATAAATCCAGAGAAAATTATCTGAAGCCAGTTAAGCTACTCCAGATTTATACCTCTTTGGATGAAAGCAGAACCTGATTCAATGTCTCTGTGGCTGGCGTAACACTTGCATAACCAGTTTAAAGAATTCACACTACATTGTTTCTAAGTATTGGTTTTTTAAATGAATCCACAAAGTCTGAAAACTTGTTAGGTCATTCATAGAGCCTGTTATAACAATCTCAGTATACGTGGCCATCAATGTGTTGATGTCTCGAAACTTCATACAGAAGAAGGGAGAACCCAGTTAGCAATTTCCATTAATGCTGCACTATTAAATTATACCAATGCAAGAGTAAGTGGAACTGTCCAATGGCAGGGCAATCAACACCTAAAGCAGTCCAAGGTGTCTCAACTCGATGAAATGTGGACTGGTTTGATGCAAATGCCAACAATATTCAAACCACTCCTTGTCGCCCATCAAGCCATGCACCAAGTTAAATTGAACAACCCGCCTTCTCTTGTGGCTGGAAATCTAAATCTAAATCTGAAGTGCAGAAAAAAAGCTGCAGGAGATGTAAGACAGTTGGTGGAGGAAATAAAGCAATAGAACTACAAGCTCTTACTGAGCCTAACAACACCTGAGGTTTTTTTCAGGAGTTAAAGTCAAATTAAGGACCATGAGGAACCAATAACTGTCCAATCCTGTCCACTGATGGCATCACCCTCTTAACTGAGCACAGTCTGACACAAGAAAGATGGAAAGAACATTTTGTGACTCTCCTCAATCATGAGTGGATCGCAAATGATCAAATAGTAGACTCAATTGAGCAAAGACCAGTTCAGTTTGAACTCGAATACCCACCAACTTTAGAAGAGACTAAGAAGAATGGATTTATGGAAATGGAAAACAGAAAGGCAGCTGGAACTGATGAAATTCCAGCTGAAGTGCTGAAACAAAAGTGGTCCTACACTTCACAAAGCTTTACTAGACCTATTTACTTTCTGCTGGGAAAATTAGGTTTTACCCCAGGATTTCAAAGATGGCAAAACAGTTACAATCTACAAGCGTAAAGGGGACAGGCATGATTGCAGCAATTATCAAGGCATTTCACCCTTCTCCATCCCTGGTAAGATCCTTGCTAAACTATTGCTGAAAAGGCTTCAGGTTATTGAAGATGATGTACTCCCTGAATCCCAGTGTGGTTTTTGTTCATCATGGAGCACTGATGGCATGATATTTACCCTATGCCAGGTACAGGAGAAAACTGCTGAAGAACAAATGCCTCTGTGCATAGCCTTTGTTGACCATAGTAAGGTGTTCGACTCCATCAAACTCTGCTTCTGGTGTCTTCTTGCAAAGTTTGGCTGCCCAGACAAACTAAACAGCCTTATACACTGCTTCCATGACAACATGCAGGACCACATATCAGTGGGTGCCAATTAATTTGATCCCTTTCCAGTAGTCTTTCCTGGAGTTAAACAGGGCTATGTGTTTGCCCCAACATGATTTACTTTGTTCTTAGCTGGAGTGCTAGATGTCTGTGTATTTACTATCACTACAGGTGTCATTTTAACAACATGATTCGATGGCAGACTTCTAAACCTCTGCTGATCCAAAGCTAAAAGCAAAATGAAATAAATGATCTATTGTATGGTGATGACTCAGCATTTGTCACCCTTTCTAAGAATGACCTGCAACACTTACTGAATTCTTTTGCCCATACTGTATCCCTTTTTGGCCTTCGTATTAATTTAAAGAAAACAGAAATCCTGCATCAACCATCTCCTGGCAGAAACCCATTACTTCCACCACCACCAGAAATAAAATTGAACAGCTGCCACTCAAACAACATAAGTCCTTCTGCTACCTAGGTTACTGATGACATCAGCATTGATAAAGAACCTTCAGCAGACTTGAAGACTTTGGAGAAGATGGGGGGGACAAAGTGTCCACAAAATTCCAAGTTTAGAGAGCTGTTGTGCTCCCTTGTCTTCTATGGTCCTTAGAAACCTGCCCCCTTTAACGTCACCATATCCAAAAACTTAACTGCCTGCAACATCATCACCTACACAGCATAATGGGAATCAAATGGTCTGGTAAAATCACCCACAATCAAGTACTATGTCTGGCAGCCTGCTAAACCTGGAAGCCATGCTAGTGTGGAGGTAAATGACCTGGGTCGGTTGGCCATGTCATATATATGGATAACAATCGACTGCCTAAGAGAGTTCGTTACAGTGAATTTAAAAAAGGCAGTAGGAAGAGTGGCCGTCACAAACTCCACTACATGGATTGCATCAAGCAGCACATGCAGTCTGCCAGACTGGACTTAATGACCTGGGAGGATATGGCTCATGACAGGTGAGCTTGGCACTCTGCTATGAAGGAAGCAGAGCATGCAATAGAATATCATTGTACCAACTTAGCCAACAGTAGGAGGGAACGTAGACACCAACATGCCCAGGGATATCTCCTGAACCCTACATGAGGAAACTGATTTCCAGGTGTAATCATACTCGAATACGAGTGACAGTGAGACATATATATGTATGTATATACATATACATCTACTCAGAACATGGGAAAAAAAGGACTCACGGTCTTCCGCTGAAAAACAGAGACCTCTACCACCCAGTAAGCTAAGGAAGCATCTACGGCTACAAATCCATTACCAACACATAAACACGTCTGACATTCCACCAGGAGAGGACACTGACCCACATATAAACATAAGCCACTATATTATATTTTGCTGAGATATATAGGGCTGAGATGGGAAGCGGTGGGCTGAGAGCTGACCTAAGATAATGTTGATAAATTGAGAGAGA
Source organism: Emydura macquarii macquarii (assembly GCF_026122565.2). NCBI lineage: Eukaryota > Metazoa > Chordata > Testudines > Chelidae > Emydura > Emydura macquarii. The sequence continues at coordinate 348,326 of NW_027132308.1, read as the reverse complement.
TGCGACCAGAAGAATTAACAAAGAGATGTGGTTAAGAACACTTTTTTCCCATCTGCACTTGGTACAAAGGGTATTTTCCATATAGACTTTGCTACACCTATCCACGACTTACACCAGAGACTACTTGGAAGATGAAGCAGGTTCAAACTGTAGCATCCACCATATTAAAGAGGACATAATTTTGATGGCATATAGTGTCCATACTCCAGGAGCTGCATTGGCAGGCTATGGATGGGATTCCAGGTGTTGGTCGTGATTTTCAAAATCCTCTATTGTTCGGGAGTAGGTTACCTAAGAGGCCACATCTCTTCCAATGTGATAGCTCCAGCTGAAAGCCAGTGGAGTTGTTCAAACTGGAGCTCCCTCAATTTAATCTGCTGACAGTAACATCTCCCTTTGGTTTACCAGAGGGTAATATTCATGCATAGTGCAAGGTCTAGTCTGTCCATTTGGGGAGGAGCCAGAATGAATCTCTGAGGAGCTTATGAATGTGTTGCGTGGAGAAAGCAGGTGGTTATTTAGATCAGGAACCTTAGTTCAGTGTATGTTGCACACTTCCTCCTCACTCCATGCCCCTCACTTCAACTTGTCCTTGAGTTCTGACCATAGGCTAGTGAGAGAGCAGTGTTACTCTTGGAAGACGACTCAGAGGATTCAGTTTTCCCATGTGTCTGAATTCTGCTGGTGCAGGACAAAGATGGAAGGAATCAGGGAACCTGTACCTCCCTGATTTAACATCAGCCCAGAATTATTTAAAACATCCATGGGGCCACTCTAACATATGCCAATGAACTATTAGCATAGTGAAGTTCTTATCCACTACAACTTTTATCATATTCCTCCCACCTGTGGCATGCCTCCTACCCAAGGGTGATCAAGGAGATGGCTCTACTGTTTCCAACAGCTGAATGCCAGCAGAGAGATCCCCTCCATCCTATTTGCACTGCCTCCCCTGAATAGTGCAAAGTGAAATGAGCGTTCCAGAAAATCTGGGCCAGAAAGTTCAAAAAGCCAGGATAGAGAAAGTCTCTAACACAAGTGTTTCTCAAGTAAAAAAGAAGAATATGAAAATATACAGAGACAAGTATCAACATATTAGTTCTATTTCAAATGATGCTATAGGATTTGCTAAACAGACTATTTCTGTCTCTTGAATTCACACTAAACCTTAGACATTTCTATTTATATTACTTTTAAAGACAAAACCAGAATACAAACAATGGGCAAAATCCTGAGCAGTGTCCATTTGGGAATTTCATCTTGCAATATTTAGGGGATCAAACCCAGCAATATATCTATTCACATTCCATGTGTGAGCCAGCAAGGAAATTCACAAAAATCATAATACATAAATACAATTTTTTTCCAAATCACAGCATTTATATGAGAAACTGTGATGGCAAGAATGAACCTGATTTAGTCCTGTTGAAATTTCAGCTACCACCTTGGTTTACCTCAGTTGTTTGTGTGAAACAACATCTGGCAAAGCAGCAGCTACTGAGTTAACCAACCGCCTTCAACAGAATCTATGATTTTATTATGGTTTGGTTTATCTAAAGCTCCTATTATATCATTAGCTCCTATGCAGCAGAACCTCAGAGTTATGAATGCCAGAGTTATGAACTGAGTTGTCAATCACACACCTCATTTGGAACCAGAAGCATGCAATCGGGCAGCAGCAGAGACCAAAAAAAAAAAAAAAGCAAATACAGTACAATACTGTGCTACATGTAAACTACTAAAAAAATATGGAAAGTTTAAAAAAGATTTCACAAGGTAAGGAAACTCTATACTTGTTTCATTTAAATTTAGATGGTTAAAAGTAGCATTTTTCTTCTGCACAGTAAAGTTTCAAAGCTGTATAAAGTCAATGTTCATTTCTAAACTTTTGAAAGAACACCATAACATTTTGTTCGGCGTTACGAACGTCCGTCAGTCACAAGGTGTTCATAACTATGAGGTTCTATTGTATTACTAAATGCAACAGCAGCAGAAGATGTGCAGTGATTTACAGTTCAGTACAAAAATATGACAGGAATATTAACTTTTCCTTGCACGTATTAAGCACAGTTGGGTCTCGTTTAATACAATTGTAGTCACTTTATATATGCTTTGTTTATATTAGGGATAAGCGAACAGGTTTGTATTATTAAAATTTAAAGAACAGATCTCAACAGCCTGAACCCAAATCAAAATGTTGAGATTTCAAAGTAGACTGGTAAATATTTATTCCTTATTTCTGAATTTCTTGTGTATCTAAAATTTTAACACTGATGGAAATGTTGGCAATGCAAGGCAGGCAGGGCTAGCTGGTTTGCTTTCTGCCAAATTAGATCCCTTGTAAACATTTCTCTGTAAATATTTAATTTAAAAATTCTCCGTTTTTTGTTTCAATAATAGTTTTAATTTTAAAATGTGTATCTCACAGAGTATGCATAGCGAGTATTTCTTTTATAGCTGATCCTACTCCCATTAAAATCAACAGCAAACCCTCAAAAGAGCAGAATCATATTGCCTACATTTGAAAATATTGTTTTAACTTTTTTAAGACAACTACAATACTAAGGTAACTGACAACATTCTTTACATTTATTATGAATATTTATTAGCCAGTTACTCTCAATTGACAAATGAGTTAATATGCCAAAGTCAGCATATTCACAACACATTCAACATGCAACCTTCTTCCATGCATGATATAAATTCATTACACTCTGCTCTAAGAAATTCAATGAAAAATATTTTCTAATATTTACAAAGGATCTTGCTTGGCTAAAACCATCATAATGATGTTATTGCACTCTTTATATTATCAAGATTAATTTTTACACTAACTGCATAATTTGAAGCTTTAGTCCTCACTTCATTTAACATAATTCAGACATAAACAGTATATAACATATAAGAATCTATGTTTATAGTTCCAAAAATGAGAATAAAAACCATCAAAAAGGATGGAAGTTATTTCCTAAAAGGCTATAAAGCAACTGTAAAAGAAAAATAAAATAGAATTTCTTTGTTCTTGAGCAGATTTCTCTTAAGGGATTACTACACAAAAGAAATTTTCTTTTACCTGCATTGCTATTGCTGTATTTTTCTCACATTAGACTCATGTTTATCCTTCACTACACAATGTAAACAAGAATAAAATTTATATCAAATGTATTATTGCCAATAATAAACATTTACTCTTTTAATTTCACTATTTCTGCTGACACTGATATCTGTTTTCACTTTTCCAAAACCCTTCGTGAACAGTGGCCTTTCCGTTCAGCATATGCGGCTCTCCAGTCACTGGACAGCAAGTGAAACCACTGATCTAAGCTCACTTTTAGGTCTAGACTAGCAACTCAAAGATTTATAAGCGAGAAAGTGAAATCAAGCTTGTCATCTAATCTCCAGACTGAGATTTAATTTTCCAGGATATCACTACTCAGCCCCAGAAGAGCAAAACTCCCTGTCTGCTAAACTCGGACAGCACTTGGGACAATCACACTTATCTGGACAGCACCAGAATAATCGTGCTGCTCGGTATGCTCTGCTAGGAAAAAATCTTCCTTACTATAGATTGAACTGCCTGTACTATTGAGAATATTTCAAGTTATGGTCTAGTATGACACAGAAGGCTAACTTAAGAGGAGCATGTGTACATAAATATATGTTGGTGATATACACAAAAATAGACAGAGAAAAGGAGATAAATAGATAGAGAAACAGAGTGAAGGAAAGGTAGCAGCAGAGTACAGTCAATGCTAAGCTTATCAATACAACTCCTTGGCACTTATTCTTGAAGTATCTTCTTTATGTGGTGAATTACTGTTTATCTTCTTACAGCTAAGTAAGCCAGTCAAAAATGAAGTGACAGTGTGAAGAGCTGTTTCACTGATGTTTTCCTTCCTTGTGAATTTCTAGGATCCATGGAAAGGCCACATATCTTTGCCTACTACATGGCCTCCTGAGCCGATAATAGGAGGAGGATTTGTTGAAATCTATGGAAGCTGAACCATGAAGAGTTTACTGGGTCCAAGGTCCTCCACTCCTCTGGATTTTTCTGTAGGAAGATTCAGTACACCATGGCTCCTGGGCTTTTGTGGAGCATGTTGGGTCAGATCTTCTCTCAGTGCAGTTAATCATGAAGCTATGGAGATTTATACCAGCTGACGATCTGGCCCTTAATGTTTTATAATTGTGACTCTGATGTGATCAATGTCCTCCCAAAGATGCAGCTACATATTTCCTCTGGTGCCTATTAGTTGTTGGCCTCACACATACAAACAACAAAGATTCAATTACATTTATAAACAAATGATTACCAAATGATGTTGAAAGGATTGTGGTGGTGGTGGTGGTGGTGGTGGTGGTGGTGGTGTTCACTACCCTCTAACTGCCCAATCAATTGCAAAGGTTTATTCTGAGCCATTTAGAAAAGAAAGGATCATTACGCACTTTTCCATATGCTGTATCACTCAATATATAAAGCATAATAATCCTCTCTAGACCTTGATAGAGATTTTAATCCAGGAAGATCCATATGTTTCTGAATCCTGAATTAGAATATCAAAACAGATAACCTGCTCCTTTACGCACGACATCTACAAATACTGTAGTACTGAAGGTGGGTTAGGTGAGAGGGAGAGAGAAAGATCATTTCCCATTCAGTAAAATAACTTTTTTTAAAACTAACCCTACCAAAAATGTGCAAATCTCAAACTATTTATGGGTCTAGCATGAGTTGCCAGGAGCCCCTTCCAAATATGAAAGCAGCTGAGCCTCAGATATTCCACTGGGAGAGGCATAGAGTCCACTGAGTTCCACAGAACAGATCAGAGACAAAACGAAGAATCAAAGTGAGGATGATTACCTCTGACCTCTATCAAGTAAAAAGGTACAGTATACTGCCTGCTGCACCTTTTGATATCAAATAAATATTACTGCATCAAATGATTCTGTTGCTAGTGATGTACAGAACATAGACATATAATCTATAAATACACAATTAACTAAAACTGATGTATTATTTTTCTCATGTAGTTCAAAAATATGTACGTTGCTCTGCATTTGTGCTTCTATATGTATTCACTCACAAAAGAGAAAATTACCATCTTAAAAATATATTTTGCCAAAAACACATCAAGAAATTAGAGTAAAATTACTAAAAATCTACCCAAAAATCATTTAGTGTGAGCTAATTTTATAATGGATGTCTGAACTCCAATGTTCTACAGACAGCTCTAACTTTGCCTGGCTTCACCCATGTTTAAAACAGAGGTAATACATATATACTTTTCAGGGCTGATGTGATGTTTAGCTAATATTTCTAAAAAATTTTGAACTCTTTGGATGAAAGATGTTACCGGAGTGCAAATATTTTCCTAGATTTTCTGCCATATACCCTGTTATGATTAGTTTAGTAGGACATTCCACACATTGCAACCATATTGTAAGTTTTATTTGATATAGATTATCATAATACTGACAGATTATTTTTCCTCCCTGGATCACTGTCCAATCTGAGAGCAGAACTAATCACAGTACCGGAAAACATCCTAGTTAAGTCCAAACACAGACAGAGATTCAACCGTAAGAGAAACCTGAAATCATAAACGGACTTATACACCACAAAACAAGCAAAAATCACAGTTAAGACAAACGCCAGGCTGAACCATTGGGAAAATTAAACTTTGACGTAACTTAATTGACTGACCTTATTTTCTTTAATTCACTGTGCAGTGTTCACATATTGCAGCAGTCCTAAGCAAATGCATTGAAATATGTCACACTGTAAGAGCAGTGCCACAATGATAAGCAAAACAATGTGAGCTATGGAGTATGTGACTAGAATTTCAGCTTTAATTCTGAACTTCCTTTTTCTTGTGGGCTCGAGTCTTCATCATGTTTGTTTTGTAGCTTAAGTGGTATTCATGTAAAAGTGTGTAACAATATTTCTGTTTGCTGTGTTTGTTGTGGTTGGACTGAACTACAGCTAGATAAGTAATCAGAAAATGTATGTATATTTTTATCATACATAAGCAGTGATGGAAGGTAGCAGTATCAAATAGATTTATTGTACTTATGTAACACATAGAAGTGTTTAGCTCTGTTTAATTGTGTCCTACTTCACTTTGATTAACACTGCTGAGTCTTATTAGAAGTAGTAAACTAAGAACACAGCTGCAGCAACTGTTTCACTGCACTGAACTTCAGGGAAATTTAAATAGGAAAGACAGGAATCCCATTCAGACCCACCCATGCCCACAAAGTTATAAATGTTACATCACTTCCCATCTCCTACACACACAATAATTTGCTCTTCAAATACTATAATTTTTATTGGAAACTTGGTTCCTATGACACGCACAAATGAGACTACTTCATGATTCACTCCTAGGTTCTCCTCCCCCACATTTCTCTGCAATGAACTGCTTAAGGAAGGAATTCATAGGCGAATAGGGAAGTTAGACATCAAACTTGCAATACAAGTCAGTAGGAATTGGGCACTGGACTCCCTATAAACCCCAGCCTAAACCATTATATTTTATTACTTCCAGGTATTGAAGTAATATACAGTGAAGAAAATGGTCCCGTTAGTCCTCTATGACCTCCATGTTTTAGTACTCCATGACCATCTCCTCTTTCTGAAAATTTGCATGGCTGCAGGCACTATTTTAGGGGAAAAAATAATCCTGTATGTTAGTTTTTTCTGTTATGTTTATGTCATATGGATAGGGATGATTTTCTGAATAACTTATTCTTGTTTGGTGTGTAGAAAGGTGAATTTGACTTCTAGCAAATTTTGTATGCACAGATACTGTTTTCATATTTTCCTGCAAAACCATTGTCTGCCTCAGAACGTATAGCATCTTACTGTATAAGCACATGCCTTTCAGTATGCAAAAAGGTTTCAAACACTACTGATTTTAATTGGTTAAGTCTTCCTAAGCACAGCGGAAAAAATAAATAATATCCTTAGTCTCAACTAAGCTTGGGGATCTGCTCAGTCACTAAGCAGCATTTTACAATAAAATGCTATTCATTCATATTCTTTGAGTATTACAGAATTGCCAGGCTCTTTGTAACAGAAAGTCAGAAAAGATTTCAGCAAGCAATATTTTGCTTGCAATCCTCCTAGAAGTAGGAATAAATTGCAAGATGACAAAGTCTGCACCTTTTCTCTGAATACTTACAGTGGTACTTGTATTTCTATTAACAGGCAGTAGCTGTTCAAAAAAATCACTGTTGCCTTTTCCCAGTGTTTAGAACCATACCGTGCATGCATGGTATATCTTGGTTTTTAATGCAGTTTAAATGAAAGAACCTCAGATCATTGCTCTATTATTTGAACTATGTGAACTACATATTTTACCTTCCCAAAAAGACCTTGCCATCCAGTGACAGTAACGTTAATGAAATCATAGTTAGGTGAATGCCAATTATTTCAGAAAATGTCATCCTAATTTTTTTCTCTCTCTATATGCCAATTACCTTTGTGTGTTCTCTCTACTCAGAACTACCATCTGTAAAGCTACCATTAGGAAATGGGAGATTAATCAACTTAAATAAGACCGGGTAATCACTTTGGTCTGAGTACCAAAGTACTCTGTTAAGTAAGCTAATCTAATGTGCCAGTAAGGAAAAATGAAAAAACTTCATTAAGACAGGCTGTATATAAATTATGTATCTCAGAATATTATATCAAGAACAGAGAGATTAATCCTGTATATATTCATAAAAGGATTCTGAGACCCATTCCTAGATTCATAGAATCATAGAATATTAGAGTTGGAAGGGACCTCAGGAGGTCATCTAGTCCAACCCCCTGCTCAAAGCAGGACTAACCTCAGCTATATCATCCCAGCCAGGGCTTTGTCAAGCCTCAGCTTAAAAACCTCTAAAGATGGAGATTACACCACCTCCCTAGGTAACCCATTCCAGTGCTTTCTTATATTGAACAGCACTTTACCTTTCAAATAACCCTACTGATTTTAGTGGAGCCACTTGCAATTTAAAAAATTATACATTGATCGGATGAGTAAGTCTGGTACAATTTGGCCCAAAACTTTCAAAGGAAAACTGGTCTATGACTAACACAGGAATTTTGCCTGTAGCTATTTACAAAGCAGAGTGTCAATCAACACAATCAGACTTAGCTAGACTTTAAAGCATGAAATACGCCATGCTCTCTAACTATGGCTATAACAGCTTTATCCAACTTTTTCCAGGACCTTGAGTAATTAACTAATTTTTAAACCTTTTTATCTGCAGTATGTTTTCTTTAACTCATATTAAACTAGCTCATATTAAAATTCTGTGTATGTGAGATAATTGCCAGAGTAGATTTATTTAAAATAATACTGTTTGAAATCATTATCCCTGTCATCTTGTTTTAATGCAGGTTAAAAGTTCTGAGAGAGATATTCTGATTACCAGTGATAGAAGATGTATAGGATTTCTGCTCCTAACAGTTGCTACTAAGATTTTTTTAATTTATATTATACTCATTTTTTCCCCCAAAATTAGAAGAGAACAAAAAACAAACAAAAACCCAAAAAAGAAGAAAATATGTAAAGGAACGAAAATAAAAGGAAAATAAGGGAAGCAGTGAGATGAAAGGAGAGTGACGTCTCAGTTTACATCTACTAGGAATTACTCAAAGACTTCTAAAAAGTCAGACCAAATATCTTCTAAACTGTCTGAGATCCCGCCTCTCCAAAATGTTACCTGCTCTTTAGAGGTGCCAGATCAGACAAATTGCTGTGTCAAGCTTCTATCCCAGGAGGCAGTCCGCTCCTCCATCTAAGCAACAAGAATAATTTGGATACAAGCACTTTCCTTGCTTTGGATAGTTTCCAAGATAACAGAATGTATCCTAAAACACAGTTCTGGAAAGTAATTTTTAAGGAGGTAGCTATTATCATATTAATCCTCCTACCTATTTCTAGCCAAAAGATTGCATCCTGGGATGTTCACAAAACATGTGAGCCAGCATGGCTCTGTGAGACCCACACCTCCGTCAGGTGTTTTGGCAAGGCCCATGCCCTGTAATCGATGTGGGGACAAGTGCTAATGAAATATAATTTTCTGCTTAATCAGCCTTAATCGTAGATCAATTGTACAGTTTCTAGTGTTTTGCAAAGCACTTTCCCATTGCCTAGAGTTCAAGGATATACTCAAATCTTTGTTCCTGGCCTGGCACAGGCTATCTAAATTAGAGAGCGGCTTTTGGGCCAAGAAGTCATAACAGATTACAGCTGGTGAGTGAATCTATTGAGTTGCAGCAACAGCAATTCTGGAGTCTCTGGTACACCTAGCACATTTGGACCAAATATGTCCTGCTAACAAGAGTTCTGAGGGTACAAGCTGATACACAAACACAGCTATCATCAGTGTCACCTAACATTTCAAGCAGTGGAAGGGAAAAACCACCAAACAAATTATATGTTCACTATCATCCTCTTCTCTGTACTCATTCAAAAATGTCAGAAGAACACTCTTAAGAAGTCAGTATAGAATAATGTATTTTTCTGCTAGTATTGCAGCCAATAATGTAAACTTCTACGCCTGTGTTGAAATTAATGTTTGCTGATGTAAGAAGCAGTAGTTCATCTACATGACTTTTAGTTTGTTTTGCTTCATATAGCTACCTATTATTTCATGGTGCATTAAATATATGAAGTGTAAGTAGGGTTTCCATTAATATACAGTGCTAAGCAATTATCTATTGTGTTTAGTAATCTGTTTTAGGCAGTTGTTTTTTACCTCGTTAAGCCTGAATCTCTAAAATTGGATATCTCCTGTAGGAAAGACGCATAAACACCCACATCACAAAACATAGTTATATGAATGAATGAGAAATGCATACAAAATGAATACACACACACATTTTGAGAGAAAACAGACTGGAAAATGGAATGACACTTTAACTGAACTATGACCAGTACAAAAAAATCACTATATTTTAATGCTATATTCAATAGGATTCCAGCTAGTATTTTTACAATGAAAAAATACTGTGGGTAACATTTCAGTACAGTAAATTACTGGTGAATCAGTAACAAGGCTGTGTTAGAGAAGCTACAGGGATAGCACAAGAATCATTACATGATGTATAGAATATTTGCACTTTTATAACACGTTCCATCCAAAGGGTTCAAAGGATTTTACTAATATTAATTAATTGTGCTTCAGAACAGCAATGTAGGGTAGTTAAATACTATTATCCCCAAATAGGGAAACTGGGCACAAAGATATCTGAGGACTTACCTAAGGCCACATAGCAAGTTCCTATCAAAACCAAAATAGAACCTACATCTACTGACTCCCAGACATTAGCTTTAACCAATAGACCATGATTCTACTTTTAGGCAAAGTTATCCTCTTTGGAGTAAATGCTAATGGGCTCATCATCCCAGTCTTAGAAAAAAAGTAAGTAAATTGTGAAATGAAAGTTGCCAGGTCTCTCATATGCCTACATACATTAATTTGGAAGCTTGTTTTTACATTGCTTATAGCAAATGCATTTGTTCTAGACTGAAATCATTTGTGATGGATGATAATCTTTCACAAACATTCTGTAAAAATGCAAAGCATTTTAATGGGGTGCAAAGAAAGAATTGAATCCCTCACCTTAAATTAAAACATTGACCATGACCATCATTTGAATCTAAAATGAATTCTGAGTGGCATGCATTACAACCCTTACATGTTCTCATTCTGTGAGCATTTGAATATTCAAATGTTGGTAATTTCTTGGAAAACAAATGTTAAGCTTACATGTTCAATCACCAAATGTAAATTTCTATATTGCATTTTAAAATGCAAAATTTGTGCCTGGTAATTATATAAATCACCCAACATAGATACACAAACAATACCTTGTGCAGTAAATAACTAAGCTTATTTAACAGCATGAATTGTGAATATTACAATTGAATATAGGAATTTTCAAATTAAATATACATTTTGAAATATTACAGTCAAATTTATAGTTTGAAATGTGTTTCTTGGCTAGATACATAAGTCATCCAATCAGGACATCAAAATACCATCACATTACTTATGCAACCATCAGAGCACATTATTGTGCCTCTGTTCAATTCATGAATGATCTGCACACCAAAAAATATTTACTGAAGAAATTCACTAGTAATTCTGAACAAATAGATTTAAGAATTTCAAGATCTGTTCATGGACAACTCACAAACAGAAAATAAAATGTATTTGTGATGAATTATTCTCTCAGCTCTATTTAAATCAATGGTATTTGTAAAGTAGACAGGACAGAGGAGACACTTGATAGGATTACCAAAGTATGAATCTGTGTCATGTTGGGTCAAGTCCGGCATGACTTGGAACATAACTTATTCTTGCTAATTACTTTCTGCCCAGAGTCAATATTACCGCTTCTAAGTGGAACAAAACATTTCAGGCAATGTAGATGTGTAATGTAATCTGTAACTCAGGTACTGGAGGAATATAAGATTTCAGTCTTGTTTCTCACCTGAGATTTCACATCTCTGACTGCTCAAAAAGATGTATCTGATTTATCTTGACTGATGGTGATCCCATCCATGACCAGGATCCTAGTGATGACATGGCAAATTGATACTTTCCTGTCTTGCCTAATTCATAGGCTCCACAGACACAATGATGCTACTGCAAATCTTTACAGTTGCCATTTGCAAGTTATTAATGGTGCACTGGTGCAATAATATGCACTGCATTAATACAGTAAAAGGTAAAATAATAAATATTTGAAAATTGACTTCTGCACTCCCATGAGGAACAGACAAAATCCACAAGGCAGAGGCACAAAAAGAAATATTAATTTTAGGGTCATTTCAATTAAGGTAGTTATTAGCATAGTTGAGTATTAAGCATAAATTATAGGAAGGGCCGCTCGACTGAACTTGGTCTTTCCTCCTCTGTCCTTTAAAAGAAAGTTTAAAAATATACAGTCTACTATGTCTCCATGAACTTACAGTACATGGCATTTAAAAAACCTCAGTAAACATATTATGCAGCTCAGCAGTAACATCTAGTGGCGTGAGATTTACAGAAAAAATGCCCACTCAGCTCATAGAAACCCCAAAATGTCAAAACTATATTGTAAAAATATTTAGGATGATGAAGACTTAAGCTGTGAAGCGACCATGGCAAAGTATAGCAAGCCCAGAACTAAGCCTACGCCGAGAGTACGGTAGCCCTCCATGTCGGGGTGTGATCAGAAGGGCAGTTCATACACCCACCTTGGACTGCCCTTTGGCAACAGTCAGCCAGTGAGGCTACTATTCTAAAAAGAGGATGTTTATTGAGCAGTACAGGATCCTACATTGGGCAGCTGGGACCCAGGACATTTTATAAAAGGGCCAAGTCAAGAAGAAGAATGCCTTTTCCTGCTTGCCCTTTGTCACAAAATGGTGGAGGTATTTTGTGATATATGAAATGATACTATAAATTCAAAGTTCATTTACTGTTATGGTGGTAGGCTAGGTAAGGTAGGCACTGAGATTTCAATGTACAGGTTTGTAACTGAAATGTTTCAGCCCTCAGTCTACGAGAAACACTTTCAGGTTTCGGGGAAAATTCTGACTTTGGTTGCATGGCAGCACAAGATAATGTAGAGGAAACATGGAGACTTTTCCCCTTTAATGCACCTGCATAGCTCCAGAAAAGGATTCTGACCTACTGCCCAAGAGAGCACTGTTAGGGGGACCATATCCACCAATCTGTTATCTCTCTAAGAGGATTTGTCAGGCTCTCAGTCCCATTTTTTGGATCCTTGACAATGCATCCTCTTCTGCTTTCTCACCTTAAGCCATCCTGCCCTGACGCGGTGTGGCAAAATGCCCAACAACACTCCTTCACTCACCCTACATAACTCCCTATATCACTTAAGGGCCAGTTTGTTGTTTTGGGGTCCTACTGCATCTGCAGACATTCTATAGCAGTAACCCCATTCTTTTCCACAGATTGATGTCATCAGAACACTCTCATTCTATGAGAAGTGTTTCTGCGGTTAGGGACAGTTGATCTAGTAAAAAGTCTTGTTCTTAAACTCTTTAATATCTTCAACCAAAGAGACCCCTGAAAACCTTTGTGTTAATCTAGTATCCAGTATTGTAGTAACCTAGTATGCACTAGTACAATGCCTAAACAATGTTTTCTAGTCTCTGCTCCATTACCTGTTTCAAGAGGAAATTCTGTCAGTTTCACTTTGGTAAGCTACACCCCAAATTGCAAATGAGGAATAAATCATACATGATAGTAAAGAAAAGAAGGACCACAGGCAAACTTCCAGCACAGTAAAGCAGGAACAACCTGAGTGTGAGCCAGCCAATTGTTTCAGGAAAGATATACACAAAGTTATTGAACCATTTGTAGCCAAATATTAATTATAAATCCCTAGGTAAATTTATTAAATGGAATTAACTATGATTGGGCTGTATGAATTTAAGAGTAAGGCAGGCTTCTATATGCAATCAAGCTTTAAAGGCACCTAATAAAATTTTTCAGATCTGCCAGCAATTATGGTTAATTAAATGGAACATTCCATGCTTTGCAACCACATTGTGACCTTCTTTTTTGATAATTCTTCATGACAACAGATTATTTTTCTTCCGTGGCCTGGTTCACTCTGAGAACAAGACTAATCATTGCAACTGAAAGTATCCATACCTCTACACACAGAAAACATAGTTTAAATAAGCCAAAGTCAAATTCTGCCCTCTGAAACCATAAGAGATATTCATTCATGTGGGTGGCAGTACCTATGTAAGGACCTTTAGTTACCAGTCAATTTTTTTCAGCTTTACTGCCACTTTTTTTTGGTCAGTTTGCTCTGCATGTTTTGAACAAAGTTTAATGCAAAGCTCCACTATCTCACAGAGCAGAGGATGAGAAGACAGGGCGGTTTTATAGTTTAATCAAATTTAAAAAAAAACCCCAAACAGTGTCAAATATCTTTCTTCATTAACGAAGGTCAAAATAAAAAAGCCCGAGTATCCTCTTTATCTATTTCTTTAACACTGCACTTGTAAACGTACTGATGGAGAAAAGAGTCACAGTGGCATCCATTGAGATATGAACTTCTACCCAATCGGAGTGGAAGTCACAACATTTTCATTTCAGGAAATGGAAAATGGATACGTTTCTATTTAGATGGATGCATTTACAGTAGACCTCAGTTATGAACACCTCAGGAATGGAGGGCTCTTCTTCCTACACATTTTGAAAAATTTCAGCAGAACATACTTGAGATAAGCCAGTTTTAAATTTTCTAAACTACACTGTGAAAAATAATAATAGTGATAAATACTAATAATATTTTCTAAATGTTAACTTACTACTAATAATAATAATATTTGCCTTTTGCATAGATAGCACTTTTTGCCCATGAATTTTAAAGCATATTACCAAGGAAGGTAATCATTATTATTTCCATTTTACAGAGAAGGAAACTGACATATATACAGGAAAAGTAACTTGGCTAATGTTACGCAACCAGTCAGTGGCAGAGCCTGGAATCTTGACTCTTGATCCAATGACTTGTCGTCCGACTGGACCACCATTCTTGTACAAACTTCTGCATTTTATATTTCAGATAGAAGTGCCAGAAAATTAACATTTTAAACCCTCTAAACTATAGCTAAAAAAACAGACTAAAGTTATTATGTAATTAAAGTTATTCTGAAAAAGGAACATTATATAATAAATAGCTTAATGAGCTGAAGTTATGGAAATGAAATTAAATGTTCAGCACAAGAAAATAGATCATGTGTGAAACTTTTATAAAGCCTTATTGCAACTAAAGTGACAAAAGAAGTTCTTTATTTATTACTGCAGAGGAATAACTCATTAAAGGGAGGATAGCAGCTACTGTATATCTAGAAAATAGCCACCTGATTAGGTAAAGAGTTGGCATTCATATATATTCTCTATGAGCCTATTCCTACTCCCACTGAAGTCAATAGGATTTTTGCCATTGGACTTCAATTGGAACAGGCTGGGCCCTAGAAGAGATAACAGTCCATTAACCACTCAGAGTATGTCTACATAGCAAAGAAAAACCCGTGGTTGCCCGTGCCAGCTGGCTCAGGTTGTGGGGCTATTTCATTGCTGGGTAGACTTCTGGGATCGTGGCTGGAGCCTGAGCCCTGGGGCCCTCCCACCTCTCCGGATCCTACAGCCCAGACTGCAGCCCGATCTCGGAAATCTACATAGCAATGAAACAGCCACACAGCCTGAGCCCCGTGGGCTAGAGTTGGCTGGCCTGGGCTAGCTGCAGATTTTCCTTTGCTGCATAGACATACCTTCAGAGTTAAGTAATTTAATGCAGTCATATCCTATAGGACTAGGAAGAACAAAAAAACAAAGTGGCAGAATCCAATATAAATTTGGTTATCTACCTCCTGTGCAGAGATTTGCTAGCTTAGGGCCTTATTCTGTGTGGTGGCAAGTGTCCTCTATTGCAGATGGAACCCGAGGTCAATCAACATCTCAAAGGAACTGTTCAGCACCTGAACTGGGAGCAAACTGAAATTATATGAGTGGATCTTCTACAGGGCAGAATTACACTCATAATATACAGTGTGGGTTTAGTCTCTTGTCTTCTCACACCCCTTCCATGAGCTATACAGCACAATATGGCATCACACTTTCACTACATGAGCTAATTATAAACACCTTCCTTTATGTAGTGAAAAATATTTCACTCTTACACCCCATAATATTTTATTGTGGAAAAAAATGACAAGATAAGAACAAGGAAAACTGGCATAAAAACTGTCAGACCAAAGAACAAGCTGTCTTGTTTTGGGGGTTTACCCAGACCAGTAGGGGGTTCACTCACCACTACCCTGTAACCCTCTGTGCTGTTAAGCTTTGGCTCAGAGCCCTAATACCAACAGCTTGCTCACAGCACAATGGCCTCACCTTGGCTTCCACCAGCCTGGTTACTCCTTGCAGAGCGACACCAACAGCCCTTCTGGTCCCAAGTCTCCCCCAAATCATCTCCCTTGTAGCGTCCAGTCTCTCTCACTGGATACTCACAGCAGTTAATTTCACTGTGTCCTAACAAACCAGCCTATGTAGCTGAGGACTTCACCCTTCATTTTAATACATAACACTGAGATGGTTTTGTAGTAAAATAAGAATAAGTTTATAAACAAAGAACAGATACTTAGGTGATAATATATATTTATCTATATATCTATCTATATATATCTGAGCAAATTTAAGAATGAGAGAGCATGGTATGGAGGAATCTCAATCAATGGAACTTTAGTGATTATAGTTTAAAAAGTAAACAGAGGAAGAACATTTGAAATTTATCTTTAAAGAAGTTCAGAGTACATTAGGCTTCTTTGTAAATGCTGAGACAGGCAATCACATTCTTAAATGGCATTACATTCATAGCGTACGAACATCTGCAGCTCCTGATGTTGGAAATAGCCATCCTGTGTCTCTCTGCCTCAAAGACGCCATCCCATTTGCACACAGCTCTCTCCTATTGCACCTTATAACTTTTAATCTCTTTCTCCCGCCGCTCCACATTTTAGCTCTGTAACTGTACTAAGTCTGTAAATGGTTTCAGAATATAGTATGTATAAATGGGACTATACACAATGTAGTTCTGTTCCTGCAAAACGCATGCCAGTACCAAGGGACTTCAGTGGCACTATTTGTATAAGGGTGCCTGAATGAGGTTTTGGGGGACCTGGCCCTAAAGTTGTATTTATTGTATCATATTTCTCATCATATAATTTGTTGTGCTATTATTACTCCTGTGTAGCAGTATGGTTTTAATAAAACTCCACACACTAATTCAAGAGTTCTAATCAGTTTCTCACACGAATTCCCTTTTGCAGACTTGGACAAGTTTGTTTAGCCACTCTGCATCTCAATTTTGTTTTCCATAAAGTGGGGTTAATAATACCTACCTATCTACTGCACAGGGGTGTTATGAGGAGTGAGCTAATATTTGTAAAGTATTTTGAAGATGTAAAGTGCAAAGTGTAGTATTATAGTGTGAGGTTCTTCCAAAACCTGAGGTTAATTATCTAAGCTTTTTAGTCACCCTGGGTAAAATTCTGGCCCTTTGAAATAATTGATAAAACTCCCATGGTGAAAGCATTTCACCCTTATGTTTCTATATATCTAATCAATTGTTTCCTACCTTGATAGTTTAAATAGCTAATTTTTTCTTACTATGACCTTACATTTCATTATCTCCAAGATCAGTTCTAAAAATAAAATTGCATCTCTCAACTGTTTTGGTTCTGTAGCATCATGTTTGCACATTAAAATTAGTTTAGCCACAGATAGTTCAAAGTGAGTGATCTCTTCCTATATTCCAGACTGATGATGATTACTAGAACACACCAGTGATTCAGACTGCACAAAATAACCAGGGCTTAATGCTGCAAATATCAAGTAAGGCTAGAACAAAAAGAACATTTTGCTCAGTACATTGCTCAGTACACATTGCTCAGTACACCACAAATAACTTACAAACATGGCTAAATTAAGCCTAACAGAGAATTGAGACTAATTTGCCTTTCTTACTATGTACAAATTCAAGAACTGAAGTAATATATTGCTTCTCTTAGACTGCCTCAAAGCTTTTCTATTCCATTTTAATGCAGTTATTCCACATATCCATTGCCAAGAACAAGCATTCAATTCTTCTCTAGGACTCTGCACTAACAATTCAGAACAAAACTTACTGGGACAGATCCTCTACTAGTGTAAACTGGTGTAACTCTACAGAAGTTAATGGAACTACACCAGTTTATACCAGCTGTGGGAATCTGGGCATACAATTTTTAGTCTTGGTAGAGTAGATCCTTAGATGTTCAACTTTTTCTTTTTTTCCTCCAGAGAAATGCTCCATTTTGGAAAACTTTCATGCACAAAAATTGGCAAAAAAAAAAAAATGTTGAATGTGCCCAACTGCACCTTAATTCAGCCCCTTTACAGGCTGCCTTGCAATAGGGACAAGGGGGGGAAGTTTACTGGCATGGACAGGAAGAGCAAGAAGCAGTTGGGGTCAGGTCAGGAGAAGGTCACTGCACTGGCCTTGGTGCTGACCAGAAGAGATATTTATACCCCCTGCAACCCCAGTGAAGCTCTCTTTTACTGGGATGAAGGTGGAGTTTATGTGAAATGATTAAGGACAGGATGATGACCTGCACTGTAACATTTGTTGCCAGGTACCCCCAGATATTTTAAGTGAATTAAGTTGCAGCCTAATTAAATCACAACCACTGCCTCCTGTCTTTCTTCCAGCACAGCTGGACAGTAATGAAATATGCAATGTTTCACTAGGGGTAGACAGGCACTATTTGGTTCCCAGACAGATTATGGTAAAGGTAAATTAATACTGGAAAAGTTATGGGTGAGGATTTTTTGAGGCTATTCTCCATTGCCACCATGTAGTGTTCAACTCTGAACTAGCTCTGTGCACTGGAATGAAGTGTTTCAGGCTCCATTTGCCTGAGGATCCTTTCTTGAATTCTTAAGAGCTGAACAGGGCAACTACCAGATAACATTTCAGGGGGGAAAGTCCTATCTAGACTAGAGTTTATTATCATCTTTCTAAAAGGAGCTAGGTAAGAAATTACTAAAAAGAAAGAAATGTGTGAAGGGGTTTCTGCACCTTTTGGACCATGCATTGTTCGCCATCTGTGACAATTAAAGGTAAGTCTTTGAATGGTTTTTATTCCTTTTGTGTTCTTGAAAACAATTCTGGCATAGTGGTCACCATTTAAAGTCATCATTTACAAAGAGATACTACATTAAGATATCAGGGGTGCTTTTATATCTCCCTATGCTTAGAGTAGGTGCCATGGTATGATAACAACTGGTAAAAGCTGGCTTTTCAACAGAGAACACTGTAGCTATGATGAAGCTGTATCACTCATTTGGTCAAGTTGCTATGGAGCCTGCATGCATTAGTCATGCAAAACTCTTAAGTAATTTACATACCATTTGCCATTGCTAGTGAAAACGCTGAGTAACCTGAGTTTTTTTGGGGGGGGAGGGGGTTTGCAAATATAAAATTCACATTTTAGTCTCAGTCAAACAACCCCATTTACAAATGTTTCTATAAGCATTGAGACGTTTTGGGGATCACCCAGACCAGTAAGACCAGTAAGGGTTTTGGTCACCACCTGCCTGGCAACTGAGGGTAACTTTATGCTATGCTGCTATAGTTTAGAGCTCTGACACCAGTAGCCAGCTTACAAGGTTTCACCCAGGCTTCCTCCATCCTAATTACTCCTTGCCCCATTAGTCCTTTTGGTCCCGAGTTGCCCCTCAAACTGGCAGCTCCGCTATACTGCTCTGTTCATGCACTAAGGCACCATTCATACTCAGTCCCTCTGACTGGGATCTCAGTGTTGCTATGCATGATTTCAGTCACCGACTACCAGTCAACCCTGTCCTTGTTTGGCAGGCAGGAAATCTGACATTTCGTTCGGACTATGGTAATTCATGTTTACACAGAGCAGGGGAAACTCCCTAAGAACATAAGAACAACCATACTAGGTCAGACCAATGGTCCATCTAGACCAGTATCCTGTGTGTGACAGTGGCCAGTGTCAGATGCTTCAGAAGGAATCAACAGAATAGGCAATAATAATCCAGCGATCCTGTCGTCCACTCATAGCTTCTGGAAGTTAGAGGCTAGGGACACCCAGAAGGTGGAGTTGCATGCCTGACAAACTAGGCTAATAGCCACTGATGGACCTATCCTCCTTCCTTAGTTTTCCAAGACCCAGGTTTTCTTTAAAGTTAATGGAAAGACATTGAAACTAAAATGGTCCACCATTGCCTTTCCCTGGGTTGTAAAACGCTAGGTGCTTGGAGTTAGTTTTATGTGCACAACTAGTCTGATTGCTTCCCCCCACCGTGATAAGGTGATATTGTAATAGCTCCCTAGTTACAATTACAATATTCTACACATATATACATGCATACATTCACAAGCATAACCTGTAAACATACCTTCTAATGACCATCAAGTTCAGAACATCAGAAGACCTTAGCCTCATAGCAGACCTTATCTGATGCATATTTATACACAACAACATTGTATACAACCAGTTAAGTAAATTGCTTATTCTTTAGGGTTCAGACCTTGTTTTCCTCTTGGCATGTCTGGACTCTGACTGCCACAACCTTTAAAGCTAGCACATCAGCACTGTACTCAGCAGCCTAGCATGTTAATTATTTCGAGGTTCTGAAGCTCACATCAGTGCTTTGAATTTTCTTGCATTATTGATGCTCTTGCAGCATTGGTTGTTAGTGATCTCACTACCAGTCTAAATAAAAGCACCTTTAAATTTCACACATCACACTGTCTTCTCTGCATACAAATGTTCAAAATGTATCAAGCCATATATTTTAAGCAGCAACATATAAACAGAAATTTTACACAGACATCATTTGTAAGTGGGATATTTTTCCTTCTGCCAGAGTTAAACAGCATATATCTTACATGCTAAACACAAGTTCTTTTTAGTTTACTGCAAGAATATAACTATCACACTGGGACAGTCTATCTAGTTCAGTTTCCTTTTTCTAACAGTGGCTAATCCCAGATTCTTCAGCAGCAGATGGAAAATGCTTATTAAGCAAACAATATTCTCAATCAGTTTATCAGAACATCAGGCTCTGGTATTAAGTTACCTGCAGTTCCCTTCTTTGCTGCAAGTTGATTGCAGTAATACCAACATACTGTAATTTCTTCCTGACCCTTCTCTTCACCCTCCCCCACCACCTTCTGTCCTCAGCTCTGCTGCTTCAGTGGCCACAGAAAATCCTAGCCATCAATAGCAAGCGTGTTGAACAAAGCCAATCCTATCCTGATTAAACCTTGACTTGAATGGAGCAGCGTTAACTGGCCTTTTATGCATTCAAGTCTTCTATTACATTGTCAGCTTCAGAGGTTTCAAGTAGTGACATGTCTTTATTAGACATCCTGGCATAGCATGAGCAAGAAATGGTAAATAATTAAGACTAAGCCTGCATTATTAAACCTAGGATAACACAGGAAGGTTTGTCAGTATGGTCGGTCCCTCAATGCTATTGCAGTGCTTTAACCTTTAATGGTTCTTCCTAAACGCATTCTGAGCTACTTAGACCTTGAACATTGGTGTGTACAGCAGAGTGTGATATGTTTTTGTTACAGTGAAGCATTGTTTATAAAAAATAATAATATTCAAAATTATGTCCCTTGCATTTTCCGTGCCTTAACCTTACCATTAGGGATGAGCATACCTTGCTGGAAAATTCATATAAAACTATTGCTGCTAAGGATCTAAATCTGTGAAGTTACTCATGCAAGCAATCTTATTCAAGTAAAACAGGACCTCTCAGGTGAGTAAGAGTTTGCACTACATATTATATTGCATACTCTAATATTTATGAGACACACAAGATGTGTGAGGTAATATCTTTTATTGCACCAGTTTCTGTTGGTGAAAGAGACAAGCTTTTGAGTTACACAGAGCTCTTCTTCAGGTCTGGGAAAGGTACTCAGAGTGTCACAGTTAAACACAAGGTTGAACAGATTGTTTAGTGTAAGTATTTAACACCATTCAAGGTGCAGTGGCCTGTTGACACCCTTGAAGTCACAGGACAAAAAAGTGGTTACAAAAAAGTGGGTTACAGATTGTTGTATCAAGCCATAAATCCAGTCTCTTTCTTAAGAACATGATTTTTAGTGCCTAGCAAAGTTATGAAATTGATCTCCAAAGCTTGTGTTCTGAAGATGTTATCTGGATTTCCTTTGAAGATGAGGACTGAAATATCAGATATGGAGAGAACATTTTGTGAAAAGTGTTTTTGTCTTTTATCATTTTTCACTGGAGAGTGTAGTCAACTATGTGGGTGAAACCAGACCATCACTACGCTCTGGAATGAACTCACTGGGACCAACATGGCTACAACAACTGTGCAAACAAACTAATATTTTATAACTCTTAGCACATCTGATAGGGAAACATTCCTTGTAATGACAAGACTTAGCTCAGTTACACCAATATAAATTCAGAATAAATCCATTTACTTCTGTGAATTTGCCACGACATAACTAAGCTCAGAAGCTGGTCCCATTATCAATAGTGTCTCCTAACTGCTGACATTAACTGTATCATTCCACCTTCATGCTTCTTTTTCTTGATATTTCAATCTCTGAAATAAAAGTGCATTGGCAACCTGTATATTATGTCACAAAGGAAATGTGTCTTTATAATTTTTGCTCCTTTCCACTTATATACATATGATTTCCATTTCTATATTGGACACAGTAAATTTTGTTCTCATTTACACTGTACAATCCCATGGAATTTGGTGACTGAGATCAGAATTTGGCCTTTTATGTTTGTAGGGTTTAGTTTCCACTCTTTCTGGGTAGTACAGAGAAGGACAAGCAACTCAGAAGGCGTGTGCAAATATGCACACACAAAAAATTGACTTTCTGTGTCTGATTCCATTTTGTAAATAGTCTAGTGAATGAGTTTACTGGCAAGAATGTTGACAAAGGGCCCAATCCAACTTCCACTGAAGTCCATTAACTACAATGAGAGTTGGGTTAGGCCCTAAACCAACTAATTTTAAGTGCATATTAAAATATATTATCAGAAAGGGGGATATTTGAACGTGTAAATAGTACATATTCTCATAAAATACCAGATTCCATGAGTTAGGCTTATCCAGTCGTATCACACATTCAAGAAAACTAATCAATTCAGCTTGAATTTAGAATGACAATTGCTCTAAAAAGAACTCCTTGTGAACCATGTACAGACCAAGTATTATTGAAAATAGCTTCAAGCGACAAATAAATTACTGAAAATTGTAAACTGTCAGATAATTTCTGATCAGATAAAGAAGCTATATTAGTCAAGTAAGTAATTCACTTGAAATCAATCACCTAGCACAAGTGCTGTATTAAAATATAATTGTAAAAATCTAACTTTAAAAAAATCAGTTTGAATGCAGTCGGCTAGGAGGCAAAATATCTGAAAAAACATTAAAAAATTATTTCAGTAATTAGACAATTTGTTAGTTATTGATAGGTAAGAGAAAAACTGTATAAAGTAAAATATCTTCACAATCAACCAAAAGAAAAAAAATCACCTAATTCATTAAGTCAGTGGTAAGAAATTTACAGGGCTGATCATCCAATCCCCATCATTGACAACTCCCACTAATGTCACACAGGAATCTTCTCTAAGCAAAGACTGCAAGTTCAGGGTCTATTTAGAAACAAGTCCTAAATGATCATTGGAAGGAGTAAAGAAATATATTTCAAGGGGAAAGGTTTCCGTTACGTTAGAAAGCAGAACATTTAATTATTGATAGCAAATTTATCCCCAGTAGAGTCCTATTCTCCAAGCTATTTTTAGTGCTTTTGTGCGTACACTAATGGACATTAGTATCTAAACTTGCATTTGGGCATTGGAATATGACCGGAGGCTGGTGGGGATGACTGTGTAGATCTCATTAACCTAGGATCCACAGAATATCGCATTCAGTTATTGCATTTACACTAAAATGGTTTTGTTCCTATGTGCAATAGAAATAAAATATTACCTGACTGTTTTAAAAAGTAATTGTAAACAGTTTAGCTATGGGACAACTCCTCACTTTGTATAGAAATACTACTATTTCCAATATCCCTGTATTCACTGAGCAATAGAGAAAACATTCAAATATTTACTTAATGAAGGGTGCTATCAACTTAAAATGTGTATTAAAAAACAGCTACTTTTGCCAGACTCCAAATCTTTACTTTTATGAATAAAATGGCTTCTTACATGTTGTGTTCACATACACAATGCCTGATAAATTTCAAGCTCTAGAAGCTCTCTTTATCAGCAGATGTATACCGGGCCATGTGATCTTTCAAGGTCCACAGAATATTAACAACTATATGATTCATATTATTCAATTAACACTGCAGAACCTTATTTGCTATTTGACTGGTTAGCAATAAAGTGGAGACACTTCATTCCTAATGATGGTTTCAAAATGCTTCTTTTTAATTGTAAAACACAAAATGTCTGATTAAAAAAAAAAATCACATGAAATAAATCTTTCAGTAATGCTTCTCTCTGTTAATGTAGAGTCTGACTTACAATGCTACCACTACAAGACTTCTGCTAAGGAAGTTTAAAAACAAAACAAAAAAGGTTACAAGGAATGCCTCTTGTATAGGTTTAAAATTTCCTCACTTCAATTCCTGACCACCTTGCAGCTACTGGTAAGCAGAATCCATGTTTGTAAAAGAAATGCAAAGAGGCCCCTGAATGGACTGAGAAACTGGGCACAAGAAGCACGTTGCTGATTTCTCCCTTTTGATGGTTCTTGTTATAAAATAAAATGATAGAAAAAGTTCCTTTACTGAAAAGAAATGAACATGAGTGGAAAACTTGGACTGTATTACTCAGCATTTTCTGGGCTAACATTTTTATGGAAACTATTCACACTATGGAACAATCCTGACACAAAATATGAAAGGCATATTGTTTAAGGCATATTGGATATCATCAAACAAGCTTATCACTGCAAAAATGGTAGATTCAACTCTTCAAGGAAAAGGACTGTTTCTTCCTAAGTACAGTGCCTAGCACAATGAAGCCCTGAGCCTGACTGGGGGCCACTGCAGTAAAATAATGAAATATAAAGACACACCTAGATGTTTGTACCATTGTACACAGTCACAGCTAGATTATGACTTTAGGTCCAGCTATAAGAAAGGAGTAGTGCTCTGGGAGACATTATGACTCAGACGCCCCTCTGATGCACCCTTGCTCCCCTCTTGCTTTGAGGGTAGTGGTGGGGGAAGTCATTGCAACCCTTGTGAAAGGGTGCAGCTTACTTCTCCCCCAAGTCATCCCACACGAGTAGGAAGGGATTGGGAGGAGGTGGGGGGAGGACGACAAAGCTCTGCCCACTCCTGGCTCTTCCCCACCACACATTCTCTCACAAAAGAAAGTATCAGAGAGCAGAGATTGTACTCTACACCTGACCTTGTCTTATCAGCCAAGGAGAGATGTAGGGTGAGGCCTCACTTCCATACTCAGCCAAATAAGTAGGAGGAGCCCTAGCCATTTTGTTAGCAAAGAAACACCTTCCCCCCTCCCAGACAGCCAATCAAGAGTGGAGAGGGGGAAAAAAGGTGAGCTGCACAGCAGTTCACCACCCCCTGGAAGTTGGTAGCCAGGACAATCATCCTGCTCACCTGCCCCTACAACCATTTCTGTAAGTAAGGCAAAGGTACAGTCTAGCCACTTGTAAAAACTGGGTGACCAAGGCAGGCTAGGGGGCAGTCCAGAGCAGTAGTCTAGTGTGTGCAGGTAGCCGGCAGGTCAATCCATATCAGAGGCAGTCCAGGGCAATGCTCAACATTCTTCCCAAGGTCAGTAGCTGAAAGATCCAATCCAAGGAACTGGGTCAGTGAGAGCTAGGGAGACAAGGTCAGACAAGGTGGCAAGGCAGGGTCAGGCAAAACAGCAGGGCAACAAGGTAGGGTCCAACAGGAAGGCAAGGCAAGGCAGTCTGAGGAGCAACCAGCAGCAGTGGCCAGTTGCCAGGCCTGCTCACGGGGAAGAAGGGGGCAAATTGTCCAAAGCAATTTAAAAGGGCCCGGGTAGATGGGAGGATAGATACACATCCTCCTCTCCTCCACACACACCTTGCCCCTAAGGCTCCAGCCGCTCGCACTCTCTGCCCCTCTGTTGAACCAAGCTTATTTATTATGCACTATGCAGATTCCCAGGCAGCTGAGGAGGCAGGATCTACTGCTCAGCTTCCTGGGTTCATCAGTAATCTCCCTGGGGAGTTCAAGGAAACTGGGAAACTGAGTAGCAGATACCACCTCCTCAGAGGCATGGGACCTGCATGGCACATAATGAATAAATACAAATTTTCAGGCAGAAGCCCACTTGAATCTCAGCCATCCATTTGTATGGGGGCCATTGACTGTTCTGCCCTGGGCCCCAGAATTGCTGTCAGTCGGTTTGCCTGTTGCTCAGACAATTTCCTCTTCCTGCCTTTACATAGTCCAGGTACCCAAAGACAGTGCTGCTTGTCCCTCCAACCAGGGGCTGAGACATGGCTGCTGTGAGCCTGTAGGCCTTTAGCTCTAAGGCTGTTGGTCAGGAGCCCCAGTTCAGTGCATTGCTGTGGCACAGAAACTAAGGATATCGCCTAAGAACCTGGCAGGCCCTGGGTTCAATAGTAGGGCCGTGATGTCATTAGTCAATAGAGTCTCCATGCCTATTGCAAACTCTCACACTTCTACAATATCTTCTGAAGAAGTCTGAATATGTAATAAGTTAATTTTAAAAAGATGCATAAATGCATATTTATCCAAGAGACTAGTAGTTCACTTGGGTAGATGATATGTATTTTGAAAACACTATCTACATATATTTGTGTTCCTGTTACAATAGAATGAATCTTATCTTTCAAAAATAGCCAAGAAAATTAAATTTAAAAACTGCATATAAAAATACTGCTAGAGTGGGACTATAAACCAATAAACAGGTAATAAGAAGGTGAGGAAATTCTAAGTGGAAGTGGAAATTGCTTCCTTTTACCTCAGAGTCAAGGGAATTAATAATTGTCAGCCTTAACTACATTTCTTGGCTTTTGTCACTTCTTGATGTTGTGTGTATTGTTCCCAGTTTAATTGTTAAAGACAATATGAAATTCTTATGGAAAAAAACTAGGATAAAGCAATAATACTACTTGACTTTATTGTCCACTTTACATTTGCAGAGATATGAACAAAACTTACTTAGATACCCGCAAAATCATTTAGAATCCTGTTCAGAATCCTCCTTCAGGCAAAATACCCATTGACTTCCGTGTGGGTTTTACCTAAATGAGGAACACCAAACAGGACTCTAAATGATTTTTTATATTTTTTATATTTTGTGTGAAGGGTGAAATTCACCTCTCTTTAGCAAAAGGCCTACACATTACTTATGTCCATTTAAGTGAATTTCACCCTTATAGAACAGCATTACTGCACAACGCATACCTAGCACAAAAAAGTAATCTCATGCTTCCACACAGGCACAGAAGAATGAGAAATTACAAGCCTGTTCATGAGAAGTTCTGAGCACCTAGCAGGGCAAGGCAGTTAGAAAGTAATGCAACAAAAAAGCAATCTATTCCTCAACTGGGAAGCCATACAAACAGCTCTGTTTGACAAGAAGGGAGTGAACGGTGTATTGTTTTCTGTTCACCTCAGAAAACATATTTACATGCTGAAACCATGAGTTCTATACTATAAACAGTAAATAATATTGGCTGTAAGGCACCCACCAAAGAAATGGAATCA
Organism: Emydura macquarii macquarii; assembly: GCF_026122565.2. Taxonomy (NCBI): domain Eukaryota; kingdom Metazoa; phylum Chordata; order Testudines; family Chelidae; genus Emydura; species Emydura macquarii. The sequence continues at coordinate 320,968 of NW_027132308.1, read as the reverse complement.
TGTTAGTCACATTACAAATACATAAAACATAATTGCCTTGGATCTCAATGACATTTGGTTTGGGAATCATTTAAGTTGATATGTAATAGAAGAAAAAGGCTTTGAAGAACTGTTTAAATCAGTACTACAGCAGAAATGCAAACTAAAAAGGTCTACTTGTGCATTTTCAGCAGCACAGATGACAAATGTATTGATGGATCAATTTAAGATTGCATTTCCAATGGACAATATATACCCATATTACACACATGCCAGAGTTAAGGCTGCCTGTGCATCCTTAATTTAGCCCCCTTGTGCATATGGATTATAATACAATCTTTAATTACATAATCACATACCATTTTTCCAACAAGAGCTCTGCCTCATTCAGTGCACAAGATGAATCATGCTTTGAGAATTAATCAGGACCTTGTAGTAAAGAAGACAGTTGTCTGTAGAACCTACGTGTCATTTGTTGCAGGTGTGTAATGAACAAGGCAGGGGATTGTGGGAAGACAAAGGATGGTCTCATGGCTAAGGCAGTTGACTTCTGTGACAGAAGCAGGGATAGAATCAGATTCTTCAGCGTAACAGTCAAGTCATTTAAACCAAACTTATCACAGATAGTCACTGTGTGTTCCTCATTTTCTATTGTACACACGGCATCCTCTCAGACAAAACCCAATACTTTGTTTCCTTTTTGGTTTTACATAGTTTGTGGGAATACAGAAAAGGTCAATCTCACCTTCCCAACCTTCTGATTTTATGCCACATCTATACTGTAATGGGTCTTTTGCCTTTTTCAGGATGATGCTGATGGGGCTGTTATGTTTTTCATGCAGTCCTTCAACTAAGACCCTGTCTACACTTACCTCTGGGATTCAGCGGCAGTCAACGGGAGTTATGCAAGCTACGAAAAAAATTTGCATAACTCCTGTTGACTTCTGAGCTCCTCTTCTGCGCGCTGTCTTCACTGCACTGCGCCGATGAGAACCACGTTCCCGTTGATGCAGCGCTACACCACTTGCAAAGGTGGTCTTAGTAAGTTGATTTCTGGATCGACTGAGTGGGTCTTCACTGACCGCTCAGTTGATCCAGAGCAATCGATCTGACAGCCGCGACTTTGCCTCAGATTTCCTTTCTGCCACTGATTCCTTTCTCTTGCCTGAAACTTGGCTGTTTATATTTGGTCTGCCTAATATAGGTTTATAAATTCATTGGGGAAAGGATTTTGCCCTCCTCTATGACAGTAATATGGCCCTGTATATTGCAGGCGCTAAGTCAATAACAAATAGTATAATAAATAATAGCTATGAGCTCAAAGGCCTAGTTGCCATCTAAATAAAATGTTATTACTATTTTTACCTAGTATTAAACACCAAAAGCTTTCTCCTGCTGATGAAAAAGGCAGTTGAACTTCTTCGAATCCTATGGAATTGAAAGGAAGTTTGTTGTGGTCATCAACCAAACATTGATGCCTAGAAGATATTCCCAGGATGGAGCCTATCCATCACGTGACAAGTTACCATTTTCCTGGTCCAGAGAGTCTCTAAATCTCAAACCAGTTTTCCTACAAATCATGAATTTCTAAGTTCAGCATTATATAAGTTATATAAGTGAATTACCTTCCAAAAACCCCAGTGACATATGCTTTTTAAGAAACATGATTTCTCTCTGCAGTTTTGAAAGATGCCAGGAGTTTAATGAAGGAAAAGCATGTCCATTACTCCTTGATGTTGAGGGAAAACAGAGAACGATAGGAAATTCAAGACCACTGCCTTCAGTGAATATTTAGTGGACTATGACTATCTGCCTGGTGCTAAATTCTGCTGCATGCACCCCTTCTGAAGTTTGTTGACGGCAGCAGAACTTTGTTTCTACCTCTGTCTTTGCTCTTCTGTGTGTATTGGCTAGCAGCAGTGAAAGGTGAGCTTTGACATCTCTTAGGGTATTAAGGGTGGTAGCAGACAGGACCGTTGACATACTTCTGTTTCGTTTCCCTTTTCTTTGACTGACAGTGGTGGGCATTCCAGCTGCTGTATAAAATGTTAGGACAGGTTGTCAAAACCATGTAGGCCAGCAGAACTACTATGGGTGGCCTTTTGGGGGTATATTTTTTAATCAGATCAGCTACCAGCTATTATATTTGTACAGTATAAACTGTTTCCCCCCCCCCCTCCCCCTCCAACTGTTTGGCATAAGGAAAGCTGCTTCAGATAACACCTACAGAGAATTAGAACTGCTTGGAATGTGAGAAAGCGGGAGGTTCTGAATGCTTTCAAATGTGTTATAAATGGACAGGGGAAAGTGAAGGAGCCAGATGGCTGAATGTTGTGTAGTGGTTAATGCCAGGGACAGATTGCCTTCTATAAAAGTGGGATCATATTCACCTATCTTGCAAAGGCACTGTGAGGCTTAGGGTTTGTCTACACACACACACACACACACTACTCTGCAGTTCAGACTATGGGGATGTGAGCAGCAATTGGTACCAAAGTGCTGCACTGTAGCTCCAGCTCCCTAGAGTGGACACTGCAGCTGCAACTAAAAGGTTCTTAGTTCCACATCACTGTAATCCTTTACAAACAGGACTTACATTAATACAAACTAGGAACCTCATAGTCCACGCTCACAGAATGGAAATAGAGCACAGCACTTTGGTGCATATTGCTATTCACACGCCTGTAATCCAAATGACAGAGCAGTGTAGATACAAGACTTAATGATTGCAGATTATTTGAGAACCTCTCATGAAAGGCACTATACTATAAACACAGTCTTATTGAAAGTGAATGGGACTTAGGGTGTTAAGAGCCTATGTCTGAAAGAAGGATTTAGGCATTGAAGCCATGTCAAAAGCTTCTCTCTCTTACTCACCTTGTCTCTTAAAGGGTTTTTGAACATTTCATTATTTTTCTACTGTTGATTTGCATCATTTCATTACATCTAAAGAATTGTGTGCCCTCTATGGCACTGCAGAAATATGTCAACATACAAACATATGCAGTATTATTATTTACTGTAATAAAGTATGGTAACTTTCTACAAAAAAAAACTTCAAAAGCAGACTTCAAAGAGAAACTGCTGAGCTTGAACTGATCTGCAAACTTGACACAATCAAACTGGGTCTAGATAGGGACTTGGAATGGTTATCTCATTACAAGAAGTAACTGTCACTGTTCACACATTCTCACCTCCTAATCAATGGTTATGAATAGGCCTCAACTACTTCCCCATTGTTGTTCCTTAGTCTTGGATATGTATATATATACCGCCTATTTGATTTCTATTCCTTACATCTGACGAAGTGGGTTACAGCCCACGAAAGCTTATGCCTGCAGAAATTAAATTTGTTAGTCTTTAAAGTGCTACAGGGCTCTCATTGTTTTTGCAATATAACCATGTACTCTGTTGTGTGTTTTTTTCATGTTCGCTTATGTATACTTTATATTGTACTTGCATATACCAATATCTGTGTTTATATTATACATAAACACTGCATATATAAAACTGAAAAGCTCCTATTTGACTACAAAGAGAGCAGAATTGGGCTCTACTTATCTACTATTTGTATATAGAGAGAAACCCTGAGAGAAGTCTGATTCTCCTTTCAGCCACATCACTGTAAATCAAGAGTAAATCTGTGAGTCTTTGGAGCTAAACCAGGGTAAAACTGATGTAACTGAAAGAAGAATCAGGCCCAGAATTGATAAGCAGAATGCACAAAAGTAGATCGTGGAAAAAAAAGTCTTCTTGCTTGGTTTCCCCCAATGAGTGGAGATGGGGGCTAATCCATCAATTTCTAAAGAATTAGAAACTTTCAAAATTAACATTCTATCCCCATGATTGTGAACAATGCCTTCAAACAAGAACTGCACTACAGAAAGAGTGAACACTCATGCAATATCATCTTCCTGAGTCTGCAGGCAGACAGTTCCAGAGTCTCTGTTGTTGTTCATAGCTATGTCAAGCTGAAGCAACAGTGAAGTTAAGAAGATTTTGGTTGGTTTCACTGCTGCTATTCAGAACCCCGTGAGCAGTGGTGCAACTGAGAAGATTGTCATTTTACACAGCTGATACAGTACTTGGGAAACGGATGAACAGCAGCAGTGGCAGGTGCTGCCACTACTCACGAGAAGAGAAGGAACAGGATGCAACACTCCTTGCCTGCCCACCCCCCAAAAAAAAAAGAAAAGAAAAGGCTATGGAAGGATTAAAGCAGTAAACAGCAGATACCTGGCAGTATCCTGGAAGCTACAGGAAGTACAGAGTAGTAAAAAACTCATGTCCTGGTAGCAGGGGAGGGCTAAATTAGTCAACCTTATTCTGCCCCTCTGGCAAAATCAGAAAGTTTCAATGGCCAGTGAGAAAGCAAGAGAAACTCCCTTCGAAAGGCCAGTGGAGCACAGCCCACATACACAGTATACAATAGATCTTTAAAGGAGATATTTAGGAGAGCATTTCCAACACCTCATCATCATCAGATTCTCTCCCCTACTACTGATCCCACAAACAACATGGACCCCTCTTGTACTCAAAATCCAGCCAACCCAACAAAATGGATTTGAAATAGAGAGTGATGTTAGAACAGTATCCCCCACAACCCCTTACCAGAGCACTTATGCTGGAGAATAATCAAGCACCACTTGTTTATTTTTAGCCATTATTGGCTGATCCTACAATATGCTGACAGCCTTCATCTCCCAGTGAAGGGAACTGAGGGGGCTCATCACCTCGCAGGACGTGTTCAACACTGTGCAGTAGAGGGATTTGTATTCCTTCATCAATTTAAATGCATACATATCTATTATACACAGCAGAGCACATCATGCTTCTGCTGTCATGCATCTCATACAAAAAGAACAAGAAAAAGATATTTGTTAATCTAAGCTTCACCCTCTACATTCAAACATAAGTTTGTTCTGCAACCTAAGCAGCTATTTATGTAACACTTAGTGCAGCTGCAGTAAAAGGGAGACAGAAGTGAAGTCAGTGGCTGAATATTAACAAGGAACAAAAGCAAATAGCAGGTTGGTATTCCCCGCATTTCCGAGCAAATAACAGCTTGGTATTCCCTGTATTTCCCAAGCAGTGACCTACTGCTGCTTCTGAGATATGAGAATCTGATCAACCACCTCCATTGCCATGTTAAAAACATGCGTACAGCCCTGAGTCTGCCTGGTTCCAGTCAGGGTTATGCAGCACTTTGGGAAAGGATAGACCAGGAAGATCAACTTTAATTCTGTCCAGCTTTAATTTAATTTAAAATTAACTTAATTAAAATTATAAATATTTATAAAAATAAAAATTAAATTAAAATAATTGAAGGTCATAATATCCATGTTTGAAACAAACAAATTTACAAACCAGGGAAAGCTTTTTGAAAGGCAAATCACTAAAAATGACCAAGGTTCTGGCTGTGTACGTGCATGAGTGCTTATAAGCAATGGGCATACGTGTCAAGGCCCTCCATCAAGGACAAACACCCCCACTAGAGAAAGAATACTATTTTTAAAGGGATTGCCACAATAAAAAATGTAATAGTAAAAACTAGCTTATGTTGTAGTGTCCCATTTAGGGGATTAGTAAAGAAATCACAATCTGCCCCAAGCTGCTCTGTTCCAGGCATCCAAACACTGAATATATTAGAAATGATGGTCCTGCTCTGATAAAAATTCTAATGCAACTTAATGAACTCTGTAAACAAAGCCTTTTAAAAATCAGAGAGACCATATCAGAGTGTCCCATAAGGTATCAAATAGTCTAGTAAACTGGTAATCATATTTATTTATTTTACTGCATGCAGTTGAAAATATTTATTCCACCATTTAATGATAAGATGAATTCCAAAGTCCTCAGCTTGGTAGTAGATGGGTTTGAAAGTCGAAAGGTTTGCTAAATTGAGATGTAAAAAAAAATGTTTGAGAGATCCTGTTTCTTTTGCCTTTTACAGATAACCTGTGCTTCTAAAACAAATATACATGAAATGCAATACAAAAAAAGGGAGAAAATTATCCATCTTAGGTACTATGCAGTAAGCAATTTATTTAGGCACAGATCAAAAGGTGATGTTAGAAATGTGTTAAAATGAACAAAACAAAAAGATACAGTCGGAAAGAATAATGGCTAAGAAATGACTGACAGCAGATGCATCCCCAGTACAATTTAGTACTAAAGGCATCTTTAACAACTGCATCTTTAAGGTACACAAACCACAAATCTTGCTATTTTTCCTTACATTGGTAAAATGTTACATCTATGTTGGAAACAATGATCTAGCAAATAAGTCATGTACATGTATCTTTTATTTTGTTGCGGGGGGGAGGAGAATGTTTTTTTTAAAGGTAACCAACTAAGAATAGCTCCTCATTTCTAATACAGTCTTTGAAGAAAAACTAAATATTTCATTATGAATTAATAGAAACCTTCCAAAATCAGAAATGCAAGTAGCCAAAGCTGTTTCCACAGTGATTCAAGAACGTTTACCATCAGCAGAAGAGAAAATGACAGACTGCAGACTTGTCTTTTAAACCAAAGCTAAAAAATACACCTGCAGTGTACAGTGTAAATATACTGAATTACAGCTTGAAATACAGTATCAGTTACTGATGCCTGACTGAATAACAGCACAGCCTATAGATCCAGCACTAGAACAGAGTCTGTTTGTAGTATCCAGTTTTTATGGAAAGGCTGTATGCTAATAATCTGGGAATCATGGACTGAAAATAGGAAGGAAAAAAAAGGCGGGGGGAGGATATCACGAAGCAGAAAATGCACCTTAATACTGCAAAGCGCAAAATCAACATCCTCCCTCCATAACAACTGCTTCCAATCAGCTGGAGACATGAAACACCTGGTTCCTGAATGATGAAACGGAGCTCCAGTTCTTTGGGGGATGGAAGAAGGAAGGCAATATTAGCACCCCGAGCCATCTTTACTTCAATGGATTTATGTGGCTATGGTCTGCCATGTCTGATAGCACTTTCATCTCATTGCAGCTACCCTAGGTACAATATGAGTGCAGAAATGATGGGGAGGGATGCAAATAGGAAATATGACACCAAAAAAAGAGAAGGATGAAGGAGAGAGCTTTACAAGTGCTGTTGCGGACACCTGTGAACATGCCATGTGTACAGAGGGAAGGGCGTGGGGTGGGAATTATTCCTCATACCTTGCGTTTCCGATCTACCCGCTCCCTAGAGATTTTCCGCTGTTTTTTCCTTTCCTTCTCGAGATTTCTCTCCCTCTCATCGAGTTCGGCCTCCCGAACTTTTTTAATAGAAGCAGCAGCATGAGCCATTTTGGAAAGGGAAACAGCAACTCCAAAGCATCAATATCCAGCAGACAAATATCCAGGCGATTTGTTTGTTCGTTTGCTTTTTTCAGGGACCCTGCTGGTGAGCCAAAACTTCACAGTATAATCCACTCTTCCTCCTTCAGCATCTCGTGATAGGTCACAGCTCTGCTCCAGTCTCTGCAGCACTCATAAGTCAGCACAACATAAACATGCTGTGAATCGATCACACACGCACACACACACACACACACACACACCCCTACCCCTACACACACATGTAGATAACAGTAAGGTGAACAAACGCCTAACACCAGACTAAAACCACTTCACATTTGCTGTGACTGTCAGTGAAGACGAGCTTCAGACCAGCTGAAAAAATCCATCCTTTAAACACAGATCACCAAAGTAGGAAGGTCTTCTGGGACTCCTCCAGACAGTCTGTGTCTTCTGACTAGAGCCAGGAAGAAGCCACCTCTGTGTAAGCATCAGGAGAAGGGGAGGGAGGACAGCAGCTCCTTCCAGTTTCCAGCATCACCTCTACGCAGGGTGAGAATAAAATGGTGCAGTCTGACTTAATGACTTGCTGCTGCTGCTGCAACTGCCTGTGCTAGAGCACATGATATGTCTTTCCCCCTTCTCTTCCTTTCCTTCTTCCCTTGTTTTAAATTGAATTTAAAATAAAAACAGAAGCAAAAGCTGTTGGGGTCAGAGGAGACCAGCTGCAGCCTGCTCACCTGCAGGTAAGTGACTTCTGTACTAAAGCACGGATGAGTGAGCCTGAAAAAGGCTGGGAATATTCAAGTCTTCATTGTGTCGTTTATGGATCCACGTGAGACTGCATTAGGAGAGCAGCAATAAGCAGCGAACCAAACGCAGCTCTGAGGGGGACATTAATGAGGAGAGCACATAGCTCAGCCAGCTGAACTCTACAGAGAAAATAATAAGAGAGAGTATATTGGTCATTATTATTCATTGCCATTTACTAACATGACTTATAAGGCACTGTGTTATGGATAAAAAGGGATGATTACTGTTATGGACTAAAAGAGAGAGAGAAGAAGAAGCAAATAGAAAAAACATCCTGTTAATTAAAAAAAAAAATCAACCCTCCCCAAACATCACAGACAATAAATTATAGCCTTAAAATCAGGAACAGATGGAGCTGCCATCCCCTGGCTGCTTATCCCCCATCTAAAGCACCCTCTCACCATACCAGTCCCATCTTCCTGTATATAGTTTGCTGCTGCAAATACGTTAAGCACTGATTTATTGAAATAGGAGACACTAAAACTTCCAGACATGTGTAGTTAAAAAGAGCAGCCAATCTAGTCCCTTATGGACAGTTGACCACATTCCAAACTTACCATAGAACTGGTAGGACCAGCCCCAGATAGGCCCCAGGGCCGGGTTGGATGAACAAGGATGCTGCATTGAGGTGCAGTGGAGATGTTTACATAGCATCTGTTCAGACTATCCCTGGCTAAGCAAGGGTTACTGCAACTCGCTGTCATGAGCACTAAAACTCACCAAATTCATGACAGAAAAGGAAAACAATCCACTAAATATTCTTTACAAGATGGGCCAAAGTAATCCCTGGTCTATCTCCTTTCACTTGAATGCGTTTTCACAAAGGATGAAATTCGCCCAGTAACTACTAAAACTAGACACTATGAATTAATGATAAAACAGGCATGAACAAAACATTAACAGATGTCTTGTAATCTTTACATGTGACAGTGGATCAAATCTTGGGCCTAATCCTGATCTCACACTAGGTTTGTACCCTTATAGCTCAATTGTGTTCTTTGAGTATTACCACCATATATTATTATCACAAAACTAAGATGCCACATTTGACACTGATGATTCCACAACATTTTCAAAAAGTTGCTTTGTATTTTTCATGTATAATTATAATACATGCATATATAATACAGGCATCTATTTGTGTGTGCCAGTCAAATAGCTGGATGGCTAAATATGCAATGTGTGCATGCAAGTACAATTACTGTGCATCCAAAACTTGTGAATCAAATTAGACGCAGAACTGAGGCCAACTAAATATGTGGCCCATAACATGCAGTGGCTTGGTTTTCCATCCATAAAATAAGTAGGTGTGCTGACAACATTTTTGCAAGTGGTTTCTCACAAGAATGTGTAAGGTCCAAGTGACACCTGACATTTCTTTGGTGAGAGGGAACATTCTTACACATACTCCCAAAAAATAAACACACATTCCTCTCAGAGCATCATGTTTCCCCATCTTATGCAGGTCCTTGAGGGCAACTCCAGCTGTTCCTCCCAGCAGCAGAGATGGTGGGTTATTCTTCAACCTCTGCTGGCAGCAGTGTGGGCAGGATGATGATCAAATGATTTCTGACTAGGTAGAGTGGGTGGTCTCTTGGGATACCCTTTGGCTCTTGAGGTAGACAGGTCTCCCCGGACTGCTGGCAGTTTCTTCTAGCTGGTGTGCAGGTGGTTGGATAAGGGAGTAGCTCTGTCACTTCTATCACAGGAGGCTGGAAAGGAAATGAGGATCCAGGCTCCCTCTCAATACTAACTCTTCAGCCAGGTGGGGATAAAGGCAGGCTGCAGCTGCCTTAAGACTTCCCCTTCTGGTATTGGGGTTTGTGCCTTTAAAAGCTGAGCTTCTCAGAGGAAGAGTCTGGGCAGGGTGCTGTGACACTCTTGTTGCTATGCACAGCCAGTTGGAACTGGACTGAGATTAAAGCAGAGCTCTTGCAAGCACCTGAAGCACTGTGTGATCCCTGAAACCCCACACCTTTCCATGCAGCTGCAGCTTGGCCCTGCTGCATCTCCTTCTCCTTGTGCACAGCAAGAGTTGCCTGCAGGGGCTGGGGACTATTGTGCTGCTAATCCCCCTCTCTCATGTATATATGGCAGTGCAACAGAGCAGGCCTTTCTGGAGCACCCTCTCATGAGTCAAGATGACCCCACAGGCGTCCCATCCTCAGTTTCCCCAATGTACAGTTCTTCAAACTCCATCTTTGCTCTTTAGTTCAATTAAGTCCTTACTATGGGCTAATTTATTAACATAAATGCTTCCAAAATAACCCAAAGTAAAAAAATACAATCCATCACCATAATGCAAAACCAAGTTCTTCTTCAGCCTCCCTTGTCTATTAGGAGTTCCTAGGTTTCTCCTTTAAGGACCAGACAAAAAGTACAAAAGAAACAGGTGTCCACATACCCTGTGCTTAATGAAAATACAGTCTAACCAAGGCCCGCCCACCCTGGGCTTATGTTCTTACTCCCTCCTGGGTTCTTCCCACTGCCCTGTTCCTTGTCCAGAACATTGGCCTACGGGAAGTGCTTTTGAGGCTTCACAGCTGCAATATAAGAGATTGCAATGGCAGCCACCACAGAGTGAGAAACACTGAGACAGTTAAGGAGATAAAACAGAGGAGAGGAGAATAGGTTGCAAAGAGTGTAGACTTCTTTTTGGACATTTATGAACCATATAGATATCACCAATAGTGCAGCGGTTATAAAGAAAGACAGGAGCAGTTGATTTTACAGAACTCATCTTTCCTGAGGCCAGGAGAGAGCAATCCCCACTATAATTTCAGCAATTTGAATAATACATTTGAAGCCATCAACCCCTTAGACATAATAAACATTGCAAATTCAGTGGCATTCAAGGAGAAATGGGTAAAACAACAAATATACCAGCATAAAGCTTATAGAAAGTGTTATTTACTCCTTCTGATAACATGTGGTTTTTGTAAGGGGAAATCATGGCTCAACAATCTACTAGAATTCTTTGAGGGGGTCAACAAGCATGTGGACAAGAGTAATCCACTGGATATAGTCTATTTAGATTTCCAAAAAGTCTTTGACAAGGTTCCTCACCAAAGGCTCTTAAGCAAAGTAAGCTGTCATGGGATAAGTAGGAAGGTCCTCTCTCCATTCTGAAAACTATCCATTTAGTCCTACCCTTCGTTCCCTATCTTAGATTTAGATCTGATCGCCCCATCTCAAAAAAGATATATTGGAATTGGAAAAGGTACAGAGAAGGGCAACTAAAATGATTAGGGATATGGAAAAGCTTCCATACAAGGAGAGATTAATAAAACAGACTTTTCAGCTTGGAAAAGAGATGACTAGAGGATATATCATAGAGGTCTATAAAATCATGACTGGTGTGGAGAAAGCAAATAAGGAAGTGTTATTTACTCCTTCTCATAACACAATATCTATGGGTTACCCAATAAAATAAATAGGCAGAAGGTTTAAAATGAACAAAAGTATTTCTTCACATAACACACTGTGGAACTCCTTTCCAGAGGATATTGTGAAGGCCAAGACTATAAACAGATTTCAAAAAAGAATTAGATAAGTTCATGGAGAATAGAGCCATCAATGGCTATTAGCTAGGATAGGCAGGGATTGCTCTTTGCCAGAGGCTGGGAATGGCCGATGGGATGGATCACTTGATGATTACCTGTTCTATTAATTCCCTCTGAAGCACCTGGCATTAGCCACTGACAGAAGGCAGGATACTGGGCTAGATGAGCCATTGGTCTGACTCAGTATGGCCATTGTTATGTTCTAAACCAGTCAGCATACTTCCTGACCAAGATTGGCAATACTGATTAGTGATTTGGACTGCCTTAATTTCTGGGTGCTCAACTGACAGCACCTAAAAAGAGGTCTGGTTTTCAGAAAGTGCTGAGCTCCCATTCTCTGAAAATCAGGACTTTCCAAGGTGTCTCAAATGGGATACTTGAAAAGAGAGGCATCCCAAATCACTAGCCACTTTTAAAAATCTTGGCCTCTGGTTTAAGCTCAGGGCATACCAAATGATATTGCTTTATGCATGGGCATGTTTAGAGGCTAAAATTTGCAAAGTACTTTGGGTTCCTTTGAATGAAAGATGCTGTGGATGTATAAATACTGATCAACCCAGTCACCAGACTTTTTTCTCTAGCAAACTTTAAATATGCTTTCATACTGGTGATAACCCTCTTTTCCTATCTGCAGGAAATGCTGGATAAACAGACACTAATTAATAAAGAAAAATGAAATGTATAAGACTGTGGAAATAGGCTCTCCAAAGGGAAGTGGATGAAGTTCTATCTCCACTTTCTTAGAAATGGCCTATAAAAAAGAACCTGCTCTACTGTGAAGGTGGCTAGAAAGTGGTAGGAAGCAGTCAGGGCAGAAAGACATCCTAAGCAAGTTCCCTTAACTCCCCCTGGCCTCAAGATTATGGGACTCCACGCCAGGCTGGACGAGAGGTTCCATGTCCAGGGATGGTCTACAACAAGGGGAGGCAGAGGCAGCAGAGAGCAGATAGGGTACACGTTAGAGAACAAGACTGCTGACAACCTGCCAGGAACAATCTCAGCACCTGCCTTTTGCAAATGAGCACTGGGAGATAACTACCATGTGGAAGGTTAAGGAGCTAACCAAGGGTTTTGGTGTTTGTGGGAGAGGGGGCGAAATAAATAATGCTCAATTGACCTGTCTAAAAACCTAAGGTGGAGTCGTCAATAAATGAACAAAGATAGTAAAGACAAAGACTAAATAAAAATAATAAATAATAAAAATAATTAAGAAAGCAGCAAGCAGCGAAGGTTTAATTAAAAAATAATAATAAAACCCCCAAATGAGCCATGTACAAAGCATCATCCTGACCACTTTTGTACGCTGTATCCTTCCCCCCCATCTTTTGTTTATTTTTGACATTTTAGACTGTAAACTCTTCAGGGCAGGGTCTGTCTCTTCCTATGTATTTTTAGACCACATAGCACTGATTACTACATGATATTACTGGGGTGTCATGAGGTTGTGAATGGGATGAGATATGGGCTGTGATCCAATCTATGCATGAGAATGTGGTGCACACGCCAAAAGGTTTCAGCACCCCGAGGTAGAAGGTTTAGTTCTTTTCCTTCTCTAATGTTTAGGAATATTTATGCCTGGTGAGACACGATAGGGTAGTGCACATTCTCCAGCTGACCTGTGAGCAAGCAGGGCTTAAGACTAGTCCTATGAGTTCACTGCCATTTAAATTATTTAACCACCCCGCAAAAACAGTTCTCCTAATTTAAGCAGAGGTCAGAGTTTGTACTTGTCTCACGCCAAAAACATCTCCTTCAACAGAGTATCTTGACAGTGACCAAGGAATGGTGGTGTTCAATTTTTAAGGAAGGAACACAAAATACTTGACATGGTTCCCTTAAAGAAAGAAACATTTTGTTTTACGGTAGGGCAGGTTCCCTAGCTACAGCAGAAAATGATCAGTCACTGGCTTCTGTATGCAGCATTTCATGGATCCCAAAAGAAGAAACCCCTCTGCAGACATGAATCAAAAGATTGGATATTACAGATCCCGTTCAATACAATTTTAGTTACCTCCAAAATAATGTGATTTTCCTCCAAATATTTTTTCATAGGAAGCATGCACAGTGAGGCTGCTACACAAGGACAACAGCATATATACAGCAGCTCTTCCACAAATGATCTGTAGGAGGGGAGTGGGAGAGTAGGCAGATGCACAATAAGACAAAAAGAACAGAGTACCAGAGAAAAATATGTCTTTTCTGAAATATTTTGCCACCATTAACTCTGTAACCTAGAAGCCACATATCTCTCTGGTATAATTTCATTGACTTCAATAGGTTTTCACCTGGGGTGATTTGGCTCCAGGAGTTCAAATTGTAAAATGTTCTGTGAAGTTTATGTATGCCCTGTGAAGTTTAGAGATCCTAAACGTGTCATGTGATCCACTGGTTGTCTGGGTATTTAAATTATAGCTAGAGTTCCCCCTTGCCTGGTTTAGAACTCAAAGACCAATAATTGGCCTCATGGCCAGTCTCCTGAATATCATCACTGGCACAGAACCAGCCATATTAGTGAGGAAAGATTTTGGACCCATCAAAGACGCCTCTGCTTTCCCAACGATGATGAGGATGGGTGTGAGGAGGAAGGGTCTAGAAGCTGAGGTGACTGGTGGGGAAGACTAAGAATGGCTGAAAAATGTTCTAATGACAGAAAGAGGTTGGAAGGTTCACAAAGCCAGCTCTACTCAGGATTTCCTGGTTGGGCATGTAAAAATGTGCATGCATTTTTGCACATGACCTACTCACTTCATTCAGGTGAGTCCATGCAAACTCCGAATTAAACTTTTATCAGTACAAATCAGGATTTGTGTGCACACAACTCACAGATACTTTTTAAAATCTGATCCTAAACATAATCCATACCAATGTGATTATTCTCAAATAAGGGAATGACGACACAAAATAACTAGTAATTTTCTATAGTTTACAATGGGTAAAAATGCAGAGTGCAACTGTATGAGTCATCTTTTATTTAGTTTGCGATCTCTATAAATATGTTAACGGTAACATTAGTCACAGTAATATGGATAACACTGGTGATTATGATAGGGTGGATTTCATCTTCCCAACTGCTCCACAGTCCACTCACACAGAATCTGAGTATTTGAGCTTTCTGTGATTGGTCTAGATGTCACCCTCAGAGAGTATACACAATTGTCCACAAGCTCTGATTAACCCTTATCTTGTAAGTATGACTCAAAACTACTGAGAGCAGTTCCAGACAAACCAGCAACTCCGTGCCTTCAGCAACCAAAGCCACAATTTACAGACAGTTGTATTAGAAGCTTCTTACAAATCCAGAGTGGCTAGAACAGCCTGATCTAAAGCCCACAGTATACATCTAAATATTTTCTCTCTTCCTTCTGATTAGTGCAAGAAAAACTATATGAAACAGAGGTTAAATGCTGAACTGCAATACTTTGCAGAATATCTATAGACAGAGCCTGACTTAGCATTTTTGAGATTGCTTTCACAGCAAGTTTTTGCCATTGCTCATCACAATCCCAGCTATATCGGATTCCTGTTCATATAGAAGAAAGGACTGTGCTAAGGATTTTCAGGATCTCTGATGATTCTCTGAGACATGCCCCAAACTTAACCAAATTGTTACACATACAAACTATGTGGGTGGGTGGGTAGAAGTGCCCAGCTGCTTGTTTCATCCAAACTAAGGTATTTTTGCATGTTATATTTTCATAATGAAATAGTCTAGAAAATTACTTTAAATTACTTTTAAATTACTTTAAAAAAGAAAAAGAAGAAAGCTAAGATTGTTTAACATTTTTATTTCCCCAAAGTCACAAGGCCTGTGGGTCATGGGCTTCACAGGGCCCAAAGACTGACTCTGCCTATAGAAAGACTAGATCTACTACATAGAATTCATTTGCATCCCCTTACACTAAACATATATAGCTGGACTGTGCCTTTAGTGCACATCATTTTATTAGGGGCGACAGTAGGTGGACGGAAAGGCCTCGTTAGAGGGAATCCCAGATTGATGTGTGAGAGTCAGTAGAACTCCTCCTGGGATTGTCATGCAGTTCACCCTTTGAAATGGCGCAGCACATGTTGCCCTTTGTAATCATCAAGCTCTGCTGGGTAGGCTTGGCCTCATCCTGGCCTATTCTTCAGGGATGCTAGCACCACAGACAGAGCTACTATGATGTAGAAGCTGGTTCCTGTGTGGGGTGGACAGAAAGGGAGAGAAGGTTCTGAGCACCCTTCTCACTACTTTCTGCAACAGCCAAGGGCCAGCCACAATCTAGCCCATAAAACACAATCCCATCAAATACAAATTTATTAAAGCTATCGATGTGTTGAGACTAATGCTTATCATGCTGACCAATACTATCTCTCTGTTTCCCTGTACGTCGGTGTCTGTCTGTTATCTCTTGTCTTAGACTGTAAATTTTTTGGGGCAAAGACTGTCTTTTTGTTTTGTGTTTGTACACCGAGAGTGTCTTGGTCAATGACTGAGGGCCCTAGGCATTACAGTAAAAGAAAGAAAGAAAAGAAAGATCACTAATAGAAAACTAAAAAATGCTTCAGAAAGTTGAACTGCTAACATAATTGACCCTTTAGGGGATGAAATTCTGACCTTAGCTGAATTCATGTGAATTCAGTAGACTGCACTTATCAGAGAAGAATTTGGCCCTGCTATATGGAACCTACATTAATAAGGGATAGCATACACTGCTGTTCTACCCAAAGACCACTGGAAATCTGACATCCATATCATGCACTGCTCAAACACTGGCAAGGACCAAGGAGAATAAGAATAGTCTTGGATTTTTTTTTTAAATCAAGAGAAATTAATATTGGAACATGGAAATTAAAGATGAACTTGAACTGAAATCCCAGTTCCAAACCTCCCAAAAATTCAATTGTTTAGCATCTATAGCTAAATATTGTGGCATGAGCCGCTCTCCATTGGAAATGTGATTTCATGTAAACTGGACAAACATACTGTATTTCTTCTGATATGTGTCTGTGGAAGTGAATGGAGAAAGACAGCCCCCTGCTGGGCAAGCCCTGTTAAGCTAGTAAAAGAAATAGTTGCTGTGGAGTACATTGGTGGCAGTGGAGGCTTTTTCAGTTACAGGTTACATAGCTACTTCTGTCCGCAGTAGGACTGCACTTTAAGGATGACCCTTAGGGGCAGATTATAACAAGTCTAAAATATGGTGTAATTTTTGGTGCAAGTGCTGTAATCAGTAGTCCAAACTGTGTGAAAGCATTTGTTCCAGCCAGAATCCCATCGGTAAATTTACACAGCTAATTACAACCCAAATGAAACTTTTAAAAGAGTTCCAAAAAGATCTTACCAGCAGTATGGTTTGTTCATTAATATGATAGTGACTTCTAGTGAGGACAATGCACAAATGTTCGTGTAGCAGCTATACTAGATTTTACACTTTTAGTAAAACACAACTAAAAATACAAGCGCAGACATGCCCCTTGGGAGAAGAACTGTCTGAACAGAAGATAAAGTTACTCTCTCAAATAAGTACACAGTTTTGGTGTGCACAAAGTTTCAGACACATGCATTACATTGTTGTTGTTTTTAAAGAAATTTGGTACTGGATAAATGCAATAGCATATATTGACTTGGACTGTACAGTATTTCATGGAACACTTGCAAATACGATCTGCAGGTCACTTAAATGACCTACGACAACAAGGCTAAAATTGTGTGCACTGGTGTTTTAGCTGTTACCCTTATGAAAACAGACGATGCTATACTGTAGCCATTCACTAGTTGGGGGAGGTGGAGATAAGTTATGAAACGGATGTTAGGATAGGATAATCTAGTTGTGACAGAAACCACCCCTGCTAGCAGTCAGGAGGTTTCGGATCAGATAGAGTACGGGGAATACCATCAACTTCCCAGCAGAAGCCAAAAGGTTTGGAGTGGCATATACTACTGGAGATACCACCCTATAGCATCCTGAGGTGGTAGAAAGCTCCTTCTTTTTTCCCATACCTAGAGGTAGGTAGATGAGGGGAGGAGCTTTCAAATTGATCAGAAACCTACTGGGCAGAGAGAACACCCCCTGAGCTGGGTGAAAGGACAGCTCTTTACACTTCCCAGCAACTGAGCAGGGATGTCTAACCGTAGGCTTTGGGCGGTGTTATTCTTAGACTTTGCTAGAGGGGTGTCCCCTCATTACTTTTATCAGTCTTTGGCTAGTAGGCTAGGTCCTCTGGTTAGTAGATTTCTGGTCATATTTTCAAGCCTTCAGTAACCTTTATAAACTAATTAGCCTGAGAAATATTGGTTTTAAAGACAGTCATTTTTGAGTCACATAAAGGCAGAAACACATCGGGAACCACAGAAGGTCTGATTAATTGTATTCCTACATCTTTAAAAGTGCGTGGATGGAGGTATTCTTTTTTAAAAAATCAGTCTTTGGCCTAGTCTTTGGTAAATTTCAGATTAAAGCAATTTTTTAAAGCAGCTGAGTTCCGAATCCTTGTTTATTGGATTTTACAATAAAAGATTGCTCATAAACAACTAAAAGGCAAATGGGAACAATGCTGTTATACACGCTAATGAATTTTCAATACTTGTGTGGATTTCAAAGACTTTGGAATATTACTTTTATCTGGATTCTGTTGTCTGCTGATGAGCGGGATTCTTAATTACCTCAGCAGTTTTACAACATTCAGAGATTTAAGTGACCACTTTCAGTTCTAAGAAGTTAATTTTAGATTATTTTGAATGATCTTGGTTAAGAAATAGCTTGGCTTCTTGTCAAAGGGCCTTTTTAAATCAATTCCAGGGCACTGCATTTGAAGCAGGTCTGCAGGACTGGGTACATTATTTTCTTAGAGAGATAGATCAAAATGACTTGGGCAATGGCCTCCTGCATCAGCATGCTGGTTAATTATTGTGTTTACATCAGACTGGAGTGATTGGTCTTATTTTGCATCTGTACTAAGGACAAAAATATTGTAAATAGCCTTCTAGAATGGAGGCTACTGCATTTGATCTAATGAGCAATATAAAGAGGCAAGAGGGAAGGAGGAGTGTAATGGGGAGGCACAGCTTTCCCTGTTAAGATAAAGCCTATCTTGCTTAGTTTGGCTTTGCTACAGGAAGCAATGAGCATGCATGCATGTTCACTACACATTCAAACTACCATCAGCAGCAAAGTGCTCCCCAGCACCAAGATACAAATATATAAATCACCATGGGTTTGATCCTGAAAAGGAGATGAGCACCCTCAATTTTCATTAACTCCTATGGGAGCAGAGGGTACTCAGTAGGTCCCATCAGGCATCTAGCAGGGCTGAGCCCTAATTCATTGCTAAAATGAAAATACTAGTATGCCTTCATTAATTACCATCTTCATTTAAACTGCAGGGATTTGTTGAGAGGAATAATTTGAGAAACACACTACACAACTTCTTGGGAGTCTGGGATATAACAAACCTGGCAAAAAATAATAAAAAATAAAATAAATAAATAAAAATAAAAAATAAATAAAAAATAAAAAATGTCTCTTCTTTTGATGATATAAATAGTGGAGCATGTGTATCAAGGGGAGAACTAGTAGTCCCTCGGTATGGAAAGGTCAGCAGTCATTTTGACTTCCCTTTATATCAGAAAGCACAATCTACAATTCTGGAGTTGTAAATTCAATTGCACTGTTTTTCATCATGCTGGATCAACTGTGTTTCAATCACTGGCATGGCTCAAACTCATGGTAAATTAAGAGGTATCTGAATTGTCTATGTAAAATAAGGGTTATTTTAAAACACCAATATTAGAGAGATGTACATTTCACAGCACTTTACAAATAGACGAGGACACATCTCCTTGCCTAAAATGATCACATTTGACAGCCTCGATCCTACAAATCCTATCCTACAGGCCCACTCTTATGCTGACATGAAGTTCCACTGAAATCACTCAACTCCTCTTATCCATAAGGGTCCTCCTGTGTAGGCTGATTTACAGGTTCAGGGCTTCAGATGAGTCAGTCATAACAAATGTAAAACAAAACATCTATCAAATATATATTTTACTATGTTCCTTACTTGGATTAATTTTTCTGTTTAATCAACCATGAATGAAATAAAATTATTAGATACACCTTGTAGTTCTTTAAAAATTTCAAACATTTTACCATAAGAAAAGCTACTATTTCACAGTGAGGAAAGAAAGAAGTCAGACTTCTATACTGTACATTTACTTTGCTTTTTATTGCAATAGTTACTATGCCATGATCAAAATACACATTATCTTTGAAAAATAACACACATATATAGGGCAATCACCTACATACATATAGTCCTTAATGCTCCTAAGTAGGTAAATAAAGTTGGGTGTGATCAAAACCTGCTCCATTTGAAATCATGCTAGTCAACTGCATTCCTGGCAGCCACTAGAACCATCCAGCTGATAAATATGGAAGGACTGAACATAAACAAGATAGGAAAGTACTGTGGAATCAAAGAATTAATCATAGAATTGATTATAGAAGGCCTGGCCTGAAACTGGGTAGCCTGAACTCTGATGGAAGCCCTCAGATTAAATCATTGACAGGATGCCCCAAACTGAGACTGAAATAAAGATGCTAAAATCCCTGATGTCTCAGAACCACAATTTAAATGCAAACTCCTTTTGTGAACTCTAGCCCTTTTGATGTCTGTAAACCGACATCTCCTGTTTTGATAAGTACCAGTACCTGCCCCCCTTTGTCTTACTGACCCCACAGAAACTCACTCCATGTAAATTAGCATTTGAACAAGTACTGTGTCACCACCCATCTTCAGGTGTGAGCCAGCGTCCCTGAAAACTACATTGTATACTCAAGTGACTCATTGGGTGTTCCTGTGAGGGTGTCTGGTGTGCCCCACCGTGCACTGATTATCTTTCCTGTTAAGTATAAACTGTTAATCCAATTCCACTATACGATCAACATGTAAATGAACCTAAGCAACCCCTATATAAGTCTTTTGTATCTGGTAGCCAGGTGAAGTACATTTGCCCAGCATCCAGACATGCTGCTTGACTTCCCTATAGCCACCTGGGTTTTCCCTATGGCTATAGTATTCCCCATAGCTATGGTTATGTGACTGTGTGTGTGTCACAATTAAAGCTGCACCCGATCCAACTTTAAAATGTAGCAGTGTGACTTTATTTTTCCTCGACAGTACAAAGAATGAAAAAGACATAAACCCCTACTATTAGGACACAAGGAAATTTAGGGAACTTATTGCATAAAACCTAGAATGTGGGATTTGTAAGGCACTTCATGGAAGTGTTTTCTCTTAGGCCAAAAACATTTTCTCCAAATGCATATGATCTAGCAGACCAAAGCCTTGTAGAGTTCTGAGTTATATATACATTCTTATCTGAATTTTGACCCCAAATGAGGGTATTAGCCACAACCCCAGTCACTGGATTCCTACCCACTCCTAAAGATTTACTTGTATCTATATCACACCAGAGCTTAATTATGTTACAAATCACTTCAAGTGATGAACACCCAAGAAAGCTCTTCAGGTCAGGGGCAGAGTCTTCCTCTGTATTTGTCCAGTGCTAAGCACCAATCTTAATTTTTGAACAAATAATTCTAAATATGGTCAATTTTGATCAAATCAGCCTGGTCTTCTCACCATGTGGATTATAGAACATATATACATTTGGTATACTGTCAAGTGCCATGTCATCCCTGCCATCTGCAAGTAGCATATGAAGGTGAAGTTTGCTTTGAAGTTGAACCTAGTTGGATTGCTTTTTATATTAAGGTCTCATTTCCTCTCATCTGTAGCTAGCTAGACTTGGCCTAGAGTGATCAGGTACTTTTGACACTGCAACAGGTATTTTCAGGGAAGCCTAGAGAGTCAAGTGTCCAAACCTCATCGAATTTCAACAGGATCTGAGCTCCTCACTCCACTAAGATCCTTTGAAAACCTCAGCCCATGCAAAGAGTATGTACACATGCCATGCAACAGCAGACCAAGGAACATGGTGGGTTACATAGGGATGTGGTGGATTCTCCATTACTTGTAATCTTTAAATTAAGACTAGCCTATCTTTCTAAAAGATCTCTAAAAGATATGAATGAGGTTCTATATGACCTGTGTTATGTAGGAAGTCAGACTAGATGATAATAATGACCCCTTCTGGCCTTAAAATCTCTGACTCAATATTCACTCATGAGTTCTTCAGTAATCCAAAAATAAAATTAGCCAGTTTCTTCTTCAGAAATCAGGAGAAGGATGCTATATCTTTAGAATCTGACAATATCTGTCTCTATTTTGCTCTTCATTCAGATGGCATTGTAATCACACTCTTCCAATATAAACTCCATAAAACCCAGTGAGACGATAACATTAACAGCTCCGCCACACTGTCAAGAAAATTAGTTTGTTTTTATCCCCTTTCATACCATGTCCTATGAAATGAGCTATTCTTAAGTTTATATATCTGTAACATGTGGTAAAGGAGTAGAACAGCACGCCATGTAGAGCATAAAATATTTAAAAGCTTAGGTTGCACATGTTCATCATGGCGCAGTATGGGAGGACAGTGGAATAAGTTAGTAATAATGCATTTGAGCTTCATTCTAAAAGATGTATGCAGAAGTTTGACCTTCTGAAAACTATTTATATCATCATATTTTCTTTTCAGTTTATTGGTGTTTTATTCCTATGGGATTGATTGTAACAGAAAAGGGCACATATCTACCGCTTTGCAGGTACACTCTTAAAATTATAATCTTGTGGTTCTTATCACAGGCCTTATTCCAAAACAGGCAACCTAATTTATTCACAGCCTCCCTCATTAGTGGCTCACAATTTCAGTTATGCCAGTTTCAGTTGCCAGAAGCTTGAGTGCTTTCTTGATTGGGGTTAGGTTTTAAAGGGAACAGAAGTCAGAATAAACTCTGTTTTGTTAGAAATGGAGAACCAGTAGGTATATAAGCAACATTTCTTGCACTTTTCAAAATGATCAAGTAAAATAATAAAATACTTTAGAGTTCAGTTCCAATTCTTCCCTAAAAGGATTTGCTAATCCATTCCCACTCCCCCTGCCGCCATCTCTCCCGTCAGACTCCCAGATGATAGACGGCAAGTACTCTGCTTGCAAGAGAGTCAGCAAGAATTAGTCTTTATCTCACCAACTGACAGTGAGCCTCATTTTTGGCTAAAATTCAGACTAACAGTATTCACCAGATAATTATGTTGCAGTTTGATTTTATGATTTGATATTACATGTTTGTGTAATGTTAATAGAAATAGCTCCTTGGAGCTTCAAAAAGTATCACACCCTATAAACAGCAATACTAAGAATGTAAAGGCACTGTGGTGATGCTACCTGACAGATCCAATCCACGCTTGTCCTGAGCTAGATGAAAAAACAAGTCCAGCTTTGACTCTTGATGTTAGTACATTTACATCAACACGAAAGGCCATGTGGGTAAGAGCACGGCTTTTTACTATGCAAAGCAAGGAACAGTTTGCCATGTGAACTTTTCAGGATGGGAAAAGTTGTAGCCTCAGATCCACACTGAATCTCTACTGACTTTAACACTGCCTTCCCTCAGTGCTCCTTGGCAAGGCACTTAACCTCTCTGACTCAGTTTCTCCATCTGTAAAATAAGAGTAATACTACTTTACTCCTCACAAGTCCACCCTGTGAAGTAGTTAATGTGTGTGTATAAAGTGTTTCTATTACTTGAACTGTAGTAGCATGCATAAGCCTCAGTCAGGGACTGGGCCCCATTGTGATAGGCCCTTTATGCATATATAATAAAAAGATGATTCCTGCCCCATCAAGTTTGCAATCTAAGTTACATTTAAAAATGAAGACAGCTATAAATTTCACCAATGCACACACATCACGGAGTCCCGGAGCAAACCTATCTTTACTTCAACAGGAGCGGAGCATGGGGATTTAGTTTCACAACAGAGAACAGCACTGTGTATAATAATGACACTGATAGCTATTGCATTGTACCTATGAGTAGATTTAGACCCACAGGTTTTGATCAGACATTTTAGATTTTCAGTTTAAGGGAGCAAAGATTGTTATCACAAAGGTAACAAAGGGTTGGGCTAGTTATCTTTTAATATTAAATTAAAAATTAAAAGTTAATTAATTAAAGTAAATTAAAAACTGCTAATTAAAAATATATACACACACCCCAAACCTTCAGATACAAACAGGCAGTAACTACTGTAGTCTCTGGGAGCTGTGCACACATGTCTGGGTCCCATATGTCCACAGGAAAATCTGTGTATGACTAACTGGCTGTGAAATTTTTATTATGATATGGTCAAGCTTCTCCCTACCTCAGTTTTGATGCCAGAATGTCAATCCTATACCTGCGTGGCACTGGTTTGAAAGATGTCTCTGCCTTCTGTAAAATCGCAGTGCCATCCTGTGATTCGGCAGTCACTGGTGCACGCTGTCAGCATCCCATTCTCCATGAACACTTGTGCCAGTAAAATTTAATCTCTTGAATGTTCATATAAAACCACAGTTCAGAGGGGCACAGAACAGCAAATGAACACAAGTGAATATTTACAATGCATTTTTGCAGCAATCAATTTTACTTTTTACCCATTTAAACTAATCTACCTAAGGCATTTTTAGGGTGTCCATCGCAGTAGAGCCTGGTTGCCACTTATACTGATTAAAATGTACCTACAACTATTTGTGCTCATCCTGAAAGGGCAATTATGGGGAGTTTCTTACTACAGCTAATGAGGAAATTTTTGGCAAAACGCTTTTTCATTGAAAAAATACTGATATGGTGAAACTTCAAGGGAACATAAAAGTTTCAACAAAATTTTCATCAGAAAGTGGTTTCTCAGGTTCAGGATAAAATTTCTGGTCAACATGAGAAAGAAACCCAGTCCCGGAATAGCCCAGTGGTTAGGGCATTTACCTGTGATGTGGGAAACGCAGGTACAAGTTTCCAGGAACTTGAACCTTGCTCTCTCACATCCCAAGTGAGCACGCTAATCACCAAGCTATTGGTTATTCTGCAGTGTCAGAAATTTGAGTAGTGAACATTCTATGGTCCTCGATTACTATAACGAACAATCTAACTTCATGACTTCACTATAGAGCTTCAGAATATCTGATCACAATATTGTCCTAACATCACTGTTGATTTACCTTGCTTTCTTCTTATTTCACTTGTCCTATTTAAAAGGTGAATTTCTTTAGTTTTTTAATTTAGTGTACATTTTTGTAACTTGCCCAATAAATTTCAGACTATAATTTCTAATCTAAACTTGCCAGTGCCATCCTTTAAACTAAGTTATCATTGTCTAATAATGCTGCTCTTCCCAGCCAGCACTAGAGGGCATTCCTGCTACAGATATGACTACTAACCACACCTCAGGTAAAAAAAAACTTGGCTGGTTCAGTTCAGGGATAAAGTATATCTTGTAATCATTCAGCAAACAAACAACAAATGAACATATTATTTTCTCCAAATGTTCAACCTCTGTATAAATCAACAGTAGTATTGTTGTAGCCATGCTGGTCCCAGGATAACAGAGAGAAAAGATGGGAGAGGTAATATCTTTTATTGGACCAACCAATGTGTGTTCATTCGAGAAAATGATAAGAGACCAAAACACCGTATCACCCATCGGCAAACACTTTTCACAAAACAATCGCTCCATACCTGACCTCTCAGTCGTCATCCTCAAAGGAAACCTGCACAATATCTTCAAAAGGGGAAACTGGGCGCTTAAATTCATAACTTTGCTAGATACTAAAAATTGTGGTGTTAATAAAGACATTAGATTTATGGCATATTACAATGATCTGTAACCCACTAGCCTCCCTTTTTGGTCCTCTTACTGCAGGGTTATTAATGAGCTATTTCACATCAAATGGTCTCTTAGAATATGTGTTAACTACTTATGCTAAACAATCTGTTCCACCTTGGACTTAGCTGTGAAACTCTGTGAAAATTTTCCAGATCAGAAGAAGAGGTCTGGGTAGCTAGAAAGCTAGTCTTTTTCACCAACAGAAGTTGGTCCAATAAAAGATATAACCTCACCACCTGGTCTCAACAATAGTTTGATTTTTCAAATATGATGGACATGTAAATAAAACGGGCTTGTTGCACCAGTGATCTTAGGCACTGGTTTTTTTTTTTCAAATTTACTCTCTCCATCTCAAAAGTAGGTTTACACAGTTTGAGGGCAGAATGCATTGTTTGCTTTGAACAATGATCCATGTGGCTCCACAGCATTTTCTAGATTCTCATCTATTTTTGTCCCATGGACTGTAAATTGGACCTATAACATAATGTGACTTGCTCTGAATATGGTGAAACCCATACTAAAGGCCACCTTTATTAGGCAACATACTATCTTAACACCTCAGTCCCAGAAGTGAGAAGTACAATTTTGCTCTAACTATATTAGAAGACTGTCTTCACTAAGCAACTGATTTGTGCTAACTTAAGGCAGGTTTCACTGTCTATAATGGTATAAAAATTAACTAATTTTAATTCATTTTAAACTTTCCCTGTGGAAGCCTTCCTCTGAAGTGTCTGGAATTGGCCACAGCTAGAGACACAATACTGGACTAGAAGGGCCACTAATATAATCTGAAATGGCAATTCCTTTGTTCCTAGAATTCTCCATATATAACTATCAGAGGCATATGCACAGCAATCAGTCTCCATCTTTCTACCATGCAAAAGTGTGCAGAACTGAAAAAAACGACTCATGAAACACTGAGTTTCAAATCACAGAGAAGCTGACATATTATCCCTTCGGCAGAGAGATTAGTGCTGGCACAAGGGGCAAAAGTCAGAGGATCAGTGTGGAATCCTGTCATCAACTCTGCAGATCTCAAGGCATCTAGATGCCTCACTGTATGGTGCTTTGGCCTCCCACAGACATACAGGCCCCGGCAGCACAGCTAGTGGCAGGTCTGTAGTAAGTACCACTCTCCCCAGAGGAAGGTAGAAGCTGTGGATCAGAAAGCAGCTGCATTAAACTTCTAAAGAGTTTTCACGAGAGCTGGTAGGGAATTTTTCAGCCAAATGGGTTTCTGTTGGAAAACACCAATTTGTTGAAACCAAAAAACCTTTCACGAGAAATGGTTGGTTTTGATTAAACTTTTGTCGGAAAAGGTTTCTCGGATTCAGGATAGAATTTCTGGTCAAAACCATATCAAAAGCCACCCCAGAGAGCCAAGTAGTCAGGGCACTCCCCTGGAACATGGGAGATGCAAGTTCAATTCCCTGCTTCAGAGCAAGGATCAGAACCTGAGCCTCGCAGGTGCGTGCCTTGTGCATTATGAATTCAAGAGAAAGTTCCCAGGTACCTGCCTACGATTCTCAGGTGAGTCTTGAGCTATCTTTCTTTTGTGATCTCAGACAACTTTGCATCAATACAATTTTCCTTTGGAAAAGACACCCAACCGGCTGGGAACAAAATACTGGAATGCTCTATGTGAAAAATTAGAGCAATGAAGCTTCATGACAAGGTTCCAAGAGATGCCCTTTGCAGATTTTTTTAAATCTTTTTTTTTTTTTTTTTTTTTGCAAATGCAAAGAACCAACAGCAGAACAAAAATGATGATTTATTGAAAGTCTAAATTCCACTTGTGCGGCAAATTGCCAGCTCTGCTACTGTGGGTCCCATGCTTTTCCTTCTCAAGGAAGGTCAGGGTGCTACCTGCTGCTCCTGTTTCTGGGCGTTGGCCACCCTGATAGGGCCCAGAGGGAGGAGGAGGGGACAAGGGTCCCGGGTCCACCCATTACTCCGGGTCCCAGCCCAGGGGCCCTATTAACAGCAGTCATGCACCGCTGACAGTGCTTCTGAATGCAGTTTTGCCCTGGGATACTTTTCCCCTCTGCCTTTCAGCTTCTGAGGTTCCCTACCCCCTCTCTCTTCTTGGGCAGGGTCTCTTCCGATCCTCCTGCCTGAGGGAGTCTCAGTCCCGTTCCTCTTTTGGCAGGGTCCCTTTCCCTCAGGCCTCTTTACCTTTGAGCCAGGGGTCTGGCAGGGAAGCCTCCCTCCCAACGTTCTCCTTCACCTGGTTCTTTTGGTTTTTTTGTCAGTCACCGTACTCCTCGAATACTCCTACCTCCTCTCACTCCTTGCCTGGCTGGAGCAGAGGTTTTTAATCAGGTCCCTGGCAGGGCCTTAATTGGCTCCAGGTGCCCTAATTAACCTCCCCTCAGTTCACAGGGAACAAGACCCTGATCATTCTAGGGCTTATATATCTCCCCTTCTACCACTTCTGACTGCCCCTAGCCCTGCTGTCTCACACTTGCCATTGTGAAGATTATTTCAGAAGCACGAGTCGTTAATAGTAATTTCTTCTGAACTTTATTCCTCTTGTCTGCCTTCATAAGCTTATACAACTAAAAATTTGAATGCCACAGTGTATGAAATTCTGTACTGATTTATTAATGTGTTAAAGGGAATTCCTATGGCATTCTGTTGACTCACACCACACACAAACAATACATTAGAGAACATTAAAGTTGCAAAGTCAGTCAAAAATTATTGCCTGTGCAACTTTTATGTGGCCTCCGTGTGTGTATGAATTGTTATAGTCTTCACTTCATGACCACATACCACTTTCTCCTAGCACCCCGCTTACATTTAGTGCACAGAATGGACAGTGCTCTGAATTCAGATGTCACCTGGCTTGACGATTTCCCTGTAGCAATACTCCACAGAGCATTGTGTACCAGAACAGACAAGATTTCCCATCAAAGTACCTTGGGACCAGCACAGAAGCTGCTACAGCTACTAGGTTTTGCAAATGTATAAACAAAGGGAGAGAACACGCAGAGCCAAGTAGAATCAGTGAGAGAAAATGAAGTGTCTAACATATGGGTTTGGTGCAGATCAGTGAGAGGACTGAGTTTTGAGCCAATATGTCCATCCCCACTGATTATGTGGGGTCACTGTTGCATCTTAGCGCTAATTATCCTTGCAATTAGCCACTGTTTCCATAGCAACATGGAGTTTTGATCTCATGATCAGCATGTAATTCTCTCATAAAACCATACTGTGATGTATTATATAGGCAAAATAAGTACAATCAGCTAAACATGGTTGGCATCTCACAGTACGGATTGCATGGGGTTTGGGTTTTTTTCTTCAATTCATGCAAGTATTTATATAGCCACCCAGGTGCTCTGCTAGTCCTGTGCTGTGAACTCCCACAATATTTGCAAACCTATCTCACACTGCAGGTAATAGCACTGTTAAAACTGTGATGACTATTTGGGGGGGGAGGGGTGATCTATAGGCTGGCGCAGAGGACAGGCAGTTAGGACTTCTGGGTTTTGTTCTTGGCACAGCCACTGACTTCTTGTGTGTCCTTAGACAAGTCATTTCACTTCTCTGTGCTTCGCTTTCTGCAAAACACAGACAGTGAGACTCACCAGCTTTGAGTTCTTTAGAAGCACTTTGAGCTCTTTAAAAGCTAAGTACTTTTGATCACACCTATGCAGAACTGATTTATTTAATAAGTATGTTGTAATATAAATATGCACAGATGGAAATTGAAACTAAAGAGACATGTGCCTATCACCACACTGACCATTCTCCCTGTACATTACATCCTTCTGTCCCACCCTCCACCTGTTTTTATCTTCATAGGATGTAAGGGACGGGGACTGTGGCTTACTGTGCCGCAGTAAGATCTCCCTTGTAGCCACTCTATGACAATGGGACAGAGCTCTCCCATCAGCATAATTAAACCATCTCCAACCAATAGTGACAGCGCTGTCGGTGAAGCCATTAGGGAGTGGGTTTTTTCACAACAAAAGTTTTACCAACAAAAGTGCTAGTGTAGACATAGCCTGGGTCTTCCCACATGTCCACGCAGCATTTAGCACGTTATTGGTGCTACTGTAATAAATAATCAACACTGCTGCAAGCAATGCTTGGGTTGGCTTTCTACTGTGCTCTTCCACAGCAGAGATTTTTCTCTATTTTCCTTCACTTTAGTATTTTTCCTTCCTACACTGTTCTCTCTCTCTCTTCCTCTCCCCCCCTCCTACCTACTTTCATATCAGTTATCTGAGTTCTATGCTGCCATCTAGTAGTGGTCATACTATCCTACTAGCCTTTGATACAACACATTGCTCCATATAAACTAAATAAAAAGGCAGAATATTTTTCTGACAAAAGTAAATAAAAATATAATTCCTTGTATAATATCTATCTACTATATGGTGCTTAAAAACATAATTAGTAGATTTGGGGTTTTCTTGCCTCAATTACACAGATTGTCCCATCTCCTATCTGTAGAAGCACAATGTAGTCCAGGGGCATAATATAGTAAAATCTCATTCCGTGGGCAAGTTAGAGATAGAAAGGCAAGGGGGGAGAAAGTATATGTACTGTAACTAAACTATTTGAAACTACTTCATGGTTTTTTCACTGAAAATGAATACACATCAAATTAATGCTTCTTTGCTTTAGCAATAAATATCTCTTTCGTGCATTGACTGGGTAATATGGACTCCAACCAAACCAAGACAGATTATCACAATCAAATTTATGCTGATCACGTCAAAAAAGCAATGAAATTTGAAAAAAGTATGTCTTGTGAGTGAAAATACAATACAGTTCATGATTTTTTAATACAAGTCTTAGCTTTTGCTATCTGTCTCCTGGATCTTGACATTCCACTACCTCCATTGACAGTTCAAAAATCAAATCTCACACTGAGTAGCAGCTCTTTATACAGCTGCCCAGGGCACTATTATTATGACAAATTGAAAAGCTAGATCAAAATTCTTTACTGGGTATTTTAATTAAATTAATTAAGTTTAATACATAAAGTATGAAGTAGTAGGAAAAACCAGAAGAATAATCTCTTAAATCAAACCCAGAAGCCAAAATAAAACAAAACATTTTGAAATTTTCTTCCAACGTTGCTTGTCTTTCTCCTTAATGAATCTCCCTCCCTCCTTATCCTGTCTCCTCTCGCTCACAATTTTTTTGTTCCATTATAATTCTTAAGAGAACCAACAACATTATGGACACAAAAAATAAATTTACATACCTTCACTAAATATATTTTAATGGTCACCTTTTCCACTGGGCCTTCAAAAGCCCAAGCAATTTTTGGCTTTAGGGAGATTTTTAATGTGAGTAAGGATTAATATAAGTAATGATCCAACAAACCAGAGATTTAGACATCTGTGCAACTTAAACTGTGGGTGTAGATAAAATGTGCAACTAATCTGGCAATTGCAGTTTGCAATCATTAAGACAGTCCGGCATGGTTATACAATTAAATAACCATATGATATTACTCATTACCAGCCCAACAGATTGAAACATGCTAAATAACCTAGAACTGAGATGGGGAAAGAGAGAGACAATGTACATGAAAGTACTGAATGCACTGGTGATGTTCATTTATAGATAATGTCAGGAGGGATAGGGAAGGTTCCTTAACAGGTAGCTTTTCCACACTGTTCTAAACATAGTCCACACAAGTTGTAGCTGGTCAAAACCATCTGTCTGAAGTTTGCTTTCATTCACAACTGAATCAAAATGAAACATATAATCCAGACCAAGCCTTCTAACCAGGGATAGTTGCCCTCTAGGACCACTAATCTCCCAAAGCCTAGTTCTCTCTTTTTAGCACACCACTCCCCAATCTCTTATCTCCGGGTGGAGAAAGAGCCACGTGGAACAGTCAGCCAGCAAAACACACAATTTTCCAGTAGGATCTTCAGCTGCTAACAGACCAATGTTTTTAGAAAACATTGCCAGCCTGCCGCAGGCCTCATTGAGCTGCATGTTGCTAGTATCACCAAAGGCCCACCCAATACAGCTCTTATTAAAACAAACAGATAATTCTACTGTAATGTCCCAAAACACTATAATATTAGATCATTACTGTTCAGCAGTGTAGTGTTTATTTATTAATTGTATAAAGGAGGATCCAGGAGCTTAACCTAAAGACCATTGAAGTAAGTGGAGAACAGAAAGATTTGTTAGGCTTTGGATCCAGGCAGAAGGTCTAGAGCCAGCAAAATGCTTAAACCTGTGCTTATCTCAAATGGAACTGCTCGCATGCTTAAACATAAGCATGTACAAGGTAGCCATGTGCATTTTTAAACAAACTCAGTTTTCATGTTACACTGAAGAATAGTAAATGAGGAATATTAAATATTTATTTGAATTAAAAATTAAATGCATGCCAACTGCCAGTAAAATGAACTACTACTTCTCTCCCCTACTGGTGAATATAGCACTTATTGATATTTTCTTGGGTTTTACACTAATGACCCCCTGACATGTAGCCATCCACCTCTTCATTCCAAAATGAAAGTGAAAACATGAATGTACAGTTCATTTACTGATACCTCCCAAAACTCCCCACAAAATTTCTGCTAAACAGACACCAACAATAATGCCGAGGCAGCCAGACACTGCAAAGCTCAGGAACAATCTTCGTTTTAATCAGCTCAGTTCCTTAGGGACAGCTGAGGCATACACTATTTTAATCTGATTCAGTCGGCTCAGCAAAAGACCAAGACCCAGCTCTGCAAAAATTCATTTCCTCACCCATTAGAATGTATTTAATTTATAAACAAACAGCAGAATTCAACTGAAAAAATCAGATACATCAAGCCAGCAAGGCATTATTTTGCAAATCAGCTGCAAATTGACTGAATGCTCAAAACGGGAATATGAATCCTTACAGTTTAGCTGGCCCTATCAATCTGTACCTGTAGTTATAGAGAAAGACACCGTTTTAAGATTCATAAAGGTATTTGTAAATGATAACAAGCTTTTTGATCAGGCCCACAATTCTCAATTATGCTACTAGGGATTGTGTGTGTGTCTGGGGGGAATCTGAATATGATTGCTGTCAGAGAACAAACTTCCAATGACCTGAATGAAAGCAAAAATGGTCCATTATAAAGACCTCTACAGTGATACTATATATCATATTTTCAATGGCACTATATAAATATATCAGATTTTAATGTTGTTTATTCTTGTCTTATATCTACTTCTGCACTGCAACACTGTACGTAAACCCTTTTATTTATATTTTGTTATTGCTGCTGATTTTAAGTCAATGTTCATTACAAAGAAATGGTCTTAGATACACATGTAAGATGTTGAGGCATATTAAATATTTAATTGAATTAAAAATTAAAGGCATGCATCTACATGCTAAATGAGCTCCCCCCCCCAAATCCCCCTTTGCTCTCAGGAGTATCTGGACCTTAAAATGTATGTTCTTTTGGATTTAGAACATTCTTGGAAATGTTCTAGCCTTTTCTAATGCTCCACATAAAACAAAAAATAGTAGCCAGTGTGTGCAGTTTTTGTGACATGGCTATGACAGCAATGTTAATAGACAGAACTTCTATTAATTCATAAAATCACACTAGTTTATAAGGATAATTTTTATTAGAGTTCTGTCTGAAGTGGATTTTGAGATTAAGGCTTCCCTTTATAATGGGCAGCTTTAAAACCTCTAATAGGAATATCCAACACATTGGGGGGGGGAGGGGAGGGAATTGTGACTCAAAGCCAGATGAGAATTTTGCATCATGGACCCTTCGATTTTTACTATGAGAAATTCTCAAATCATTTTCCACTTTTAGCAAATACAGATACACTGTATAAACAAATTCCTAATAATGGGAATCTGTATAAATAATACATTCTCATAATTTTAATAAATAATCTGCTGGTTTTTAATGGAACTTTTGGTCAGTTCACCAATGCTGTAAGGGTATGTGTACTGTTTGTTTATATCTGCAAGTGGAAGCCAAGAAGTAGGGGCTGGGGAAGAATCTAGGCAGAAGTTCTATATCAAGTGGATAATGTGTGCTGGATTTCTTTATTGTAAGAGAGTTCCTCATTCAGTGTTAAAAGAAAGCGTCTTTCTGGCATTCTTTATGATTGGCATATGACATCTGACATTAACTTGCTGTTTAAAGACCCTATGTTTATACAGCGCTCACTGGCTGCCAACCAGCCTATAAATGTTCCACTTCCTGATGGGAAACCAGAATCAATATTCCAAATTCCTAAAGAACAGACTCTTTCTTCATCAGTGATCCATATCTAACACTGTAAGCTACATATGGGCTTGGGTGATGTCTTGGAGACTGCAACTGGATAAGATGAAAAGGCATATTCAGCGATGTATGAATTACTTGTGACTATCAGAGATCTCAATGAACAGTACGATCCAGTTTATTGTGATAATTTATCTTACATCGTCACTGAAGATTCCACTGTGACAGATTTTGGTCAGTCACACATGCAGTGTAAGGCAGGTATGCTAAATGAGTATTTTTTAAATTGAGATTTTTTTTTATTGCTTGTGAAACAAACTGACAGCCTTGTAAACCAAAGCCAAAGTCCAATTACAACCAAGGAGGCAGAAATGAAAACCTTCCCTATTCTGCTCTGTCAACATGCCTCAGTTCTGATTTGGAAACCTCATGTTGCGGGGATTGAGGAGAGTAAAGAGAGGAGTTTGATCTTTATTAGTCTGTGGCCGTTCTGGTAATATGGGAATCATTGTCATGGCAGACATTTATCTATGAGAAGGTGGGTTGGGACCATCAGTGCATTTCACAATGACAGTCAAATTGCAATGGTCATTAGTCATCTCTACAGCTGGCTAAAATTTTTCCACTGAAACATATTTTGATGAAAACATCGTTTGCCAGAACAGAATTTATGAAAAATGTCCATTTTTGTCAAAAAAGATAAAGAAGAAGAAATTGGGTTTTCATTGAAAAAAAAACCAAAAACCAAAAGGATGTTTGGTTTATAGACAAAACCAAAAAAGTGAAGAAAACTTTTGACAATTATTTTTGTCAAAATTTCACACATAGAAAAACCCATTTCCCAATGAGCTCCAGTCATTGCTGATCCAGACTGATACTGACCAAGTGGCATAGAGGGGAAAAGCTCTATATTCCATTACTGAGCTCCTGTGCCACCCAGTCCTGCAGTGAAGAGTGTGTTTTAAAAATCTGGTTTTAATTAGTGCATTCTTACTCACCCATTAGAAGACTGGAGTGTGAAGAGATTAAAACTGAAAAGAAGTAAAGGAAGAAAGAACGTGGCAACCAAGTGACTCAACAATGTACTTTGTCCCATTGACAAAAATAAAGCTTGTGTTTAACAACATTTCTTTAACCCTTTTCCAAACCCATTCTACTCCAACACAAAGAAGGAATGAAAGAATGCTGAAAGGTGATTATAGAGATAAAGCAAAAAGGTATGATCTTTTGGAATGTTTCCAGAGTAAAATTACCTTTAACGATAATGACCCTAGTCCAGATCATTCCCTCCCATGAAAAAACCCGATAGAATTCTCCGTAATTGTTCCACTAGGAAGTGGGGTGAGTTTGCTGGAATTCAGTGTGGACTACCTGATACG
The DNA here is from genome assembly GCF_026122565.2 of Emydura macquarii macquarii. NCBI lineage: Eukaryota > Metazoa > Chordata > Testudines > Chelidae > Emydura > Emydura macquarii. The sequence continues at coordinate 285,921 of NW_027132308.1, read as the reverse complement.
CAAACTATACGCAAACTACCTGATCCATGGGAATCCAGGCAGATTCCTGAGGATCCACAGAAGGGCTCGGGTCTAGCACGAGCTTTTTTCCCCAGTAAACCCCTCTGTCCCTGGCAGTAACACAGCTGCAGTGGAGAGGAAGTGATTACTAGAAGAAAAGGATAACTTCATAAACAGATACATAACAGCACTTTGACGGTATAATTAATATCCCTGGCTAGTGCTGGTTGGAAAATGGTCTTTCTTCCCCACAGAAAATTTCAAAGAAAGAACAAAAGAAAATGAAATTTTGCTTAGACTTTTTGTGGAAAGTTTTGATTTTTCTGCAGAAATCTGAAAACAAATAGTTTTATTTGGAAATGCTGCTGCAGTGACTCTTGGGAGCTGTAGTTTGGGTACCTCATGCTCCCATTCTCCTCTGTAGACTGAGCTCCCTAGTCAGACTCCATCTTTCAGGATAAGCCACAATCTCCCCTCTTGAAGACAAGAGATGGTGTAAGACGGAAGTCTTTGGCAGTAGTTTTTCATTCAGTAATTGTTTTTTCAATAACAACAAAAAAACTTTTGTACAGAAAACTGACACTTTACAAAAGTTTTGCTTAGTAAAACACAGTTTTTTAAATCAAAAACAGTTTTGATTAAAAATTTTTGACCACCCCTGCCAAAGACTTTAATTACTGCACTTTGGAGCATGAATTTTATAAGAGTAATGCACAGTGTGTTTGAGTCACCAATGGTGTTTTTTCCTCACCTCTGTTATTTTAAGTACCATTCAAAACTAAAGACCATGTCTTTTACCCATAATCCACACAGAGCTTTCACTGGCATCTATGGTAGATGCATTCATGGATTGGAGTGTATTTGGTCCTAATAACGTCTGAAACTAATAAGTCCATAATGTATATATTTTAATGGAATCCTTCTAAAAATATTACATGTAGCTCACAAGGAAGTCATCCCTGAACAATTTCTATTCAAAGATAAAATGTCAAGGTCCAGAGCTCTCTCTGGATGTATTTTATAAATAAACCAAAACCATGCACTGAAGGCAAGACACATGCACCTGGTAATCAGATTTCTGTGTTCATCTTCCACTTGCATCACTTCATAGAAATGCTCCTCAGTGTTCTATTATTCCCCATTACTAAAGTCCTGTTTGCAAGAAACTGCAATCGGGGAAATCGGTCACTAGAATTAATTGTGAAATGATATGTTACGTAAGCAAGAAAACACCTACAAGTGTGATAAAGCCCAGATGACTTCTGGATGCATATTTTCTTCCTGGAGGAAGAAGGGGAGCAGGTTTGTTTGTTCATTCCATGTTAAAATGAATAAGAAATCAGCTAGCATGAGCGGGTTTAGTGTTTGTTTGAATAAAGTTGGATGTATAGGTAGTTTAGCCGAATTATATTAATGGAAAATGGCTCACACAGTCAGAATTACGTTATTAATTGCCGAGACATTTAGGATACTGAGCAGAGCTGAGGTGAGCTGATGGTGTAGTGCTTCACTGCTGGCATCCCTGTTTACTAGGGATAATTGAAAACTTGTCACCTTTGGATCTACATAGCCAGCCATACTCCTGAGAAACCAATAAACATGCTAAGGCCTTCTGAGACCTAAGGTCTATTATGTTTATGGTTTAACACTCATCTTTATTATGTATGTATCATGCACATCTTGTATATATAATAATTATAAATATACTATTTATCTGTGTCACACGTTAAAGACACAGTTTTTGTTTTAAGAAAAGTGTTTGAATTTGTCTTTCAAGTTGTATTTTTATAGCTTAATATGCTTACTATTATCATTGAATTTAGAAGAAGCGCAAAGTCCCTGTTAAGTTATCCTATCCATATTCTGCCAATGCAGAAGTTCCCCTACACTTTATTTTCAGTCAAGGATAAAAAGACACTGTGGTGAGGTGAGAGCTCCTCTTCCTATTTCAATTTACTTTAGATTGCCTTATCATTAACATTCCAATTGTGAAAAGTGCCTTATAGCTAAGGCTACTATGTCATAGTGGCCATCATTTAGTATAACTTTGCTGATAATTCATCTGCTCTCTTTCCAAATGCCTTACCATTTGAGTATAGATTCAGAAAAGTAACTTGCAATCCAAATGAATATAACAGCAATAGAGCTTGAATACTCCACTAACCAAGTTAAAAGGGAGAGTTCTGTAGCACTTTAAAGACTAACAAATTTAATTTCTGCAGGCATAAGCTTTCGTGGGCTGTGACCCACTTCATCAGATGTAAGGAACAGAATTCACAAAGGAGGCATATACATATCCAAGGGAAGTAACAACAATGGGGAAGGTGGATGAAAGCGAAGTCCATTCAGTTAGAGTAGTTGAGGCCTATTCACAACCATTGATTAGGAGGTGAGAATGTGTGATCAGTGGCAATTACTTCTTGCCACCCTTCCTCTTAGGGCTTATCTACACAGGAAAGTTTTTATGTACCAACTATTGGTTTTTTTCAAATTAAAATGCCTTGCTGAACCTGGTAACAGTAGGCATAGCTATTCATATAGTGGTCCAGGCCCTGATATATCTTTTTCTAAAAAAGTACACACCTACGGGACCAAGGCACTCAAGAAAGTGGCACAGAAGCAAAATGACAAAAACATTCCCCTACTATGCCCTGATCCAGAGCCCACTGAAGTCACTAGTAGTCTTTCCATTGATTTTAGTGGGCTTTGGACTGGACCCCTGAAGAAATGAAGTGAAAAGGAAGAGTACAAGGAGGAGTGTGGTTTTTGGCTATATACAAGAGAAGCTAGTCAAAAGGCAAGGACACTTCCTAGTGGTGAGAAAGCAACAAGAAGTCATTAACTAATAACTGGCATATATGAATATGTGAGCTTTTTTTTTTTGCCTTGGAGATGTAAGATAGAGCACACTCAAGCCTCTGGCTGACCCCAGTGAGAAAGAACGTGCCAAACCTAGTCCCCATGTTTGTGCATTTACCCCCCAGGCATCATACAGGAGCAATTATTATGGAGCAGCAGTAGACAGCTCAAAGTTAAGGCTGAAGCTAGCTCCTCAGTAGAAGCTCAATCTTTGAACCTTCCATCTAACTTTGTCACACAAAAAAGGATCCTTCCTGAAATTACGCCTCTCATTCCATGATTCTAAAACTTTTCGGTGGGCTCATATTTCCAAAATGGCCATCGATTTGTGATGGAAATTTTTGACAGTGTGTTAAAGATAAAGCCACTTTCATTTCTTTTTTACTTCTCAATTCTCAAATAAGAATATTAAACTTTTCAAGGCTAACTTGGCATACACTGGGGGCTTTATTTAACCACAACACATGAGGTGTCTTTTAATCGTATTTGTAATTGTAGTAAAATACATGTCCATATATTTAGTAGTGTGTTATCATTGCCAGTGGTTCCGAAATGTTCAGCAATTTGAAAAAACAAAGTTCATTGCTGAAATTATTTTTTTTTTTTTTTAAACCAGTAATTTCCTGGGGAGCCTCTCCAGTCCACAGTTCCTTTAGGGAGACAAGTGAAGTGTTAATAGATGAAGATGTAGCTGCAAGGTAGCAAAGCATTTGTAAGCATTTCAGTCTGAGCTGAGACATGTGGAGTTGCACGTGTATTTGTTTTATTCTTAAATCATATTGCATCAGAAACTCACGTAGGGCCAGATCCTCAGTTGGTTTAAATTGGCATAACTCCATTGAAATCACTGGAGTTATGTTAATTCATACCAGATGAAGATCTGTCACTTAGATGTGATTCTATGGAGTAAGAATGGCAGAATTATTAAGACAGGACCTTTCTACAAAATATTTAATTCTACTATGGCTTAAGTAACATTTGGTTGCTTATAAAATTAATGGAGATACACTGCCTTAATGGCTGACCTCTATGTCAGGGTGGCAGCATCATTAATCCTACAACTTGCTCAAGTTGTTGTACTATGTTGAATAGTTTCATTGGGAAAACTGGACTAATTCCCATCATCTACTGCAGTGTTGGTGATTTGTCAGAGTTTCTAGAAATGGGAACTACTGATGGAGTGACAGCAAGCTTCAGGGTACAGTCCCTCTGCACTGCTAAGTCAGGCGCGCCCAGTAAGAGCAGCTACTGCATGATATTTATTTCTTTGTCTTATTTTTCATACTACAATTAGTCTTGTAGTTACAGTTTGGGTGTAGTAAAAAAAGGAAGGTTGACTTTTATCTTAAATTTGCATTTTAATAAGAACACAGGATGTGTTTAATACTTTTCCTGGAAAATTCAACACAATTTAGAGACTCAGAGATTTTATTTCTATTATGTATTAATTGTATATAGATAGATAGAGAGAGAGAGAGAGAGAGAGAGATAATTAATTATAATATATTCATTATATTTCAGAAGCCACCAAAAAAAAGCTTTTGGGGCTGATTTTTGCATTAACAAAACATAAGAGGCTCTAATCTGAGAGTTTTAACCGGTACACATCTACATCCAGTATCAGGCGTACTGGGCCTAACAAGGCACTTCCAGAATCAGCACTAGGCCTGAATGCAGAAAATCTTCTCTGCAACAGCTATCAGATCCTTACAAAGAACTACAAGCCTGGCAGTTCAAGTCATCATATGGCATCAGCACATTTCTACCTCATGACAAACAGCCCTGACATTCTTACATCACATTCAGTCTTACTATTGAAAGATTTTAGCCCTGCGCTCTACTAGCTGCCTTTCCAAGGGAAATAAATATTTTATCTAATTTTGAGTATCTACACATTTGAATTTAGTGTTGGTGAAAGGTGACACACTGATAGCCCTGCAGAGTTAAGCTCACAGTTTAAAAATATACTAGGTAGAGTATGGGCAGTGGCAGCCAAAGCTTCCTTCTGCCATCTTATCAATATGCCATTTTATCAATATGCCTCAATCCTGACCTATAGCTGTAAAGTCTGGATCTGACCTGGAACATCCACAACCACTGGAGGTGTGTTTGAATTCAGTTGTAGTTGAGCAGAAGAGGATGAAAGAGTAGTTCAGTCCCTGCCTTCTAGCTTTTGTGATTAATAAGACCAGAGGAAAGTAAACAGACCACTGGGCTAGATTTTGGACAGACTAGCGTCTTCAAACTACAGCACAGCATTTTTAGATTAAATCTCAGGAAAAACTTCTGAACAATAAGACAATGGAACAGACTGCCTAGAGAGGTCATGGATGCTTCACTGGAGATTTTCAAAAGGAGGCTGGATAGCATCTGTCTTGGATGATTTAGACACAACAAATCTTGCATCTCGGCAGGGGTTAGACTAGATGACTCTTGCAATCCCTTCTAACCCTATGATTCTAGGTTCCTTCTTTTGGAAAAGATAAAAAAAAATCATAGTTTTCACTAAGTTTCTTAATTTATCACATACAGATAGTTCTGCAGTTTATCACACAGATAGCATGACTACATCAGTGGTTTCTTTAAATAAGGAGCTACTGATTTACAAAAATTGATACAAAATGATATACAAGAAAAACTACGGACAATGAGAAACAAATACTATTGAGAAACAAAACAAGGGTGTGCTGGAATGTTACCCGACTTCACTTTTTCCATATCTCATGAAATACTTCAATTTTGTCCTTAACCTTATACAGTATATAAATATAATATGATGATATCCATGATAAACTTCAGAACTACGTGATGCTAAGAAATCTAATGATAAACTGCATGTATTTTGCAGCATTGACTTCCTTATCGGCAAACGGCTCACTAACCTATCTCCATCAGGACTACTTCCTTAACACTACAAACACCTGGTATTTTGAACATAAGGTCTTAACTTCTTTTAGACTATTAAAAGTAGATGATTGTGCTTGGAAAGGTAATAATCCTTACATTTACAATGAGAGCTCATATCTAACTGACATCAAAGTCACAACACATTCATATTCTTCATTCACACAATAAATAGTGAAAATGTGCTTTGGTATACAGATCTGCAAAAATGTTATTAATTTAGTGGATTAACCTGATCAATAGAACTCATTTTTAAAATGTAACTTATTTACATTGTATATATGAGCAGATCCTCACGTTAAAAGTTATTTCTAAAGAAGAGATCCATAACGCTTATTTTTTATTTAAAGTTAGAGCTGAACCTCAGCTTTTTGGAAATAAGATTGATGGTATATTTAGTTTGCCATAGGTGTGAATATTGATGATAAGGTCCTTGAAGGCTTGAGAGTTATCTGCTGCTTGCCTAATAGATGTTTTCTTCATAGTGAACCTGAAGACTCTTATTAGGTTCACAATAAAACATTTGTCTGGGCACAAACACATGCTTCTCAAATTGCACCACTGTGCAGAGAAGGGATTTCAAAGCACTGTGATAAAACAGAATTACAGCAATGGAAGATAATGTTCAGAAAGCACCAACATAAAAACAGCCATATCAGGTCAAACCAATGGTTCATCTAGTCCTGTATCTTCCGACAGTGGCCAATCCCAGTGCTTCAGAGGGAATGAACAGAACAAGTAACCATCAAGTGATCCATCCCCTGTTGCCCAATCTCAGCTTCTGGCAAACAGAGGCTAGGGACACTTCAGATCATAGTTTTGCATCCCTGCCCATCCTGGCTAATAACCATTGATGGGATCTATCCTCCATGAATTTATCTAATCCTTTTTTGAACCCTGTTATAGTCTTGTCGTTCACAACATCCTCTGGCAAAAAGTTCCACAGGTTGACTGTGTGTTATGTGAAGAAATACTTCCTTTTGTTTTAAAGTTGTTGCCTATTAATTTCTGTTTGGTGACTCCCTAGTTCTTGTCTTATGAGGTGTATTTACTTTCTCCATGCCAGTCAATTTCATAGACCTCTATCATATCCCCCCCCTTGTTGTCTCTTTTCCAAGCTGAAAAGTCTGTCTTACTAATTGCTCCTCATATGATAGTTGTTCCATAACCCTAATAATTTTTGTTGCCCTTTTCTGTACCATTTCCAATTTCAATATATCTTTTTTGAGATGAGGCAACCATATCTGTATGCAGTATTCAAGATGTGGGCATACCATGGATTTATATAAAGGCAATATGATATTTTGTCTTATTATCTATCCCTGTCTTAATGATTCCCAACATTTTATTAGCTTTTTTGACTGACACTGCATATTGAGTAGATGGTTTCAAAGAACTATCCACAGTGACTCCAAGATCTCTTTCCTGAGTGGTAATAGCTAATTTAGACCCCGTCATTTTTTATATATAATTGGGATTTTATTTACCAATGTGCATTATTTTGCATTTATCAACATTGAATTTCATCTGCCATTTTGTATCACCCAGTTGTGTGAGATCCCTTTGTAACTCTTTGCAGTCTGCTTTGGGCTTAACTATCTTGAGTAGTTTTGCATCATCTGCAAATTTTACCACCTCACTGCTTACCCCTTTTTCCAGATCATTTATGAATATGTTGAGTAGTACTGGTCCCAATACAGACCCCTGTCAGACACTACTATTTAGCTCTCTCCATTCTGAAAATTGACCATTTATTCTGACTCTGTTTCCTATCTTTTAACCGGTTACCGATCCATGAGAGGATCTTCCCTCTTATCCCATGACAGCTTACTTTGCTTAAGAGCCTTTGGTGAGGGACCTTATCAAAGGCTTTCTGAAAATCTAAGTACACTATATCCACTGGATTACCCTTATCCACAAGCTTGTTGACCCCCCCTCAAAGAATTCTAGTAGATTAGTGAGGCATGATTTTCCTTTACAAAAACCATGTTCACCTAGTGTGACAAACACTCATTTGGAATATGATCTAGTAATTCTGGATACTGATTCCCTTTGTGGTCTGAGAGAATAAGTAAGAAGACTGGACTGGGTCAGTGAAAGACTGAGGAGAAAATCTCAGTAAAGGAGAGGAGTGTGAATTTGCACAAAGCACAAAAGCTCTGAAACTAGGGTGAAGTGCTTTGCATCCTAAAAAGAGAGGGAGGGGATAATCATCTGACATTCACCCCACAAATCACTCTTTCATTAATCTGAGTGTCAAATTATGAACTGTTTTATTCAAGAACTTTTAAGTGCATCTTATTTACTTTTCTATTGTCAGTTTAGGCTTTAAGGCTTAAAAAGCTGGCAAGACTAGTGAACAATTGTTTCTCTAAAACACACACACAAAGATCCAGATTCTCATCTTATTTGGGGTAAATCAACAATAACTCTATTGACCTCAGTGGAGTTACTCTGGTTTTACACCAGTACGAGTGAAATCAGAACATGTCCCAAAATTAGCCCTCTTACTAACAGAACAGTTTTCGCATATTCTTCTAACTCTAATAGATAGTAATTATGCATTAATCTAAGGTATTAAATTTTATTAATGAAAAGCACAATGAAACCCGTTTCTTTTCACCATGTTAGCAAGATTCACCCTTAATCTTATTAAACAACTACGAGTTCAAGCTTCCTAGTCCATCCACCTCTTCACAAGTGCCAACCTCCCCTAAAGGTGAAGAGGTAAAAACTAAAATTCCAATGGTTCAGTCATCAGTTTTCTAGTGCTAGTAGTGCTGTGATTGGTACGAAGAGGACTTTGATTTTGCTTTGGATTTTCATTGGTCTCCTTATTTATTTGACATAAGAAGTCATTCTGCTATTGATTTTAATGCAAAAACTCCCACTGACTTTAATAAGAGTTGTGTGACTGGAACAATGGCAGTATACAGCTTATAGTTATTTAATCTATTTGCAGGACAGAAACTGTCAGAATGCTGTGCATCAACACTACAGTACATTTTCAAAATGAGACACATACAAAGTACTTAGCCATATCATGTCTGTTTCCAATCCGTGTTATTCATCAGTCACTTCCTGGAGTACCAGGAAAGTAACTTTATTAGAGTTGCTTTGCTAATTCCCCTGAACATCATGTGAAATATTTGCCACTTAGAGCGAAAAGCAGATCCACTATTAACAATGCACTGGAACAATACAAATCCTTCTACAGCTGATGTTTAAAAAAACCAAATTCTCTACAAGAAAGAAAGCATCACAGCAAACAAAAGTATGTTGAACTCAGTGTAAAACATGCTGCTCCATTGCAGAAACAGGGTTAAGACGACAGGTACCTTAAAAATGTTTGTTATTACAGCACAGAGTAGTAACTTGTGACCCAGTCCTGTTCCTGATTATCTCAATGGAAAAAATCTCCCATAGATTTCAGAGGGATAGGATTGGGTCACTAATCAGTCCAATTCCGCAAACCTTACTCATGTTGAATAGTATCTTATACAATTAGTCCCAATGAGTTCAGTTTTATCCCACTATATTTACTGGGACTACTTACATAACTACTATTCTAATATTAGTAATGGTTGCAGAATCAAGGCTATAATAAGTCTGAATGTACCAGCGTTAATACAGTGGATGGCCATATCTTGTAGCATTGTTTATATATTCTTTGTATATGTGCTCTTTGTATAGTATTTTAATCTTTTATGTATCTTTATATATAATATAATAACTTTAATTTAAAGAAAAGAATTTAGACAGCTGATCCAACTGTCACAGTAAAAGTCTCTCCCTGATTAAGTGTGTCCATTTTAAATGAGAAGGATGGAATTGTTTGTCTGTTCATCCAAATTGTTTAGGAAAACACAGGTCTCAACAATAAAATCTGTTCAAAAATATTCATGAAAGTCTCTGAAAATAAATTCATGTCTTGTATTTATTTATACAGCCAGCTTGGGATACACATGGTTAAAACAGACAACTCACTGGATATGATATATCTCAACATATGGCATGTTTTATTAAAATAAAATAAAGCAATGATAATGTGCCATATTTAATTTTAGCTTGGTACCAGAAAGCATACCGCAGTATTAACATGGGATTATCTTTGGAAGTGTACTAGATGGTGCAGGAGCTCTAGATACTGCTATAGTGATGCGAATGCTTAGACTGAAAAAATTGATAGTAGGACAAACCTGAAATAAGGGAAGCTGTTTGTGTAATGTTTTTTCTGATGTTACAACAGATGCCTTCTTTATTTTCCTTTTTTACACTGTATGATTATGGGAAGGAAAGTGGAGACCATAGGCCAAATTGAGAGATGATGTACAAGTTGTCCCTCAGACCCCTTTAGCCCACTTACACCCATTTACCAAGAGGTGTATCTTACATACTGTTAACTGGAAGAAGGTGTAAGAAGATACAGGGTAAACTGTGAAGCAGCCTACACAATATATGCACTTACAGCCTGCTGTTCATTATATTTCTTCCTAGTTTCCACTCTGGACCTTAGCTTGTGTACTATACCAAATAGGACTCCAAATTCATAGGGGATGTATATGGGGGGAGAAGAGGAAGAGGGAGTCTAAGCAAATATGAAGGAGTCAAGTGTGAATGATGTAACAGTCAGTGTGGCTGAAAGGTGTATGATACACCAATTTAGCCTCCCTCTAGAATTAGACTGACCTCTGAATTTTTTACTTTTACTTACCCAATGTCTTTTCATTTAACAGTCTGGGGATGTATTTCTTTTACATTATTATTATAATTTGTTCATAATTATAAGCACTAAATACTTCAATATTAATTGTGTATGAGATGACAACTTACCTGTATTGCTTACCGACTGTTCTCTATTCATCCCGTTGAAAGATAATATAATATTTTTTATTTGGTGCTGCACTTTTTCATTTGGTATTTTTCCATGTTGCCATAACAAGGGTTTCTAAACTTTAAAAATCAGTGACGCCTATTCTGATGACATAGCAGCTCGTCTGCTGCTTGTTCTCTTTTGCATTTCAAAATATCATTTGATTTCTACATTTGTTTTATGTAGAAATGAATACAATGTCTTTTTACAGACACAAATGTAACAGATAATTATTTTCCCTAGATCTTTGCCTACAGAATATTAAAGTAATATTCCATGGCACCAGTTGGACTGCTCAACTTAAGGGTCAAATTACTATAACACATCCCCCCACCTCTACATAGACATATAGATACATACATATAAATTGTTCAGGAATTGGAGTAACTCAGGTGTTTAAAAACTCCTTGCTAAAAGGTGGTTCTTGCTAGAATTCTGTAATATGTAGACACAATGGGAAAAGATAAGGATAGATAGCCAGTCCAAACGTCAGGCCCCTACTTTCATGTACTTTTTGTGATTTGATTTCCTCTCCAGTAAAATACTTGACCGTATACCAATACACAATAGGGAGATAGTGTAATTATACACTACTGTACCTATCACTATGGTAATAGCTAGACATAATTTTATGAAGGTGACTGTACAAACTCCAAAATTAAGACAGGGTTCTAACTTGCACATGAAGCAGGACTCGTGTCTCTCCATTTCACACTTTATTATTGAATTTTAGGACCAGATCTTCATCCATGTAAATTGGCAGAGCTGCGCTGACATCAATAGGATCTGACAATCTTGCTCTCAGTCTTCACACTTGGCAAAATAAAACTTCAGAGAATAACTGAATATTCTGTATAATTTTTAGTGAAATATTTATTAGCTTGCAGAGGCAACATTTTAAAATGCTCTGTTTTAGAAATGTTGCTGTATTTTCTCCACATTTCTGAGTTCTTTGGTTAAAGAAGCACAAACACTCCCCACAAACACTACTGGAACTTTAGGTTTCTGATATGACAGCTGAAACTAAAAATGGAAAAGGTAGCCCATTCTTCCATATAGCAGCTCTCCAAGCCTCACTGTTCCATAATTTATTACTTTACAAAAATCTCAGCATCTGTTTTGAAATGTACATTTCAGGCTAATGCACATATACCAATAGCCAGATCTTCTACTGTTTCTTCAGACAAAACTCTTGCTGAGTTCAATGGATGTTTTGCTTGAGTAAGGACCATAGGAGCAGGCCCTAAAAAAATTCATGTCATGTACCGGCATTTAGTCACCCAATCGCTATTCACATGAGTGGAGGTCACAGAGATTTGTATACTGAATATCTATCCCTTTAAACATTATGTGCATTTTAAAAATTGACTAAATAATAGTAGATAGATCACATTTAGAACCCCATGTCAAAAGCCCTCATGGTGCCTCACACAATAGAAAACAAAGCATGTCTGACAACAAGACAGAGGCGATGTATGACCTGATTAACAAATTGCAAGACAGTGCAAAATGAGACCACAACGCCATTCCTCAAACAGTTCTAGAAATGAAAAAGGAACGAACATTGTGATTCTTGTTCAGATGGATGCTGAAGGTAGGTCTCGTCATTTGGAAGACAGACAGCAGTGCAATATTGCAGGTTCTCAGTGGAGAAGACCCTGTCTCCCATTCCCTTGGGATTCTACTATGGGACAGTCATCAGTTCTAACCTTGCCAACTGCAACTGCCAAGATGAGATAAAGGAGGCAGACTATACCTATGGGAAAAATTCTTCTCACCTTACTCATCACTGAAACCACTGGGACTAGTCATGGGAATAAGGTGAGAATCATTTGGTCCTATAATCAGAAACAGTGTATAATCTGGAAGAGAGTCTTGTTAAGGCCGTTTACTGAATCCAGGTCTCCTGAATCCCAATTCCTGGCTCTCTTACAAACCTCCTGTGTGACTTTGGCTCAAGTAATTTAGACTGGGATTCAGCAAAGATTGTAGATGACACAAAGCTAGGGGAAGTTGCCAATACTTTGGAGGATAGAGCTAAAATTCAGAGGGACCTTGATCAATTGGAGAACTGAGCTATAGACAACAATATGAAATTCAACAAAGACAAATGTAAGCTGTTACACTGAGGGAAGAAAAACCAAATGCACAAATAGAGAAGGGGTGGGGGGAGAATGGCTTGGTAGCAGCATAGCTCAGAACAATCTGGGAGTTGTGGTAGATAACAACCTCAACATGAGTCAGCAGTATGATGCTGTTGCAAAAAAAGCAAATGCAATTTTAGGTTGCATTAACAGAGGCATAGCATGCAAGTCACGGGAAGCGATAGTACCATTCTACTGGGTGCTGGTTAGGCCACAGCTGAAGTATTACATCCAATTTTCATCACCAAGGTATAGAAAGGAAGTGGAGAAACTGGAAAAGATCCAGAGGTGAGCAACAAAGATGATCAAAGGGATGGAATGCAAACCATATGAGCAAGGGCTGAAGGAACTGTGTACGTTTAGTTTGAAAAGGAGATGAACGGTGGATATGATAACTGTCTTCAGATACTTGAAAGGCTGCAATAAGAAGATGGAGAAAAGTTGTTCTCTTTTGCCACAGAGGGCAGGACAAGAGGCAATGGCTTCAAACTACAGCACAGCACATTTAGATTAAATCTCTTAAAAAACTTCCTAACAGTAAGAACAGTAGGACAATGGAACAGCCTCCTTTGGGAGGTTGTGGAAGCTTCTTCACTGAAGGTTTTTGAAAGGAGGCTGGATAGCCAGCTGTCTTGGATGGTTTAGACACAACAAATCTTGCATCTTGGCAGCGGGTTAGACTAGATGACCCTTGCAGTCCCTTCTAACCCTGTAATTCTATGAAAGTATTTAATTACATAAGTAATCCCATTCCTCTTCAGCAAAACATTTAAACACGTGATTAACTTTAAGCATGTGAGTAATTTATAGACATCACTTAAAGTTAAGCACATCCTTAAGTGCTTTGCTGAATTGGGACCCTAGTCAATCTATATTTCAGTTCTTCATCTGGAAAATGGGTATAATACTATACCCATTTATGTTTTCTCCCAGGTCACCGATAAAGATGTTAAATAGCATAGGGCCAAGAACCTATCCCTGCAGACATCACTGGAAAAAACAATCTCACTCAGTGACAATTCCCCATTTACAGCTACATTGAGACCTGTTAGTTAGCCAGTTTTTAATCCATTTAATGTGTACCATGTTAATTTTATATTGTTCTAGTTTTTCAAATTAAAATATCATGTGATACAAAGTCAAAAGCCTTACAGAAGTCTAAATATATCATGTCAACACTATCAACCAACCAAGTCTATAAACACATCAAAAATATTGGTTTAGACAGGATTTATTTTTCATAAACCCATGCTGATTTGCATTTATTACTCCCCTTACATTCTTTATTAATTGAGTCCCGTATCAGCCCGGAATCAAGGTCAAGCTAACAGGCCTATAAATGCCTCAGTCATCCCATTTATCCTTTTGAAAGACCGGCACAATATTAACTAGCTTTCCTCCAATCAGCATGAACAGTTCAGTAACAGTTCAGTAAGCTCCAGAGCCAGCACTTTTAAAACTCTTAGATACAAATTATCTGGCCCTGCTGATTTAAAAATGTCTATCTTTAGTAGCTTCTGATTCACATCCTCTAGAGAGACTAAGGGAATTGAAAGAGTCTATATCATCTGTTTTTCCCCAAATACAGAACAAAAATATTTATTGAACTCTTCTGCCTTTTTTGCATTATTATTGATAATTATACCATTTCCAGCTAGATCTATTTAAATCTGTCCTATATTGATTTAGCTTAATTCAGTTTCTAATCAAATTAAATTGATATAAATCAGGTAATTACATGTATACAGTGTTTCAAATTAATACACTCTTAAGTCTAGATAATGAGCATTTGAAAATGTTACACCCATGCTACTATGTATAACGGTCTCTTATTTGCTGCAACAGAGAAATGTGGAAAGCCAGCAATCCTTAGAGAGAATTGGCCTCATGTTAACCCAACTGCTCCCTAAATATCGAAAGAGAGCTATTCACTGCTTCCGCCTGCTTCTTCTGTTTTAAAGTGGCAATCCAAACTAATTCAGATATCACCCAATAAAACACCTTGAAATTACCTTGTTTATTATCTAGGCAGTCAGATCTGAGTTTACAAACTGCCCAGACACAACTTCTTCTTCTCAATGGAGAGAGAATTCAATTAATTAGAAAAAAATTCATCAGTGCTACTCATTAAATAGCTCCAAATCTCAGTTCACAATCTGATACCAAACATGGAAATATGCAAGATGACAGATACAAATTACACACCTTCTGCTTGCTTTTCCAAAAGAGATTCCTTTTGGCTGTTTTGACCTCCTGGACACCAGTATAAAGAATGATCTTCCTCTTTTATGAAGATGATCATTGAGGTGGACTTTTGGAAAGCCACTGGTCTTTCACACACAACATATCTAACCTGCCTTGAAGAAAGCACTTAACCTCTGACCTAGAAAAGAGGACAAGTGTCAGGCAAGGCCACAGAAAGAACAAACCTGAAATGTATGGGAAAGAGGTTGAGTGGATGAACTAGGAATGTAAGTGTTTTTTGAGTGAGTGGGAGACAGGGGGAGTATAACAGATGGATTGCAACTTGGAGGCATCTCCAGAGTCAAAGAAATTCAATCTTTTAAAGAAACTGTATCTGGAAAAAAGTGGAAAATCATTTTTAAAAGAAAATATGAGTAAGAAACTTATTTTATATGAGAACTCTCTATATAAAAAAACAAACCTCAAAAGGCCACATATGTACTGAATTACAGTCCTCTTCCCATGGAAGCAAATGGCAAAATTCTCTTTGATTTCAATGTGAGCAGGATAGAGTCCTTTAGCTGAGAAGACTGATGTCCTCCAAGTCCCAGACTTACTCCCCAATTCCTAAATTCTCATCTTACAGATCCACCTTTGGTTTAGGATCTTTTAATGGATATTACTCCAGTAGAGAACAGGCATAGTGTCACCCAGACTCACTTTCTGCCATGCCCTCTCCTTGCCCCTATCCCAAGAGGGATGGAGGGGAACAGAGATGCATACTTACACTAGCAGGGACTTCCTTTCAAAGGTATGAATTCCCTGTTGGCTATCTGCAGACAGTTATTAGCTTTTAGTTCCTCTTGAGTGGCACAGAGGGGCTTTATCTCAATAGAGCATTCGGGCTCTGTCTGATTAACATTGGACATCATGTCTCTGTAGTGTTAATTGATAGCATACACACAAGCAATCATCATTTATAAGCATTTTCTGTAAAAAGTATGGGTTATAGATACTGGAGAAAGAATTTTCCTTCTTTCCAGATTACGTAGGATGAACTTGTTGGCTATCAGAGAGGAAGAGCAAAGGGGGAAACCCAGCACAATGAGCTACCATGGACAGCCTCTCACTACAAAGAATGACACTCACCTTAGATCCAAATAGAGGGCTCAGCAAAACTCATTGCTCACTGATGTAATTTCCTTTTTCTGTTTTGACCTGCCTAGGTTTGCACCTCATGAACGTTAACCTTGATGTTACAATCCAAAGCCAAACACTCAAAAGCAAAATTTCCAATTAACTAGGTTTGCATTAGTTTAGAAATGTTTAAAAGGTGTTTTCCACAACTACAGTAACTAAAACTTACATTTGCTGTTCAAGAAAGCGTGAATACTGCAAAATCTGTCATGGGGGCCCAATAAGTACCTCAATGGGCCACATCAAGCTTGTGAGCCAGGGCTTTTTTTTTTCCCCGGGGAGGGTGGGAGGAAGGTTGGTATAACTGTTCTATGAAGAGCTCTCGGATAATTTTGTGATTAAAAGAGAAGGAATATTACTTTAGGGTGTCAATGGCGGTTGGGAATGAGCATTTGGAAAATGACTGATGTGAAAGAAATCTGCTTCAAGAACTCTACTTCATTCCATCTCAAAATGGAAAATGCCTAGAAAAAATATAAAAGGAAACTTGCTTTCCAAAACAAAAGAATCCCTTGCAAAAGGCTCTCTCTCTCTCTCTCAGATTACAGAAGAGCTGTTTTCCACCTGAGCAGCTCAGGCAGGCATGGCTAAGTCAGAAAAAAATGACAGCAGGAGGATATTTCCATTTCAATCTCAATAAGAAAAAAGGACTTTACCTCCATTCTGATGAATTAGCCAGAAACAGGAGTGAATTATGACTTTTGTCTACAGCAGTGGATTCAGCACAGAACAACGATCCTTCCATTTGAGAAGAAAAGTTTTACAAACATTAATGAGTTAGGCCTCCCAATCAGCCTGGGGTAAGTAAAGGTTACCTATAGCAGAGCTGCTCACAGACAGAAGACTAGAGAGTTTTATTACTGGCCTGCAAATCTTCTAATCCATAAGTGTAAACCTGAATAGGGTGCTACATTCTACTAAGACTGTGTGTTCCCAAAGGACTTCTGACCTTTCACTTTATAAAATAAATGGTTATTACAAAATAAGAATATCAGACCTTAAGTCATGACGATTTAAAATCTGTGTTTATATTTCTCCCTCTCTAAAAATCATAAAATTCCTTTTGATTCTCCAACGTATTTGAGGCAAAATGGTTCAACAAACAGGACACTGGATTGCAAGTCAGGGGAACTAGTGCTGTGTTTCCTTAGCAGGTCACTTAATTTCTCTATTTCACTTAATCAGTCCCCCACTCTGCAAGATGGGGATAAAGACACATACGCAGTTGTATACAAGTTTTAAAAGTGACAAATCTCAGCTAAATCTGTATCTACAAATACACAATATATAGGTTTAGAGGGAGTGATGCAGACTAAAAGACTATCCTGGGCTCTCCCTGAGATAACAGAATATCTTAATGATAAAAGGAGGTACATTTGGCATTGACAGTTTAGAGCACTGCTCTCTCCCAACTGCAGTGTTTAGACCAGTGTTTCTTAACCTGGAGTTTTAGAGGGGTCGCAAGTGCAGAGCTGGTATTGGGGGTGGCAAGAAAGGTAATTGCCTGGAGCCACAGAGGCGCCATGAAACTAAGTTACATGCCTCAGCCCCGTGGGGGTGGGACTCAGGCTTCAGGGGTACAGTAGTTTGGAAAGGTTAAGAACCACTGGTTTAGACTAATACAATTGAAAACACATGCATCTGAAAGCATTGTCCTAACAATCGTAAGAGCTCCACAAATTTGTCATGGATGACAAACTGACCCTGAAACTTCAAAAATACAGTGCCCCAATACACACGTTTCTGATGCTGTATATTCAATCTTGTACCTGGAATTCAAAAACTTGTTCATGCTCTGCTGGAAACTCACTCCATTTTAGAAACAGCTCATGTACACTACCAACAACAACAAGGATAATTACGTCCCACTCCTGAGAAGTGATGAGGACCGACCACTACTACTGAAGTCAATGGGAGTGGGAGGTGCCTAGCACTGGACAAGATCAGTCCCTTATTTTATAGATTGAGAGGAGTACAACTCTAAGTATCAATAGCACTCACACTGCTATACCTCTTCATATTAATAATGTGAAGTGCTAGTCATTAAAGTATAAAACAAAGAGTTTTAAACCCTGCTTTAAGTAGACATCACAACACAGCCCTAATTATGGAGAGGCAATGGGCATTTTCATAATACAAATGGAATGGCTTAATATTGCTAATATTTATTGCTGTATCTTTTTTAAAGTACCATAAACATTAAACAAGAAGAGCAACAATAAACAATATATGAACATTATGCCAAGCTCTATTATACCAGTGATTAAGCCTAAACTATTACACCCAATGTATTTCATATAAATGGTATGTAATTGTCTAATTAACATATAAATAGGTGTGCATAAATATAAATGTATACAATATAGATTGTTACTAAGAGATCTATAAATATCTTGCCATTAAAGGCTTAATATAAGATTGATGGAGGGGAAGCTGTGTCACAGAAAAAAAACCAAATGGCGGATGAGATCCTATTGTCAGATGTTTAAGCCATTACTCATTAATCCTAAAAGCAGGGGCTATCGAAGACCAGCCTGTCACCACCTGCTGTTGTGTGTGCTCTGAGGACGCACCACATCTGCACAAGGGGAAGGTGATTGATAGAAGAGTGAAGAACATAATAAATCTGCACAAAATACTTTGGTAGCAGCCTGATATATAAGGATGGAAATTTTAGGCAGATTTCTTAAGATGAGTCAGGGGAAGAGATGAAATAAAGGGAATCTCATTTTCAAAACCACATCCTATAGAACAAAAAGGAAACAATAGTGTTGCTGCTAACTAAGTTACTGTTTGTAAAGAAAATGTAACTCCATGCATAGACTTGTTTCTTTATTCTTGATTTCATCTTGTTATTTACTCTAAGAAGCTATTCCAACATTTCCTCCAACAGAAACGAGGCATGAAGGTCCAGATTTTTAAAAGATGTTTTAGGTATGGCTGTGCTCAGGATTGCAACACCTAACAGATATAGAAGCTTAAGTCTCATTTTCAAAAGTGACTTTGGCATTTGGCCCCAGATCCTTAAAGGTATTTACACACATAACTCCCATTGATTTCAATAGAAATTAGACACCTATATGTTTTTGAGGATGGGCTCTAGAAGCCTAAGTACTATTGATTTGCAATGAGACTTAGAAGGCTAATTGCCTAAGTCACTTTTGAAAGTTAGACTTAGATGTTGCGATGCTGAGTGGCACCACACTTATATATCTTTAAAAATCTAGGCCAAAGGGCCCAATCCTGAAGCTTTTACAACTACTGAATTCCTAGTGGCTTCTGTGACATTTGCACACACAGGACAGCTAAATAATGGTTTCTTTATTCAGGCAGTTGGTTACACTGCCTGAATAAAGGACACATTGAACAATGTATAGAAACAACTTACTGAGGAGTGAGAGGACTGATACAGTTTTGTATGCACTGGACAAAGGTAGTGAACAGTCGTTAGTATCTATTTGGGACTGTGATCCAAATGGAATCTTTACTCTGACTGCAGTAGTCAGTTACCCAGACCCTAAATGAATCCAGGAAAATTTTTGTCCTGTGTTCTTTCAAAGATTTTAATTGGAGGAAAATTTTAATATGAATAATATTGAGCAATTCTGTTTAGGGAGATTTTTTTTTTTTTTTTTTTTTTTTTTTTTGGGTTAAGAGAAGAAAAGCACAATGGCAAGACCAAAGATATAGGGCTTT
This sequence comes from Emydura macquarii macquarii, assembly GCF_026122565.2. NCBI lineage: Eukaryota > Metazoa > Chordata > Testudines > Chelidae > Emydura > Emydura macquarii. The sequence goes on along the minus strand of NW_027132308.1, from coordinate 266,064 downwards.
TTTTTAATTTGTAAATTAAATAGGAGGTGGAGCGCAGTTGGTTGGAGTTTGGCTTTTCAGTTCCATTTTGAATCATGGTAAAAGTCAGGACAGAAAATTTGGTGTTTTCTTCAAGAGAAAATTTGCCACCAATTTTTCCTGCAAAAATAGCTAACAAAGTAATCTGCCTAAAAGTGCTATTCATTTTTGCAAAATATATTAGACACACACACACACACACACACACACACACAGCCCACCTCCCAACAAACAAACAGTTTCTGCAGCAATGAGCTTTAGAATGTTGCCCCACAATTCCTCTGACTCAAGGCCTCCCTTTGTAGATGGCAACCTTCTGGCTAAAGACAACCAGACTAGATGATTTCTGGAGCCTGAGAGCCCTGCTCCACACACAGCTGGAAGGGGATTTTTGAGGTTCATCTTCCCCCAAGGTTAACATGTGCTGCCTTTCCACTACTCTCTGTTCCTGCTGACTCAGAATGAAAGCCTGACCACTTATCATTGGTATGTTTTATGGTGTACAATAAAATACAGACTCCTTTTCTATTACCACAGGAATCAGAAAACTAGACACATCTCTTGAAATTACTCATGCACTAAATGGAGCTCTGTCCGCTTTTTGAAAGGGAATCACCATGGTAAATGAAGCTCTTTCAAACACTTTTTGCAGTTATTGTGCCCTCCTAATGTCCTTGAAACAACAAATCTAAGTTTTTATACTGTGCTCATTGCCATGATATTTGACTACCAAAATCTCTAATGAAGTTTTTGGCAGTGCAAAATGGAATCTAAATTCAGCTTAATTTAGGTTCAGTTTGATTGTATGATACAACAGCTACTGTAGCTCAATAATGCTGAACCACTCACACGTTGATGTCCTGTTAACGCTTACCTGCTAGTACTTTAATTTTCAAATTTGGGTGCATAAAGTTAGGTACCTAAATCCGCATTTAGATACCTAAATAAGTGACCTGATTTTAAGGGGTGCTCTCCCTGACTTCAATGAGGTCAAGAGGTGCACCTCACCCCTGAAAATGAGGACACATATTTAGGTGTCTAAATATTGGCCTATATGTATTACTGCCTTGGGCCATAAAATAACTATTTCTGGCAAGCTGATTCCTTTGTTGATCAACACACTTGCCCATATCTAACCCCAGCTTTCTTTTAACTGTCCATGTTCAAACAACATCATGCAATTAAAATTCTGTTGCTGTCAGGTTACACAGATTAGTAATGTCTTCAAAGAGGAAAGCGCTATTTCACCCTCACATGTGAGAGATTACTGCAGGCATGCTTTAATATGGACCAGAAGGGGGAAACATATCCCCAAGTCTTGACAATAGCATAAAATCAAATACAAAACAAACCTTAGATGATAGTTAGGCAGCTAAAAGGGAAGAGAGTTTTCTGAAATAATTTATTGATCTACAGAAATCAAGGGGGGAAAATCAGCCCTTCCCAGAAGAACTTTTCTTAATGCAAGTTGGCATAAATAATTCACCAGTATATAATGCTTCCAGCCTTCATAAGGTGTACTAACTCTACCCTTAAGGCTGGGATATCATCTTTAGTTGGGCTACAGCTTAGTGCTGCAATCATTCTATTCTAAAGGTTAACTGACATGCTTCAATAATATGTTCCTGTATACTTCTGCAGGTATCTGTGGTTTTGATGACAGTTGTTTTATGGACCCTGTCCACTGGGAAATGGACTGACATCATTAGCCCAATTCACCAATGACCATGAATAGCTAATCAAGTGGTAAAGGTGTTAATGAAATACATGATATCAATTACCAGTATAAGTTTTCCATATAAGAGTCACCTGTTGAAGGTTTTAACATAGCTGGCCTGGGCCAAGAAACAGATCACTAAAGCCCTCATATCCAGGCCTTGGCCTTATCTATACCGATGATTAGCCCAGTTCAGCCATCAGTGTAGCTGCAGTGATGCAAACTCTCATGGTAGACAACGAAAGCTGCAATTTGCAGAGGTTGAGCGTAGCCTTGGATTGAATCCTAGTGCCATTAAAAACATGATCCAAAAATCACTGAAGTCAACAGGGGTCTTCCATTTGGTTCCGAGTGTTTTGGCTCATGACTTAAGGAAAATTTGTGGGTTAAGTACTCAGCTTCAGTGGACATAGTTTCTTTGTGTTGCAGACCAGCCCCAGAATGGTTGGGCTAATGCCCAAGTCTACCTCAAATATCCCTTCTTAGTTTTGGGAACCGTGTGGCCAAAGTTAAGTGACCTCAGGCTTACAAGTTTTCCAAGGGAAAAGTACAGGGCACTGGCAAGAGAACAGGCAGCGTATTGAAAGCCAAGGGACAAAGCCAAGGGAGCTGTTTCTTGGCATTACGTAGGGTTTGTGTGTGTGGAACTGCTGTGAGCATTCAGTCCACTTCTGTTCAAAGTTAACACAATTTGTGAACATTTTGAATATAAATGGCACTAAAAATACCCTGAATCTATGTCATGAATTCCTGAAGCAAGTCAAATGCAGCACCCCTAAATCTGTTGCCAACACTACTAACCTCAGCCACATTTGAACTAGTGACCTAGAGGTAAACAGCACCATATCCAGTCCCCTTACTTTCTGCTTTTATATGTTCATGCATATGAGAAACAGAGTGAATTCAGTGTGCTGTGAACACTCACTCTTTCAAGAATCTGCAAGGTCTATGGGACAAACATAGATGAATGCTGGGAGGATGAGCATCAGGGAAGGAGACGTACTATGTATCTACCTGTAAAGGTGGGAGAGGGTAAGCTATGATTGTATTCTGCTGTAATAAAGATTAATAATCCTTCTTTCCTCACACCCTATTTCTAGGGTCTATTTAGAGTTTTAAATTTTTGGGGCAGACTGTCTCTTACTATATGGAGAGCCTTGCAATGTTGCCAGTGGATAGAGCACAGGACTGGGACCTATTGCCAGCTCTACCACTGGCCGGATGAGTGACCTGTACAAGTTACTTCATCTCTCTGTGCCTCAGTTTCCCCATCTGCAAAATGGGAAGAATGATACGGACAGCCTTAGTAAACTGCTTTGAAATCTACTGATGAAAAGTGCTATTTAAAAGTATTTTATACATTTGTACAGCATCTAGCACAATGGAATTCCAATCTCAGTTGAGATTACCATGCACTTCTGTAATGTAAGTAAATATAACAACGTTACAGATCACATTCTTAGACAGAAAAAAGACTAAAACAATTGCATATATATATATTTTTAATTGTTGTAATATTAAATAGCTTTTATATGTTTTTCCTCATAAATAACATGAAGTACAATTTCATTTCTAAGTCCTAGATGCCAAAAAAAATCCGACATTGGGCCTGATTTCTTTCATTCTCATTCAAATTTTATAATTGTCCTAAGGGCATACAGAGTGAAAGTTCTCTCAATCTGCAGTGTTTCATTTCCTGATGCTCCATTATATGGTACATAAGTTTTGTCTGGAAGGTTAAAAATATTATTTTGCAAAAACATCAGCAGATTACACGTGCTTTCCTCCATCTACGAAGAGGCCATTTAAAATTTTTTATTTATTCATGTATTGCAGCATTTCATTAATCCCCAGAAGAGAACTGATGAAAGAATCTAAACCAAGTTCCCAGTTCTAGAACCCTTACCCACATGAGTTGTCCATTCACCTTGTGCTATAGGATCACGCCCAAACAGATGACGCTTTACTGACTCTTAAGTATGCTGAACTGTTTTCATTGTTATAGACATTGTGTATCTCAGGTACTTTAATTAAAAGAAAAGGTCAGCTTTCATTAATTACTTTTACTACTTTCCTTTAATGACTTTTTAAATTGGATTTGTCTGGTTTTCATTTGGATAGAGTCAAATTATTCAAAAGAGGTTTTCAGCAGTAGCTTTGTGTTTTGCTTTGTTTCCGCTCTCCCCTCCCTCCCTCCCTCCCTCCCCCCCCCTGACCAAGTACATTACACTCCAAACTATCATTTCTCCTCAGAGCGGTGTAGGGTTTGGAACAAAGCATCCACTCTCCTCAGCAATGAGCTCTGGGAGGAGCTGCACCTCAAGAACTCCAGGGAGTGCACCTGCTGCACTACCCAGTAGGATGGTGCACAGCATGCTCTTCTATCTTCAGCAAGGGCTTTCATCTCTTGGGGCATTTCCAGGGTATAGTCCCTGTTCTCCCTGGAGTATATGGACTGCAGCAGGGAGCTCCTCCACGCTGAAAGCTCTATGGAAAGTGCTCACTGCATTGTGGGAGCTACCAGAAGCAATTAATAAATATAACAATAATAATAGTACCTGGACTGTGTGCAGGGAGTACAAGGCCAGGGGGAAGTCTGCTTGTGCCAGCTAACCCCACACCCAGTACTGTACCCGTGCAAATGCCAAGCACCATTCAGCTCTACACTGTACGAATGTAAATTACATCTCCCCATACAGTAACCTGATGCTGATATTCTCAGCAACTGAATGGGAGGCCTGTGTTCTCTAACTATAGCATTAAGCCTTTTGAGAAAGCAGTGACATTTAGAGTAGGAACAGAATGTATTTCCAATCTTTGCTTCCTCTCTTGCTTATTTTGAGAAAGCTGTAGTCATCGGAGTGTCACCAATTTGAGTAAAACAGTTAAAGCTTGGATGGAAAAGCCAGTCATAAAGCTTCTTTCATCAGTTTTTCAAAGCTAATGGGTATGAATCACATCTGGATTGGAGATGCTCTATGCATTCCAGAGCTTCTCTTTCCCAATCGTTAACATGTTGCATTTTAATATTTATAACATATATGTATTAACGTGGGACCAGATCCTCAGCTGGTGTAAATTGGCAGAGTCCCCACTGACTGCAATTTAGCTCCAATATTTACATCAGCTGAGGATCTAGTCCACTGTGGTTGGTTAGTTAGACAATTGCCCAGACCAAAAAGTAAAAATAAAAAATACATGGACAAATATGCATATAGAAGTATATTATAATTATACATATACCTACACACAAACACACTCTCTCACACACACACAGAGCCTGATTTTACTCTCATTTACATTATTTTTACATTAATGTAACTGCTTTGACTCATATTAGTATAAGTAACAGGACAATCAGTCAAAAATCTTTAATAATTTTTTGCATGATAAATAACTATTATAAGCTCATGATACTTTAAATGAATCCATACTATGGGGTCTGTTCTTTTGATAGAGGCTAGAAGTAGTCGCAGCATGTAACTGTAATAAGAGAATAATAGAGCCTTTTGAACACAAGTTAACTACAGGAGAGTAATTTTTTAAGTGTAATAACAATGAATCAGCAAAAGGTCCAGAATGTTCTCTGTAGAAAAGAATATGAATTCACTACATTTTTCTAACCTTCTCTTACATATATGTATTTTAGAACTATTTGAAACATACCATATCATCACTGCTCTTTACTATCTATATTTTAGATATTGTTCTACCACCATCTCTTTCAGATTATCACAGTGAACTGACTGTATTTAACATAAAACCCAATGTTACGTGATTCTGTATATTCAGAGCACTATACAAGTTCACATATAGTAGCTTTATTCGGATCCAACAATACAGCTCCGTATATAAGAATATGTCATATAAGGCTATTTATGCAATACATTGCTCAAAGGAGTAAACAAAAGCTATGGATATACTTTGAACAACTTAGCATGTGGCAGAAACCTGTGTGGAATTTAACCTACACCATAATTTCAAACCACAATTAATGCAATTTATTCTGCTGTTTCCTTTGAAACCTAAATCACACACAGACCCTCTCTCTAGAGAGCACTTCATACAGAGCCTGAATGTTTAAATGTTTGTTTGTACACACACATGTGCACATCAGCTGAACTGCAGAGCAAATGTAACTTGGATACAGATTACTTACCTATTTGTAAGCACAGTGGCTAGCCAACTGGATGCAGCAATACAAAACAAGACAAAAACCAGGCATCCATGCTGGTTTATAACTACCTGCCCAAATTACTCTACCTTTATTCTGAAGGGCTGTTTTTTTATTTCCAGAAGTCTATGAGCACACATCTTTTTTTTTTTTTCTGGACAATATCCAGGCAACTGGCTTAAAATACCTCCAAGTCTGCAATGCCATATTCTTAAATAAATACACACACAGACACATTTTCATCCTCTAAATTTCAATGTGCAAAGGGGAAAATGGATGTGCAAACTGGGTACTTGCATTTCTAACTCTATAATTTGTGTGCGACAACGTGGGCTTTGTCAATGAATTCAAGTGTTGTCCATGCAGTTCAGGAGCTTGTATAAGCCTGAAAAATTGACCTATGGTGAAGAGGTCATTTCTCGCTGCATTGTGATGTTTGGGAATGGTGACTGAATGCAGTGTGGCCCAGGACATGCATTCATGCAGTAAATAGTGGGACATTTCAATTGCACCCAAGGTAACAAACACAACACAATTCAGAAGCAGTCACAATAGCTTCAAACTTAGATCTAAGCAACCTCTGTTCACCAAGACAAGAAACATGTTTAGTTTGCAAGGGCTGGAAAATATCTAACCCAAGCAGTTTAACCTGAAGATAAGAGTTCTCAGCCAACTTCTCCTTGTCCCAATCTTCCCTCTGCTCCTCTCAACCTGTAAGGTCTAAGGTTCCTTATTCTTACCTTAAACATCTATCTGCTGTATGTGTTATATGTCAATTTGTGCACTGGCAAGTCTGCATATAGCCACAAACTTCACCTTATGGTCAGCATGCCCTCCCCTAGGGAGCAATGGGGTAGGTCATAGAGCAGCACAAAACTGTGACAGGGTGCTGGAAGGTGTGTAGACATTGCTAGAGTGACTGGGGCCCTTGTGTGTGGGTAACTGAGTGGGAGCAAAATGGGTACAAGTATTTGGGTCTATCTAGGTGGGTAGGTCATCTAATGTTACGTCTACACTGACAGCGGTGTGTAGAGTACAGGCACTACCCGCATAGCTACATGCCGCAGTGAAAGGCAGGCTGCATCCACACTTGTCACTGTGGTTGTAGCTGCACGTGGCAGTGAAAGATTCTTGCAATGGGGAGGCAGCAAAAAAAGCCATGTCTCACTGTCTACTACTTTTTTATGTCCATGCTGGCTGAGCATGCAGTGTCTGTACTCTGCATGCCACTGTAAGTGTAGATTTAGCTTGCGGGGAAGCTCAGTCTATCTGGGAGAGACTGAGTAAGCGTAAGGTCAGAGACCACAGACCCCTTCAATCATTTTACCCTGCTGCTATATCCTCTATCACTCACATTCAGCAGCAGAAGCAGCAAGAGGGAAGGTGGAGAGGCCACCAGGCTGCCTGAAAAGCATGACCCACTGTCCCTTAACATCAGGGAGAGGCACCTTCAGTCCTACACCTGCAACCCAGCTGAATGAGTGTTGTCTCAGCTGGGCTGCAGGAATGTGTGACAGGGCTGCAAGATGTGTGAGCGTGAAGCAACTTGTATGCACAATACTTGCCAGCCTGGACTTCCCAAGGGAAGGAGGCGGCTGGCTGGAGTGAACAGTTCTATCAGCCTTCCAACTGTGCGACTCTACCCATGTTTGCCAAACATTTATGATCATGAGTAAAGGATTGTGAATACATCAAACCATGAACCCAAGACTTAGTTCAAGTAGACTTAGAGTTCAACATGAAAATTACACATGGCTTTGTTCAAAACCCTTCATTATCTGAATGGTCATGCAGAATCTGATTATTTTATCCTCATTACCCTCTATTTACAGTATTTCCTCTTTGAAATATAGTATTTGTGCAAGCCCTGAGAACTTGCATATTAAAGAGATTCAATCTTCTCAAACTACTAGGCTACTAAGATTTTATATAAAACAGTTAAAATGTGCAATAAATAAATAATAGAGCTTATTTTAGATGGATGTTGCACTTTAACTAGGCTTCACTCATATTAGGGATGGTTAACATTTCAATAAGTCATTATTTTCCTGTCATTCTTAACACTAATTAGTTAGCACAAGGACAGAAGCAGGGAGTAAAAAGTGTTGCATGTAAACAGTACTATCAAATATTTTAAAATCCTGAGCACACAGATGGCAGACAGAACCTGGAGACTGGAAATATACAAAAACAGGTTTTCAGTAGTAAATTTACTACTTTTTCTACTATTTGTGAAAATATTACTCGCAACTGAGCTTTGTGTTTATTAAAGACAAGATTGCAGCAATATTGATGTGGACATGGGGGAGAACATCCTTGTTAAACAGTCTCAGTTAAGCTGCAAACAGCAAGAGCACCATGGCTCAATATTCACTCTCTAGGAGGACTTGCTGGATAGTGCAATGCTAACTCTAAAAGAGTTGCTTTTCATTGGATATGGAATGGATATGGAATAATATGCATTTCATATCACATTGCTAAGCACTGAAAAAAAATTTCATGGGGTCCTAAATATTAACTAGATTGGGTGGCAGGCACACATCTAAAGAAGTCAATAATGAAACTCCAGTAGGCTCAGTGGGAGCAGCTTCAAATATTTGGAATGCTTTGCTAAGGCCTGGTCTGTCACTAAACAGAAAAATTTAGATTTTCATTACCCTTTGGTAGTCCCTAGCTGCTGGCAGACTCTGCCATTAGGCTCTCTTTGGTAGCAAGTGTTACATTCCCACACGACAGGGCTAAGTCATAACATACAGCTGTGCTGTCCATTGTCATTTTCCCTTTTCATTAGCGGTAACAATCATCATTACAAGCTAATGCCCTCCTTCCTACACAGTCACATCACACCCATTGCCTGACTGAAGTGGCAAGCATGCATCTTACACAGCTCTGCTGTAACCACTGTCATTGCTGTCAGTGATTTAAACAGTGCTCAGAACTGCATTGTACAAGGTCTTGTTCTTCAGGTCTTCATTGTTTGTCTTCCGCATGTATTCCTGTCGTTGGTGCCAGAGGTCCTGTCCACTGGTGTAACTACATCAATATACCACCAGCAGTATCAATTCTTAATGTAGATTTGTGACTCTGACAAAGTGGGGCTTATACAGTGAAGCTTGCCCACTGATGTAGTTACACAAATGTAAATTTTTCTAATGTGAATTAAGCTACACATAATTTAACTTCAATACTCACCACAGGTCTGATTCTCATTTACATTCAGGCCACGTATACTTCCATTTTAAGACCACTTCACAGTGTCACAGTGATATTAAGTGGCCTTGGTATAAATGAGAACCAAGCCCACTGTATATAGTTGTTTATATTTTTATACAAAGACTTGTAATCGGTACCTAAAACAAGGTTGTACTATTACTAGAGGTGAACCCAATCTGCAAAGTCCAGATACTGACCAAACAGCCCAGGAATATTCAAATCTGTGGTTTTGCTTTCAGCTCATCTTTAGCAATAATGGTATAAGGAGTGGGTTTGTAATTCATGTTAGATATGTATTCTTAATAACCTACCATATGCTCTTCATCAATTCTGTGATCTAGCAGTGAGATCAAAAGGCTAGAGATCAGGACTCTTCATTTCTATTATCAACTCTGCAAGAGCTTCATGTGTAACCTGTGGGAAAATAATTTAACCTAAATGTGCCTCAGTTTCTCTTTCTTTAAAATAGGGATAACAGAGTTTTGGAAGATTGACTGTAAAGCACTAGGAGAACACTGAATGAAAAGCACCACTTAAGCTTAAGTAACCATTTGTTGAATTCTGTCACTGTTTGATTTCACATGAATAATTTCTCCACTCAGGTCCACATGGCAGATAATCTCAGCCAATATTTTGGTCTTCTTTCATGCACAGAATTCCAATTGGATCAAGTAGAGAGAGTAGGATATCACAAACATAGGATACCATAGTTGAGCTCAACTGCTCTGTGGTACAGAAAGGAGAATTTTACTCTTAAACTTAACATCCCTAAGCAAAAAATCAAAACCTAATAATAGTTTTTAAATTAAAATAAAGTTACATTAAAATTAAAATATAGTTCTCTTTTAATTGCCTCATGTAAATATCTACCCCAGGGAGGTACCAAACTTGACTACCGTTTCTCTTTTTGATGACACACAGAAAATACTAAAAAGAGTTTTCCATAACTATCCACAATATGTAGTGATTGATAGGACTTTTTATGATCATTAAGTGTTGCAATGGGTGAATTTCCTTAGCGTCTACTGAAATAAACACAAAACTCTCATCATTTTTGTTTCTATCTGCTTTAAATAGCAATTAAACCTGAAGAAAAAATATGATAGAAATGTAATTGTGACCATGCAATTAGTTTTCTAACATGAATCTATTATAGTGTAAACCTTATTAGGGAACACAAGATGGGGGCCAGATTCTGATCTCAGTAACATCATTGTAAACACTGGATCCAATTTTCCTCTTGCTTACACCAATGAAAATTGGGAGTAATTTCACTGAAACCAATGGAGATACAGGTCTGCAAAATTGGTGTGAATGAGAGGATAATTCAACTCACTGGGTTTAGAATGCATTTTTATGACCAGAACTGTTCATCAACACACTTCATTGGTGAGTTGTCTTAAATTAGAGCTGCTTAACTTCGGTTTAGTTTTAGTACAAGTGATTTTAGCCATCCTAATGTGGATGAGAAAAATAAATTATTTATTTAACTTCATTGTTCTTCATTAGCTCCTTCTGCCCCGCTGTACATTATTTGCAGTAAAATCCTGCATTCCATTGAGATTATCACAGGTTACTCTCTCCTAGGATGGTGGGATGGGGGTGAGTTAAACTATTGGTGCAAAAAATAGTCTTGACAGCTATTTGTCCATTTCCAGGAAAAATAGCAGAGACCATAGAATCAAATAGAATCAATTGGTGAAGGTTGGGTGGGGCAGAGCTCAAGGAAAATAAAGGCAAACAAAACACAGCAGATGGGAACTATTATTTTAGAAATCTCTGTATTGATTTTGCAAGCAGATTGACCACTGGTTAAAAATTTACTTCTGATGGCATTCACAACAGTTTTGAGTAATAAATATTTATGACAACTCATTAGTTTGTTTTCTACAAACATAAAGATCAGTAGATACAGAATTTTCCTCTGAATTTGGCCAAGGGAAAAATTAAATAATTTACAAAACTTATACAGTAAGTGTTTAAATAGCCATATTTATAGTCATTAAAACTGAATAGCCTGTAAGATAGTTCAACGTCTGTAAATCAGTCTACAATGTTTGCAAGTACGGACCCGCAGGAGATATTTAATATGAAAAACGGCAAATGTAAAGCTATTGGCTAAGCTTAAAATAAGATGAAAAATTCAAGTTTAGAAAAGTAAACTCACCAATCATACCGGGCTAGTTTCAAATAAACAATATAACCAATTTTTGATGTAACAAACTGCAAAAGCCATTCTCTCAGAACTTCCAAAGCTTTGCGTGGAGGTGTGCAATGCAAATGCCAGACTTTGCATTGTCGCTGTTGATTTGTCCTTTTAAGTAATAAACGGCCAATCTGCAAAGTGATTATTCCCTACCCTTCACCTAATTTTTAAAAAAAACACCAACAATTACATTTTTGTCTTATTATCTATATTATAGTGGAGCCTAGATGCCTCAACTTAGACCAGAGCCTCATTGTACAAGATACTACAAGCATATAGTGAAAGGCAGTCCCTAAAGTTAATACACGGTTCAGAATCAGAGCCTATTAAAGTGAGACAGACCATTTCTGCATTCATCAATGACACATTTTGTGTGTTTTATGATCACCAGTTTAATAAAAATCTGTGGGTTTTAGAAACTCTCTTGCTATCTGTGGTTCTATTACTGGAAACAGGAGCAAGTTAATTTTCAACATATTAAGATGACCACAGGCTTCTTCCAACAGAGAGGTGTTACAATAAAAAATAAATAAAAAGACTCATTTCCCACGGACAATAATGTAGTATGTTAAGAAATTAACTTCATAGAACCCTACAAGTCAGGGCCCAAGCCAAGCATACTCCAATGAAGTGAGTGGGAGTTTGCAGCTTTCTGAAAAGTGCTCACCATCTCCCTTAGCACCTTCCAGAAAGTGCTCACCAGGCCCCAAGATGATACCCCAGGAGATACCATGGTAATAATAGGAATCAATCACTACTATGGCACCATACAGCTTGGGTGTTGCAACAAGCACCAGGTGCACAGGCTCAATGACATCAGGTGCGGCTCCACATACAAAGAACGTTGCTTGAAAAGTGCTAGCTTTACATTAAAAGTCATTCCACTCTGTTGAATACAGCAGTGAAATTGCTACCACTGGCAACACCATTCTAATATATCCTATCTTTCTCTGACATAAGAATTTGCTGAAGGCAAGCTAGCATTAATATTTTCTTCCAGGCAGAGTTAAAAAAAATTTTTTTGTTAATCTATTTAGCTGCATTCAATGAGTAAAAAAAAAATTTTTTTTTTAAATCACCTAGAAATTTAGGCCCTAATCCTGCAGATTAAGCCACAACGTCAGATTTCTGATTTTATGAGGAAGCCCACGGACTACAATAGACTTCCATGCAGCCATGAAGATCCACCTGCATGGATCTAACTGAATTGAAGTCCTAGCAATTTATCCCCAGAGTCTACAAAGGAATCTTCATTGGTGAACCATATTGCCACATGGACATAAGGGTCCAAGAGGCAGGCCCCTTTGCAGGTTCGAAGCCTCAATGTCTAATGCATGCAAGTCATTGTTACAATACGTACAAGGTAAATTACACGAAGATGAGACTTGATGATTATTTTGTTGTACTTGAATTGAAATTGCTTGATTTATTATATTTTTAATTAACAAAAGATTATTTTACAGAGACATCTGACCACTTATTATACTTCAGAAAAACTGAGATATATTAGCCGTTGGGACATGCTGGACATTTTTTCAAAAAGACCACATGTTGACGCATTCATTTGGCTAGCAGCAAACTAGAATAGATTACCATTCTAGGGACAAGAAGCGTCTGATGCCCTTAGATTTAAAAACCACCTAACAGATGTATAACTCATAAAAATTAGAGATGGAAAAGACCTGACTATATTATTAGATCTTCTAGCCACTTCTAGCCCATCACTCTATGAATACAGGACTGTTCCCTGTTCATTTAATAACAATAAGTAAGAACATAAGAATGGCCATACTGGGTCAGACCAATGGTCCATCTATCCCAGTATCCGGTCTTCTGACAGTGGCCAATCCAAGGTGAAATTTGGCCCTAAATGTGCCAATGTGCTATATAAAATTCCCCAGTGTGTAGAGACCCGGGCAATATTCCAGGCACAGTGGGTGGAGTGAGGATGTTTCAGTCTTCTCTCAGTTTTCTTGCTCTGGCTGGATTATGTCACATCCTTGTAGTTATTCAAACACAGGCTTCTTTGTGAGGTAGAACAGTACACATCATATATATTATCCATAAGGAGACTTCCCTCACCAATTCAAAATCCTTTTTCTAAAGGTCTGTTACTTAGTCTCTTATACCCATCATATATTATCAGATTTAAAAAAATACAGTGGTTTTTTTTCCTGGAATATAATGTTATAACACTATAAATTCTACACAGGTTTTAAAAAGGCAACTGCAAAATATATTAGTGAATAGTCACTGCAAGTTTTATTTTTAAGGGCTAGATTCTGCCTCACTTTGAGTAATACCTTATTACATGAGTTGTCCCATTTAAATCAATCGGACTACTTGGAGGATAAGGCGTTACTTAATGAGAGGCAGAATATAGCCCGTAATAAACAAAATATGGGTAGGTGGCTGAGATAAGCCTTTGCCTTACCTGCCATTTTACAATTTTGAAGGATCATCTACACCATTTCCCATTAAAAGAAAGAGAACAGAAAAATAGTCAAGAGCAATTAGTTGATTTAATCAACAGTCTTAATTCTAAGAGAACAATACTTCAAGTGTGGGGATCAACTGTTGGGTACTGAAAGCTGTAGAAAAAAAAATCCAAAAAAATGATCAGACACTCACTAAAGATAGCCTGGCTATAGAGAAAGAGAGTCTTGGAAACTGGGTGTGGCTGTATAGTTTTCCCCTATTGGTTTTCACCACTGAATTGCTACAGAGATCTATACAAAAGGCTGAACTGTTGTTTTAATTGATGTAATACCTTCTGTTTAGCCATTTTTCTTAAACCAACATAAGAGGCACAGAACTTTCTTAGCAAATTAAATGAAAGGTAGGTAAATCCATTTGCAGGTAAATTTGCAGTAATAAAATAAAAAGGTCAAGTCAAGCCAGGAACATCATGGCCAGTGTAAAATGTCTTCTGTCACAACTAATTGCCTCTTTTTTAAAGGGACATACTGAGTTCAGTGCTTAAAGGCATTCACTGTCTAATGAAGTAAAGACTAATGCAAAACAGGCAGCTGCTTTTCAAAAAAGCCCTTCACTGCACTGTCCAGATGGGTTAACACAACATCATTATTCACCTTTCAAGACACGCCAGAAACCCTGGGATTTTCTTTTTTACCAGGTTAGCCAGGGAGCCATCCACCAGTGGCGACAACAGAATCCCTCCCTAGCTCCACATACGCCACACACCTTAGCTGTATGCACATCTCAGTATCTCAGCCAGCTCACCCCTTATGAGCTCTACATTAAAATACAATGTTATCAAACAAACAAGTCAATGCTGTTATCTTTCCCTCACCACAGAAAAAGAGAGAGCGGAAAGCTATAGACATGTCTCTGCACTTTAACTAAAGAAGCCCAATGCTACAGCATCTCTAGTCTCCAAACCACTCCTATAGTCTTGCTCGGTTTCCTCATACAAAATTTTTGCTGTCTCCATTCACATTACCTTCTTGGGTCTTTTCCTCCTCTGATTACTGCCATTGTACTTCTCACCACCATCACTTTTCTGGGCTGCTTCTTCGTTCATCATTTTGAACTGTTTCGAAAGCAAAGAGCTCTGCCATTAAACCCTCCCAACTGTACAGATCATTAGTGAGTGTGTCACTCGCAGGAGAGGAGGAGGGGTGTATGTGTATGCGCGTGTGTATGTGTCGGTGGGGGAGGGAAGAGGGCGCACTGGGAGGGTGAGCATGATGATGTTGCCATGACAGCAGCTGCCACAACTGTTTATCTGACTGCATTGTTAAATCTGATTCAACCAATTACCAACAGAGTCTGGTTGCTTTACAATGAAGAAAGCCTTGAACTGAGAATGCCAGGGTCTAGCATAGGGTGTGGAGATTAGCATGGTGACTAGTTGGTGCTTGATACAATCGCCTTTTTGATGAGATGTGGGAAAAAGGCTGCATAAGAATCCCTGTATGTGACTGCACTTCAACACAGAGTTAACAGCAGGCAAATAAGATCACTGTAGCAACTTCACAGTGCTTCCTAAACCCAAGGGATTACCATTACATTACATTTTATGCAAACAAAGGATGTATTTGGCAAAATTCTGCTATCAGTTACACACTGGTGTAAATCCAAATTTAATTCTCCATGGAGTTACTGAGGATCTACAGCATGGTTAGTGAGAGCAGAATTTAATGTTCCAAAATTTTAAATAACAATTTTTCCCACCCACAAAGGTGGAAGTCATTTAACAAGTAACTTCACACTATCAACTTTTCTTTCCACTAACAGGAATGTCAAAAGCTAGACTTTCTTTTACCTTGTATGCCTGCTGGGCACAGACTTGTGATTTGTTTTATTCTAATCAAAGAACCTAAAACAAATGTATGGTGGAATACATTTTGTAGGATCCAATTCTTAAGTGAGCAAAATTCCCATTCCCAGGTGTCATAATACTTCAATAATAGTTTTCTGCCTGTGTTAGTACTGAAGCCCTGGGTAGACACCAGTATGCTATCCTATCTCTAATTCATGGATTAAGAATTATTTATTATTTCAGTTACAGTAGTAGAGAGAGACCCCAGTCAAGACCGGTTCCATGTTGTACTAGGCACCGTAGAAACACAAATGCCCTTCCCTTGAAACACATGCACATTAGTGAAATCACTAATGTAACATCAATAGACTAAGAAAACTACATGTGGAATTGTTGACATTAAAACCAAATACTACTAAGATGGTTTGCCCACCTTGTTTTGAAAGGATAAGATAGAAACTTTCAGATGTAAATGCATGCAAGAACAGCAAATAAAGTTATTTTATTTCTTCCAGTGAATATACTAACAAAAATACTGTTTCACTTACTACTGAACAAAGAAACAGAGAAACTTGCCCTCCTTCCTAAACAGTAGCTAGGGTTAGGGAAACAAAAGGAAGAAGTCACTTTAACTGCCTGCTCAGTTAAGGAGGAGGGTTGAGAAAGAGGAAAGGAACCAATGAGGCATTAATGTGCTGTTCCACAATTATATCAGCTGCTAACACAATGAACATCTGCATCATAACAACATATTCAATATGCAACAGGCTACAACTCCTTTTATTTAGATCTACTTATAGGTGATTTTTTTTCTTAGTAGAAGTAGGAATCTTCATGTTAAAGTAAGGAGAGGGATAACTCTAGAATCAGTCAGACTATATTTTTTGCATCTGTTATGCCACTATTAGAGCTGTAATTTGTCATGGTAAATGTTTGGGGAAATCATGGAGTAGTCATTTGTTATTAGTGTCAGACATTCATGGGAATCATTTGAATTCTTCTTGCAAACCTCATAAAAACTACACTTAAAAATAGTTTAAAAATCCATGGAAGTCAAACTGACAAAAATATTGACATTGAAAAAAACCGCAGACTGTGTCACTGAAAAGTCATTGACTATATGGCAGTGATGCAGCTTGACTTAGAAAGTTGGCATTGCCTCTCTCCAACTCTGAGGCTTGCCTCAGGTCTCTGAAAATATGGAACCTACTATCTCCAATTTCATTCTATGTCTACTGTGGTCTTCCAGCTGGAAAAGGAAGAGGAAAGCAGAGCTGCAGGAGAATTCTGTGACAGATAGGGAAAGAGGCAGAAAGTCCCATGATGGAAGGCTGAAGCCAAATAAAAGATAAAGTCATAGAGAATAAACAAGACTAGTGAAATACAAGTGCCACTGTAATGTGGCCAGGTATCAGTGATGGCTTTTGAGATTGGGGCTGTGGGAGAAGCAGGTTTCTGAGATTTTCACTTTGATTAGGTGGGCTTTCAAAAGTTCTCACAGCTCCACCCTCACATAAGCTTTTGAGAAAATAAAAATATATGGGGTAGCAGGAGCTTTTTAGCCAGAAACCAGACCTCAAACAAAAGTGGGATTATTTAGATACTAAGAATAGACGTTTCGCTAATGACAGTGTGCATTTCTTCTCAGATGTTTACCCTGTTCTTTTAGTGTATAATGGCAGCAGTGCAGCGTCTCCCTATAGGAAATCACGGGTATATAATGCTTCAAAAGGAATAAATTGAAAAAGCTTGTTGTGACAAGCATATCAAATACCTGTTAATGGGGCATACAATGCTAGAAGGGACTCACACACACAAATTCACTGAAGGATGACATCCTCATTAACCTCAATAGTTGTATGTCTGTTTTCTCTAAGTCTGGGAATTCATTTTTGCAACAGGATCTTACATAAAGTCATGGAGAACAACGTTCACACTATGTGACGTTACAATTTCTTATATCCTGTTTCCCCAGAAATACAATATGAAACTTAGTTAATGGAGAGTCAAACATCTTGCTGCTTATTAGTGAATGTATTTTATGTGAACTAATAATAATACCTTACTTGGCTCAGATAACGAAGTCAAAGAGAAAGGGTACTGAATGTCCTACTTATTCCTCAGTATTCTTCAAATTGCCAGCCTGTCTAATATACTCGTAGAGAACAGATGGCTAGAAGAAGTCCCAGGGGGGAGAGATTTGCTGGTCCCCTGTTCAAATCTTATGGGTCCACTTCACAGAGCACAATGCATTAGCTGGCAAAATGCTGTACAAGCTGTCAGTCTTTGAACATAGGAGGCCCTTGAAATTACATAGTATAGTTGTTAATTCACTAATAGTGCAATGCTGCAATCACATAGATGATAAACACCCATCAGCTTCCAAAAGGAAGTCTGACCACAGAACAACTATGAGCTCAGTGCTTGGTAACATGATCACCAGGATCCCATGAATAAAAGTTTAGGTGTTCAGATGGAATAGCGAAACGAAGTATCTCTTGGACGTATCTCCTTGTAACTCTTTAAATATATTTAACTTGAGATGGATGAAACCCATCATTATGACAATGGAGAATTTAGTTAGTTGGCTTCTTTTAACTCTAACTTCAGTCCCTATGCAATCCAGAATGCATTTATGAAAAACTAAAGGAAATAGTACTCCAGGAGGAGGGAACAGTATAAACAACTTTAATGGGACTTTAATGGGACTGAATAAATCCTGATTTCAATTTTGTTCATGAAGCAGCAAAAGGATTACACATCCAGAAGTCCCAAAAAGAGCACAGAATCAAGCAAATTATGGAGCAGTTCTTTAGAAGTTTCTTAGCAACATGCCAGCTAGTCCCCATGAAATCACTATGAGAATCCTCACATTTGGGGTGTGACAGAGTTAAACAGACAGCAGAATTAAATCAAGCCCTCTACTCTGATAAGTGCTTTCTTAGTTTGTGAGAAATGTTTCCTTACTGAGTTGCTTGTTTGTTTTCGATACTAGGAGCTTCGTGCCCAAAAACATTTGCTTTGCCACTTGAGCTGAGGGAGAATTTCCAACAGATGTACGGAACAATAGTCCTGATACATTTATTCTACACTGGCTCATAGCCACCAGAAGGCAAAATCAGCACAAACTGCTTTTGCTAAATAATATTACATTGTCCAGCATATCAACCCATCCATATATGGCAAGTCCCATTTCATCTCTACTTTTAAGAGGCAGAGCACCTCACCAACACATTAAGAACTATGACTGTGAGCAAATTTTCATAGCTAAGACAGGGGCCTAAAGTGAGATGCCTATATATGAAGTGGCCAGGTTTGAAAATATTAGCCACACATTTTAGAATCAATTTACTAACCCAATTGTATGCCAAATGAAACCCTATTGTTACCCTATTGTAACCCTATTGTTACAAAAGGAGTTATGAAGTTTTGCCTTAGAAGTCCTTGATTTGAAGGCAAGAATTCTGAGTTTGGGAAAATAAGGTCAGGGAGAGTAAAAACTTAAAGTATACTTTACTTCCTATGCAGTAAGGAAGGGAACTTAATTCAACTGAGGCATGGATGATAACAGTAGCACCCAAAGGAAAAAACGCATGACCATTAAACAGGAGACAAAAGTCCACCCTCTCAAACTTCTGTTACCAAAACTAGACTAAACAAAAGACTTCCTCACTGCAAATGAGACTCACCATTGATGGAGACACAAAAGGTGAAAAAAGAAGGACTGGATGACTCACGGGATTGGCAGAGGAATATATAAACCTTCACTTCTGGATCCAGTCATTGACATCTGATCAGTGTTTGGTGACCATTTTAAATGAGTGGTCTCAGGCAGGTTTTTGTGAACAGATGGCCACCGAGAACCAGCTGGGCCCCACCTGAAACACACGTCAGTGGTGGAATGATAAATCCTTCAGCCAGTGATCAGCTTCAGAGGTACTTAAATAAGTCAAGAATAAGTAGACAAGGGGTCAAAATGAAGTTAATGAAGCTGCACTGATTTACATCAGCAGAGGATTTGGCCCAAGATAAAACAGGGATGTCTATTGCTGGGCATGATTTTAGCCCGCTCTGAATCTACTAGAAAATCGGATGTTTTCCATTTTCTATTAGCCAATGTGGCATCTCCCCTGTTTACTGTGAAATCAGGTTTCTCAGATAGATCTTGTTTTTCCATTTAAATCCAACCAAATCTGGGAGCCAATCATCTGATGATTTGTCTAAAGCCTGGTCTACACTGGCAGTGGAGGTCGACGTAACTCCACTTACGTCGACCTCCTAAAGTACTGGCACATAAGTTTCGTCGATTTAAAGTGCGGTAAAAGTCGACCTAATAAGACCACCTCTGCAAGTGGCATAGTGCTGAATTCAAATGCCATGGGTTGAATTTGAGTTAGTGTAGGCAGAGCGCAACGTAAATCGACGCCATTGGCTTCCGGGAGGTATCCCATAATGCCCTGTTATGACTGCTCTGGACTTTCATGCTCTGCTGTAACGTGGCCATGTAAACAGGAAATAGCTCCTCCCCTCAAGCACTGGGAAATTTTGAATTTACTTTTCCAATTTACACAACGTGGAGAGAGCTTTGTAGCTGAACTACTAATGGCAACTGCACAGCCCAAACGCGCTCCAGAGGTCCAGAGTTCACCAGAGGTCTTGAATCTTATCGATCTGTGGGGCAAAGAGTCTGTTCTGGCTCAGCTCCAAGCCAGCAAAAGAAATTTAGATATATACGAGAAGATATCTTGTGGCATGTTGGAGAAAGGGCACAACAGAGATGTACAGCAGTGCTGCATTAAGATCAAAGAGCTGATTGCAGGATTATCAGAAAACTAGGAAAGCTAACAGCCATTCTGGCTCCTCATCCAAATGATGCCACTTTTACGAGGAGCTGCATGCAATTCTCAGCAGTGACCCCACCACTGTGCCATCACGTAGCATCGATACCTCCGAAGAATCCCAGACCGGGACAAATGAGGAGGACTCTGTGGATGAGGAGGATGAGGATGAGGGGTGCAGGAGAGCAGAGTATCCATTCTCCCTGAGATCCAGGACCTGTTCATTACCCTGGAGCAACTCAGCCACACACAGGACAGCAGGACTGATCGAGATGTAGGGGAAGGCACATTTGGTGAGTGTGTGGGGCAAATCTTTTTTTGTGTGGTTATGTCCCTGGGTCCAGCTTCTTAAAAGGAGTTTGTGTTTTTAAGGGGAGAATCTTACTGGGTGGTGGCAAACTTCAGTGCGGGTTATTCCTCTAGCAGACTATTTATGTGCAGAGGAATGCTTCAAGAATCCTCTGTGGATATCTCAATGAAACTTTCATGTAGGTAATCTGTTAACTTTTGCAGAAGGTTTCTGGGGAGGGCAGCCTTATTTCTTCTGCCACTGTGCTAATTAAATGAGTAGGTATCATCGCAGAACACAGCATAGCAGCATAAGGACCAGGCCTGTACCCCGATGCTTGCAGGAAATCTTCCCTTTCCGCCTGCGTTAACCCTCAGGAGACTGATATCACACATGGTCATCTAGAGAAGATGGTGCAAGTTTAAAGTACCTGACCAATACAGTCACTCCATTTTATTCCTCTGCCGTGGACGGGGTCCCTGGGCACCTCCCCAAGACTATTCCTAGTCCTAGTACTGTTGCAATAGTCATTATGGGTTGGGACACTTGTTGCCTTATGTTTTCTGCCACTACAATTCACTGGCAGTGTCCTCTAATCTGTTCTGCCCATCTCCTCCCCCCAAACCGGTCTTTGACATGTTACAGGGGAGCCCAGTGATCCCTCTCCTTGCTCAAGTGTGGATTTTAGTGCTAATGATGCCTCTCTATAACAGATGCCAGGGCCCCTTTCTTACCATGGCTAATGCCAGTCCAACCCTTCCGAGGTGTACAGAATGGAATGCAGGTCCAGCTTAGCTTTGTGAACATGAAAAGGAGTACTTTTTACATTGTAACTTTTCCTTTACTACTTTGGGTCAGCTAACAATGGCAACTTTGTGCTTTGCTTATCTTACAGTAGACACCTCGGCCTTCGGCCCCCCCCTTGCCGAACTCCATCTTAAAGACTTTCCCAGATTAGGAAGCAGGGGAAAAAAACACGGGATGACATGTTCAGCGAACTAACAAATACCTCCGCGGCTGCTGACACAGAGTTCAGAGCCTGGAAGATGTCCTTGTCTGAAAAACTAGACATGGACATGGAACACAGAAGATCTGCACAGGAGCAGGAGTGTGATACGCAACAGGAGATATTGCATATTATGAGGGATCAGTACAACATGCTGAGGCATCTGGTAGAGCTCCAGGAAGAGCAGCGGCAGGACAGACTCCCTTCTGCAGCCCCTCCAGAATGCTCCACTTTATCATCAGTCCCCATCCCCAAGCAGTCTAGGAGGACTGAGCATGGTGCAGTACGTGCTGTACTCCACACCGGTGGAGGTGAGCAGAAGGATGCGACGGCCCCTTTAAGAACTGCACATTGCTTGCACAATGACACTTTACAAAGTTAAGTTTTCCTCCTTTTCCCCCCATTAAAACAGGTGGTCACAAATAAAACTTTGTAGCATTAAAAAACATCTGTGTTTATTCATTCATAGTTTGGGTGGAGAGAGAAGGGAAGGGGACTGCTGGAGTGAGGATGTGGGATGGAAAATAAAGGCACAGCAGAGACATACATTACTGCAGGTCATTGCAAAACCGATTTTTCAATGCTTCCCAAAGCCAAAGCACTCAAAATTTGCAGCGAGCCTATAAACCTCCATGGCCCATTCCTGGGGGAACTTTTCCCCCTTCATTTCACATAAATTATGAAGTACGGAGCACACAGATATAACTGATGGGATGTTCTTTTCACTGATGTCAAGCCTAGTAAGCAGACATCTCCATCTGGCTTTTAAACGGCCAAATGCACATTCCACCATCATTCTGCACTTGCTGAGCTCTTGCTCGTTGTCCAGGTGCCTGGTGTAGGGCTTCATTAGCCAAGGAAGCAAGGGGAAGGCCGGGTCCCCCAGGATCACTATTGGCATTTCCACATCTCCAATGTTTATTTTTTGGTCAGGGAAGGAAGTGCCTGCCTGCATCTTATTGAACAGATCAGAGTTCCTAAAGATGCACAAGTCATGCACCTTTCCAGACCACCCCACACTGATGTCAGTGAAATGTCCCCTGTGATCCACAAAGGCCTGCAATACCATTGAAAAGTATCCCTTCCAGTTTATGTGCTCTGTGGTGTAAGCTGATTTTTAGTTGCTTGACTATAGTTACTCCATTTTTGCAGCTTCTTTGTTTATAAGGCAAGGCCGTTCCACTCTGTGCACAGATCATGGAAAGTTCTTAGCAATGCAGAAGGAGATAAGCCTCGGCTGGATTCAGCAAGCTATGCAACCTTCATAGATAAGCTGTAGTTAGCTGCAAAACATCTGTAAAAGTATCTTATGAATAATGTATGCCAAATAATATAGACCAATAGTTATAGAGAAAATAGGTTTGTGCCCTTGTAAGGGGGATATGTATGGTCTTGTCATGAATGTTTAAGTAGCAATATGGTATAAAATTGTCTGTAATCCTTTGTTCGGGGTCTTTTTCCACTGTCTACTTGTGGGCTTGGGAATTGACCTTCTGCAGAATAAACTCTTTTGGAGACTGTCCAGCCTGAAATCCTGTGTGGGTCTCTTATCGGTGCAGGATAACGAACCACACTTGGAATCTTTTTCCAACAGTGGCAAGGTGGTCAGGTGCTAGGATAGGGATATGCGTGCCATCTATTGCCCCCCCTCCAGTTTGGGAACCCACTGCGGCAAACATGTCCACTATGTCCTGCATGTTTCCCAAAGTCACTACCCTTCTTAGCAGAAGCCTATTGATGGATCTGCATACTTGCATCACAGCAGCTACAACAGTGGATTTACCGACTCCAAATTGATTCCCAACTTACTGGTAGCAGTCTGGGGTTGCCAGCTTCCACAGAGCGATGGGCACTTGCTTCTTCACTGTCAAAGCTGGTCTCAAGCGAGTATTCACGAGCTTCTGGGCTGGGGACAATTCCACACAAAGTTCAAAGAAAGTGGCCTTTTGCATACAAAAGTTTTGCAGCCACTGCTCATCATCCCACACTTTCATAACAATGCGATCCCACCAGTCTGTGCTTGTTTCCCGAGACCAGAATCAGCGCTCCACGGACTGAAGATGATGCGTGACAGCCTGCAGCAAATAGGAATTGTTCCGCTCTATGGCTTGTAGCAGGGCAACCTCAGTAACATCGCTCCTCTCTTGCCTTTGAAAATATTGCAGGATAAGCCAGTAGGTATTTGTGATGCTTACAATGCTAGTGCAGAGCTGAGCGGGCTCCATGTCTCTTCAGCAACGGTGTGCGCACGGCATAGAAAAACAGCATGAAAAAGTGTTTGCAGTTTGTTTGGGACAAGAAGGGAGGGGAAGGGAGGGGAAGGAAGCAAGTTACATCATCAGAGGATGACAAGCTTCCCAAAAGCCTCTGCGGCTAATTGAACTGTGCGATAGCTATCCACGGTGCACTGCTTTGAATGTCGACCCAAGCGTGGCGAGTGGGGACACAAGAGCCCAGCACAAAGAGCGTGGTGTGATCACACTCCTGCAACTTCTAAATTTTGATGGGTGAAAGTCGATTTAAAGTAAATCGACTTCAGTCTGCAGTTTAGACATACCCTAAGAGTATAGACAAATGTGATGCATGCGAAAGAATTTATGAAAATAGTAGTAATGGTTGAAAAGTATTTTGACAATCCTTGAGGGTGGGAGAATTAGTACTTGTCAGGAAGTTTTTTTCACATGTTGTTCCACTCACCTTCTAAAGAATCTTTTCTTTCCCACTAATCATCTTTAGCATGCAGCTGACAACCTCATCTATGACAGGGTGTTAGGTAGAGTACTAGGTCACCCACGCACATAGGAGAAAGTTGGCATGTTGTCTTTGAATCAGGGATCTAAGAAGGGAGAACTACTGTACTCATCTGATTCCTGAATGTACTTTATATCAGCTTCTCCTTTCAAAATGGATAATAGGCTGCTCTCAAAGTACACTGAAAAACAGCACCATCAATTGCTATAAAATGTACCTCAATGTGGTATCTAAATTGTGCTATACTGACATTATAATGAGACTGTGTAAACAAACAGGATAGTCATTAATGCACTTAACAATGGCTCTCACAGCCCTAGAAATTATGGGCAAACATCAAAGCATTCTTTGAGGATCAGTATAAATGAGATAAATAATATCCCAAGTGTTAGTTACTACAGAATTTAGCTAAAAGTCAGATTCTACAGCAGCATGCTACAACATCAGCAGCAATCATAGTGTGATAAAGGTAGAAACAATCCCCAAATATATGCAGTCGTTTTCTCGCAAGCTTTTTCCACTCCATCCCCCACCTACACTTCTCTTTTGAAATAAAGAAAAGAATAACCAGCCTGTTACATAGACCAACAAACTAGAAAAACTTAAAAGAATAGACATTTTAGCCAAGTATCAGCAAACTGGTAGCAAGAGTACTTTTGTTTTCTTCAATGGATCAAGCTGCCTTTCCCACGCTTCCTATGTCAGAGTAAGTGACATCAAGTTTTACATGAACAAGAACAACAAGAATGGACCTCATGTGTATAAAGTTAAGAAAGATCAAACAATTTAGTTAACTGACATTTCCCATTTGGTCTTTAATTTGCTCTCCACTCCACCTTGCTATATAAAATAAATGTTGATTTAATTTACAATGAAATTCACTGATGCAGAGGATGTGAAAAAGAGGTGGGTTTTGTATTTTTGATAAAGACCCACAATAAATTGCTGACCTTTCATTAATTAGTTATTCAGACAATGGATTAACCAACTAATTGATGCTCTTTTCCAAAGCAAATTAGAGAGAGTAATACGCATCTATATTATTGGTTTTTTTGTTTAAACTACAGCGCCAACAGCTTTTCACCTAGCCTTTCCTGATCCACTCCCCGGATCTTACTTAGATTTTAAGCTCCTCAAGGCAGGGACTCTCTCTTTCTGTTATGTGCTTATACAGCATATAAGCACAGTGGAGTACTCCTCTATTATTGGGGCACTACAACAACTCAAATAAATGATAATTCCTTAAGGCCAAATCCACTTTCATTGAAGTCAACAGCAACACACCCATTTAATTTAATCCCACGGGACTGGCATTCAGCCATTACAAAGAAAAACAGTCAAAAGGAAAAACATTAGAAAGTTATATCATATTCAAGTTAGGACTTTGCTCTGCAACTCTGGTCTATTTCACATTTACGCCACTTCTGGAGAGGGAAAAATCACTACCACACTGAACATATCAACCCAGCAGTCAATCTTTCATTTAAAATGTAAAAATGCATTTAATGGTTGCTATCACTAAAACACCTGTGTGTTTCACTTGAACAAATGCAAATGATTTGCTTTCTCAAAAGGCAGATAGTTGTATTTTGTTAATAGTGTCTGTATTTAGTATTGGGAAGAATCACTAATCATATTCATTATTATTCGGCACTTAATAAATGGTCTGTATGGAATAATCCTTTGGGGTTTTCTTGACTCTCCCTTGAGAGGTTTCTGGTTTCTACCGGTTACCTTGATCTGAACCCTGAGGTTGAGTCTGTCCCACCCTGATAAGGAAAGAACAATAGAGTAAATAACAGGGGGGAGGGAAAGAGGTAGGCTTAGGAGGAAGAGGAGACAAGACCAACTATGGTTTATCTTCAAAATCATCAAACCAAGCCAAAATGGGGGGAGAGGAAAAGGTAATGCATTTATTTTTCATTATATCTTCAATACTGGACAAAAGGCATTTTAAATTATTTCTATCCCTCACGAGGAATGTTGAAGTTCAACTATACACAATATCCAAGAATCCAGTGCTTCTGCACTGTTATGTAAGAGTCCCCTAAGCAGTGCTTGTTCTCTCCACAATAAGTGAAGCACAGAGAAAACCAATAGCAGACCCACAAAATGACAGGAAGAAAAGGAGATCAAGTGAGTGACTTTGTGTCTCTATTCTTATTCAATCCATATGAACTGACAAAAGATTTCTATTAGAAAGAAAGAAAGAAAGAAAGAAAGAAAGAAAGAAAGAAAGAAAGAAAGAAAGAAAGAAACTACAGGCAAAGAAGAGATGCAGGAGTAGGTATGCAAATAGTCATTAAAATAACAATACATTAAATACTTTAGGCTTTATAATAAAACAATCACCAGGTACAAGTCCATCATCATATAAAGACACAAAATTCAGATTCTATATTACTCCTTTCCTATACTCAGCACAGGAAAGATGGATGAAGTGGGAAAATTCAGACACCTCTAGAACTTCCAAATTCTGGGACCAGCCACCAGTGCAACTTAAAACAATCCAAGGACAGCTATAACTGCACCTCCTTGTCGTAGACCATAACACTGGCAAAGAATAGCTGGAGTACAGTGTTCCAGCCATGCCCTTGACATGTCTTTGTCCTCTAGTGTAGAGCCATTACCATATCTCTATGCTAATCATAGCACCTGGGTTATTCTACAGGGGCTGGTTTTGTTACATTTAAAGCCCCTTTACACCACTGCAGTAGCATTTGAGACAGATACATGTTGTGCATTACTTGTAACGTATAGATTAATTTTGTTATATCTAATTTTAAATGTGTTTCCACATCAGTGAATTCTCCCCTAAAAAAGAATACCCAATGCTCACAATGCTGCCACCATTGAAGAAGAGAACTGGCAATGGATGCAGGACCAGGTCTTTAAAGTTGTTAAGCAGGACAGAAATGTTGGAATTTATTAAACACAAACAGATATTTTAAGATACACTAATCACTCATAAACTTTGTGATTCAAAGGGAGGTAAAAAATAACTCCAAGTCTCTTTTGCTCTTTTCAAACGTACAACAAGAACCTAATTTTGGCCCAGATCCCCACCTGGTGCAAATCAATACAGCTCCACTGAAATTAATGGAGTTGTACCCCTTTACACCAGCCAACCATTTGGCCTTTTCTGTGTATGTCTCTAGCACTTTTGAATACATATCCCAGTAGAAAGATTCCTTCCTTTGATGGAGAATGTTTTCACTTTAATTAAGACACAATTTTCTCATAAAAAATAACACTATTGCATTTCATTTAAGAACTAAATTGCACTTGGAAAGGTCTGGTATGAAATGATTTTCCTTCTGGATTTACCCCATATCAATATGAATGACCTTCTGGTGCATCTAACTTAGGACAATAAATCATACCCCATATTACAGCAATCCTCACTCTCTGAAGAGATGCAATTAAAGTTGTCTAGATATACTTTGCACCTTTTTTTTTTTTTAATAAGTCAGGTTAAAAAATGTTAGCTCTGCATAATTTTCCTGTTTATGTCAGCACCAAAAGCAATGGACAGCAGCACAAAATAAACCTGTTTTCCTATACATTTTTAAAAATGTAACCTGTTCACCCTTTGTTTCCTTCAGATACACACAATAATTACAGGATGAGGTGTTATGCAGCAGGAGTCAATCATTTCATTTATCAACATGCTACAACGCCAGGAAACGTCTTCAGTGACACATTCACCTGGATGACCAATCTCCCCAGCTGCATATCTGCTGTTGTCAGGGGACCTCAACACAAAGACATCTAGCCCTTTGTTCTTCATGTATGTTAACCCTTTACACTGTGCTTGTTTTCTGTTTCCATTAGTCAAATAGAACAGAGATTGAATTACACCCTAATATAAAAACAGAAATCACAGGGAGAAAGAGTTGTTCCAAAGCTATTAAGTAAACACGGGCATTTAACAAGCAGCAGTCGTGAGAAACCCACAAGGCTGGTCTCCATCTTGGCTCCCAATGTTAAGAAAGAGATTTGTGTAAGGCGGATCAAACGCTGTGCAAACCATTTGGGATACTTTAAGGAATAAAAACATTAACAACTGCACTCCTAGGAAGTGGTTTCCAGGGTTCAAGAACAAGATAGCACCTGGACAGGAAGGGTAAGATTCACTGGTGTGCTCTGGCTACCGTAAGCCAGTCTTAATCAGACAGTTAAATGGGGGTTGCAGCTGCTTTGTGTTAACAAAACAGTGCAAAGCAGCTGGAGCATAGGTCGAAAAACTGGTCGACACTTTTGTGTTTAGTGCAGCTGACAGAATCAATTACAGGGGTTGCTCTGGAGAGAAATGAATGCATTTGATTCATGAAGTTGCTTTATTAATAATAAATAAGAATACTTTGGATTTTTATCAGAGGATCTCAAGAGCTTTACTAACATGTCTCGCAAGACTGGCATACCCATTTCCCTGATAAGTAAATGGAGGTATAGAGAGCATGAGTGACTTGCCCATGGTCATACTGTGAGTTATTGGCAAGAGGTAGGAGCAGAATCCAGAAGTCCTGCCTCCCAGCCCACTGTTCTAACCACCTGCCCACACTCCCTCCCTCACACTCATCTTTATTACAATTATGCTTGCATTATTCTGAGAAGGGATGACAGGGGAGGTCCCTAACTAAGACTAAGTAAAAACATGTCAGTACCAGAATTTCACTTGTGAGTTTGTTACTGGCACTGACTTTTCAGTCGTTATACAAAAAAAGCACATTTTACTTTTACTTCTGGAATTGCAAAGGACAGATGCATATGGGTTTTAATGGGTTTTAATTCTGCAGTAAATACCATTCTACACAAATGGCAAGGAACATTTCTAAAGAAACATTTACTATCAATGACCATGATTTTCCATAGGGTTCTTGTCAGCTTGTATAAACAATTTAATGAATGCCCAATACAGCAAAGCTCTAAACTGAAACAATTTTAATAATATTTGTAAGGATTTATACATTTTCAGATAATGCAGACAAATATCGTGGACCCCAGGTCCTTTCTTTGCTAGAGATGGGTGTAAATTAGAGTATCCAAGCCACCTGATTCACTCGATCATTTTAGAATTATCTGAGTTCAACTTCAAAACATGATTGGTTTGTTTTTATGAAGGGCCCAGTCACTTTGCAGTATAATATTAATGCCTCATTGTTGTACATATCAGATCTTGCTTTAGAGTTAGCTGCATTAACTGCCTGTCAAGTTTTTCAGAAAGATGTTTGTTTGTGCATATATTGCAGATCCCCTAAAACAATGTACACAACAGAGATTCCCACACAATTAAACTGCCAGTCAAAATTCAGACAAAAACAATAAGCATGCCGCAATGTATAAAAGGGCAAAGGAAATCCTTTCAGAACTTGTAATACTCCGTACTTCAAATAAATTAAAACCTATTAATTGAATGCACCATTTTCTGCCCAGGGAGAGATGCAAATCAACTATTTGCATCAGACATCTATCCATATACTCTTTTTCAGTAGAGCCAGTGCTAGGCATAAGCAGACTAAACAGTTGCTTAGGGCTCTGAGCAGCTCAAGGGGGCCCCTTATTCATTTGTATGTGTTGAGGGGAGGGCAAAATATTCCTACTTAATGACCCCAATGGGCTAGCATAGCCTCTGTCAGTAGTTATAGTTTAAGTTACATGACCTCACATCACACCTCTGTTTAGCAGACTTACAGTCCTTTCTTTTCAGAGAGGTAAGAGAATGGGCTCCTAAGCACCTTAAAATCATCATGTTGGTCACATGTCATCTGAGGATTTCTATGGTAACCAGACACCTGGTGTGAATACTTTCTGACTAGCAGCAGTTGGCTCAAGTGCTTTGGATTTTGGTTTTTTATTTGGCTTTTTTTTTTCCCCAGTTAGTTAATTTATTTATATTTTATTTCATTTCAGGGTGAATGAGAAGGGCTGATGGTGTTTGTCTGGGAAGACAAAGATTACCAGAAGTGAAATCAGAAATCAGTTTTAATGCAAAAGACACTGAAGAGAAATGATCATTTATGTCACACAGTCATTTGATTAACATTAACTACAAGAAAAGTGTGTCTTAAATAATTTCTCAGACCATAACAAAATAATGAATAATGTTTATATTAAGCTCTGTCTCCTTGCCATGAATTATAATAAGCTTCTCAGGCTGAAAATATAAATATTATAGGCAGGGCTGGTAGCACCATCTATTATTGATTGACAGATTGTTTTCAGTTGCTTATGACTTCGCCAAACTTTAATCATTTGGGATGAATATTTCCATATTGAGTGTCTGTCTCAGGCTAAACCTTTTAGGGAAATTTTAGCTGAATCAGTTCATCTGTTTCCAAGAACAAGGCTAAGAAAAATAAGCTGATTTTCTCAGTGTTAAAAAATTCTGGTTGTGACCCTTCCGTGCCCAGGGTAGCCACTTGAAAATGCCAAGGTCCGGGCAGGCTGGAAAAGGGGAGCAGATTCTCCCAACACTGGACTTCCCAACCAGCCACAAACAGTGCTTCTGATTCCCCACGGTTATCAAGAAGCCAGTATACAAATACACACAGCCCCCTTTACTGCATTTCAGTCTCCGGCTCCCAATCAGCCACTAGGCCCAGTAAAGAGACCAATTAGTTAAACTCTATGCTCTTTACCAAAAAGGTTTCTCCTGACCCCAAAGGGTCAGCCACAGAACCAGATCAATATAAGTTTAGATCTTGCCCAAAATACCATGCTGCCAGCCAATCCTTTAGTAAATAAAGCTAAAGGTTTGTTATAAAAAGAAAGAAACAAACTATAAGAGAAATGTTAAAGGATTAAAGCAATCAGATACATACAAATGATTTGAAAGTCCATATATATCAGGTTTCTAGAATAATTGTGGAGTTTACAGGCTTGTATAGTCCCTCTGGTATACATCCAGTGCCTGGATGGGTCTCAGTCCTTTGTTTCACAGCTTCAGTAGATGAGTTGATCCAGAGGTAGGTGATGACTGAAAAACTGAAAGGCAGACGGAAGAGAAAATGGATCCCAGGCATCTGCCTTTTATGTCCTCTGGCCCTTGACATGCTGCTTGTGGAATTTCACAGGAACCAAAATGGAGTCCAGAGTCACATGAGCAAGTCCTGGTGACTCATCAGGTATATCCTTGGCATCTCCCCCTGGGCCCCTTGCACCTGTGAATCTCTTAATGGATCAGCAATCAGGCTATTGTTCTGCAGCCATCCTGTCTGGGGTGTGAGCCAGATACAGCACAATTTGAAATACAGCTATATAAAATATATCCATAACTTCCATTACACATATAACACATGAATATAAACATTATCATCTTACTTAGCACATTAAAGCCTTTCTAACAGTACCTGACATGGCATATATCACATGAATTACTATGATTTTGACATATTTATGTTAAATAATATAATAAATGCCCCTTCACCCCCAATCCAGCCAGCGTGACATCCGTAACCTCTCTTTTTAAAAAAAAAAAAAAAAAAAAAAAAGCTCTATCACCATCACTGCTTTGGGTCTTGAAATGTGCTAAAGGGCAGTGCACCTTAGAACATAAGAACAGCCATACTGGGTCAAACCAATGGTCCATCTAGCCCAACATCCTGTCTTCGACAGTGGCCAATGCCAGGTGGTTCAGAGAGAAAGGACAGAACAGGTAATCAAGTGATCCATCCTCTGTCACCCATTCCCAGGTTCTGGCAAACAGAGGCTAGGGACATTTCAGACCATGGTTTTGCCTTTGTGTCAAGGATATGCTTTTTGCTTCCCCATGAAAATCAACCAACATTTGTCCTAATTTTTTGCCTTTGAAAAAATTGCCATTGGCTAATGCCCAGTATATGTCTTAGATTTTAGCAGCTAAATTCCCAGAAGGTTCCATCCACACCAACTTGGGGCTAAGCAGGATTTTCCTTGCAACTACAGTTCTGGACTGCTGTGGACCATGCCAGGTCTGGGTCTGATCACCTGAACTGAGAAAGGGTAGCTTGTCTCTCTTATTCTTTCAATGACCCACATAATAGGCCCAGGCAGACTAAAGGAAGAAGCTGTCCCGGTTTGAATACAGAGGGGACAAGAGCTGGACCTCCAAGGGAAGGGAGGAGCAGATTGGAACAAGCAGTTTGGGGGAAGGGATGGCAACTGGGACTAGAGGCTGACAGGAGAGAGTAAATCTGGGATTGGGAGCAGCTGGGCTGAAAGGAGGACTGGGACTGGTGATCAACACAAGTAAGATCGGAGGGAAGGAGGAGAAAGGGTGTGACACTGGCAAATCAGATGCCAGCTCTTGCCAAGCAAGGCTTTAGGCTTCAGCCAAACACTGACAAATTCATTGCTGAAAACCAGTCTGTTTCACCTGTGTGTTAGGATGGTGAAGATGGATATTGGATTTATACCAGTGTGTTTAGACTTTATGAAATGCTTGTTAAGTTGCTGTATGCATTAATCTCACAATACAAAGATTTTGTTAATTGACCCCTTGCACCCATGAAGAGGCTACGTGAAAAAGGGCTCGCTCATCCCATCATCTTGAAATTATGGAAGAAGGAAATAGCTGAGAAAATTCTTTTTCATCTTTTACTATTTGGACTCTCCCAGGGCCAATGCTATGAAACAGAAGCAGAGATCCCCAGGGTCAACCTGGGTGAGCCCTAAAAGACATACAGAGCAGACAGATCACTAAAAATCTGTCACCTTTTGAAATCACAGGCTAACTCATTTGTGTATATATATATTTGCCTTCTTTAACTTGTCATAACTCTCTCATTTCTTTTCTTAGTTAATAAACCCTTAAATCATTTACTATAGGACTGGCTACAAGCATGGTCTTTGGTGTGAGATCTCAGGTACAAATTGACCTGGGGTAAGTGACTGCCCCTTTGGGACTGGGAACAACCTGAATATTTTGTGATCTTTGGGGTACAGCAACCATCTATCACTAAGTCCAACTTACATGAGTGGCAAGATAGACAAGGACTTGTGGGACAAGGAGGATTAGGAATTGGATGAGGAGTGGAAACTGGCTAGTTGAGGAGAATGTACCGGAATGAAGAGCCTGGGTAAGGAAGAGACAAGGACAGATTGAAGGAGATAGGCAAGTTGAAGAGGAATTCTTGGGGGAAATGGGCAGAAGAGTCTACACCCAGTAGAGGACACTCCCTTCCAGAGCCTGAAATGGATCCCTAAATTCCAGAGCATCACCATTCGTCTGCGGTCAGCAAATATCTGTGAAACCCTGGCAAAGTGTCACATCCCCCTCTAGTGTTATCCATAAAGAAGGTATCCCTACTACTGCTGTCACTTACTCCATTAGCTCGAGTGGCAGAGTCTGTGACAGAGTGGCAGGACATAACTGTTCCAACCCTGCTGATGACCCTCATGGGTGTCAATATGAGCCACATAATGGAATTTCTCTTTTTCAGCTTGGTTTTTTTTTTAATAAAGCTAGGATATTACTCACAAACAACTATGTTAAAAGAACATTATTAAGATTGCAAAGCCAAGCACTCAAAAGTTAGCAAATGCCAGAATTAAAGTTGCCTGTGCAACCTTATTTTGGCCTCTTTGTGCATATGTATTATTAGTCTTTCATTACATGATCACATACTATTTTCTTCCACACAACCATTGCCTCATTCAGTGCACAAAATGGATGCTGCTCATTTAGGGAGCAATTATTCAATACTTTGCTTTCTCCACAATGTTCAATGTGTGGTCCCATGTCTTATTTATTCCGTACTATTCAAACCTTGCTCTGTAAAGACAATAATATATTTCCTCATGGACTTTTCTATAGTGCTCATCACTACAGTATCTGGGCGCTTCATAAACCTTAATTTATTTTCACAACATTCTTCTGAGGTGAAGGGAGTGGTATTATCTCCATTTTGCACAAAGAGACACAGAAAGATTAAACAAATTTCTACTAATTCTGGGTGCCCAATTTGAGATACCAGCATTCTTCAGTGCATGTACCATTACACAGCACTCTATACATTCAAGCACAACTTCCATTGACTTCAGTTGCAGCTATGAGCATTCAACACTTCTGCTAATGAAGTGTCTGGATCTCAAGTCAGACACCCAGGAAAAAAGGAACATACAGTTAGTGATCACCCGTGAAAAGTTTGGTTAAATTACTTGCCCAGCAACTCACAGAACCTCTATGGTAGAGGCAGGAATAGAATCCAATCTCCAGGGTAGCACTCAACTGCCTTAATCATAAAACCATCCTTTGTCTTCCTGCAATCTTCCTGTAGGTGTCCTACAAACAACTACACAGCCTTGATTTTTCTCCAGAGCGCGTCTATTATGCTGTCTCTTGCCCACCTGTCTCCTTGTCTTTGTCCCATTCTCCTCATCTAGCCAGTTCCATTCTCCACTGCTCAAGTTTATAGAAGTCTGAACAGATGAATATCTTCACTTCTGTACCTATGTTATTGCTCTGTTTTCAAACTCTTTTTACTCAAATCTCTGGGCCAATTTCCGACCTCTAGACAGATATATACAGCTCCTCTATACCTTCACTGGAAGCTGTATATGCACTTCCAGGACGAGCCTTATATATATGCAAACGATTGTACAGCCATAGATTATCAGTCATTTCAGAAAATGACGTGTCCTTTAAAATTATGTCAAAATACACATTTGAAACCATAAAAGTACAAAAATGTTTCCAGTTTTCACCTTGGCTGTTGCCAAGTAAGAAACACGTTCTAATCTTTGATGAGAACTGCTTTTACAGTTCACAATTACAGAGCTACATGAGCAAAATACAGTGCATATATTGTAGACATTCACACAGATGAATTTCTGTGCATAAACAGGTCATTTTATGTGCAAGTCCTGCATCATATTCACAAATGCGAATTTAGGAACCAATCCTGGCTCACACTAAGCTCCCTTTGTACTACTCTGGGAACAGGTTGTTCCAGCAAGTGTACATAGCCAGAGCACACTGGTCTCCAGGGATCATTGAACAGGATAACAGACCTTATGGTCCTCAGAGGCTGCTCCAAACTATGCTGGAGAATGGGATGGAAGAAAAACCCGCATCAGACTCCAGAGCTGCAGATTGCTCCACTGCATCTTGCTCCTCAGCAGAGTCCAGTGTTTACTTTGGTGCTGCTGAGGATTCAGTCACTAGCCTCCAATTCAGTGAAACACTTAAGCACATACTTAAGTATTTTGCTGAATAGGGATGGTCAAACTTCTGTTGAAGAGGGCCCTTGTGTACAGTGTTACCTGTGGGCTCAGCTATGCTTAAGTAGAGAGAGTGGAAAAATCTGACCCAGACATCGATTTGCCCCACATTGTTCTTTTTAAATGACAATCAAAACTCAGTAGGATTAGGCATACTGATGTAATTCTCAGTATTGTAGCAAATTTCTAGTGCATTATCAGGGTCCCTTGAAACTGCCTTTCAGTGTTCTACAGACCTGTAAGCATTTTATTGGCCAAACTTGTCTGCAGACAGCCTATAGTTCAACGAAGTCATCATCAAAAAGAGTTTTTTAAGTCTGTGCAAATTACCATTGGGAAAACTCAGGACTGTGATTAAACATGATTTGACAGAATGAAGACAATGAGTAGGAAAGCCCAAAGAGGATGTAGGTTGGTGTGTGATTATCTGTTGTTTACAGTGTTGCCATTTGTAATATATAATGGGATGCAAGCTTTCTGCTCTGTGTTGGATGTACAGGATTTTCCAGTAACATAATTATATAAGACAGATCACTGATTTCTAATTTTTAAGTAATAATCATAAACAGTATTTTAAGCAGTACAATGCATTTCTATTTCTAAAAAACAAAAGTAATCAATATTTATAACTGAAACCTCCTCTGAAGTTATTCCTGTTGTACTGTATATCACAGGCACATATTCCCTAAATTACCTCTTGAAGAGGTAGCACCTCTGATAGAACATAGCGATTAACACTCCCACAGTGTGTAAAATGGTGAATCATTCTAGCAACAGCAACAAATGTTCAGAGAAAATGGCTACATAGTACATTCTTCATGCTGAAAATAGGGCCTCCTTTCATATGCTGTATTGTGAGTAGTCCAAATACACCTGCTACATGAATAAATTCTGTTTAAAGTACATCAGTCTAAAGCACACAGAGAAATGAATGAAGCTTTTTAAATCCCCTCCATATCTCAGTGGGGAGGGGAAGAGAGTTTGGTTGGACCTCATTGTGTCTTAAGGTGCACCTGGGTATGTGTCTTGGGGACAAGGAAAGGCTTCTCTGCCTCCTATTGGCCATCAGGGGGAAAATTAGGAGGGCTTACTGGCTCTCCCCGCCCCCCCTCCATGTCTGGAAGCCATCTTGCCACTATCACTGCCCTGCCCTCCCTATAGCTGTGATATAATGAGCTGCATATTCCCTAGATGCTGTGAGTTTTACTGGTTGGCTGCTTTTTACCAGGAAAGAATTTTTTCCCTTTTGGGTTAAACTGGCAGGGGTGCAGACGGCTTTTTTATCTTCCTTGCAGCATTGCAGAGGACCAGTTTAGGTTAAAAATAGTAAGAATAGAAATTTCGTGCTAGGAGGATTATAAAGATGTTAAGGCCATTGAAACTGTGTATCTAGTGTCCAGAATGGATAAAAGCTAAAAGGGGCAGCTCCCACAGGTAAATGAGACCCTGAATACATTTGCTGGACATTTGGCATAAGACAAAGGGAAGACCTGAAGTCTTCACAGACTGAGGTCCCCCTTGGTACCGTCTCCCCCACCTCAGAGGGAGGGAGCAGGCAAGTGGTGCGGTGAGAAAATTCGGAAGTGAACTGAGTCCTATGGGTTAGGCTGAAGACAGTCTACCCGGACATAATGGTTATATGGTGGGTGCCCTGTCCCCACCATGGACCCAGTTAAATGCCTGGTATTTGAGAGGGGATAGACAGATAACAATGGGAAGGGGAATTACGTAAAGTTGAGACAGGCTGTTTAAATCCATTTCTGTTTCCATCTTTCATTCACCTGCATGTCTTGATCAAACAGAGCACACACATCTGCACATAGGAGCCCATAACCAAAACTTTTAAAGTTTAAATTAGATTGTAAGAACTTTAGGGCAAGAGCTGTCAATTCACATTCACTGTGTTTGCACAGTGCCCAGGACAATGAGACCCTGATCCTGACTAGACTGAAACATCAATGTTTAATAACAATTAGAGCTATTAAAAAAAAACATTCGTCCCAACAGCGAAAAATCCTGCTTAGCACTTTTCAGCAAAGCATTTTTGCTGGTTTCTGCAAAGCCAAAGCAGGAAGTTTTCAGCAGGTAACATACTGGCATTTGGTTCACATAAAAACTCTCTTGTTATGAAGGTGATACCTCCCTATGACAAAATTTCTTGGAGAAACTATACAATTTTGCTAGTGTTTCAGCAAACTGATGTATTTACTAGTCAAAGAGGGAATATTTTACTGTGGTTCAAATGGACAAATTCTCACAACAATTTGTGTTCTTGCTGAAATGGCTTTGCACTTCCATAGCTCCAAGCTATTACAATATACAAGGATTTGAATGCACTTTATAGGTATTAATTATGCCTCACAACAGCCCTTCAGCAAATCTCAGGGTTTGAATGCACGACACAATTTAGTGTCTGAGGGGACTGGGATGCAGACTTCCATTTTGAGTTTGTCTGGTATCACAGATCATTACTGGTGTGTCAAAGTTACAGGTTTCGCCATGTGTTAACCAATATGACCGGAAACATCTACTATATGACCACACTCGGTGGCCTTTCACTGAATGTTGGAAAAAAGTCATGACAGATACTTTAAAGTGCTTGTTGAAAAGGACAAGGATTCACCTACTGGAGGTGCTCATTAATGCAGGTATCATTTTAACTAATACACAGAATCATCAGGATTTAGGGCTGGAAAAGATGTCAAGAAGTCACTGAGTCCAACTCCCGGTGCTGTGGCAGGACCAAGTAAACCTAGACTCTCCCTGACAGGTGTTTGTCCAACTTGATTATAAAAACTTTCAGTGATGGGGATGGCACAACTTCCCTTGCAAGCCTATTCCAGAGCTTAACTACCCTTGTAGTTAGAAAACTTTTCCTAATATCTAACCTAAACCTCTCTTGCTGCAGATTAAGCCCATTACTTTTTGTCCTATCTCCAGTGGACATGAAGAACAATTGATTACCATCTTCTTTACAACAGACCTTAACATATTGGAAGATTATCAGGTCACCCTTCAGACTTCATTTCTCAAGAATAAACATGCCTTTCCTCATAGGTCACGTTTCCAAACCTTTTATCATTTTGTTGCTCTCCTCTGGACTCTTTCCAATTTATCCACATCCTTCCTAAATTGTGGTGCCCAGAATTGGACACAGTACTCCAGCTGGGGCCTCACTATTGCCAGTAGAGTGGGACAATTACCTTCTGTGTCTTACATAAAACACTCCTGTTAACACACCCCAGAATTATATTAGCCTTTTTTTGCAGCTGCATCACATTGACAATTCATATTCAGTTTGTGATCCACTATAACCCCTAGATCATATTCACCAGTACTATCGCTTAAGTGTCAGGGTGGTAGTGCTACTACTGAATGTCTACTACTACTACTAGGTATACTACCACTACTAGGTGTCTAGGTGGCAGTACTACCACCTAGATTACCACCTAGACAGTTAATCCCCAGTTTGTAGTTGATTTTTCCTTCCTAAGTGAAGTACTCTGCACTTGTGTTTATTGAATTTCATCTTATTGAATTCAGACCAATTCTCCAATTTGTCAAGGTCATTTTGAATTTGAAGCCTGTCCTCCAAAGTGATTGCAACCCCTGCCCCCAGATTGGTGTCATCTGCAAATGTATAAGCATCCTCTCTATTCAATTATCCAAGACATTAATGAAAATATTTAATAGTACCAGACCCAGGACTGACCCCTGCAGGACCTCACTAGATATGCCCTCCCACCTGGACAGCAAACCATTGATAACTATCCTTTGAGTATGGTCTTTCAACCAGTTGTGCACCCACCTTATAGTAATTTCATCTAGACCACATTTCCCTAGTTTGCTTATGAGACTATCATGGAGAACTATGTCAAAAAGCCTTACTAAAATCAAGGTATATCACTTTACAGCTTCCCCCATTCACTAAATCAGTAATCCTATCAAAGAAGAAAATTAAGTTGGTTTGCCGTGATTTATTCTTGACAAATCCATGCTAACTATTCCTTATAACCCTATTATCCTCCAGGTGCTTACAAATTGATAGTTTAATAATTTGCTCCAGTATCTTTCCAGGTATCATAGTTAGGCTGACTGGTCTACAATTCCTTGGGTCTTCCTTGTTTCTCTTTTTAAAGAGAGGTACATACTGGTGCAGTACTCTTCTCAGCAGGTGTCCATGAGGTCACCATACTCATACATCCTGGTACTTTCTCAACCCTCATAACCAGGGTCTGAGTGCCATAACCTGCTTAAATCTCATTTTTAAAAAGGAAGCATTAAAAAAATAGGGCTGAACTGATGCAGTGATATTAACAGCACCCACAATACCTATTTTACCATCTCCATAATTCTTAATCTCACTATCACATTGTTACTGTTCACCACTGCTAGTATGTTCTGTAGATCAAAACTCCTACATTTAGTAAAGTACTGACTGCTAATTTTAAGTAATTTTGGAATGTTAACTGATTTGTTTTCTTTCAGTGCAAACTTGGTGGTACTTCATTTTTAAAAGCTCCATTTGGGGAACTGAGAAGACTAGAGTTAAAGCTGTGAAATTTAAGCTGTGGGCCAGGCCAGGCAATCTGTCAAGACAGTCACTCTGCCTTACTATAAATAAATAGGTATGGTTCTGATGCAACCACTTGAGTTTCTGGTACACTTAACCCTGAGGGAAGAGTGTCAAAGATATTGGTGCCAGGCTGACCACAGTCAAGAATCTGCCACTGATGCTCAGAGAGCAAACCAATGAGGGAGGGGAAAGGAAACCAAAACAAATATGACACCACAAAAGCACAAGTCTACCCTCAGATATGCCCAACAAAACTCACTGAAATCAATGGGATGAGATGAAGGGAACTCTTTGAAAGGGCTGACTCCATGAAAAGGAAAAGGAACCTATAAGAAATGACATGTTTTTAAACCATGGGATTTAAATATGGTGTTCATTTTCAAATCAGTAATTAGCAGTTTTAGCTGAGAAAATATACAGCCTGCTACATTTGGCGGATCACTAAAAGATGCCACAACTGCTATGTGCCTGATGAACAGTTACATGCATCAAGAACAATATGCAACAGAGGATTAGTGTTTGTTTTACAGCAGGTCTGTGAGTGACATGCAAAGATTTATTAATAAGGAAATCTTCCGATACTGGAAATAAACTCAAGAGTTTTCAATGATAATACTGAGCATTTAAAACATATTAGGGTTTGGGGGTTTTTTCTGGAAGATCAGCTACAATAAGTTTTTGGCAAAACTGCTTTTTCCCAATTTGAAACATCAGAACTTGTGTGTAAGTGTTGGGAGAGTAGAATATGTCATTTTTAAATGCATACAGTTTTACTATTAAAACATATACAAACTAGAATTTGCATATGTTCCCAATTATAAAATAGGTAAGTTCTAAAATTAGAATCCATCTACAACATTTTTTTTAGTAAACAAACTATAAACTGAGACCCCTCCCCCCCCGACCTTGCAAAGACTTTTGCAAGTAAGTAACGTCACTTGTGCAAGCAGTTACTCATAAGTGCAAGTGTTTGCAGATCAGACTCCATGTCAACTAAAAACAATACAGCCTTCAGACAGCTCTATGAATTGGTCTGCTAATTGTCATTACACCACCAACATAATCAATATAATTTTTTAAAAATATTCAGTGTTGTTGTAGCCATGTTGGTCCCAAGATATTAGAGAGACAAGGTGTCTGTCTGTTGCTCAGACAAACTTTCTCTTTTAAATTATGTCACTTGTTATTCATATTATTTATGTGTATTACATTAGCGTCTATATTCCCCAATGGAAATCAGGGTCCCTGCCCCAACTCTAGTTTATAATCTAAGGGTACGTCTACATTACAAAACAAAGATGTCATCACTCGCATCATTAGCTAAGCAATATTTGCTAACTCCTCTTAAAATAGAGGAGACAGGGCATCAGACCTTTTAACTTGGGTTAGCATCCTGAGCTAAAGCCTGTGGGGCAGCCTGAGGTGGAACTGCTACCTCCAGTTAAACCAGTGCTAAGCACTTTTGAATATTTCACCCTAAATAGACAATAGCGACAAAGGAAGGATTATCTCCATTTTAAAAAATGAACAACAGAGAGATTAAAGGCCAGATTTTTTGAAGTGCTCAGCACCCAGTAACTACCACAAATGCTTTTGAAAATCTGGCCTTAAGCGATTTACCCATCTCAATCCAGTGCTTTTATCACTAGGCCATCTTCCTTATCTGGTCACCGAAAACAAAACACAAAGTGGAAAGCAGAATGCATTCTGAAGTGATATGAAATCTCAGAAGTGGTCTCCCACTTGAAATGCTGGTCAAAAATTCCAGGGGGGGGAATTCAAAGAGCTTTAATCAAATTTCATTCCCCTACCAGAAATATATTACTGAGCACAATCTGGACTCTGACTGTAACTAACTTCTACTTAGACTTATTACCCTTTCTTTATTTGTGGTGGGTTCTTCCACTTGATCCCCTTCTCTCTAGTTAGGTATACTTATGCTTAATTTGGGGGATGATAGTTCATATATTTCATTAAAAAAATGCTTTTGACACTCAGAAAGAAATATTTATGAAAAAGCCTCTCAAAACATGGGATATATGCAAACTCAATGGGGAAATTTGTTAAAAGAGTTTGCCTGCCACACACTCTACTCTAAGTGGAACCTAAACAGTTTGCTATTTTAAGAGGGACTGGTATGGAATGGCAAAGCCCCTTCACTTTCCTTCCTATAGAATAGTTCATGAACTTCTCTGGAGTAACAGCAGGGATGAATTAGAGAAAACTATCTGCTTTGTGATTAAGGCACTAGATTGAACTCAGAAAACTTGTGTTCAATTCCCAGCTCAACCACCTACTGCCTTGGGAAAAACTCTTAATCCTGCTGAGCTTCAGCTCCCCATCTCTAAAATGGGGGTGATAATACTTCTCTTCTGTCTTGTCTACTCATACGGTAAGTTCTATAGATCTTCTATTATATGTACATACAGCACTTAGTAAGATGGGGCCAGGATTTCACTTAAGGCTTCAAGATACTACTACAATAAAAAATAAAAGATTACAGCTAATAATATTAAATTTGGTTTTAAAAAGTTTCCTATGATGTAACGTAAAAGATTTCGGGTGCAAAACAAACGAGCAACAAATAAATATATTGACTGGAAACTGGTGGACAGAAGAGAAATAGTTAGGTTTACAGTTGTCTGGTATATTAATATAGATAGTAACAGCCATATTTTTTTCATTTCCCTTCAGATAGACTTTCTCATTATGAAAGGCTTAACAGTATCTCTTCTAGGAAATACTAATAAATATTTCAGAAACTCATCTTATTTGAAGGGCTAAAATGTACTTTAAAGCACAATACACAACCAAACTATGAAAGAAACCCCACAGCATGGATTAAACGATCTCTAATCACGCAGCAGCCTCATGCTGCATCAAAGCTGTACTAACTTCACCCAACATTTGCTATGTCCAATAAAAACATGATTCCTTTAATTTGTTTGAAGGTTTATTTTCTGGTTTTGCCTCCTATAGTATGTCAGTTTCAACATCTGCAGAATTGGGGTTCTTAGTTCCGGCAGAGGTACTGCTGGTTTATGTGAGTTCCGAATCAGACCTCAATATGGTTAAATGGGTTTTTCTGTGCCTTGGAAGTGCCCAGGCTTGATAGTAATCAGATGAGTCCTTGTTCTAAACAACAAAAGGGCAGACAGATTTATTAAGTGTAAAGTTAATAGTTAACATTATTTTAAGATCCTACATACATATTAAATTTTACAAGAAATACTAAAAAGAGATATTATCGAATTTAGCTTGGGCCCAAAGTGTAGCTTTTGCTTTTTAAAGCTATCTTCATTAACACAATTTTGTATCAGCAGAAATACTTTCATTAATTTTTAATTCAATGATGCAGTTTGTTGTTTTATACTTAAACATTTCCCAGCAGTGTTTGCAAGAGAAAACGCTGCAGCATTATGATAATGTCTCAGATCCAGAAAGTGTTATGGGACTACTCAACTTTTTATTGTTCAAGCTGAATAAAGTTGCTGAATGAATCAAAGAGCAGTGAAAAGCAAATTATGTACATGTTACTATGACACTCCAGGTCTGTTTGTTTTTTTGCCAGCCTCATTTTATTGATTTGCACATGAAACTGGAACAACACAGTGGTGTAATAGTGTAATTGAGTGCAAAATCAAGTCCAAAGTCCTTTCCAAGAAGTTTCCCAAATACATGATGGCTCCAGGGCTAGACTTTGCAGTCCCATCTCTTACATAATTTTAAGAAGCAAAAACTGTAATGCTCACAGAGATGCCATACCAGGACTCCCCCACATGGAGTGGCATAACCAGGCAGCAGCTCTGCTTCAGCTTCTCCACCTGAAGAAGTGGTCTTCAGTCCACTTTGCTATAGATATAGCTTAGCCCTCATGCCAAGTTGCTTCAGGGAGTTCAACTCCTTTCGGGGTAATGATGTCCGTTAGTCCAAATCCAACATGCACAGAACAAAAAAAATCTTAAATCCCTTTCCTTGCAGGCACACCCCAACTGCAATGGCCTGTCTCAACACTCAACAGCTGGTTACTGGGCTTCAATCAAACCAACAATCTGGCCCTGGCCCAGACCGCTACCAACAGGTTTGGACAGGCTGCAATATTCAGACAACTCCCGTCCCCTCACAGCAGAAGCCTGTCTGTCTGCTCTCCTTCCCCATCCAGGCACCAACATCAGGGCTTCTCTCATTAAGTTCACTCCCCAGGCTTAGTACCCACTGTAGGTGTAGCAGGGTGGGGATAATTGAGCTCACTCATGTCTGTATTTTAACCCCTTCCCATCTGCAGCAGGGTTTGCACACACTGTCACACCACATATCTCCCTTTTGCCTGCACATTTAAGTACCCTTTTACACAGCAGTCAATCTACTTTAGAGACTG
This sequence comes from Emydura macquarii macquarii, assembly GCF_026122565.2. Taxonomy (NCBI): domain Eukaryota; kingdom Metazoa; phylum Chordata; order Testudines; family Chelidae; genus Emydura; species Emydura macquarii. The sequence goes on along the minus strand of NW_027132308.1, from coordinate 221,411 downwards.
GAAGATTACACTCATGATGTGATATTATTTATTTTATTATCTGTATCATGATCAGAGATTTAGTGATTTGCCCAAGTTTACACAGTGAGGCACAGCTGGCAAATGATCCCAGATCTCCTGAGTTCAGTCTAGTGCTCTCTCCACACCATCCTTTGCCTTTTTCAGACACTAGTTTGCTAAGAGCTTTGGGACACAAACCAGCCATCATGGGCTTTTGCGAGGATCCCTATACCCACAGATGCAGTGGCCTTGCAGTTCTGATGACAGACATTTATTGGAAGAGAGAGGAACAGCAACAGATTGAAGTAGCGTGATAAACCCCCACTCTACTCCCGAAGAGTTTTATTAGACTGAGTTGTGGATGCAGGATGTGACCCTTTGAAAGGATGGATAACCTCACTCAGTACTGCAATATTAGGGAAAAGGGCGAGGCCATGTCTGCCCCAAGCCCTACCACTGTGCATGTGTGAATCCCTGCCCTCCAGCAACACTAAGACCTGTGTGGCATCCCTTTTCCTTGAGCCATGTTGGGTGTGGAAAGAAAAAGTCCAGGAATAAACAAGCCAAAGAACATTCTCTAGCCAGGATCAGCAGGCACAGAAATAGCCCCAGCAGGAACCAGTGGATATGGATGATGTTCTCAGTCAAAAGTGCAGAACACAGCCTGGACAGTCTCTCCCTTGTGCTGACTGGCTTTTTGCTTCAGCTGCCTCCCCGTGTTCCACTTCACAGTCTCTTGACCTTAGCCTCACTCTTGCTGCCTCCCTCTTTCCTTTCCTCTCTCTCCTCCCCTGTTCTAGTCCCCCTTTCTCCCTCCCTTCCTCTGTCTCTCCATTTAACAAATCCCTTTCTAACTAAGTCCCACACAGAGAATTACAAAATATTGTTGTACTAACAAGCCATTTACCAGCCATCACTCTATTTGTGTGGCCTAACCCTTTCCCCTATTTAAATTGTACACTCTTTGGGGCAAGGACTGTATTATTCTGTGCTTGTACAGTGCCTAACACAATAGGGTCCCAATCTCAGTTACTTCTTAGGCACTATCATAATACATAATAATAATAACTTTAAATATTTGCATTTTATCCTCTTCAATAAATTCTTAAGACAAAAATTACAACAACTCCCATTGGCTTCACAAACACAGTGAGGAGAAGTGATAAAACAGAGCCTTGTAGTACTCCACACAAAGTGTCTTGAAGCAGATGAGCAACTACCAAATGCTACTCTTTGGGATCTCTTGCAGCAGAAAGAACAACGCACTCAAGAGTGGTGCCCTCTATTGCAGTTAGGGATCAAAGGAAACTTAACAGAACCTCCTAATCATATTTTTTATTCTACATAAAGAACAACTAGAACTTCCAGTTGGTTAGAGAAAATATAAACTAATAGTTTGAAACTAAAATGTTGTCACAAGTTCAAGATCAACGAGTTTTGATCAAGTGAAAAGCCAGGCCTCATTCTGAGTGGAGTATGTGGTAGCTAAAATTGATTCTGGTTATCTCACTACCAAAGTCAACCATCCAAAACATTGATAAGAAAAACATTTAACTTCAAAGTATTGAGTAGCCATACAGGAGCATCTTTTCTCAGAGACTATGCACAACACCCGTTAACATAAAGACAACTATACACACAGATGGGGAAGGAGAACTGAGCCCTTGCTCTACAGCTAAGTGATACAAATTGAAATCCAAGTACTGGTGTAATAAAGACAACAATAATAAGGGGAAGGAATGACATGTTCTTGGACACTAAGACATTCTGAACTCTCTCTTCACTAACAAAAGCTTCTTTTCATTAGGAGATGGAAAAAATCCTCTTTCATTCTCTAGTCTTTGAAGGGTTTACATCACTGCTCCTTCAATTTCAGGACCTAAGTGAAAACAAGCATTCTGTTAGCCTGGTCAAATGACTGTGAAGTAGGAATTCCTAGGAGTATTTTATGTGCACTCACTCGTCATTAATTGATGTTAGGGTACATTCTCATAATGGGTCATTTGATGAAAAAATAAAAACCTTTTCTCCTTTTTCAGTTTCAATGTTACAATGATCTTGGGCAACCCTCCACCAAATGAGTTACTATATTTCTCTCTTCTTTTTTTCACCCTTTTTTAAATTGGTCCCAAGGAGCTTCCAAAGGAAAGCCCGTTAATAGCTCCTCTGTATATTATGGCAAATTTACATTATGGCAAAATGGCATCACAAGAAAAGCTATAGGAAACAGGTTTTTTTAAATCAAATTAAAAATAATCAGCACAATAAAAACCTCAATCTCTCTCTCAAATCCAAGGAAACACAATCTGCACTTTCAAAGGCTTGCCCATTCAAGAGCCACAAATGTATGAAAAGCTGACCCAATCACCTGGGACTTCTGATTTGTAAGAAGCTCAACATGTCCTCTATGCACTAAACAGCATTCATACCGTATAGCTTATTTTTGCCACCATTTGCTCACTATTAAGCCATCAAGAAGTTTCGAACGCTCATTTCAGGACTCAGTAGGGCCTGACATTATGTACGTGTTACTATTATTTTCAGCTGTCCCCTCTTTTCCAGCAGTTACTAATGCAAACTAATGACGCTGACATACGATTAACGATTTGATTCATCTGCACAGTTCTAAAATTGGGGGTGCATTGTGATTCATGAGATGAGTGTACTAGCCTGTCCTCTATGTAAACTTGGGATCAAATCCTTATTCCTTGCAATCAATAAATTAATTTATAGTGGTCTTATTTTTTCTCCCAAGAGAGGTTTGTTCATATCACTGAATCACAGCAGAATTCAATGTGATGACGTTTGCGATAGGGTGACCAAACAGCAAGTGTGAAAATTCGGGACAGGGTGTGGGTTAATAGGCACCTATATAAGTCAAAGCCCCAAATATTGCGACTGTCCCTATAAAATTGGGACATCTGATTACCTTATCAGTAGAGGCCCAGCATTTGAACAGGAGGAAAATTTTGCAAGTCAGTATAGAGGTGCACTGGCAGAGCTGATAGGGGAAGTTTGTACAGCACCTGCCTCTTTTCACAACTATGTTTCTTGCTTTCTTACACAATACACTCGTACCAAAAAAAATGGGAACAAGAACAATAAATCAGGCTTTTTCCTAAAACATTTCAATCCTAATTTCTGGAAGATGCTGAGCACTCTGACACCAACCCAGCAACACAATTAAGCATATGTTTAACTTTAAGCACAGGAGTGATACCACTTTATAGGAAAGTCAAGTCCTATAAAATGACGCCCAGGTTTAAGTGCTTTCTGGATTGGTGCCCGAGTGCTCAGCACCTTGCACCATTGAGCCCATCATAAACAAAGATCAAGAAAGTAAATTTTAGTAGGAAAAAAATAATGTATTTAACTGAATAAACCTATAAATCAGTGGTGTCCAACTTGAGGCCACTTTTGGTTATTGAAAGAAGCACGTGCATTAAGAATATTTGTATTTTATTATGAAGTGAAACATTGTCCTTGTGATTTTTAAACTGAAGTGGTCTGAATCAAATCTGTCACTGCAAAGAGGCAGTTGAGATCATCTCCCAGCTGCTTCTCGCTGCCTCTCTTGCAATCCCCTCCAGCAGGTCTGATGACAGCCAGGAGCGCTCTGAACAACTGATGTCTCTTCCCTGCTGCAAGTGCTCAGCAACTCAATTTCTGGCCAGCTGCTGCATCCCAGGTGAAGGAGGAGAGAGTTCCTCTGATTGATCCATTGCCTTCTTGCTTGCTGGGCTGTGGAAGCCTGGCAGATGCAAGAGGGGAAGAGACAGAAGCAGGATAGCAGTTCCGCTGGCTTCGCCTGAGCCTAGGGTCTGTTCTAACTTGCACTACCCTCCTCACACTCAGCATGACAATTTGCATTGATTGCAGGGACTCTATAGCCATGGAGAACTCTCCCATGCTGGTGGAATCTCCCACAGGCGACATCAGTGGAGTGAAATAGGACAGAAAATTTGACAAAAAATGTTGATCCTTTCTGAAATTATATGTTTGGCTCTCATAGTTAGACACTACTGTTTTAGATGATCACTACTTTTTTATTTGAACAAACTGATACTAAGAAATGAAAACTGTATACAACCAAATCCTGCTTGACCTAGTAGAACTACCTGCTTGAGTAAGAAGAGCAGCATGTGTCCCTATAACAATAAATACCTAATGAGAGTCAGAGAAATCCTGAGGCACCTAAAATCTTATTGCAAATATATACATCTGTCTCTTGAAACTGTTGTATTTTATTAAAATACATACTATGTCATTTCTATCCTTAACCCTTAAAAATAGGAATACATACCTATATATGAATTGAAAAAAGTATCTTTGCTACCCCCAGTACAAGGATGTGCTGTCCCTTTAAAAAAAAAAAAAAGGCACAGTATACTTACTCAGCAGAATTAAGTCAAACTTCCTTCAATGAGTTTTTCTTTCTACGCACTGATCAATTGGTATACACACCAAAGACTCTGCAGACTTAACACATTAATACAAATGGGAGTTTTGGGATTCCAAATGCAGGTTCAGACTGACAGAAACATTTCATGAATCCATGTTGATTTCACTGAATTGTCTGGGTTAAAAACATATATATATTTTTTAACATATCAACACTTTCATTTCAACATTTTCCAAGTTAAATTTTGCTTTTTCTATTATAAATGACTTTCCATTTAGAAATGTCCTTCAATTTTATGATAAATTTATGTTAAAAAGCTCAAAATTGAAATAAAACATTTTGTTTTGGGTCGAATAAATAAAAAATGTTTTGGGTTGAATGAATCAATCAGTTTTTCAGAACAGTTTTTCACACCGCTTTAGCTAGGAGTTCTTTGATACATTAACACTTGATATCAGATTTTAATAATCACTACTCAGAGAGTGGAAAACAATAATTAAGCTCTTGAATCCTCCCCTAATTTGGATTGAGACTCTTAACTATTACAGTAAAATCTAATTTAAATTTGAGAGAACTGGAATTACTCTGTTTCTGAAAGACATTTAAAAAAGGAAATAAAATTATTTTAATTTCAAAATTATTGAAAAAAGGACAAATGCAATACACTCAGTGTAATACTCTGCAACTTATTTATTAACACAACTCAAAAAGTTACAATAATTCTTATTAATTTGTAAGAAACAACACCTGCTTAAAATGTAAGGGCTATGCAGATGGATGCACCACATTATACCAGCAGAGGATCTAGCCCTACGTATCCAAAATAAAATAAATCTCATTAATATTTTGTACAACATATATATTAGCCCTGGGCAAGTCATTCTAGAAGAGAGAATAAGGTTTTCCTTAGGTTATTTTGTCTATTATAAAATCAAATATTTACACTTTAATAAATTATTTCAACAAGATATATTAAGATAAACAGGGAGTGTTCTACCAATCAACCAACTGTAGTACTGTAATATAAGTAAAATACTTGTGATTTCCCTCTAATCTTATACCAGTAAGCAGTTTTTTTTCCAGCCTGAACTCCTGGAGTGAAATCATGGCTGTATCGAAGTCAAATGTAAAATTCTAACTGACTTCAGTGGGGCCAAGATTTCACCTCTTGTGTGTCCTAGATCCATGGTAAATTTATCAGAAGCACCTAACTGACTATAGTGTCAGTCTCATTTTCAGAAATGACTTAGGAGCCTAAATTCCATTGACTTTCAATAATACTTAGGATAGGGGACAGATTTTCAAAGGTATTTAGGTATCAAAAGATGCAGACACCAAGTTAGATTTTCAAAAGCACCTACATGCCTAACTCCCATTAGTTTCATCCTGTGTATTGATTTCAGTGGGAATTAAGTGCATAGGCACTTTTGAAAATCCCACTTGGCATCTATCTAGATCTTTAGGCATTTAAATACTTTTAAAAATCTGATTCCACATGCTTCAGTTACTTCTGAAGATGGAACTTGGGCCTGATCTACACTAGAAAATTAGGTGGGCATAACTATGTCACACAGGGGGGTTGAAAAATCCACACTCCTGAATGGTGTAGTTAAGGCAACCTAATCCACGGACTAGACAGCACTAGGTCAATGGAAGAATTCTTCTATCAACCTACGTACCACTTCTTGGGAAGGTAGATTACCAACGCCAAGGGGAGAACCCCTCCCATCAGCGCATACAGGGCTATACTGATGGCGGCAAAGTCACTGGTGCCAGATCGATCTTTCTGGATCGATTGAGCGGTCAGTGTAGACCTGCTCAATCGATCAGGAAGTCGATTGAGTAAAACCACCCCCTCAAGTAGCATAGCGCTGCATCAACGGGAACGCTGTTCCCGTCAGCGCAGCACAGTGAAGACAGCGCGCAGAAGGGAAGCACAGCAGTAGATGTGAGTTACACAAGCTACTCTGCGTAGTTTGCGTAACTCCCATCGACTGCCGCCGAATCTCCAGGTGAGTGTAGACCAGGGCATAGTGTCTACACTGAAGCACTACAGTCATGCAGCTGTAGGGTTTTAAGTATAGACAAGCCCCTACACTCTTTAGGCATTTAGGCACTTTTGAAAAATTTACTCCTAGTCCCCTTAATAGGTAATGGATGTTCCATTTAGAAAATGTTGCTATATTTTATGGACATCAAAACTGTAATGCATGGATTTGGTTCACATTTATGAAATCTAACATCTTAAAATGTACAACAGAGAAGCTTGGAATCATTTGCTGAGTAACCAATGGCATTTTGTGAACCACTATTTAATTTAAGAGAGACTGGATCTGCTGCCAGCACAGATCTTCTCAGTTTTTGCTACTGTAAAATCAGAGCAATACCAATTGACCAAAACAGACCAACTCTTCATTGTGTTTTAAACTGGCAAGCAACTATAACCAGGGGGCAAATTTATTCTCATTGCTGATCAGATTCCTTAGAGAGCTTTAGAATAACAATGATTATCTGCCACCTGGAAAAGGCCCTGATTTCAGTACCGGCTTCACCTATGTGAATAATTTGCCATTATTTATTCTTTGTCTATTAAAATCAGATCAAATGTTTCATCACCATGCAAGATCACATTAAGCCCTTCCTAGAATGAATTGTAATTTGTTGTAGAGTTTAAAATATTGTCTGAGATAAAATTTCAACCTGTTGCCTCAGAATACAAAGTGCTAGTCTTTGTTGCTTGACAGAAGACTGACTGATTCACAACAGAAGCACAGGGCTGGTATAGAACCACCACCATTACAATACATGTTCCACATGAATCTGAGGGTTTCTGTAAACCTGTCTTTGGCATTCGTTCCACATGGGGAGCAAATGCAGTTTCATAACCTTAAAAGAACAGGCATTTTGTATTTAAGGCAGAACGTTGTTAGCAATTGCAAAGTGACATCATTGGTCACTTCCTGTGCAAAGCTGCAAATAGCAGCAAAATGATTTAATACTTTTCATGTGTCACAAGAATTTTGCACACACTGAACAGAAAGACTTAATTCAATCACTGAGATAGAGCTATTCAAGAAACAGCAAATATACAGATAAGAATTAATGTCTTCACCTACTACCTAACCATTTGAGAGATTCCTGCAGAGGCAGAGGGCCTGATTTTCTAAACTCTACATGCACAATAGCTGTTATTGAGCACACAAATCCAGGAACTGTGTAATCCTAATCAAAATCACTTTGGTGACAACCTGGCCCCACTGTAGTCAATGAAAAACTGCTATGGACTTCAAGGGGGCCAGGTTTTCATCCTCGGTGAAACAAATATTGGGTCATATGTTCTTCCATGAGGTCCCATGCACTTGAATTACAAAAGAGCACATGGTTTTAGGTACATTTAGGCAGATGACACTTGGCTTCTTTGCCCTACATTTGGTGGTGAGGCTACTGAGGCAGAGACTGGGAAGGGGAATGGAGGGAAAAAAGTGAGGTAGTTTACTTCAGGTCTAGGAGCTTAGTTGGAACTCAGTGTGTTTTGATTTAGCTGAGCTGCAGCGGTTGATGTCTGTGGTATGGGACGTATAGAGAATTAAATTGTGGGTTAAACCAAAAGAAATTTGTTATAATCCAAATTTTGAACAGACTGTTGTAATGGCACTCCACAGGTTGGGCAAATATTATATTCTTTATGTTAATGTGTACACATATATTGTTTTGTGCTGCACCTGCAAGTTCAATGTTCACTGCATCTATTGTAAAAGAAAATCTATTTATTTTCCACAAATCAAATTATAAGACAGCCTTGATCTAAATTCTGCCTGTTCTGTTACAATGAGCATTCACCTGTAAAGCATGAGAGGACCCCCAGCCAAGAACTTTTATCTTATTGATTAAACTCCCCCATCCCCAGAAAAGATAAACAGAGTTACAACTGCACACCCAAATAATCAGTTATGCAATTAACTGGCCATTTGTGCATACAATTCCCCAATTTGTACTTACTATCAGGGCAATTGTGCACACAGCTGCCCACACAAAGCTCAGAGCTTTTTCAAAAAATCAGGCTCAGACTGAACAAATTATTGAACAGACATATTGACCAGTAAGATATTTGACTGTCACCATTTATCATACTCTTTATCATTTCAAATATAACATAAAAATAGGACACACAGGCTATGCCTTCTCTAGGAAAGAGGGTCAATTCTTAACTTGAATTAGCTAAATTAAGTTAACTAACTTGAGGTAAAATTAAAGACAATGCATTTTGTAGGCTGGAGTTAAAAAACTTCTGTGGAACTACTTACTACCTTGTCTTTGATGGGATTTTAACGAGAGTTAGCTAACCCACGTTCAGAACACACCTTTTTCACCTAGTGAAGCAAAAGGAGAATAGTTACTACAGGTAGAAGAGCAGGTTGAAAATTTTCTGATGGAGCATTTTTCTATTTCCTAAACCGAGGATAGTAAATTTAATTTTAAAATTGGAAAGAATTTTAAAAATCTAAGGTGTGATTTTTAATATTTATATATATATCAGGATTTTCAATCTGACATTTTGTAGAGACAAGATGGGTGAGGTAGTATCTTTTACTGTACCATTTTGGTTGATGAAAAAGACAAGCTTTCAGGTTCATCCAATAAAAGATATTACCTCACCCACCTTCTCTCTCTTATATCCTAGGACCAATCTGGCTACAACACTGCAAACAGTCACCTCCTTAATGTAGGAGCTCTCTTTCTCACATGCACTGCAGTATTCAGCAAGTGCCTATCATAGATCCCTGAGAATTTAGCACTTTTTTCCCCCAAATCTTGGGATTTTTTGCCTAAATATATCTATCTATAAAAACAATGAGAATTCTGTAGCACCTTAAACATTTTAAAGTGCTACAGGATTCTTTTTGTTTTTGCTGTATACAGACTAACACAGCTACCCCTCTGGAACATATCTATCTATGTTCATTTTAAAATGCTACTGAGATAAACAATGTCTTTCACTTATGAATTCCAACTGATTGCAGTGAAACTTTTCAGTCTTGACACTGTTGCTATAGTAATGCAATCTGATCAGATATTCTTAGCAACCAGCCACAACTCTCCACCCCCAGAGTTCCCTCATTTATTCCAAGAAGTCTAATCTTAATAATCTGGTTTCCAAAATATAGAGATCTGGATATGAATGATTAGAATGGCAAGGACACACTGAACAAGCTGAAAATAATTTAGAAATGAGTCAACTGCAGTAGCTGACAATACAAAAGCATAGCTGAGAATATCTACTTTTTTCTCTGTCTTGTTTGACTGCTTCCTTTAATTCTATTTGCCTATTTGGGGACAGATTCTGCCACCCTCATTCACACTCATGTTTGGGGCAATTTGTGGTGTAAGGAGCTACTCGTTACAAGTAAGGGTAGCAAATATCAGTTCTAGTTGCACAACCTTAAAGCACTATTCTGCTGTGTCAAGTTAATTCAGCACTCCTTACTCAGGTAGAATAAAGAGTGAAGTTCCACTAAATTCAATTGTGATTTTGTTTGGGAAAGAGTAGCGTGCAGAATAAGACCCATAATTGTAAGAAAGGGTGAGCAAACCAGTTAAGATAAAACAAGAACTGGTTGGAAACATTTGGAACCTGTACTCAGAAGCAAATGCAGAGCCAGATTCTGCCACCTTCATTCACACTACCTTATTCTGCAAGTAGTCCTACTGGCACCATTGACAGACCACTTGTACCACTGAACCTGATAATTCTGGTCTTAAGGAATCATTAACTAGCAATCACAGGAACCACTAAGACTAATTCTATATCTGCTGTGACATCAGAGGGACAGCTCAGAGTGAGTATGCTGCTACTAAATGTTAAGTGTGGTGAAATGAGGCCCTCAAAGAAAATCTTTTGTGAGGTAGACAAAAAGTTTGCAACATATAAAAACAATTAATTCCTTACACAACTGGGCTAACGGTATGGAACTGGGAGGACATACTAATAAAGAGGTTCTTCTGACATTACTTCTAATAGCAGAAGCAGTGCAACTCTCACAAAGCATGTTCCCATTCTGTTGTTGTTGTTATTTATATTGCTAAAGGCCTCAACTCAAGATCAGGCCCAATGTGTACATGTAGTACAAAAAAGTAGTAAAAGTCAGTCCCCTGGTCCAGTGAGCAATTTTTACCATATCCCAACAAGAAAGGTTCAGATATGTTTTTGGTTGTTTTTCCAAATCAAAACCTCCAAAGAGTTCCCCCATCACTAATAAGCAGCTCCTCTGGTCTAACATGATGAAATGAGCCATAACCTGAAAGTAATGTAACATAGTAGACATATACACAAAGAAAAACAATTGATCTGATTCTGACCTCACGCCCTTATAAATCAAGAGTAACTCCATTGAAATCAATAGAATAACATCAGTGTGAGTGAAATCAGAATTAGGCCCAATATCTCAGCTTAGCTATCCTCTATCAAGTGGCATAGGTATCAAGATCTCAAGTAAAATTCTCCTAGATACTTAGCTACTGACATCGATGATTCAATGTGTGCAAGCTAGTATAGTACTTTGGTGCATGCATGTTTCTATTAAAAAGGTGGATATTGGGAGGATACAAGGCATGGTGGTGTGAAAAATCTAGCTGTATTTATATTTATTTGGATAGAAATTATGATTTCTTTAAAGTGCGTTAAATATAACTGATTAATTTTCTCTGCAGCCTATACAGAGAAAAATCACAACAGATACAGATTTCTTCCCAGAAGCTAACTATGGGCACTCGATAGCATTCTTTCCCACAGAAAAGAAAAAACAGTCCGTCCTGTGGTGCAGGTGGTCTGACAATATACTGCACTTTTTTTGTGCACTGTTTACCAACACAAACTAAAAAATATGGTTGACAAAGGGCATAGTGCTAGGAATGTTAGTGCTTCAGGTAATTATTTTTAATTTAAATCAGAAATAAATCAAATCAATAGGAATCCCAATAATTTTTTAAAAATTTTATTTCAAACCTGGAATCAAAGACAACTCTGTATGTGTTGCAGTATCAGATTTATTAACATGAAGTCCCTAATTTAGATTTTGCACCAAAGATATGTCAGTCAATGGAGGCTTTAAACAGCCGCTATCACTTTGATGCTGCTGTTGTGCCAGAAGTATCATCAGGGGAGTTCTAATATAATTTATTCAGGTTATTTTTCTTTCTGGATAGGTAAAATCATCAATCATTCTTCAGATTTCATATTTATTAAATAATTAAGATTCTGACTGAATGCAGATAATTTTCCTTCTTGAGTAACCTTGTTGCTGTAACAAAAATTAAGCCTGCTTACCAAAAAATGGAAAATGTCTTCATTGCAGGAATCAATTTATGAATCAATAAGTGACATCTATGAAAGTGGTAAGACAGTTTTGATAACCTCATCTAACTATATATGTTAAATCTGCATATGGTTGCTTACACCATATATATAATAATATTACACATAAAACACTTAATTAAAAGATTATTATTGAGGTTGCAAAGTCTAGCATTCAAAAGTTAAGAAACGCCAGAATTAAGATTGCCTGTACAGCCTTAATTCAGCCTCCTTTAGTATATGCATTATAATAAAATCTTTCATTACATGTTCTCATACTATTTTTCCACAAGACCTCTGCCTAACTCAGGCGACTTCTCATCCAATCTCAGTCTCCCCTCCCCCCTCATTGTTCCAGTCTTCCTTTCCTGGCTCCTTGGCTCAGTCTCTTTTTCCAGTCAGTCCTAGTTCTATTCCCACAACTTGGCTCCTCATCAGACCTGTGTCTCCTTTTCCATGCCCCCTCATTCCCATTCCATCCCACTGGTTCCTAATCTCCTTGCCCATCCCCTCATCCAATCTCAATGTCCACTCCTAATTGTCAACTAATTTACAGTCTCCTCCCACTCTCTCTCACTAGCTCCAGGCCACAATTTCCTTGCTCAACCAATCTAAGCCTCCCCTCCACTCTATCCTCAAGCCTTCAGTCCTTGTCTCTTCCCACCCTCTCTCCCCCATCACAGTTTCACTCCCCTCCCTTTAAGTCTTTGTTTCACTAGGCTTTTTGTCCCAATCTACTACTTCCCCTCCCCAGACTGGCTCACGTCGCAGATACATTTGAGTCGGGAGGCTTCCTCCTCCACTTTGCCAGGCTACCAGCAGATTGGTCTTTGAGAGCACAGGAGAAACAAGCTCCCTGTTCTCACTTCCAGTGCTCGGCCGCACTCCAGTCTGGAGCAGCTGGGAGATGAGGCAGCAAAAGGCACATCCCTGACACAAAGACCAACCCTCTGCCAAATTTCAAGCTCCTGCTCCAAACTATGGGGATACTAGACCTATTAAAGGAAAGGTCACCAGAATATTTTTAACATTGAAACAATGTATTTTTCCTTAGCCTCATTCTCAGAAACAGCTGAACCATTTTGGCTGAAAATTGCCAAAAAAACCATCAGCCTGAGGCCGACAACCAGCATGGAAGCAACTGGAAACAGGGTCTTGTAATGGGAAGTGTCAAGCAACTTTAATAATAGGCAGTACTACCAGTCTTGCCTATAATAAGCTTTAAAAAAAATCAGTCGTTCCTTCTCTGGACTTCCTATTATATCCAGTTCTCTCTCTCTCTCTCTCTGTTTCTCTGTATGTGCCTATCTACATACACCTTCAAAAATCTGCCTAAAGTGAGAGACGTCTGATCTGGCCAATACATTGGGGTGGGCGATGCCAAGACCCCTCTCATTTCCCACCCTGCCCAACCACTTTCACCCACCTGCATGAGCGGGGGAGAAAGAGCCTGCTCTCAGCAGCTGCTCTCCTACTCCCATGCAGGGTCTAGAGATGTGGGTAGCCGATGCAGAGATTTAAAGCGTCTCCATATGCTCCCCACACACACTTACTTCTTCTGTGCAGGCACCCAGCCATGTCATAATTGAGCTCTTACATTATATACTTATTGAGGCAGAAACGGTCTGTATTTTTTGTCTTGCACAGTGATGAGCACATTGTCTGCATTTAAACAATAATACTAAGTCCAAAGTCTGGACTCAATCACACACAACAGTAAGGCTACCCCATTTTGTAGAATGACAGGACCTGGCCCATAAGTCAATACGATATTTGTTAATTAAATCTGAGGGTTTCTTTTCAGAAGAACCAACCATAGAGAAATCATACATGAGGCTCCAAAGATTTATCTCAAGTCAGCCAAATTTGGACCTCATTAGCTTATTTCCTACTGCTATTTGCACACACACAGCTATAAAGCGCCCTCTCAAAAAAGCCCAATGATTGAATCCACAGATCAGTAACAAGGGAGAGGAGAATCATCTCTATATCAAGCATTGCAGCTCATATGTAGCCTGTGTGCAGTGACTGACTGTAAGATAGATACCTACAAACATTTGAATTACTAGAGGCCATTTAAAATGAACTCTGTTAAAAGGAATACAACTGTGAAAATTATGTAATCTGTATGACAGGCCAAATGTACAATAACTACAATGAATTATCTCAGTGGCTTGGATTCTGCTCTTAGTTCCATCAGTATAAATCTGGAGTAATTCCAAATTTAGGGCCAGGTTCTACATCCATCTACATCTACTACAATCAGTCGTCAAACTCTCATTTACTTCAGTACTGCAGGATAAAACCTTTAACCTGTGTAAAAGGGAACAGAAACTGGCCCTAAATCAATAATTAGCAAAGAAAACAGACCTGTTGAAATAATAATAATTACAAAGTAAACTGACAAACAAATATATCCTGGTCTAAAGTTAGAGCTTTTGGAAATGAATGCATATCCAGATTCAGTCTCCCCCTGCTATTCTGAGAGACATTTTAAAGGAATCCACTTGGTGAAAAAATTAGCCTTCTTAACTTAATTTCAGAAAAACGAAGAAAGGAAAAAAAAAGTAATTATTTGACAAATTTCTACTGTACAAGTGGCAAAGAAGATTCACATGGAACAGATGGCAAAACACCAGAAATAGAAAGATTCATGAACAGCTAATTGTGGTTTGCGGTTTCTCCTGCTAGAAATGAATCACAAGGAGAGACATTAGGGAGCTATACTGCACTGTAGTGTAGTTTGCTGATGACAAAAAGGGCAGAGAAGACAGCTTCTTAAAATCATGGTTAGATATACTTGCTACCAGGTGGCCAAATCATGTTAATTGATTTTCAAACAGAAATCCTCACTCATTTAAATAGGATTTAAAAGATCGTGTAAAAACAAAATCATTTTCTAGCATTTCAAGAGAAAGGGCCAGATACACCACAGCATGATTCCAATTTTATGCTACTGTAATTCTATTAATTTCAGTTTAAACAGCCATAAAACTAAAGTCATGTACTGGTGAATCAAGCCTAATGCTAAACACTTTAAACAGGCATTTAACGTTCAAACAACTTTCAAATGTTTCAATATTTTGCATTTTAAAAGTAGAAATTAAGAGACCAAAGGAATAAAGTCCAATCCTGGAAACCCTTACTGGGGTGATAAAGAACTACTCCCCTGAGAGAGGTTTGCAGGATCAATCCCTTACACAGGTGATGCTTCCACTGACTTCCTAGGGAGCATTGCCTGATTAAAACCATAAAGGTCTGCTTTTTGAGAGCAACCTTTTATGCATGCAAGTATAACATGACTCCCGTGAATAAGTAAAGACAGATCCCAACACCATAAATCATCCATGTGTAACAGTAACATAAAGCTTTCCTTTTGAGTTAAAATACAGCAAGCACTGATCCCTCCACCCAACTTTTAAGTACCAGTATTTAGACTCTGTGTGACAGACCATAGAATTATTGGTGGTAAAAAATTCACTGGAAACAATATTTAGCCATGCAAGTAATTAACCAATGGAACAAGACACCAAGGAAAGTAGTAAATTTTCTATCACTTAAAAGTCTTTAAAAATGATTGGATGTCGTCTAAAGCATATGCTCTAGTTCAATCACAAATTATTGGTCTCAAAGTGAGAATCACTTAGGGAACTTCACCATACCCGGTGTTATGCAGGAGGTCAGGCTAGTCCTTCTGGATCTAAAGCTCTGCGTATCTATTAATTAAATGAATGTTTTAAATTATGGACAATTAATGTGATTACTAAATCAAACTTGCCTAAAACTACGGGCAGATTCTGATGTCGGATGGTGCCAATATGCCAGATTTACAGTAGTGCAAGTGGGATCATAATCTGGGCCCAAATTCTGCCTGTGCAATTTCATTGAAATCAACATGGCTCACAAATCTTAAGTCATGACAGTCTTTGACCTAAAAATCACACATACAAACATATTTTCCATTCTTGTCGTGAACATGTATTAGTGATACATGCAAATAATGAATACAGGAGCTGCATTCATAATTTAATATCACACATGAAAACTGCTGCTTGTCAAACTTTGGAAAGCATACCGAGGGCTTGATTCTGCAACACTTTACTCACATAAGTAAAGACTAGTCGAATGAGTGAAAGCTGTGCAGCATGTGTACACACTTTTATATAGCTTTGGGTTGATGTTTGTAAATATCTAAATTCTACTGTGTGTAAAGAAAAGGATTTAGGTTTCCCAATTACACAGTAGTAAACAAAAGTAAAATAGTAGCCATCAGTGTTATGTGGATTTCAGTATAACCATATACACTTTGAATAATATTTTAAAACTGGACAGAAACCTAGGAATACCATTCTCAGGCACACATTAGAGCTTTTAGAAAAAATGTGAATTATTTACTGGCCTTTCTCTAGTTGAATATAAAATAGCTACAGGCAATTATAGTAAGATGGTGCCCACAGCAACCGTAGCAGCTGAGCAGACTGATTTTCCTTTGGGATTCTTCTGCTTTTGTTTTATTTTTAAACCAATATTTTTATTAACATTCAAATTCTCAGAATATACATCTTTTGGAACAAGGAGCCGAAATGAGAAGATTAAGGGTTTCAGCAGTTTTTTTTATATCTTACTTTATATTTTTTAATTTTCAGTCTCCCAATTTAGCTGTAATTATTATGGCTCATGCTTTTTTTTTTAAAAACTTATGGAAGGATTTTTATAGTAACCAATTGGGATATGCCCTATATCATACAGAGAAGAAACCAAATTAGCTTGTTCTAACTTAACTCTTCCTTGATAGACATGAAGCGAATGTTCATTAATTTGTGATAATCTACACAACAAAATCCTTAAATTGAGTGTGATCCTCAATACCTCTGTCTTGTAACATTACCCTGGAGGCTGATGCTGCTAACAGTTATACCTTCAAGTATAATCACTTCTGTACAAAATGCCACTGAGCGCTATGAAATTCCATAATGCATAAAGATGATGGCACACAACTGTTTGTAGAATTGGATCCCTGAGCAGCAGGAACCACTGTGGTATGTGATCTGCTACCCTGCAGATGTGT
Organism: Emydura macquarii macquarii; assembly: GCF_026122565.2. Lineage (NCBI taxonomy): Eukaryota > Metazoa > Chordata > Testudines > Chelidae > Emydura > Emydura macquarii. The sequence goes on along the minus strand of NW_027132308.1, from coordinate 204,590 downwards.
CCTGCTCTGCTCTTTTGCTCTCAACTCTCCAATGACACATTCTGGGCTCTATATCGTGTTCCCATTTAAGTCGGATAGAGGCATTCTGCCATTTAAGTCCATGGAAGAAGTATCAGAATCCGCATGAGGTACAGAAAGAGGAGCAGACAGTGCAGCAGGACAAGTCTGAAGCATTGTCTGGGGCCAGCACACTAGAAAAATATTGAAGAGAACAGAGTTTAGTCACCACATCTTGTTATGCAATAAGAATAACAGATTCTATTTTGTGGGCATCTGTGGCACCCTCTATTAAGAATAATACATAAGCAAGCATAAATTCTTTTGGAAGCAATCTCCTTCTGTCTTTTCGGTATTAATAATCTTCTTTCCCTCCCTTCTTAAGTGATTGACCTAAGTCTTGTCTTTAGCCTTTTTCAGATTGTAAATTTTCAGAGCATGCAATGTGTGTAATTCACCATGTAAATGTACAGTACTATATACATATTTTGTATTAAACTTATTACAACAAATAAATAATAATGTCATAGAAGGATATTATTCTACTGAAGGGCTCTGATAACTTAAAATGCAATGGTATGCAGAAATTCATGATGGGATTCCTTAAGAGATATCACTGTGATTCTTTGTGCTAAAACTGGTTTTCAACCAGTGGCCCGTGGATCCCTGGGGGTCTGCAGACTATGTCTAAGATTTCCAAAAGGATCTGCACCTCCATTTTGAAATTGTTTAAGGGTCCACAAATGAAAAAAGGTTGAAAACCATTGTGCTAGAATGTTGTTTGTTTTGTTATTTATTGCTTAGTATTTGAAATATATTTTCCTTACATTTGATATTGCAGACAAATCATATGGACAAGGATGTGACCACTGTGGATATAACTGATTTGCGGCTTATGTGATACTGCTTGCTGTTCTGTGGAATTTTAAATACAAGAATAATAAATCTGTCTTGAAGCCAATGAATGTTGATGTTGTTTTAACGTCTGTGTTTCCTGTAGCTTGGTGCCCTGCAGGCACATCCTGCTGTGCTGCCACTGCTCTGCCATGTTACACAGAGACAGAGACAAGAGCAAAGCAGCAAAATGGGTCTGAGAGACTGAACTGCTGCATCAGAGTCCTTCAACCTATAAGGGGATGGAGAGAGGAGGAAGATGTTTAGACCTCTCAGTGAAGCTGGGTTCTCCTTGAGCATCCCAATACTTCAAACCACTTTCACCGCTGGTCTTATCTGGAGATGCTGAGCCACATCCTCAGCTGGTGTGCATTGGTGTAGCTCCAATGACTTGAGTGGAGCTATGCCAATTTACACCAGGTGATGATCTGGCCCACTAACCGTATCCATTTAATGGGCTGTGTTATCCTTACACTGAGAATTATTTTACTCCAGAGTGAGACTATTCATGATGTAAGTACAATTCATTGCGAGTAAGGGTGTCACGCTCTGGCTCCATATGGACAAACCCATTTTAACTGGGATAACACCAAAAACTTTCTTATGAGGGGACAGCTATGAAAAAAGCAAACATGCATGACATTTAAGGGCAATAAATAACTGAATGTTTATTCAAACTTTTCCAAAGACATCCTTTGCTCTTTAACTGTGATCCATGCTTCCTCACTCCCACATTTAGGCCATTTCACTGAAGTATCACAAAACACTCAATATTTCACACACACACACACACACACACACACCCCACCCAATAAGCAAGTGTTAACCCAGCAACTTGATATAATTTATCATTTAATGCTAGCAGTGCATAGAAGCTACTACACATCATCTGGTATTAATCATCTTTGCTGTAAGATATATATTATATTATATAATATTATATATAATATATTATATAAGATATATTGTTGAAATCATTGCAAATTTTGTTGCAGCAGCCCTTCCAAAGGGCAATGTCCTCTGTTCACAAAACTAGATCTTCAAGGTTGGAAAGAAGGACCTTACATATACAAAGCACAATGTAGTTTGCACATAATATTGACCTTTTGTTTGCTTGCTTATATTGTGTGTGTGTTTGAATATTCAATGAGTTCACTGCTCAAAAAGAGGCAGATATTGCGCCCCCATTTGTGCATCTGTAGATATGAATCTGCCCTCAGTTAATGCACATGTAATTTTTTTGGCTGCCTACATTTGTGCCCAGTGGAGACTAAGGGTAACGTTAGGTTGCCTATGTTCCATGTAGCTTTACTAGCAGGTTATTTCCCAATGTAGTTCTACACCGGTTTGAGAAAGATAATGGTTGAAATTCTCAGCTGGCATGAACCGGCATAGCTGCAACTGACTCAATGTAAGGTCAGAGATACTGAAGTGAGCAACAACACAAAGAGAACTGAGGCTGAGAACTATTAACGTACTTTAACTAGAAAGAGATGGCAAATATTTTTACAGTGACAGGCAACAAGCGTAGGATTTAGACAGACTACAAAAGATATCCTACATCTGTATCATCAACCAGAACTAGGGAGAAAGCCAGGTGCTTACCTGTAATTTTTGTATAAAGAAAATGGGAGCATCTAAATATGAACAGTATTTTTCTTTTCCTTCCACCCCACACCTTATTTACAATCCCCTGAACAATCTATTCCTCCTTTTTGTCATCATCTTTTTATACTCCTGGTATGGCAGCACCATTGTGCACATAGTACGTGAAAGTGACCCGATAACCAACATCAAAGTTCAAAAGAGTTTTAAAAGAAAACATAGCTCCAGACTGATTTTGTTTTTGTATCCGATTTATCCCCTGCTAGCCCTCCAGAGCGGGAGCCACAGGGATTAGTGAAGTGGCTGATGAAAAGGGAGTGGGGAGAAATCTCATTCCCTTGAAGTGGGAGGGGAACAATAGATCAGCATAGGAGATCTTCAAAGCACAGCAAGAGGGAGCTGCCGTTCAAGGCTACAATCAGGATTTACAGGATCTTGGACGAAATGAGAAGGCCTCGTGCCCCATTCCACATTTCCAACAGTTCTCCCCTTCCTTCGCGCCCCACCACCTCCAGTTGGTTAGTCAATTGCCTTTTTATTTTTAATGTTTATACAGCAACATACATGAATTTGTTTTTTCTTTTTACTTGTAGGTTTGTAAAATACTTCTCTAACCAATGCAAAATGTTACGGGATTTTATTCCAATTAATCTCACCATGTGATCCCAGGTGAGGACACACAGCTAGGGGCAACACTGAAGTCAAGCCTTTTGGGAACTGAGGCAGGGCCAATATGCAACAGAAAGGTCAGGTATGTCCATTTGGGTGTATGCTTTTCCATGCACTGCATCACTGCTCTTCATGCCTCACTCTCCACATCCCCGCCTTCTTGTTCACTCCTTTCACTTTGTTCAGCTGAGCAACTCATGCACACACACCCCAACCCCTTCCCACCAAATTTACACACCCACACCCTTTACCCTTTAGGAAGCTGGGGTTCTTTTCTCCCCACAGCCCAAGAGAGAAGGGGCTAAATGTTCACCACCTTTTTCTTGAAGACTGATTTCCCCCTGACCATTCATCCTGGTCATGACGAAAAGTGGCCTGAGCAATTCATCTAACCTCCATATACAGCATTCACATGTTGGGCCAGGGAGAAAAAACACACGAGGTACCTAGAACTGAAGTTAATCTGGTGCCCCTGCTGCTCTTTACCACAAACTACATACAGCAGCTTCAGCTGAAAAAAATTCACATTTCAAAGATATTGCCATTTCACAGGATTTGGAATAGATCCATTTTCCACAACATTTTCCTTTCAATTTTTAATTTATATTTTTAATCAAAATGTTATTAAAAATAGTTTTCAAAACTGTTATTTACATTTATGGTTTACACAAAAATACATATATTTCTATTGAAAACTGGGGACTTAGGGTAAATGAAAAATTTCAGTAGTAATTTTGATTAAAAACTTGCAAAATATAGAAAATTTAATAATGCTGACAATTTGTAAAAATACCATTTTTTAACTAACTCACGTTGTGTAAAAAAATGTCAACCAGCTCTGCTCAGCAACTGCCCCCATAGCCACCAGCTAAACCTGAGCCAGGACAATGTTCTGATATATGCCCACTTACAAAAGGCTCTGCTGCTGTGCCGGGTTCCCACTGAGGATGAGCCTGTGTAAATGACAGTTGAGCACTGACACTGGGCTTCCCCTATCTCTGCCGAAAAGAGATCTAAGCAAAGCTTTCACATCCCACTCACACAGACAAGGAGGGAGCACAGAGCTCTCCATGGTCAAGTCTTCAAAGTAATAACACTAACTATATACTTTCACTTGCATGCCTGCTGTTGCAGTCTTCTGGTCACCTCTGGGTAGCTCAGATTGCAGGTGGTCAGAAGGAAGGTGTGATTTGCAGCAAAATGCTGTATCTGTAGGTAAGTTTGCAAAGTGTTGGTGAGGTGATAGGGCCAAAGGCAAGACTACTCATCTGAGCAGATAGGAGAGCAGAATCAAATTTTGTGTTCCAGTTTTCAATCAGCCAAGATCTGAACTCAAATCTGGCATTTGAACCAAAATGATGGAAGTCTGAGAATAGCTGCCATTGCCACCTCCTCTTCATCCCATTTCTCCACTACCCTACATTTTCATTCACCTTTTCTGTCTTATGAAAAGAGAGTCCACAGGTTTCCACCATCATTCTGGACACTTCAGAGTTGCAAGTAGCCTGATTTGCCAGTTAGCCTAAAGGGGGAGTAGGAGAACAACAAGCTAGTACTCCTAAAAAAGTGAGGGTAGGAAATGGAGCCCCCTCTCAGAGATAGATCATGGTTATTGGGGCTGGTAATAGGTCGGCTCTGTTTCATGTACAACCCTCCAGGATTGTCATGGAGTCTCCAGGAAGTAAAGATTAAAGATGGTCATGTGATGAAACCTCCAGGAATACATCCAAACAAAATTGGTAACCCTATGTACTACATGCTGTGCAACACGAGAGGACCATATGCTTGTAAAACTAAACTGGCTCTTTATTAAGAAAATTATTTACAGAGATGCTGCAACTGCAGCTAACATTCCAGCAATGTGCACACTATCACTGACTGGTTTCCTGGTGCCTCCTACAAACTCTTCCCCCTGCAATCTGTGCTCCTTTGTCCAAGTTCCATGCAGGTTGCTACTGGCTCAAGCTGTGCATTTGCAAGGAGGAAGAAGGTGCCCAATTTCTACTTTGAAAATTAGAAGCAGAACTTAGCCTTTTGTGGGTTGGATCCACCCTGGATCTGAACATCCCCCAAATTTGATGAGGTCTGGATCAGAAATCCTGATTTGGGTCTGTCTCTACTAGAAACAGACTCTCGCTGATGCTTCCACACAGAATTCACATGCCCATTGAAGAAAGGCTGAGTTAAGAAATAAGACATCTGGTATGATTTTTTCTAAGTCAGACGCAGGACAACATTACCTAGGTGCCCAAACAACCGATTCATTTTTTTACAAGCCAGTGAAGTCCACTCTTAAACAGACCGATGCCCTTTTTGCCAGTATAACATCCATCTACACGAGGGCTTATATTGATAAAAGAAATGTAAAAAAAAAGTCACACACCTAATCAACATTACCATACTGGTAAAAGTTTCTAGTGGAGACCTGGCCAGAGACTAGAAAATTCACTATTCACATGATAACAGGTTATGAAAGCTCTGTAATTCTCCTTTTAACACCCATCTGCAATCTCTCACAATTTTCCAAGAATTTCCCTGATCCTTTACACATGCCTCACAATTGCAGTGCATCCCCCCTTCACTGAAAAGTAAAGTGAAACCTAGCAAATGAAAGATTCTGTATAGCAGTGGTACCAACCAATGAACTCTTCATAACTACAACAGAGTCCAGTAAGATTACAAGGGGAAAGCGCTTTCTTTTCACTTCAAGGAACAAATCATAGCATGTTCACTGTCTAAGAATTAATTATTCAGCAACCAACACAAGAAGCTATCCTGGATCTGAATTTCTCATCCACCGCATGACAAATTAAACTAATCTATCTGAGGCTGTGATGAAGTGAAGGATATGTAGGTTTGCATATTATATTATTCTCCACATCTGTGTTATTTCTGTTTGGACATTTCTCAATGGTAGGTTATGGCAAGCTGTTCATAAAGATTTTCCTGGTTAATGTATGCAGATATACATCCCCAGCGACCCATTGGAAGTGCTCTGTGGGGACACAGAATTGTTATTGAAAAGTCATTAAGAATAATGGCTGTACATGGAGGATTGTGAAGTGGTAATCAGCAAGATAGTGTTTATTGTCTGTAGCTGTTGGGGGCTGGCATAAGAGATTAGGCTGACCTAAACTGATATGTGAAGATGACAACATTTGTAAATGGGCTCCTTAGATACCAGATAGTAAAAAGAGGCTTTTTGGATGTCAAAGGAACCTGGTTTCCTATAAATAAGAGGCCCTCACACTGGGACACAGACTTCCTAGGTATTGAGATGCCCTCACAAACTGACTTGAGAAGCAGCTTTGAGATGTAAGACAAAGCACTTATTTACAAAAACAAAACACTTCATACTTACAACCTTAAGCTTATTGGCTACTGCGCAATATTAATATTCATTGAACAATATTTTAATTATATTAAATAATTTTAATTCAAAATGATTAAATTATATTATTTTTTACAATGTTGGCATCCTATAATCAGCTAGTGATGTTTAAGGCTATACATTATTTTGAGTCACATAAGAGCTGCTGCATAAATCTACAAAGTCATTCCTGTACTAATTAGGGCCAGATTTCCAAATGTATTTAGGCACTATAGATGCCTAACTATCTTTGAAAAGCTGGCCCTAAATACCAAGGTGAGGTTCGTTAAAATACTGTAGAATTAAAAAGCCCAGTGTAAATCCACATTCGTATGTTCTTTTTAAATTTGTATTTGTCTAATAAGTTAAAGGATGATACTAATTTGTTCTGTTTTACTCTGCCTGCCTTATTATATATTAGTATTTTATCACTTTCCAAACCCTTATATTACACATTAACTTAAAAAAATGTTCAGCCCTCAGCATACTATGTCCTGGGGTGCTCAAAGTTTAAGAAATCCAGATAGGCCATGTTTTTTGTTTGTTTGTTGGGTTTTTTAAGTCTTTTCTCTCTGCTGTCAAATTTGGACTTGTGTTACCTTTCTGAATTAGAACAAAATGCCAAAGCCCTTTCACCTATTATTACATATCTTCCAGTTCCCTCATGGCCGGGCTAAATGCACAGTGGAAAGAAATGTCCTATTAAAATCTAACAAAGCCAAGTCATGCCTCTTTCCCCGACTGAATTTTTGTCATTACACAAGGTTGAGAGATTCCCTAACAGAACTGCAAGACTTCTCCTAACATTGTTCATTTAAAAGAGTCATACTGTTGGGTTTTTTTAACATTTTAAAAGCTAAAGTGGTGAGCTTTATAACAGGAACAATAAAGTCCATGTTTGCAGCCTCTGCTATACAGACAATTGCTTATTCTTTCTATCTTTTTATTTCCATAAACATGTTTACTTACCATGTAAAAAACTAAAGAGGAAATTAGAGAGCCTCTTTTTCAGCTCAGTGCCATCTTCAGAGTAGCTCATATTTTAGGTCATTATTTCAGAAATATGTGCCCATAGAATTACTTTTTTTCAGATTTACAACTGCAGCTTTTCTTTTAAGCAACTGATATACACTCCACTTTGCTGCCTAATTATGGAAATGGCTGCACTGATTCCTTCAGAAATTCACCAACCTGTGGAATTCCTTTAAGAAAAAATGAAGGAAGATGGGCCAAGCTTCACAAACTTGTCAATGGGGTCCTTCTCATGGCTGATGAATTGATACAGTAAAATTATTGAGTTCTGTAGCACTTTAAAAACTAACCATTTTAATTTCAGGAGGCAGTAAAATTCTTAACACCCCCCCCACACACACACACACACACACACACACACACACACACACACACACACACACACACACACTCTCTCTCTCTCTCTCTCTCTCTCTCTCTCTCTCTCTCTAAATGTTATAGACCCTGGAATTAATCTTGCCCATGGTCAGAGTTACATCCTTTCAGGGCTGTTGACAGGTGCTCAAGCTTAACCACCAGTCTTCAAAATGCCTATTTAGAACACAATACAGTAGAACCTCATTAATCTGCATTTTCCTAATAATTACACTATCATTTGTTAATAAAAAAGCTGTCTCCCCACTTCCCAGCAAGCAGAGTGTATTGAAATAAAATTGAAAGTTCCGTTTCACTTATACACAATAGACTAGAGTACATTGACTAGTACATTTTAAAGTCTTATCATAAACGATTAACTAAACTGTGTTTGTCAAAATAAAGCTACATTTTGGGATTCATTATCCTTGCTTCGTTTTTTAATGTGTCTGTTTACTTACTCACCAAATTGCAAAAATTCAGTACTTTACAATAAATGTCCTAGTAATTAGCAAAGTTTATCTGTATCTGACTGTCCTGCAAAATTATCCCCTTTCGAGCCTTAAACCCTCTACAATCTCTCTTTCTTTCTGTTCCCACCCTTGTTTTTAGGTTGATGGGCACAGAAAGACTTTTGTCTAGGTCACTGGACAGCTTGGCAATAACCAAAAATTGTTGCTATCTGAAAGCTGTTTGGTGGTGTACTTGAAATGAGAGAGTAATCAGTCCAGGGCCTGTTGGACAAGTGATCACAATACAATACACCATTACCACTGATGCTAAACTGGGTATCCTCAGAAAAGCATTGATCCAAAATGGAGGGCAGAGTTGAATAGGCTATGCAAGCTATATTTCTGTTGCCCAGGAAATTGTCCAGAACACAACTGAGCTGTATCAATTTTAGTGTGCATTGGGGAGGGATTAAACTATGTATAGTTCATAGGGCATAGGAGTGCTGTGAGGTAGTTAAGAACACAGAACTTGAACCCTAATTCTCCCAAGATGCACACATTTGTACAACACTTGGAAAATAAGGGGCCAGATTCTAAATACTTTACTCACACCCCTATTGCCTTCAACGGGACTAATGATCGAATAAAGAGGTATTTAACATGAGTAAGGGTGGCAGAATCTGGCTAACTGTGATTATACAGCATTATTATTGTACTGAAATGCTTCGGTTCAATGACTTTTCATACCGATACTCAAAAGGTTTAATTTTTTTAATAACTGGAGTTTTATTATTGTTATTTTAGTTTTGCTTGATTCATATTTTTAAAAATGTTGCCCCATTTGGTTAAGTAGAGCATCACTGAGACATGAAGTTCATCTGAACAAAGATATGTATAAACATCAAACCTGTTCTCTATAACAAGGACTGAGATTGCATGTTTACAGTCTGCTGCACTTTGTTCATTAATCCAGAAAGAGCAACTAATAAGCCCCCTATACTACCACCTTAAAAAAAAAATCAGACACTGAAAAGACCTGTCAAGTCTAAGTCACTGCACTTGCACTGACATGTCCTTCCCCCCTCAACTGGAAGAACCTTTAAGTTGAGGGGAAACTTTACCTGAACATTTGTAGATTTTCTGTGGTTGAAGAGTTTATTTACTTTTAAAATACTTTAAAAACTTCAAAAAACTGAGAGGAACAGCTAACTTCCTGCAATACAAGGCAGGCATGTTTCTGCTAAAACACCAGGCTTTTCAAAAAGTAGGGCAGGAGTGCAGGATTGTTCTTTGCTGCTCAGGGAGGTGTCAACTGGTGGGACACAGAGAGACGGGACGGTGATTTAAACCAGTGTTTCCCAACCGGTGTGCCGCAGCACACTGGTGCGCTGTCAGACTGAGCAGGTGTGCCATGGAATTTTTTTGAAAAATGACTCAGAGTTCTGGATTGGTTCATGAATATTTATGAGTTCATTTGGAGACTAGATGGTGGCGGGTCTCAAAATAATTAAATGTATCAAGGTGTGCCACAGCAGAGAGAAGGTTAGGAACCACTGATTTAAACACAAAACTGGGATTCCTGAGTTTTACTCATGGCTCTGACAATATTCCTGCTGTGGCATCAGGCACACTGTTTTGTCTCAGTTTTCCAAGCAGTTAAAGCAATAGGGGTAATATAATTTACCTACCTCACTCAGGGGTGTGTGATTCTTTGTTAATAAGGTGTTTGTGATGTTCTATATAAAAGCTAATTATGAATATTTAAAAATCCCTATAATACTGCAAAGTATTATTTTTAGTATCACTCATATACTACAACAGACAGGCAGACGGCCTAGAAACACTAGGTCAGGAATGCCACTGCTGCAAATTGGCATTATTGTTACTGAATAGTGTTGCTACATTTCAGATGGTTTTCTGGGAAGTAAAAGAGGAGACTGAAGCACTGGTTACCATGGTGCACACTCATACTTCTGAAATATATCCACATCAGAGGCAGCATTCAAAAGAAAGGGTTCTGCTTCCCAGGATTCCATGTTTCCTTCCCTCAGCAAGTGTCCATAAAGCAGAATTGAGTATGGCATACCACCACCATCTTTGGCACAAGTACCCAAACTTGCTTAACCAGTGGCTACATCTGCAACTTTAAGGCACTCAAGGCTGCAATTAATTTGTGGAAAATGGAGATGCCTGTCCTCAAAAAGTCTTCAAGACTTAGCACAGGATGTGACTGATGAGAGGAAAATGAAGAAAACAGATAAATTAATCAGCTTATACTGCTCTAGTCTAACATAGACCCAGTCTTGCTGCTGGCTCTGCATGGGAGCAGTGGTCCGTCCACATAGAGCTAGATGCAGAGTCTGGGCCCGAAGCTCAATACTGCATCCTTACATGTGCTGCATGTTACTTACTGAAGAAAGTACGGTAGTTCTACCGAAGACAACGGGACTACTTGCTTAAGTAACTCAGTGTGAGCAAGATGTGCAGTATCAAACCCTCAGTAACAGGGACACTAATACAACAGAGCTGGTTGGAACAGTTTTGTCAAAATATGCTGTTTCATCAAACCCATATCGGTTTCAATAAAACTTTTCTGAGTAAGTTTTAGAGAGAAAGAGAGACTACTACTAGGTGGATAGGGTACTCTCCTGGGATATGAGATTTCTAAGCGTGGGCTCTACATTAGCTCAATCTGTTTGCAATACTCTATACTATTATCTATTTTCTTCATTTTACTTTCAGTCAACTCATTTTTGCAATTAGAAATGTGTAACTATATATAATAATGATACTTTTAGGTAAAACTATGGAATTTCCATGTACTCTACTTTCTCTTCCTTTCTTGTCTGTCCTCAAGATGCAAGTGATTTATACAGAAGTTTAAAACAACAAAAAAACACTTCACTGTCTGATAAACAGACAGACCTTTCCTTTTCCAAATGTCTGCTGAATCTTAAGGGACCATGAAATAAAAATAGAAGGAAAATATAGGTATAAAGGTATAAAAAATTACAGAAACTATGTTTATATTTTAGATTATAATGCTAAAGACAAACATTTTATTATAAGATTAGCAGGAACGTTCAGCATTAGATTTTACAAAAGACCAAAGATGAACAATGAACTATTATAATCATACAACCAATAGAGTTAAATAGGAAACAGACTAAACTCCTTTCACCCTCAATCACTATCTAGCTGGTAAAAAGATTAGGACAGATTTTCAATGAGTATGCCTAATCACTTCCTTCTTTTAATCAGTATTATAAAGGCATCTACAAAATACAAAGTGTGTTCCTCTCATGATGCCCAACATGAAATCCTAACACTAGAATCAGGGTGGAGGGGAAACTAGTGAAAATCCTCCAAAGTACAGCTGTGGGACTGTTCTTGCAGGAACAGATGTGAGCAGAAGGAGGCCTGAAACAAAGCAAGAATTGAGAGCACACAAACTCGGATAGCAGATTAGCTATTCTGATCATACCATCTAAGGATCTGATCCATTAACACAACAAGATTGGAAACTACTTTACTGCAGCTGTGGCTCCTTTTAAGTAACACTGGGATCAGCTAAAACCATACCCAAACTGATCTGCACCAAGTGCAACTGCCCCCAAGGAGGGATCATTGATGTCAGTAATATTTAGCTTCCAGGGCTCATTCTAGTTAATTGACCCACTCACTAATCCTGTTACAAAATAAGGTAACCGATTGCTTCAATCAAAAAAAGAATGCTTCATAGCTACTTCACTTTGTTTTTATCATTAGAAGAAACATTATTTATACAAAATTCATAGGAAACTCAGGCTTTGTATGAAAGCCTGAGAGGTAGCTTTACTGATTCTCCTCCTGTGGTAGAATATTTATGAGTGGTGGGAATTACTAAAAATGAAGAGGTCATTGAGAATTAAAGGGCTAGAATTTTTTTTTTTTAATCTGGACTGTATTCATGTAACATTTTAAGCACTTAAAACTAGTGAATTTGTTTCACCCTGAAGACAAAAGACAAATAGAGTATTTGTTTGTAAGTGACCTTTATAAATGCACTCCAAAACCCTTACGTGATTTTTTTTTAATCGTATCGTCAGTATTGACCAGTTAGATTACACTGCTTAAATGCAGATGTCCTGCAATTGCAAATGTGCTTGAAGTTAGAATTAAATCAGCATGAGATATAGATAGTACTGAGTTGGGTGAATTAGAAATGGATAGGCAGAGAGAATGATGTACTGATGGCTCTTTTAGTGAGAATAAAATATTAATAAGATATTTTAAAATGACTGTGTCTTTACTAAATGAACTAATAAGATGAGGCTTAAGCAAGAAAGCTCCTTTACAAAATAACTCCCATTCTCCAATCCAATTTGCTGTATACTACAAGTACAAAAAAAGCAAAATACAGAGGGCCTTTTGCTCTAGCATCTATTTAACTCATGGGTGAAGCAAGTTCCCTTTTCTTCTAAATAACTACAGTTTTAAGGTAATACTGGAACATATACCCATCTTGTATCTTTTCCTTTGTATACACACAAATTACCCAATTTAGCAGAGCACTGCAGGAGTCTCCAGAGAGGGGAAAAGATCATGAAAACATTCATAGGAAGAAAGGTGTGTCATTATCTGCAGGCTCTGCTCAGTAGACTTTAATTAGAAAGACAACTCTCTTTTTAGCAAATGGGTCTTCTGGCCTCTTTCCAATCCATAGTTTTGGTTGTCTATCAAGACAACCCAAATTGAGAATCTAGTAAGATTCAGGGAGTGTAACAAAATATACACTTCCTAATATACTTTTAGTCATTCCTGACTCTGACACTTCATACATGACAACAGTGATTAAAAAAGAAAAGATGAGAGACTGGACACTTCAGTGAATTAGTAATTGGATATAGAGCCTTCCACTTCCAGGTGACTGGGTCAAAGCTGTTCCAGGAACATAGTGATACTCATTACCCTTGATGAGTTGGTGATCTCAGTCCAATTACTACTAGAGGAGTAAAATCATATAATAAAAACTGCCATTACAATTAGTGCCATTGTGGCAGCCTTATCAGGAAGATCACATAAAAACTGAACTTCCCTCTAAACCTCTGTGGTAGTCCTGCCAAGCCAGAACTTTGTGGACTGCATCTCTGTAGCTAAACAGTGAATGGGAGTCTTCAAGACTGTCAATCTAGCACCAATCACAAGCATTAAAAAGTCACTGTAATGCAGTTTTGTCTAGAATATGCTGCAAGTATCATCCCTATGTGGAAAATACAACTCGTGTGTGTGCACAAGTTTAGTGCTCGTGAAAAATATCATACTGATATCCCCAAAGACTGTTGCACTAGCACATACCAGGTTTAGCAGGCAGTATAAAAGTGCAACCTTTCCCATACTGACCCAACACTGTGCCCCATCTTAGTCATGAAGAGAATCACATCTAAGGTGAAATTGATCAGCTTTTCCATGCCATTTCATTACTTGCCCAGTTTTCAGCAAGTGACAAGGTTATCAATTACCATAAACTGTGGTAATGATTTTGGTGATGGGTATCTGTCCACTGATAACTCACCAGAGACCACCAGACTCATTTTATACAGGCTACTGAACAGCTGTCAGATAGCATCAGCTTTCACTCACTGTCATGGCTGGGCAGATTGCATATCATTTTCTGCACTAACATTTTGGTGACTTCTAAATATAATTTTGCTTCAGCTATGTTTCCTACCCTTTTTATTTGATTTTCATGCCTGGCTTGTTTGTATAAAAGTTTCAGGAATGCATCTGAGATTTATTTAACAACAAAACCAAATTAATTTTGAGAGTCAGAAAAGGGTGGTCGGAAAGAGACCCTGAGGAAAGCCCAAGAGGCAATGGATGGATTGCAACAAAGAAGATGGCAGGCAGATGTACTGCCTCAGACAGATGAAGATGGCAGATGCTTGCATGACTTGATCTCAGATGATGGGTTAGGAGGAAGTAGCAGTAGTAGGAAATTAATTTAAATTTTGTAGGAAGTTATTTTCATGCAACCAGTAATGAACAAGCAGTCTGTAGAATGAAATTAGTATGCAAAAAATCATTACAGACAGCAAACAAGTTGGTTAAAATTGCAGTCTGCTTGCAGACAATTTGCAATCAAGGATGACTAGTTCATTAAATAAATTAATTGTTGCAAATGGTTTCCCCAGCTCTAATAATTACTCATCAGGGTACTGGTAATGGTAAGCTAGAGGTAAAAGGCTCTATTGTTTAGCTCAACAGAAATTCCCTAAATTATCCATTTCCCCCAAAATGTAAATTTAATGTGGGAAAATTATCCAGGGAATCAATAATAAGACTCATAGAATCTTTTTAAGGAATGAAGTTCAGTACTGGAAAAGAAAGCAATTAACACCTGGCATATGCAGTTTCTCTGACTCTGCTCAATATGTTTGTCACTGTATGGTATAAACTATACAGATAGAAATGTGAGCACGGGTTATAAAACTAAGCCTATCTTATTTCCGTGGCACTATTCACAGAATAAGGCACTACTCAGATGAAAAGAAATATACAGAGTGGATCCAAACAGAAATGTCCATATCAGAATGATTGATTTATGTATTCCAACTATCCCGTTTTCTGAGTGAAGAACACTTGTTCTCAAATTGCCCACAATCTTTGCTGTCTGCATAGTACATCCTAAGAGAGAAAATAGCTAGAGGTTAAAATTAGCAGCAAATATACATGAAACCATGTCTTCCTGTTACTAGCTCCCGCATTAGGACTCTTGCATTCAAAACTGTTTAAACTGGTATTGAAAGAAACAAGAATAAAGTTCTCAATTATTAAAACAAAAATAAATCTTCCATAATACCATGAATATACTGGATTTTTCTGAACAGTAATTAGTGAATATAACTCAACTACATACAAAGACAACATCCGCTAATCAACCTTAAATAAAGGTTATTGGAGTAGCAAAGCAGGTATTAATGCAAAAGGCCTAAACCCTTTAACGAGGGTTTAATTTCCCCCCCCCCCCCCCGAATAACAAAGTGCTCCTCCCCAGCCTACTATCACCACTAACCTACATGATCCCTATTCTAATCTCAGTAGCCTTCTTTACCATTATCGAATGAAAAATCCTAGGTTACATACAACTACAAAAAGGTCCAAATTTAGTGGGCCCAGATGGTATTTTACAACCCCTAACAGATGGGGTAAAACTATTTATCAAAGAACCAATCTACCCCACCAATTCTTCCTCCACACTATTTACCTTAGCCCAAATACTAGCCCTTTTACTAGCCTTGTCAATCTGATTACCTCTTCCACTTCCACACCCACTAGCTGACCTTAACCTAGGCTTGCTTTTCCTAATTTCTATGTCTAGCTTTATGGTCTACTCCATTTTATGGTCTGGTTGAGCATCAGATTCAAAATATGCCTTAATAGGAGCCCTACGTGCAGTAGCCCAAACCATCTCCTACGAAGTAACCCTGGGCATTATCCTACTATCACTAATTCTACTCTCTGGTGGCTTTAACATACATTTACCACCATGCAAGAACCAATATATCTCATTCTCCTCCTGACCATTAATAATAATATGATACATCTCAACCCTAGCAGAAACTAATCGAGCACACTTTGACCTCACTGAAGGGGAGTCATAACTAGTATCAGGGTATAACGTAGAAATATTCTGCCGGTCCATTCGCTCTTTTCTTCCTGGTAGAATACACTATCTTAATAATAAACACACTCACGACCATCCTATTTCTAAACCCAAGCATTTTCAACATACCCGAACTCTCTTCACTCTCGTTAACAATAAAAGCACTACTATTATCCATGGGATTCCTACGAATCCAAGCTTTATACCCACGATTTCGATATGATCAACTCATACACCTCTTATGAAAAAACTTCTTGCCAATTACCCTTGCACTATGTGCATAATACGTGTCAATACCCATTGCCACCTCTGGGCTTCCACCAATACTATAGGACACGTGTCTGAAATATAAGGATCACCTTGATACGTTGAAAAACAGAGGTTAAAATTCTCTTGTCTCCTTAGAAAAACAGGATTGAACCTGCCCCAAAGAGATCAAAACTCTCCGTACTCCCACTATACTATATTATAGTAAAGTCAGCTAATTAAGCTATCAGGCCCATACCCCGGCAATGTTGGTTTAAACCCCTCCTCTACTAATGAACCCCCTTGCAAAGGGGCTTATTATATTAAACCTAATTCTAGGTCCACTACTTACAATTTCAAGTAACCACTGAATCCTAGCGTGATGTGGTCTAGAGATCAGCACTCTGTTATTCCATTAATTGCACAACAACATCACCCTTGAGTCACTGAAGCCTCCATTAAATATTTCCTCACACAAGCAGTAGCTTCAACCCTAATATTATTCTCCAGTGTTCTAAACGCCTGAGACCTAGGCCAATGAGATACAATATTTTTATATAACAATACCTCGTGCACACTACTTACAGTAGCCCTAGCCATAAAACTAGCCATTCCACCTCTGACTCCCCGAGATGCTTCAAGGCTCCACAACAATAACAGCACTACTTCTTACCACTTGACAAAAACTAGCCCCTTTAATAATTACATCCCAGCACCTAAACACATCAATATTACTATCATTAGGATTAGTCTCTACCCTAATTGGGGGTTGAGGAGGACTAAACCAAATCCAATTACAAAAAATTATAGCATTCTCATCAATCGCCCATCTAGGATGAATAACTACTGTCCTTACTTTATCTCCAAAACTCATACTACTAACATTTTACTTATACTCCATCATAACAACCACCATATTCCTTATAATTGAATACCTAAAAACAAACAAAATATCTACGGTTATAACAGCATGAACAAAAATCCCCTCCTTTAATACACTAATAATACTAACTTTTATATCCTTAGCAGGTCTACCTCCCCTAACAGGATTCTCGCCAAAATGATTAATCCTACAAGAACTAGCCAAAAAACATAGAACTACCCTGGCCACACTAATAGCCATAGCCTCCCTCCTTAGCTTATTCTGCTATCTACAAATTTCATATTATACAACAATTACACTCCCCACAACTACACTCAACGATGACGACACAAAATATCTAATATAAAACCTCATCTAGCCATAATCAACTCACTATCTTCAAACAGCTCTCAAAGTAGATAAACATATCCTGAAAATGATGAACAGGTCCAATGAAATCCAGCATTTTGTCTAACATTTCCTTTCTGAGGATCTGCTGAAGTGTATGCTCCCATTACTGGTGCTGGTCATCCAAGCTGAAAATGAAATCTGGAATTGGGACTATTCTTTGTTCATTTTCATTTCGTTCCCAGAAACCCAGGTTCTGATCTCAGTTAGACCACATAAATTCAAGATAACTTCAATAAATATCTCAGGGTTTACACAGGTGGAAACAGGATGAGATTCTGGTCCAGCATCTGTACCTGCATTTTACAAATGACACTTACTATTTATTTGTCATTGGACATGGTACTTCTCCACATCCCAGTTTCTCACCTGCTGGTTAGAGATATTAGGTACCTAGCTCACAGAGGCTGTACCAAGACTAAATAAATTATGTTTCTAAAGTGTATTGATATCCTCAAAAGCACAAAACTTTATTAGTAAATTCTTTGTTTACTAGATAGGTAGCGAAGTCAAGAACTACACATATGTATGGCACACTGAAGTGGCTATCACTTCTAGTTATGTGACATATAACCATTCTGCCAAGTGGTTAGTGGCAGCAAAAGGTGCTGAGTGCAATATACCTAGGATCCCTCTGGACAAATAACTAAACCAATTTCAGCCACCACCTAGAAACCTTGGAAAATTAAATTTACTCTCCCTAGGTGCCCTTAAAAGAAACACTTCCCCAGCCGTGAGCACTTCAAGACTGCATATAAAAAAGGAAATCTTTATTAGGAGAAAGAGAACACAATCATAAAACTTAGGAAAATCCAGCTACCGAATATATATGTGCAAATAAAGATGAGAACTCTTCCACCTCACCAAGAGTCTCTGGGAGTCTACTACTGCCAAAATTAAAGTATCCATGTATAATTACAGTGACCCTCCAAGTGTCACTAGACAAGGCAAATGAAGCTCTCTCTGGCAACACTTTTCCCTTTTCACAAATGGTGGGAGTAGAGAGCGTTTTGTCCTCTGGAGCTTCTGGCCATTGGTCTTATACATATGTTCATAAAAGATTTATATTAAACATAACTAAAATAAACTTAATAAGGGCATCAATATTAGTTTTTAAATCTTAACTATTAGAATCTTAAATCTTGATTACAAATTAAATATTTAATTTAATTTACTATATTTTATAGTGCACTAGCAAAAAATATCAAGTATCTTTGGCCAAACTTAAATATAAACATAGAGGAATACTGCTCAGATCTGTGTTCCCTGTGTAGTGTCTGATTTTAATAAAAAATACAAGTGGAAAATTAAGTGTCCTTTGATGACATTAGGGTTTTTTTTTCCCCACTTGCAAAGATACCCTCATATGAAACTAAATAATTTTATTTATCAGCTTTGCAAAAATACAATGGGCTAGATTGGCACCTTGCAATCTGCCCTGAGTGAGGAACAGCAAGAACAGTAGTTGCACTGGACCAGGAGCAGATCAGGAAATGAATTGTTCCCTGGAGAGAGTAAACTATGCCAACCCTTTTCCTGGTTTCCCTTTTCCCAACTTCTCCCTCTACACCAGCTCAGTTGCACCCAGTTCCCCCCATCCTACACAAGAGGGGAACTAATGGTCCAGTGACAGCTGTTCTTCTCAAAACACTGACCTGCAATTCTGATTGCCTGTGCTGGGGAGTAACAACTGATTTTGCACCATTGAAGTCAATGGGAGCTTTACTACTGACTTTAATAGGAATAGGATCAAACTCTTAGAAGGTACTTTACACCTGCTAACTCCCTTGTGTAGGCATGTAAAGTGGTACATGATTGAGCTCATTAGGACTAAGCATTCTTTCTAAATATAGCTACAAATAAGTCAACATAACTAGCATAGCTTACTTAGTGTTCCAAATCAGAGTTATGACAGTAGTAGGGAAAAATATTTTAAGTGACCCTAAACAGTTAGATCATACATAATGCAAAAAGACATCCAAGTACAGAAGGCAGGAAACTTAAAATGTTAGGAATGCATATTTGTAGATCTCAGTTTGGACACAATACAAATATTTGTATAAACACATTTTGATTTCACAAAAACTAGTTTAAGTAATTTTTATTAATCAAAGCAGAAAAAAGCTAACTGGTGGTCCAATCCTGTTTCTATTGAAGTCAATAGAAGTTTTGCTCTTAACTTAATCTGAAGATGGATCAGATCCCATGCTGTTCATAAGAATTATTCCATCGGACACTAAGAACTCCAATGTCACTTTTAATAATCTGATTGCTGGCAGCTGGAGAGGGCTAAAAGGAATACAGAGCCAATGGACTTCCCAGAAAAGAATATTCTTGGCTTATAAAACACAAACTGTAATGGAAAAAAATCCCAGAATCATTAAAAATTCATCTTGCAGAATGAGGAATCAAGCATTTTTCCAACACTTAAGACTGTGAATAAGGAAATGTGTTCAGTTTTAAAGGAGAGGGGGGTGAAAAACATTGTCAACATTACAATTAGGGACAAAAAATGGTATATTCAGTTACAGTGGAGGTTTGTGCTGAAATTGCAAAGGTGGAACAGGCTGGGATTGTGCTGCACTGGAACTATGGCCAGCGCCAGGTTCCATCTGGTGCTAATCAAGCCTCTAAGGAACATTATCAGTTGATGCTACCAGTGGATCCACTGATATCAGTAGAAAGCGGAGGTTATAAAACATTTGGTCTCTGTCACTCCCAACTGTAATGAAATAATGCTACTCCTTTCCTCCCCTGCTGCCTGCTTTCTGCAGCTCCTCTAAACTGCAGACTCATTTCTGTAGCTGCAGACAGCTGCAGTGCAATATGTAAATCCACCTACAGATGAAAACATTGTACCAAAAACTCCCATCCATGTTCCTGAAAAAAATATTTTAAATCTCAACAGTATCAAACAGAGTTTGAGAACAGATGTCAGAGTTTATTGCTAACTACATGCATTGTTTGAGTCTTAATGGATTAAAAACAAGATTCACTGGTAAAAATGTAGGATCACTGTTTGCCCATATTGCTTTTAAAAACTGGAGAACACACCAAACAGCACATGGTTCCAGCAAACACGACTGCACACACAGCCTCTTAAGGAATATGATTGTAATTGCCCAGGAGAGGATACAATTTGATTTCCAACCTTGACAGTCAAGTTGGGAATCACATCTATGAAAATGAAGTGATTTGCTTGACCTTAGCTCACACAGAAAACAAAGGAAAGAACTTGTTTATAGCCATAATGGAATACATTTGCATTTTAACAGCTGACGGCAGCTGTATTTTGCTGTGGTCAGTTTTTCATGGACCTCATTTTATTCATTCTGCTTGGTGCAAGTTTCTCTAAGGCTTACACCATATTGTCAACACAGTATCTGTCACTGTAATGATGAGTCACTTTAAGCTGGGACTTTTTGCCCAAAGCCCAATAAAACATCATATTGATAAAAGTTTAGAAAAAATATTTTAAATGTATTTAGATTTACAAATTGCATCTAGAAACTGAAAAACTAAGATATGAGTTTAAATATTTTCTCTTCACTCTTAATCTTTGACATAAATCTAATCCAATGGCTCCCAATTTTATTTCTGTTACACCCCCAGTGTCCCCTTGCACCATGCAAAGAGATACAGCTGTCCTTTGTATATATTTTTCTCTCCTCTTTATTTTGTTTCTGCTCTTTTCCCTCTTGTTTTCTCTTACCATTTTTACTGAATTTTGCTATTTTCCTCCCCCTGACTCTTTTCCCTCACTTATACAAAGCTACACACAGTTCAGGGACAGGTGTCCACTGCCCTGTTGCAGCAGAGTTGTCTGGTGAGCATGGAAACAGAAGCTTGTTTACTGGGATGCCACTGAAAGCTGCTCCTTTGAGAGTTGCTGTATTAGGGATGGCCATGGAGGGATTATCAAGGAAGTGGCAGTTTACGCCTTGACCTGACAATAGCCTATCAGCAATGCACTATACAGATTACTGAGGAAGCGAGGAGCAACTGATCTTCACCAGAATACATTTTTTACTGTTTATTGAGTACATTTTTTAATGTTGCTTTTGTAGCATATGTGCGCACTCATTTAGAGATCCATTACACAGTTTCTTTGTGCCAGCCTGAATCTATCTTGTACTTCCCATTTTAAACAAAAAACAAACAAACCATTGCACTCCCTCCAAAAAAATTAATACTGAACAAATTGAGTGAACCTGCTCTGCTCTGCTTTTGAAATTTGGGGTCTACAAACATCCCATAGAGTTGCTATTTTACAATTCCTGCTTTATCTACACACTACTACCGGTATGTCTGTCAATCCAGATGACTTGCTGGAATGAACCATGGAAGACTTTTCACAACATAAGATCATTTTGCTTTTGTAAAAGGATTTTCCTTGGCTTGGAAACTACCATTTATATGATATCTCACTGCAATGATATTTATATATATTTATGTAATTATGCATTATTGTAAAATGCATGTGTTAACCTGATGTGTGAAGTTATGAATTCCCTCTGTATGATATTTAAGAAAAGACAGTCTAGCCTAGGTAAAGGTGATAAACATGTCTGTCCTAGACTAAGAAATGTGGGTTCTTTGGAAAATAAACTGGTTTTACTTCTCCTATAAACCAATGCAGTGCTGTGTTTGAAGGGAAGGGGACGGTGTCTTCTCCCCAGTTACATTAATAAGCTATGATGTACTGACTCTTTAACAGAGCAGCAAACTTCTCTGTGAATGCACAGTGGGAAGGGCTGTGCATTGCAGAGAAACATCTCTGAGGATACCAGGGATGGGAGTTCACTGACCATTACCAGCTAAGAGCCTTGAGGAGTTTGTTGCTGAGGATGAAAGACCAGTGGGGCAGGGAGCAAACACAGTCCAAACACCAGCAAAACTCCCTCTTGCATAGAGGTAACACGCTGGCTCACAGCATGTTACAGAGGCTCCAGGTTGCTTGCAATTTCAGAAGATTAGACTCTTGGACAACAAAGGGCATTTTTATTCAGTGTGTGATAAATGACAAGTGACGTCGCATAAAAATGTTCTGACCAAGCCAGGGGAAATTGACACAAGGGAATGCAGGGACAGCTCCCTCTGCACTCCCCGGGGGTGCAAAATGCCCAAAAAGAGATGAGGTGCAAATGAGGGCAGCAGCCCTGCACTCCTCCACAAGGAGCAGGTTTGGCATGCAAAGGGAAGTAAGCTGCACTCCAGTGAACTCCATTTGCGGTGGGGTGCCTCCACACAACCCGCAACACAGGGTGTGCCTTAAGGATACAATGAGCCCTTTATCTTTAACAAGAATATATCCAGCTCACACTGGAAAAATCTCTGTGTCCATTATATGTCTTTATACCCATCCAATCTAGCACCTATTACAGGAGTGAATGAGAATCAGGGTTCAGAATAACTATGGTCTGGAATTTAAAGACCAAACAAAATCTTGTCTAGAAAGTATTAAAATTCTGGGGTTTTTTAAAGGTTTTGAAAAACATTCTTGAACATTGCAGAATCAGCCTAAAATGGGAGGCTTCTAAATAGTAAGAACATAAGCAACAGTTACTTTGATGGAAAATATGCATTGAAACCAAGGCTTTTACCCCTCAAAACCAGAGGCAGATCCACTAAATGTATTAGTTATAGTGTGCCTACGGTATTCTTATTCACTACTTCTAATGTCCATTATAAGACTATTTGCTATTGGTCTTTTATCTATTTAGCACGGACAAGGAAAGACTATTGGTCTCTGATTTTTCCAGGTGCCTGCCTATTCTATGCCTGGCAGCACCTCGCTGTGTTCCATGGGTTTTTGGCACTGGATCTCTCACAGAAAAACAACAGGCACATTATGCCTCTACATTATCTTAGTTTTCTGTGTTCCAAAGTTAGTACAGCCTATTGGAATAAAAGCCAGAGTTCTCACTGGGAGCATTAAATTAACTAACACCAATTGGTTCCTTAACTGTCAGTCATAGCATAAAGAAAGGGTTGAGGCAAAGTGGGAACATGGTTTGCGAAAACCTACACTGCCACTACCTGTGCCACGAAGATCAGTGGATAAATGGATGATGTCCATTTCCAGTGCTGTCAGTCCTCATGAGCACTGTGTTAACCATTTACTTATCCCACCAACATCCACAAAATAACTCTTGTATGACTCTTCAGCACCCAATCTTACTACTTACTAGTTTTTATTGTGTTTGAGACTGGGACATAGCCATTGTTCAAGGTTGTTGGCCAACTGCTGAGAGGAGACTTTACTAAGGCCCAATTTCAGCAAAGTAAATAAACATGTTTTAAATGTGAGTAGTCCCATTGCTTTCAATAGACCTCTACATGTGCTCAAAGTTAGGTACATGCGTAAGTGGGCTGGTGAATCCAGGCTCAAATGAAGGAAATATATTCAGAATTACGGGCAGGTTGTGTTACTAGGTTTTGTTCTAGCTAAATTAAATTCTTGCCCAAAGTGTTTTAAGACAAAAGAGGTAGTGTTTGTGATGCATAAAACAAACAAACAATTATAAATTGCAATATTATAGCTTTTTATTGGATATTAATATATATATATATTTTTTATTTTTTTTTACAGGCAGAAGGTAACAAAATTAAAACATGAGGCTGACGGTCTAGCTTTGATTTTTCCAAACACAAAATATTTCTCCATGTGACGGTGAATCCCCATTGGGATAACCAAGAAAAGGGCACATTCATCAGGATGCCGTGAAATGAAATCTTTGCCCACGTCTTTGTGGGTGCAAGCTAAGAATAATTTGATTCTAGTGTCTGTTCAAAACATATGATACAATACCCAATATGTTCAGACAGTACAATAAATATTTATGTTCCACTCTTTGCAAGGCAAGTGCACTGACTGATTCCTGAAAACAACTTCATATCTCACCAGTGCCTTTGACACTTTCTTTGCTTTCTAAAAAAAGAACTGGACCATTATAAGCTAGAAATATATATAGACACACAAAGCGTTTTGACCTTAGAACACGTGATAAGTTCAAGCTCCTTTAGAAAAGCTTTTGATAGTAACAATGCAACCTTAAGGACACCAAGAAGCAAATGGCACAGGTCACGCATAGCAAGTCCTTTTCAGGATGCAGGTTTGCTTTATTTAGTTCCTCCTGGGATTTCCTCATGTAGCTTGCTGAACTACTATGGAGGCAGACATCATCTTTCCAGTTTTTAGCATACTTGTCTAATAATTTTTGTAACAATGCTGCAGTTGACTCCCAGCTTAGCCATACTGCTATATCTCCATGTGTTTTGTCTGGAAAGATGAAAAGAATTGCCACTGTGGGATCCCCATGTGCCTCAGGTGTTTCATCTATTGTAATAAAAATCTGTGGACTGAATTAAATAAAAAATGCTAGTAAATCTCACGTAGACATTTTTACACACATTTGGCTCAATTTGGGATGTGTGATGGCAGTCAGAACACTCTTTCAGAGGGGCCATCAGCCTATTTTAAACTGACACTGGCCTGAACTTCAGTGAATTTTTGTGAGCTTCAGTGAATTTTTGTGCACTGGCTCTCTCTTTCATATTTAAATCAAGTGATGCCAGCAGCAAGAAACATATTTAAAGGCCAGTTCAATTTTTCTGTACCAACTCCTATAAATTCATTCAAATTTTAAATAAAACATTTCCAGCAACTCTGGCTGGCAATTTTTCCCAATAACTACTGGCACAGTTACTTTCCAAAATGTAACAATTGTATGGCGCTTACTATATATATCTCTTCTACAAGAAATTCTTTGTTCTTAAAAGTATCTTCATCAGCTGTTTTTGATCTCCATGGCATCTTCAGCTCAGATGTGGTCGGTTCTACTAGAACTTGGCTGCAACTTGACATATTTGCAAATAGGGCTAGAGCCAACTCTTTAATTTCCCAATGTGAGTTTCCAGTGTTTATCAGTTACTATGGTTTCTCAGATAATACTTAGGGGATGCATTGATTTTGTTTTTTGTTTTTTTTTTGTTTTTGTTTTTGACTAAATGATGACAACTCCAGCCTTAGCATACATGTGCAATGTGGATAAATTACACTTCGGGTAGATTGAATTCTAAATTGTGATGTTATATTAACATAGTATTTAGAGTTTAAATTTCCTTTGTTTTTAAACCGAAATACAGTCCCATCACAAAAAACCCCCACCGTGATTTCAAAGCATTTAAACATTAAAGCTTCACAACATCCCTTCACAGCAGAAAAAATAATTATCCCTATTTTGTCATGATAGTGGTTTTTGTAATGCAGATACCTAACTACTAGGAACTGGACTGAGATCAGAGACCAGCAAATTAGCCATTAAACAGTCATGAGATTTTAACTAATTTCATTTATTACTGATGTAGACTGGTTCAAGCCAGTGATATAGAAAGCTATTGCATTACCAATCCCAACCTATCTAGCTCTATAGCATTTATTTAACAACCCAAGCGTGAATGTATGTGTATTCTTCACCTTACTGAAAGAATTTTTTTTAAATCACCTACACAATGGTTACATAAGAAGAGAAACAGCTGTAAACTTACTTCTCCATTTCTGTCATACTCTTTTGAATGCTATGGAAATGTACTAAGAGCCAGCACAAGCTACTGGTACTTCATTGAATGAAGATCTGCATAAATTCTAGCTATGACCATCAGATCCATGTTATTGTGCCCTAAAAGAATGTTTTCAAATAGCCATTGGTGAATTCTGTATTATAAGCAGCTCACAGAGACCCTTCCCACACTAGTTATCCACAGCATGTTCTTGGAGTTCTTTATTTTCCCCTCTTTAATTCACTGGAATAAAAGAGACCCTTACTCATGCATCTAGGATACTGAAAAACTCCAATACTGTATCACCTTTATGAACATTTTGGTTTCATTTCCTCCTGCACCAGCTGTTTGCATAAGTTATTTTTACTGGGGTGTTCTTCATTATCATTAAAATCTCATGTTTCCATTATAGAGACCATTTCCTTAAGTTTAAAATGATTTTGGCCATTTCAAATTATGCCACACTAACTTGGCACACATTCCTTTAGTCCCATTCAGACAGAAAACAGAAAGAATCCCACTGGAATGAAGATTAACACACTAATCTCATAAATCAGTTAGCGACAAGGCGGGAGGGCTCCCCTTGAATGATTACAGATAACCCTCACTATAGCAGAGATAGGCCCTTTACTCTTGATTGAGCAGCCATCCAGTGACTGGGAGCTTGAGGGACTTATACATATTTCTCTCTTTTGTTTTGGGTTTTTTTTGTTTTTTTGTTTTTTTAACTAGGTAAGGCTTTTTATTATAGAAATGACTAATTCAAAGGCTGCAGACTGTTCTCTGTCTTGGGACTGCATGCAGCCCAAGGAGGAGATGAACATGTCCTTAACTATGTACATGTGAGATGCAAAAAGTGAAGAACTCACTCCAAACAAGCTAATCTACAACTCCATCACACACTGGGTTATAGTTTTGGGAGTCCTCCTGAACCAACCTTCCACAGTCCATGAAATTGCAGATATTTTCTGATAGATTGGGCCCTTTAGATCACAGCACTATTTGGGTTTGAGATAAAGAAAAGGATATGTGCCAAATAATCTAAATGCCAGATAATGCTATTTGTATTTTTATAGCACTGATTGGAACATTAGGTATGTCATGAAAAACGCTTCCCCTTTTTGTTAGAGGAGGATCAATAAGGACTCTGTACAGAAGTCTGCTTCGGTGATAAAAGATTGAAACTGTGAAAACTAAAACGCCAAAACACCATTTTGGGGTTCCAGTCACCCAGTAAAAAGTGCTTGGGATGTCTTTCATGCCAAGACTAATTCAACCCTGATGTAACTGCATCGACTAAAAGTCAAACAGTTCCACCAGAAATGAAACTGACCCTCTAACAGACTCCTTCTGATACAATGAAATGAACCTTTACAAATGATAGTTTAACTTCTACCCGTGGGAAAATGTCAAAGCTTGACTAATTGTTGCTCCTCCATTAAAATATGACAGGTTGGGGCCTAGGACAGAGTAACCTGGAAAACCAAGGAAATGACAGCCAACTATTGAAATATTTGCTGATGCTACATTTCAAAATTTGAAGAGGAAAAAAAAATACCATCATTCATTGTGTGAACGAAACCCAGGGTCCTTGTATAGCCCTCTGAGACCTCAAATATTGCCAAAAGGGGTTTATGTACTAACATTTCTCTCCATGGTCCCCATGTATTTTACAGTGTGTGACAAACTCAAGTTGAACTAAATTGTGAGGTTTAAATGCCAAGAACAGCGATTCAACATAAAATTTACCAGGAAACATTAAATGACAGGCAGATTAAGAGTTTACTGTCTAGCAGACTATGGAAGCAGAAAAAGTCAATTCAGTGTCTCTCTAAATAGCACCAAAAGTTTAATTTCCCTAGCAGGAAATTAATATCATCCAAAAAGGGAGTCCCATATGAGAACACTAATGCTATAGCTCCATAATTAATATAAACAAAACATCTGTAATCCCTTCTCACCAAACAAATAAGGCACTCAATTCACACCAAACAAATAAGGCACTCAATTCACACGAGTGAGCAGTGGAAAATAATCTCAAAACATTTAAGGGTTTAAGTATTATTTCTCTAATAATGATGTTTCATCAATCTTGTCACCCAAGAAAGGATTATATGCTGAGAAGATGCGACAAAAAGAGAGGGGAAATCGAATAAGGAAGAAGAAAATGTCAAGCAATAATGCTCTCCTTGTTACCATTTGACAGGCTGATCTGTGGCCTATCTGTTTAATGGTTTCATTCCAGTTCTCAGTGAACAGGTGTGAATATCACAGAAAACGCTAATTGATACCCTTGTTGGTGGTCAGAACAGGAAAGAAGGGAAACTGAGTTATCCTCTCAGGCCTGGATGTACTCCCTTCACGTAAGGTTTATTGGATGTTAATGGGGCTGTTTGGAGAAGCTAAGACTGTCACTGATCAAGAGGCAAGTTATGTAGATTTTACACACACATACTAGCATTTTCCTTAACTACTACATTTCTGGAGGCCTAAAATTCCATCTGTCCTACTGGAAGAAAGCATCTTTTTTATTTTTATAAGAAACACAATGTTATTCAAGGGAATTCACCCTTCTGGGAAAGAAATACCCTGTGAATCTAATGGAATTTTAAAGGCCCTGGGACGTCAAAGTAGTACATACAAAAAATAAGTCCCTTCTGTCAAAGGATTCTTTGACTAGCAAAGCTTCATGTTGAATACTATACAATGTGTGTGATTTTAAACTGTACTTGAGTGTGTCTGGCTGATAATTTAGTTTTATAAAAAACTATGTTCTGGAACTCTGTAAAAGCAGTACACTCTTGGTATATACAGCTGGCAGACAGGAGAAGCAATATTCTGCTCTGGGTCTTTGGTGGATCTGTACAGAATGGGGTAAATATGATTCAAAAGTTGTGGCTTGGATAAATTTACCCACCTCTCCACCGTCTTCTAGAGCCAACTTAATTTCTGTGGCCTTCCTTCCAATTTCGGCATACTCTCTCTTTCCCATCATTAGAAGGGCTGATCCCACTCCCCCATTCTTCCTTTTGCCTCTCTGCCTATCCCTTCTAGCTCATTATTCTACTCTACTATCCACACTGACTGGCAGTTCACCAGTGGTCCTTCTCTTTTCTTAGAAGATATGACCAAAGCCTTAGACACATTTGGAAAGCTGTCAACACCGGAAGTTGCTGCAGAGGCAGAAGTCTCTGAGAATAAAACAGAGACTTCACATCACCTCTCGCATGACAGTTTCCACTTCTCCGGTGCAAGCTGATCCATGAATCTTGCTGAGCTGAAACTAGGGCATTTTAGCATCTGGGGCAAGCAAGCATATTTGTGCCCCACATTTAGTTATTTCCTTCATTTCTCCACCCCATTTTTCCACCCCCGTGGCTCCGTGCCCTGGGCTACTGCCCCACTCGCCCCATCTGGGTTACAGCCCTGGGTTCCTGACAGAGAGCATATTGTCCTTACTTCCTGTGGCTGACCCCGTTAGACATATGTAAATCCTTCAAAACCATATATATTATTCCAGAATCCCTGGAATTCAATAATTAAAGTCAACTGAATGAACAGAATTGGAGCTGTGTTGTTAATTCAGTGTTTTGCAAAGTGGACCACAAGACATGATAGAATTTTATTCAGAACTGCCATTGACTTTACTTGAGATCTGTATGCAGAATGATGGCTCCCATGTGGTCAAAAACTAAACATTTACAGCAGAACCTCACTAATCCACAATAACTGGAAGGATGCAACAGTCCCCATTGCAGTTTAGGGAGGTTTCCGCAAATGCCAAAATATGGATCTAGTGCTGTGACGTTCCACTTTGTGTGGACCTGTTGGGGAGCATGTAATTTCTTAGCTGCACACATAGTACCTGGCAGCACTCTGAGACTGAGGTAAGGCACTTCCTGTTTGCCTTTGCTGCTGCTTTTGCCAGGCTCACAGCTTCTGTGATAGCTCTACCTGTTACTATAGGATGAAGAGGAACCTGCCTACTGGTCTGAAGCATCAGGGATGGCCACAACTGGAGATGGGACACTGGGCGGGGTGGGACAGGGCTCTGAGGCGGCACCACACATTTTCTCTCTCATGTTCTTGGCTGGCTGGTTCTTGCTCACATATTCAGGATCTAATTGATCACCATATGTGGCATTGGTAAGGAGTTTTCTCCCAGGTCCGATTGGCTTTTTTGCCTTCCCCTGCAATGTGTGGGTGTTGTCACTGGCCAGAATTATTTGGGTCATTTCCCCACCACTGTGGGAGTTCTCATGCATCACAGTCCCTTCTATTCTCTGCCTGTGGCATATAATAGTCTAGTCTCCTGAAGGTCTCATTTAATTTGGTCTCATTTCCGTTGCTGGCTCAATGTGCGGGTGTTGGCTAGTGGTGGTGACCTGTGGTATACAGGTGGTCAGACTAGATGATCTAGTGGTCCCTTCTGGCCTTGAACTTTATGACTCTTTTGCTGCCCCAATCTCTTCTTCAAATGGTAGCTATTCAGCCATTATGTTGTGTCTTGTCTGTGCCTTCAGTCTTGCACCTCCTGGTGGCAGTCATTTTCAGAGTGTCTAAGCTGCCTCCTAGCCCAGCAGAGCACAACAATGCTTTCCTTCACCTTCCTCATTCTGGCATTGTTATCACTACCTCTTCTGGGTGAAATACTTCCTCTTACCCACTCCATTGCATTGTGAGTCTTTCACAGTGCTGAAATCATATCTGACACATACAAAGAATACACACACACACACACACACACACACACACACAACACCATTCTTACTACCATGGATGTCACCTTCCTATACATCAATATCCCTCACAATGACAGCATCACTCTCTGCCTCAAATATCTACAAGACAATGGACAACACAGAGACTCATTGCCCAACTCATCCTTTTCATCCTCACCCAAAACAATTTTACATTCAACAACAAACTTTGTCAAAACCACGGGAATAGCTGGGGTACTAAGATGGCTCCTGAAATGCCAACCTCTTCATGGGCCACCTTGAGGAAGAATTTCTGGACAAATGTACCACAAAAACCAATGATATACCTGAGATACCATCAATGATATTTTCATCCTCTGGATAGATGACCTAAACTCCCTCATATATCTTCCCCATAACTTCAACAATGACCATCCATCCAACTCTTTCCAGAACACTCCCTTCCCGAGCATCAACTTCCATGGTCAGCTTCAGTAATAGAATCCTACAGACAACTATAGTCAAGAAACCCACAAATCACCACGTCTACCTTCACAGATCCAGTAACCATCTCTCCCCCCTCCCACACACACACACAAACACACACACACACACTCACACACACACACCAAGAAATCGGTTATCTGCAGCCAGCCACTCAGATACCATAGAATATGTTCCAAGGAGAAAGTGTGGGATATACACTGCGATGCTGTATGACTGAAGATGACCATTTATATCATTGTTGCTTCCACAATTGCACAACTGCACTAAATGTGATACAAAGTACATCATGTAAGGTGTCAATGGGAAACTTACCATCTATCAAGTATGATTATCCTGGTTAAATCCATGTATCATTACTGTATCTGAACTTATGAATATTGGCTACTTATGCTAAACAATCTGATCCACCATGTGTTTAGCTGTGAAACTCTGCATATATTTCCCAGTCCTGACGAAGAGCTCTGTGTAAACTCAAAAATTTGTCTCTCTCACCAACAGAAGTTGGTCCAATAAAAGACAATACCTCACTCACCTTGTCTCTTTAATATCCTGGATCCAACGTGATTACAAGACTGTGTACATACAAAGACACAGTATCATTTACCAGATGATTTCCCCCAAATACAGAATCATCACATTCCTAAAAAAAAACAAACCCTAAAGAATAAAATCACCGAAGAGGAGACTTGGAGCCTCATAGATGAGCACATATACATAAAGATAGCTGTCACAAGAAGAAGGAAGTTATTTACATTTTTAAACTGCAGCACCATCAGG
Source organism: Emydura macquarii macquarii (assembly GCF_026122565.2). NCBI lineage: Eukaryota > Metazoa > Chordata > Testudines > Chelidae > Emydura > Emydura macquarii. Next base: position 172,510 of record NW_027132308.1, on the reverse strand, counting down.
TGGTGGTATCTCAGTTAAAAAAATACTCAAAGCCTGATCCAATTCCCATTCAAATGCTCCTATTGGCTTCATTTGGAATTAGCTCAAGCTTTATGTGGACACTGTTCTCTGAACTATAATATCATAAGAAAAATAAGTTGCACACTGTCCATTTATTATTATTAAGATGGGCAACATTTCACTTTTCCCAATTATATTAATAATTTAATTTAGTAATTAAATAAAGTAGCAGAATTCCAAGCATAACACTGTGGAGGATGTAAAATAATTAAAGATGGTAGGTTTCCTCTTCTTATTGGGCAATGATTCAAGTCTCTGTGCTGTTGCAATTGCAAGGCTGTCTGTGAAAGGATGGGAGTTTAAACAGACATGTGAGGACCCAGTGCAATAGATTTTGCTGAGTAATATATTTCTTTGTTTGAGCATATTCATAAAAATACTTCCCTTAGTTTCACTGCACATTATAAGCAGCCAAATAATAATTCAAGTAAATCCAAATAACCACCAAGTTTCTTTATAAAAATGTTATGTGTCTTAGAGCCTAAATAAACATTTACAAATACCTAAAACTCACATGTATTTTTGGGAGCCCTGTTTCCCACTTAGCAGCCTGTCTTAGCTACTGACCTATGTTCCAGTTCTCCTGTGTAACATGGTGTAAACCCTTTTGGAATCCTAAACATCTTCAAAAATGAAGTTTTGGTAACATTATACAACTAATTATTTTAACAATCTCAGGTAAACCTGTCCCCAGCATTCTTTTCCCAGGAATAAATTTGTATACCAATTTATTCACATTTCAGTCCCAAGACCAACACCTATTGACACCACAACAATTGCTATTTATAATACATACAGTTTCAATCTGGCGGCTTCCAGTCTGCATACCTGCTGGTTAAGGAAAACATTAATGAATTAACCTGTACACTACCCTTTTGCATGTTCAAGGGAACAGGGCAGAGATAGGACTGTGGAGCTCCTACAGTGGGATTCAGGCAGGAGGAAGGGGAAGGGAACTGAAGGAAAAGGGGAGAATTGAAAAACCAAAGTGGAAGGGAGAGTTAGATGGCAGAATTACTAGAAAAGGTTTGAAGGGCCTTTGGGAGGTAGGATGAGGGAAGTGGATGATAGACAGGAATGGAGACAAGGAGCAGGGAGTGGATGGAGGAAGCCAGGTACTGGCAGAAGAGATAGATGATTGGGAGTTGGGAAACAGGAGAGAAGTTGGCTTGCAGCGGGCTAGGGTAAACAAAAGCAGCACTGAAGAACATGCAGGCTGGGGAAAAGCTAGAACCTGGTTAACAAGAGCAGGAATTACCACCAACTGTCACAAACAGGATCTCATGCTGAGTGCTGACTGACTGAGGAGAAGTTTGCATGCCAGTCATTGGAGTAGGCGGATAAGGAGAGACAAAGGACTAGAGGTAGTATAAATACCTGGAAGGATTAATAATCAGGCTTTGTGAAATCAAAGAATTGCAGCATGAGGAGAGCTCTGCATCCCCAAGCAGCTACTAGCATCTATCCATAGGCCTAATTTGTTCCTTAGGAATATTACTATTGCTTTTGCAAAGTTTAAAAAAAACTCAGAATATTGCTCTGGGAAGAAATTCTCTCACTGAGAAACTGTCCCTGTTAATGGACGCAAACCGGATTTATGGCAATTTTTAAATCAACATAGGACATTTTTCACACAATAACTATTTTGGGAAGTTCTATGACATATGTTATTCAGGAGGTCAGATTAGATGACGAAAGTAGTCTCTTTTGGCATTAGAATCTCAAAGGCAATCTTTGATAAAAGCAAGAGGAAGTTACTGTACATTCTCTTCAACAGTATTTGGCATCAACATATATGCACACCAATTACAGGTGTGGTAATCAGTGTGTTGGTCACCGATGTTTATCAGTGTAGGCTGCGTGTGTGTGTCCCCATGGAAATGCTGTCCTAGCTCTGCGCAGGCACCCGAGACAGCTCTCACGATCGAATGAATCGACACGACCATGGATTAGCTGAGCAACGATGGCACCCAGGCCAGGTTTATTGCGTGCGGCGCAATGAAAAATGACCTACAGAGTATCTCTGGGTCAGTTTAGTATAGGCGGTGTTACAATGGCCTCGGCCCAATAGTGGGACTTTCCGTTATCCCCTAGACTGGACAATATTATTTCCTCTGACACCCATTTTTATACATTCTGCCCCCTTTGACGTAGGTAGTTGCCACCCTCTTGGCGTAGTCCAATACCACCTTTTTCCGTTAATTGGCTGATTTGGGCAAAACAACTCCAATTATCACTTTTTAGTCATTTCTATTCATCCAAGTGTCATTTTAGGGAGTTAGTGTCTTGGTACCTCCTATACCTGTTACATATAGTTTTCATTTTAATAATATTTTGGCAATATATATGTTTTGCAGTATCAGCACTTTCCTCTGCCAATTTCAGTTAACTTGAGTGACCCCTTATACTCCTGTTCACTCGGCTTTTTCCATTTAGGCCTTAGCTTGTTTTACAGGCCTTAAGCTCTCACTTCTTACTACAACAGGATGGAGTTAATCTTAGGAACCTAATCTTCCACCCCAGCTATCACAGACCAGTGGTTAGGGTCCTGTCTATTCACACTTTAAAAATTTATTGAAGCTAAACTTAGATAAGGGTTTGTGTGGATATTCTTAAATTGGTTTTAAAATAGCTTATGTCGATTTAGTTTAAATTAGTTAACTGAATTAAACTAAATTAATATAACCCACATATAAAACTGTTTGTATCAATTTAATTATGTCAATTTAAAAACACATTTTTAGTTAAACTGGTGCAAGTTTACATAAAAACCCAGACTAGACAGAAGTGATTGAGATCCTTATCCAGCAAAGCAAAGTATGTGAGAGTCTCATTGATCTCATGTTTAAGAGATAAAAGAAGGGGTGAATCCCAATAATTTCAATACTTAGTCCAGCTGTCCTGATAGAAACTCAAATGTGTACTTCAGTTATGCCTCAGCTTTTATATTGATTTCTCTTTGTTTTCCTAGGTTATTTGTCAGAGGACAGACTTTAAAAAGCAGATGTCAGATTTAAATTAAAAATCACCATGTAATCTTGACTGTAAGAGAGAAAAGGGTCCCTTTTAAAGGACACAAATTCAATGAGAGTTGAGGGCACTCAACCCATCACATAATCAGGCTCCAGGTTTTCAATAAAAATATTTAAATACAAGCAACTGACTTTGCTTTAGTCCAAGTTATTTTATCACTCTTTAATTGTACGGGGGGCACTGCCTTTCATCTTTGGTCTATGGTTGTTGTTTTTTTTAAAAACCCTAATGATCCTTTAACATGGCAATCATTATGAGGGACTATGTGGAAAACTATCTGCAAATATTTGGCAACATGGACAAAGACCATGTGCTTCACACCGCATTTCTTCTGATTTACTGTAGAAACTCATTAATATATCTGAGCTTAGCAGCCAGCTGGCTTAACTAAGTATGCAGAATGCTTCTTACTATATTATAGCAGCCAACAAAGAAATCCTCTTGCCCTCCCTCCACCTTCCCCCTCCTTTTCTAGCCTTTTTAATATAAATGTTATCATGGCTTTTTTAAAAAACTACACTCCAGTGCTTACCCCTCCCACTCTGAGACGACAGCTATTTCTAATTCTATTTCAGAAACAGAGTGTTTCATATTAAACCATTTCTGCAGTTTGGTGATTCAAATTCAATTATATATTGAATATATATGTCATGCTACTCACTTCCCAAAATATATGACGTTGTCTTTATTCAGCAAAGCACTCAAGCATGTGCTTAAACTTAAGCATATGTTTAATGCTTTGCTGAATGAGGACCATGAGGAATCACATATGCTTCTATCATCTTAAATGGCAAAGCAGATCCGTTTTAATGTTTTAATCAACTGAAATAAGGCTCCTACCCAGTAAAGCACCAAAGTCATTGAGTAACTTTAAACATGGAGATAGCATCATTAACTTCAGAGAGACTATTCACATGCTCATAGTTCATACATTCAAGTTTTGCTGGAGCAGAGCCTTAAGAATCAATTAACCCCTTTTTCCTGTGTAGAGGGAGACGGCACAAGCAGTTAAAAATACATTGCAGAGCAATGCTCCTGTAGCCTGCTTCCCTCTGAACCAGCCAGATATCCAGGCCATCTACATGTAATTTAACATTGTTCTTGGAGTATTAATTTTTTCTCTGTATCTGGTACCACACACTCTTCCCTCCCATATGGAGGGTATTATGCATGTCTAGGAAGAACTAATAGGAGCATAGTACCTAAGAAGCCATACAAAGATGGAAGGCGAAGAGGAGACTGGCACACAAGGGGACAGGAGATTCCTTTTCTTGTGAATCTCAGAATCTGTGATGTTTGGAATTGGAAAACATTCCCCTTTCTACACTATAGACCCGCCACACTGACAAACACATTTGTCAGAATCCTTGCAGTGTTCCTTTCCGTTTCCCTTCCCACACATGTTCTTCTGCAGGGGTATATTATATGCCCCTTAATTCTTCTAGTGCAATTTCATTGTGCAATATAAAATTCTAGTACTTTTAAAAGCAAGATTTTTCCCTATACTTTTGCAAGGTAGTTTAATGTATCTATTCCACTCTACCTCCCATAGATATAGAGTTCCTAATGGAACTGCAAGCATTAAAGGTAGTGTTTTGGGTCATAAATAAATTACAAATGCTGGCATACTAAACGTTCATTGGCATGCTTCCCCAGAGATCACCAACTGGAAACCTTCAGGACAAGTCAATACATTTTAAGTAGTCAAAACTGAAATTGCTGCTATTCCCTATAAAGATGTTCAAAGGTTTAGAGTAGTGACATAAAACATATGCTTCTTGATGTGATACACAAATATTGAGTATTTAGTTGCATTTGTAATTTACTGATTCAGGGACTTTTAAGATAATTGAAGTCACACCAAGGTCACTCAGTATACAAGAGATGGTTTAAATCTCAGTTTCAAAAATAAAAATTGTGCCCTGAATCTTCTTTATATTTCAAGCAGAAAAGTTTGGCATATTGTTCAAACAGGGCTTTTATATTCAAGAACTCATAAGAGGAATTGACACTACTTTCTCTTTATCCAACACTCAGATTTTAGTCACTACATAAACAACTGGTAGCATTACTATAATTTCTATGGTGAAATGTAATATTAAAATGTGTCAAGGACACATGGAATACCAAATCAAAATATGTACCAGATTCTATTGGAAATTAAATATTAGCCATCACCACAAACAAAACAGGCAAGTGTGAATGTGCAAGTCTCAGATACATACAAACAATACACAATATGGTTTGGTCTAACCGTTGTATTGGCATGCATTTGGTATGACCACATTGTTCGTGACAGTCAAATGAAAAAGACAAGTATGCAGGTCATCCACTATGCAAATAGCAATAAGATTTTTTTTAATTCTCTATATACCAAGTATTTTACAGAAAAACTATTGTAAAGTAGTTTTAAAGAGTTTGCTGATACACAACAATTAGAATTTCTGTATCCCTCTACCTTGTAAAGCTAGGTTGCCTAAGTAGCATAAATTCAGCTCCACAGGTCTTGTAGGGAAAGGGGAATTGTAATTAATTGAGTGTTTGATTTAATATCAGCCTCTTGTCAGTCAACTCCCTTCTGAAAAGTCTACATCTTCCCCAATGCCTGTAAGAAGTGAGTGTTATAGTTATGGAAAACAATATTTTAATTTTGCCACACATTTAGATTTCTTGGTTTGTTTCATCTTCTGTTTCTCTACCGTACAGTCTTTTATTTTTACATATTGTTTGTAAATATCTAAAAATTATCTTAAATACTTATTTCATTAAAATAATATTGTGATTCAGTACCTCTGACTAGGGCTACAGGGAAGTATTTTATACCCACTGGAAAGGATGAATTCTCGACTCTTCAATAACTAAAGCTCCTACGACTAGTCCTGATGGGTTGTGAAATATCAGACTTTAAACCTATTACTCAAGGTCTAATATACTGCCCTGTCTGCAACTCAGACCAGTGGTGTTTTGGGAAGAAGGATCCCACCCTTGGGTGAAATAATTTTTGTTTTAAATGTCAGTTGTTTAAAGGTGCTCAGAGATGTGGCATTTTCAAGGTAGTCCCATCTGAGATGGATTAGTGGGCTGAATACAGGTGAGGTGGTCAAAGTTGCATGATAAATACAATGTATTCCAAGAATATCACCACCACGTAAGTTGTATAAATATATATGCAAATTCATGCACCACATATAAACATATGCACAAATCATTTTCAGAAATGAGTAACTAAAGTTAGGCTTTTAAATCCATATTTAGGCACCTAAGCAAGGGGTCTGATTTTCTAAAGTTCTGAGAATCAGGCCACTTTTTTAGGTGTGTAAATACTGACAGAGGGGGATTTTGAAAAGTGCCTAATTAAATGATGTGCTTAACTCGCACTAAGTGTCAACTGGAGATAGACTCCTAACTATAAGGCACTTTTGAAATTCTCATCCTTACAAGCCCAACCTCCGGCACTCGGTTTTGAAAAGCCTGGCTTTTCAGTCTGAACTGAACTTTCTCCATAGAGCAGGGGTGTCAAACATACGGCCCGCGGGCCAGAAATGGCCCGCCAGCCTTTTTGGTCTGGCCCGCGAGGTCCGTGTGCGTGGCGGTGAGATGTTGCGGCGTTCTGCTGGGGCCGGCAGCCGCGAGATCTCGCGGCGTTGTGCTGGGCCGGCAGCCGCGATATCTCGCGGCGTTGTGCTGGGCCGGCAGCCGCCAGAGCACAACGCCGCGAGATGTCGCGAGATGTCGTGGCATTGTGCTCTGGCGGCAGTGCGCCAAAGGCTGGAGAAGGACAGGGTGGTCTTGGGGCATTGCGCAGAGCGCTATCTGTGGGAGACTGCGCTCCAAAAGGCTGGAGAAGGACAGGGTGGTCTTGGGGCATTGCGCAGAGCGCTGTCTGTGGGAGACTGCGCTCCAAAAGGCTGGAGAGTGACAGGGTGGTCTTGGGGCATCACAGAACGCTGTGTATGCCAGACTGTTATAATGATATCTTGCATACACAACCTTGTGTAAGCTGGGCCTTGTACATACATACGCAGCCTTGTGTAAGCTGGGCTTTGTACATACATACACAGCCTTGTGTAGGGCCTTGTAATTATGTTAGCAAAGAAAAGAAAATTGGAGAAAGAACATCGTGTGGTTCAAGAGAGGTGGAGAAATTTGTATTTCTTTGCTGAACTGAATGGAAAGCCAACATGTTTGATTTGTACGCAGCATGTAGCTGTTGCCAAAGAGTACAATGTTCGGAGGCACTATGATATCAAGCATGCTGAGAAGTATGATAAATATATTGGAAAGTTGCGTGAGGACAAAGTTTCTGAATTGGAGAAGTTATTGAAAAAGCAGCAATCGCTATTTACAAATGCCCATCAAGTAAGCGAAGCTGCAGTTAAGGCAAGCTACATGATTGCGCATGAACTAGCACAGTCATCAAAACCTTTTTCAGACGGGGAAATGATAAAGAAATGTATGTTAATGACTGCAGAATTAATATGTCCGGAAAAACGGCAAGCCTTTGCAAATATAAGCCTCTCGAGAAACACAGTGGCTGAGAGAATCAGTGATCTGTCAGAGAGCCTTAACAATCAACTAAAGGACAGAGTCAAGTCCTTTGTTGCATTTTCGATTGCAGTTGATGACAGTACGGATGTTAGTGATGTGGCACAGCTTGCAATTTTCATTCATGGTGCTGATAAAAACATGTGCATAACAGAAGAGTTTGTAGAATTGGTTCCTATGAAAGACACAACAACAGGTGATGATATCTTTAATAATTTGGTGGAAACTTTGGACAGATTAGGTGTAGACTGGATGCAAGCTGTGAGTCTGGCTACAGACGGAGCACCACAAATGGTGGGTAGAAAAGCTGGAGTTGCTGCAAAGTTAAAGGAAAAATTGCTTGCTCTCAATCCGCAAAATCAGTTTTGTAATTTACATTGCATTTTACACCAAGAAGCACTGTGCAGTAAAACACTGAAACTGGATAATGTTTTGGATGTGGTTATAAAAACAGTTAATTTTATACGAGCAAGAGGCCTTCACCACAGACAGTTCAACTGTCTTCTGGAAGCAACTGAGAGACCCCATGGGTTACCATACCACACTGATGTTCGTTGGCTAAGTCGGGGGGCTGTACGAAACGCTTTTACGAGTTGCGTGGTGAAATACAATTGTTTTTTAATCAGAAAGGAAAGGTTATGCCTGAACTGCAGGATAATGAATGGCTTCAAGATCTTGCTTTTATGGTGGACATCATGGAACACCTGAACTGTCTCAACACAAAGATGCAGGGACGCAGCAAATTGGTGACAGATGTTTTTGACAGCATTACTGCTTTCGAGATTAAACTTCAGCTTTGGGAAAAGCAACTTTCAGATAATAATCCCACACACTTTCCAACTTTAAAATCTCAACGCAACACAGCTAAGTTTCATTGTGATGCTCTGACAAAAAAGTACAGCAGCAAAATTTCCAACTTAAGAAATGAATTCCAGGCAAGGTTTTCTGACTTCAAATACCTTCAGAAAGACTTTGCAATTTTCCGTAACCCATTTTCTGTCAATGCGCATGAGCTCTCAGAGGAGCTTCAGATGGAAATAATCGAACTGCAGTGTGATTCTGTTCTGAGGGATAAGTTTTCCAGTGTTGATGTTGGAACATTTTATCAGTATGTAGGACCAAATTACCCCAGGCTGAAGTCTTTTGCTTCAAAAATTCTGTCCATGTTTGGGACAACGTATGTCTGTGAACAGCTCTTTTCTGTAATGAACGTCAACAAGTCAGGATTTCGTTCTCAACTTACTGATTCACACCTGAATGCAATACTGAAGCTTGCCACAGCCCAGTGCCTTGCTCCAGACTTTGATGCAGTGGTCCAAAGTAAGAGGTGTCAGGCATCAGGAAGCAGCAGTAGCAGTAAATAAAGTACTATAATTCTTAATCATTGATCGATTCTTTTAATCGTAAAATAGTAGTTGTAGCAGTGAATTTACTGAAGTTTTATATAGCTGATATCTAGCAAATAAAATATACTACATAAAAATGGTTGTGCCTTGTATTTCGATTTATGGTATGTATGGCCCACTTGAAGTACATTTACTTCAAATCTGGCCCGCCATAGCAAATGAGTTTGACACCCCTGCCATAGAGGATGTCCTAAACTGTCACCTTAGATTAGGTCCAAAATAAAAAGAAAAGTTTTCATGAATTGTTTTTAACTGTCAAAAAAAACAGGTTTTGGTTTTTGTTTTGTTTTTTTTACTTATTCAAACATTCCCTTGCAGAATTGGAAACTGAAACCGCACAGTATTATGGCAATTCAATAAGAACCTGAAGAGACTATGAATAAAACACTAACTGACGAATCCATTTACAGTTCTGACGTGGTGTCATGGGGTGCTTTAGTGGTGGCCAGAGGGCACCTCCTCCTGGTTTCTCTTGGATTAGCTCTTCCAGTCTAAGCCACTGCAGGAGGGACATCACTCAGTTAGTCTCCTGTCTTGCTCACTTGGGACTTGACTGTTCCCACTTTGTGGCTTGGCCCTCCAGCCAAGTCACTGTAGTCCTCCCCTTCCAGGGTATCAAAGTCTCTCAGGACCTATTATCCTCTCACTTCCCTTAATGGCACCTCTGCCCAGTGGAGAGTAGGGAAACCAGGCCCACTCTCTATGCTGGGTTCCAGCCCAAGGACCCTACAACAAGCAGTCAAGGTCTGTACAGTCTTGAACCTTCCTGCTGTAAACCTGAGCTACTTCCTACTATATCTTCTCTCTGTCAGAGTGACTGCAGCTTTTCTGCCACCCTCTTCTACTCTCAGCTACTGGCCTTTATACAGGCCCCTTCTGCTCCTGTCCTGCTGAGCTTTCTCTTTAATTAATCCTCATTACTCCCTGCTCTTGCTCCAGGTGCAGCCTAGGCTGTTACTTGGCCCACCTAGCTTCAGGCCTTGTCTGGAGTGGACACCCCCATCTCACATGGGTAAAATGCACAACAGTAAAATGAAGAAAAGTATATTGGGATCTTTAAAATTCTTTCAGTTGTAATGTTTTCAGCATGTGAGGTGTAACATCTGCAAGAAAGGATTTTAACTATCTTAACATTGTACTTTCATGTTTAGAAAATACAGCTTGAAAAATTAATCAAACATTTTGAAAGCTGGAGCACTGTGCAAACTTATTGGACTGAAATAAACCTCAGAAATGCATAATTCACCATTATTATAAACACAGAGCAGCAAGTAAACAAAATTTCCCTTAATGTGGTGAACCTCAAAGCCATCATACAGTTCTGATTTCATTTATTTTATGTCCACAGGGTGGCACTGCATGCTTGTGAATCTATAGCAGTTTCTCGACCTGTGGTACGCATATCCCCAGGGGTAAGCAAGACACAGGTAGGGGGTACCCAGGGAAAAAGAGTGAAGGGGAGGCGGGGGGCAGCTGCCGACTTCTGGGGAAGCCAGGCAGCCCCCCGCTTCCCATCCAGTCACAGCTGGGAGGCGGGCAGTAGCCGCCAGCTTCTGGGGGAGGCGGGCAGCAACCCCCCCACTTCTTGCCCAGTCCCAGCTGGGAAGCAAGCAGCAGCCCTCAGCCTCTGGGGGAGGCAGGCAGCAGCCCCTCCGCTTCCTGCCAGGTCCCAACTCCCAGGTGGGATCCTGGTGGCAGCCTCCTGCATCTTGCCGCCTGCTCACATCGCTGGGTCCCAGCCAGCGTGGAAGTCTCCTCTGCCTCTGCTTGGATTGGGTGGCAGTTGCCCACCTCCTGGGCTGGCAGCTAAGCAGCAGCTGCCTGCAACTTGCCCAGGTGGCAGCCCCTTTCCCTGTCTCACAGCCCAGTGCCCAGAAAACTTGTCAATTGACAACTATGACAGCCCCAGATTTTACCAGTTACCCTCTTTTCTTGTCTCTCTCACCCCTTCCCTGTCTCTCTCACCCCTTCCTCCTCTCAAATCTATGGCAAAAAATTTGGCATGGTGCTTTATATTCCCCAGCATTGGCATGCCGCTCAAAGCCTTTTGCCAACATCACCTATAGCCCAGGTACATACTTGAGTTGTGTACCCCTGGTGTAAAGGTGGTAACCCTACCCACACTAGATCTGACGTCTGTCATATCTTGGCCTTATATATTCAGCCCTTCTTCCAACACATGGCTCACATTAGTCTGTAAATATAAAATCCCGTGGAAAATTGAATGTTGGGGTAGTTATTAAAATTTTCAGAGGTTGGGGTACTTGCTACTTAAAAGGTTGAGAAACACTGATCTATAGCAAACTGCTTATTAACTAGGTTGTATATGCTTGGGATTTTTAAAAAAATGTTGATTTGTTGTTTCAAGTTTCCCTTCCAGCCAAAAATTCCCCAATTCAAATACATTTAAAATAAAAAATATATAGTGTACTCAGGCACACATTAACAGCTGAGGTTAAACAACAGCATACCATGATACACACCAGAAAGCAACCAAGAAAGCTCTTACAATTAAGTTTATTTGTGAATGCTGATTCTCCTTAGCTATGGTATATATTACATTTCATAACAAACATCACAAAGTAAGAGGGAACAGCTTTTAAACCAAGTCATTCCAACATAACTGAAACTGACTCATCCACCAGTAGCAAACAGACTACATTCAGCAAATGGAACAGTTCAGAGATCTGACAATAACATAATCTTGTAATTTTTATTCATTCATAAAAATTGGCAAGTTTCATTTCTCACAACTAACCTTATCTGATTAAGTCTTCACATAATTGGGCAGGAATCATGACTTCCTGTATGTCCATACAGTGACTAGAACATCATGGGCACTATTGAATTCAAACTGGTATAAAAACCCGGACAACAATTTAGCAAAAAAAAATGATTTATTTTTTTCCATTGAAATTCCTACAAAAAATGTCAAAATGTCTACTTTAAAAAATGTTTGGCCAGCTCTAATTGCATTGTAAGTAATAAGTTCTATGGATATTTTAATATAAATAGAATGAGTTATTTGGTTAACTGATGAATATATTAAATATACAGATATTCAATGTAAAAATAAAATCCAGGTAAATGCTCAAAGCAATTGTTAGAAGATAATGTACCACATCTAAAAACTTCAAATACTTTTTTTATGTAAGATATGATTTTCATGTAAGATATTTCTGTTAGTAAATGCACTTTAGAGCAAAACTTTTAAACTAATGTAATAAAGAGTATACATAAGCTCAAATGGAAAACAGTAAGAAGTGCTGTTGTTATGCAAGATATCTGATGGGTGAAAACATTCAGATCCTGATTTTCACAGGTTCTGAGCCTCGGGCTGCTCCTGAGAGGTACAAAAAAACCCAGGACATCTGGGATGATCTTGAGCCTATGAAATTGCACAGCTGACAGAGCTTACTGAGCACTCTTACAGATATTCCAAAAGGACTACCTCAAACAAGGGACCATCCTGAGAACACGTGGAGAGGCGGCAACCCTAATTGAGTGCCCGCAGCTTCCACTGAAATTCCAGCTGAAATTATACGTGCTGCGCACTTCTGAAAATGGAAATCCAATTGTGCCAGGCCCTATTCTTCCACCACAGCAACTCCCACCACCTCTTTCTCAAACCTGTTACACATTCTCATTGCATTAGTGTACATGACTTCTGGAATTAAAGAGCCAAATCCTCAACTGCAATAAATATGCAGTTTCATGGATTTAGTCCAACACACACATATATTGGATTCTTCCCCCTAAGATTGTGCTGCTCTCTCAATTTTACATTTTTTAATATTTTTCTTTAAATCTAATGTTTTCAAATCCATAATATATTTTAACTTTTTGTGAACTTCAGATAAATCAGATCATCCACCAGCAGGAAAAGATGACAAAATCATCCAGATTAATCCTCATTAATGCTGGGAAAATATATTTCAAGATCGCACTGCTATCATTCACCTTAAAAATCCATCCAGACAGTGAGATTCTTTTTTCATTGGCCTGATGAGCTAAAAACTATATACAACTGAAAAATCATCTAAAAACCCCAAGGTCTATGAAGAAAAACAAATATTAACAGATCCACAGTGTATATTCTGACTCAATTAAAATGTCAGTAATCTTCTATAATTATGCAGCAACACACAGCAATGATGACAAGATATAAGTAAGAAGGAGAAACTGTTCACTAGAGAAGGTATGTTTTAATATTACAGCTCAAGGTCAGCTACACAGACTTGAGGGATGTGCTTTCAGCAGCCAACACTTGCTGACCTCCTAATTAACACTAGTTTTTAAATAACTTAAGTTCACTGGTATCATGGCTGCAGCTTACCAACTGGCACAAATGAGACTATTCAGAAGCTACTCCCTGCACTTGCTTGTTGCCTGGATTAGCGACAGAGTTCTAGAGACCTGTTTCCATGACAGGTGGATTGGAAGGGAATACTCAATTTCTGTTCAACCTTCATCCCAGGACACAGGCCTTTGTCAGGGAAAGAGCTGCTTTTGAATCTACATAAGTATCCTTGGTCACCCTTGAGGCAATGGCTTTAAATGCACATGTTCAGGTGATCAGATCATTTTAAGATTAGAGTCAAATTAAAGGGACATTCAAGGCTTTTTTTTTTTTTTTAATCCATGTTCTGATCCAACACCCTCTAAATAGTATGACCACCATTTTTTTACAAGAAATTTCCTTTAAAAATCACCAAAAATCGTTAAAGGATTTTTCTGCTCTTCCCCTGTTGGTATTTATAAGTTTCTTCTTAAGGAGGGTAAGTGACTGACAAAACTGTAGAAGCAGTGAAACTGATTATATATAAAGTGCTGTCACATATAAAGGAAAAATCCAACTGAAACCTTTCATATGGAAGTGTGATTTTAAGTCAATTTTAATTTATATCTATGACACAATGGAGAGCATACAGCGTACTCCTCACAGATGAAGGCAGCAATTACATCCAGTTTGAGGAGGGATCCATTCTCCTTGTTGATGCAGCTGCATATCTTCTATTACTGGTAATGGGAATTTTACAGGGACAATTAGGGGAGAATAGAACCCCATGGCAATGGTCAGTACAGACAGCAAAAAATAAAATTATATTGCTGAGCTTCCATTTTGAAGAGAATGAGTGAGTACGTACCCTGACTTGCTTACAGCCATGCTCACAATCCCTAAAAAGCACTGACAATATAATTCTTCAGTTATTAATGGAAAGAAATCTGTTTTGTATTTGGCTTTTGAAGTCAATGGAAATCTTTCCACTGACGTCTATAGACTTTAATCAGGTCCTCAATAACCTGCTTTTTAGGGGGCTGAGCAGCTGCATTTGCCAGTAAGATCAAGATTCTCAGTGTGCTCAACACCTCCGGCAAACAGACTACTTACTTAGGGTACATCTACTTTGCAAAAAAACACACCCTGCAGAAGAGAGTCTGAAGCCCAGATCAATTGACTTCAGCTTCTGCTATGAGGAAAAAAATAAGTGTAGACATTCCCACTTGGGATAGAGTCCAGGCTCTGAGAATCACCCTCTTCCCAGGTTTCAGAAGCCAGGCTCTAGCAGGAGTGGGAGCATCTACACTGCTATTTTTACCTCAGTCGCACAAGCCCTGAGAATCTTACTCAGTTGACCCGAGCTCCAAGACTGGTTATCATAGGTTTTTTTTGGTTTGTTTGGATTTTTTTGCAGTGTAGATGTACCCTAAGTTGCTTAAATATGGATTTGGATGCCTAAAGTGGTGCAAATAGATTTGAAAATGTTATATGAAAGTAAGCATTTAATCTGACTGAAAATGTGCAGCGTGCGAGAAATTTTTCCTCTATGAACTGCCAGTTTTAGAGGGTAACTGGCTCTATTTGATTTTAAAAATGGTGGCCAGTGATTTAAAGAGACATTTTTATGGTTGCACATACACCTGTTTGAATCAGTATTTTTTTTTTCCTAGCACAGATAAATTGCTATTTCACAAAAGACTGCGTGGTAAATCCAGCAATTACAAAACCAAAACAAGAAGCTTAAGAAAAAATACTTGAGACAATAGAACCATTTAATATCTATTTGGAAAATTGGAAACCTGGGTCCCAGGGCAGTGGAAGATAGGAATGTCAAAACTGAGTAAATAAAGTGTCCTATCTCAGTTTGACATGTGGTCTTAGAGGGCTGCTTGCTCTCTGATTGGTAAACTTTGAAATCCTATATGTCAATATTTTTTGTGGGGGGACGACAATGTAGTTTAAAAATCATTAACCCAAGCGAAGACTCTTCCCTCTTTTTACATTAACGGTTTTATTAACAGCAAATTTGCTGATACAATCTGTTATTTATTCAATAATATCCAAGAGAAGTCTATTAATTTGAGCTGATTGAAGAAACAAATTATGTATATATATAATTTTGAAAAAAATGGAAACATTTATTTTAAAACAGTTTTTCATTTGGTTTCAAAATCAATAATTTCAGAAAAAATTGAATTCTGAAATATAGTTTCAAAATCAAGTTTTTTTTTCATTTAGGGGGAAATAAACACTATGAGACCAAGTTGGTTACTTAAAACTGGCAATGCAAAAAAACCCAAGAACTGAATGTGACATATGAGCACAAAAAGGTGGAAGACTCAAACCTCTAAGCCCATATACAAATGATGATTAAACATGAAGAGGACCAATGATTAACAAAAATGAAAACTTTAACCCAGTAGGCCATGTTTTTCATTTACACTTTCTACTGAAAAAAGTTAATTAAAATTTCAAAAACCTTAAACATAAAAAAGTGTGATTAAACATGGTTTTGATATAAATATTTCCACTAGCCTTTCCTAGTAATGTGATAACTTGTTAAATGAAAAATCTAGGGCACAGCTTTGTTTGTGTAATGGTTGAATGGCTGGGTCTGTACAAGTAGCAATCTCCTCCATGTCCACCTCTAAAATGGAAATACACATGATAGAGTGTATGCACTGCAACTGTCTGTGTACGCAATGGAACAGTAGTTACTGTTTGCTGAGAGCTTTCCTGAACCAGCTGTCAAGATTAGAAGTAAAGTTTCTCACATAGGTAAATTAACTAGAACTGTGTTAATAAAGGTCTTATTATGAAGACACTAGCACACTTTTTACAGTTTCTTTTTATGAAAAGTTGCACAAATTTAGAAAATAATGTTGCAAAAGGAAGACATTGTTAGGGACTTACTCAGGCTAGAGAAGAAAAGCAGTAGATTCATAGAATTATAAACAGGTTGTTTTGTCTGAATAGGTTTTGCACAACCCAAAGGTAAAATGAGTCTGTCTGGGCATGAATCTGCTATAAATCTATTACCTTGAGGAGAAATTCTATATAGAGACCTTTTCAAGTTGAGCATTCAAATAGTCACTGCTGCAAGCAAAGAACTTGCAGGGAAATCATCACCAGCCTGAAAAGTAAGTGGAACATTTACGATACCACTTGCCCCAGCACATGGCTGACCCAAGCAGAATGAAGTTTAGAGGAGATATTGGGTCAAATTCTGCTCTTGGTTACATTAGTGTAAACCTGGAATAACTCCAGGCCCATTGCCGCAGGGAAGCAGCTCACAGGGGTCCCATCTTCACAGCCTCCCTTTGCACTCCACAGCCAGCTTTTGTTGGACCCAAGAGGGCTCAACAATGCCCCTACTGGCCAAATACAAGGTAAATGGAATGGGGAAAGGCAGGAGAAGGAGCCACTCTGTCTGCTCCCCTAACTCTGGAAAGGAACTGGACAGGCATACCACTGACTCAACACTCATTCTATTCAGCATTTGCTCATATATAACACAGCCTGATGCTCTGTGGAACACCATGAGGTTGCACTTCAATGACACATTCTCACCAGCTGAAGAGAGAAACTAATTTCATTATGTTCTGGGATATAATTCAAGTGCTGTCCACTGAGCTAATTGGGTCAGAATAATTCAAAGCATGTAGAATTGGTCCTCTCTTGGGTCACATGCCTCTGTGAGACACAGAGAAGAAAGATCATGAATTTAACACTTTCACTATACTACACTTATTTAACAATTATATTTACAATGGCCCTATTCAATCAGGCTCACCAAGAACCTGATCCCAAAGCCCATTGACTTCAGTGAAAAAACTCTGACTTCAATGGGTTTTGGACCAGTGAGAGAAACCAAGAGGAACTGCATAGTCCCCTTTATTCATAGCTATTTATCTCCTCAGACTCCATTCCACCTTCTCTATCTGTAGGCCTCAGAGACCAGTTCCCTGAGCAGCAATCCAAAAGTAAATTTATTTTTAAAATATAAACTTTTCAGCATACACTAATTAATATGACCATGACTATCAGATTTCTTCATGTATTTAGGGAATTTGCATGCTCTGACTCCCTGAGCTGGGCTGGTACTGGATCTAAGAGTACCATTTTCAAAAGCAGTAAGTGCAGGGTTAACTCTGGATCTTATTCAGGTGTTGCTCTTCATATGCAAGCTAGGCTAATCCAGGTGCTGATTACCTGAATTAATTCTGCACACAGCAAAGACATCTTTTGCAGCACTTTTGAAACTATTGCCGCATATGACTATCAATGAGCCTTTATCAATTTGAAGGACCTAGGAGGACAAGAGGACACTGTCATTAAGGGAGTTTCTGCCCTTTTCTTACACCTTGCAAGTTGAATTATTCCCCTTTCTCTTTCACAAAAGGCCCATTACAGTCCCTGTTCTTCCATCCATCTGGTGAAACTGTTCTCTGGAGTTGCAAATTAAAAATGTATCCTTTAGGTTCCAGGCTCAGATCAGTTTTTCCAGTCTGTTTCATGCTAAATAGCTCAAAAAACTAATTAAAAAGCTTGCAAGGGGAAGTCATAACACTTATTTATTTTAGTAGTAAACATGACCTTTAATCACTGAATAAAAGCTCTTTTGTCCACAGGTTTGAGAACAGACAATCTTTTGCCAAGGCTTATGGTAATAATAATGTCACAGAAAAGACAAACAAAATGACTTATCAATAATTGTCTAAGAGAAACTGTAAAATGAACTTTCATTTTAAGGTGTCACTTACAAAATCATTTATTTATATAACCAGTGGAAGCTAACTTTCTTGGCAGATGTATCAAAGCTTCATTCGTGGTCAACAGCATTTATAATATTGGTAGCCAATTTGAGGGGGGAAATTTATGTTGCTGGAAAAGAGGCTGCATGCATATATATAGACTATGCAGTCAGAACACAGATGAGGCAGAAACATACTGAGTATCAAAGAAGCACAAAAGAGAAAGTTTTCCCGATAACATATACATTCGGGGCCATATTCTGCCATCAGCTGCACAGGTACCACCTCATTAACTTCAGGTAAGGTTGAAGCTGTTTAACTCAACGCAAAATTTGACCTTTTGTGTACACTGTACTGAGCCCTTGTACTTCCTTTGTTCACTAAAGTTAAAACAGATTATTAAATTAGGTTCTATTTATTGCATTATTTTATTAATAAAATAGATGGTTTCACATCCTACTTTGTGCCAGAAAAGCACCAGATGTGTTTCTGAAGCACTATTCAGCTAAAGGAGAGCTGTCTCATGACTAAAAGAGTTCCAGAACATCTTTAAAAGGAGGGGCAGGGGCCCGAAAGAGAAGGGGCATTAGCTTTTAAACTTATTGCTTACTGCACATCAAGGGACCTTTCTCTCTGTGCTGCCAGCTTTCTTCAAAGGCATTAAAGCCCAGGTGCTGTTAAATGATTTACAGCTGAATACAGGTGAGATATGGAATTCAACAGACGTTCACAAATTTTCTCTCTACATAGGTTATGTTTAGATTATTGTCCTTTTGTCTTAATGCTGCGTCCTTGATTCCTAAGTGGAGCTTTTTGTACATATAGTTTGTTTGTTCATTTTTTAAAAAGAAAACACTGACAATATCTTAGTAAAGGATTCATATTTTATATCAGAAACACACTAGTGGCTCGGGAGAAGTTTTCTGGGTACTGACTTTTTTTTCTTAGTCCTCTGATTATGAAACATTTTAATTTCAGCACCCTTTTATTCTCTGGGATACCTACAAAAAGCTTGAGTTAGACCTAAGCTTTTTCTATAGCAAGATACAATTTTTAGGCCCTAATTCAGCAAGATAGTTAAGCTTGTTCCTAATTTTGAGCTTGTAAATGGTATTATTAGCACATGCTTAAGTTTCTTACTGAATTAAGTCTGAATTAGACAGGTCATCTATATAGATTTTTATACCAGTGTATCAGAGTGCTTCAATGTGTTATCTGAAGTAATAAACTGTGCTGAATAAGGTTACAATTGTATTAAGACAAGAAAACATACTTCTCCTCTTCTGATTTTGATTTAATGATCCTTAGTTGACCTAACTGTCTGTCCATTCATTTATACCAGATTTGTACTAGTGTCACTCCAACATCAGTGATATTCCTCCTGATTTACACTGGCATACATGAGACCAGGATCAGGCTAAAAGTTTAGTACAACCTGTTGATTTTATTTGTTATATGCTATGCCTAAAATGTAGGTCCACTTCCAGTATGACCATCAGTTTTTGTTTCTGTTATTATTGTCTATCCATGTTTATCATTAGCAGATATCTCAGATCACCTTTTTAGATAACACTAGCATATTAAACTTGATTCTGCATTGTACTATTACATAGTCATCAAACACTGTCATTGCACAAACCGGAGCAAAAGCTGTACAGCTATTAATGATAAATAAGATCTTATGAATTTAAAATAGTAAAATAAAATCTGACTTTTGTACAAACAGCAAAACTTTTGCACGCCAACATGCAATGATGCTGTATACGATGCTCAGCAAAACATCAGCCACAGCATATAGACTTTCCATGCATACATCATTCACATGGTAACTAAACAGGTATGTGGTTCATTTTATGTAGCACTCTATTATGGGTCTGAAAACATGTGTCATGAAGGTCTGGAAATCATCTAAGTACAAAGCCAAGGTATTATTTTCAAAATCTGATGTAATGTTATTCCTAAAATTTTTGAGTGACCTGCTTATCAGCTGACGTGGGTAATAGTAAAATCTTTAGCAGCACTGGAGAGTCTTCTATGAAAAATAGAATTGGTACATCTGATACTATTCATAAACATTCTGCAGAAAATTATACCCATCTCCCCACTGGATATAATCCTCTATCAAAGGAAAACTGTTTTTACAATATTTTTAAAATGCCACTGAAAGATTAACCTCACTATTAACCGCAATCCTGTTGGCATAGGTATGTTGCTCTCTATCAGGCTCTCTCCTTTAAAAAGCTACCTACTTTACATCTCAGACAGTGAAATCAAGTCATCTAACCTCAAATAGTATCCCCACTTTGTATAAGAGTCATTGTAAGTAGCCTGATGGTAACAAAATTCACTTTTGTAAGTCAGGTGAATTACTGGGGGGTATGTGGAGTTTTTCTTACAACTAGGAGGAAGAGAGTCAAATATGATCTACATTTAAAAAAAAAAAACTAGACTAGACTTGAATTCATTCCAACCCTTACTTGTTTTCATGCATCTGCCTGATAATCACACATTTTTGAGCCATGTTGCATCTATTAACACCTCCCCCCACCACCCCATTCTCACACAAGTAGGAAGAAAACAGATATTCCCCTGCAGTTCCCTTCTTCCTCCACAGGCTTGCCATGGTGCAGAAATTGCAGGAAGCTAGACTGCCTTTTTTCTTCCACTCATCACTTCCCCCGCTATATGTTGATGGGATAAGGCAAACAAGGTGAGCCATCTCCCACCAGGCTCCTCCAGGCTCTCCTAACCCCTCCCAAACTCCTTCTATAGGCTCTCTCCCCCCCAACAAACCCAACCTATGTTTGTCCTAGGCTTCCTGACCAACCCTAGTCCTCTCCCCTACCATTCTCCTTAACACCTTAGCTCTTTACAGCTGCCGGTCTCTGCCAAACCTTCTCCGTCTGTGAAGGGCACAGGAGACAGGCTACTGACTGGACCACCCCAACACACACCTGCTTCCACTGCTCAGGGGAGGAAATCAGGCAACTTGTTCTTATTGATTAGAAATGCTACACATTATATTACATGAAACTTGGCAGCTACGCTTGAGCTGAAAAAGTGAGCACTAACAGAATTTAATTTTGTGTTGTTCTTTTCGCAATCCAGTGAGCAATGTTAACTATAAACTCCAGTCAACTTAGATACACATACAAGTGGGGCAGAGAGAATGAATGCACATAAACATGCTCACCACCCATCAGTCTATAAAGCTATGGGCAAAAATTATTGCTGTGCAACTTTACTGAATTTTAAATTTATTTATTTACTGCTGGTGTAGCTTACTTCTTAAATTCTCCTATCTCTCCTAAGTATAAATTTATCTCCTTCAGCCATAAGTCTACATTGAAGTTATCCTATCACACAGCGTATAGGCAAGGGACAAGATTTTCAGAAGTGACTAGAGATTTTGAATGCTTTGGTTTTTTTGGATGCCCAGCTTGAGTCACCATGAAGGGGCCTGATTTTCAGTAAGTGCAAAGCATACATCTTTGGAAAATGAAACCCCTTCATGGTGACAAGTTGGGAACGCAAAAATTGGATCACCCAAAAATCACTAGTCACTTCTTAAAATCCTGAGTCATGGCCCTTGTTTTCTACACTATATAAGACATTAGCTTTTCATTGTGCCTCCAATACACACCCTAATCAGTATAATATTCCTCACATTGATTATTTTTATATCAAATTTAAGAGGTTTTACTGTGTCCCAAATATTATATTTTAAACTGAAAATGATTGTGTGCTTTGTAGAAGTTGCTGGGGGAAAGAAAAGGGAAGTTGGAGATTTGACAGCAGGGTAGACGGCTGTGGGGCTTTTGTCATGAGGGGAGGCCTGGTAGGAGAATTTGTTTGTTGTATGAGGACTTTGATACTGGAGAGGGAATGTATCCCCTCTTCCTTTTCTCCTTATGAACATAGGGGGAGATTACTTTACTTTTGTGGGAAGAGGGGTTTGAATTCCATCTTCTCCAACAACCTGTGCTGCTGCATTTTACTGCAAAACATACTACTAAATCCAGCAACGAATGGTAAAGCACAGTGGCTTGGTGTTTCTGCTAAAGTGATTATCAATGCAATAATTAATGTGGAGATTTATCAGAGGTGGGATCCAGAATTAAGACGCCATTGAGATGAACTGGAGCAGTTCATACTTGTCTCAAAGCTGTTGTTCTGGGCTATTTGCAGACTCAGGCAGACATCATAGCACTGGTTTACATTTGGTTCATATTTTGAAGATTATTTTAGTAACATTAAGGGATTAGAAATGTAATTATTTTTGTAATGAATGTTTAAAATTTTAGAATACAATTTAAAAATAATCTACAATTATATGGCCACTTAATCACATTAGGCATACCTCCCTGACTACAGGCTGTAAACTATAGGCCATAAAGACACTTTTGGAGCTAACATCTTGCATGTCACAGACTACTTGGGGACTCTCTAATCTAGTGGTTCCCAACTTGTGGCCCATGAGCCAAAAAATGGCCCACGGGGTCTTTCAAAGTGGCTGGCCACTCCCTTCTGCTGGCTGCAGGAGGGAGTCACTGCCTAAGGACCCAGGTGGAGCATGTAGCCACAGGGCTACGAGACAGGTGCAGGCACCTTGCTGCAGCCAAGGAGATGGAAGATTAGCACTCCCCTCCCCCTGGTGGTAGCAGGGAGCACGGCAAAGTGCTCATCCTGGGTCCCTAGATGCTGGGGTCCCTGCTGAGGTCAGAAGGAGGGGAGCACTGATCTCCTGTCCCCCGGCTGCAGAAGGCAGCGGCTGCTTAGGGACCCAGGTGGAGCGCACGGGGCTATAGGACACGTGCAGTTTCTGTGTTGCAACCAGGGGGACAAGAGATCAGTGAGGAGGCAGGGGGGAAGGGAGGGGACAGCTGGCGGAGACTGGTGGCCCTTCAGGGTTGTAAAAATGATATCTGTAGCCCTTGAGCCAAAAATGTTGGGAACCGCTGCTTTAATCCATGTATTATTGATGCAATAAACAGTAATTGCTCTTTCAAACCTATGTCAAAGTCTGTATGAAAACACTTCAATGCAGAGATAATTGAAGCAGAAACGATAGCAGTAATACAGCTTCCATGCTTGTGCAGGCCCATATGCACTAACTCAGCTAGTAAATTCTTAACATCAGTATGGCATTTTTGGATAAGGAGTGCTTATATTATATGTGGTATTTTAAATAAAAGAAACAAATTAGTTTTACAAAATGAAGTGAAAGTAATTAGTCTGCATGATAGACTGCCTGATTTATTTTTGCCTTCCATCTTAAAAGTGGTAATGATCATTTCAATAATATGTCCTAAAAAAAATGAACTTCCAGGAGGAGAGCCTCTGTACCAGGTTTGAATGCAAAGAAAATTAAAAGCCTTAGGAGTCTATTTCTCTCCCCTCATTACATGAGCAGAACTGTTGATTGACAATAAATAATGGACAGACCTCAATTATTA
The DNA here is from genome assembly GCF_026122565.2 of Emydura macquarii macquarii. Classification (NCBI taxonomy): domain Eukaryota; kingdom Metazoa; phylum Chordata; order Testudines; family Chelidae; genus Emydura; species Emydura macquarii. The sequence goes on along the minus strand of NW_027132308.1, from coordinate 148,974 downwards.
CTGGGTTACGTGCAGGTGGTGTTCCCACCCTGCCCTAAATACTACTCAGGTTTGATTAAGTCATACCTAAATACTTTCCAGGGTTTGACTTTATTAGTCATCAAATAATAAGATCAGATAAACCTCTGTCTAAACTTTCTCAGCCTGGCTCTGCCTAGAGTTTCCTGAATGGCCTCTTTGTATCTGCCTGTACTTTCCTGTGACAAGAGCATCATGTCCACCTCACTTATATCCTGATGGAGTTACAAGCAGAACTTCCTATTATAGAGAGTTATAACTCCTGTAACAGGAGTGTAGATCAACAGAACGGCATTGCATCCCTATACGAGGCTGTAGATCCTGCCACAAAGACTATGTTCTGCGCTCACGAGTGTGTACAATTATCATTAACTTATTAGCGAGTGGGATATGTATATATCTGAGGGTGAGATTTCACCCACAGGTTAGCAACCATTTATACTATTGATCAAACAACCAGACAAGCATGATTATCATGTCTGAAAATGTAGGGTGCTATTTAAATCAATTATATGAACATTCATTTTGATGGGGTTTCCCTGCTATTCTAATGCCTAAAATCCAACTAAATCTTCAATTCTATTTTGGCTGGAACTGTACAAGAGTATTAATGATTAATTAAACTAAAGGATTCTCTGGTTTCCTTAGCTCATAGGAAAGAAAATACCTTATTACAGGCATTAAAATATCATGTCTTTACACAAAAACAGGTTTCCTGAATCTTCCTCGTTTAGAAATCTCAGTGCTATGTGACCCATATAATGTAGTACATTTTGAATACAAAACATACATTTGACTAATTTTATCTTGAATAATAATTTTGTAATTTGGCAAAAATCATTCTTTTCATTTCTCAGATGTCAGCTAGCAGCAAGTTGGAGGCATAAAGACACAAAGTCAGAGAAATATAAAAGCAGCTTCCTCTGTGCTAAATTCTTGCACAAGACTGTGGCCTTGGAGAACGGGAAGAAGAGGAACAATGGCAACACATGTCATTACAGTTTCTTGGCAACAAGCAAAGCTATTTATATTAAAATTAATAGCAAATCCCACAGAAAACCCAGTAACTTGAGAATATTTCTCAGGTGTCTCTAGTTATGGATCAAAACACCACCACATTTTCCCTGCTACCAGAACCATCTTGATGGTTCCCTCCAAATTTCCCCACTTTTGTTACCATGGACTGGAATTACAAACAAGACTGACAGTTTCTAAAAGTTCATCATATTTTTCATGTATTTTTGGGACGAGGCTTCCAAGATCACCGCAACCTTGTAATATCATCTGCACTTTGTGCCAAACACATACTGTATTTTATAAATATCTGTGTAGCAGAAATTAGTTGAGCGTGTTGATCAGCATTAGACATGCATGAAGTCTGCTATAAATCTATAAACACAATGTTGCACACACACAAGGTGGTGCAAGTAGCAACACTTCCAGTTAAAGCTGTCCAACAACTTATATTATAAGATGCTAGGTAGAAAAGTCAACTCACTGCTGCTGCATCCCCTCATCGGTGGGTGTGGGGCAACAGCCCTTTCCTCTTTAGCACCCCCTGTAGAGAGTTGCTCCAGTCCCTGGTGGTCTGCCTCTTCTGGCAACTCGGCCCTCTGGCCAGATCACAATTTACTTTCAGTAATTTCAGAGTAACAAAAAGTACAACAAATAAGGAGTCCAACATCTTTACAACAGATCTTTGGCCTTGACTCTGCGTCCCATAGTCATCACACTCTTCTCTCAGGATTTTCATTCATCTGTCTCAGAGGCCTCATACCACCTTCCTTAGCGGCTGACAGAAAACCCCAAGCCCTCCCTACCACACTGGTTTCTAGTGCAAGGACCCTAGGACAAGCAAGCAAGTTCTACTTCATCAGACATCTTGCTGCTGCACCCCTGAACTCCTTCCCACCATTAGCCTTTCATCAGGCTTTTTCCACAGCCCCTTCCTGGGCCTTTTGCAACAAGCAACAACTCCCCATCAAGCAACAACTCCTATCCCTGTTCAGTCAGACACATTAGCTTGCTCCAATCCTGTGTCATTGAAGTATCTTCCACCCCTGCCCCAAGAGGCTTCCTCGTCTCCTTGAAGGAGCATTCCTGTTTCCCATTGGTCTCTGCACTCTCTATTACCCTATTACCAAGAGTCACTGCAGAGTTCTCTTTTCTCCTCACAGCCCCTCAAACTTCAGTCCAAATGCCCCTTAGGCTACTGGCACTGCTTCTTGGGTTTCACTATCTCCAGCTTCCTCCTGGCTCAGGGCAACCCGCCTCAGGCTTCACTGCCCCCAACCTCCCAGACTTCTTCCTGGCTCAGGATCCTCTGGTTTTGGCTCCAGGATTCTATCTGCCTTTAGACAGAGAGGAAATGCTGAGGAATTTATTTAATAGGTCTCTTGCTGGCCTCTTTTACACTGCCCTGAGCTCCTTCCTTGATGAAGATCCAGCTCCTTCACAGCTTGGTTTCATCACTAATTATGCCTTACATAATTAGGTGTCACCCAGTGGCCTAATTGGGCTCAGGAGCCTGCTAACCCATGGGTAGCCAGTGTGGGGCTTATACACACCTTGTTTTCGTGAGGCTCAGCTCACTTCGTCAGATGCAGAGGTAGAAATGAGAAACATAGGATCATCATATGCATATACAAGTGCATAGAGAACAATTGTTGATGATCATATGATCATCCTATGTTTCTCATTTCTACCTCTGCATCTGACGAAGTGAGCTGAGCCTCACAAAAGCTTATGCCTGCTAAAATTAAATTTGTTAGTCTTTAAAGTGCCACAGAACTCTCACTGTTTTAATTATAAAGTAACTTGCTCATAGAGAAAAGCTGCTCCCTAATCTCAAGCAGTTAATGGTTGGCTTGTGTGTTGAATCATGATTGCTTATAACCCACATTAATTTTATTTGTTCTAATGTAACAGTGAGTTTAAGCACAAGTTTTCAACTGTATTTTGTATCACTGAGTATTCACATTCTTTAAGACACTTTTATTTTCAGTTTTACATTTGCTATCTTGATTTCTTTGGGTATCCCATTGTCCTACAATAGTGGGTCTCAACCTTTCTGTACCAGAGCTCTCACCAGGACCCACTTCCCATCTAGCCAGAATTGATGTGGCAGCCCGCTCCCATTTAGCAATTTGAGAAGAGCAGCAAGGCCACAACCCCAAGGTTTAAGAATCCCTGTCTTACAGCTATTGTTTCAGGCTCTCTGCAGATTCATGCAGGCATCACTACATTGGTTCACATTTTAGAAATTACCACTACAATCATGGGGGCTAGAAGCATTTTTTTTTTAAATGAAAAGATATGAGAGGGTGACCATCCTGATAGGGAAGCCCCTTTCTACAAGTATGAACAGGAGTAAATAACTCCTGGTTGACCTTCTTTACACCATTCATTACTTTACATACCTCTATCAGATCCCCTCATGTTCCTCTCTAAACGGTATGGTTGAAATCCTTTTAATCTTTCCTCCTGTAGAAGCCTTTCCCTGCATTTAATCAGTTTTGTTGCCCTTCTCTGGATCATTTCTATTTCTGTTATGTCTTTTTTTATTCAAAATGGGTGTCCAGAACTAAACATATTCATGTTGAGGGTGTACCATCAATTTATATAATCTTATAATATTTTGAGTATTAGCTGACCCATTCTTAATGCAACCTAATATGCTCTTTGGTTTTTTGGCTTTACTGCACATTGAGCAGATGTTCTCACTGAGCTGTCTACAGTGACATCGGCATCGCTCTTTCCTTAAGTTACCCAATTTACACCCATCAACATGTGTAAGTAGCTCAAACCTTTCCTTCCAACATGCATCACCTTTCACTGACACAATTAATTTCTTCTGCCACAGCAGTCAGATATACCAATCAACAGGTCTTCTGTAGTTCCTCACATCCTTCACTAACATGAACAATTTTGTATCATCTGCAAATGTTACCACTTCACTGCTTACCCCCTCATTCAAATCATTAAGTTAAACGCCAGTCCTCTTGCGAAAGACTTTGTCAAAGATTTTTTTGAAGTTCACATTTACAATATCAATCATCTTTCTTCTTTCTGCTATTTTATTGACTCCTCAAAGAGTTCTACTAGAAGGGCAGAGTCACAACTTTCCTTTATGAAAGCCATGCTGGTTTGTACCTATTCCAATTCTTTATCTGGAGCTGGAATTTGTTAATTTCAAACAATATATAGTTATGATCTTCATTCTCCTTTAAATTAAAGGATGTCTATTTTTTACTAAATCTTTTGTGAAAATATTCCAATTATAGTATTTAGATATTTGGGGGAAAATGAACTTCGTCTCCTATCATCTTTTACAACCTTTTAAGCAAATTAAGTTATCTGATTCAACAGATCATAATTCATTCTCATGGCAGTTTTTGTTCATAGGCAAATTACTATGACATTCTGGACTAAGCATACAAGTGAAGATGATGAGTTTAATCATCTTTTAGCTAGGTAAAGTGGCTCTGGGCATGGAAAAGAACCCATGAATTTCATAAGGAAACGGGCCCCAAAAAATCATGCACGCATGTTATATGGGTTTATTTATATAATATCAGTTGAAGAGTGTTCCTTAAGGAGAAAAGTTGAACTATCTTTGTGACATAGGGAGTCTCTTCACCCGTGTCTCTCCATTGCAGTTCAGGGTGCTTATGAGTAAGGACTGACTACAGCTATGTGCACCCACCAGCCTCACATACCGCACAAGAGGGTCCCAACCATTACTATATCCATGAGCTACAGTAGTAGCACCACAGCAGCTGTGCAGCTACGACAGTGTGCCAAAGGGTGTGACACTGGAGGTGGGGAGAGGGTTCCTCTATGTCTCTTCCAATCTCAGTGACTCCACTGTGCAAAGACCTTTTACTTGGCCACCTTTCCTGGAGTAAAGGACTGGGGAGAAATAATAGAACTTGCCTCTCAGGAAGTTAAAAACAATTGCTGTGATTACAACAAACAAACAAGCTTATACACTTGTTTTTCCACTGCACCCCTCTCCACCCCCCTACCCTCCTTTTTTTTTCTTTTTTCTGGAAACATGAAATTGCTGTTTTTCAGCTTACACTAAATCACAACATGAAAAATTAACCAATAGGAAAACACACAAAATTAAAGCAATTCCAAGTAAATGACTATGCTTTAAAAAGTTAAAAAAGAGGTTTTATCTATATTCAAAAGCAGCCAGGGAATTTGAAGAATTGATCCCATAAGAGAGAACACGGATCTTTTATGTGACAGTTCATAAAAACTTGGCATGCCTAATTTGAAAAGAAAACAGGATAATCTTCTACAGCTTTGCGCTGATGTTCAGTTTCTACACAAGAAAAAGTGACTTGTTATAATATGGGGGAAAATAATTACTTGATTTCACACCTTGTGGCTGCCAAAAGCAGCAGCCTAGAGAAGCCAGTGGTTTATATCAATCAAGAGAACTGAATATAACCAGTATTTTGAAAAAAAAAAAGTATGGTCATGGTATTGGGTAGACCAGGATGACCAGAGTGCACTAGTGTAGCCACAAATATGTCAGTCAGAAGCTTTCTACCATTAGCACTTATGTCCAGGGCAAATTGCTCAGCCTATTAGCTAGAACACAAATCTCCCTTCAGATTGATTCCACGTTGGGTTCCTGAAACACTGCCAGTGAAACCACTATCTCTAGAGACACAGAGTACATTGGCGAAGTACTTAAAAGGAACTGGCAAAATAGAGAGGTACGTTTATGAGTAGCACTCAAAGTAATGAGCACCAGCAGGGCTCAGTTTGAATAAAAGGTGGGCACCAAAACAACATGCTGATTCCTAATCTCCCAAACTCTCTGATGTTGTTTGAAACCCAGATTCCAATTCTGCAATGTAAGGCCATCCTTGAATTTGCACCTGGTACCCCACAAACAGCACTTTGGAATGTGGAGGAGGAAAAGCAGAAGCATCTATGCTAATCAGTCCATCCTTCGACTCTTGATAATATTAGACTAGTGGTTCCCAACCACTGGCATATATACCGGCAAGCAGAGAACGCAATGCATCATGGGAGATGTAATCTAGCTAGAGAGACTTGCTCATAGGGAAGAACGGGGTTGCTAGGGACCCAGACCTGCAACTCCCATGAAGCACTGAGGCAGCTGATTAATGTCAACCTAAAATCTTTTACTGCAGATAATTTCAATTTTGACCAAACCCCATTTTCTGATAGGAAAATGTTCAATTTTTTTTCCCACCAGCTCTACTAATCATGATTATTTTCAGCTTCTACTAGTCTTACTGTACACAAGTATAGCATGATGCAAAAGGAGATCAAATACTGCTACAGCTAAGGTTGGCAAAGGTTCTCAGGGTGGATCCAAAAGAGAGGAGCACTTTGGATATTGTTCCCTCCCTTAATCCAAAATAGCCCAAACATCATGACCTTCAAGCCATGCTACAAAAGCCATTTGTTTGACAGGGATTTGGAGGAAGATTCCTGAAGGTAATGGGGGTGGTGGAAAGGAGATTTCGCTCTGCTTTGATTCACTGCCTGGCTGAGTTGATTCATTAGCCATTATGATTGCTTAATGCCTCTGGTCTTCTTGTCAAGGCCTTATACTGCTTGCCACTGCAACCATGCACATGCTTGATCACTGCACTTTGCCAGGTAACTGGAAAAGCAGTCATGCCCAATGCCCCTGGTGGGGTGAGTGAGTTTGTTTTCCATGTAAGTTTTTTTAATGCTGTTGGGTGGTCACATTAGGTTGCTGCCAGACTGATTATCAGGCAACTTTTTACCACTTAAATCTAAAGAAATAAAGAACACGAAAAATCTACTATTATCTAGCTAGCTTATCAAGTGCATTTGAAAAGAACATTATTTTCCTCTCTCTGTTCAGTTCCCAAGTCAGTACAAAGCCATTACAAAACTACTTTTTTGCTTTGGGAAAGGTCCTTTATTGGTAGAGCTATATATGGGAAGCTTCATAAATCAAGTGTGGAAAAAGATGAAAGACTGTAATTAAGAGAATATCAATACAAAGAGAACATCTTTAAAAGTGGCTTTGAAGACAGGGTCAGAACAGTTTTTTCATCCCCTTTGATGTAATAAAGAAAAACTGTAAAAACTGCCTACAGGAAAATGGTTCACTCTCAGACAGATTTCCAGAATTCTTTACAGGTACCTTATAAAATGTGCTTGGCTGGTAAGAACTACCTATTCTCACACTCAAGAGAAAAAATGATAATGCCCTTTGGACTGCCATATTTGCAATAAAAGAAAAATAAGGTTTTGGCAGTAAGGTTAATGCAGACAAGAACAAAAAAAATCTAGCATATTTGGCAGTACGGTAAAGGCAGACCAAAAAAAAAAAGATGTTGGCAGCTAGCACATTGTTCATTGCAGCCAACAGTTCACATGTGGAATTTCACTTGGAGACTGGAAAAAGAGCCATGGACAGTTTTAAGACCATATCAGCTTTTCCCTTAGGATTTATATACCTCTTGATAAAGAAGAAAAGAAGTAATTTCAGTAACTTTCATCCCATCAGGAATGGCTTCTTCTGCCTTCTGATTCTTATTACTAAAAAAATAATTTCTTAGAGAAGAGTCTGGAAAAAAACCATTCACAGTGTGTTCTTTCAACAGCTGCTACTTTGAGCAGAATGCTCACCACACCCATTTTTTCCCTCTTTCATTCTCTAAGCAGAAAGCTATTTCAGCCATAACTATACAGCATCTTAAAAGGCCTATATATCCACTCACTGGGCAAGTATACACAACTCCTACTCATATCAAGGGCATTGTGGGTCCAGTCCTACAAGGTGATGAGCATTTCTGAAAGGTGCTGAGTGCCTTCAAGTCCCACTAACTTCAGCACCTCAAATAATCAGACCCTTTGTGTGCATACCTATCTTAGGGCTTTTAACTGCTACCCATTACCACAGTATCTGACAGCCATTCACATAAATCAATAGCAATAGTTAAGTCCTTAGTGGATTTCTTAGAGTCAGTGGCACGTCTTCTTCTGGGCCAAAACACTGCTTGGGGTCAAAGGCAGTATGTCACCTTATGGTTTTCCACTTGCTCATTTTAGTTAAAATGAAAATATAGATTTTAAAATTTTCTTTAGACTTTGTAATACAAATGTAATGAACATGCTGGATTGATTGACAACCCTGAAGAATGAAGTCCTTTATATAGTCAGTAAATAAATACCAACAAGAGCAAACTTCCCCACCCTGCTTCACCCGACTATCTTTATGGTTCACTGGGTTATTCATTCTCCATGCCCATTCATACCTTCCTATTTTCTGAAACTGCCAACCAAAGTGCCAATTAATATAAAATGCTATGGTGGTTTTTCAGATGTGGACTCCCCTCCATTGGAAAATAAAATAAAATGATTGCAACAGCCAGCATATGGTAACAATATCATGTCATGACGCACCTAGTTTAGTCTGGATTTGAAAGGATACTTTCATTAAAATGTTTGTAATTTCATATTTTGGTGACTATTAGCTATCATCTCCTTAGCCAAGAAAAATCTCCAAGCCAGCAAAAAACAAACACACTTTCTTCATTTTGTTATTCTAGTTTGTGGTCAGTTCATTATGTTAAAATACTTCTCTTTGGGATAGTCTTCTTTTTGAGACCTAATGCAAATAACCCAGAAAAGCGAACTATGGCAATACAATTGGAATGTGGCAAGATAGGAGTAATAAAACTCCTTGCCACTAACCCTTAGGATAACAGAGAGTGAGAGAAGACAGCACTGATGTCAAGGTAGAAGCCTTACGACTGTCAGCTGAAGTTACGTTAAATTTTCATTAGGGCTTTCAACTAATCACAGTTAATGCTATTAATGTAAAACAAATTTACTAGATTAAAAAATAGTTGTGATTAATCAGTTTTAATCACACTGTTAAACAACAGAATACCAATTTAAATTTATTATAAATATTTTGAATGTGTTTCTACATTTTCAAATCTATTGATTTCAGTTACACCACAGAATTCAAAATGTACAGTGCTCACTTCATATTTTTTATTACAAATATTTGCACAGTAAAAAAAGATAAACAAAAGAAACAGTATTTTTCAATTCACCTCATATAAGTCCACTCAGTCCTACTTCTTGTTCAGCCAATCACTAAGACAAACAGGTTTATTGACATCTATGGGAGATAATGCTGTCTGTTTCTTATTTATAATGTCACCTGAAAGTGAGAACAAGTGTTTTCATGGCACTGTGGTAGTCAGTGTTGCAAAGTATTTACATGCCAGGTATGCTAAACATCCGTATGCCCGTTAATGCTTCAACTTGTAGGCTCCCAAGTTTTACATTGTTTTGTTTTTGAGGGCAGTTATGTAAAAAAAAAATTCTACATTTATAAGGTTGCACTTTCACAATAAAAAGATTACACTATAGTACTTGTATGAGGTGAATTGAAAATACTGTATTTTGGGTTTTTTTATTTTACTGTGCAAATCTGTAATAAAAATAATATAAAGTGAGCACTGTACAATTTTATTTTGTGTTGTTACATAAATCAATATATTTGAAAATGTAGAAAAACATCAAAAATATTTTTAATAAATTTAAATTGGTCTTCTATTATTGCTTAACAGTGGAATTAAAACTGCAATTAATTGTGACTATTTTTTTAATCTCGTGATTAACTGCAATTATTTTTTTAATCATTTGACAGCCCTAATTTAAACATAAACAAATTGTAAAAGAAAACCAGAAGTGCTGCTTGCACATTTCAAGGAGAGAAATCTATTTACAGAATGATAAAGATAAGAAGTGCAGACATGGAGAGATCATTCTATCAACTCAGTAAGTTTAGCTGGCGATTGTACTAAGTCATTTCTAACACAAACATACAGGCCCTCCACTTATGATCTTTGTCACTAGTGGGAGAGCTAGTTTATCTACAGCAGAACACTACCTGTAGAGCTGTGTGATATATTGAAAATCAAACCACAAAAATATTTGGCATCAACCTCAAATAAAGTTCAAACCAGACACAAAAAGATTTGGCAAATAGATTAAGGTTGTTCACACAGTTGAGAAACCAGTACCTTTTCCCGTTCCTATCCCCAGTCAACAAGCCAGCTTTCTTACTTTACCATTCCCCTCCATCTCACCCCTGAAGGTAAACAGCTGGGTGGGAAGGAGGGATAGATCTTCCCAAGTTTGTGGGAGTAGAGAGAGAAAAGTGCTAAGGGACAGTACACTGACAGGCAAGTACATAAAACCTAGGCTATATAATGGTAGGCACAGTAATTTGTGGAGGGTTCTTCTTGGAGATTATCATTCATCACACATGAACCTTCAAGTGAGCCAGCTGGACTGATTCAGTTCTAAACTTTCTGACCCAAATGCAGGATTCAGTCTGGTTCTGAGTCTCTGAATTGGACCCTGCAGGGTTCTCACAGCTCTCGTTACCAACACCAGACAATGATCCAGTCGTGGGGAGACAGCTATGTGTAGCTTGTTCCCCTTCCCCTCCCCTCCCTCCCCCCCCCACACTTTTCTTCAAAAGAGAAATTACTTAGGGGAGTGACTATGTCTGGAGCATCGTGGGAAATGAAGTGATATTTTTCCCTTTGGCTCCAGCTTACTCAAGTGCAACAGGTTCCAGAACGGATCTCTTGGCATGCAGAGCCATCTTGCTGGCTTCACAGGAGGTGAATCTTCAGGCCCATTTCCTTTTTGTCTGGCATCGCGTGGACCAAAGCCCATTATACCAGAGCTGCTTTATTAACCTAAGTCTTTAGAAGCCTTCAGTTTGAACCAGAAACAATCACAAATAGTCTCCATCACACACATGCTCAGAATGAGTGCTTTATCCGTCTTTAAAATGAAATGTGCATGATTTTGAAAGCTGTCCTGTCAAACTCTACAGCATGTGTGTAACATTACTTAGGTGCACATTTTAAAAACTAAAACACAAAACACACAGCTGTAACTTTTAAATGACTTTTAGAAACCAGTATAAGCACTTAGCATTATAATCCTATTGTCTGGATGCTCTGCTCTAATTTTCCATTACTGGTATCCATTACAATATATACATATATCAATTCTTTCCAATATCAAATTACCCAGAGAACATCTCTTCTAGACCATCAATAATCCATCTTGCCTTTAAAGCTATTTCTCCCAGTGGACAAGAGGGATTGTGAGGAAGATCCCTATCACACACACACATATATTATAGTGCATTGATTAACTTAACCCATTGTGTAGGAGTTCCGTGCTGATATCTAGTATAACAATCAGTATACAAAAAAATACTTTCAGTTTAGGTAAATGTCAGAGACACAATCTGAATAAAAACAACGAGAGGCCTGTAGCACCTTAAAGACTAACAAATTTCTGCAGGCATAAGTTTTTGTGGGCTGCAACCCACTTCGTCAGATGTATAAAGTGGAAATCACAGATAAGAGGTATACATACACATCTAAGGGTAAGAAACATAACAATGCGGAGGGTGGTTGCCCATTGTTATGTTTCATACCCTTGGATGTGTATATATACCTCTCATCTGTGATTTCCATTTCATGCATCTGACGAAGTGGGTTGCAGCCCACGAAAGCTTATACCTGCAGAAATTTGTTAGTCTTTAAGGTGCTGCAGGACTCTCATTGTTTTTGCTGTATACAGACTAACACGGCTACCTCTCTGGAACTTTTCACAATCTGAGTAAAGAATGTCAACATGCATTATACTACTTCACATCAGAGAGCATGTCACCATCTCTGTTGCTATGTATTGCCAGTCTCATTGATTACGGGCATTAAAGGAGTGTGGAAGTGTAACACCCTAGTAAGATTAGCTTTCCTTTCAAGTATTTTTAAACTTGTCTAATTTTTCTTAGAACTGTCAGCACTTCCTAATATTTCCATTGCACTGACTATGATGTAATGATAGCAGCTTACTACTGCAAAATTAAGATGGTTTCCTCCCATATTATAAACAAGATATAATTCTTGATATGAACTGCTTTTATAACCACTGAAATTTATAAAGAAGTCACAAAACTATGCCCCAAAGGTAAATTCCATTAACACTAAACATTTTAGGGCAATGATGCCATTGCATCGTTGGAGAAAACAGTTGCTTTCAGTTGATTGGCTACATCAAAGCCCAACATAACTATATTGTTATTTAAGGCGCAAGGCACCATCAGTGTTCCCAGTTAAAAGGCTTAGCAGTTTTTACTATTTGCAGTGACACCAACTGTGATACTTGGAGGGTTTTGTGGTTATAGCATGGCCATTCAATAAAACTATGAGCTTTTGCTTCAAAAATTCAGTGGGTTTCTTTTTAAAGATGGATGCTTGGTGTAGGAATAAAATTGTAATTGTAACCCTGTAGCTTAATTCATAGCTTTTAATTGTAATTGTAACCCTGTAGATTAATTCATATCTTTTAATTCATACCCTTATTTGTGTCAACCTCTATATGGTTATTATTGATATCATGTAACATTTGAACTTCTCTCAGTCATACTCCATATTGTGCATGTAAAACCCCATTTTGACCTATGTACTCCATCTTGTGTAAAAACCCCATTTTGACCCTATGTACTCCATCTTGTGTCAAACCCTTTCTAAACCTTTAGATGAATAAGATAGTTATCTGAACAAGGTATGAATGGAGGGTGTATGTGTGTGTGAGTCAGACCCAAACTGCCAGCTTGTCTTGATGAAGTTGTCCTGATGAAGTGTGAAGTCCATCCTAGGCTGAAGAGTGTGAACATAGCCCCAAAAAGCAAAGAAGGATCCACCCCAGAAAAACTTAATCAAACTTAATCAAAGACATCAAAGAACAAGCTGAAAGTCACGTCTGCTATTGTACCAGCAATCAAGGGTCACAGAGAAGCGACGTGACACAGCAGAACTGAAAAACCTATAAAAGACTGGGTGAGATTTCAAGGCTTTGGGGGAAAAACAGAGTTCTACATATCATCTAAAGAAGAGCGTCGGTGCGCGCCCGACAAGGACCCTGCTCTCCTCGTGCCCAGCTTCCCTGGCCAGGTAGCTGCCACGAGCCACGAATTCCAGCAATGAACCCTAGCTACGATCTCAAGCCACAATCAGGACTGGTAGCTATATATAACTATAGAACGCTTTCTGGTATGTTTGGGCGCGCGCGCGCGTGTGTGTGTGTGTGTGTGTGTGTATATGTGTAGGTTTAAGTTAGTTATTACTTTAGTTTCTGTCAATAAATGCGGCATACTGCCTTTTCCCCTTGAAAAAGTCCCGAGTGCTTAATTTTGCACAACATTGGCCTCCACCTGGCTCTTGCTCCCATGGCTATGTGCAAGTCCCAGAACCTTAATGCAACAACACGTCTGAAGTATTGTTTTGTGTGTTTTGGTCGGCGTCCACCAGAGAGGAGAGACAGGCCGCAAAGCAGCAGATCCACTGTAGAGAGAAAAGGAGGGGGGATCGGACAGCTCTGCTGCTTGGCTCCATGAAACAGTAGGAGCATGCATTATAAAATCCAATTAACTTCTCTTTGAGGGGAAAACTGGAGAGCAAGAGACAGCTGCAGACAGGTCCCAGCAGGGCTGGGAGTAAACTGAAAATGTTGGTTGGATGACTGCAGCAAAATGGCAAATAATTAATATGTTCCATTCTGTGACATCATAGAAATTGCCAGATTCCATGGCTGCAGAATTGCAGCCCCCCAGGGCGATGACTAAGATAAATAAAGGCAAGTTACACCTTTTAGTGTTATTGTTGTAAGCGCTGTGAAGATTCAGACAGGTGTCACAAGATCAGTTTACACTTGTTACATATTTTTGGGGTTCTCTCTGCAACTATAAGGGCTAGAAACCCTTTTTTTTAAATGAAAGGGTAAGAAAGGAAGACAAATAAAGCATCTCAACTGCCCTGAATGCTGTTCATAACTCCCCAGTGTGTTGTAACCCTCAGGTTGAGAACCCCTGAGCTACAAGATGTCCTTTGATGTCCCCCAGTTGGAGTGTAATATATATCCTTGGTATGTTGTTTAAAATATATCCTTTATGGACAGCTTCAGGACTAGTGTATATGGTTTGATGGACAGAATTTAGTGTCACAGAACAGCTATGGAAGAAAACAATGCTTTTAATATGTCAAGTACTAATATTGTAGTTTGTGTGAGACTATGACACAGTTCCCATTGGAACAAAGGTTGTACTGAGCACTAGCTCTAAGGATAATAATAAACTTTGGCTAGCTTGTTTCACAAAAATTAAAGGAATTTTGTTTTCATCAGCAGCAGACAGTCTGCATTGGCTTCCAACAGAATGTGCACAACTGCAGTGAGGTATTGATACTGCAGATCGTCATTGGGGAGCAGAGAGAGACAGGACAAGATAAATTTCCAACATGAAGCTTTTAGTTAGATTTCAGAGGTCTGATAACATATCAGATGTAATAGACTATATCATCTGAAACAAATCACTATAATTTCATCTTTTTATATCATTACATTTGTTTCCCTGCAGTAGATCCTAATTTAACCCAAGAGACACAAACCTACACCGAATAAACTTTTATTAATTTTACATTCAACTCCAAGGGATATTCAACATGCAAACACTATTGGTTGTTCTAATATTTTTCTTTGGTTTAGAAAACTAAAGTATAAATAAATAATATCACTGGCATTACACAGATGTTATAATTCCCAAATACATATTTAAGACAAGCACAGTAATGAGAGGTTTTATACTGTGGTCTTCCCACAGTGATCTCTTTTGTATTGAGCCACCAAGTGTTCTGCTGAATTTAGGGTTCAAAGGCAAACCTCCATTGTTGGTCTTAAACAGGGGTTTATTTCAGTCAGTTGATAAGGTCAACTCACAACAACATATTTCCCAGTTCCCCAAGGAGTGGCATGTCTTAATAGCCCCCAAACAGTCTTGGCAACAGGACCCACATGCCTAACAGGAAGATATTTCTTTAAGAGAGCTAGATAGAAAGGATGGGAGGAGGGACGAGTTGTGTCTGTTGCTCTGTTCCCTTGCCCAAAAGTTTCCAGAATTGGTTGTGGTAGTTTGGGGCATGCTCACTAAGTTCCTTATATCTGGATTAATAAGACTTCACTGAGGGCAAATAGTCAGAGTGGCTGCTTTACAAAAGGACACATGACCTATGTGATGGGTTGGGAGAAGTTCAGCCAAAGGAGCAGAAAGCGGGCTGTTTTTCCCTAACTCTGAAGCATTTTGCAGCAGGGTTATTCATGTACACAATTAATACTGATTGGTTGGTTATTAGTTAGCTGACTAGCTAATTAAGTGATTCCAAGTTTCGGCAGAGAAGGAGAAAGTCTGTATGGTTCCATTTCCCAAGAGGACGGAAGATACCTTTGCAGTGCTTTATGTCTCAGGAGACTGTCCAGAGTTCATGAACAGCAACTCTAATTGAGACTTAAGTGAACTCAGCCTAAACCAAATGGAACTCTGAATTACTTCTCACTGTTTCTCTCCGGGAACTGATCGGCTTAGATTTAATTTGTTTCTTTTGTTTAGATATAATTTGTTTCTTTTCTTTATATTTATCTGTCACTTTGACAACAATATATGTGGATTTTGAAATAGCCTGGTTATTTAGAAAAAATTAAATTATTATGTTTTTTATTATAATAAAATTTTATGAAGTTGGTACTTAAGAATTAAGTTAATTCCCCTTGTTCTTTTTGGACTTGATTGTGAGAAGGTTGACTCTGTGCAATCATTGCTGAAAATCCTCAATGACTGAATTCTGGGTCTCCATGTATCTTTCTACAGGAGTTGTGTTGAAGCACTAGAAGAGGAGTAGTAAAGTAAACTCTAGCCCATCCAAAGGTTACACTGAGAATCCACCATTTAAAATAAAGGGTGAAATCCTCCCTCCATTGAAGTCAGTTGGAGTTTTTCCATTGACTTCAATAGGACCAAAATTTCACCCCAACTCTTCTCAAGGTTTCTTAAACTGAGGCATCAGAACCACTGGTCACTTCTGAAAATCTTGGCCTAAGAGTTTTTGCATGGCCCAAACCCTTCCTTTCAGAGGCCCAGTTGTCAGCTCCTGCCCCCCGCTAGCATACCTTCAAGGTATGATACACACTTTCCTTCCCTACCAAGGTAGTTTATTAACCTCTTCCCTCTTCTTGCTGGAAGAGGGCTACACACATTTCGTCACAACTGTTACATTTCTTTTCTTTTAACATCCTCTGATGCACATAAATGCCATCATGAACCAGTGAGTACAGTGTTACTTAGGGGGATGCAAAAATTCTCTTGCAGATAGGAGTGCTGAAGAACAGTTCCGTCTCACAACCTCAGCACAACAATTTATTCTCTTTCAGATCCCAAGCGTAACAGAATTGTACCTTTAACTCCATAGGTAAAATGTTCAAAAATGCCTACATTACTTAGCAGTTTAATTACCATTTTCAAAAGTGGCTTTCGCATCTAGGGTCCTAGGCTCATAGGGCTTAGTAACTAAATAATTTTTGAAAATGGGACTTGCATTCCTAATTCATTTAGGCACTTTTGAACATTTTGACCCACATCTCAGATTCTTATTCCATGCGCAAACCAGAAGAAATTACTTTGTCTGCATATAGCAGAAGATTAGCCTGAATAGAGGTTTACTTTCATTTAAAGGTTTTTGTATATCAGTCTCTACTTTCTCTGATTTATTTTCTACCATTATTGAAATATACATTAATCAGAATATATTACACACTTCAATACAAAGCAAAACTGAATAGCAACTAATTCTGATCTGCATACTTCATTAGTAATGGGAGGAAGGCGTGTACCTTCAATTCATACTCAGGTTCCATTTTCATATGTTATTATACAAACAGTGGAGTTGAGCACCGGTACATACAGGCTGAGCATTTTTTCACTGGGAACTAGAGCCACCCTTACCACTTTTGCATATATACACATTTGTTCTAAAGATTCTCAGTGCTACTAAGAAAGAGCAAGTTTGGGAGGAACACACTTGACTCGTCCTCTTTCTCAGCTCATGTTGCAGACACCTAATTGCATGCCCTAATTTCAGAGATGCTGTGCACCTATAACACCTGTTGAAATCATCAGGAACTGGGGTTCTTTAGTACATCTGAAAATAAGGCAATTCTTTTCCAGCTAAGAAAAAGCTGTGGTAAAATGCAAGCTGAACTACTCCCCTACAGCAACTCCAGGTAGCCATGCCATTCAGAAGAGGCTACACAGTGTCCCATTTCTGTATAAGATGACCATCCCAATGTAGGTCCAACAGGGGAAAACAGAAGATAAAAACCGGGGCATAATGGAAAAGAGCAGCTAAGTAAAGAGGATAATTACAGCCAGCATTTGATGTCTAAACAATCTGCCAATTAATTAAACGTTAGCATTCTTAAAGGATAACAACTTGATTTATTTTGAGTGACAGTTGTTTCCTTAGCATCCATGCTCTCACTTCTGGAGGATTCCACAGACTGTCACATTTGACAACAAACATTCTATGCAAGTAAAGTCAGTTTTGAATTATTTCAAAGATAACCAGCAGGACAAATGCTGCAAACAAAATATAGCAGAGTAGGCTTCCAAAGCTGTGTGTAGGAGTTATATGAACAAATCTCATCATTTTGTTAACAGTATCTCTCTAGATACCTCCTTCCATCCCTTGGTAAGCACTTACACACTTAAATAACTGTCTGGCTTGCATGGAACTAATTATCTAGGGAACAAGGAGCCATTTGGCTTTTTCCATATTACTCACTGATGTCATCTCTTAGAAAGTCAGACATGACACGTCTATCAGTTTTATGATCAGCATCCAAAAGAGATTTTCAAATGAGTAACAGCAAAGAAGCAATACAGCATGACCTCACTCAAAATGAAAGAAAATCTTGAGACAGAAAAAAGTCAAACAAATGCTTAAACAGTCCATTTTTCTCACCATCTTCCTATTAAGTCTTTCAACCTATAACGAATTAACCCATTTCAACATACTGGCTAAAGAATAAAGAAAAATACTGAAGAAATGTATTCTCTCCAGAGTATGACAACCCAAAGCAGGACCTCCTGCCCCAATAAAAGTCCGTTTGAATCTCAATTTAGAGTCAGAAAGGGTAGGCATACTGAAGCTTACACAGAGGTCCACAAGGAGGGGTGGGGAACTGAGAGCTCTACAGGGCTCCCTCCCCATAACTAATTCTGATTGATCAGTGGCGCATGTTTCCTCCAACCCCCGGGGCTCTGGTAGGGAGTGCGCATACTCCTCTGGCCCCTGGGGGGCGGAAGGGCACAGAACATGCCCCCCTTACCCCCGCCCAAAATGCTGGAATTTAACTTCCTGCACAGGCCCCTGTGATTAATTATACAGTCCACTCTTTCTTAAAACCATCTGCCTCCTTTTAGTGATACAACACTGCATTAATCACACAGCTTTCCATATTGGGACAAATTCTACTTGTGCACTGACCTCAGTGTTTACTAATATATTGAAATCAATAGGTCTGGAACAAAGCATAGAATTTGGCCCATTATTATGAGTGACATACATGTATTGAGAAGGGAGTAGACCCCCTTAAATATTAAAATTAATTTAAGAATAGCATTTAAACTAAAAAACCATAAAATGGCCTTTTAATTTGTGCTTAATTCATATCCCCAGAACAAGCTAGTATTTAAAAAAATAACAATTTAACCATAATATGCACACAACTGAATTCTTCAGGCACTTCCCTTTGGGCTAACATGAAATACCAAGGTACCTTGTGCAACATGGTGGTCATTTGAAATGTCAATTCTTCATGTCCTTGTTCAGTTACTTACCTAGAAAAGAAAAGAAAAAAAAATCAGAATTTTTTTTATATCCTTAAATATGCCTCTCATCATCAATACATTTAACATGAACGCAAAACATGGTTTCCCCTTCAATAGGTCTACCTTATTAACAGGTACAGTAGTTACTACTAGCTCTGATTCTTCTGAAACACCTAAGTTTTGTGTGAAATATTCTCATTTCTGATTAAGTTAAGAATTCATTAGATGGCTATGAATTTAAGGAAAATTTTCTGATTAAATGAGAATTTTGAGATAACATTAAACAAAATAGTCTCTCTTAATTGATATTTTAAATGAAATTTTCTTTATGCCTTTCTAAATTTGGTTCCATATTCTGTGTGTGTGTAGGTTAGGATAAAGGACACCAATAGAGTCACACAGTATGTGTTGTATTTCCTTGACTGGATATCTTTAGAAATTACATCAAAACTGAAGCGTAGCCACTTTTGTGGTGGAATACAGATGCTGTTTAAAAGTGTTTAGCAATAGTACAAAACCATTTAGATCAAAAAATCACAACCTACACGCAACTGAAATAATAGGTTGGCAGTAAGTAATTTCCCAAATTGGAATTTTGCAAGGACCCCAACCCAAGCACTCAAAAATCCATGAGTCATGCTGCAAAAATTATATTTTTAAAAAAAAATAAGCTTTGGGTTCTTTGTATTTGCCTTCTGGATTTTGAGCCTGTAAGGCTCAAACTTTTTCAAATTTTTCTCTGTAACCATAATAGCTAGAAACTTATTTTTCATTTTAATTGAAACCTGAGATTCTCATGTAACTACATGACTCCAGGAACTGGAGCTTTCAGAAAGTCACCAAATATCAGAAGAGTCATGATAAAATCATGAAAGTTGGCAAGATTGATCTTTAAGTCTCATCTAGAAGATGTGCTTGTAGTAGCACAAAGTTCATAGGCCCTCTAACACAGATAATGGAGAGAAAAGACCACCCAGCCAATAACAGCAATAGGCAGTAAGTGCCAAGAGCTGCTTGAGGAATCACCTCTACGGTGTGCAGCCAGACTGCAGGAGCAGCACCATGTGGAAAAACTCTGTGCCCCGGAAATGACGACATTAGCAGCACCACACTTTGTGCTCTTGCTCAGAGAAGCCTCTCTAAACCAACCAGCCACCCAACAATACCATGAGGAACAACAAAGGGTGAGTACAGAATCTCTCAACACTTCTCCTACTCCAGCATCAATCCCAAGAGCAGTGGGATCCCAATGGCTGACTATCCATATAGAGCAAATCCCTAGATTCCAATGGCTGACTATCTATATAGAGCAGGAATGAACTTCCAACCAACCAGTACCTGCAGCTTCAGAACAAGGATAATGAACATCTTTGGTCTATACATTTTGGATAAAAGCATTCACGTCAGTTACAACATGACTTCTCTGCTTGCCTTACCCATCTCCTTCTTAGCCGTGCCTTTCATCTATTACTCCTCCTCCTCTTCGTTCTGGCCTCCTTTCTCCTCCCCTTCATGTCCCCTTTTCTTTTCCTCACACAGACGCACCGCTTTCCCCAACATCTCACCTCTACCATCTTCACATGCTCACCACAAATAAAAAAGAAACCAAAAAATACCGCACAAAAATAAACTAAACACAATCTTAAATAGTATCACCCCAAAACATGAATAACCAAAATAGACAATCTTGTTGATATAATCCTGGTCCTTTCATTCACTTACTCTTTTATGGTGTGCTATTTCTTGCCTATACTTAGATCATAAACTCATTAGAGTAGGAGCTGTATCCTCAATACATTCAGTCAAGTGTCTACATCATTTTAGCCACTGTATAAATGCACAATAATAGAAGTAGTCATGTAAAAGCATGGATTCTAAGAAAAGAATGCTATGTATTGGATCTCCGGCACCACCTTTCTGCAACCTGCTGGGTTTTTTTCAGAGTTCTCCCCATCATATGGAACATCATAAACCCAGAATTAAAGAAATACAGGCCAAAAAACCTGCTAAACAGCTTCTACATTCAACAAAAAAATATTCACTTGAATTTCTTAGCAAAAGGGTTGTTCCCATGAAAAATGCCTTGTGTTTTCCAGATTTGCCTTTTTCTGCAAAGTTGGGGATGGAGTTTAACAACTCACACAATGCTGTGTAAGAAACACAAAGATCAAATGTTCTCCACTGCATTCGGAGAAGAGTAGAAGCTGAACTGTAAAACTGCCTGCATTCATCTGATTTTATTTTAGTCTGGATTTCACATCACTGCCAAAATCATACAACAAATTCTGTTGCTTCCATCTCCTGTTGCGCTGCTCTGTTCTGCCTCTGAATAAGCTCAGCTCTGCCAGCAGGACTTTTATTAACCATTTTTTAAAAGTCCTCTGGTCCTTATGCATATGTTCAGTCTTTTCCAAGAGAACTGTTACTGCCAGCTACAGTTCACGGACCTCTCCAATGCCTGGATCTGTTTCAAATTTTATAATGCTATTGTATCTTAGTTATGCAATGTCCTTAGCCAGATTTAAAGTGTACTTCTTTGTACTCAGTCTTCAGACTGACAATTCAATGTTCTCTTGGCATCTGATTGAGAACAACTGTCTGGTGATGAAAGGCACCACTTTTTAATCCCCCTCCTCCTTTTTAGGGAGGAGTGTGTACCTCAAGGTTAGCAGAGAGGCAGCATTAACTCCTTTCTCTCTACTACAGGAAAATGCATGGCACAGATGCCCTTCAGAGCTAGCTCCTCCACAACTTCTTTCCCTGACCTTGATCAATAGCTAATCAAAGCAGGGATGATGAGAACAACAATGCAAGGACCTGCATCTATTTAATTTTTCAATACCTTTTGGGGACCAAAAATCTGGAAATCTGTCGAGTGCACCACCCTGCACAAGCACTGCCATGTAGGACCACCATCAGTACTAAGGTCTGTAGTTCCCTGCACAATTTTGAGGAAGTGGGTATTAGCTCAACTGAATCTGATCATCATATTGCAGGGTAGCTGAAGGAGCTAATAACATATTTCAGTATTATGTTCCACTCCAACTCCCATGGACTTCAATGGAAGTTGGGTTAGGCCTATAAAATACTAACTGTTTATTTTTCAGCAAAGAACAATAAATTAAAAGAAAAGGAAGAGAAACCTTTCCAAAATTTTGTAACAGTTGGGTTGCTCACTTGATTCACTGCCTGTTTATCACATAAGAGAAAAGCGATTTGTGTACATAGAATCATAATAATAATAATGGGCTACATTCATACCTGCTCAGAGCACACTAAGCCAATTGAGTTCCACCAGAGATAAACGTGGCCAACTGTTTATAAAGCTCATCTTATCAGAACCAATTTCAGATCTCTATGAAGGGGAAAAGGTATAAAATGGAAGTCAGGCGTAACATATGACTACATATGTAAGAGCTACATATATTGTGAGATTAACCTGTTAAATTCCAAAGACGTGTACCCACAATAAGAAAAGAGACCCAATATAAGGGGCTAAAGAAAAGTATTTAATAATTATATCACAGATGCATCCAGAGGCCCCAAATTAGGAAGAGAGCCCAATTGTGTGAGGCTCAAACATGTACAATACAAAGAGTCCCCCAAGGTTTTAACATAAAACAAGTGACAAAGCACTGAAAAATGTGGGATTAATTTATTTATCATAAACTGTATCAAATTAGATACCACTGTGATATGGCAAGCTTATTAGAACATATTACATAATCTCAGTTTCATGCATTTGCATTTCTCATGTGAATTATTTACAACAGCAGCAGCAAAAGGATACTACATTTGTATGGCCTTAAGCAAATTTGGGTCTGAAATTCTGTTTTTCAATAAACCAACAAGCCAATTGGTTTAGAAAAGGCTATAGAAAAGTTAAAAGGAATCTTTTCCCATTTCAGCATTCCAAAAGAAACATCCACTGACACAGTTTACCAGTTCTGAATTCCAAACTTTTGGGATAAAGTGATATTTCAAGTATATCATTTCTAGCTCTCACCATCCACAAGGGAATAGACTGGCAAAGACAGTGCAGATGGCTAAGAGAATTCTACAACAAAAAGACCCCATTATCAGCTCTGCTGCACTACAGAGCAACCCAGAAGTAAGCCAGAAAGCTATAGAGCAAGTAACCACAGTAAGCCCAGCTCAGCTCCTTACAAGTCAACAGATCAGAACGCTACCAATCTTACAGGCAAAATAAAATCTTGGTCTTAAGTGGCCCGGCTAAAGCATAGGAAGCTGAGAGTAGGACCTGTTCTAGGAGCAGGCAGAAGATGGAGTGGTTGTGGGTTGGGGGGGGGTTGGCTCAGCGGCTGTGGTAAGGAGGTGGTGGGGGAAGGGTGGCAACCAAAATGTTTTCTGGACAGATGGCTAGGGCCATTCGTGGCTGAGAGATGCCATGTCTAATGTGTCTTGAGTATCTTTTATTAACAATCAAAGTGCAGCCCGAAGCTTAACCAAATTTAAATCAGGAGACCCAGTCCTTGTAAAGTTAGATGAGGGGAAATATTGGACATCTCCAGCTATTGTCTACATCCTGAGATCTTATGTGATTGAGATGGATCAAGGTTTTCAGAACAGAACGTATAGGTGGCATCTTCAGCTGGTTCCAAATTGCTATGTGACCATACTCATACCACAGATTCAGTCATGGAAGACACCCCATTGAAAAGAGTCCTATGCTTACTGAGCAGGGGGTTACACCTCTGGGATTTGATAATCCAATTGAATCATCTGGACAAGTATCTATTGGGCACCCAGATCTGGATAAGTGGCAAAGCCAGTGACTTGTCTGGATCTATAATTTGTTTCCTAAACATTAATTGCTGAAATCAATATTCTTATACAGGAGCAAAATTATATTAAAAAAAAAATCAAAATAGAATTCTGCCATGCCTACTTATATGCCTCCCTCTGGGAGCAAACACAACTTCTTTACCTCTACTGATCCTGGGTATTTCCCTGTAACGGGCATAGTAGTAGTGGTGCTTGATCAGACTGGTTACTTTAAAACCTGAAGGGTTCTCACTCTGAATTCCAAAGGGCTGGTACATCTGTAGCAAGGTCAGTAGCTAAAACAAGAGAGCCAAGTCAACAGCCACCAACATGGGTGATAAACCTACAAAGAGAGACAGTCCTCAGTTTACATGTAGGGTTCTGAGACTGGTGACTCCTGGACAGCCTATGTTGCATATGGGCCTGTGTTCAACAAAGTGTTTCCCGTATTTATACACAAGAGACAGTAGATTGGTCATCAAAACCTTTTGCTTTGACTTCTCAACTTTTTTTTTTTAAATAAATAAAAAGCAAGATTCTATATATCATAGTGTCGCTCAGCTCTCTCCACAAGCCCATAGCAGTCAGCATCATCTCCTGCTGCCCAATTCTAATATATGGTATAAAATATTGGTACAGCACTAACACTTCACCGAGCAATAACCACTGAATATAAATTGTAGACTGTAGATATAATACAATAATGCAGAACACAGCTGAAGTCTCTAAGGAATTAGGATCCTAAATTAAAGGGAGAGCCTTTATATACCAATTTCTTTGCTTAAAATCTTGCAGGCCAGCTGGCCCTGGATATTACCCTTAAAACTATTCTAAAGATAGCTCTTTTTTTCTGTCAGATAGTTTCAGCACACTGGCCTGGAACTGAATCAGCAAGGGTCACAAAAAAGGAGAACAAATGCTGCCTTTGTACAGATTTATTGGAACACAATGCAAGTTTGACTCACAAGTATAATACAATTAGAGACGGTGTAAATTACACAATATGTCCAATATTAAAGCACTGACAGCATGAACTCTTTCACTTTGACATATGTTCTTCCAGTCAAAGTCTTCTGAAAGGTTTTCATTACAGAAGTACAACACAAAAATTCACTCTTGAATGTTGTTTGATCTGATATTTCGCTGGAGCTTAGTAAATGCTTAAACTGACATCTCATAGGGATTGATCCTGTAAACATTTTGAAATCATTGGCACTTATCATGTAACGATTTGCAGGACAGGAACCATAGTTTCTTCACTCTTCCTCCCACAACCACCAAAAATATATGCAAATACCTTCCTAAGGGCCCAATTCTACAATGTGTGGAGGGCACTTTGTACCATGCAGGATCAGACTCTAAATTTACACTTTAACAATGAATAAGAAACCCTGATTTTTCTGAGTTTTAACTCAGAATTTCTAAGTGGCAATCTGATACAGCCTTATACCACCTGATTGTTTATAAGTTACAATGCAATATTTTCATTTGCTGTGATTACATCAATGTTCTTAAAAGCACTGAAGCATATAATAACCGTCTCCAAGGCGCCTGTAAAAGTAAATCCAAGCATTAATGGTGCAGTAATCTATTTAATTCCCTAGAGAAATGAAGAGAGAATATTTCTGTTTCTCTGATAAAAGAGAAACTCTCTAAATCCTTCTTTACCGAGTAGCATTCTGTGAAGTTACCAGTCCAGGTAATGCCCATAATTTTTATAAAATATATGAAAAAATCTAGTTGAAAGTTCTGCTTCTGCTTAGAAGCATTATTTTAATTAAATTTAAGTTTGTGCAATGAAAACCACAGAGTAGGTGGAAATGACCTTTACAGCAATGGATATCAAGGTTTCTCTAAATACTGTAGTGATGTCATCCACTGACTGGCCTTATGAGAATAAGCCTGTTTCAATGCTGCTTTTATTTTGACACAGGCAAATATCACTGATAGCAATTATGCTAAGTGATGCATACTCATCTCAGTACAAACTTCCATTATAAAAGGGATGTTGATGTTTGAGTTTGTTTGGGCTAGCTAAATTATCCCCGGCTTGCCCCTTCCACTGCTCACACTGTTACTCTTCTGCTGTTAGCACACTAGTTTGATCAGAATCCCACTCCCAGTTCAACATGTAGTAGACGAACCCTTACACTCCAAGGAAGTGCTCAGCACTCATCACATCCCATTGTTTTCAGTGGGAGCTGCTGAATAGTTTTGAAAAACTGACCGCTTCATTCAGGAAGCTAAACTGCAGGTGAGCATTTTTTAAATCCCTGGGTGCCGAGCACTTTGGAAAATCTGGCCCAAGAGTTTCTATTTGGCCTCCTTCAAACAAGTTTTGCTGCCTGTTTATGAAACCATTTTACTCATCCTCCTCTTTCAAAAATTTTAAGATTTTGATCCAATTAAAAACAAAGAAAAGAAAAAGAAAAGAATCCAAATATGAATGCAGAACTGTCCCCCTACAAAGGCCTGCCACCAAGTATTTTAATATAGCCACCCAAAATACTGGCTATACAGAGGATGGGGGGGGGAGGGGGGGGGGAGGAGGAATTATGTCAGTTTCATAATTCCTAAAATCTTTGTAAAATCTCCAGCAGTTCCCTGACAGCTGTGATGCAGAATGTAAAGTTACATTGCCATTTCTAGCTCAGGAAACGACATTCAACATTCGTAATTAAGGCATGCAGTGATTGTGGTGTGTTCAGGACTTCGTGACCATTTCAATGCTCTCCTGTCTGATGCATTTGATTTCTCATCCAGGGAAGTAGAGCCCTACAGCTATTAACACATTATGAAATTAGAATCACAGGGACAGCTCTAGAAAATGCAATTTGAGGGCTTAAGCCACCTGTGACCTTTCTTCAGTGCATTTACTCGTTCAATATGATATGCTTAAAGAAGCTTTTATTTGTCAGGGGAGGTTTCCTTATGATGCAGAGAAGTCCAGCTAGCCAGATCCATTTTTAAAACATTACCTCATTTGCGTGGCATCCAACGTTTTATTTTCATTGTTTTGTTATATGTGAAAAGAGAAAGAAAAAACATACCTGGCACACATCTCCTCAAAGGACAACTCCTACTGACTTCAGGGAAAGTTGTAGGCTGTGATGCAGAGAATCAGACCCACAAGATATACAGATTCTCTGCTCTCTCCTGTGTGGCCTTTGTGCAGCTCCTATAGCATAGAGGATGGAACCTGTTCCTAACCCCCCTGCTGGAGATTTCACTGGCATGGAGGAGTTCCCAGTAGGCACAGAACCAATGTAGCCAGCTCCATGCTACTTGCCCTGTACAGGGGCCATGTCACAGGTTCTAGAGCTAGTCAGAACAATATTGTTTAGTCGAGACTGTTTCAACAAAGTTTTCCTCAGGAAGATTTGAGAGCGCGTGCACTAGCTCTCTCTCTGTGTTTGGGCACTCATCATTTAATTCCAGAAAGTAGAGGAGATGTGCACCTATGAACCTGGGATGTGGGAGACCCAGGCTTAAGTCTCTGTTCTGCCTAGATTAGTGTGATCTGGGATGAAAAATTCTGTTCTGTTTCAGGCAGAGCAGGGACTTGAGCTTGGGTCTTCCTCATCCCAGGTTCATGCCCTAACTAAACAGACATGGACACAGAGACAGGCACACATCTCCTCAAACCCTCCAGAATTAGAAACCTGAGGTTTTGATCTGAAAACATATTTCAACATAACTGTATTTTCACAAAAATGTTCCAAAAAGTTTGTTTTATTCCAATGTAGAATTAAAACAATTTTGAAACCTAAGAAATTACCACAAAATGAAACTGTCATCCTTCGTTCAGCTCAATAGATTCATAGGGTGAATTCCTGGCCCTGCTGAAGTCAATTGCAAAATTCCCACTGACTTCAATAGGGCCAGGATTTCACCGTAGACTTTAAGGCCAGCCCAGACCATTCTGATCATCTTGTCTGACTCCCTGCACAAGACAGGCAAAAGAATTTCACCCAGTGATTTCTACATCAAGCACAACAATTTGTTGTTCAACTAGAGCATCTGTTTTACAAAGACATGTCAGGTGAGGGGCGGAGGCTGCACTCTGGCTATGCTCTGCAGTTAGCTGGTCTCTTGGGGGCCACTGCCAGCAGGTATGTTAGAGCAGCTTCTCAGCTGTTCTACCCTGTACCAGGGCCAGCTAGAACCAGCTCCCTATCAGCCACCTCTCTCTGCTGTGTTGAACATAAAACTTGGCACCATGCTGAATCTGGCCCACAATATTCTACTTTTTTTAAAAAAAAGATAGAAAAAAGCACTAGCTGAGAATAAGGACAAAAGTTACCTGCTTTTTTTAAAAACCTCAGTTATCCCAAGGGGAAAAACAAACAAACAGAATTTGCTTGTTTTCTTTTCCTGAACAGTTTTTAATAAATAACACATTTGAGAATCTGCATAGAAGATTAATATCTAAACAAAGAAAAACCTTGACACCAGTAGTGTTGTGAATCTAACTCTAAAAAAACCCCTTCTCCAATACCCATCCTCTCTTCTCTTCTCTCCTCTCAGGGGAAGAGTAGAGACTAAAAACCTGAACAGATTCCCCCTCCACATTCTGGACCAAGTTTCTAGAATAAACAAAAAAGAATTGGCTTCTAAAGATCCTGAATTTAATAGTGATCCCAGTGCATGCTGGGACAGGAATTTAGGATTCAGTTAGCGTTTTGTAAAGTGCTAACCTCACAGAGCTGAGTGTGCTTAGCACCTTGAAAGGAGACAAACACTGCATGATTGAGCCCTATGTATGACCAGGTGAGAGGGACATGCACAGTTAAAGCACACGGTAGTAAAGTAACAATGCATTCAAGACACTCCCAGAAACCTGGGATACTATGACCCCTAGAGATCCCCATCTATCCAGTTTCACCCCCACACTCAAATTCTGAATCACAGACACAATCTTTCATGCTGAGAGGAACAGAATGGGTGTTTCCTCAAAGTTCATCAGTGCAGCCACTTCTTCATCTGTTCTCAAGAAATTTAAGTATCCCTCCTGTTAACACAGTGGAAGTAACACCTATGTTTAATCAAAAGGCACTAGAAATTAGAATCTTAAACCCCCGTAAAATCATCTGTTAGAGTAATTTTGCAGTTTACAGGCTTCTTTATAGACCAAGAGATCGTTTCCCCATCATGAACAAACAGATGACAGATTCTTTCCCTTCTTATATTGGCTGCTGCTTGTTAAACAAGTCTTCATAAAAATGCACTTAAGTCTTATGGTATCCGAATGTACCCAAAGTTAGCTCTCTGTTTTATAGGCTATATGTCTCACTCTTCATCTGGTTGTCCTGACATGATACATGTTTGGTGCCACAACAGTGACAGCGGACAACTGTTTTTCCTGTTTGTGAAAGCTTCACCATTTAACTTGACCCAAACGCATTTGTAATGTTGCATGGTTGATTGGACATAATCAGACTGGGCCGCTGTTATAGTCAGTGCCAGACTGAAAGAATCTGATAGCACAAACACTGGATTTGTCCTTCTGGGAACTTGGCAGGAGTAGAGACAGTATATCTGTATATTCCTAGTCCTGCCATAAGGGACTATTCCCCTTTATATTGAAGCAGCAGTTGGAGCATGCCTAGCAGGGGCGAGGGGGCATGGCTTCTGCTGCTACGAGTATTGGCTTAACCCCTTCGTCTCCAGTGTGGGGCAAGTAAACCCTGTCACAAGTAGTAATAAGAAATCTTCATTTTCCTATCAAATTTTTAGGTCCCAGGGGGGAAATATTCCACTTGCTCCTCCACCAATATCCACACAGAGTGGGTCCCCTCTATATAAGGATCTTCCCCCTCATGCTCAGAATGGGAAAGTCAGTACCTCTCTGGCATTGTCTCCCATCTCATCCCAGGATTTGCAGATGTCCAACTGAATGTTCCAGAATCCACAGGGGGAGGAAGAGGACAAAAGGGTAAACGTGCTCACAATACTGGAGGAACAGGGGGCATTCAGGCCCAGGGAGCCTTCCCTGGCAGCATGTCTACATTGGAGCCATGATGACAAGCATGAGGCAGGGGACTCTGGAGCTGTATGAAGGCACAGTGCCTTCGTTGAGATGGTTGCACATTCCCAGTCAATCCCCCAAGATCATGGCTACCAACCACTCTGGTTTGGTTGGACAGTTCTGGTTTTTAACATCTATCATGGGTGACTGTTGTCAGAGCCAGCTTTCTGAGACAGTTGGCAGCTCTGCTAACCCAGGACCTGAGCACTGAACTTTGTGTTCTTCTCTGCCTGACAGCAGCCTCACTATGCTTCCATTGTGGTGGCCCAGTTTTATTTACTTTAACTGATGAGGTTTCCTGCTGGGCATGGTCACACAGGTATTTTTTCACCCTGGCTATTACACTTAGTCCTTGGGCTAGTGGGTGTCAGTACATTTCTTTTTAAGCTCTAGACAAAATCAAAATGAGCCCAAATCACTTAACTTCTTTTTGGGCCTGATCCAAAACCCATTAAAGTCAATGAAAAGACTCCCACTGAATTCAATGGGCTTTGAATCAAGCTGATTTCCTCTACTGTCACATTAGTAAAATGTAGACACTTTTTTCAAATGCTTTCAGACCAGTAAATGCAAAGTATAATGTAAGTATAAATTCTTCTTACTATTTGAGAGTCCTACGAAGGATAGCAATCTTTGTAAAGTTGCCCCCAGCATCAGCATAAGAGAGGAGAATACTGGTGTAAACTGTCCTAAGAGGTGGTAGAATGAGCAATTGCGGGGAACAAAGTATGCGTGTTAAATTAAAACTGTTCCCTAATTCATAGATTCCCCAGGCCAGAAAGAACCATTGTGATCATCTATTCTGACCTCCTATAGAACACAAGCCACACAACTTCCCCAAAACAATTCCTTGAGCAGATCTTTTAGAAAAACATCCAATCTTGATTTAAAAAATTCTCAGTCAGGGAGAATCCATCAGGATCCTTGGTAAATTTTCCTAAAGGTTAAGTACTCCCACTGTTAAAAAATTATGCTTTATTTCCAGTTTGAATGTGTCTAGCTTCAACTTCCATCCATTGGATCATGTTATACTTTTCTTTACTAGACTGAAGAGACCATTATTAAATATTTGTTCCACATGTACATACTTACAGATGGTAATTAACCTTCTTTTTGTTAAGCTAAATAGATTGAGCTCTTTGAGTCTAATTAAAATTCTAGAATAATCTTCTAATGCATGTGCAGCACTAAAGCTGCAGCAGAACATTGGTGTCCGTAGACAAGAGACCTCAAACTATGGGACATGTTTTATGGCTCCAAACTACTTGGAAATCAATCAGTGATGGCTGAGCTCTTCCCTAATATGTTTTCACTGAATTGCTATCAGGTAGGTGCTAGTGAGGAGAAGTACCGAGAGAGGTGTAACATGTCAGAGAGCTTAAGCAAACAGTGAAACGCAAGATGCTTTCACCTCTTTGTCTGGACTGGTCATTGAAGACATGGGTCCTTTTATTCTCCCATGCCTTCCTTTCCTCCTTTTGGATATTGTCAGTTCAGAAGAAAATTTCTTCAAGACATATTTCATTTCAATGGAAGAAAATTAGTTCACCTGTGCAAACTGAATTAGTAATTCAAAGGGTCAGATACCAGCTAAGGGCCATATCATTCCCTGGTGAAAATCAACAGCTCCACTGAAGTCAGTTGGGCTACACTGATTTACACCAGCTGAAGATTTGTCTCAAGAGCTGAATAGTCATGTTGTACTCTTGCCTTTCTTTAAAAAAAAAAAAAAGTCAGAAAAACAGGGACCAGAGTAAACCAATCTCTATGAAACTTTAAAGTGAACCACGTACTGAACAGTGACTGTAAAAAATTACTTAATGAAAATAGTAAGTAGAGATTAGGTACAGGGGCAATTGGAAATAGTTTATATAGCAAAACAAAAAACTGGGTCTAACCAGGTGTTTGCCAGTCGTCACCACCCTGTATCTCTCTTTCTCCAGCCCTTGGTCAGATTTTTACCTTTTTTAGATAGAAAGCAATTCAGGGCAGCGACTCTGTCTTCCATGCTATATAATAAATAATAATAATAATAATGTTTGTATCTGAAGTTAGACTAATTCAGAATAGAAATAAGGTGCAAATTTTAATAGTGAGAGTAATTAACCATGAGAACAACTGCCCTAAAGATGGGGCTGATTCTCATTTTAATAAATGAACTAGAAGAATAGTATCATCACTGTTAAAGTATTGAGATGACACAAAAAATTGGGGTGATTGGTAAACAGTGAAGAGGACAGGTCACTGTCAGTGATCTGGATCACTTGGTAAGCTGGACACAAGCAAACAATATGTGTATTAATATGACTAAATGTAAATGTATACATCTAGGAACAAAGAATGTAAGCCATACTTACAGGATGGGAGAGACTGTCCTGGGAAGTAGTGACTCTGAAAAGGAGTTAGGGCAGTAGTGGAAAATCAGGTGAACATGAGCTCCCAGTGTGATGCTGTGGCCAAAAGGCCTAATGAGATCCTGCGATGCATAAACAGAGGATTCTCAAGTAGGGGTAGGTTATCAAGTTCAGGTGTCCACAATTCAAGGAAGATGTTAATAAATTGGAGAGGGTTCAGAGAAGAGCTATGAGAATGATTAAAGATTAGAAAACATGCCTTATAGTGATAGACACAAGGAGCTCAATCGGTTTAGCTTAACAAAGAGAATGTGGAGTGACTTGATTACAGTCTATAAGTACCTATGTGGGGAACAAATATTTGACAATAGCTTCTTCAGTCTATCAGAGAAAGGTACAACACAATCCAATGGCTGGAAGTTGAAACTAGACAAATTCAGGCTGGAGATAAGGCATAAATTTTTAACAGTGAAGGTAATTAACCTTTGGAACAATTTTCCAAGGCTCATGGTAGATTCTCCATCACTTGATTTTTAAGTCAATATTGGATGTTTTTTCTAAAGATATACTCTGGGAATTATTTTGGGGAAGCTGTATGGCTTATTATACAGGAGGTCAAACTAGATGATCACAATGGTCCCTTCTGGAGCTGGAGTAATGAATCATCACTTGAAGACTTTAAATCAAAGTTGCATGTCTTTCTAAAATAAATGCTTTAGATCAAATAAGTGATGGGCTTGAAACAGTTTACTGAGCAAGATTTATTTACTGAAAAGTTATCAGACTACATCAGCATTATAGTCCATTTTTGGTCTTAAAATATGAATCTCAATGACCTCTACATCAAATGTGTTCATTCTACACATAAGTTGCCTTTAAGGAATGCCAGCTCTGTGACCTCGCCATGAATCTGAAAGTAAGCTGGGTTATATTTTGGTCTTGCATCTGCATCAATAGTAAAGAATCTGTAGCCAACTTTTTTCCTTAGGTTTCACCTTGCAACCCTATTATCTTCAAATTTTGCCCTCTGTTTTACCTTGCATTTTCTTTACAATTTGATTCTGCAGTTGGAAATTGTTTAAACATTCAGTTGAAGATGGAAGAGCTAGAACAGAATCCAACTCACTCTATCCAAGCTGCACTGTCTCCTGCTGGGCCAACAGGATCAAAAGTATTATCTTACTTACTATTTGTATATCATAGTGCCCAGCAGGATCCCATTGTTCTATGCACTGTACAAACAGAAAAAAAGAGTGCCCGTTCCAAAGAGCTTGCAATCTAAGTAATAACACTTACTTGAAATACAGATTGGAAGAAAATCTGTTGATTTAGATGGTACCTTTTTTTAGTAGTCACTTTAGTCAAAAGAAATACAATTACAAAGCAATACCTATAAACATTCTGATAACCAAATACAGTCTTCACTTTACAATAGTGAATTTATATTGACTTTGGTGAAGTTACATGCAGGGCCATGATGATTCTCCCTCATGTACTAGGAAATGTTCTTACAAGTAGTAAAGTGAGAATAAAAGCCTAAAACAATCTCATTGAAATTATAAGTAAGAATTAGTCTCATGGAAATGTTTTCCTAAAAGCAGTGCCAACAGCAGGCTCTCTAAGTTAAGTAAAACCAACATTTACTAATTACTAGTGAAGGACCTTTAAGTTGCCAATAGAGAATATAAAACGTTAAGGGTTCAGATTCATTTACTTGATTTTTTTTTTTTTTTTTTTTTGTTATTTGCACATAACTCCAATGGCCTAATTTTTCAAAAGGGTCTAATAATTTGGGCTAGACAAAGAAACTGATTTTCAGATGTGCTGAGCATTCATACTCCCAGCGAAGATAACTGGAGCTCTGGGAACTCATCACCTCTGAAAATTAGGTCCTGGGGGCAGGGTATCAGAAATCAAGGCACCCAAAATGAGCAGACACTTTTGAAAATATAGGCAAACGAGTTTAATACCTACATCAAAGGGAGAACAGAAACCTAAATGTTTTCAATAAGTCACTGAATGACCATTGTGGCAGTGCTGCATTGGTGACATTCATATTTATTTTCATCATTTTAATGTGGAAGTTTAAATATACCAAAGATATGATTTGTTAATCATTTATCAATGGCCAAATGGGAGAGGCCTGGACTGCGTAACAGAAAATGTGCCAGTATAGCAGGTTATTTGGTACACAGCAACCAGTTTCTAGCATTGCTGTATTGAGGGCTGCCTGCAAAGCACTAATGAAGTAGAAGTTCAGCACTGTATGAAAGGTTTCGACATTCTTTCCAAATTTGCTAAAGGAATTTCTGATTTGTTTATTTCTGCTAATTAGGGGCCTGATCACACAAAAAGCAGCTTCAAGAAACGTGCTGAGTGCTCTCAGCTCTGCTTCCCATTGAAGTTAGTGAGAATTGACTTTTGGGAGGCACTCGGCACCTCTCAGGATTGGAGCGTATGTACCTTAATACTTTAATAAAGTTATATAAAAATTACCAACATTTTCTGACTTGAGTGCCCACGTTAGGCTCTTACATCGTATAGAGTTACAAGAGTTAGAGGAACTGGTGAGTGCTCAGTACATTTGCAAGTCAGACCACTTATTTAGTGCCTAAACATGGGGTGAAGTCCTTAACATAAGCAACTAAGTTTGAAAATTTTGGCATATATTTACTCATAAGGAAATCCAATTTAAGTGTTTCAGGCAGTAGAGAATACAGTTAAATACTTGAGATGCCCAAAATGACAGCTCTCTAAGGGAGAGTTGTAGAATTCAGTCCCTAAACCACACACACACACCAATTTTCAGGGTTCAATCCTCAGGTCCATTGATGCTGTGCCTGGCACACACTTGCACATATCCCCAATTCTGGGGCCAACAGGGACTATTTTGACACCAATCATATCTTAGAGCAGCCTCATAGACATCAATGGAGTTACTCCTGATTTATATCTGTGTAAATGAAGGGAGAAACAGGCCCTAGAAAAAATGACAGAACTGCTTCATAACTACTGAAGGACCTATTTATCCAAAAATATATCTGGCTTGAACAGCCAGGAAGCCCCCTAAAAATTAATTTTTACAACTGACTTGGATAATGTGGAAACCAGATGTGTTTTTTCCTGGATTAGATCTTAACTGCTAAAAGCCAGATGCTTTGTATACATCCAGGACCCATACACTTGCTGTGCTTCTGAATGTACAATACCAGGTGAGTCTTTTTTTTTTTTTTTTTAAATCGGAGTTGCATGACGAGAGCACAAAAGGTAAAGCAAAAGATCAGAAGTATAGGAGTGAGAGCCTAATCTAATCACCACTGAAGTTAACAGAGCTTTTTTCATTGACTTTGTTGGGAGATGGAATAACGCTTACTATTTTACTGTCATTTAGTAAACTTACTGCTTTCTATAAATATACCAGAACCCCATCAGATTTCATGATCATATTGTCTTATTTGAGAATTGCCCAGTTAGAAATATTAAAGTGCTCTAACCAGTGTATTTACATCATTCACTAAGTTATGTTAATCTTCCTATTTATTAAGATGCCTCCAGAGTAATATTCCAGTCTCATTTCTTATCACAAATACAGTAGCAATTTTATGCCCAAAAGTTACAATTTTATTTTGATATTTGAAAGGAAACTTTAAAAAAAGGAGTGTAGAGGGTTTTCTATGTTCTATGGATAAGTGGCAGTGCAATTTTATATGAAAGCGCAGACAATTAAAAAAAGAATTACCAAGCTACAGTGTAAAATGGTCCCTAGAGTGAGCATAATCATGTTTAGAAATAAATTATGTAATATTAAAATACACTATTTGAACTAATCAGGCATCTTGGTGTATAGTTTGGCATATTACTTATACTGGAGATTCACTATTTGATACATTCTAAATACATGTTCAGATGCCAGCTTCTGAGGATTCCCTTTTCAATTAGATAAAAATCTCTAGAGTTCTTATCCTAATGATTACCAATTTTTGTGCTTCAAAAACATCATATTCCAAAGAGACCCTGGAGTGAAGAAGTCCATGATAAATCCCTATTCTGTTGTTCTGTACAAACAAAAATGTGAATTACAGTGAGTAAGATCCTGATACTCTTACTCCTGATGCACAATACCCATCAAGAAATCCAAATGACACCAATGCAGTTTAGCATGGAGTAAGGTACTACTCACTAAGTATCAGAATCTGACCCACTATGAAGAAAAAACAAAAAGATGATTGAAACCTGAACCTCTTCCTCATGCTTTACTCCACCACTAAAAGTATATAATTTAGTATTACAATTATATTACAAAACACATATTTAAACAAATAAAAGGACATGTTTCCTCCCCCAAACACCTTGTAAGCCAATATCAAACACGACATGAGACAGTAGAGAAGTGGTTGAGTTAAGAAGAGTAAAAGTAACATCAGTAAGATAATGTGATAATTCAGTGAGTGCTACCGCACAGCATGGTGAAATTTTTGTTTTGCTCATGTTAGTGAAATAAAATACATAAATGTCTGCATTGGCTAATCTCTTGTAGGCTTCACAGAAGAAATGGGTTTAGAAAAATAATTTCAAAGAGTAGAGACCAGCTCAGAAAAGGTATCCCAAGCATAAGGGGCAACGTGGAAGAAAATCCAATGGAAGGTTGCGTGGGAAGCAGATCAAGGATGGCATCATTAGAGGAGAAAACAAGGCAGGAGGGAGAATATGAAAAGAAACAGGCTTAGAAAAGTAGCCTAGGGAGGGGGAAAGTTGGCAGAGTTTTCACTTTAATCACAATGGGCCAATTCTGATCTCATTTCTATTGATGTAAATCAGGAGTATCTCTCCTGACCTGCATATAATTATACCAAACTGGCGTGAGACGAGAATTGGGACTTTACTTATAAGAAGACTGGGAACATGCCACATATTAGTGTAAATGTTTTCATCTCCATTTTTATCTAGAAGAAAAACATTTATTTCATGCTTTAAAAATGTTTGGATTCAATATGCAGAATAAATTATACAACATCTTCTCACCCTAACAATAGCAATACACACAAAATCTAATTGTGTGCACATTTAGTTTCAAAATAGATTCTTTTCTAAAACTTGAAAGGGAGGGTTTTCATCAGTGTGCCTCGAAAACATGCTCACAATTTCCATTTATACATTTTTTGACAACTTGAAAACAATTGGGACTTTGGAGTACAGCTGCTTTCGTTAGTGTTCCAGAAGCTAAATCTCTAATCTGTTCTGTCATGGAAAATTATACAAATAATCAAATCTCAACTTCACTCAGAAAGAGTAACACAAATAATTGTCCAGGACTCTTCTCAGACAGTTCTTTATATTCCTCTATTAAATCTCAAGAAAATACATTCTAATGGACTATGACAATAATATTAACTTCTACTAAAGATAAAGGCATTAATGCACTTTCTCTTTTATGCACTTTCTCTTTTTCTCGGAAAAGAAAGAAAGAAACCTCGTGGGATTTTCAAAAGTGCTCAGCATTGGCCTAATTCTGATTCCATGAGTTTTACTACTGACTCTAAAAGGAACAGAGGCCAATATTGAGTGCTTTTGAAAATCTTATCCATAATGTGCTGAGGCTAAATGCATTTGTGTTTCCCTCTCAGGGATACATGATTTTGTAACTTGAGAACCTCACTACGGAAAGGTACAAGAGCAGATCATTCTCCAGCAAGCTTATGGAGCTCTGTCAAACAAGTATGAAAATCCACACCAGAATGTGTACTTTCATTTTCCCTCTAATAAACTATACTACATAGCTTGTATCTTGCTTGTATCTCATTACACATATTAATATTGCAGTGTTTGTCACATGAACCAGGTTAGCCAGTGAAAAGTCAACATTTACCTCAGTTATCAGACCAAGTATCTGAGATAATTGTTATTTCCTATTGCAGGCACATGAAATAACTACAGTTTTACAGAAGTAATGTGTGAGGCTGACTTTTTAATGGTAACCACAATATACAAAACAAAGTGTTACCACAGTTGTGTGTCTCCAAGCTTTTATTAGGTAGTTCCCCATTTTCCATAGACTGGTGTATGCCAGACAGTGACATTTTTAAATTTAAGTTAAATTTCTCTCTCTTTCTATGTTCAATTAGAAGGAATTTCCCAAGACCCCATCCAGGAAAAAATTCTACCCCACATATTTACTGTTTTAAAAAAAATGTTAACCAGGTCTTTCCCCTTCTTTGTATTAAAAAGAACAAGTTACAGCAAAGAAGACTGGAGTTTAAAGTTGGAAAGCCCATAAACCTCATTGGTTTTAAGATAAATATGATGGTTTGAAAACTGAATTGAATGCTCAAAAAATTTTAAAAAAAGTTTAAAAAGAATACATTGCAAATAATCTTGTTCTAAAAGTCCACCACAAGACAAAAAACTGGTGAAAGAAACAGTTGTGAAGGACATTTTACTTTTATATGTGAACTCTTTTTCTCTATGTAGGTTCTCATATTAGCATCCATCACAATAGCATCCAAGAGCCTCTTACCTTTTAGCATGCTACTAATTTGGGTCCCAAACCTGCAAATGAGCCCCCAGTGGGGCTCCATGTGGGTGCAGGGGTGCCTGTTTTGCCAGAGGTTGGGAATGGCCAACCAGATAGATCACTTGATGACCTGTTCTAGTCATTCCCTCTAAAGCACCTGGCATTGGCCACTGTTGGAAGACAGGATACTGGGCTAGATGAACCATTGGTCTGATCCAGTATGACCGTTCTTATGTTATGTTCTCTTCACAGTCATTTTCAGGCTCAGAGCCTCACTAAGCACCTTGTTCAGGGCCTGAATTTACAAAATGTTGTGTCCTCCTAACGTCCTTTGCAACAAGAAGTTCCCATCTCCTTTAAGAACTGGACCTAAACTGAAGTCTCCTGTCCCCCAACTCCTTAAACTGAATGCAGCACTCCATTTATCACAAACCCTAAATCTCTTGGCTCCAAAGACAGGGGAATGAGGGGAAAATGTTGCAGTCATTAGCAAGGGAAATACTTCAATTGATTTTAAAAACAAGGCCGAAAGATGGCCTTGTGGCTAAGACAGAAAGTTAGGAGTCAGGAGATTTCTCTTCTGTCCCACCTGTTCACAAGTTTCCCATGTTTCCTTTGGTAAATCAGTTAGGGACACATTTGAATGCCCATACTCATGCTGGGTAATGTGTGTTTAATGATCACTTAGTGCTTAAGGTCTGCTTTATTCAGTGTCCATTTCCAACTGTCTCTGTATATGGCCCTATTGAAGCAAATGGGACAATCTGTGAAGTAAGTTGCTTCTTGGTGTCAGTAAAGGCACCAGAATCAGGACATCCATCTCTACCTCAACTCCCAAAGTTATAGATAAAAAAAATTATTTCTTTAATATTTTACAGCATCTACACCAAGATTTAGATGCTCTTATAGAATTAAAAGATACAATGCAAAAAAGTACAGTTCATGATATATTCTAATAGTCTGCCCTAATCCACACACAATATACTTACCCCAAAAATATAAAACTATAATGGCACAGAAAGAGTCTCCCTCTAACCACTCCATATCCTTCAAACCACAGCCTCAGAAAAGCCAGAAAGAAGAGATGACACTGCAGTATGCCCTAAACCTTAACATGTGTAGATTCTCTTCTACCAAGGAGATAGGCACAGTCCAGAGTAAAAACCTCAAAGTGTGAACACCATTTCTATTCAGGGGCTCCAATCTGTATTGCAGTTTCCACTGTGGATTAGACCATACACCTAGTGGAGAGATGATGGCTCACCACACTGGGCAATCAGAAAACATCATTTCAAAAATACGTGGTTGGTTTTAAAAAGGGGGTGGCTTGAAGTCTCCCTGAACACCGAGCAGTGGAGTTCACAATTGTGGCCACTCCTGTGTTCTTAAAGATGCAAGCGTCATGCACCTTCCTAGATTAGCCCTCACTGATACCAGTGAAACTTCTCCAGTGATCTACCAATTCTTGCATAACCAAGGAAAGTAGCTCTTCCTGTTGATGTACTGTGTGGGAAGGTGGGCTGGGGCCAAAATAGGGATGTGTGTGTAGCCTATTATTCCACTGCAGTTTGGGAACTCTAGAGCTGCAAATCCATCCATGATGTCCTGCACATTGCAAAGAGTCACAGTTCTGAGCAGCAGGATATCATTAATGGCCTTATACACTTGTAAGACAGCAGGCCCACATTGAGGATTTTCCAATTCCAAAATGATTTCCCACTAATCTGTAGCAATCCAGCATTGCAAGCTTCCACAGTGCAATCACCACTCATTTCTCATCTGTCAGTTCAGAATTAATTACATTCATGGAGAATAGGTACATCAGTGGCTATTAGCCACTTGGTCAAGGATGCAAACTCATGATTGGATTGTTTGTAAGCCTCTGGCTGCCAAATTCAGGGACTGGATGATAGGGAATGCATCACTCAATCATTGCCCTGTTCTCTTCATTCCCTCTGAGGCATCTGGCATTGGCCACTGTTGGAAGAGTGGATAGTAGGCTAGATGGACCACTGGTCTGACCCAGTATGGCCATTCTTATATTCTTATTCTGATGTCCACACCTTGGAGGTCTGGTGTGAATTTAGCATAAAAATCCAGGAACATCCAAAAGTTCTGCAGCCATGCTCGTCATCCCAAACCTGCATTACTATGTGATTCCATCATTTCCTAGAATGGCCTAGAAGTTGTGCTCCACTATCCGCTGCTGCTCCATGAATGCCACTGACAACTCTGAATTGCTTTTCACTGTGTCCCTTAGCCATCTGTCCTCAAAGAAATGGTCATGTCTCCCATTGTTGCAGTACTTCCTGTGGCTCTGCCAAAACCAAAGGATCATTCATCTTGTGCATGCAGCATTCATAACAACAGTGCAGAGCTGTGCAAGCTCCATGCTTCTGTCAGAGATGGTGGACAGCAACAAGTGCTGCCCAGCTTCATGGGGTTTTTTTTTTGTTTTTTTTTTTAAAGACCCAAAAAATTATGGGTGGTATTATGGAATTGAGAAAGTTGCATGATGGGAACGTGACCCTTTGCTTCCAGCCCCTTGTGTGACTCGTGTGCCCGACAACACACTGCAAAAATTCCCCAGAAGGCATTGTGCCAGAAAGGTGGCACATAGCACACTAGGATACCTATCCTAGTGCACTGCACTTTGAGTCAACACAAGCACTCCAGTGAGTACGTGCAGTGCTGACACAAGCAGCCAAGTATGCATGCACATAAGCGATATACTAACTGTGACTGCTTTAGACCAATGTAACTTGCATCGACCAAACTCTATAGCAAAGACATGTCTTTGAGAAGCTGTGTCAGAGCAATCAAAGGCCACTGATATTGAATGACTCTTCCCTACTAGAACAATGGGATTTTTACCAGTAGGGTCATTGACTTTGAAGGTCTCTCTATACAGAAACTGAGGGGCAGAGGTAGGAAGCAAATCGCAGACAAGTTGTTTTTAAAAGTTGGCCTTCCACTGCCACATGACAGGGAAAAAAGAGCTGAAGGACAGAGTAGGCAAGTGAAGGGGGCTATCTAGCCCATAGATGCTAATCAAACCCACAATTCACAAGAGGGGTGGGATCAGAGTTGGAAGAGTTCATTCAGGACTGTTTGTTGTTTTCCCAAGGGTCTGTAATTCTCTGGGGCTGTGTAAGAGTAAAGTATCTGTGGTTAAGAAATTCCTTTGCTAAGCCTGTGTTCCTGGCATGCCCGCCACGTTTTCCCTGAAGGGGTTAATAGAGAAGCTTAGAGCACTATGGCCAGATGGATGCTAAGGGACTGTATCTAAGAAATGGGGGTTCAGGTGGGCTGAACCACCAGTTCTAGAGCTTAAGACAGCTGAACTGCAGGGTTCCATTGCCCAAGAAGAGTGTCGAACATATGGTCTGTACCTGAGAGGGTACCTGGGACACCCAGAGCTAGGAATGGTGACTAATCACTACCAGGAGGGTTAGAAATACATGGAATTCTGTAGTTGGGTCCATGCACATCAGATTGATGTCTATCCAGAGAGGACAAGACAACATTTTAACAAGAGAATCCTGGCAGAAAATGCCCTGTCCTAAGTCCCCAGTTGCTCTCCCCTATTTTAAATCTGTGTTTAAAGTTCCTCCCCACAACCTAACAGTTTTAAACCAGGGCAATGGTTAGTTTGAGCACTTTGGATGCAGTATCATGAGGAGTGAGGCAGTTTCTGAGATAGTGATCTCTCAAGCCATTTAGGGGTTTTGTACTTCAAAACTAACACCTAAAAACCCACTTAGAAGTTACTTGGAAGCCACTGTAGACTCTGGACCATTAGTGTGATGCACTCCCCATGTGAATCATCAGTTAATAAACAGGCAGTTGCATTCTGCACACGTTCTGAACAATCTCAAGGTATAGTATATTAGTCTTATCGATGATGAAAGCATGGATGTCTTTAGCATCATCTTCATCTTAAGGGAAGAATTGCACTCATGTTGTGAGACATGTAAAAAGTACATGTACCCTAGAGTCCAACAAGACAATCCAAGAGCAGCCTGAGGATTAATAAATCCTCTAAATACAAACCTCATCAAGAAACAGCAGGTAATCTTCCTCACTCAGGTGGGCTGAAACAGCCCCTGCCAAACCTTCTAGTTATTTCCCCCAGCCTAACGAGTAACAACATTATCTGAGTCTCGTCTCTATTGAGGAACCAGACCTCACATTCAAGCTCCATGCTTATTCAAAAGGTTATTTGTTTCACTAGTCTTCTACACTTCGGGGCACACCATTGGAGAAGTTCTTCAACAGAGTAGAAGTTTACCCCAGAAAAGCTTTTTCAATTGTCATTACAGCTTCTCAGGCTGTAAGGGAAAACACCACATTTTGCTACACAAATTCTTTAAAGGTAAACTAAATATCTAGGCCTAAATTCCCTGCTGCCCTAACTTGGTGCAACTCTGCTGCCTTCAGTGGAACTTTGACACCGGCAGAGAGTTTGGCCTGACTACTTTTGAATTATTTTTCACTTTAAATATATAAACATTTTCACACTGACTTTAAATAAATATTTGTTGATGTTTACAAAATACAAATATTTAATGATGATTTAAAGGATACATTACCTTTTAAACATAATTTTCCCATGCAAGGCATAGTAGCAGCTCTACAAACGCTCATGCAATGTGACATTCTCATTAATATGAAAAATGAAATTTTGATTTACTACAAACAGATTATAAAATATTGACTGTGCTTCAGGTAAATAATACATTGCAGATGAGACCAGCAAGGCTACTGAGAGGATTTAGGCACAGAGCTACCATTTAAATTAATAAAAACTGTGAATCTCCTAGGCAGCTTTAAAATCTCAGCCTATATATAATCTCTTCCACTTCTATTATATACATATTAGACTATATATTAAAAAGATGGCAGTGAACTCATTCTCATCATAGCATATGCTTCTCTCTCTCTGATTATAGCTGAAATGGGTCTCAAAGATGTTTTGAAACAAAGCAGAGTGAGTGTTTAAATTTTAAATGACCTGATTTTTCAAAAAACTTGTGCATGCAGCAGCTGCAACTGTGCATGCACATCAAGTGTAAGTGTGTGAAAATTGCCAGTTAAACACCTATTAGTAATTTATATGTGCAAATGTAGAAGTTTGCATGTAGCCATGATAAATAATTTTTGTTTTAGAGATAGCACACAGAATAACCACCCCACAAAATGACCAAATACAAAATATGCCATTAAAACAAAACTTACGATTAAGACAGGATTCTCCATCCCCATCCCAAGAAAACTTCTCACAGCTAACAATAAAACCTTCTTCATGTCCTACCCTAACCCACACATCAAATTCTCCTGCAACTCTCCCCCCAAAGGAAAATACATGTACATATTAACTGCATATTTTTGCATGAAAATCCTAAAAGCATAACAATCTGCAGTTAAAT
This sequence comes from Emydura macquarii macquarii, assembly GCF_026122565.2. Lineage (NCBI taxonomy): Eukaryota > Metazoa > Chordata > Testudines > Chelidae > Emydura > Emydura macquarii. The sequence continues at coordinate 105,053 of NW_027132308.1, read as the reverse complement.
AGAGCAATTAATTCTACTTCTGCTTGTAGTCTCAGGCCTGGTCTACACTGGCAACAGAGGTTGACGTAAAGTCACTTATGTTGATCTCCGGACACCTGCGTCTCCACTGGCACTACAGTTAAGTCGACTTAAGTCACGGTAAAAGTCGACTTAATAAGACCACTTCTGCAAGTGGCATAGCGTCTAATTTGAATTCATTAATTCGATTTAGTGTCAGTGTAGACACAACTTCACTTAAATCAACTTTATTGGCCTCCGGGAAGTATCCCACAATGCCCCCTTGTGACAGCTCTGGGCATTCGCACTGTGCTGTACTGTGGTCACACTACCCGGAAATGTCCCCTACCCTCAAGTACTCCTCATGGTTACTGCAAAGCCCAAACATGCTCCAGCATGGAGTTGACCAGAGATCTTAGATCTCATTGATTTGTGTGGCGAGGAGTCCGTTCTGGCTCAGCTCAGAGCCAGCAAAAGGAATCTGGACATTTATGGGAAGATATCCCAGGGCATGCTGAAGAAGGGACACAAGAGGGATGTGCAGGAGTGCCGCATGAAGATCAAGGAGCTGCATCAGTCATATCAGAAGGCCAGGGAAGCTAACAGCTGTTCTAGCTCCTCGCCCAAAACATGCCGCTTGTATGATGAGGTGCATGCAATTCTCGGTGGCAATCCCACCACGGTGCCACACCGCAGTATCGATACCTCCCGCTAGGTCACAGTCCATGGACAATGATGAGGACTCCATGGATGAGGAGGAGGAGAAGGCTGAGGACAGCAGGGTGCATGAGAGCAGAGTGTCCATTCTCCTTGAAAGTCAGGACATATTCCTGACCTCAGAGCAGTCCAGCAGCACTAATGATCACAGGGAATGCACCTCTGGTAAGTTCTTTTTTCTTCTTAGCAGTTCTGTCCTTTTACACGGGGCGGGGAGGGGGGGCGGAGAGACAGGAAGGGGATTTCAGGCGTTTCGGTGACTGTACTGGGGGTTACCCAGGAAACAGTTTATTTTTGTGATGGGATATGCTCCAATAATCAGTTGATATCTCACAAAAACCTTCATGTATGTAATCTGTTATCCTCTGCAAAAGTTTTCTGGGGAGGGCTGCCTTGTTCTTCCCTCCACAGAAGGATACTTTACCATGCCACACAGCAATCAAGGGAACACAGCTGGTACCCCACTGCGTGCAGCAAATCTTCCCTTTCCCCGTGTGTGACCTTCAGGAGACTGATATCGCTCATGGTCACCTAGGGAAGATGGCACATCTTTAAAATACTAGCGCTATACAGCAGATGCCCTGTACATTTGTATTCCCCATTGTGGAGTCCTATCAAGTCACATTGATTACTTTTATTTGGTTTAAACAGAGACTATATTCCCTCCCCACCCCCCGCTATCTGCAGATCCCCTCTGTAAGGGCACAGCAAGCAGACCCTTCTGGGATGTCAGGAATGGAATGAGGGTCTGTGTTTGCCTTGTGCACTGCATGTGGAGTATTGTCTACATTGTTGCAGTTGTATCATTTTCTTCACTTTGCTAACAGTGGCTACCTTGTTTGTTTTTTCATTCCGTAGACACCTTGGCCTTGGCCCCACCCTCAAGAAAAGCTGCAGACAGACTATCGCAGATTAGAAAGAGGGAAAAAAAACCAAGAGATGACATATTTGGTGAGATCATGAACGCCTCAGCTGCCGCAGAGACAGAGCTCAGAGTGAGGCAGCTGACCTTGTCCCTGGACATGGACATGGACATGGACAGGGAGAGTCGCAGAGAAATGCAGGAGCATGATCGCAGCACCACGCAGGAGATGCTGAGAATCATGCGGGACCAGGCAGACATGCTCTGTCGGCTTGTGGAGTTTCAGGAGGAGCGGAGGCAGGACAGATTCCCACTGCAGCCCCTCCATAATGCTCCTCAACCGAGGGCTTTGCTGCCCTGCCCTGCCCCTCCCCCGCCCCAAGAGGTCTCAGAGGAGATTGGCCAGGCTGCAGTACGTGCAGTACCCCAGTGGAGGCGAGCAGAAAGCAGCGGTGGACATGCTGACAGCTGGCCAGCAAGCTCCCACCCCACCCCTTGAGACAGTGAATAAACATCCCCCTCCCCTTCCCCCATTACTTGAATGTTCATAAATAAAAGTTTGCATCATTTCAACACATTTCTTTTTTAAATCATATCTTGTTCAGGAGGGATTTGGCGGGTACAGATATTGATGTGGGGGGAGCAGTTTCACCAAAGGCAAACAACATACAGGAACAGAAATCACTCCTGCATCTCATTGCAGAACCTAGTTTTCAAAGCTTCCCTAATGCAAAGCGCTCTGCGGGTAGATCTCAGCGTAGTGCTGGCATCTGGCTGCTGATAATTGGTGGCCAGTCTTTCTGCTGCCACAGCCCAACCCTGGGGGAACCTTTCACCCTTCGCGTCACACACATGATGAAGAACACAGCAAGCAGATATCACAGAAGGGAGGTTCTTTTCACTCATGTCCAGCCTAGTGAGTAGACTCCTCCATCTATCCTTTAAATGCCCAAAGGCACATTCTACAACCATTCTGCAACTGCTTAACCTGTTATTAAAACACTCCTTGTCGCTGTCAAGGTGTCCGGTGTCCGGCTTCAAGGGGTAAGCAGGATCCCCCAGGATCACTATGGGCATTTCCACATCCCCAATGTGAATTTTTTGGTCGGAGAAAAAAGTGCCCGCCTGCATATTAGAGAACAGCCCCGAATTGCGAAATACGCGCGCATCATGCACCTTCCCAGACCAGCCCACATAGATGCCAGTGAAATGACTCCTGTGATCCACAAGGCCCTGCAGGACCATGGAATGGTACCCCTTGTGATTTATGTACTCGGTTGCGAGGTGGGCAGGCGCTACGATACGGATGTGCGTCCAATCAGTGTCCCCCCTCCTCCCCCCCCCGCAATTTGGGAACCCCATCGTGGCAAACCACTCCACTATGTCCTGCACATTTCCCAAAGTCATTATCCTTCGTAGCAGAAGTCTATTGACTACTTGAATCATGGCGGTGCTCACTGTAGATTTACCGACTCTGAACTGATTCCCAACCGAGCGGTAACAGTCGGGGGTTGCCAGCTTCCACAGAGCGATGGCAACTCTCTTCTCCACCGTCAGAGCTTGTCTCAAGTGAATATTCACGCGCTTCTGGGACGGGGCCAGCTCCGAGCACAGTTCCAGGAAAGTTGCCTTTCGCATACAAAAGTTTTGCAGCCACTGGTCATCATCCCACAGCTGCATAATGATATGGTCCCACCAGTCTGTGCTTGTTTCCGAGGACCAGAACCAGCACTCCACGAACTGCAGATGATGCATTACAGCCTGAGGCAATCGGGAATTGTTCTGCTCAATGGCTTGTAGCAGGGCAGCCTCGGTGGCATCGCTGTTGTCTGTGCTTCGGCTTCTTGCTCTACTTAAAAAATACTCCATGATAAGCCACAATGTATTTGTGACGCTCACAATAATAGTGCAGAGTTGAGCTGCCTCCATGTCTCCGCATCAATGGCGAGCGCAGGGAGTAAAAAAAAGGGCACGAAAATACTTTTCCTGTTTGTTTGGGGAAAGAAGGGAGGGGGAAGCATTGTTGCATCATGGGACAATGACACTCATCCCAACAGCCACCGCGGCTAGTTGCACTGTGGGATAGCTACCCACATTGCACTGCTTTGAAAGTCGAAATAAGCGTGGTGAGTGTGGATGCACGAGACCTGCGCAAACAGCATAGTGTGTATACGCTGCTGCGACTTCTAAAAATCGGCTGCTGAAAGTCAACTTAAAGTAAGTCGACTTCACTCAGCAGTGTAGACATGGCCTCAGTCTCTGGTTACCAGGCTAAGTTGCTAGCTGACTCCTTCCACATGCAAAGTGGAAGCTTAGTGACATTTCAAACTTAAATAAGCCAAGAAATGCAGAGGGATGGTTTTCTGAAGTACGTGATATGGTCAAGAGTGTCTAGGTAGCAAAACTGCTCCTCACTTTTTCTTGGATCTTCTCAAGTTATTACGAGGGACAACCTAGTAAAATGGATGAGAGCAGCAAAGCTGTGGTCCCGAGTCAACCTGTCATTCAGGTTCTTTGCAGATGTTGGTGCCAAGCAGATAAGTACCTAGGAAAAAGCCAGGTAAAGTGGCTACAAGGTCTCCGCACATTTAACTTGAAAGCACTTGTGTGACCATTGTTATTAACATACACACACAACCCCATATCCTCCAAACACATCCACTTGCTCGGATGTTCTGAATAAAAACAGGGATTTTTTCATATTGTCCTAGATGATGCCTTCTAACTTCTGTAGCAGGGTGTACATAGAAAGCTGGTCGGAAAACTGGGGGGAAGGGGACAGGAGAAGATCACAGAAAATTTTCATTTTTTATTAAAAAATCACGAACTGCTGAAAACCCAAAAGTTTCTTGGCCAGATCTGGAAAAATATTTGGTTTTCAGCTAAAATTTGCAGTTTTGGGGTTTCCAAAGGAGAATAAAAAGTTTTCTGTGGACCACTTCCCACAAAAAACTCATTTTCTCAAAAATCCAATTTTCCATTGACAAAATGCACAGATGAAAACATTTTTTTTTACCAGCTCTGGGCATATGACATGTAGCTGTAGCTGTCACTGCACACTACCTTAAAGCCAGCTTTGAAGATGGAGAGCAGTATTTCACAATTTAGCAGTCCGCTGGATAGGCCCAGAACACAATATACAAAAATTTCAGCCATTAGAAATGATTATAATAATTTATATAATTTAATAATAATGTAGAATACTTTAGTCCATCCTCATAAACCATGGAAGGCAGATAGATTAGCGTTATCTTCATTTAACAGATTCAGAACAGAGGCAGAGAGATTAAATGATTTCTTTAAAGCCACTCAGTTGGTCAGTCAGAGAGCTGGGATTTGCTGTACCCCATGTTTCAGCTTCCAAACTTCAGTAGTTCCTGAACTAGTCTGTTTAACAAGTGTAGTTACAATTTTTAAAATAGTGAAAAGTACAACTTGTTTTTATGACCATTGCTCTAAAAAGTGGCTAAAGGGATTTTTTATTCCAATATTCAAAAAAATTATCTAGTGTAAGAAAAATGAAGCATAGAAAAATGCTGACCTAATAGGGACTGTTTCAGAAAGCTGAATGTGTAAAGACAGGGATTTATAAGGGGTCTGTTATGCAACTTTGGCTACAACAGCTACTACTAACATGCCTATTAGAATTAAATTAATTACTTTTAAAAACTCCAGGATTTTTATAAAGGAATTGATCTCTTGCAAAATCATGTCTAGTGCAATTTTTTCATTGACAACTCAGTTACCAAGAAACAAATGTTATTTAATTGACAGCTGATAATGAACCTAATGTCAGCAGCTCAACATTTTCATAACATTGTGTTATGAAAAACCATCTGAAATACAATATGTGAGAATACTACTGTAGGTTAAACTTTCACAATCCTCATTTCTATTTGAATCTACCAGTGTAAGATGTGTTAACTATAAAGCTAGACCTTAATATCCAGAATCTGTGCAGAAAATTTAAATCTGAATATTAGAGCAAGTTTACATAGTGAGACTATAAAACAATTTGAAAAGATACACAATTTTAAATCATTTTCTGATTTGTCTTAGCTCCTTTGTCAGAGAGTTGAACTGTAATATTTTACATGTGCTCTTATGGTTTCATTTTAGCCATTCTGTTTCAGTGATAGCACGCGATCAAAAACAGATCTGTAGTTAGTTACATGTTTTGCAATATATTTACATACTAGCTTATTCTAAACAAATTTCACATTCTGCTATAGCTTAAAATTATGCATATGCTCACATGATGGAAGATCTATGACACCACAAAGAGTTTGTGCATTTAAAATATGCCATAACATCTGATCCCTTATGATCATAAGGGGGCCACACTCACCTCCTGATTTCAATAGCAGGGATGACAAATTCACTATATTTAGGTTCCTTTCACTCCCTATATAGACTATTCAGACTGGGGTCAGAAAACTGAGTTTCCATTCACAAAGATTTATATAAATACTTATATTCAAGGGTCATAGTTCACTTTCCTACCTGTAACAATAGGGGTCTCATCTCCAAAACCAGTAGATCTCTCATGGTCTACAAGGACTAGATCCACCTGCATGAAGGAATCCAGGCCTATGCACTAGCTGTTTTTGATACTGATTGTCTTATGCCAGGAGTTCCCCCAACTGCTGCTGCTCCCTACATATCCCTATTCACACATACACAGTCAAAATAAGGGGTTTCTGACCCATGACGGGAGAAAGCAGATGGCTAATACGGACAGATCAACATTTAACTTACCTACTAACATGCCATGGGCTTCTAAGCAATACACAGGTATACACAGGCTTCTAAGAGAGGCCGTACTATTCCTCCCAACCAATCATGGCCTATTCCACAATACAGTCCAAATCATGCAAGACACATATACACACACGCTAGGTACTCATCTGGAAATCCTGGAAGTACAACGTGCGCACTAAGCTGAAACTATATAACAGCAGTGTTCTCCCAGTGCTTCTCTACGGAGCAGAATGCTGGTGCATGACACAACGGGATCTTACTAAGCTGTCCACATTCCATACCAAGAATCTCAGAAGAATAATCAGGATATTTTGGCCAAATAAAATTTCCAACGAAGATCTACTGTCTCAGTGCAAACAAGAAGACATGGCCACTATAATTATGAAAAGACGCTGGCGATGGATAGGTCATGTGCTACGAAGAGAGGACGGATCCATTATCAAAATTGCACTCCACTGGAAACCAGACGGGAAGAGAAAGAGAGGAAGACCAAAGACAACCTGGTGCCGAACGGTAGAACAAGAATTAAAAGACCACCACCACACCTGGGGAACAATAGGCGCTCTGGCCCGCGACCGGCAGAAGTGGAAGGACTTTGTTGCTGCCCTATGCGCCACTGGCATCACGGGCAGTAAGTAAGTAAGTAAGTAGGTACTCTTCCCTATGCTTTACTTTTAATCCATGTCCATTTATCAAGTCTCCTGGTGGGTCTGCAGACTTTCATTAAGGTTCTGATTCAGCAAGGCACTTAAACCCAAACCTAATTTTTAATATGTGCGTAGTCCCAATTGGAATTGAACTATTAAGCTAAACACGTGCGTTAGTGCTTTGTTGCACCGTGGCCTAAGAGATGAATTTACAACATTTGTCATTCTAGAAGGTAATCAAAAGAAAAAAACTACTTTTGAGTAGCAGAAAAGTTTTCAGGGGGATTCAGTACATAGACCAAGAGGCAAGTTGGAAAAACCAGGCCAGATGAAGAAGCATCCCAAGTGCTATGCCAAGTACCCAATCACCACATTTATAAGGCAGTGATAATAAATATGTAACATCCAAATGGAAGTGATGAAGTACAGTATGCATATTGATAGATCTGTATCATTCACATATTTTGTGGAGATATTAGGCATGTCACTAGTGCACCATGACAAGACTTGATGAGCTAGTGGCTATGGTCAGAAATGGTATATTGCTACCTACCTCTCCACTTTTCTCTTTCCCCTAAAAATATAATTGGTGCCACAACTATCTGAGCTTTATATGTCTGTGTCAATTTTGAAAGTATCCAGTAACTTAGGAATCCACGCAAATTTGCCTATGAATCCACTTCATGCATAAGCTTATGCGCTATATAGTATTCTCTCTAGTGATGCCAGAAACATTAGGCAAGAAAATTTGATTGTGCAAAAGAGCAGCAATTTCAAACTCTTGAAGGGGATTCCTTCTTTTATGACAATATAAATCAGAGGCAACCTTGCAGAATTAATCTTATACTGTATTTCTGCATCAGGGGGTAGAAGGCTGCCTTTTCATTTTCTTACTTCATATACCTACATTAGTTATCTTTTTAAACTGCAAGGACTGGCAAGTTAACTGTGAATTGACAATGACCGTATATGCACAATCAATGTATGCATGGAATATGGGAGAGATTTGGATTGTGGTTATTACTAGTCCTGCATCTTGGTCTGATTGGGTATTGGTCAAGTCATTTCATGTCTCGGCCTCTGTATTCCCATCTGTTAATTAGGAATAATAATTTAGAGTTGGATTCTGTAAGGTGCTGACCTCTGAATTGCCAGAAATGTAAGTGGGAGCTGAGGACACTCAACACCTTTCATGAATGAGCCCATATCTGAGAGGATGTTATGATTAAATGGGTTGCTATCAATTTAGGTAACACTTGTCTGAAAATTTCATTCCTACTGTTGTTAGAAGTGTATGAAAGAGGCTATAAACCAAACCTTAGTTCAGCAATTATTTAATTACATGTACCACCTTTCTTAGAGTTCTTTTAATTTCTACTGAGTCCTACTAAGAAAAGGACTCTAGAGTTGAATTTAGTTTAAGAGAGTTTTATTAAATATCTTTACCAACAACAATATAGAATATATGAAAACAAAAGTATTATTGACACTGCAAACACATGTGGAGCAAATGATGGAGATTTTTCCTGATGTGCTAGTGGGCAACCCTAGCTGCTAGAAAACGGAAAGACAGTTTAAGGTGCCTATCTGAGACAGGTACTTGATATCACCAGGAAGACTTCCAGGTGGCCAGCCAGGAACCTCAATCTTCTCCCTTCCAGATGACTTCAGCTTTCAGGAAGTGCTGACAGAGGCAGGCTGTTTTATCCCATTTGTGCTGGATAGCCCAACTTGGCTCCTCTTCTTGGAGGTGCTGGCATAGACCAATCACATGGTGACCCAGATTTTTTCCAAAGATTTGAAATGTCCAACCAAAATGAGTTATCCTCTCACCATCCAATCAGGGTACAAGGCTTCACCTTTTGAATTCTTGCATCTGGGACTGGAATGTTTCAGTCTCTTGCTCAACACATCTTGTCACACCAGCTTGTGTAAGACAAATTAGTTGTACCAATTGCTATGGGCTATTTTGAGACAACCTTAAACAGCAACTTACCTCAGCAAGTTGTTTTCCATGAACTCCTCTGTCATGCCTCGCTTGGTCAACTTTGCAGTTACACTTGCTGAACTTGCAGTTTCTCCATCAGCATTCTGCTAGCTGATGAAATGTCCAGTTTAAAGTTCATGTAATTTATCCAAAGTCCCTCCATATTCTTTGACTCTCTTTAAATTTGTTTCTATACAAAGCCCCTTCAAGAACTGTTGTTCTCCAGCAGTGCAGAAGAGTTGTATAAAGTTGAATCAAGAAGGATGGAATCTTGGTATGTATGGCTGAGTGGAGTCTACGCATTATTAATCAAACATTTACATTTCTGATGACTCCACTCTGTGATCAAGGGTCCTTATAAACATACTACTTGGATTTAGTTCTTTTTATTTAGTGCTTTTTTCAGCACAGGTGTATTTCACTAACTTGTGAGCATAAGCATGCTTGACTGCAAACATTAGCCTTACTTCTCTACTTCGTCATTACTCTGAAAGAAATCAATATGACTGTAATCCCTTTCTTTCCTAACAGGGTTGCCTATGTGATAAACCCCATCATTAAAGTTTACAATATATTGCCCAAAGCTGTATCCACTTATAGTTGACTTTTCTTTTGTACATAAAACTTCATTTAATCATAATACTGGATTTCACCAATTTCCCTATTTTTCACTACTGTGTATGATATCATATAATATCTTAAAGTTTGATATTCATTTGTTACTAATTTTAATTTTTCATTCATTCATTCAAAGACAGGAAAAGTCTCTTCAGCTACACCAACAGTACTTCCTTGTGAAAGACTTCAGAGACTCTAAGGCTAATGAAAGTCAAATGGCAAGGTTTCTTCTGACTGTCTAAGGGAACAAAAGGCTTGTCTACACTGCCCCACAGTTTGGACTACGGGGGTGTGAATACTAAAGTGCTCTGCTGTAACTCCGCTGTGTGGGCTCTTCCTATCAAAGACATAACCTTTGTCCCATTCCTCCTAGCTCCCTGGCTTCATCTAACCTTCCCCTTCAAAACAGAGGATTCCAGGCCTATGACACTGTCTTTGCTGTTTTATCTTCATGTGCTCAAATGATTCTTTTATTTTTGGTCTCTAGTACACAGGAATCCTTGGAGAATCAAATCTCTTATGAATTAAATCATTTGTATCATGAAATGCTTAAAGGAAAACTCCAGTGTAACAACAAAGATGTTCTAAGCATATATATCTAATAACAAAGAACAGGACTAAAGACAACAGGTTTTTTAGAATGTCAGTAACAGCAAACAGGAAGCTGCTATTCTGACAGGCTCATCAGATAGTTTAGGATAGAAAATTCAGGACTCTTAGAAATCAATGTTTCCAAATTTTTAAAGGATTCTGTTGTACTTTATTTAATTAAATTAAAAAATTGTTTTGTTAATTCAAAAGCTGGTTTCCATAGGGCGAGAGGTTTGAAATCAGAGGGCATGTTTACACTGCAAAGAAAAACCCAGGACACTGAGTGTCAGAGCCCAGGTCAGCTGACTTGGGCTTGCATAGCTTGGACTGAAGGGCTAAAAATAGCAGTTTAAATGTTCCTGCCCAGGCTGGAGCCAAAGCTCTGAGATCCTCCCCCATTACCAGGTTTCAAAGTCTGGGCTCCAGCCCAAGAGGGAATGTTTATGCTGCTATTTTTAGCCCCACAGCCCAGACCCCATGAGCACAAGTCAATTGACTCAGACTCTAAGACACTGTGCCACATGTTTTTCTTTACAGTGTAGACATACCCAGAGCTAGGAATTGTGCCTAGATTTCCCACATGGCATTATAGGTCCTTTTTCAGGTCCCAGTCTTTTTGAACAATTGTACCAGTTTACTAGGTTAAAACCTTAACTGTGCCACCAGTTCCAGATGCTTGTGCGTTCTCTAACCTGCAGTGGAGTTGGGGTAATCCATTTTCAGTCTCCATCAGTCACGAATACATAGGAGGTGAACAAAACAGTGGTGACCTGGGCTCTCCCTTATAGGCCAAAAAAAGAAAAGAAAAGAAAAGAAATACACAGCCCTCTTTGTTGCATTTCAGTCTCTGGTTCCCAATCAGCAACTAGGTCCAACAAAGAGAAGTGATTTAAAACTTTATTCCCTTTGCAAAATGTTCTTCTGATCCCCTAAGGGTCAGCCACATTACCAGATCCTGGTTTGGATCTTACCCAAAATACCATGCTGCCTGCCAATCCTTTAGCATCTAAAACTAAAGGTTCATTATAAAAGAAAAGAAACAAATAAGGAGATATTAAATGATCAAAGCAATCAGATACATATAAATGACTCCAAATTCCATATTTTTATATATATATATTAATCAGATTCTTAGCAGTATTGGGGAGTTTGCACCTTGTACAGTTCCCCTGGAGTACATCTAGTACCTGGATGGGTCTGAGAAGTTGATCCATAAGTAAGAAGCAGGAATGAAGACAAGATGGAGATGGTGAAGCTACCTTTTATAGTCTCTGCCATGTGTCTTGTACATCCTTTGTTTCAAACACAAGATCATAGCACATGGGCAGCGAAAAGCACTTGCAGATCCCCTGACTACCGACATGTCCCTACATGTCGTGTTGACTCACAAGCATAGCATAGCTCCTGACTCTCTTCCTGGGCCATTGTATAGCTGATTGCCCTCAATGAGTCATCAAGCACTGGACAGTGCTGATGCTAATCTACCTGCCGGGGGGAGGGGAGGGTCACCCAGTAACACAGCACAAGTTTGAGATACAAATATATCACACATTTCTAACTCACAGTACAAAGATGATACAAACACAAACAATATTATCATTCTTAGCAAATCATAACTTTTCCAATGAAATCTTACATGGCCTATCCAGTAAGATTCATTGAAATTTTGTCATATTGGTATTATAATAAAAAATGATCACTCGTGTTTCTGAGAGCGACACAAAGATAAAAGGATTTTCCTATTTGTTTTTCAAAACGGAGTTAAGAGTCATTTGACAGGCGGCAGATGTGATGTGCACATTCATGAAGCAAAGTCATTGGCTTTAATCTTCTAAAGGAGACAAATACTATGACCCTTAATAAGGGAGCTTAGTAGCTTTTCAGTCCCTTGTGTTTCATTATAATTTCAGGTAGTGGCATATAAGCACTTAAAATAAAAAGCTTCTATTTCTATCTTTGAAGTGTCTCTTAAATAACAACTAATAATGTGGAGCCATAAAGCATTGGAATCGTTATGTCAGTGCTCATGACACAGCATACCAAAGTCCCGAAAGATGATGGCTTCCACTAATACAGTGGATACTAGGGATGCAAAAATTAGTTTAATAAAGAATCCGTTTAAATGTTCTAAAAATAGAACGTTTAAACAGTTAAATGCATGGGGGAGAACCGCGCTGGGCTCGGCAGCTCACTGCCAAGCAAGAGCTGCTTTGTTGCAGCTCCCCCACAGTGCGTGCAGCCGTAGCTGGGCAGCTCTCTCACTGGGAGCTGAGCTAAGCCCCTCTGTGGCTCCCTCCTACCCTGCTCTGCATATGCAAGGGGAGCTGAGCTGAGCTCCCCGGGAACAAGAGCAGCTGGGCTGCTCTCGCTCGTGGGGAGTCAAGCCCAGCCGCGGCTTCCCCCTCCCCACCGCTGGGCTCCAAGCACCTCCCCACGAGCAACAGCTGCCCAGCTGCTGTCGCTTGTGGGAAGCAGAACCCAGCTGCGGCCACCCCCCATTTTAAATGGTAATCAGCTGTTTAAAACATTTAAACAGATGATTACTGTTTAAACGTTTAGGCTTTTACATCCCTAGTGGATACCAAGGACCCCTTTCTTTTTTCACTAGCATGTTCATGCAATGAGTGAGGCTCACTCATTGCACACTTCTTGTTTAAATTAACCTCACTTGCATTCTCTCATGTGTTGGTCATGCACACTTTAGGTATTTTCAGGGGAAGGGAAGGATCCCAGCAAAGGGGTAAAAGCTCACATGATCCATATGAATAAACCTTCCTCCACTAAAAGATGCTCCAATTAAGAAGTTAAAGATTACTCTGCTTATGTGCACAATCATGAATTTAATTATTACTATTTCTATAGTGCCCAAAAGTGTGCTCATAAGGGCTCAATCTTGCATGATGACAAGCATTTTGGTCCTACTCCAGTGAAGCTCAGACATGTGTATTTAACTTTTAAGCACAAGTAGTCCCATTGAAGTCCTGTTCAACATGAGCAAAGGTATCAGGAGCTGGCTTAGACATTTATATAGTTGACTGTTCATTGCTTTCATTCTTGTATTTTTGGAGACCTTTGCTCCCTTGTCCAATTTGGTAGATGAATCTTCTCCAATTAAGGATTTTTTATTCTCTGGAGATGTCTGGCATTGCCTTTGAGTTTTTCTTTGTACTTTCTCATTGCTTTTCTCCTATTTTTGAGTGAGGAAAAAAAATTGTGATATGATATTATAATTTTCTCTACTTTTGTCTGTCGTTTGTATAAACCGATACAGATGTATATAAAAACTTATTTCATCTCTACAAATCCTTCTTCAACTTGTGTCGTTACTGATGCATAGTATCTGCAGTGTCAAAAAAAAACAACAAACATGAAGTGATTATACACAAAGTGCAGTCAAATGTACAAAGTAAAAGAAAAATCATGCGAGTTCAACCTACTCTTATAAACTTGGTCTCAGTAATTCATGCCTTCATCACTTCTCGGATAGATTAGAGCAATGTGATATGCCTGGTCATGAAGCCTGCAGCACTTAGGAAACTCCAACTACTTGAGATTGCTTCAGCATGCCATCACAGCAACACAGGCTACAATGAGCACATCACAACAGTCTTCCGTTCTCCATGCTGGCCTCCCATAGAATTTCAAATGACGTTCAAAGTCTTCTGGCACAATGAAACTCTCAGCAATAAAAGTAAATTCATCTGTGTGGGAGACAGAACTTTCTCTGGGGGGTTGTTTGAGACTGTGGAATCAATTGTCCCAGGAAATAAGGACCATCACAAATCTCACCACTTTCCACTCAAGATATAAGATGCATTTCTTGACCTTGTTGTCATGCTGTCTGGAGTGGTTCACAACCATGAGGGCCAACCTCAGGACAGAGACCCCAAACTGGTTGTATGTTTAATAATTAGATTTCATCAACCCTGTATTAGTGTGAACTCCTAAAGTACTATAACAGTCTTACCATCGAGTGACAGACAGTCCTCTTGGACATTCCAGTCTATCTTGCCACCCAGGCAAGCTGGACTTTGTGATAGTTGGTTGCTATATGTATACACCAAAGATCACAAAATGTTCAGGTTGCTCCTGGTCCCAAGAGATCAGTCACTTACCCCAAGTCAGTTTGTACCTAAGATCACAGACCAAAGACAATGCTTATAGTCAATCCTATAATAAGGAAACTAAGGATTTATTAACTAAGAAAAGAAATGAGAGAAGGCAAGCAAATTTATATACAAAAATGCATTACAGTCCACGGTTGTCAAAGGTGACAGTTGTAGTAATCTGTCAGCTCTGAATGTCTTTTAGGGCTAATCCAGATTGACCCTGGGGATTTCTGCTTCCGTTTCATAGCTCTGGCCCTGCCAGAGTCCAAACAGCAAAAGATGAAAAATTTTCTTGTCAGGTATTTTTACTTTCTTCTTTCAGAATTAAAGATGACGGGACAATCCCTTTCACACGCAGCCTCTTCATGGGTGTAAAGGAGCAATTAACCAAATATTTTATTGTGATGTCCCATTTAATTTTGATAGCCTTTTTGATAAGCAGGAGAGTATCAGAGCAAACATTTTTTACAGTTATAAGGCACAAACTTCATTAGCACCTTTTAGCATTTGATAAAGATATTATAAGTGAGACTAATGCATGCAGCAATTTAACAAGCATTTCATAAAGTCTAAACACTAAACACATTGTTATTAGTCCAACACCCATCTTAACCATACTAACACACAGGGGAAACAGACTGGTTTCCTGCAATGATTTGTCAGTGCTTGGCTGAGGCCTAAAGCCTTGGCAAGAGGCGGCACCTGGTTTGCCAGCTTATCACTTGCCTTTTCTTACATAAACACAGAGCAACAAGTATATTAAACAAAAAAAACCACCTTACCAAAACAAGACATTCCACTGCATGTTTTTCCCTTTAGGGAGACGATGAGAGAACAAACAACATGTGACAGATGTTAGTCATATTGCTTAATGCCCTACTGGAAAGTGCTCAGCTACTATGATGATCAGTGCAGTATAAAAACCTATATAGAATAGAATGCAATTATTATAGTAACTTTAGGTGTTACTCCTAATTATAGTAGGCAAACAATTTGCCGGCAGAAAATAGTTGGCAGTATCCTTTTAAATACTAGGGGGAATTATTCTCCACAGCCTTGCATCTAATTTAGTCATTTATCCCTGTGTAAATTGGGTGTGAAATGCTACTATTCTCATTTGGTAATATTTTACACCCACTTGCATTGGATAAATGACTACAGAAGGAACAGGGTAATAGAGAATCAGGCCCTACAATATTCAGGTGATTGCTGCAGGGCGGCAGACATACTCCCCAGCTCAATCTTGTAAAAAGTAGTGAAGTTGCCAGTTAACATCAACTATTAGCCTTCTCTCCAAGGCTTCAAACATTAGATAAGACAATGGGCAAGTCTACACTACAAAATTGAGTTGCCTTAAAGTTATGTCGACATACAGCCACTGCAGTAATTAAATCAGGTTTTCATGTCCACACTATACTCCTTCTGTTGGTGCCAATTTAACTGACAGTGTGGGGCATTGTGGGGCACAGACATCCCAGAGCTCCACCGCCTGAGGCTCCAGGCTGTCAGCCACCAGGGGCTGATAGCTGAAACAGTCAATGCAGTGTCTACACTGATACTGCGTTGACCTAATTACATCTACCTAAGCACTATGCCTCTTGCAGAGGTGGAGTTAAGTCAGTGTAGTGGGTGACTTATATCAGCAGGAGCAACATTGTAGTATAGATGCTTAGAGAGTTAGGTCGACATAAGCTGCCTTACATTAACCTAACTCTGTACTGTACACAAGACCAATATCTGACCTGGAAATCTCCTGCTCCAGGGATATGTGACTACCTTACAAAAACATATTGCTGCAAATGCAGTGGATAAGCTCAAAACTACCATAGGACTATCAGAAGATGCTTCATCTGGAAACTTGGGAATAATTATGCAAGGTCATCAAAACCACAAATGAATGTGAGGACTGAACAACAAATTAACTAATATTTTTGACAGCCTGAGCTGAAGCAATGCTCACTAGGTCAAGATTTTTTTTTTTTTTAAAATAACAATTATTTTCAATGAAAATGGCTTTGCAATCAGTCCCCCGACCTCAAAAAACCCCAGAAACGAAAAACAATTTTTGAAACCGAAATAAAACCATTGATGAAAAATAGAAAAGCAGCAAAAATGTTCATGTTTTTGAACAAAAAAAATTCCATTTTTTTCAAAAAAAATTGTGAAAACTAAAATCTAATTTTTGTCCATAGGTGCTGGAGACCTATGGCTTGTGTCTCCAAAGGGAGGACCTATGAAAAAACATAGGAAGAGAGCCAGAAAAGAAATTTCAATTTCTGCTTTCATGGCTACAAGTGAAAATGGGCACTGAGGTAGGAAGAGGAAACAACAAAAAATGCTGCAGCAAAAACGAAGGCAGATGCTCCAGTGAAGTGCTAAGGCCAGATTTAATGACTAGACTCATGCTGTAAAATGACTTTTTAAAAAGTTAGGTTATATATTTCTCATCACAAAATTTGCCAGTACTTTCTCAAATACTCTGGTACAGAAAATGAATGTATAGAGCAAATTCAATAACAAACGTAATCCCAAAATGATAATTTTCCTATTTCCAGTGATTCTGTGTCTTTATAGTGAGCAATATATTGAAGAAACAGTACAGTTCTGTGGAAGGCTGGGAAAGTCCCACATATTCCCCTTTAGCACATTATTGCATTCATTTGAACTGAATCATACTTTAATAACATGTGACAGCCACTCAAAAAATAAATTCCATAAACGTAGTGGTTTTCATTTCACTGGCTATTGAAAATGCCCAGCACATGGTAAATTAACTCAAGTTGAGAGAAAACATCTCTGCAAAGTAACCAAGCATTTGGTGCATTTCTGACTATCATTACAAAAAGGGGAATACAACTGTGAAACACAATGAATAAAATTAGCAACAGAATCATGTTCATAGGAGTGATGTATATTTTATGACTTCAGAAAACTAAGCCTCTTTTGTTTCAGTCCCCAGTTCTGACTCAGGCAAAGCTCTCATTCCTTTCAGGCCTACTCATCAGCGATAATCTTAAGGAGGAGTAGTATAAGCCACGAACACTTTAGTATTAACAATTAGCACAACCAGATGAATAGAATTAAATATGCTGTAACAAATGCTACACTGGATGAGATATTATGTATTATTTGTATTACAGTAATATAGTATACCAGTCACAGACCAGGACCTCGTTGTGCTAGGTGCTATACAAACAGAGAACAAAAAGACAGTCCATGCACCAAAATGCTTAAAATCTAAGTATAAGACAGATAGACAGGGGAGTACAAGGGAACAATGAGATAATGTTGGTCATCATGATAGGTAGTGGTCTCAGCACACCAGTAGCCTAACCATTGTCAAGAATTTGTAGGCATCATAGAAAGGAGAGTTTTAAGGAGGATTCTGGAGGATAATGTGTTAGTTTTGCAGCTATTTACATGGAGCTCCTCTCAAGCGATGGGCAGCACTAGAGGAAGTATGAAGGTGCTTGTGGGAAAATTTAACAATGAGAGATGATAGGTAGAGGAGGGACAGGCCAGGCCATGAAGGGCCTTGAATGTGAAGAACAAGTAGCTTATGTTTGATGCAATACAGAAGGGGGAGCCAGTGGAGGGATGCAGGGAGAGGAATGACATGGTCAAAGTGCCGGGCTAGGAAAGTGATTTTTGCAGCGTCATTCTGAATGGATATGAACAGAGCAAGATTGCATTTGTCAAGGCCAGCACAGTGGTGAAGCTAACAGGCGGAGGGGGTGAGGTGTGGGGAATAACCACCACCTCACACCCAGCAGCCTTTTAGGTGTATGCAAGGTGCTTTTTCAAATATATTATGCAATTGACAAAAGGAGGTGCATGACACACATTTTCACATGGGGATGGAGAGCGAGCCTGCCTTGTGCTCACCCAGCAGTGGTGACTCCTATTTCATAGGTCTGGGCCCAGCTCCCCAGTCCGGGTGTTGCACCATGGCACACAGGGTCACGCAGCCCTGCATCTCCTGTGCACCATATTGCAAAACCACTCATGGATGGAGGGGAAGCTGAGCCAAACCTGAATGACACTGCAACCCCATGTTCCAGGTTGCAATACCCTGAGTGGGGAGCTGGGCCCAGTCCCGTGGTGCAGGAGCCACTATTGCTGGGTGAGTGCGAGCCAGGTTTCCTCTCCATGTCCTAGAATAGAAGACATGTTTATTTGTGTTTGGTAATCCTTATGTGAGTGGGCAAGCATAAAAAAGGATATAGGAGATTTCATAGAAAATGTCATTTTTATTACCATCATAATTGTTTTTGGAGCTTGGCCAGTTTGTCTTTTACAGATCGTATCACATTCGGCATACCATTTCAGAAATCTGGATGCATAATTTCTAAATAACATTTTTCTAATTGCCTGGACAGTTCAAAAATACAATTAAGAGTACAGGCAAAAGTAGAATGCAGACAGCCTGATTTGCCATTGCCCTGTATCATGTGTGGTTATTTACAAGAGAGCCAAGTGAGAATAAAAATGACTCTTTCTGATTTGGTAGCACTTTATATACCCACTTGGTCCTTGCATTAATAAATATATGAAGCGCAAGATAACACACTGCAGCCCAGAGTATAACTAGAAAAACATATAATATGAATGATCATAGTATTCAACATCCAAATAAAAATAAATTGGGGGGGTGCAAAGTAATTTTAAATATATTTTCATCATTATGTGCATGTTTTCTACCATGTTTCTAGAAACTGAACTCCATTCTCCCCAATGAAGTTCAATACATAGCTGATTTATTATAAACATATTTTACTCACATAATAGAAGCTAGAGGTGTTGCTGCATGAAGAATTGCTATAGATTTGCAAGCAGATGTTGCAGCACTGATAGAATACAGACCAGTTCTGCTTTGATTTTCTGAAAGCTGTTCAGCATTAGCACCATGGTGATATTACTACTGTATCAAATTAATGCAGACATCCATATTTCAAGAACCAACACGTCTTTAAAAAAAAGGGAAAAAAGAAACTTTCTTGAAGAGGTTATTTTAAAAGTTATGTCTAATTGCTGTGCATTATAAGCATATCCATGTCTATTTTTATTTAAATGCTCAAGTACTGTTTTCAAGAAAGATTTTGGTTAGATGTTTAGTGAATTCTTGATTATGTCATTAAGGTAGTTCTATGAGAACAGAGCCATATATTTACATGCAGCTTCTGAACAGACAGGTGTCACTTGAATTTCTTACATTGTAGTAGCTTGAATAGTGTTTGTATTTAGCAGCCTAAACATGAACCAAATACTAAGTTATTATTTGTTCTAGTTCATGATAAACTGATATGTACAGTTTACTAGAACTAGAACAAATAACTTACTCACTCACTTGAATAGTCCCATTCAAGTGGAACCGCTGTTATTCAGGAACCAATCCTGCAAACATTTATGCACCTGAATAATATTGGATTACAATGGGACTGCTCACACTAATGAGTATTTGAAGGATTGTGACCCAAGAGCATACTTTTTAAAAATTTCTGTTATCCTATGATATGGTTAAGACACAAATAAAATTCAACCACACTTATGATAAATATTCAATGTCATGTTCAGCAACAGGAATTCTGTATCAAACAAGGTAGGCAATCAGTTTAATACAACAGGTGGTTTCATGGATTATTCTAACTAATTGGCAGTGATACCAAAGAGAGCAAGAATAATTCAGTAGCCTGGTAGTTAGGGCACACACCTGGAAGGTGGGAGAATGTCCCTGCTCCAGTGACTGACTATAAAAAATGAACAACTTCAACAGGAGAGATTAAAAGACACCTCCCCTGAACACACACACACCAGAATATCTGATAGCTCTGGCTCAGACACTCATCTGCCATGTGGGAGAACCAAATTCAAATCCTCTTCCTGCTTCTGGCAGGGGAGGGAGGCTTGAATGCAAGCCTCCCACATCCCAGGTCAGTGTCCTAAAAACTAAATTAAAGTTTATAAGGAAGGCAGCAACTTCCTCCTTCTCCATTCAGTTCAACCCAAACCAGCTTTTGGAATGGCCAGCAAACCAAAAAAATAAATGATTTGTCCTGTTCTATTCCTGAGTCCCAGCCTACCATCCTAACCACAGGATCATCCTTCCACTCCCATACTGAACTCATCTAACTCGCTTACAGTAATAAACAGTAGCATCTGGCTCTCATGTGAGCTGATTTGTACAATGGGGCAATCCATAACTTTTGTCTCCTTCAGACATTCAGACAGATGGGATGTGTGCCCAGTGTGTTATAACAATCCTGAAATGCTTTTGGCTCTGACTAGGAACACATTAGCTTTAACTTAAATCTGTTTGCTTTGTTTACTACATGAGATATCTGCTTATGCTTTATGACTAAATGGTATCAGTTAAAGAGACCCAAACACTGTACATAGCAATATACAGTATGTGACAAATGCTACCCACGGTAGCCAAAACCAAACAAACATCAATTTACATTTACTCTTGAAAAGCAGCATATTATTAGTTGTGTGTTTGTTTCCAAAACCAGGAGAGTCATTACGCACAACCTCAATGACCTTAAAAAAAAAATCAGAAACCTTAAGAAACTGGGTCCAGCCCCATTGACAATGAAATCAATTAGCTGGATTCTGGGCTTACACTGGTGTGACTGTTGATTTCAGTGGAGTTACTAGTGAGTTAACTGATGAAAGAAATTGGATCAGGGCCAATGGAAGCTTTGGCATAGACTTCCACTGGAGCAGGAGCAGGATCAGTATGGCAATATATTTATTTGAATAAATCACTCGTGAGAGAGAGAGGCATGAAGCAGTTAGAGCAAGAGGCTTTTATTTATTTATTCAAAGCTACAAGGGTGTTAGAAAACTCGAGCACTATCAACAAGTGGTCATTTATTATACTATATCAATGTAACAATGTACAGATTGAAAAGACCGGTGAAGGATTGTACACAGTTGGCATAATTATCTACAGTTTGCTAAGGTAAAATGATTGCAGATTAATAAAATAATCCAGCAATATTATAAACAAGATTTATTATAAAACCAGATCCCATGAAATATCTGAGCCATCAACAGTACAGATGAAAAACAACAAGATGTGTGATTTTTATCTCTATCTGAAATATAATTGAAAGCAAATTCCTGAATCCTGTTTAGAAGCCTTGCCAAAATCCAGATTCAACAATTATAACAGATGGATATTAGGAGCCTGATCCACAACCAATTGAAGTCAAAGGGAGTCTTTCCATTTATCTTAATAGGCTTTTGATCAGGCCCTCCATTCCATCGCTTAACAGACTAATACCGGGTTATCTTTTGAAATCACATTACATTTATTATTGGGCACTGCAATTCTGTTCACTTGTCCAAATGGTTAATAAATACGGTGATGAAGAGAAATAATCATGAATAACATAAGTGATTTTAATAATGTAACACAAAAGCCACCCTGAACACAGCTTATCAAAAGAAATGTAATTTAGCAAAGAGCTTTTTAAAATATCTGTTTTTCTGCTTATGACACTGTATCAACCTGCTTTTTCAACTTGTTTTAACAGTAAAAGTGGATCATCCCACACAAACAATATAATACAACACAATTGTAAACATCTTCTAAGCAGCCATTATTGGTAACCAAGGCACTATCCAAATATTAAGGCCTCCTCCGTACCTCAGCTACAAAGATCAAACACGTGCATCTGTCCTAGGAAAACAAAACCAAAAACAAACAGCTAAAATATCTTTTTTTGCACAGTCTCCCATAATAAAATTACTTATAATAATTTAAGTTAAATTTGTACTTTGGTGTATGTTTTTTCTCTGAAACATTTTTCCTCACAGAATAATCCATTAAAATAAGTCAGATACCCTAGCAAAACTGAGACTGTTTTAGGAGACATAAATAAGTGACACTGGTGATTTTCTTTTCCCTGTGAAAAGCATGAAACTAGAGACAAAGAAAGGTAAAGACAATCTGGATTTGTAAACAACTGAAACACCCCTTATTCTATTCTCGTATTCAATACTCCTTACTCATACTTGACTCAGACAAAATTCAACAATGCCCTACACCTTATCTTGACTAATCACTTCTTATAAAAAGTATGGTTACGTTAATTTAAATAGCTGACTACTAAAAAGGTCAGTAACTAATTGGTCTTCTTATATTTATAAGAAAGTGGAACAAAGAGCTGGCAATATTTAATTTGTGACGGGACTTGCCAGGGCTAACCCCTGGCACCTCTAGGCTTGGCAGTTCATAGCCCCAGCACTTCTGGCTTGCCGCATCAGTTATGAATGTAGAAAAATTGCTTGAGCCCTGGCACCTCTTTCATTACAAATTAAGCACTGAAGGTGGGGTCACCTCACCTCACGATTGTCCATCATTCTGCACTGCTTGAAAAAAATCTTATGGAGAGGAGTCACTTTCTACCCCCAAACACTTGTTTATATGGTGAGGAAGAAACAAAAACTCCAGTTACTCCACTACTAACTTGTACTAAAAGAATCCTTTGGGTTGGGGCATTATAGAAATCATGCAGGATTCATTAATAAATCTCCCAGTGTGTCTTCTAAAAAATTCATGCTTATTACCCTTTTATAAACACTACAGTAGACAGGGGTTTGCACTCCTTAAGTTGGAGCAGCTTGCGGCAAAACCCACTTTCAAACCATTGCCTCATTCTCTAGCATTTCAAATAAAAATGGGAATTTACTTTCTGATGCCCTCAAACAACAGAGGAAATCATTTATTTTAGGTACCTTTTCCCAGAAGGCAGATTTACTGTCCTCATTGAAGAACACTGGCTGTAGTCCGCCTAACCATGGCTGCAGCTCTGCATTTCAATAATTTCCACACAATACAACGCAAGCTTGAGGGCAGTGGTTCTCAATCTTTTTTCATTTGCGCACCCCTAAACAATTTCAAATGGAGAAGTGCACTCCTTTGGAGGGGGCCACAGACCACAGGCTGAAAACCACTGCTCTAGGATTTCTAATGACAACTTTACTACTGTCCTGGAAAGAGGAAGGGTCTGGGTAAAAACTCATATACACTTTTCTTTATCAATAACATTTTAGAGACTTTCCCCCCACTTCCCCCTTGTCCTGCGAAAACTACCATTCATTTCCCTATAACCTCTAAGACAATAATCCAAATAGATTCTCGCTGTTTCTTGCAAGAGACAACACAGGTCAAGGAAACTCTAAAGAAAAAGAACCATTAAGTCCACTCAAGACTAGTTTCGAAATCTGAAATAAATCAACAGCAGTCATAGTTTTGCATCCAATTACAACAAGTGCAAAGCAAAGCTGCCATGAGCCTGTGATACATGGATGTTACAAAAATCAGTGATGAGGAGTAGGATCTGCCTGCATCAACTCCTGCAGTTTGCAAATCCACTGGTAACACACAGCATTTCCCTGCTGTAAGGCAGGGAAGGAATTCATCTAAAGAGCCTCAGCCTCCTACAGCATCCCTCTCACTTAAAGATACAATACAGCCACTCACAGCCAGCACCACGTCTCTCCCACTCTGCACTGTGAACCATCCCGGCACAGGGGATGAGGAGTCAAGAGCCTCCAAGCTTTCCTACAAACTGATGTCTCCTATAGCTGTAGCAGACTTTCCGATTACAACCCTCTTACTGTAATCCATCTACTTGCAGCTGGCCAATGCCTGCAGCCCACACAGCACCACATGATTGCTATGACAACATCAGAGCTCCTGGTAGGGTTGCCAACCCTCCAGGATTTCCTGGAGTCTCCAGGAATTAATGTAACCTCCAGGACTATGTCCAACCAAAATTGGCAACCCTACCTCCTCAATGCTCCAAAACATCCATCCACAGGATCTTGCTCTCATCAGTTACATTTAGATCCCTGGATGTCACACCTGGTAGGCAGCATAGGCGCTGAATGAGTTTGGGCAGATTCTTCCCGAGATTGCTGCTGCTCCTCCTTAGGAAGCTAAAAAAAGGCATGATTCTATGGTGTCTTTTAATGACAGGAATCTACCTTTCTGGTGGGCTTGCAGGAGCCCAGGGGACAAACAACAGCGACTAGAAATGCGTGAAGCCCTTCACACTCACAGCATTGGATCTGGACCCAGACCCAACAGGGTCCCTACTCTGTCCCCCAACCAGGTGGTCTATGTGAAGCAGAAGCTCTTGGGGCTGAAGCCTCCCCAGGGAGCATAGTTATTTCACAGCCCCTATCATGACATGGGACAACCATCTTTCTTACACACTGCTCCCCTTCTCTTTGTTGCCAGTCTTCTCTGCCTACAATGTAAGCTCCTACGGACAGGGACCGCCTCTTACTGTCTAGCACTTAGATGGCAGTGTCAAACAAGTAATTACCACCACCATGTGCATGAGACAATCTAGAGCGTCTCTTTCCTGATTGAAGTGTAAAGCAGACACAAGGTAATGATTTCAGAAATTAACATGTAGTTTCACATGCAAACAACCTCCAACCCAAAATCGGCACACCATCACCCTAAAGAAAAACAAAAATAAAACTTCAGTGGGAACGTTTCTGCTGCAAAAAGGAGCCTATGGAGGAAAACAGCTGCTTCAGAATTGTGAGGGACATTGCTTTGTTAACTAGACTAGGTGGCCATCTGAGAGAGAGACTTTTAGTTTTGTTAAAATGATTGAGAACCCAATTCACTACTGCATTTTATGGCAGTGGAAGTCTATTGAAATCAGTGGAGTCCATTGTAAAAACTGGAGTAAAAAGTGGTGCATCACATCCATTATCTATAAACTTGCTTCGGGTGGGTATTGTGGGAAAAGAATGTTTTTTTGAATGAGACTTGAATAAAGAGAGCAGTGGGGCTTGACAACATGGGCTGGGGAGGGGGAAGAATGGAAAAATCTACAGGGACAGCAGTGGAAGGAAATAAATGGAAGGGTCAAGGCTGACATAGCTGGTGAAACAAAACAGGTGGGTAGATTGTGTTTCTTCCCTGCTTCGGCAGCATTGCCTTGCCAGATCTCCTTGGGCCTATTTGATTTCTTTCCGGCAGAAGATACAGAGTTGACTTGAGACTTACTGATCATCATCATTAAGGATTTTCACCAAACAGAGCAGTAAGCTCCAATATTTGAGTGGTGTCTCAGCGTCTCAAAGCATGGGCATGCTTGCTGGGCTTCATCTGTGATGGGACACTCTTGCCATATGACAAGAGAGGAGGTGTGCACAGCACAGCCTGGCAGACAGTAAAGAAGATTCACTTGATGGCTGTGACCATGGAAACTGTACACAGGAATACCACACTAACCAAGGCATCTCAAGTAAATGGGGAAAAAAGTTTTTTTCTGTTGACTTTTTTTTATCTTAAGTTAAATGGGGAAAAATTAATGAAAGAGCAGGAGGGTGTTTGGTACTTTGTTCCTATGGAGCATTATGTAAAAGACAAAAACAAATAAACCCACACACTTTAACGAGGAAAGCTGAGTTATGTTACCCTTGAAATCATCCTACTAAAAGGCCAATGGGAGGTTTGCCATTAATTTCAGAGAGCTGGTTCAGAATCTTAAGTAATATGTGCACATGTGCCAGATGATCTTATTGCCACATGCTTTGGCATGTGCATGTACAGGGCTTAGGATAGTTTTAATTCCAAGTAGAAATTACAAATTATGTATAACCTTGTATGAACAGTAAAAATATGTATAAGGTGATGCTTTGCTACTTTTTGAAAGACTTACCAAATTCAGCACTCTAAGGTGTACACTGCATTGAAATTCAAATTGCATTGAAATTGAAATTGCATTGAAATTCAAATACTACAGGCAGGATCTGGCCAAATTATACAAAATGTTATTGAAGTAGGTATTTTGAATTAGATCCAGATAGCATCTCTGATGAGATCCCCTATAAAATCCTTGGTACCATTAAAAAGTACCTTTGGAACTATTTATAAAATGTGTAAGATAAAATGTAATTATATGTGGTTTATTATTTTTTAAAATATTATACATGGACTGTGAAAACACATACTGTAATTTGCCTTGAGCATCATAAAGCAAACATACTAGATACTTAAAAATAAACTAGTTTAAACCTCCTCTCACTTTTTTTAGCATAGAAAGTTCAGATGCTATCACCAGTCTAAAAGGGAGGTTAATCAGATAAAGAGGCATTGATGGGAGTCCTTTCAATGTTGATAATTCTTTGTAATGGCTACTTTGTAATGCCTTGCTGCAAGTTCACATTCATTGAATAAACTTTAGTGAGAACTGAGTTTATAAAGGATTAGAGGACCAAGTTTAATAAAAGGCAGAGACTAATTTGAATGTCTCGGATGGATTATTTGGAGACCACATCCTGGGCCAGTTCTGTCTTGGGGTCTGATTTGAAGTAAGAGAGTGTCTTTCCATTGACTTCAATAGGTGTTGAGGCCGGGACCTTAAATCAACATACGATGCATCTACTGAAATCAGTGGCTTTCTCAGGTAAACCTACTACACTATTTGGCCCCTCACAATATATGTGCAGATCACTCATTTCTCAGAAATAAGGGAATACTGAAGCAGAAAACAAAACAAACCATAGTAGGATATTGGTTAAGGAATAATAACTTCTAAATAAAATAATTAAAGGTCCACATTATACAGACATTCTCTATAGATGCCTAGGAAAACAGCACTATATTGTGGTTCACAGAAAATGCCAATAGCACTTGTACATAATAATAGACACTTCAATGCAGGAGGGGCATCAAAGAAGTAATACTGACATTGTTATAGTGTTCTTTCAGTGGAACAGTGAAATGTACATGATGTTTTCTTTTCAAGTGCAAATTTACAAGGAATACTAGAAAAGCACCTCTAAATAAAGAACCTAATCTTGTAGTCCTTGCACACTGGGCCCTTAATTGTTTTAACTATACTGGATTTAGAGATTTTAGTGCGGAAGTATTACCCTGCAAATGGAAAAACTGACAGATGATGGGATATAATAATGTACTGTTAAAAAGAGAAGAAAAGGACATGAAAGTATATATATAAAAGGACATAAGGAGATTATAGTGTGACATTGATATGTGATACTACACATTAACTCATGCTTTAAATCGCTAGTCAAAGGGTACTTGCATCTAGGGTTTTCATTCTGACGCAGCTCTAATTAACATGCTAAATATCAACAAAAATAAATATAGTTATGGCTGCTGGAGTTTATGCACAGATGTTGTACAGATCTCTTCTTGAAAGAGGTCTGGAGGTTCTGTGGGAGAAGAGCGGCTGTGTGCCAACCATGGTCACTTATCTAACAACTTGACTGATATTTCCCATCATGGATTTAAAATCACTTAGTTCGATTTCAGAATAAATTACAGACTCCAGTACTGTTTATGCAGCCTGGAAAATCAGGAGTATTTGGGATCTTGCTATGCAAAACATGCACAAATGTGTGACCGGTTAAAGTGAGGAAAGCTAGAAAATGTCTATAATGGAACCTCTTTTCAGTTTCTCCCCAATCCTGCTCCCATTTTTTGATGCATCTTAAAAAAAATAAATAAATCACTTTTTTCATTCATTGCAAATGAAACCAATAATGCTTTTAGCTGTGCAGAGTAAACAACTTCCATTACCAATCATACTTCCTTGCACAGCCAAAGTTCCCACTGAGTTCAGTGAGTGCAAAAGGAATGTTGGTTCATGCTCAAATGGCAATATTGAAATCTAATACAAGAATGCTGGAGTTAGGTGGTAATATTGTAACAGTCCCCAAGAAATCTGCAGGTTGTCAAAGTGTATTTTATATCAGCATGTTAGGCAGACTAATAATCTTTTTTTTTTTTTGGTTTACAAAGAGAAAACAAGCCATTGTGCTTATCTTATTATTAGGGTTTTTCCTCCATACTTGGTTCAGTGATAGTTGCAGACTTGTCATTAGATTAATCCAGTTTAACTCTAGTGTGTAGTTGTAGTGGAATTAGTGGAGCTACAAGCATGATACTAGAGTAATGTAGCAAAGAGTCAGGTCCTATATATTTTCAAGAATGATAAAGTAAGATTCAGATCAGCATGTCACCCAAACATAAGTTTCAAAGGGGATATTTGTATTGCTGAACTTAGAATAGTTTTTCTATTGTTCAATCTGTTTAAAGATTTCTTAATGAGTGAGAAAGGCAAAAAGGAAAAAAATATCACTACTAGGAACTAACAGAACGTGGTGCTATCTGCTTCTTTAGATGAGAATCGTACTTATAGGGATTTCTCTATAAATATAGAGATTTGTTCTTCTAAGCAGCAAACAAAGTCAGGCCAGAATGCCTCTTCCCACAGAAATGCCTGCTGCGGGAGCTAAAGGAGAGGATAATTCTACCAAGGTCTCCTTGTGGAGTAACTCCCAAATTGTTATACATGGATGGGAGGGTTTGCTGTTACTCTGCAGAATGAGCTACAGCAGGATGCCAAACATTAATTTGGTCCTGTGCTGACATAATGGCTCTGTGCCCTTGAGCCCGTCCCTTAGGCTTTGTCTACACTAAAAAAAGCTGAGTTTTGTCGACAAAACTCTCTAGTGTAGACGAGGCCTTACGGTGTGGTACCATGGAAACAACTCCTCTAACAGTGACTTCCCCTATGCACAGCTGCCTCCAAGGCCCCTCTTAAAGGAATATTCCCACCCAGAGAGAGAGACTTCCATGGAAAAGATAACAGATTCCCAGTCTGTACTACCTTCCTGCAGGAGTTTTCATGGGATTGGAAGGAGAATGATGTATGTTTCTCCAGTCATTCAATGTGCACCTCTTCATCCTTACTCACCTAATAAAAGGCTACCAACTCCCCAACTCTAGCCTGCACCCTTTCTTCTCCCCAATACATATAAATGCCATGGAGAGCCCTGCCCAAGATCTTGTGAAGAAAGGAGGAAAATGGTGCAACCAAGTTGAACCTCTTTTTTTCTATGGGAGATTCTAAGGTCAGGCTCATGGGGCAATGATCTGGATCACTATAAGAAGTGAGAATTGCCAAGCAATTTCTTCACTGTTTAAAATGTTAACAAAATGATCACTAAGTGATCCAGTGTTTCTGAATAATATTGATGCCACCTGTCTCTTTTTACAAAATTGATTAAAGAACATAGCTTTAGTTACAGCACAGACAGAATGAAGTTCTCTGGTATGTGTTTTTTTGTTTTGTTTTGTTTTGTTTTGTTTTTTTAATTATAGTTCTGTGCAGCTCTACTTTGTTTTTTGGGCATAATTAGGAAATGTGTCCCATAGAATTTAGCCACTGGTATGAGTCAAGGACATTCCTGCAGACGGTTTTCCAAGAATCAGGATAGTAACAAGGGGCCTTCAAAGGAATCCAGTGATCCAGTGAAGAGTTCCAAACACAGCAAAAGCTTCAATCAATCTTAGAAAAGCAGCAGACAAATAAAATTCAATCACTACATAGTACACAGCTCCACACAGGATACATTGATTCAGTGCATGGTTTCTTTGCCTTACTGCATCAAGCAAAAATTAAGAGACTGACTCATTTTTGGACAAATTTGTTATTCTCTCGTAATTATTAGTGCTAAAGTGTTCTGATGCAATTTGGAAGTGGGAGCTATTATGTCCTATATGGTCTGTTTACCCCAGAAGGTGATAGGAAACTGAAAAAGGAAATGTTTATACCAGTTCATTGCAGTCCGGCTTCCCCCCAGCCCAAGAACTCCAGTTACCCAAAAATTGGTTAATATCACTTGGGATTACCCTGAATCTTCACTCCTACACACAGATCTCATTGGAGGGAAGTCCTGGATTTTAAGAAACCCATCTTTTCTGAAGGTTTCAAGTGCCATTGCCCCTAAAGAACTTCATAAAAACCAGAATTTTACTGAACACCTTTTCCTCTTGGGCTAATGGGAATTGGGAGGGTAGGGGGATGGGGGGGGGGGTGAGGGGGGCAAATAGCATCTGCAGTTTGTGTTTGTTTTCCATCTCTTATAGCTTTTAAAGCACTTTGCTCAGCTTATTAAGGGCTAAACTGTATCATGTAATTTCAGCTTCTTATTAGTGTACTAATAATAATAAAACAAATATTGCTATCCAGCACATTGTGGGTTTTGGATCCTTTAATGGGATTGTCCTTGATGGGAGATACGAAGACAAATTCATTTCCTGTCAGCCTGACTCTCACTAATGGATTTTCAAACTGCAATTTTTCCACTTGCTCTTAATGACTTGTTGCAATGGAGATGGGTGCTTAGTGCACAGCAATGCCATCTTCTGGCATGGTTCCTGTGAGAAAGGGAACTTGCTGAATGCAGTTAAAAGAAAGCTCTTTTTCTGTGAAAACAGAAACTTGAGCTACACAATAAATCTCAGATTTTTCCCTTTTCACTACACATACTACTGGACTGTAATTGTTCAAGAGACTGAACTAAAACAGAGAGGGTGCACACAGCGCAGAGCTGGAACAGCAAACTCATTCACATGGCTCTTAAGAGACACACTAAATGCATCAGTAATGTGTGGAGATTGAGAGTGTTTATGTATCACCAAATAAATCATTGGGGTAAAATCCTTGCTGATATGGAAGCCCTCCACATCATGTAAGGCTCACATTGGGGCAGGGTATGGGTTGGGGTGGAGGACAGAGCAGCTGAGAAGAACTACCCCTGCACACATCTGTGCACTGTGGAAGTGGTCTCTGCATCAGCAAGCACGCTTAATGTCTAGTTATTAAATTTAATGCACACTTATTAAACATGAAGAATTTGTTTTCCAGCAAAAAAAAAAAAAAACACACACTGAAAAATGCAATGGAGGAAAACATATCAATTCAGATAATTTAAAAAAATACATAGCACTAGAAGCGCACAGTTAATTCCAACAATTCTGTTCCTATATCCCCCTACGTGTCGTCCATCTGGAGTTAGCAGACCTATTACAGGGTGCTAAGAATCTGGACACTGCACTGAATCGGGCCTCCTGATTTGACAGCAATATGCTGCCCAGGTTGCATCCATGATTTGCAAGGCCCACCCTGCCCTACACCTTGAAGTGTTCAAGAATACAGTCTAGTAAGAATGAACGTGAAAGTAGTCAGATCTGAAAGTGCAGTTTTATACTGAAAAGTAACTCTGGAAAACATAATGTCATTGGATTCCATGTTTATTTTCTCTCAGTGATTTTTTTTTATTGAATGACAATCTGTTGTTTTACAAAGATACCAACCCGGCAAACTCAGCCTGAGCTCAGAGAGTCTTGGTTCTTTTCTATTTACACCTCATCAACAGTAATAATTATTCCACAGGCCAAATAAGGCTAAGGTTACACTAGAAAATTTAGTGGCACAGCTCTCCCAGTTGACTTAATTAATCCACCTCCAACAGGTGGCAGCAGCTGTGTCAGAAGGAGAAGCTTTCCCTCCAGTGTATTGCTGTTTACACCAGTGCTTAGGTCAGTATAACTTATGTCGCTCAGGGAGGTGGCTTATTGACATCCTGAGCAACCTAAATTATACAGACATAAGTAGTAGTATAGACATAGGCTTAGTTAAACCTAAATTTAGGGTGAAAGGAAAGATGATAATGAATGACATCAAGAAGGTGGAGATGTTTAATGCCTATTTTACTTCAGTCTTCACTAAAAAGGTTAATGGTGACCAGATCCTCAACACAAGTAATATTAACAACCATGGGAAAGGAACCCAAGATAAAACAGGGAAAGAACAGGTTAAAGAACATTTAGATAAGTTAGCAAGGCCTGATGAAATGCATCCTAGGGTTCTTAAAGAACCAGCTGAAGCAATCTCAGAACCATTAATTATCTTTGAGCACTCATGGAGAACAGGTGAGGTCCCAGTGGACTGGAGAAGGGTAAAACAGTAACTGTTTTTAAAAAGACGAACAAAGAGGACTCCATCAATTATAGACCCAACGACCTAACTTCAATACCTAGCCAGATAGCGCAATAAATACATGATCAATTTATAATCACCAGGAGAGCTATAAGGAATAGCCAGCATTAATTTGTAAAAAAACAAATCATGCCATATCAATTACCATACTAATTTCCTTCTTTGACAGGGATACTGGTCTAGTGAACGGGGAGAACCAGTAAACATGATATAGCTTGTTTTTATGAGGCTTTTTACACAGTCCCACATGATATTTTCACAAGCAAACTAGGGAAATGTGGTCTAGATGAAATTACTATAAGGTGGGTGCACAACTGGTTGAAAGAGCATACTAAGAGAGTAGATACCAGTGGATCATTGTCAAACTCGGAGGCTTTTTTAGTGGGATTCCACAGGAGTCAGTCCTAGGTCCAGTAATATTCAATATTTTCATTAATGATTTGGATAATGGAATAGAAAGTATGATTATAAAATGTACAGATGACACCAAGCTGGAAGGGGTCACAAGCACTTTGGAGGACAGAACTGGAATTCAAAATGGATTTGACAAATTGGGGAATTGGTCTGAAATCAACAAGATGAAATTTAATGAAGACAAGTGCCATTTCACTTAGGAAAGAAAAATCAAATGCACAGCTATGAAGTGGGGAATAACTGGCTAGGTGGAATTACTATTGAAAAGGATCTGGGGGCTATAGTGGATCACAAACTGAATATAAGTCAACAGGGTGAGGCAGTTGCAAAAAAGGCTAATATCGTTCTGGAATGTATTAACAGGGATGCTGTAAAACACGGGAGGTACTTGTTTCACTTTGTTCAGCATTAGTGAAGCCTGAACTACAGTAGTATGTCCAATTCTGGGTGCCACACTTTAAGAAAGACATGGACAAATTGGAAAGAATCCAGAGGAGAACAACAAAAAATGATCAAAGGTTTACAAAACATGACGTACAATGAAAGGTTAAAAAACTGGGCATGTTCAGCTTCAAAAAAGAAGACTGAGGAGGGTACCTGACAAAGAGGATGGTGATCAATTGTTCTCCATGTCCACTGAAGGTAGGACAAGAAGTAATGGGTTTATTTTGCAGCAAGGAAGATTTAGGTTAGATATTAGCAAAAACTTTCTAATTATAAAGGTATCTCAGTTCTGGAATAGGCTGTCACGCTGGCTGGATTGGGGGGGGGGGGGACATTTATTATATTATTTAACATCAGTATGTCAAAATCATAATTCATAGAAGATATGCCGTGTCAGGTACTGTTAGAAAGGCTATATAACGTGCTAAGTAAGATGATAATGTTAATGTTCATGTGTTAGATGTGTAATGGAAGTTATGGATATGGTTGATATATCTGTATTTCAAATTGTGCTGAGTTTGGGCGACAGACAGGATGGCTGAAGCACTAGCCTGCTTAATGGCCCATTAAAGAAATTCACAGGTACAATGGGCCCAGGGGGAGAAGCCAGGGATATACCTGATGAGTCACAGGACTTACTCATGTGACTCTGGATGCCATCTTATTCCTGTAAATTTCCACAAGCAGCATGGCAAAGGCAGAAAAACATAAAAGGCCGCTGCACCACATCCATTTTGTCTGTCAGTCTTCAGCCTACCTCTGGATCAACTCATCTACAACTGAACTGAAGCTGTGAAACAAAGGACTGAGACCCATCCAGGTACTGGATGTATACCAGAGGGACTATACAAGCCTGCAAACTCCACAATTTTATTAGAAACCTGACATACATGAACTTTCAAATCAATTGTATTTGTCTGATTGCTTTAATCCTTTAACATTTCTCTTATAGTTTGTTTTTTCTTTTTATAACAAACCTTTAGTTTTATTTACTAAAGGATTGGCTGGCAGCATGGTATTTTGGATAAGATCTAAACTTATATTGATCTGGTAATGTGGCTGACCCTTTGGGGTCAGGAGAAATCTTTTTGGTAAAGAGCATAGAGTTTAACTAATTGGTCTCTTTACTGGACCTAGTGGCTGATTGGGAGCCGGAGACTGAAATGCAGTAAAGGGGGCTGTGTATATTTTTATTTTGGCTACTTGATAACCAGTGTGGGGAATCAGAAGCACTGTTTGTGGCTGGTTGGGAAGTCTGACTTCAGCGTCACCCACCAGTGTTGGGAGAATCTGCTCTCCTTTTGCAGCCTGCCTTGACCTTGGCATTTTTAAGTGGCTATCCTAGGCATGGACGGGTCACATAGGTTTCCAAGGGAGGATGTGGAATCCCCATCATCATTGTCCAACCTGTTCTTAAAAACCTCCAAAACTCCAGTCAGGGACGGTCTAGGTTTAATTGATCCTGCTGTGACACAGAATTTGACGGGCTGGACTTGGTGACTTCTCAAGATCCCTTTCCCAGCCTACATTTCTATGATTCTGTGAGCAACCCGGTTGCCTTCACTGGGTTTGGATAGGTATGACTAATTGGAATTGGTAAAGAGTTGACAATGCACAAGATGCAACAGAATCAAATTCTCCCCCTCTCTTAAAAAGGCGGAGGGCTCAGTCTCCTTGCTAACATTAAGGCAATGATATGATGTGCCATCCTCAGCGGAGTGGTTATTTACAACTAAATCACTTGCTAACATATCAATTTAGTCTAGATCCTCTAGGACTGCCAGAGGCTCAAGAGCTACAGGAACCTTGGAAATGCTTCATAAATTTCTCAGGCCCATGTTTGCTATCTATGCTTTACTAATGAAGAGGAACTCCATTGGCCTGGAGTTCTTTGTAAAAGCATGGAAAGAAGAGTTATCGCAGCCCATAAAAGAACCCCAATGGCACAGCTTATTACAGACTATTAAAAATGCTTCTGTGGATCTCAGGATGGATCTGATACAGCAAAAAATTCTATTCAAAATGTACTGGATGCCACAGAGGTTATGCAAGATTTGGGAAGGGAAGGGATCTTGTTCTCTGATGTTTGTGGATGTTGGAAACCCTGAGCCATATGCTATGTCCAACAGTCATGCAGCTATGGAAAGAGGTGGACGTAAGAGTGAAAATTATACTTGGCTTCAGCAACCAATCCTCATCTGAAAATTATATCCTAGGTTATGCACCTACTACATTGGGTTTAAATCCACAAAGTCTTTGGTTTTGAGGACCACAAAGATTACCAAACACATGATTTTACAAAAATGGAGGAATAGGCTTAAGCCTAGAATAGATCAGTGATATTTGGACTGGTCGGAGTTAGCCGTAAAAGAAGGAATAGCTTATTGACACAGGACAGCAATTATATGAATTTGAAGAAATTTGGACCTTGTTTCTTGATACATTTAGATCAAGAAGGCTGACAAAGTTCTAAAAGATGCCAAACTTCCTTTCCACCTGATCTCTCTGCTTGTTCCTTCTTTCTCCCACCCCACCCTCCTTGTTCGCCTGTATGGTTTTTTGTTGTTTTTTTGTTTTTTACTGTTACCTCCACTTATTGTTTGATTTTGTATTGTCTCGTCTTGCAGCTTTCACAAGTTGTAAAGTTGCATAATTACCTAAATGTTAGTGGCTATCCTGGGAAATGTGCAGTATTTGGTAATGTATACAGCTGTAAATAGTTTACTTTTTGTATTTTTTGTTTGTTCTTTATGAAAATTAACAAAAAATTAGTCACAAAAATACTTAGCTTTTATATGGTGCTACTCATCCTGAGATTTTAAAGCAGTTCACAAAGAAGCTCTAACACCACCACAAAACTTTGATGGCTCATCAGTGTTTACAGGAATAAAAAACAATGGAAGTGTATATATGACTCTCAACACACCAGGAGAGCACATCTGCTTTTTAAGAAAGTGTCACTTCCACACAGTTACTCTTCAGAGCAAAGCTGCGTTTTAAAAAATAATCCTAGATTCCGATTTAGGTTCTTAAATCACAGATTAATTAACAATGTTTTGCTTCCATTTTATATTCCAGCATGCCGTTCCCCATCCCCACACATTTTTCCAACTTGTCTTCTGCTTTTCTCTTCTCTACCTTCCCATGTTTATTTCAATACAGAAAAATTCAAAGGGCTTTTTTGTGACCACACTGTAGAAGATAGCCAGGAAACTTCCCTTGCCTCTTGCTGCTGGGCTTGGATGCTAGACATGTACAATTTGCATCGCCCACGCCGTACCCCCCAGTTCTTGTAGACAGCAGCAGTCGTTCTGTACTGTTCATGCTGCTAGCTGGCTGTGCAACTGCAGGCTTGTTAACTGACAGAGAGCCATTCAGTGTTGCCAACTCTTGAGATTTTATCATGGATGTCTCAGGTTACATTTAAAAAGTAAGAGTCTAGTCCTCATGGCTGAGGAGAAAAGCTTGAAAACAAGAAACCCTAAGGGTCAGAAAACAGAAGACAAAATATTAAAAATATTTAAAAATCTAATAATTTTCGAATGCATGGGGTTAATAATGCAGTGCTGGAAGTTCTAGGTCTCCTTTCTATGCATCCGAAATCGTGTGTAATGCTGAGCAATGACAATCAGATGTCTGTTGCTGGTGCAACATGTAGGGCCCAGACTGAGTGGAGAGCAAGAGTAGATGCACTAGTTATGTCAGACTGCACAAGTGAGGCCTAGTGAAAGCATTATTTAAAAAAAAACAAAAAACCACACCCATCCCCCTACCCTTTAAAGTTTTGGGCTCCAGTAATGCTCCTTTGCAAATGGCTGGTGCTTCCCTCCCATAGAACTGTGATATGATGGCCCCTTTTGAATACCAAATTTTCCTGTTTGGCCTCCCGTGATGGGTGCTCACAGAGATTAGGAGTTTTCATTGCCACAGGCGAGATGGTGCCACCTGACTCAAAAAAGTTGTGAGGCTGAAAGCTGGGAGAAACTCACTTGCCATTTTAAGCAGTTAAAGGGTTGTCGGAAACAGGAGGAAGTTAAAAAACAAATCAGTTTCCTCTCAAAAAATCATGTAAAGTAGAATTGCTTCCGTAATGTGAATGACAACATGATTCGTGTCTGGAGATACCCTCTTGGTGTTCCTAACTGAAATCCACTGCTTAGTTGTCTGCTGCATAAATGCTGAGACAAAGCAGTTTACATTTGAAAGTTCTTCAGACCTCAGTTTTTTTCAGGAGTAGTGGAGGGGAAGGGGGAACAAACAACCTGTTTAAATCAAAGCAATAAAAAGACTAAGCAAGTGCAGGTTCAAAACTATACTGGACTCAGTTCTGCAGTCCTTATGCATGTAAAATTCAATATAGACACCCAGAAGGGCTGCAGGATTGGACCCACAGACAGTGTGGAACCTTTCCCACCATTCCAGTGGGAATTCTTTATTTACTGTTGAAATGTTTGTAGTCACTCTTACTATATATAGCATCTGATCCCTCTTTATTCAGCGCTGATGGAACTAAAAATTGAGGGTGAAATTATAGTAATTGGGTGTGTTACCTGGGGTACAGCTGAGTATATAATTAATTGAAAACACTGTTAATAAATTACACATCATTTCTGTTCACAAGTTGTCTGCCAGTGATCACAATTACTATTTGATCATTAGCTCTCCAAATAATTCTAGGTCTGTAGTCTTTTGTGAGCAGTTTATCAATATTCTGGACTGGAAATCTCAAGCTTGGGGGGGGGAGGTATTAGACCCCACAAGTCAAATGCTATATTTCTTTCTTCTGATTATATGCGTAATTTTTTAGAGTCAGGTTTCCTGTAGAAAACACCTCAGTTATTAATTCAAAATATGCATGAATAATTATGGATCATCTGCCTAAACACTCAGAGCTACTTTGCACAGGATGACCAGTTGAGCATTTTGGATGCTAATAACATTATTAGAGCAAACACCCGTCCTTCATCTGTATAAAATCTCCTTTCTCAAAGGTGAACAAAACACAGATGTCCAAATGTTAATAGAAGTTAGAACAAAAAAGGGCACAAGTAATGTCAGTCTAATTATGCATCCGATTTAGCTGATACGGTCACATGTTTTTTCACTGCTCACTTAGATGTAACCAAGCATCTGTTGGTTTTCACTTTTTTAAACCCCGTATTTCAGGAGCTTAGTCACTTGAAACCATATTGCCTGACACTTGTTACCCAAATTCTCAACCCAATGGTCTCATTTATTTTAAACAAAAAGTGGATGAAAATTAAACTTTCCAATCCTTAAGCAGTAAAACTAACAGCATCTCTCTGAAAATGTCATCACAATTACATTTTGGAGACAGTAAAAGTTTCACTCCTGAAGTGAAACTTTGGCTTCCAAAGCCCCATCTTCAATAGCTGTGACACCATTTAATATCTCAGGATCATTTTCAGAGTAGTCCTCTTTTAACAGGATTTAATGGTTTCAAATGGACGTTTGCTGTGGCACAACTTAAATAAATGACCCTTTCGCCTCCCATAAGAGTATACTATATATAAAGGTATGCAGTATTTGTAAGTAAATCAGATTTAAAAGCATTTAGGGCCAGATGCACAAATTCCGCAGCTCAGGAACTGAACATATTTTTTCCTACTGAAAAGCTAATTTCTTCAGAGACTGCCTGACTGCATGAACCAACTTCATCTTATTCATATGCCTGCAGGGTTCATCATGCAATAGAACTGCTTATCTAACAATAGACCATTCATTTGCATATGAAAAGATTTGGAGATGTCATGGAACATGGAAACTATTATGAATTAGTACATGTGTACACTATATAGCTGAAATAAAACTGTGCCTTATTCATGTGTACATTATTAAAAGGTTTGACCTAGCTCAATTATATGACTTCGCCTCAATGTTCATGCATCTGATGGAAGCATTTGATCACGTCCCAGATTTTTGCTGCAGTGTTCAAATGACTCATAAGGCAGACAATAATTCAAATGAGGTTATTCAGGAATGACACGATCCAAGAGTTACCTTCTCAAACCACATGCACAGATTTGTCATCATGGCCTTTACAGTGTTTTGACAATGTATTCAAGCAGTGTCTATGGGAAGTGACATTTTAAAATCATTTTTGGTTAAAACATTTTAAAAAAACAAAAAAAAACCCAAACAATCATCCATTAACCTTCTATTTTCTTCTATACTCAAAGCTTTAAGAATCAAGTTTCCACTATTGCATCCTTAATTAGAAATGTGCTATATGGAGCTTGCATTTCAGTTCGCACCTGACAGACCTGCTGCTCTTTCTTCACTTACCAGAGCTGGTTTGACACTCAGTACACTCAAACTTCTGTTTGACATCGAGGATTGAGAGCACCTGCACATGGTGGCTGTCAGGTACAACAGAGTATTACTGTATGTCCCTTGTTTCACAGGTTAGTCATTCTGCCTAACAGAAAACCATGATTGATGACAGTTCACTGCAAATATAGAAGCAAACTGTGATTTGCTTTTTCCTTATTAAAACAGCTACTACTCTGTCAAATACCTTTAAAATAGATTCTACTTTTTTGTATCCTCCATTGGTTGTAGCATACTTTATGAAGCTTCAAAATGAAAACTGTTTTCCCACCAGTTTTAACTTGCATTATTTTTCCAATTGAAAAATATAAAGGATTAAATTGAGGCAAAGCTAAATTCATCTGTGACCTAGAGAGGCAGGTCCCTCTCTGTTAAATGGCCCTGCTCTAGCAGGCTCTCTGTATTCATTGCAGTTGTTGGTACTGATCCCATCACTTTGGATCGGATTTCTTTTACTACATTTTAAGAGGGAGATTTTCAAAAGCTCCTAAGAAATTTAGGAGCACAAGCTCTTATATTGACATGCCAATAGGATTTATGCATCTATGCCTCTCAGGTGCTTTTGAAAAACTCCCCCTAAAGTCCTGACTCCTTCACTGGTGAGTTAATCTTAATCAGAACACCTATCTCCAGGACTCAGGGCTTGTTCACACTTACCTGGAAATTTGGCGTCAGTCGACGGGAGTTACGCAGAGTAGTTTGCGTAACTCCCGTCGACTACTTCTGTGCGCTGTTCACAATGCGCTGAGCCAACGGGAAAAGCGTTCCCATCGGCTCAGCACTATGCTAGTTGAGGAGGTGGACTTATTAAGTCGACTCCCTCATCGATTGAGCGGGTCTCACTGACCACTCAATCGATCATGAAAGATCGATCTAGCGGTGGCGATTTTGCCGTCGCAAGTGTAAACATAGCCTCAATGTCTTGCATAGCAATACTCTGCTCTCTTATTCCTGGGAATAGTGGATTTCAAAAAGCAAATCCAACAACCAATAAGTATTTCAAATCCAGAGAACATTCACTCAATTTTAAAGTATATTAGATTGTACTTAACAGCATCCCCTTTAAATCTTTTTTCTTTGCTCTTGATAGTTCTGTACTTTTAAACTCATGTCTTATCAAGACTCACCATTTATCTTTTCACAAGATTTTTCACTCTTTCCCTCAAAATAATGGCAATGAACCATAAGGAGACAAATCATACTAGAATCATTAATCACCATTAACCCACTCCTCTTCACTTAGGTCATCAGTGGTTTTTCAAACCAAAAACTTCAGTGCTAAAGAGCATGCACCTCTACTGCTTGAGCTAAAAGAGTAACTCCCTGAGCTGGCATCTGTAAGTAGAGTGATACCCTTGTATATACCAGTCACTACAGGCAAATCAAGACCCACATTGTGAAAATGGGATTACAGTTACTGTGTCCAGTCTGTCTCTCCTGAACAAAACTGATTTTATTCTCCCCCCAGCTAATTAGCCTGCAAGTTTATATAGCCTTTCCCAGATTTAATAATTTACAAATTGGTTATGACTCTTCTAATACATTCAACAGATGCCCACAAGCCTTTCCATTTAATCTGGAATTGGGGTGTGATCTTGATTGTTTCTACCGATTTCGTTCTAAATAGGACCACATGTTTAGAGTTAAACAATATAAACTCCCATTTACTGTTTGCTAGAATGTCTCTCAACACTAATTTAATTACAGCACATGCTGGTTTATTATTTTACTCTGTAGATACAATTAAGACAGTTAAGAAAAGGGCTGGCTGAGGTAGTCAAGGGCCTGCCTAAAAGAAAGGTGCTTAAAGAAAAGTTAGTCCTTCCTATCTGACTGCAAAAGAGCAGCTACAGAGTTCCTGACTGCCATTCTGATCTGGAATAGTTTGGGGAGGGGGACTTTACAAAAAGCTCTTGTGGATTTTTTCCCAATCTCACTTTGATCCTTCTCCTGTTGGGCCAGTATGTATTTAAGAATACTCTTTCCTAAAATAAGGGGCATTGGAACACACAAGGCTACCACTTGCAATAATTAACAGGAGCTGAGTGGGCGATATAAATTATGCTTAATATTTAAATGTGTTGCTTAAAGAAGGAATCAATAAGGTTCTAATGAGTAATTTAGGAAATCATAGATCAAAATGGGAAACATTTATTCTTGATCATATACACTGAAAGCCCCAATTAATAATCTTAAAAGCTATAAAAGAAGAGAGGACAACAGTGAAGTTTTCAACTTGTTTCATTTAAAACCTCAAAAAGTTTCAGTTTCAGAGGCTTGTTTCAGGTAACCATACAAAGCTTCAGACATATATTCAAAAAGTATCTGAACTCCTCTGGGATGATGAGACAAAGAAAATTTCTAGAACTTCGTGGTTTTCCCAAGATAAAAACAAACCCACAAAAACTGCCTTTCTGAGCAATATGATATATACAATTTTAACTTCATCTGAAATCTGGAAGTGCAGAGATGATAATGGATGAGTGGGTATAAAAGTTAACCGGAGTCAAAGATTAATTCACATTTTGGGAAAAGGCGCATTTCCTCCAGCATGAGACTCACTCATTCATAAAGTCATTGCTCAGGCTAAATTTCCAGGGCCATATTGTGATATCCTTTCTTGTGCTGAAGGGGACTATTTGTGGAATAAAGTGGTACTAAGTGTGTGGAAAGTTATCACAATCTGGCCCCTAATGAAGAAATAGTTTGGCCTGAGGATGGACTTCAAAATTGGATCTATATTTAGAGCTGATTGAAAATTTATTTACCATTTTTCCTGAAATACAAAATGCCTTTTCGATGAAAATGAAAATTTTTCCCAAAACAATTCTGTAGAAATTTCATTTTTAGGTGAAAAATGTTGGAATTAAAGATTTTGCATTTTTTTTTTTCAGTAAACAATTTTGTCTCATTTCAGTGGCAGAAAATACTTCGTTCACATTTTTATTATCTCCATCCCCACTTCCCACTCCCTGATTTTTCCAGTGGGAAAAAGTGAAACGGTGAGAGAAAGTGCTTATTTTCCCATTTCAACAAAACTTTTAATCAGCCCATACCAAAATCATGCAAAATTTCTTTCAGATAAAAGTGTTTAATAAATTATAGTGATTTTTTCTACCAACTCTGTCTATATTCCTTACCATTTTACCCTGATTCCATTCTAACAAAGCTACTGAAAAGTCTTATCAGACTACATTTAATTTTAATTTAATAAGTAACATAAAAAGAATTTCTCTACACTCATTCCAAATACACATATGTAGGAATGTAAAACTAAAACTAAATGTGTTTTAACAAGATCAAAATCACTCACAATATCATGCTATTTTTCTTTGCCCACAATCTGAAATATTTCCAATCTTTGTCAAGCTAGAGATCAAATATGCAGCAGGAACCAATGATCCCTTCTCTATATAAAAATGTTTAATGTATTTTTTAATCTAATAATCATTTCTTTTGGGCCATACTATCTTCTATGCTTGCTGACAAGAACCGAAATCAGAAATCCTGAACGGAGCAGAAAACCTGCTCCGCTCCTTAGGCCAAATTTCTGTGGTTTTAGGGGCAGGAAAGTGTCAGTAGAGACAATATAACATTATTCTCCCTCCAAACCAATAGAAGTCCCAGCACATATTTTGGGATAGAGTATGTGTGTGGGCTGGTAAGAAGTGGTCAACCCAAGAAGCTGTGCTATTTTCAGTCACCTCTTTAATATGCAGCATTAAATTTACACAAGTAAAACAACATTATCACCACTAGAAGGAGCTCTTATACTAAGCTAATTCACCAGAATTCTCAAGCTATGGTCAGTGGACCATTGGTGGACTGGAGAGGTGGCTGGTAACATCAAAAGGAGACTGTGTAAATAACTTGCTTTAAAAGAACAAATCCCTAAAGACAGCTAAACACACTTTCCTAATATTAACAGGCCTCAAAAGCAGTTGCTGATGCTTTCACTATGTTATGGAAGAGGAGGTAGGGCATGGGATCATCAATAGGAGAGGATGTGCCCATGAGACAATTTCTGTATTAAATTGTAGTCTGTATTGTAGAAGCATCTGACAG
Source organism: Emydura macquarii macquarii (assembly GCF_026122565.2). NCBI lineage: Eukaryota > Metazoa > Chordata > Testudines > Chelidae > Emydura > Emydura macquarii. Next base: position 61,635 of record NW_027132308.1, on the reverse strand, counting down.
TCCCAGTACCAAAACATTGCTTTGCACTATTTTTTATTACAAACAGAACCAGGAAGAGCCTATCTGCACAGCATCATCCCTCTGCAAACCCATACAGATTTTCTTATACTCCTCCTGAGAGAACCGCTCTTCCAAAAGGGACAGGGGAAGGGGGTTGGAGAGGATTTACACAAGTTGCAAAAATGGCTCATCCCCCCCCTCAACCACCCTGAGATCTGAATTTCCTCAGAGTTCCTCAGACTTCTTAGGACATCTGTGGAATTCGAGAGCTACACCCAATGCTCACTATATAGGAAGGTAACTCCCACACTCCAGCACTACATGATGATTTGAGAGAAAGTCCTCAACCTCAAGGCCACGGAGTTTCTGCCTAACTTTGGTCCATGACATTGTATGCGAGACAGTATGATGTAGCCTTTACAATCTATGAACGTACCTCACATGGAAATACAAGTTATCCAGTACCCCACAGCCTCCTTGTTCTCTCTCCCTTTTTTTTAAATATAGCTCTACAACATTTGTGCAGTAGGAAAACAGCATCTCTGAGGATACTAAACACAATCTGTCTAGCTTTCCTATTAAGGAATGCCCAGAACGTGTAAACTCTGAAAATCAACTGTTGGCAATTCAGCCAAAGAACTGTTTGCACCAACCCCAACAGCTTCCTCTAGGTACTACTACTGCAATAAATAATGCATTTATTATTTATAAATAATAAATTCCAGTTTTGGTGGACAGTGCAAAGGTTTACATTAGCTTATTTTTTTGTGCAATCCAGATATCTGTGTATACTATGAGTTTGATCCTTAGCGGTAGACAGACTGCAAGGAAAAGTATGGAGCTTGAATTGTCCTATCTAAGAACCTGCACAGGTACAATGTGATGCCACCTTTTCAGCAGCAGCCATAACCAGATGCCACTGTTCTGCCACTTCCAGCAGCTATTGATACCAGGTATTAATGCCAATGCACAGAAGTCTTTAAATGTAATGGTGATGGATTGGAGTGTGTGCAAGTAGCAGGAAAGGGACTGTGGAAGAGAGAAAAAAACTGTAAATAAAAATACAGGCTGTTCTTCCCAGACAGTGGAGAAATATGAGGAAAAATTAAAGTGCATATAAGTATCTTGGTGGCAGCATTTAACACAAGATGTATACTGCTTTATCTGCTAGTTTAAGAGTGTGTGTGTGTGTGTAAAATTTGTACAGAGAGGTTAAATCTGTGTGCATTGACTTCAATGGAACTATACCAAGTTGAGCTAGCTGAGGTGGCCCCAAATTTCACAACAGTCCTGTGAAACAGGGAAGTATTACTATGCCACTTTTGCAGATAACTAAAAATGAGGCAGAGTGGTCAAGGCCAACATTTTTTAAAGTGGCCATTAGTTTCGGATGACTGTTTTTCAGTGCCCAATTTGAGATACCTGTGGCATAGTTTTTGAGATGCAGAGCACAACACTTCCCATTGACTTTAGTGAAGATGCACCAGGAATATCTTGTAAAAGCATATTTGGCCTAATAAGTTGTTTTATCTATATTACCACATATACCATAAAGGTATTTAATTAGAATTTTTAAGTTTCTTTCAATTTATCTACTTTTCACTATTTATGGTCTTTCTTTACATTTTACTCAATTTGGGCAAAGAAGAGAGTTTATGTCACTGTTTCCCATGCACTAGCACAGTCACTCACCATCACCAGAAGCAATCTTCATAGACATTCCTGTCCTCAGTGCCTGATCCACTCAGACTCCTCCCACCAGTTCCAGACATCAAGCAGAAATGCACAGAAAGAACTGGCTGCCATCTCCCCACTACTGGACCAGCCAGTAGATGCTCCAGACCAGAGCTGTCCCTAGGGTACAACGAATCGGAGTGACCGCCCTGGGCCCCACGCTTTGGGGGGCCCCGTGCTTTGAGCCAGGACTGGCTAGGAGGCGGGAAGCTGCAGCCTGCTTCCCGGCTATGTGCCAGGACTGGGCAGGGTCCCGGCTGTGCACTGGGACCTGTATAAAAATGTTAAGGGGGGCCCACACAGTGTGATTTGCCCTGGGCCCCGCACCACCCTAGGGATGGCCCTGTTCCAGACAATGGGTCACAGTTGCTTCTCCTTCTCTCTCTCCCCACCCCCACCCCCGGCCCCAAGGACAGGTACAGAAGATGCCTGACTCCTAGAGATCCCTCCCAACAGCCACTGACTCAGCAGCACACAGAAGAGTCTTCTCAGACTCAGTTTCCTAATTTCCTAATCTCTAATTTCTATCTGTCTCAATGCATGATCACTTCTTCATCTTACCCTGCCCTCCATTACCGTCACCTACTTCTTCCCCTTCCCCTTCCTCCCTCCTGATCTCACATTACTTCATCCTTCTCTGCCATCTCTTCTCTGACCTTTCATTTACCCTCCTACACATCTTCCTGTACACCCACCCACATCTAAATACATAAATTCAGTAAACATTAGCATCACTTTAGTTCTTTAACATATCTGTTAACTACACAAAATGAAATTGCAATCACCATGAAACTTGCAAGATAAACCTAAGTAACCACATGATCATACCCCCATCCTCCTTGCCCTTCACTCTCCCCCATGGTCCATCCTGTCTATATCTGATCTTACATCGGTATTGACTAACAAGAAGCTTTACCCATGGGACTCCACATGAATCCAGAGAACCATGCTAGTAGATTGAGGCAGGATTGGGGTCTGCAAAAACTGAAACATGTTTAACATGAAGGGCATATGACTTTGTTTACAGGATTCGGATGTTATATTGTAAGTTCTTCAGGGCAGGAACTTTTTAAAAAAATTTGTCTCTAAGGGGCCTTGTGAATAATTAATAATGATATTGAGACTATTTCAAAGGAATATTTAAATTCAAACAAAAAAATCTATTTTCATTCCAGTTGATACAAAAACAACGATGAAAACATCAGTAGTTTTGTTTATTAACTTTGTCTTCCGAATGGAAATTCAGAGTCTACACTACCTGCCAGCATTCTTTTAAAATATTTTTCCTGTGGTTAAGAAGTGTTTTTTGCACAATGTACATTGTATCACTGCTTTACCTTCTGAAATTTCAGGAAAATAAATGTTATTCATCCTGCAGAAAAGGTGCTCGACGCAAACTGCTTCAATTTGTGGTACCTTCATGGTATCACTCTCCATACATAAATGATGATTGCCTCCTAGGAATGTGAAACTTCTAAAGTGGATGAAGAGCTACAGAAAAATACAAAGTATTCTCAGTCTTTAAGACACGAGAATATCAGAGCTATGGGTTTGATGCAATCTCTATCGCAGTCAATGGGAGTCTTTCCATAAAACTTTCACTTGCTTTGGACCAGACCCTTTATGATCTCCTTCCATAGAAAATGCCATGAGAGAGGAACATACAGGGTGACCAAGGTTTCTTCAAAGAAAAGCTGGCACACCTGAAATGTGGCCCTGAGGGTGCACAGGTCAACAAAAACAAGAAACAATCCCCTCCGCTTCTTACCTGCTAGATTTGACTCTACATCTCAGGGAAGGGGGCGGGGTCTGGTTTGAAGATTAATGTGGCAGGGAAAAGTCACTGGGGGGGTCTCTAGAAGGGAGCAAAGAGATGATGATGATGGCAACACAACAGAGCTGGTGCTGGGAGGCCCTTGAGAGCACATGGCTTCAGAGAGCATAACACTCTCCAGCTCAACTGCTCAAATGCTCTTTCAGATAGCCAGTCTGCAGGATTTTACAAAAAGAGGGACATTTTTCCCTCCTAAAACTCACATACACAAGCACTAGAGCTGGAATACCATTACCCTATATATGAAAAGTGGAGATGTCAGGTAAAATTTTGCAAAAGCACTTAAGTGATTTAGGAACCTATGTCATTTACAAAAGTGATTTATGCACTTAGGAACCTAATTACCCTTGACTTTCAGTAAGCTTAAGTGCTTTTGAAAATGTTATCCAATGTGTTTGAATTCCATACTACACACCCTTTTCCAAGGGAGGTATTTGTAAGCCCAAAAGATGCTATGGCCACTCAGCCACACAGATGTCTGCAGGGAAATCATACATATGTAATCCTCCCCTAGGCCTCCTCTTCACAACAGTTTGACTCCCTCAAAAGATAGCCAGCCATTACTTACTCATATGCACTTCCAGCCCTTTACAAAGGGTCAGGAGCTGTGTCATCAAAGTCAGCAAGTCTCAATGCCATGCTTGGTCTCTACTCTGCCACACTTACTCATGTTGAGTAGTACCACATGCCATCTCTGGTCCATTGAGATGCCTCATCTGGGCCCAAATAGCTTCCTCCACCTCCACATGACCCAGTCCTTCCACGAGGTGGTCAATAAAGCACTTCAGACACAGAAACCAGCAACTGTTGCTAACAGCAGCAGCAAGATGGAGGAAACTGTAAGAGTCTTCAGATTCAGCAGCCTGTGATATGAGCTCAGGTCTCAAAACTAAACTCTTTCATATTGACCGTGATATCTTCCTAATGCCTGATCTGCTTATTCCTCTACTGCCTGATTTTACTCATGTTATGCACTTCACTGACCTTGTATCAACTTCCAGAAGGGTAGCCATGTTAGTCTGTATACAGCAAAAACGAGAGTCCTGTAGCACTTTAAAGACTAACAAATTTAATTTCTGCAGGCATAAGCTTTCGTGGGCTGCAACCCACTTTGTCAGATGCAAGAAACAGAAATCAGATAGGTGGTATATATATACATCCAAGGGTAAGGAACAGCAATGGGGAGGGTAGGTGTTAGCAAAGTCCATTCAGTTAGAGTAGATGAGGCCTATTCACAACCATTGATTAGGAGTTGAGAATGTGTGAACAGTGACAATTACTTCTTGTAATGAGACAACCATTCCAAGTCCCTATTTAGACCCAGTTTGATTGTATCAAGTTTTTATATGAGTTCCAGCTCTGCAGTTTCTCGCTGAAGTCTGTTTTTGAAGTTTTTTTGTTGAAGTATGGCAACTTTAAAGTCAGCTACAGAGTGTCCTGGGAGATTGAAGTGCTCTCCAACTGGTTTATGGATGTTACCCTTTTTTATGTCTGATTTGTGTCCATTTATTCTTTTGCGTAGTGACAGTCCGGTTTGGCCAATGTACATGGCAGAGGGGCATTGCTGGCACATGATGGCATATATTACATTAGTAGATGTGCAGGTGAATGAACTCCTGTTGGTGTGGCTGATGTGGTTAGGACCTGTGATGGTGTCACTAGAGTCGATGTGCGGGCAGAGCTGGCAACGGGGTTTGTTACAGGGATAGGCTCCTGGGTTAGTGTTCTTCTTGTACGGTGTATGGTTGCTGGTGAGTATTTGCTTCAGGTTGGGGGGCTGTCTGTAAGCAAGGATAGGTCTACCTCCCACAGCTTGAGCGAGTGAGGGATCATGTGCTAGGATAGATTGTAGATCCTTAATGATGTGTTGGGGGATGTAGGTGATGGCCAGTGGTGTTCTGTTGTTTTCTTTGTTGGGACTGTCCTGTAGTAGGTGACTTCTGGGTACCCGTCTGGCCCTGTCAATTTGTTTCTTCACCTCTCCAGGTGGATATTGTTGTTTTAAGAATGTTTTATGGAGATCCTGTAGGTGTTTGTCTTTGTCTGAGGTATCGGAGCAAATCCGGTTGTATCTTAAGGCTTGGCTGTATACAATGGATCGTGTAATGTGTCTAGGGTGGAAGCTGGAGGCATGAAGATATGTATTGCCATCAGTTGGTTTTCGGGATAGGGTGGTATTAATGTGACCATCCTTTATTTGTATTGTAGTGTCCAGGAAGTGGATTTCTTCTGTGGACTGGTCTAGGCTGAGGTTGATGGTGGGGTGGAAATTATTGAAGTCCCAGTGGAATTCTTCAAGGGACTCTTTCCCGTAGGTCCAGATGACGAAAAGGTCATCAATGTAGTTTAGGTAAAGGAGAGGTGCTTGGGGATGAGTTTTGAGGAAGTGGTGTTCTAGGTCAGCCATAAAAATGTTGGCATACTGTGGGGCCACGCGGGTGCCCATAGCTGTGCCACTGACTTGAAGGTATAGATTGCCTCCAAATCTGAAGTAGTTGTGGGTCAGGACAAAGTCACAAAGTTCAGCTACCAGGTGTTCCATATCATCATCAGGGAAAATGTTCCTGATGGTTACTACCATCCCTTTCACCCACTTCTTTATCCCTCCATTCTGTTTCCCTCCCTCAGGTCTACCCAATCTCCTCTCCCTTGCCATTCAGATCCTCCTCTTTCAAACTCCACTCCACCTCCAGCCCCACACCCAAAATAATAACTATCTCCCAGGATAGTTTATTATGGAGTCTATATAAATAGTTTGCGGAATCCTCTGAAGCCCACACAACCCACCAAAGCAACTACATTTGCTTACTGTTTAACTCTCAACCTCCACCACTTTGTTCAAATTTAGATTGTACATTTTTTGGAGCAGGAACCATGTCTTCCTTGGGATTTGGAAAATGCCTACCACATTTTGGGCACTACTGAAATATAAACAACGTAGTATAGATGGCATTTTCAAAATGCTCAGTCTTAGCCTAATTCTGCTCACATTACAGTCAATGATAAAATTCCCATTATTTCAGTGGGAGCACAGCTAAACCAAAGCTGAAGGCTTTTCAAAAAGCAAGGACTATTTAGTAGGAGATGGGTGTGGCAGAATCAGGCCCGTTGTCATTAACTCCCACAGGCACAATCCCAATCACATGCCAGGAAAATGCCACATGTCTCTTAGTCATGTCCCGTCCACCTGGCCATCTCCTAAACCTTCAGAGACCTGACCATGGGATTACACAAAAGGGATGAAGCTGATGCCCCTTTTTCCTGGTCCCTACTCTAGCAGTTTTGAAATCACTGAAATTGGATTTCCACTATTATTTTTCTTACCTCACAATTTAACTCTTCCTTTCCCCTTATTTCAAACATGTATGATATGTAGAGTTAAGTGAATGATTGATTTTTCCGTTCAGTGGCCAAACCAAAAAAATACAGAGAAAAAAATGGTTTGGGATCAACACAAAACAGAAGTTCTTTGGTTTTTCACACCAAAATGAAAAAAGGGGGGAGGGGGGAGGGAAATCAGTCCAGGTCAAATAAAACATTTTATTCAACCTGAAGCAAATTTTTGTTTTGTGTTTTTTTTTCATTTTGTTTTGCTTTTGGGTGTTCATCCTTCTTTGTCTTTGTTCTTTAAATAAATGTTAGTCTCTAAAACTCATTTTGAAATGAAAAGTCAAAACATTTTGTTTAGACAGTGTCTAAACACAACATTTTGACTTTTTTTTAAATGATTTTTTCCCCAAGCCAAAATTATTATCTGAATTTGACCCAAATTTTGAAGAGTTTCAGTGAACCTAGAACTGCATTTTTTCAGCAAATAAACTATTTGTCAAAAAAAATTGCCCAGCTCTAATAAAATGTATATAAGTCTGATGATACGTGATTACTGCTAATTTCAGTTTATGGAGGAATACAATTCAATAGTTGCTTCATTGATATCACTACAGAGCCACATTTTATCCTCAGCTGCATTTGTGTGAGACTTCAATTGACTTCAATATGAGATGTGCACACATCAGAGGGTAGAATTTGACCCTTAACGACCTATGCTAACTTTGTTTTTCAGTACTTGTATGTTTAAAGATATAGGCATTTCCCTTTATGCATGTTGATTTCTACATGCATTTATGCTCTTCTAAATATGACTTTTAAATGGCATAAAACTGATTATCTTAATTACACATAAAATGGGCACTCTTGAGTGGTGCATGTCATAATGACAGATTATAGCTTGAGTGCATAACAGCTTCTCTAGTTCATAATTATCCTGACTACCATTGGACCCTGACAAAAATCAGACAAAATGTATAAAATGCTTCTGTCACCATAAACTACCCTTTGGTATTGGGGTAAGTATTTGATGGCCTACACCATAGTTTCACAACCTGTTGTACGCGTACTCCTGGAGGTACGCGAGACATAGACAGCGGGTTTTTGGGGAAAAACAGAGTGAAGGGGAGGCGGACAGCAGCCCCCACGCTTCACAGGTGGGAGCCCGGTGGCAGCCTCCTGTGTCCTGCGAGCTCAGCTCGCAGCTGGGTGGCAGCCACCCGTTCCCTGGCTCCAAGCCGAGGAACAGCCTCCAGCACCCCGGCTTGAAGACAGGCAGCAGCCACCTGCCCACATCCCTGGGATCCAGCCGGTGCGGAAGCCTTCTCTGCCCCAGCTTGGATTGGATAGCAGTCACCCACCTCCCGGACTGGCAGCCAGGCAGCAGCCGCCTGCAACTTGCCCAGGTGGCAGCCCCCCTCTCTGGCTCAAAGCCCAGTGCCCAGAAAACTTGTCAATTTCACTGCTGTAGCTGAAAAGTGAAATTGACAACTATGACAGCCCCAGATTTTACCAGTTACCCTCTTTTCCTGTCTCTTTCTCTCTCACCATCCTTCCTGGTCACTCTCTCACCCCTTCCTCCTCTCAAATCTATGGCAAAAAATTTGGCACGGCGCTTTATATTCCCCAGCATTGGCATGCCGCTCAAATCCTCCTAGCTTTGGCCAACATCACCTCTAGCTCAGGTACATACTTGAGTTGTGCACCCCTGGTGCAAGGGGGTAACCCTACCCACACTAGATCTGACATCTGTCATATCACAGCCTTATATTCTCAGCCCTTCTTCCAACATAGGGCTCACATTAGTCTGTAAATATAAAATCCCATGGAAAACTGAGTGTTGGGGTACTTATTAAAATTTTCAGAAGTTAGGGGGACTTGCTACTTAAAAGGTTGAGAAACACTGGCCTAGGCCATATACATTTTTTCATCTTTCTGCAAAAGTCCAAAAACATACAATTTTATTTCCTCTCTAAAGAGGAAATAATGTTCTGAATGCATGACTGAAGGCATGTTATTTAGGCATGAAATATATTATTGTTTTTATTAGCAATTGATTAAATTTGGCATTTCAAAAAAGGCAAGAGTTTGGGGTCAGATATTCAGGAAACTAATCACAACTCTTACGCTAATCATCCCTGTTACAAAACAATCTGAACACTAAAATACTGCTCAATGAACTAGCCACTCAAATGACTGTTTTCTGGATTTTGCCCTCTTATCTTCTATAGTTTCATAATAATTTGTTTTTTGTTTTGGTTTTTTTTGGAGCATCTTATCCAATTCTTACATTCCAGTCTTTTACAGTCTGGAATTCTACAGAATTGTTTCATTTAAGATGTACTTTAGCCAAACGTTTTTCAGCTTTCCTTTTTATGTAAACATGTCATTGCTTGTCACCAACCTACTCTTTTTTTTTTTTTTTTGAGAAAAGATCAGAAACCTTTAGGGATTATTTCAATCGCTCCACTGACCAGGAAAACTTTAATAGGTAAATTCCATATTAGATTTGTGGCTTTGCTAATCTTTTTTTAAGAGGAAATGGACACCATCTGTGAATTGTGGTTCAACTTGCAACTAAAAAAAGAAAATACTGTGTTGAAGATGACTGAGGTATCCCTTTTTAACAGAATATAAAAAGGTTTCAGCTAGAGATTAAGCCTTCGCCTCCAGAATGTTACTTGCGTGCATACATATAATAATTTCTCCTGGGAGTTCATTAATCCAAGCACCAGGTGTTTGGAGACAGTAATAAAGGATATACAGAGTAAAGCAGTGAATCTTCACCCCACATATAAAGTTAAGTGAATGAGTTCTTCTGGTTATGTTGAATGAATTATCAGTACAGAAAAACTGCATTAGAAATTCCATTTGAAGAGCGACTCAGAATGTTCTGATACCATTTTAATTCTCTCAACTGTTATGTTTGCTCCACATACAACTTAAACAAGTACTTTTCTACCTGTCAATGCTACAGTGTAAACTCAGCCTTGGGTCTGCATATTTCTAAATAACCAACAACAGAGATAATTCTGCTATTAGAATCTAGCTGACAATTTTTACCAATGAATTCACGAGGCAAAGTAGAATCCTGCTGCCTTAAGAATCAAACTGCTGTTCTACAGCTATATTGACTGTGCTAGCAATAGTAAAATTTGTTTAGGGCAATTTAATAGGCAAAGATGTCTCAAAAACACATGGGGTGAAATCCTAGCCCTACTGAAGTCACTGGTAATTTTCAGGCCAGATTTCATCACATAGATGAGTAAGATGATGATATTCTTATTTAGTGGCAATGGAGCTCATTGCATTCTGACATTTTTAGAAATTTGATTGGGTCCCCCACATAAATAGCAAAAACTAATAAAGGATTTAGAGCTGTAAGTCAGCCCAAGATGACAATTTGTCTCCACCTCCTTGTGAAACAGTAGAGGCACTGACATAGCTAGTTGTGGTAGGTATATGGATCTCTAATTAGGAGTCAACATTTTTTGATGTTATTACAGTAGCATTGTAGTGGCCTGATTAATGGGTTCATTTGTTGTTTCTTTCCACTATAAAGTCAAGTTTTCATATTTAACATTCAAAACTGATAAAGTATGAACAGTTAGATGTTAAAATAACTGGGCCATTCCAATGGCACTGAATGGAAAGCAGAGAGTGCTGTTGACCAAAATCAAACTCTCAAAGATCAGGTTTACAGAATTGGAAGAACTTGAGAGGTGCAAAACATTTTAAATTTCAAAGTGACTGGTTGTGGTGAGGAGATCTGTATGCTAAATTACTGTGGTTTATTTCTTAGGGATCAGAACAGATTGGTGTTAAAAGATCAGGGTATGTCTACACTATGGAGACTTTACTAGCATAGATATGTCAGCATAGCTCTCTAATGCCAATGCAGCTTACACCAACAGAAGGCATTTGTCTGTTGGTGTAGGAACTCCACCTCCCCCAATAAAGTTAGCTATATCAATGGAAGCCCTCTTCCGTTGATACTGCAGCATGTACACTGGGGGTTATGTTGACCTAGCTGAATTGGTCATGGATGTGGTTTTTTCATATCCCTGATTGATACAGCTATGTTGATAACATTTTAGCATAGAACTTCCTCAGACAAGCATTGGGAAGGAGTCCATTTCCCTTCAAGTTAGGATCAATGGCACAGTAGGAGAAATGGGTGGGTGTATTCTCCCTGACTTCCAAATGATTTATTGACTTCAATGACCATTTATACCAGCTGAGAATCTGTCCCTTATGTGTTAGTGGTTGACTCAAGGAGACAAAAGGTCCATATTTGCATATGCACTTTTCAGAAATGGGCACAATAAGTCTCAAATACCGATGGCAACGACCATAAAAACTAGGGGGAAAAACCTATGGTTAATGGCAGTTAAGGTTACAGCAGGCCAACATTCTCTCCACCCCAATCTTAAAAGCAAAGAAATAAGCAGCTAAGGAGAATGACTAATGCATTTCTTTCCCCCTCTGTGTTAAGAACATTAGAATGGTCATACCAGATCAGAACCAAATTATCCTATCTTCCAACAGTGGCTGGTGCCAGATGCTTCAGACAGAATGGACAAAACAGGGAAATTTATCAAGTGATCCTGTCCCAGCTTTGGGCAGTCAGAGTTTTATGAACACCCAGAGCATGGGGTTGGGTCCACAACCATCGTGGCTAACAGTAATTGATGAACCTATCCTCCAGGAAGTTATCTAATTCTCTTATAAACCCAGTTATACTTTTGGCCTTCACAACATTCCCTGGCAACAAGTTCCACAGGTTGACGCTGCATTCTGTGAACAAGTGCTTCCTTGTTTGTTTTAAACCTGCTGACTATTAATTTCATTGGGTGACCTCTGGTTCTTGTGTTATGCAAAGGGGTAAATAACATTTCCCTATTCACTTTCTCCAGACCATTATGATGTTATAGACCTCCATCATATGCTCCCTTAGTCATCTCTTTTGTGAGATGAACAATCCCAATCTTTTTCATCTTTCCTCACACAGAAGCTGTTTCATATCCTTAATCATTTTTGTTGACCATTTTTATACTTTTTCCAATACCAATGTATCTTTTTTGAGATGGGGTGACCAGAACTGCATGTAATATTCAAGGTGTGGTTGTATCCGATCTATATAGTGCCATTATGATATTTTCTGTGTATTTTCTATCATTTTCCTAATGCTTCCTAACATTCTGTTATCTTTTTTGACTGCCACTACACATTGAGCAGATGTTTTAAGAACTATCCACAATGACTATAAGTCTCTTTCTTGAGTGGTAACAGCTAATTTAGACCCCATCATCTTGGATGTATACTTGGGATTATGTTTTCCAATGTGAATTAATTGCATTTATTAACATTGAATTTCATCTGCCATTTTGTTGCCCAGTCACCCCATTTTGTGAGATCCCTTTGTAACTCTTTGCAGTCAGTTTTTTAATTTAAATTATGTTTAATTTATCAATTTGTTCCAAAACCTCCTCTATCAACACCTCAATCTGAGACAGTTCCTTGGATTTGTTACCTAAAAGAATGGCTCATGTATAGAAATCTCCCTCTTAGCCTCTGCAGTGAAGACCAATGCAAAGAATTAAAATTTAGCTTCTCTGCAATGGCCTTGTCTTCCTTGAGTGCTCCTTTAGCACCTCAATCATGCAGTTCCACTGATTATTTGGCAAGCTTCCTGCTTCTGATGTACTTAAACAAAATGTTGCTATTAGATTCTGTCATTAGCTAGCTGCTCTTCAAATTCTTTTTTAGCCTGCCTAATTATACTTTTACACTCGACTTGCCACAGTTTATGTTCCTTTCTATTTTCCTCTGTACAATTTGACTTCCAAATTTTAAAAGATGTCTTTCTGTCTCCAACCACCTCTTTGACTCTGTTATTTAGCCATGATGGCATTTTTTTTGTCCTCAGTTGGTTTTTTTATTTTGTTTTATTTGGGGTATACATATAGTTTGAGCCTCTGTTATGTTTTTTTTTTTAATGTTCATGCAGCTTGCAAGCATTTCACTCTTGTGACTGTTCCTTTTCATTTCTATTTAACTAGCTTCCTCATTTTGTGTAGTTCCCCCTTTTGAAGTTAAAATGCTACTGTGGTGGATTTCTTTGGTATTCCTCCCCTCACCCTCCCACAAGAATGTTAAATTTAATTACATAATGGTTGCTATTATCAAGCAGTTCAGCTATATTGGCCCATTGGACCAGATCCTTTGTACCACTTATAACTAAATCAAGAATTGCCTCTCCTTTGTGAGTTCCAAAATTAGCTGCCCAAGAAGCAGTCATTAATGATGTCTAGACATTTTATCTCTGCATCCCATCTGAGGTGACATGCTCCCAGTCATTATGGGGATAATTGAAATCCCCCATTATTATTGGGATTTCTGTTTTCGTAGCCTCTCTAATCTCGCTAAGCATTTCACAATCACCACCATCATCCTGGTCAGGGGGTCAGTAATATATTATTATTATTACGAGACTCTTATTATGCAGTCATGGAATTTCTATCCATAGATATTTTATTATATTGTATGACTCATTTTAGATTTTTACTATATTTGACTATATTTTCTTTCATGTATCGTGCCACTCCTCCACTAGTGCAACATACACTGTCATTCCTATATATTTTGTACCCTGATATTATTGTCCTCCATTGATTATCATTATACCACATTTCTATGATGCCTGTTATATTAATATCCTCATTTGATACCAGTCACTCAAGTTCAGCCATCTTAGTATTTAGACTTCTTGCATCTGTACACAAACGCTTATAAAATTTGTCATTATTTAGTTGTCTGCCTTCATGTGATGTAATTGAATGGGACTCTTTCACTTGACCCTCTCTCAAGTTCCTACCTGCACTTTATCAAATTCTATCCTCTCCCTTTCTACTAGGATATAGAGTATCCCCTTTAATAAATCTTCCCTACAGGATGCATCTGTCTGAACTGTATGTTTCTCCATGCCCATTGGCTTTCCACCAGCCCTTAATTTAAAAACTCCTCTACAATCTTTTGAATTTTACATGCCACAAATCTGGTTTCATTTTGGTTTAGATGGAGCCCATCCTTCCTCTATAATCTGCCCCTTTACCAAAAGGTTCCCCAGTTCCTAAAAATTCTCAATCTCTCTTGTGAACACCATTGTTTCATCCACATCCTGCAGTTCTGCCTGTCTAATTGGCCCTGTGCATGGAACCGGAAACATTTCAGACAATGGACATCCTGGACTTCCTACCTAGCAGCCTAAATTTGGCCTCCAGGATCGCTCCCCTCCCTTTCCCTACGTCATCGATACCTGCATTTATCACAACCACTGCCGCCTCCTCAGCACTACAAATAAGTCTGTCTGGATGTCTTGCGAGATCTGCAACCTTTGCCTTTGGCAGGCAATTCTCCATGCAGTTCTCTCAGTCACCACAAACCCAACTATCTATATTTCTAATAACCAAATCCCCCATTACTATTATCTGTCTCTTCATAATAACAACAGGGGTGGGGAGTGGGCCGTATACGGCCCGCGAAATCATTTGGTCCGGCCCGCAGCAGGCCGTATAAGGCCCACGAAATCATTTTGTTTGGCCCTGGCTGCGGGGGAATTCGGCGGCGGCGTTCTCAGTGGCCGCCGCTGAAACCCTGGATCCCCTCCCCCCAGAGTGGTATTCACTCCTTCCTTGCCACCATCATCCTCAACAGCACTTGTCAGATTGGATCGGAACTGCTGCAAATCCTCCTTTAGCTCCCAATGAGATCAGCAGGAAAGAGTTAAATTGGTTCCCAGTACACTGTTAAGTAATCATCATCATTAGCCTTGGGCTAAGTTGCCATTACCCACTGGCAAAAGCTGAATTTGCAACTTCATATTACAAAAATAGAGCATTTATTGATTTCCAATGGTTCCTGCACATGAACTTTTAGAGTCTTTTAAAACCTCTCAATGAAGCATTACTTGTCAGGAAAAAAACATTTCAGTGAAGTAAATTTATACAAAGTAAGTTCTAATATTTCACTTCAAACTGAATATATTGAGGATGAGCCTGCTTCGATAGGAGCCAATGGGAGTTTTGCAGGAAAGGGCTGTAGGAGTGCTTTGGTTTGGAGGTTTTACATTCACAGTCCTCTATTTTCTCTGACTGTTTCACTGCCAGTGTTAAAGAAATGCTGCAAAGTTGGGAGTTTTTTAAAAAAATTTCCTTCATTTTTAATGTCTGCTTAGAAACTCAAACATTTTTCACTCTGCTGTTTTTGCCCTTTTCCATGAATAAACATTGATTTCCTCTAAACCACATGGTTTGTCATTAACATAAGTGCTGTCATAACGGCTCTAGGAATAGGGTTTTAGCTCATTTACCACCCTTCTACTGAACAGCTATCTGGCTTCTGAGAGTAATGCAAAAAAACGTATGGTTATGCATAAATCAATGGCTGTTTGGGACTTTTTGTCCCTTGATTTCTTTAAATCCCTTGTGCCAAATTTCCAAGCTGGCCCCCAAAATTTTGGCTATATTTTCAAATCATTTACATAGCACCATAAATGTACCTACCAAGCTATGATTCTTGTTCAGGAGAACTTACGACTGATTCTACATTGTGCTGAATGCTTTGAAATCCCATTGAATACAATTGATCAAGGCCTTTAATGTTTTTATCTGTGCACACCAATGTCAATTTTGCTTATGCAAATGTAATACACTTGCAAAGTGTTCATTGTGTTCTGCTTTAATGGCTACTTCACATAGAAGGTAGTTTACTACTGCTGTCCACTAATGGTGCTACTTTAGCCCAAGTGGTAGAGATCTGTGCATCAATGCTAAATGTCTTGGGTTCACATTGCGCATAGTAAGGAATTGTTACAGATAAGTATACACAAATGTGATAGGCTCAGATTTAGTGGCCATTTTTGAAACTTTGGCCCTCCATGTGTGCCTTGCTGAATTCAAGCCTATGACCTTTTTGCAAAGATACAATGTATAAAATATTGGAAATCATCACACATACAAAAGCCCTCAGTATGGGCCCAATACTGCTTCCATTAAAATCAGTAAGTGTTTTGCTATTCCTTAAGCCTACCTCTGACATTAGACGAGCCTATTTTCCCCATATTCTTAAAACTGATGAGGAACTTCTGCCTAATAAATATCAGTCTGCCAAACAGCTTCCTGGAATGTACCAGCACACAACAATATCCCAAGAATAAGCCTAGCAAAAGTTAGAGTTTACAGAGTTTCACTGTTACCACCACTAAAAAAAGTTCTCAGAGATGGTCCTGATAACGAGCAGCACCACAATGACGAGAGGATTCATGGTGATTCAGAAACAAAACGATAGTGCTGAGGGAGTTGGCTGAGGTGATTTCAGAGCCATTGGCTATTATCTTTGAAAGCTCGTGGCAACAGGGGGAGGTCCCTGAGGACTGGAAAAAAGCAAATATAGTGCCCATCTTCAAAAAAGGGAGGAAAGAGGATCCAGGGAACTACAGACCGGTCAGCCTCACCTCAATCCCTGGAAAAATCATGGAGCAGGTCCTTAAGGAATCCATTTTAAGGCACTTGGAAGAGAGGAAGGTGATCAGGAACAGTCAACACGGATTCACCAAGGGAAAGTCATGCCTGACCAACCTGATTGCTTTCTGTGATGAGGTGACTGGCTCTGTGGATGTAGGGAAGGCGGTGGATGTGATATACCTTGACTTTAGCAAAGCTTTTGATACTGTATCTCACAGTATTCTTAACAGCAAGTTAAAGAAGTATGGGTTGGATGAATGGACTATAAAATGGATAGAGAACTGGCTAAAGCATAGGGCTCAACGAGTAGTGATCAATGGCTCCATGTCTAGCTGGCAACCGGTCACAAGCGGAGTTCCCCAGGGGTTGGTCCTTGGTCCAGTTTTGTTCAACAACTTTATTAATGATCTGGAGGATGGGGTAGATTGCACCCTCAGCAAGTTTGCGGACGACACTAAGCTGGGGGGAGTGGTAGATACCCTGCAAGGTAGGGATAGGATACAGAGTGACCTAAACAAACTGGAGGATTGGGCCAAAAGAAATCTAATGAGGTTCAACAAAGAAAAGTCCAGAGTCCTCCACTTAGGAAGGAAGAATCCCATGCACAGCTATAGGCTGGGAACCGACGAGCTGGGCAGCAGCTCTGCAGAAAAGGACCTCGGGGTAACAGTGGATAAAAAGCTGGATATGAGTCAGCAGTGTGCCCTGGTTGTCAAGAAGGCTAATAGCATATTGGGCTGCATTAGGAGGGGCGTTGCCAGCAGGTCACGGGAAGTGATTATTCCCCTCTATTCGGCGTTGGTGAGGCCGCATGTAGAATATTGTGTCCAGTTTTGGGCCCCCCACTACAGAAAGGATGTGGACAAGTTGGAGAGAGTCCAGCAGAGGGCAACAAAAATGATTAGGGGGCTGGAGCACAGGACTTATGAGGAGAGGCTGAGGGAACTGGGCTTGTTTAGTCTGCAAAAGAGAAGAGTGAGGGGGGATTTGATAGCAGCCTTTAATTACCTGAAAGGGGGTTCCACAGAGGATGGGGCTAGGCTGTTCTCGGTGGTGGCAGATGACAGAACAAGGAGCAACGGTCTCAAGTTGCAGGGCGGGAAGTCTAGGTTGGACATTAGGAAAAAGTTTTTTACTAGGAGGGTGGTGAAGCACTGGAATGGGTTACCTAGGGAGGTGGTAGAATCTCCATCCTTAGAGGTTTTTAAGCTGAGGCTTGACAAAGCCCTGGTTGGGATGATATAGTTGAGGTTAGTCCTGCTTTGAGCAAGGGGTTGGACTAGATGACCTCCTGAGGTCCCTTCCAACTCTAATATTCTATGATTCTATGATCTGGATCTAAAACTGGACATTAAAAATGTTTTTAAAAAGGTTAAGGCAGGGATACATTTAGCAGATGAAGATCTGGTGCGATATCCCAAGTGAACTGACTGGCTTTTTGCTTCTGTGCACTGATCACTGTTCTCTGGGAGTGTTACAGTACCTTGAACCAAAGATATGAATGTTCCAAAGACAGAGATGCAAGTTTTTAGATCTCACTTGCACTGTCATGAGACCTTTTCTATTCATGACACAGAAAACACTTCTCCCCTCCCAACCCACCCTCAGGGAATCAAAATCTCAGCCATCCACTGCTACCAGAGCTAAACATGCATTCCTGCATAGAGCAGCAACTGAGGGTCAGACTACCACATGCTGGCAGGCTTTCTATATCAGAGTGGGGAGGACTAAAAGCTAGATTTTAAAGCAGGGGTTCTCAAACTGAGGGTCAGGACCCCTTAAGGAGTCATGAGGTTAATTTTGGGAGGGGGAAGGGGGGAAGGAGGGAGGTTCACAAGCTGTCAGCCCCTACACATGCTGGGGCTGTGACTGTCAGTCCCGTGCATGGCTGACAGCCAAAGCCCTTCAGAGCTGGGTGGCTGGAAAGCACCGGCTGCTGGCTGGGTGCTCTGAAGGCAATGCCAACCCCATCAGCGGCACAGAAGTAAGAGTGGCATGGCATAGGGGTGGGGTGGGTCATCATAACCTGAAATATTTTTGAAGGGGGTCCCAGAAAAAAAAGTTTGAGAAACCCTGTTTTAAAGTGTTAAGAAAATTACATGAATACTCTGAGACTAGCTATGCTCAATATATAAAAGGTAGCTCAGACATATCCTGGTAATGAGATCAAACAACGAGATATATTTTGTGAACTAATCCCCAATGTGCACAGATCAGAACTTACTGAAAAGGATTTCTTGGTCAGACCTCACAGTCTGACCTTGAACATACATTATATATTTATACTCAGTGGCTCAGTCTACTCACGTTACAGTATATGGCAGTTTTGCCATGGATGTCAAAAGGAGTTGGATCAGGCCCTTGTTGCTTTCTTGAGAGGTGGAGAAGGGTGTATTTAACTGAAATAATGTTACTTAACTTGTGGGGGGAGACTACTTAATGTCCAAAAATTGACGCAATTTTTAGAGTATAAGAGAGATTTGCAGGAAAGGAAGAGCCAAATCCTGGCAGGCAGATTCCCATAAATTAACATGTCAGTACATATTTTAATGAAAGAGAGACCGATATAAAGAGCTGCCTCATTACTTTATAGAGAATATAAGAACCTCCCTCCACCCCCACGTCATCAGTTTGAATCCAGCCCAGTTTAGTAGAGACTGAAAGTGGTCCCCATCTGACAGATGTTTGTAGCATCTCCATGAGATGAGTTCGGAGAGTGGAATTCTAATTCTCATTATAAACTCTCAGCTATGCTTTGCACTAGATTGTAAGTTATTTTGGGCAGGGACTGTCTATTTACTATGTGTTTGAACCCAGCTCCATGGGGCCCTGATTTTAGTTGGGTCCTCTAACAAAAATTCCTGCAGCAGGGGGTCAAAATTGTGTTACTGCTATGTTTGGCAACTCACTTCCACATGCACATTGCTGTTGGGTAGAGTTAAAAACAAGAAATAATAACAAGACAGAGCAAAAAAACAACCCAGATGATTCTATCTTTTATTAAAATCTCTGGGGTTGGCAATACTGATGAATATATCGCCTGTAGGGAGAATTTTATGAAGATAACGATGGATACCTATGGCAGTATTAAGGCAAAGAAGAAGAATGTCACAACTGAATTATTCCAACAGGATCCTGGACTTATGCACCAGCACCTTTCTTCACTCCAAGGGCAACCATATGACCTTAAACAAAGAAAAATGGGAATCAAAGGAGGGTACAGATCCCTCAGGAGGCGAGAGGCTTACTCTGGCTATATCCCTCCACAGACCCCGGAGTCTGCTCTGTGACTTTAAAGCAATTGCTTGCATGGGAAAGTAAAACATTAGGAAAGGAATGTATTTTTAGATATTATAATGGCTTTTATCAGCCAGAAAGTAGAAGATGATGCCATGTGACCAGCAGCTCTCCACAGACTGCAGAGGACTACAAATCCAATTGAGAATCCTTGATATACAGGAAGGTCAGCAACCTAATCTGCTATAGGCTACACTTCAGACACAGAAGTAGAACTGGACGTAACGGGTTAACAAGTCAAACACTCTTCCAAAATGTATTGCAGGAATTTTGGATGAATGAATCTTTGTTGCATAAAACAAAGATTCCTTTACTATAGGACTTTTCAAGTCACTGCCCCATTATATACTGTACTGTTGATACTCTATGGGAGCAATTAAGTCCCACAAATAATCTCAAATAGTTGATAACCACACACGGAGATTTTTAAAAATAAGCTGTGCAAGTGGAGGCAATGAAAGTTACTTTATAAAGCTCTGTTACTGCACAGTATCAGCACAGTCACGTTTTTCTTCATATTGGCAATCACAACTATGACGTATGACTTGACCAAGACTTTGATTTGATTACATCCAAAAATGTAGAGCAGTTGCACATAATTGGGACCAGCAGTGTGTGTCACAGATGAAGGAAAAATAGATATAAATATTATTCCATGGCATTATCAGACAATTTACTAGGAGCACATTTTTAAACATTACTTCTAAGAGTGATTTTGACAAACCTTTCAGATCTGAGAGTTGTATTTTGCAATCTGAGGCTGGCAGGGGAAGTGCAATTCGGACATTTCCACCTGTAATTGCATTAGCATAACTGTCACACTATAGCTGCTGACTGTCCATCAAAGATTTAGTAACCACTCATCATAGATTGCAAATGCAGCTAGTAACTAGCAATACTTATCAGCTGACCTAGCCTTCAGATACACCTAGTCATTCATTCATAATACTTCATATTATTTGGGGAGTGTTTCATTTAAAATTATTTTTTTTTAAAAGGAGAAAATATCATTACACTTTAAATTTACGGGGGGTACCTCCCTTAATGTGTTTTTAGCTCCAAAAACAGTTAATTTGCAACATTTGAGTCACCTTATCTCTTTTTCACACAGTAATCCTTCTCTTGTCTTGTCACTAATTGCCTCTCTGGCCTTCAATATTATCCCTAATGCTTTGAAAGAGAGTAAATTTTACTTATACTAGTTATGAGCTCTCAGACAAGTTTTTTTCCATAGGATTTTATCCAGATGTTCAATGAGTTTGTTTCAGGATTCTTTCCATATCAGCAATGGATTCTGAAAATATCTGGAGTTACAAGATTCTGCAGGAAAATGAACAATGACTGCTGATTTTCCCTCCCTTTTTCTTTAAAAATGTATTGTTTACTGAAATGTGTGTATAAGGATTTGAGCATTATACAGACTGCTGCTACACCACACAAAATTTCTCTTTTAAAATCATGGGATTTAATCCCGCATTCCTTGCTCACTCAAAACTCCTATTAAGAGTAAAGGGAGATTTGAGTGAGCATGGAAAGCAGGATATGGCTGAAAGCAAGTACAATATAAGGAAGAGTATTTCATAGCATTGTATATAGCCAGGGGTTCCACATTTTGTGAAAATATTTTTGTTTCTCAGTTTGTCAGTTCTTCATTAGCAATTTACTGGGAAACTTCTGAAGTCCATTTATGGTGGCTCTTTTAAAAAAAATGTAAAAAGTTTTCTACTCGGAGACAAAACATCCACCAACAGAGGCAGATGAGACTTACTCAGCTTAATAGATCACCAGCAGAGTTTATTTTAATAATCAAGGGATTTATTCTCCTCAGTATACACACACACACACACTTAAAAGAATACTGTCAGGTCAGGTGAGACCCCAAAATTATGTTTTGGAAAAACAAAGACCTACAAAGCTTATCCAAATAAGTGTTTCCATAAATTTTTATTATTAAGGGAAACTATTTATCTTTATAGAGGTTGCCCTATAGCATTTACAATTCAAATCATTGCAGCAGCCTACTAATGTATGCAAACCAGCAAGTGAAACAACCTGCATGCAGAAGTGAAACTGTCTAGTCTGGAATTTGACTTAACCAAAAGGGCCTGATTCTGATATCACTATGCCAGTGTTAATCAGGAATAACTTCCCTGATGCAAATTGAGCTCTGCCAGTAAACAACCAGCAAGAGACCAGAAACAGACCCAAGGAGCCTGACTTTCAGAGGTGCTGAGTGCCCACAAATTACACAAAGTCAATGGGAAAAGTGGGTGCTCAGCATCTCTGAATATCATGCTAGTAGAACAAGAAGAATAATTAACCACCACAAAGGAAACTGTCACCAGTGTCAAAGAGTTTGTATCTTGGGACTGTGGGCAGAAGCGGCTCTATCTCACCTGTCAGGAGCGCATAGGGCGAGAAGCAGGCTCTAAGGCTGCTGAGGTCCATACCCTACAGGACTTTACAGATTAACACATGGAATTGATCTCTGCAGCAAACAGGAAGTCAGTGAGAAATACAATTTTAATACTCAAGTGTATTGCATTCAAAATGTCTAGCACCACTGAGCAGGTGAGCTGCCTTGTTTTGCAATACTATTGTGAATGTTTCTTGGTGGTCTTCAACAACAGCCCCAAGTACAGTGCCGTACAATAATCCACTGGGGAGGAGGGGTATTTACAAAGGCAGAGATAGCTATGGTAAAGTACACATCTAAGAGAAACATCATTAATAATCAATGGCAAAGCGGGTCAGAGCCATTGCCATTAACTGTGAATGTAGAAAGGTCCAAAAGAGCTTTTAAATTATAAGACCACCTTGCCAAAGGGTAGATATATTCCTTCAATAGAAGGAGCAGACAACCCTATCAAACTTCCTCAAGGCTTTCCTCAGCTCACTGTCTTGTCTATTAAGTCTCAGTCTGACTCTCATTCATACCCATCTCAGTCTTTAGCTACAAGATTTAATAGAAGAGACAGGAATCTGAGTATCATTGACATTCTAGTAGCACAGTAGCCCAAAACATCCCATGATATCCCCCAGTACCTAACACACACATTAAATAGAAAAGGAACCCCCTGCAAAAGAGTCTGTGGAAAGGATGAGAAATTGCCCAATATTAACCTCCATGCCCTGCCGGAAAAAACACAAATCCAGTATTGAGCAATCCCCTGCACCTCCAACAGCATTTGCAAGGTATAGCCCTTTGGTCTAGTCACTAACAAAATATAGCCTCTTTTCAATACACATACATAAATTCTTTAGAAATTAAAGGAATGCTATGGACAAACAGGCCTATCCCAAAATCTCTGACTTTCCTGACAAGTAACATTCTGACTAAGAAATATCAAAAGCAGAGTCAAAACTCAGCAGATTTCATCACTTGCATTTATCTTCAGGCTTTTGTATCAAAGGATAAGGAAGGTAACTGCTGTGTGCACACCTGTTATCCACAATTGTCTTTCACTATTGTTAGCTGTAGTAATATTGTCTCTTTTCCACTTCATCTCCTTCACATGTTGGTGTTTTCCTCTAACCACATCTTCAACTAGAGATGATAATAGTATCAGGCTATTAGCTGACTGATGGGTTATCAGTTCAGTAGGATACTGGAAACTGGTCATCACTTAGTATCTCAAGGAGACACACCTTAAATCTGATGACATTTATAAACTGTTAGGCTGTGCCCTTTCACCTATTGTTTTACACAGTGTTTCTATGGTAACTACATTAACCCCATTTTACAAACATCCCCTCACTTCTGGTTGTTTCATATACCTAGTACATAGTTGACTAGGGGGCCATTCAGCTGGAGATAAATTTCATAGAAAACATGGAGCAAAAGCCCTTTTTCTGGGATTTAAGGTTTATTTTAACAGGGTTCTTCTCTCATTCAGTTTTTCCTCCTGCTGGTCTCCAACCACATTACCTTCATGTGGGTTAAACACCAAAACTAGCTGTAAATACAGTGGGTCTTCTTTCTCTTGAGTTGTACGTTCTAACTTTTGTGCACAAAACCCTCTAGCCCAGACTCTTTAAAAATCTGAACCTAATTAGGCTCAGCTGTACCTGATTGCTTCAGCTCAGGCAGGCACTCCCTGCTGGGACTCTGAAAAACCTCAGCTGCAATTTAACTCAAAAAGTCCTATCCCAGAGTCTGGTTTGGCATAGCTAATCTCTCCTAAGGGATATCACTAGGGTTGTGGATGCCTCTCCAGAAGGCACTGTAGTTGTATTAGTGTGAAATGTAATTTACAGTACTATTGTATTTTAACTGGTTTTCTTTTTCAGAGTAAAATTATAATGTAATTTAACAATGGATGTTCCCATCTTCCTGCTCTGGCTTTTATTTATTATTACTTATGTTACAACAGTGCCTGTAGGCCCAAGGTGAGAATCCCATTATGATGACTACTGTATAGATATATAGTAAAATGCAAAAAAGCAACTTCAATAGGAAGTTTTTGTTTACAGACAGTTTTTATTTATCAGTACTAACTCATTAATGCTTTTTCCATTTTTTTTATAAATGATATAAATTCTAATAGTAATATTACAACATCATAATGCCCATTTTCATTTCTATTAGTGGGATTTAGGCACCTAAATCACTTTGAAAATCTGGGCCTTTATCCAAGGAAAAATTGTTTTGATAGTATATGGTATACAAATTTGTGTCTATATGATATGCCTTGTGTTTTTACATACTCTGTAAGAGGAGCTGATAGTGCTCCCTATAGTTAGGTTGCCTCTCAGCTTCTATTATAAGGAATCTTTGCAAACTTTTTCTTTAAAAACCCTAACATCTCTATTGTTTGCTGCAAAACTTTGAAGCTTGGCAGAGACAAAGCTCTTGGGCTAGGGACGTGCCTTTTATTTATCCCATAAAATTCTGTTTAGGTTTAGTTGAATTATAAACTTTTGAAAATCACCATTTCCCTTGTCTTGCTAGCATGCTTCAACTGTTGGCAGCATGCCAAAACAGTAACACTGACCATGAACATTCTAAAGAGTGTTACTGTATGTTCTGATACAATCATTAATTATATGATCACATACTATTTTTTCCATAGGAACCCTACCTCATTCAGTGCATGGGAGAGATACAGAAAGGGTTAGTATTAAGATTGCATAGGCAACCCTAAATATAGTATCTCAATTTTTGAATGCTTAACTTTGCAACCCAAATAATATTTTAATGTTTTTGAGTATTTAACATATATACATATACTAATTTATTTATGCATTAACTATCATTACTTTTTCCTATAATTACCTTACACTTATTGTACAACAATTTCACTACCCACCCTGTTTGATCATTTAAAAATACTGAAAAAAGATTCTGTATTTGTGTGCTTTTTTTCCCAGTAAGTCACACACAGATTACTGAAATCATGAATGCATATTTGTTCATTTCTGCAGATGTTCTCTTTGTTTAATGTTGTGCTGCTTAAGCTCATATGTCAATTTGTGGGTTAAGTAATTCATTTTTTAACCCAGTTACTTTTACTTTAATAGCTTTAAAAAAGATTAAAGATAACAATGAACCAAAACTCTGGAGCCTGATAAAGCATTTGGAACTGGAAGCTTTGTTTGGGTCCATCTCTGTTCATGATTAAATGAAAATGGAAAGGGGTTATTTATAAAGACTACATGGTAAATCATATAAAATATCAGTTAATGTAAATATTCTGCTGATTGCCTTTACATCTTTCCCTGACTTTTCTAAAGAAGCTACATTTAACTGGATTATTTATCATCTTCAGTTTTTCAGTACTAGTCTCAATATGAATATATGCAAGTATGTCTGTGGATAGTATTTTATCATACACAACCAACAACAATTAACATATCATTAAAGTGTAGACTACAGTCACACAGCTTACACCTTAATTCTGTCCCCTTTGGCCAGAATTCATGCAAACTGGAACAAGTAAGCACAAATTACAACTCCCTCCACCAGCTGATCCCCATGCACCTGACAGGGTTCACCCATGGGAAGTCACAGGTGCTGTTGCTGCTGCCTTCCCTCAGGATGTTCTACTTGAGAAAGGCTGCTTTAATCTATGATTGGAGCATCCCCTTTCCTCTCAGGCTGTCAGGGAATGAATAGTTTCTGCACATAACAGGGTTTCCTGGGGTGTCTTTTGTAACTACATGGATAACGTGAGGCAAAAGAAGAGGTTGTGGCTGCTTTATATCAGTACAACGTCTTCAGTGGCTCTTTGGCTACAAGGGTCCATTGTCAAGGGCTGTGCCAATAGTAGCCAGTACAGAGTCTGGGCTAAATTTAATCCCTTAAATGTACAACAGAGCTCTGCATAATTATAATCTGAAATGCCATATGTCTGCATCTAAAGTTAAAGCAAAGATTGAGGTGGCCACAGTTGAATCCCTAAAAACCAACATTCCCAAACTTTGGGTGAAGGGGAGGGAAGCTACAACTGGATCTAAATTTTGCAACTAGGCCAATTTCTAATAAATAGGTGCAGTTCTTTCCCCTAATACAGTCAAATAATGTCCTATGCATACCAAATATTGCTAAGTATTCCAAATTTCATCCTTAATGTTGCATTGACATTGGTATATTTACATACAATTTTGTTTGTTTTTCCTTTACAAGAAAAATATTTAAAATATATAAAATGGTAGAGGATGGAATGCTAAAACTGTAGAGAAAAGCCCACTTAGAGATTTAACTAGATGCTGCAATCTGGTACATAGAAGTGTTTGCAAAGATACCGTTTTTTATTTCCTTGGAGCTCTCCCAGCCAGGTCCCATCTTTCATAGTTATGAGATCTGACAAGCCATAAAGCACCATGGTTTCAGCGCAGGGCTTATTTCTTGTGAAATCTAAGAGAAAGGGCACCTACACCAGGGCAAAAAGTCCTGCCTTCAAAACTCAGGAGCATATATATGAATGTCCCATCTCTCACAATCAGCAACTGCCTTGGGTGAGTCAAGTCCTCATAGTTCCACTATGCAGGTAGAGGACAAAATATGGGGGATGCAGGATTCCCACTGCCCTGAGCACTAAAACTAAAATCCCTTTCCCCAGTGCTGAGCAACAGTAGCTCAGGTGCCTACTAGAGAACTCCCTAGGGAAGGTGGTGAAGCAGAGTGGAAGCAATTCTGCTCTATAGTCTCTGCAGCTCTAGTACCTCCTCATCTGCAGGTCAGTATTCTCTTCCTCCACATAGTGGTGGATCCTCTGACCCCAGCTCTGCCCTTTGACCTAAGCCCCCATGTACACCCTTGGCCTCTCAAATCCCTCATCCCTTATGTAATGGAATCACACTAAAGGATACTCTGCTTGCACAGGGAGAGGAGAGGATTTTCCCTAGCAAGCACAACTCTGTGTAGGGTTCCAGCAGAGAGAGGAGATTTGAGGGAGGGATGGTAGATCCACAGTCACTTTCCTACCCAGAAAGGGATTTGTAGAGGCCATAGCAGACATAGACTGTCTAGACTAGGGTTTAAAGGTGCTAATGTGTTCTAGCGAACACATTCTAACAGTCCAGTGTAGACAAGACCGTGTGTACTTCAACATGTGCTAAAGTAGTCAAATGAAAGCCGACCAGTCTCCCCACCAGGCTTTAATTCAACCATTTTAGCATGTGTTAAAGGCAGTGTGCTTTGTCTACACTAGATATTTAGGACATGTTAGCACGTACAAGGTAACACGTGCTAACCTCATACCCTTAAATCAGGGGTGGGGAACCTTTTTTCTGTCAAGGGCCTGATGGTGGCCCTGGCGGCGGGGGAGAATTCGGCGGCGGCACGATTTCACAGCGGCGGGGTTCCATGGGGGGTGGGTGGCAGTGTCCGCCGCCGAAGACCCCCGCCACTGAAAAGGGGCAAACGGCAGAAGGGTTTTGGCAGCGGGCACTGCCCCCCCCCCAGGAACCCTCCCCCCGCCGCCGTGGAGCCGCGCCGCCGCCAAATTCCCCGCCGCCACCAGGGCCACCATCAGGCCAAATGATTTCACAGGCCTTATACGGCCCGCGGGCTGGATGTTCCCCACCCCTGCCTTAAATCCTAGTCTAGACAAAGCCCATAAGGCTGCAGTAATGTATGTGGGATAGCTCTGCTACTGCACATGAGGTAAGGGGGATGGAGTCCTGGGGCATTCTTCAGCATACAGCCCAGTTACTGAGGCTGATAAGTTGATTTGGCTCAGTATATACTGTATACTTGCACCATAAAAATGTAGATAAGAGGGAAATTAGGGACTATTAATAGATTAAAGAATCTTCCACTTCTGGATCACAGGTTTAAATAAAGCCCAGTTCAGTAGTGAACAAGCACTGTTATCATATGATTACTGTATATTCCCTATGGGCAATTTCAGACCAGTTAACACATCACAAAGGCCATCAATGCCCTTGGGCCCCCTTGCGGGTAGTCCCAGAAGAGTTACCATGAACTTCCATCTATTCTCTCACCCTCAGAGTTGAGTCCTTCCAGGGATGAAGCAAATTGGCATTACAGGGTAAGGAAGTTTTCCCAGCTACTGCCTGGCTGCACCTGTTCCGTAGAGAGAGAATGTCATCCCCCAGGGCCTTCCATCTGGCATCCTCCAAGACCAGTACATTTAAAAATACATATATTAAAAGAAAACCTGCAGATACTGGAATGAGGACTGTTGAAAAAGAAGGAAGAGCATAGAGAGGTTTTCTGATTGGAAGGATTTCACAGATAGTCACATCTACTAACCTACCTACTAACACATCTACTAACCTGATCTACTAACCTGATTCTTCTACTAGTGATTGGCTGCCACGTTCCTATGTGAAGTATTTACCGTGGCTGGGTACTTACCAGAGCTGGTAGCAGTTTCTTTTTTTTTACAAAAAACTTACTTTTGTCAAAACCAAAACTTTCATGGAAACAGATCGGTTTAGATGACTTTCATCAGAAATGGTTCTCATAGCCAGGATGGAATTTCTGGTAAAAAATGAGACAGACAGAGATTAGGGCATTCACCTGAGATGTACAAGACTGAGGTTCAAACTCCTGCTCTGCCTGATATGGAGCAGCAATTTGAACCTAGTTCTCCCACATCCCAGGTGAGTGCTCTGCCGTCTCTTTCTCTCTCTTTTTTTTATTAAATATTTTTAAAGGTCTTGGGTTAATCCTGATATGGAATGGAAAAATCTTTGAAAACTTAAACATTTTAATTGGATGGGAAAACTACTTCTTGTCCACCTCTAAGACTGCCCTAATTGCTATTGCTGATCATGTTGTTATCTCTATCTCACCTGTGTGCTGAATTGCTCACATTATATAAAATATCCTGACACCTTTGCTTCTTGCTTCAGTTTTGTTTTCACTTTCACCTCTGGAATGCTGCAAAAGTCACTAGCTACATTTCAATGCTCCAGGGAATCAGCAACACTGATAACAGGATATTCCACCAATTGTACCCAAGAATATTCTTTAGTCTCTTGACTGAACAGTTAAACTGTGCCATTTAAAAGGATGTCTGATTGTATTTTTATACTCTGGTATTGCTGGTCAGTTTCTCTTTAACCTTATAGTCAGCTCAGATCTGAGCACTCCACTTTTCTCCCTTAAATTTAAATTGCATTACAAATGTTATGTCTTTTCCTGACAATGAATTAGGCAGTCCACACTTCTTACAGATTATGAACAGGTCCTGGAAGATAGTAAGGAAGAGCTGTCTGCATCTATTTGTTTCTCTCCATCCAAAAAATTCTAATCCAAAAATCACCGACGAATCTCTTCCTCAATCTTCCCAGCCTTAGTTGAATCTTCATATGACCTTTGGTACTTTTGGATCATTCCTCTGACTTCCTGCTTGTGTAGACAATTTCTGTTTCAGAACCTGTTATTTAGGCCTTGATCCAACAAACTTTAATCAGGTGAGTAGTCCCACTGAAGACATGGGACTCTACTCATATGGCCAAAAGTATGCACATGCCAAAGTACTTTGCTGGATCAAGGCATTTAAAAGGTGGGGGGTTCAGGTGGCTAGAGGGGACAATGCAAACAGTGTGCCGGTTCCGTCACACATGTGGAGTCCAGAGGAGGCAGCTGACCCATCCTCTGCGAAGGCAGTAGGAGATCTGTAGAAGTGGCCTTCCAAATGGGGATCCACTACAAGACGAGTCCAACATCTTGGTAATAAAGTACCTGAGGTATTATTTTCACATTGCCCTGTTTTCACCAAATGTCAGGTATGCTGAAGACACGTGGGAAAATACAATTAAGATCTGCGTGACAAATTTTATATTTACCTAGATTTGTATAGGTTTTTTCTCCTGAGGAGACAACCCCCAAAATAAGCGCTGAAAATCAGAAGAAAATTTTTTTAAACCAACATGAAGAGTCCTAAGTGTGAGTGACAACACCCAATATGTTTCAAAATAGTGCACTCTTAAATGGTGTCATTTGCAAGAGCTTTGTTTAACATTCAGTAATTTCTTAAGCTTTATATGATAAATACCACTGACATCAGGATGCAGAATCTGATTCAACAAGTGGCGTATGCAAGACTTTAAACAAAACTTAAATGGGATGACCCACATGCTTAAGGAAAATTACATGTCTTGCTGAATCAGGGCCATAGCTAGTAAGTGCAGGAGCCTGATCCAAACCCATTGAAATCAACTGAAAGTCTCCCATAGAGTTCAGTGCCCCAAGTCAGTAGGAGTTTTGCATACAGAGTGGTTTCAGGATGTGGCCCAATAATTGTAAATGTTATTGTGATAACATAACTACATCAAAATGTACTAAGTATAATGGCTTCTAGTTAGTGTATTTATTTGGTCTGTAACATCCCGAGTTTATTAGCATGTTGTAAGGCCTCTTTTCTCCCTCCCTCATAAGGAAGTGCAGTGGTGTGGAACTCTGGTAGCGATTGTAATTTTAGCTGTTGTTGAGTTATTTGTTTTCATCTTGGGGTAAATGAGGGGCTTGTTTATTTGCACATGTACTGTGAAATGCTTGTGAAGGGCACCCAGTGCATTGTATAGATGCTCTCTCATTGCAGTGTAGTAAAAGTCCAAATAATAAATACTAGATTCACATCCAAAGATCAGAAACATGACTGCTGAGTAGTTCCTTTCTAAGTGCAATTAAAAATAATTCTAAGCATACAAGACAAAATGTATATTAAGCGTGTAAGGTATTTGTAGCCATCAAACACTTCTTTCATTATTTATCCCTACATATTAATTCAGAATGTTGTGTCGCTGTCTCATGTTCATTGCAGAATGAATACCATAATGAAAAGCTAATTCAGAATGCTAAAAATCCTTGATTTGAAAGTAAAAGTAATCCAGCAGTACCCTAATGGAGATACATGTAACTATGGCAGCTAACAAACTGACTGCTAGATAACATTGTAAATCATGTTAACAACACTTTTTAAAGTAGTAAAATCAAGATATGCACAAAATATGTAAGGTTTTCAATTTGTCATTAAAGATATATCTGACTAGTCAGCAGTTAATTCTACCACAATCTGAAGACTGCTTCCCTTTGCCTTTGGTTGCTTCTGACCCCCAGGAGCCATTCTGGCAACCAGGGACAGCCAGGGTGTACAGATGTCCCAACCATACTCCTTTTACCCTAGATGTGCCCTTTTGCCAATGGTCAAGAAGGGATGATGGCACAGGAATTTACATTCTACTAGAAGATCCTCCTACACACCCAGAGAACCCATGGCATTTGTCTCACTTCCCCGGTATGTAACATCCCACTTTTCTTTTGCATTACTTTCCTGAGATAATAAATCTAGTGAATAGAATGCAATATTGTCTCTGTGCTTAATATTACCATGTAGAGAGCAGCTCACTGGTTCTAGAATTACTTCCTGTTTCCCCTTCCCTCCAGAGGTTGATGGCAACTGCAACCCCCAACTGTTTGCTATTAAAAATAAATATCTGAAAATGTAATAGTAAGTTCAAGTATAGTGATAATTTAGATGCTAACCATACAACTAAGAAATGCACCAAAAGCTTGAAAATGTGCAGGAGGATCATATTAGATTTCTCCTGAAGTGAGTTGCCATAGTGGCTCTCAGTCACTACAACGGATGATTCTGCATATCTGGTTCAAATAAACACTGAATAAATTATAAGCCAACAAAGCTACAAGCTTCTCTATAGTCTGATTTCTCAAAGATTCCTGGTGTTTAGATTTGGGACCTGATTTCATGCAGCCCAGGTCCTTGCTGTCTCTTTATTGTAACTTCATTTTGTACTAATACTCCATGTCTTTGCGGACTGCACTGTGTAAAGAGGGTCCAACAAATTCAGGAACGTCCCCTATTCACTTTGCTCACTTCTAGAATCAAACCCAGACTGAACTATTAAAGCCCGGATACTTTCTTCCTCACTTTCAGTTTCCAGCTGGGAAGGAACAGGAAGTGCCAAAATGCTTGAAAAAAAGACTGTTCTTGTTGTATTTCCAGCTGGGGCCAGAAGCAAATGTGTCCTGAAATCTCACACAAAAGCCTTATTGCCCAAGATTTCCAGCCTGACCTTCCCATACATAATAAGTTTGATTAGCACAGATAATCATCCAAGTTTTTGAATGGTTATTTGAACTCCAAACTCTTTGAGATTCCCCCATTAACAATTTGGCCACTTTGTCAATAGAAGATACAAAGATGAATACATATTCGGCACACTCATTTGATTACTTATCATGAATCCTTTATTGACTAGTTTTTAATTTATTATTCTTACCATCTTAATCATGCTACTTTTGAAGCCCTAATATAAAAAGCTAACTGAACATTTCAGAATTTAGAGGGCTTATTACGCACCCATTATTATCTCTAGTTCTATTTCTAGTATGTTCAAAAGCACTTGTGGATCAGAATCACTGCAAATTGTTGACAGTATTTCTGATCTACTTGAGTGGATGAAGACTAGGCCAGGTAGAGAATGACAAATAACTCTAAAATTCAATTCCAAAATTCAAAATGTAAATTAATGCATCAGTCACTGCAATTTACAGCTCCTTTTTACAAAAAGGTACAAGAGTGTTACATAAAACAAGAGATGGAACAATAGCCTGGAAATTGCTGCATTATATTAATTAAGATTTTTATTCATGTGTTTCAATAAACATATCTCAGCCACAATAGTAACCATAAAATATTTGTCAGTGCATAGCTACTGCGATTCAAATTGTTTTAATGTGACTTTATATTAATCTCTTGGCACCCTGATATAATTCAATGTGTGTGCGAGTGTATACACAAGTTTGTATATACACGTACAGTATTATATTTAACATGCATATGTATATATATGCACACCTACATAATATTTGAAATAGTTTTGTTTGTATATTTATATTAGAATGTGAAGAGCAATGGAGAGAAGTGTCAATAGATTAATAATTGTCTGCTTTTTTTCAGTGCTTTACCTTTCAGTCCTTCTGCTTTTGTTTAAAACTCAGTGAAACTTAGGTTTACGGATCCCTCACCATCAATATACATCAAATGACATCATTCCGCTTACTCACGGAGTTGGGAGGGGTTCTGCATTACTGGTAAACACTGATGGGAAAGGCCCATGTGTTTTTCTTCATAGTTCTAATGTAATAGAGTAGCAAACAGGGTCCTGCTTTCTATTTACTATTTATTTAGGAAGCATTAACGGGTTTACAAATCTTTGCCATGTAAATATGAGAAATACACAATTATTGGAACAGTGAGCTTTTGTTTTAAGAGACATTATACAGGATTATAGTCATCAGAGCTCTCTCTTTAACCCGGTGTTACCACATTACAGAGTGAGCACCATCACAACACAAGGTCCTGCTTTCTACAATTGAATTCATTTTAGACAATTTAGTGTATGTCACTGGAGAACATATTTCTGGGGTGCTGGAACAATGTTTATAATGGGAGTGCTGATGATGGAAACCATGTATTTTGTGTTTGTTATTACTACTTCAAGTCAGGGGTTGAGGAAGTACCCCCAGCATCTCTAGCTTCCAGCACCACTGGTATACTTACTAGATTTAATTCAAGAGTACAGATATCTTTTGTCTTTGCAATCGACACAGTATGTCTTGACACAATTTGTCAAAATAAACAGAAGTAACAGACAAAGACAGCCAAAAGAAACACCCAGCATTGTTACCAGAGCTTAATTAGGTTACAAACAGAGCAATAACCCTTTAATTTTGTGTTGCCAAACAAGTGGAATGAAGAGAGAAAGAACTGGAAGTCCTTATAATACTACCACTTACATGAGTCAGGCCATGAGCCCTTGGAGGTCCTGATGTAGAAAGCATTGTAAACTAAAGGCTAGCATAACACCTGAAAGCATTTCTAGATGTTATCCTAACTTTTCCATGTTGACACTGAATTTTCCCCTCCACCCTCCCTTCCCAACAACTGCAGCTCTGACCACTTACAGAGAAAAAAACCTGTCATCTCCTCTCGTCACACATCCCCACTTCTTTTCCTGAAGCCCAATTTTAGCTGAGCTGGTAAGAAGGAAAACTCCTCGGTCTGCCTCCTCCTGTGTGTCAGAGCCACCCTTGCCATCCCCTTGTCCCATCAGTGCATGACAATAATAATAGAGCCAAGAAAGGTCACACTCACGCCTACACACACTGACATACAGCCTCCATGCTGCCCCTCCTGTCATCAGTGCTATTGCTGATCACAAGCATACACCACACACCCAAACTATAGTAGATGGCTTCAGCCCGTCTTATATGGCACAGTGCAAACAGAAATCAGCATTCCTCTAGAACACAACGATAAACAGTGTGTGTGTGAGACAGAGAAAGACAAATGATGTTTGTCTGTCACACAATGTTGTGGCGTTTGTGGCATGTGGAATGTAGTCTGACTCTTCCAGGTTATGTGGTGTTTCTCATGTGCAGTGTCTTCTGTGTGTGTCTGTGATGTTTCAGACTGTGTGTGTCTGTGATGTTTTAACACACATGGTGTTTGTGTCATCTCTGGTATTTGTTTCAGTGCTCTCTGTGTCAGACTACCGTGTGTCTGCTATGTGTGACGCATGGTGTCAGTATGAAGTGGGTGGCTGTGTTTGTTTGGGGTGTATACATTACTCTGTGTTATGCTTTCCACACAGACTGTGTGTGCCAGTGCCTTTCAATGTGTATTGTGCGGCAGCAAGTCAGCGTGTGCCAGGCTGTTATTACAATGTGTGGTTGTGCCAATGCTGTGCAGGGTGTGTTGTTGTGCCAATGCCATGCAGCGTATTGTGAGGCAGTGTGGGTCAGTGCCATGCAATGGGTGTTGTGTTGCTGTGTGCCAGTCCCCTCTGCAGTGCGTTGTGGCAATGCCATGCAGTATGTATTGTGTGGCTGTGTGTCAGTGCCATGCAGTGCGTTGTGAAGTGGTGTTGTGTAGCTCTGTCAGCCCCACGCAGTGTGTTGTACGGCGCTGCGTCAGTCCATGCAGTGTGTGCGATGTGCCCTCTCCAAGGTGCACCCACCTGGCGAATGCGTGCCTGGCCGGCGGGGGGCGAGGTCCCGGTCCCGCCTCCCAGTCCCGGCCCGCCGGGGGAGCTGGGGGAAGCCATCTTCCTGCTCCTGGGCTCCTTCTCGCTGTCACTTTGCTCTCCCCAGCCCTGCTGCCCGGCGCGTCTGCCTGCGGCCGCCTCCCGGCCTCTCCTCGCTCAGCGCCAAGGGCAGGCGCGAGCTCCGCTCATCCCAGAGCCCCGCGTCTCTCACCTTCCCCTCTGCCGCCCCTGGCTGCAGCCCGGAGTGGCCCCTGCAGAGCGCACAGCGCCGTCCCGGCAAACCCACCAGGCCCCCTGCGAGCACTGCAGCGGCCGGGCGGGGAAGCGCGGGGAGCCGGTTCAGCGCGTGACCTTGCCCGTAAAAGTCAGCGGCGGGGCTGCGGCTGTGCCTCGGCTCGGGCTCCGCGCGCGGCGGGGCGGCTCCCTCCCTGCTGCAGCTGCACCAGCCCTTCTGCCTCCGGTCTCCTCCTAGCCAGCCTGTGTGCGCGAGAGAGAGAGAGAGAGAGAGAGAGAGAGAAAGGGGAGGGGATGGTGGGGGAGAAGCGCTGGTGCTGGGATTATTCTAGCGGCGCTCATAGAACGGAGCGAGCGAGGAGGCTGGGCCGCTGATGAGATCATGGACAGCTCCTGGAAATATGTCTCCATGCACCACTACTGGCTGGAGCCGAGGGTGGGAAAGTCACCCTCACTCGGCCGCCCCCATTACCAGCAGCACCCAGCCCCGCAGCAGGAATTATTCCACACACAATGAGGAGCCGATACGTGACATGCTTCCTTCCCTTCCAGCCCTTTGGCAAACTGGAGCTGGCCTAGGAAGCAGGTGTCTCGATGGTGGGCAATGGGAAAAGTGCCGGGTGGGCTTCCCCGTGTTCCTCTCCTGGTTCGTGGGGGGGGCGAGTGAGCCTGCCTGGGGAGACACAAAAGCCTTGTTGAGCTTTCTTTTGAATGAAGTTGCTGTGAGTTCACTTGCGGGCTAGTTGGGAGCTTCCTCAGGGCACGGGTACTTCAGTGCAAAATTACTGAAATCTGGGTTAGTGAAGTTTCTGGTGACTGGACTGAAAGAAAAGGGGGGTTGGGGAGAGTGGATGTGTGTATATACTTGCTCTTTCTGCCTCAGCTCCCTGGGGAAGTGGTACTAGGAAATCAACATAGTCAGCACAAACGCATTAATGCTAAGGCTAGTTTTACCCAGAGCATGTTTGTAATTAAAGACCATGGGGGGAGCTTTCTGCACACGTACACGTGTATACATTTCTGTGCCTGGAAGACGTTTAAGGAACTGTCTGGTTTAATATCTGATGCAGTACTATGCATTGCATGGAGCAGGCCAGCCCCTGAGTACTTTAAATTGATCAAGACAATATGAAGTATAATAATAATGCTTAGGACTTTGAAAACCTAAATATTTTTGTATTTAAAATATGCTTTTGTAAAGCCCTAAGTATCCTTATAATAGATCAAAACTTTATATTCCCAAGTCACCTCACTCAAGGATTAACAAAATTTCATTAATTAGGAGAAAGTAATAAAAAATGAATGCATATCTTCCTTGGCAGGCTTGTCTTTTCTGTTTTTGCTAAAGCAATCATTCAAGGGGGACCATTTTTGTACCTTCACAAGATGTCACATTAGAATTCTGAATGCTCTAGAGGTTAATATATTTCAGACAGACAGAGGTCACTTAAGCTTTTATTACTTTGAAAGTAGAATTTCTCAGGCACTCACACTGCAAAGCTATTGTATGTCTCTGTCCCCACAGTAGGCACAAGAATGCACTACTGTATTCTACAATCCATGAATAATTCTGATTATTTTTATATGTACCTTGTCTGTGTACCATATCAATCACACATAGAAAGGGAAGTGGTGGGAGGAGATAAAGAGAGGGGAAAAGTGGAGATGAAGAAAAAGAAGCTGAAGAAAAAGAGTAAGGTCAAGTGTCAAATGAAAGAGAGATTGAAGGAGGGAGAGAGAAAGAAGGGCAGGCTACTAGGGGATGTGGTGTCAGAATGTGCTTGGGTCAGCACAGAGGAAGAGATTCCCAGAACCAGTTGGGTCAAGATATTTTTAAATGTCCCTTATCCTGTTCGTGGAGATCAATAGCCATTACTGTAGTGTTGGATAAATTGGGATATAAACTCCATATATAACTGCCTTCATGTCAATGAGAAATGTCAATCTTTGTTTTTCTCTGCAATTTTCTTTGTCAATTTTTTTCAGAAAAAATAATTCTGGAGATGCAGGATTCTGAAGCTTGTGATACACAGGCCATATACCAGCTGTTTTATTTCAACTGTGTGTTCACTGATGCGGCTTGGTCTGAAGATACATATAAAAAATGAACCAAAAATGACAGGGGAGAGATTTTATTTTCTATTTTAAATATATAATATTTTAAATATTAAAGGATAAAATTTAATAAATTCAAAGTTGGTGTTAAATAAAAAAGTGAATAAAACTATTAGCTTTAAGATGCAAAATATGTTCATATTTTCATGTGTGTTTACTATATTCACACACAGTCTGATTGCCCAGGAATGCTTGTATTTCTCATTTGATGAACACCGATAGTTTTGGCCTTTATCCTCGTGATATATCCAAGTTCTTTAGTTATGTCTTTATTATAGACTATCCTGTTTGTTTGTGCAGGGTGTGTATGAACATCTTACAACCTGGTGTTTCTATTATTTATTTGAATTGTCAGGAGCCCTTACTGTACAAACATAACATAAAAGACATACCCTGACCCAAAAAGTCATAGATTTTAAGGCCAGAGAGAATCATTATAATCATCTAGCCTGACTTCTTGCAAACACAGGAATTGTTATGGAATAGAATTTCACTCAGTAATTCCTGCGTCAACTGCATAACTTCTGGTTCAACTACTAGAACATAAATTTTAGAAAGACAATCAATCTTGATTTAAAGCTCCCAAGTGATAGAGATCCACTACATCTGTAGATAAGTTGTTAATTACACTCACGTTTTTTTAAAATTGCATGTTACACTATTTTGTTTTAAAACTGCATGTTACACTATTTTGTTCAACTGCTGTCAAAAATATTATGCACATAACTGTAGTGCAGTCTCTCAAGTCCTTTCCTAATTATTATTCTTTAGGTTAGGTTAGACTTTCTGTAGACTTATGCCTGAGCTCAGACTTGTGCATTTTTTGATGCTACATACTGACCTTGTTTTCATCAACGGGAAAAGGTATGCTTTTTAATGTGTTAGCTAGTATGCATTAAGTAACATTAAAATTATCCCTGCCAGCTAACATGTTAAAACAACTTTGTCTACACTAGGATTTTAACACTTTTTAACATTTCAGCTTTTTTCCTAGTGTAAACATGGCCACTGTGTCTATTTTTAAGAGGCCTCCATTCAACTCTTGCTGTTCCAGGATGCCACATTAGGACAGATCATGGAAATTAGAGTTGGACTGTTAGGTCTTCTACCAGTACAGATTACATGGTTCAGGGACAAAATTAGCAACTGTCATGGGAATGGAGAGAGGGGTCTTTCCCAACACCTCACTACATACTGTGTGAATTATTAATGGACACAGTGAAGAGATTATTAGATTCACAAGGAATGAGCCACATCCAGCTGAGAACTCCTGACTAAAGTTGGAGAAGATGAACCAGAGAAGATTTGGTTATACCCTAATTAGGAAAAGACAATACCTGAGATGGGATAGCAGGCCTCAGTCCTCTTCCTGAGGAGGAAGGATATCCACAAAGGATGTAAATAGGATGCTGAACTTCACCACAAGTAGATAATACAGCAGGTTGGGGAAATCAGGAACTTTTAGAAGGAAGCACATAGTAGTGTGTAAAGCATGGGCTGAGAGGCTGATTCGGAAGGTGGATGCATGGAGGAGGAAGTCCATGGGGCGGCTGCTGAGGTCCTCAAAGGTTTAGAAATTTTGGAAAGAAACCTGAGAAAATCAACTTTTGGGGGGTTCTCCACTCACTAATTTGTTGACATTGGGACATTCTAACTCTACACACTTCCTCTTCACATTTTCATGCCTGAAACTAACAAAAAAGCAAATTTCCTCAGTAATATATTGTTAAGTGGCTGGTGAGGAAAAATGCGTAGGAATGTCCGTTGTAGAGCAAGGAACCCTCTTGAACTACATGTAATTGTATGCATCTTTGAGCTAACTAACAGATCCAGCACTCAGGATGTAGATTTGTGATGTGGTTGGAGATACTATCTCCATTAATCAATTACACTCATTCATATGCATTCTTTTTGATGATAGAGTATGGTCTTGGTGGTAATCTTCATTTAATTCTCTCAAACATAATTCAATACACATTATTACTATATAGAAGATTGAAATAGTCTTCATTATATTTCAGAACAGCACATATGAGAGCATGGAATGGAAATTGCTCATATAACCTATAAGAGGGGACTACAGTATTTTGTGACCTGCAGGCAATGTCTCTTGGTGAAGCAGGAAAGGCATGTACACATTGGTATGTTGACTGAGACAAGTTATTTATTGTTTAATGGGCAGCGCAAGTGCACATCACATTTTACAGACACCAACAAAAGAAGATTCCTGCTCAGAGGAGTATGCAGTCTAATCCAGACAAATGTAGGCTAATAGCTCAAAAGGAAGAGGAAGAATGCCTATCTTTGGCATGGCAATCAAAGTTTGAAGGCTTCATTAAAGACATTGGTTTTCAGGGGGGATTTGAAAGAAGATTAAGGGTTGTTTGGCACAAAAGAATTCAGCTGCTGTATGTGTCGGAGTGACATGAAAGAAGGCGTGAAGTGAAAAGTGAGAGAAGGAAACAAATGGAGTCAGATCTTACACTGATGTAAATTAGGAGTAACTCCATTGAAATCCATGCAGTCTAACCAATGTAAAACATTGGGAGACCTGAATCAGGCTCCAAGCCACAATCTATTCACATATCCCAGCCAAAAAGACAGCTCATGATACACCTTCCCCTTCATTACAGGGCATGGAGTCTGTGGTGCAATTGCTGCCACTTTGCACCAATGCAAATTTTAACTGAACACATCCATCTTACCTGTATTTATCTTCCATTACCATCCTCACAACCTTTAGCACCATTAACATCTCCAGAACTGCTGAACCCATGTACCACCTGCCCTCATGGAGCAGCACTTCTCTGTCTCAGGGCTTTTTATGGTGCCCATCACCAAAGTATGGAATGTGTATCAGATGTCTTTGTTCCTGATCATTACAGTTGGAGCACTCACAGACTTTTGAGGGTCTATCAGGGTTGTTGCAAGCAGATAAAGAACTAAGAAGCCCAGAAACTCTAAGGTTAGAGAGAGGATATCGGGATAGAGGGAGATTAAGGCTGGGAAGCAAGTATACATGGCAGAAGGTTGACTGGGGAGAGTGTTAATTGGTGGGGAAAGGTAGAGGCAATGCTAAGGTGGGAGAGATGGGTATCTAAGAGAAAGGGTAATTATTCCAAGCAGCAACTCAGTTTCGGGAGACGATAATGTCTGAGTAATTTCCCCTTTTGTTTTTCCAGTGCTTAATGGTGTTACTAGAGGGTGATTCCAAGAGTTAGGAGTCTGGTATTCCAATGATACTGTTTATATCAGAACATGTTTTCATTCCCTTCCTATTTTCTCTTCTACTGTGTTTTAGAATTTTAATTTTGAATTTTTTTCTTCCAAATATTTTCCTGGTGGAAGATCCTCTTACTCTGTTTACTTTGGGGAAGGACTATTCCAATGTGTTAAAGAAAGGAAGATGTCTGGGAAAGCTGGATATTGTAGAAATATACAGTGTAATGGAAGATTAGATTTCTGCTCAATGTCAGCCCCAGAATTTTTTTATGTGATACTTCTCATGTCACAATGCTGTGGGCTTGATCTTCCAATCTGTTTGTACTCCACTTGGATGGAGTGGAAGCAGAAGGATGTGGGAGGGATGTCACACTGGGCTGGTTGTAGTTCACTGATTCAGAGCTGACCAGCCTCAGTGCAATTTAGAGGTGAACAAGAGCAAACCTAACTTATGCCACTATCATAAGGTTCCTCAGGGATCTTACACTAGTGGAGGATCAAACATAATGGACCTTCACTTCACCACACCTCTTCCCTATCACCCACATGCCCTTCCTATCAGAATGCCCTCAATGGGCCCTTACACTGGGGACAATGGGATGGTTGGCACAGGGGGTGGTGCCAAACTTCTGCCAGCAGAGAATTCCCCTGTATAGGGGGAGTACAGCACTGGTTATCTCCAGCTGTTTTAAGGCCACTTTGCACTGCTTACATAGCACAAGTGGGCTTGAGAGCCCTTTAACCTGAATGTTGCAACATGCATTGGCCAGATGCATATATTGCAGAGTTATATGTAATTTGTGATTTTAACAGTAGCTTGGCAATGGTATGAGAAATGGAGATAAATATTATAGGTCAAATCCTGAACTGGTGTGAATGGGAGCGGTGCATTGACTTCAGTGGATCTTGGTCCATTTTCACCAGCTGATGATCTGGCATTTCGAGTTCATATACATTCACTAATGTTAGATCTCTGCAGATACTGCTTAACATTGCTTATCCATCAACAGGAATCGATAAACTGTTTTTGCCTCCATTCGAGACCATTTGATTTGACAGGTAAGCCTGAACTCTAATATTTATTGGACCCATATTCCACCTAGGAGAGCCTGTGGAAAAAGCAGCTATGGATGGTGAACAGAGAGAAAAAGTCTAAGAAAAAATTAGGTCCAGGGTAAAGAAAGGCTGAGATTTTCAGATAAGTCTAAGGGATTTGGATGCCCAATTCCCATTCGTTAATTGGGCATTCAAATCCCTAGGCAGCTTTGAAAATATCCTTCAGCATCTACAAGTCACTTGTGTGGCTGGCTTTGGGGAGAGGGTTATTCCATCCCTAATACACAATTTAGACTTCCCTTTAATTAGTTTAATTAATAAATTAGATTAAAATAATTTTAAAAAGTAATTAATTAATTACATTAAACTTTAATAAAACCTAAGGAGCTTTGTGATTGTGACATCTCAGCTTTTCCCCTACCTTTCTGTATTCTCTATCTTTTCATGCCAACCCTGATATTGTCCCACTTCTTGTTGGTTGTTGCACATTTTGGATTAAATTGCACTTCTGTACTCTGACTACTAACATACCTCCAGCCTTATTTCTTCCATTTACTATACTCTCCTCTCTGTGCCTGGGAGTTAAAATCTCCCATTAATACAACTCTGCCCTTTGCCTGCTTTTTTATTTGAGCAGTGATTTCACACTCCAGTTGTTCTTTTAAGGTAAGTGACCAGTAACATTCATATAGCTAGTTTACTCTCTGAAACATTTCAATTATCAGGCCATAATAACGACATCATTACCATTTACTTCCAAATCACCTCTTGCATGAAACAACAGATTTATATAATCAA
This sequence comes from Emydura macquarii macquarii, assembly GCF_026122565.2. Classification (NCBI taxonomy): domain Eukaryota; kingdom Metazoa; phylum Chordata; order Testudines; family Chelidae; genus Emydura; species Emydura macquarii. The sequence goes on along the minus strand of NW_027132308.1, from coordinate 19,005 downwards.
AATAATGTTCCTCCTCTTTCTCATTCTGCATGTTCCTCTTAAACAGTCTAGGTGATCTCAGCACTCAAGGTTTCTGTTCCACAGAGTTATTATCTGGGCTTCCTGTGTACAAAAGTGGGCAGCACTGATTTCTTCACCCTTTTGACCTTGTTCAGAAGCTCAGGAAAATTATATCACCAAGAATCCGGTCCTCAACAAAAACTTATTGATGGCAATGCAGGCTCTGAGTGCTCAGATACCCCCGTGTTAAGCAGAGAATAAATACTTTAGCTAGATAAATGAGATAGATGTCATCTCTGTATGCTTTCATGTGAGGAGCTCACATGATACCGTGCTCACTAAAGGTATGCTAGTTTCACCTCTGTAAAGGCGCCAAACAAAGATGGGATTAGTAGGGTGGCCTGCCTCATGCAACATGAGCCATCCCTTCTGTTATCTCTCCTATTCTCTTAACAACAAAGCTACATTGCCCTACAAATCCCCTTAGATATGATCACACCTGTTGTTATTTTAATATGTCAATGTCAACAAGCTAAAGGCTAGAGTAAATCCTCAGATGGGATAAATCTACCTGGCTCCATTAACTTAAAGGAAGCAACACCAATTTACCCCAGTTGAGGATTTTGGTCCTAGTAGAAAAGATAACATGATGTTCACAGGCCTGTTATACTGCTGCTTCATAACTTAGCAATGTAATATAATTAGCAATGTAATTACAAGACTACACTGTAAAATCATGCTGTATATTGTGTTACATAAAAATACTGCCTGCAGAGACTCTTTGCAGGCAAGGCGATGGTACCAAGGAAACAATTCAAGAACAAAGGACTCACAATAACAGAGGATTAAAACACAAGTGGTGCAACTAACCTGAGAAATGGGTAATATATACTAAAAGAAAATAACTTAGTCTGGACCATTCATGTAAGGTGAAATCCTGGCTTGACTGAAATCATGCAAAACTCCCACTGACTTCAATGGGCCAAGATTTCAGCCCTAGTTTTTGTTGCTTTTTGATATGGGATGCAAAGTAAAAATCAGACTTGGCAAATACTGATTCTGCACAAGATTGCTTTCATCATCCCTGATGGTGTGAAGATAGGTCCAGCGTATAGGGGATGGCAAGAATATCCTTTCTTTTGTAAATATCATATCAGCATCAAAAGACAGTTTATTGGGGGAAATAATGAAGTAGGGACCAGAAGAGAGAATTCATTTGTTCTCTCTCTTATTATACATGGTGGGCCAGAGCCTTAGTTGGTGTAATCTTGCATAGTTCTCTAGAGCTAAACTAGTTTACACCAGCTACGAATCTGGCCCCTTATCTTTTTAGCTAATCCTGAGAAAGATTATAATGGTTATAAACGTGGCCTACAGAATCAGATTGCATCACCTGGGAGGTGATGTGCAACATTTCTTTCTGTTAGGAAACTGTCATTGATAAATCAAATTTGTGTGCAATTTTAGCTGTCTTCATGCTTCTAAATTTAATTTTATCATGATGCTTCAAAAATTAGCTAAACTTGTTTTACTTTTCAATAAACAGAACAACATTGCTTTTATTTATTCTCGCCAGTTACGTATGGCAATTCAGTGCTTATTGTTTGCGTAGAAAGTATGAGAACACCAGCACAAGCAATTCTTTAGCAATGAATCTTATTTGTTCTGACTAAGAAGAGCTTTTAGGCCTTTATTTAAAAGGAGGTAGGTAAAAGATTAAAACCAATTTCTAGATGATGCAACAGTCCGCCTTTGCCAGATTTTTATTGTGCATGCTTTAGATTTTACTATTAATGAGTATGGTCTTTTTATAACTATATGTTAGTTGCTTTGGAAATGTAGACTTGTAATTAATCATAGCAGCACATCCAAACTTTCCATTGGGTTGGAGACATCTATGAGCTACTCTCAGAGCAGGGAAGAAGAATGAATTCCCTTTCCCTTTCTTCCTTGAAAAATTATTCTTTGCCTTTTCCTCAATAGACATGGAATGTTACCAAAAACAGTGTAGTCACACAAATGAGTCAACCTTCTATGGGCAAGAATATTATTCAGTTTCTGCATGACCTGCTACAGCACATTCAGTCATTCACAAAGGGCTCAATCCGGCATTGTGTTGGGAGTTCAGGGCATTCAACACCTACAGCAGTTGCTCAGCACTCTGCAGGACTGAGCCCCAAGTCACCTCTCCCTCTGTAATAGTAACAAAGTGCTTTCATGTTCCCTTTGTGACAAGTATATTGTGAAGAGATACAGTACACAGAACAGGAGGTGCATCGACAACATGAACAAGCTAGTTAGATATTAGGCAGTAGATTCTTGTATAGGTGCCTATCACCATTGTATCTGAGCAAAGAAAGAGAGGAAGGGTATGATGCTAGGAAACATTTTCACAGTGTTTTGAATTAAATCTTCACCTTAAAAAAAATAAATCAAGAAAGAGAGAGAGATTTCAAGATCCTTATTCTTGCTTTTTTAAAAAAAAAACCCATAACCACTCTCAAAAAATTGTTTAGTTTTTAACCATGAAACCTTCTAAATTTCCATCCCTAGTCAAACTATCTTCTGAACATAATTCCCACCCTCCCTGCCATCCCCTCTTTCTGACCTGACATGGTTCTTCCATCAGCTTCTCCTTCGATGATGAAAATGGGCCTTTTCTGCATTAATATGTAGCTCCGGCAGGAAGTCTCTGTTGACATCAGAAGTCAGTAGGGAGGCTGCTGGGGTAGGGAAGGCATGCTGCCTGGTCCTCTGCTGGTGCGGTATTCCTGTTTTTTCCTGCTAATCTGGGCTGTTCCTGGGAGGTGGATGAAGTTCTGAGGCTTAAAGCAGCCCCAGGTTTGTCTAGCGGTGGGCCCTGTCTGACCAGCTCTCCCCTCATCCATTATGTCTAGCCTGCTAAATGGATGTAGGCATTTGCAGTAAATAGGGATACATGAACCTCAAAGGGCTTGGAAATTTCTTTCAGATAAGCTTCCAAATGTTGAGGTGCTTATCTGAATTGAGTTACCAAACTTCTTGGTATCTGCAGAATAGGTTCAAGTAGTTTACAAAAACAGCTTTTCTCATAAGATTTTGGGTATTCTCAACTTCTGGGCATGCTATAAATGCCACAAGAACAGCCTTCCCTGCAGTATTTTGTCACTTCCAATTCCCATCATGGCTAAAGCCAGAATGTGCAGAGACATGCAAAAACCTGCTTTTAAAATTAACTGTTTTGTACCAAGTTTTGGATGGTGCATTGAATAGATTCTGATCTTATTTAAACTGTCTCAGCCTTTCCTGATTTGCAGCAAACCACAAGTTTCTTCTCCTTGCCTGTTCCCACCAATGCCTACAAAAGTCACAGAACATCCCCTGCTACTTTCCAGGGGAGACATTGCCCCCACACACCTGGCATCGTCATACTTGAGATATCAGCACACATCTGTGACTTGAAAACCTAACACAATTAGGCAATTTCAGGAGTCAGATATAATGTATTATTATCTCAACATAAAACAATCACATATATATATCTGCAGGGTTGCCCCAGGGGCAGGATGGCAAAAGGGACAGTTTGCTGCTCTGTGTCCCCCATTTGTGAGCCCCCAAACCCATGGAATTTGAGTGAGTGGTGTTGTGACTTCCTGCACATGATCACAGCACCCCTCTGGTTTGGCCCAGTTGCTGAGGGCATTGAGCGGCATTGCAACCTTGTGGCCAGGTCACAATGTCACAGTGTCACTCACAGAGGGTCAGCCAGGCTGAACTTGAGTAGTGCTGCAATCCCACACACCAGGTCACAACACCCAGAGTGAGGAACTGGCCCCAGCCCCATGGGACAGATGCTGCCTCTGTTGGGTATAGTGCAGGGACTGCTTATTCTCCAACCCCCCCTCCCTCCTGGGAGCCTCAGTTTCACTGCAGGGCGGGAGAGGCTCAGTTTCAGATTTTGGTCTGGGTCCCCCAAAACCACTGAGTGATGGTGAACCTGTCTATCTGACTTTTCAAACTAACCACGTGTGATGGGTAGCCAGGGCTGCTTGCTGATATCTCACTGTTAACCATTCAAAAAGCACAGTCACTCTCATCTGCTGTTTTACAGTTATGCAAATTTACACATTCCTCACTAATGCTGCAGAGTAAGAGGAGCTGCACTTTTGAACAGTTAGTTCTGACAGCTGTCCTCTAATCTTCAGAATCAACACCAAAGCCCATTAAAGTCAATGGAGATCTTAGCAGGCGATGGGATCTAGTGGATGGGGCACAGGACTGGGACTCAAGATACCTGGATTCTATTCCTGGCAGAGTCCCTGGCCTATAAGTCACGTCAACCTTTGCCTCAGTTTCCCCATATTTAAAGTGAGGATAATGATACTTCCTTTATAAAGAGGTTTGGGAGCTATTGTGGAAAAGCACTCCAAAATTGCTTATTAGTTATTATTATTGTGTGCTCAGCAGGTGCAGACTCTCATTCTACTCCTATTCTTCAAGATGGATAGAGATGTACACCCATGAGGATGGAAGGGATTTCCTTTGTTTGCTAGTTGTCATCCCTATCATTGGAAATGCTCAGGATCAGACTAGTTTGGTAGCTCTGTCCTCAAAAAAGGAAACGGAGGCTGGCAAAAGCAGGAATAGCAATGTCATATCTAGACGATCCTGGATTTTAAACCAAATAAAGATGTAAATGACAGTCTCTTGTGCATTCATATGTATTTACAAAATCCTTGCAGAAAGTGACCTTTACTTGCAGAATCTGTAAAATCATTGCTGGGTTGCAAAAATGCCGCTAGGGTGTGATTTAATAATAGGGAAGCAGCCTTTAATTTAGACTTACCTGGCTTTTGTTTATGTCACAATTGTAATAGTGGGTGAAGTTCTACATCCTGTTGAAGCCAATGAAGAAAAATGAGAGCAGGATTGAGCCTATTGTTTTGTCCCTTAAGAAAAATAAATATTTAACCGGAAAGTATACATTATTTTACTCATGGTAGAGACTCTCATCGCTCTGAAGCCATAGTAAAAGCATATTTATATCTGAGGGGACTGACTGTGTATTAGAGTAATAATTTACCAAGTAATTCCACTCTGATATAAACATATATTTCCTTATCTATTTTGCTAAATTCACATTTAACTTTTAAACTAGCACAGCCGCTTTGCAGTCATCCCTGCGATTTTTATGGATATGACTTTTATTGTATGTGTATTTATTAATTTGGAGCAACATTTTGAATTTTACGTGATGGGCTAAATTCATCAGCAGTGTAACTCAACTGGAGATAACAGAATTATACAACTGTTATTTACCATAATATCTTTTAATATGCCAAAAAAGGGAGACAGTGCACCTGGAATCAGGATATCTCCCAGATCCCAGTTCTTTGGGACAGGGAATTATAGACTCATGCACTTTAAGATCAGAAGAACCCTCATGGTTGTTCAGTGCCTAGCACAATGGGACTTCCCAATCGGTTTTATTACATGCTCCTGTAACAAAATAAAATAATAATAATGGTAACAAAATCTTGTGTTTACACACCTACTGTATTATAAAATTTTGTTTAACACAAACAAGATACACTCTGTACAAAACAAAAACCTACAAATCTATTATGTGGAGCAACAACAGGACATGTTGCATTCATATATACATGCATGCATCCATGTGTACATGCCCCTCTCCCCCCGACACACACACACACACACACACACACACACACACACACACACACACACACACACACACACTTATTCACTTATAAAAAACAAAACACTAAGAGCAGGTGTATAATAATAGATCTTTTTGTCAGAGTATAGAATCCCAAATGTGCTGGCCAGATGCTCAAGATTCATGGGTCTTTCTGTGTCATCAGAATGATTCTGTAAAATAGAATCTCTGCACCAATCAACTTCCCAACACCACCCCTTGACCCACCTCTTACTGTGGATTCTCCAGCCGTGTCTCCAGGTCGTATCTGTCTTCCTCTGTCAGAATTATTGTCTATTTACAGACTCTGGAACATGAGGCTTGTATCCAGCAAGTATAATTTTTCACCAGACAGATTAAGGTTAAGATGGTACCTAGGAGAGAGATGATCCCTGTGCCAGCAGGCCAGAAATCATCAGGAATCACTTATGGTTCTTTTTGAAGATTTTCAAAGCATCTGTAGAGTCCCTCCTGGTACTCAATCTTATATGATCAGGGTCATTTGGAATATTGTGGTGAAATGCAATACACGGAGATTTAGGTCCTGATTCAGCAAGATACTCAAGCATGTGCCTAACTTTAAGCATTTGCTTCAGTTGGATGCCTCACATTTGTAAAGAGTTAGTAATGTGCTTAAGTACCTTGCTGAACTGAAACCTTAAAGACTAAGGCCTGATTCTCATTGATACTAAAGCTCTTTAAACCACTCAGCATCTTAAAAGGGTATTAAAGTGGGTGAATAAACAGAATTTACTCTCACTTTAAGACCCCCTTTATGTAATGTTCTATACTTTTTTTTTGTTACACTCTGTATTTCTTTCCAATTGCTTAAAGAATATTTGCCACACAATATCAGCCTTCCAGCAAAGAGGGCAGAGAGGATAATGAAGGGCTGAAATCCCTCACCCCCTGCAACTGAAGGAAGAACTATTGTATTGGTTTGAGCAGACAATTAAGAAGGAGCCTGCAGTGTGCCAGTGGAAAAAAAGTGCAAAGGTCTGGGAGTTTCATCTTCAGATTCTGGCTATCCTCACAGACATCCAGCATGAATTTACACTGATGATACAAGTGAAACCTTCTGTGTAGGAAATTCATTCCTGACAAACTGGGACTCAGCTGAAAGGAGCAGACATTTCTAAAGGAGTCCCTGAGGTGGTGGCACTTATCCTCCTTTTTCAAGAACTTTCTTCTGTTATGCCTTTTGTTTCTTCCTAACAGAGCCGAAAGTGACCATACTGTGATGGTGAATGTTATGTAAAAACCTAGATAGTTAGGTCGATAAAACTGGAGCATTTTCATCTACTTTTCAGCATGAAGTACTGAATATATATCTGTCTTGGAACCTATCAGTGTTTCTTCAATAAATGTGAAAGGTGAGTGATGGAAAAGCAATTGTTATCTTGGGAAGATTCCCATTAGCAGAATAAGCGAAATAAGATCACTTAGACAGAATCAGTGTTATACTTGTTCTTGCATCTACTTTATACCTGAACAAATGTGCTCTGTCATAACATGGCTGTGTGTCACTAATGCTAGCAGAAAGGAATAATTTGTACAGAAGAGATGCCTTTTACCAAAGTATAGCAGGATCCCCGTATAATTGCCCTCATTGCTTAGCATCAATTTGTCAGCTTCAACGCTGGTTTCTACACTATGGCTATCGAATGTAGGGAGAGAGAAACAAAATATTTTTTCCAACATTAACATTGTTCTAGAAATCTACTGCCAGCTTCTATACCAGTTAATCCACTTCTCAAAAAGATTGTTGTCTTCTGAAGGCCAAATCATCATCTAAATGCATTTTATCTGTCTGCTTCCAGCATCAGCTAATGTGGAAATACTTCCGGAAGTTGTATGCGTACCTTTCAGACATCAAGTCCCCAATGAGTATTTTCAGTAAGTCTACGATAGGCTGGTTAGCTATCCTGCATTCATTTTTCAGTAAGTATGAATTATTAGTCATTCTGACATGGGATCCTTTAAAACAAACTGATGAAGTCATTAACAGCTCAAAGTGTTCTGAGCTCTAAGTCTCACAGATTGAAAAGGTGAGTATCATAAGTAAGAAGAAAATAAAATAGATGAAGTCTTCAACAACCAAATATTGGTTAAGATCTTTGGCCGCATTCTGGGGATTGACTCCAAACTAGAATAATGATGTCTGGTTTTGGGCCCTGGCCCTAGATAAAAAGCTCTCCACATGCAGTCAGATTATACAGAATGCAACACAAGCACAAGTCATGACCCAGGCCGTACAAAAAGTGGGACTGTGACAAACACCTACTACATAACTGTAAGATTGCTGAATATATTTTCCTCCACTAAAAGTTGTATATGTAAATTAATCACCATTCCCATCTTGTCACATCCTCTCCCACTGGTGATTTAGCGACAAAGATAGTTAGGTGTCTAGAAATGCTGATGGGTGCCTAATAGGATTGTCTCTGCATCTTTAGGTGCCTTTAACTTTAACTTTAAAAATCTGGCTTTTGGTCTGATTCCAACGACATCACTCTAGTTTTACACCAAGGTAAAATCAGTGTAATGGAGCGGAGAATCAAGCCCTAGGACTTCAAGCACAAGAAAGTGTCAGCAGGAGTTTTTTGGAGAAAGGCACCTGTGCCTAACCTTAATATGCAGGGGGGAAAAAGAATTAAACAAAACTAGAAGGAGTAGATTAGAAGGGAAGGTTGAAAGAAAAGTGCTAAGAGATGAGGACACAGGAAAGACAGGGAGGAGGAAAACAATTATTGAGAAGCAGAAAGAAAGAGAACAGAAACCAAAGCAAGGAAAGAAAAAAGGGGAAAGGAAAATTGAAAAGGGGAAGAGAAAAGTGAGCAAAAGAAAATATGGTCTAGTAGCAAAGTATTTTATTTTTCCCTTGTTCATACTTTTCAAGAGGCCATTGCTCTTTCTTCATAACTACTACTTCCACTTGCATTATAACAGAAGGTCTCTCTCTAAATTCAACCATGGATCTTTCTGGAATCTGAGACAAAACCACAACTCATCAGCAGGATTTAGACCTGGGAACTGTAGCAGAGATCTCTGCCACTTGAGCTAAAGGAATAATAACCCTATTACTTGGTAGCAGTAGGAGTCTGTTATCCTCTAGTGGACCAGCCACTAGAAGGGGATGTAAAACACACTGTGCCAATAAATTACATGCTTTCCATGTGATTATAAGCCCCTGCCCCCATAGGATAAAAACACTCAATAATCAATTGGAAAATCCATAAAATTTGACCAGTTTGTATACAGTGTGTTCTAGGCCCTAGAGATGATTTACCTCTTCTGTGTCTGACATTATGAGCTAGAGAGATGAAACCCCTCTACAAGAGAAGAAATTTCAGAAGTGCACTTCTGAAGCCATGTTAACTGACCGTATTTTAACCTAGTGGGGAGCTTAGACTAAGGGAACATCAACAATGCACACTCCTCCAGTGGTGTGTAGAGTACATACGAGGCACCCTCCCCTCGCACGAGTATACATAGCAGTGTAGTCAGTGAGGCACTGCTAATGTGAGTAAAGACACACCTGAATGCTTAGGGTATGTACCCTACACTGCTCTCTACACACCCAAGCACAGCCTCCCCCATCTACACTGCTGCTTGTAGCAGTGTAGTGTCCCACTGCCTCCCTGCCCAGAATCTTTCTCCACCACAGGGAAAGGTTCTAGCAGCATTTCCTCAACACAGGTTGGCCTCCCCCCTGCCAAAGCCTTTCATTGATGCATGTAGCTGCACTCTGCAGTGTAAATATAGCCTGTTTTTCACTGCTGCATGTAGTTACACAGAACCTACACACTGCCACCAATGGTGTGCCACCAATGGTGTGCAGTGTAGACATAGCTTACAACACAGCCAAATAATATAGCTTCCAATGTGCTAGTCTGCATCTGGATATTGATTTCCAACTGTGTTAAGCTAACTCAGTTAACATGATTGAAATACACACCCTTTTTGCCCATCAGGACTTGGCCTATGAGTCGATCTCTGAAAGGAGTTGAGAATCCTCAGCACTTCATAGGATCAGACCTTAAATTATACTGAGATAAAAACACCTGCTCTGTGCAATTTTTCATATAATCCCCACTTTCCCAGCAGGGACATATTGCAACACTTGGGCTGGACCAGTCAATCTAGAACAAAAATACAATTGGGGTCTGATGAAAAAGTATCAGTAACAAATTATCAGTAATAATGATTCTGCAGTTGCAACGTAGCTGCCATTTTCTTGAGCGTACGTAAATGGGAAGAAAATCAAGTTTGTATTTCCAAAGCTACATCACCTCTGTGGTTCCAACAACAATGAAGTCTTATTTTAGGGCAAACCCCTCTGTAAGACATCCCATCAGAGCTACTAACTTGAGTTGTAAGGCAAGCAGGTCTGGCTTTCAGAAAAGTAAGCAGATATGTCTGAAGGACCCAGGCTGAGGAGAGTAAGAGAGTGATGTTTTACACAGTCACTTTTCTTATTGTAATCACATAAGAGTGCAGCAGGAGAGGAAAAGGAAAACAAACAGGAATGTCTGCCTAGGTGAACAAACAGCAAATTGTAGCAACTAGCCAGGCAAATGAGTATGCATCCTGTTGATCTTACATATTATATAGAGGAAAGACATATATTGCTGATGAAAAGAGGGGAAACAACACTCTCCTACCAGAGGTAAGGATTCAGAGAACTCCATGCTTCTGTAATAGTTTTGTCCTCTTACAGTGGGCAAGTAGAAGTGAAGAATGTATATAATATATATCTTATATTGCAGAATCATAAAAGATTAGGGTTGGACGGGACCTCAGAAAACAGGGTTACTTACCAGTAACTGCTGTTCTTTGAGATGTGTTGCTCATGTCCATTCGGTTATCTAGTTCAACCACCTGCTTAAAGCAGGACCAACACCAACTAAATCATCCCAGCCAGGGCTTTGTCAAGTCACTCCTTAAAAACATCTAAGGATGGCAATTTTACCACCTCCCTACGTAATCCATTCCATTGTTTCACCACCCTCCTAGTAAAAACGTTTTTCCTAATATCCAACCTAGACCTCCCCCACTGCAACTTGAGACCATTGCTCCTAGCTCTGCCATCTACTACCACTGAGAACAGCCTAACTCCATCCTCCCTGGAGCCCCTTTCAGGTAAAGGCTGCTATCAAATCCCCCCTCATTCTTCTCTTCTGCAGATTAAGCAAGCCTAGTTCTTTCAGCCTCTCCTCATAAGTCATGTTTTCTAGCTCCCTAATTCTTTTTGTTGCCCTCTGGACTCTATTAATATATTTCTCTATATATCACTGTATGTGCTACTACTAGGGCCTTTCTATCTTTTTTCTCCAAACTGGCGGACCTGATGCTTTGACATAGGATGATCCTCAGTTTAATGTTTCAGTAGGATGAAGCTCCCCAAACCAGTGCTCTATTAGTGTTGAGAAGCATCCCTTAGTGTTGGCCATCCTGCAGCTCTGTACATGTCCAGTAGCTACACTAGGTATGTATTGCACTGCAGCATGTGTATTTATGTGTTCAGAGTTGAGTGAAGGTGAACTGCAGTGAATAATTCAGAGTTGAGGTAAGACCAGACTTCTCTGCTGATATCCTTGGGGGAAGAGAGTAGCATACGATGGGGGCATTCAGCACAAAAAATAAGTTTTGAGTAACGTCTATACAATGTATTTTTCATCTTTGTAAAAATCTGTTCTCCTGTGTTCACTACAGAGGTCCCAGAATACCTCATTCTGGCACATCACAGACACCAATTGAGTCAGTAGTTGTAACAGATTTCTGGTATCTAGGATTCCTGACAATAATGTACTCAGGGTTGCCTCTAAAATAACTAGCAAGGCAATGGATTTTCACAGAGGCTTTTTGTTTTAACTTATGTATAGAATGGCCTGCCTAGCCAGGTTAGTTAGGGCATTAAACACAGAAACTTGTGCCTACATCAAAATTTAACTTTGCACAATCACCCTTTAAGGGTGGTTTATATAGTGGTTTTGCCCTCTACTGGCCAAAACAGAGGCTGCTTCACAGCCATTATACAACATCAGGGTTTTAGCAGAAGTTTTTATATCTCTGCTCTGTGTGACAGGCAATGCTGAGTGGATCTGCAGAGCAGTGGCTATACTGGCCATGGCCTTACTCCTTTCTGAAGTTACCTCTGCCCCCATCCCACTGTTGAGTTGCCAACCTTGCATTTTAGTTTTTACTGACATGAAGATCTGAAGTTGATTTTTTTTTTTTTTTTTTTTTTTACTGACATCACTAAAATACCATAAACAATACAATAATGCCACAAAAGTGTGTACTCCCATATGATATTCTGCACACAGGAATTTGGAATTATGCAATTTTTTTAACTTCAGTTAATTGATCAATTGGGTTCTTTGGGCATGTGCAATAATAGAAAACAGGAAATTGATAAAGTCGTATCATAAAACTACACTGATCATAAGAAGTGATTCTGAATGATGACAGTCAATGTCAAAATACTATATGTTTTATTTCTACCCAGTTTCACAGACATTTTCATTTACTTATGGATTTAATGACAGTGTTAAAATTGTATATTTCTTTTTACTGACTGTCCTTAAATTTACAGAGGGTTGGCAACCCAAAACCTGCTGCATATAGAAATGCAGAAAGCCGCTTCAGAACTGAGCTCCATAGTGTGCACATGCTACAGATGCTCTGCACCAATTCCCTCCTAACTTCTGTGTTGCATGGAACCAAACTTGTTCCATTGCCTCAGGGGCCCTCTAGGCTGTGGAAATGGGAGTCAGGTTTTGCCCTTATTTATTAATTGAGATTAACATTGGAAATGCTGGGTCATTAATGGGAGGTTGTAGAAAACTTTCTGCAAAGTGATGTGTTTATACATTATGACCAAAGTTTCCAAAACTGACTAGTGATTTGGGATGCCTCCCCATTTTTGAGTATTCAACTTCAGACAACTTTAAAAGGGCCTGATTTTCAGAAAATGCTGCCCTCTGAAAATCAGACCCCTTTAAGGTGTCTCTAGTTGGACACTTGGAATTATTAATCCCTTTTGAAAATCCTGGCCCTTATAAATAAATGTGATGTGCCCATGACCAAATGGATGCTGCACATAAAATTCTATCAAAGCATAAAAGTCAGAAATAGGGCCCAAAGAACCAGCCACAGACCTGCAGCACTAATGTCTGGCCCACCTGTGCAGTAGGTGGAAATAAATAAATGGACATGAATAAAATCACCCCAAGATGGAAGGACTGAATAGATGCCAAACAAATGTAAACCCTCCCCCCCCCCATCATTCCACTCTCTTCCTTTGCACAAAATAAATATCACTGTGCATGAGAAAATTATCCATTTAAAATTCTTTTCTAACAAGTCAATTGCATTTTTGGCAGGGCTCTACAACTGACCAGCACACACATCAGGGCTCTATGACCCAAATCCCAAACAAGAATGCCATTTAATTAAGTGATAAGTGAACCATTATTGATTACAGAATTGTCACTTACTTTCAAGTGTTTGGATTGTTTTCCTCCCTTTTTCCTTTACCTTTTTCCTACCCCTTCACACTTTGCTTCTCAAAAAGCACAGACACAGTAAAATAAGATGTCACAAACATGTGTATACGGAGGAACTGGTTACCTTAGTAACAGCAAGCAAAACTCTCTAAAATTATGCTGCCTTCGTTTTTCTTTGTTTTCTTAGTTGTTTGGATGGCTTGGGTCATAGATATGCATACTAAGTATTCAAATCAATATTTATTTCAGCAGAGAGAAGCAGAGTGAATAAGAAAGTTGGCTTAGTTCTGCTTGTAAACTAACAAAAACCTGTAAGTTGCCAACTATGCCCAAAGAACTAACAGGCACTTTGGCAACAAATCTTTGTTAAATTCAAATGGTCCATGTACCATTGCACCATCTCCTGTACAGTTCTGTAGCCCTACTAATAATAGCAATCACTGCATTTTGAGATGAAGTTCAGACATCTGCAACTTTGTAATTCTGTTCCATTTACAGCTCCATTAAACAGAGACCCTTTGAGGATTAGGATTCACTTAAAATTTTTATATCATTAGTTTTATTATTTGTTCAAGCAGTATCTGAATTACATCAACAATTTGTGCTGTGCAATGGGCCATGATTAGTTACTGCTACTTTATGTAAAACCAAAGTAATAAATAATTCTGTGTTTATAGTTTTCTGGTTAATGAATGATAATGCACATCATATACATCATTCAGTTACTTAGAACATAACACAAAGGATGTAGTGACATGATTAGTTTCACACAACATGGGGCCAAAGAGAAATAATTTAAGTTCTCCCACCAATTTCCCCTCCATTCATTCCTAAAGCATATGCCAGCATATTTATGATATAGGAATAAAAACTGTGTGCGTGCTTGCATTTAACACATCCTCCAATACATGCCAAAACCAAATGTCTGAAAAATGATTATCTTGATGTAATAGGATTGTTAGGAACATAGTACAAAATCCAGAACAATCCAAGAGAGAGGTAACAAAGCAGCACTCTTAAATCATAAATTCATAATGGTCACAAATCAAATGGCTTTGCGGGCATGTACAATGTTCTGTTACTTAGCGAGAACTATGTTTCAATACCATCAGTAGGATTAAAAAAAAAAAAATCACTTTCTGTGCAGATCTTTCTTGCAGACTTTTAACTCCCTTACTTGATTAGTGGTCCTTTTTCCAAATGAGCCAAGCAATCACCATCTGATTGATCCTCACAACAGCCTTTGCAATATCATTCCCATTTTATAGATGGAGAGCTCAAGAGCTTAAGGGTTTGATCCTGCTCCTATTGAAGTCAATGGAAGTAGCACCCGTGGCTTCAGTGGAGCCAGAGTAAGCCCTAAATGACTTTCCCAAAGTCATAAAGGCGCATTCTTTCTCAAAACTGAGATTAAAGCTCCGGGGTTCCTGATCCCAGGTCTTTGATAGGGTGTAGAAACCCTGCACTGTGCCAGGCAAATGAGGCATTAAAAGGAACTCAGGCATACACAGGTGTCCAGGAAGCGGCCATAGAAGCAGCTCCATGATGAAGAAATCAACAACTATTGGGACTTCTGAACCCCCTGCCAAAGGTCCGAGTTAAGATCCCACAAGTTGGGGGATATTTTGTTTAAAATAGCAAAATGTAACTGATTTCTGAAACTAAAATGCAACTCTGATAAAAGGAGTTTCAGGTATTTGACTGACTAAGCCCATGGCATTTGTGCTGAATTGCTTTACCACTATACATCACCGGGTTTACAGCTATTTACATTTTGTGCATTGAGCTACATTATATTGGCAAGATGGCAACATATCAAACCATTCATAACAATTCAGATAATTTACCAAATTATTCAAAGTTCTGAAGAGCAGTTTTAAAATAAAATATACTATTTTATTTTGGGAAATAATCCCACTGCTTTGTGCAGATGATAAATAGCCTGATTATATTGTGGGTTCTTTAATTATTGCATTTTATCACAGAGAATGAGCAGAGTATACACTGACTAAAGAAAAACTGTCTTTATTCAGTTGCTGTCATTTTACATTCTATATGTGGTTATGCATTAATAGAAAGGAAGGATGGTCTTGCGGTTAATGTACTGGACTGGGACTCAGGAGATGTGGTTCTCTTTCTGGTAATGCCACAGCTGTTCACTTAAATTCTCTGTGCCCCAATTTCTTATCTGTAAATGGGATAATACTACTCCCCTAACTCACATGAGTATTGCAAGGATAAATTAACCTCGGTGAAATGTTCATCTACAACAACATGGGAGGCCACATAAACACATAATTAGATAGCACCTCCAGATGACAAATAGTGGGATAGAGAACAAGTAGGACCAATTGAACATGCCTAGCTATAACAGAACTAGGAATTGAATCCCTAAGTACAACACATGACTTACACCCCTATCCTGCCATCACCATAGACACAGAACAACAACAGTTTTAGGTCACCATTAATACATTTTTATTAACTTTTAAAGATAGGGTGTGTGGCCTGACAGATTGAAATTTTGATTAGTTACTGAAGGCTGTCAAGTAAACCAATTGATAAGCTTCCCTGCTCCATGAAAAAATGTTACCACTGTTATTGACCTTGATCAACTGAAATAAGGTCAGCTTTTGTTAGGCTGGACATCACAGTTTGTAGCAGGGAGAGATGTTGCACAGAACTTTAGGAACATTTGTAACATTAGGGAAAGTAACTTTACTGAGTTGTAGTATGGAGAAGTGGGAGAAGTTCACAGGAAAGTTAAATTAAACTCATTGTCAGTTCTTTGGGAAAGGGGCTTAACTATGTGTTTGTACTGAGTGCATCACAATAGACTCCAATCCTGGCTGGGGCCACTGGGTACTAGTAGAATACAAAAAAATTGATTAGAATACAGGCCTAACTCCTATTTGGGAAAACGCCCCTGGACTTCAGTCACAGTGATAATATTAAAATTTACCTTAGGAGACAGCCTGTCTGTGAGAAAGTGATTAGTTTATTTGGCAACCTTCAAAGACCAAATTCCAATTTAAGCTAGGCCACACAGTGTCCTTAAAAATTAGTGTAACTGATGCAAATTGTAATGACAACTCATAAACACAGATGATAGTTGTGCAAGATAAAATACTGCTGTACAATAGGTGGCATTCAGGGGGAAAACAACATTAAGATGGTAAAAGCAAAAGAACTAAGTACAGATAATAAAGACAGGGAAATAAATAGTCCTTGGGGATGCTGAATCCACACACAGGAAACAG
Source organism: Emydura macquarii macquarii (assembly GCF_026122565.2). Classification (NCBI taxonomy): domain Eukaryota; kingdom Metazoa; phylum Chordata; order Testudines; family Chelidae; genus Emydura; species Emydura macquarii. Next base: position 2,536 of record NW_027132308.1, on the reverse strand, counting down.
CTAATGATTCAGAGCGTCCTTTCACTGCAAAGTATACATTTTCTACACAAGTAGTCTAGAGCTTTACAATTCCACCCAATGGAAAAGTCTTTTTTTTACAGGAACTCCATGTTATTCAGTGGAAATCCCATACAGGGTAGGTGGAATTTTAAGACTCCAAGATTGCCTGAGAAGGTACATACAGTAATAAAATAAGAACAAGATCAAAACAGAAACTTTAAAATGAAAGAAGTGAAGTGGAAAAAATCGAAGATAAAAAGCCCTTTCTGCACCATTAAAAATGAAAACAAAGAGAAACAGAAAATCCCACAAAAGACATTTTTGCATGAGTATGTGCGAGAGTGCACATGCAGTGGCTTTGCTGCCTACTAGAGAACACGCAGGCCTCACTGCTTCAGCTCTGCATTAGCAGGGCTCTTTGCTTACAAATTAAAAATAACAAACAAGTCAGTATGATACAAATTTGTATTTAAGAGCAAGATCTGTTCAATGGTTTCTTGAAAACACTACATAAAAGTTAAATACAAGCAGAAGCAGCTTATGCAGAGACTGATGGACATGGATAGCATTTTCTAGTTTTAACTGGACTTTCCCCTATGATGATTAGCTGTTTGCTCCAACACTCCCTCCCAGTATCTTAATCTCAGCCTCACTCCACATACCTCCCCACCACACAAAGAAATTGCAAAATGAACATGCTGTTTGTTGCCATCACACTGATCGCTCTGCTTTACGTGTTCTTCCCCTTTCCCTATACTTTTGTCTATTTAGAATGTGAACTTTTTGAAGCAGGGACAGCCTACTGCTCTCTGTTTGTGCAGTGTCTGGCACAATGGGGCCCTAATCTTGGTTGATCTCTAGGCACTACTTTAATAAACATGATTAACCATCTTTGTTAGGGAGAAGGCCGCTCAGCAAAGAATTGCTTTGTGTGCAGGGCCTTTTCCACTATGACCCCAAAGCATCCCCAGACAGTGCCTAGGAGCTTCCTGATGTGGGAGGCTTCAACAGCTCAGGAGACAGACAGGCCTTCTGAAAAAGTATGCTCCCCAGGCACAAGTTGCATAGATAGCAAACCCACTTCATTGCTGGAGTGTTTTGAGTCTGAGCTGACTGAAAGGGATTGGTGTCTTGAGAGGCTTGTAAGAAATCCTCCATAAGGCAACAGGGACTCCAAGAAACTCTTCATCCAAGATATCCAATTGTTTCATACTTGGCTAACCCATATTTTTACCATCCTTTAATTCTTTTCGAGTAAAGAGCCAAGTGATTATTAACATTTATATTTTGATAGTACCCAGTGGCCTCAGTTAACTCATATTTACTGTCCTATTTCTGCCTTGTAAAGGACTCGTAACAGGAGAGAGAAGTAAAAACGTATTAAGGAATTAAAAACATGATGCTGGTACTGAACATGTTTCAAGTTCCTAAATCTACTGAGGTCATGAACTAAGAAGAGCTGCTTCCATTCAAGATTTTGCTCCAGGCACAACAATGAATAACTATGTTCTTCTAAAAAGTAGACACTTCCGGGAGATGGAGAACTCAACAAAATATGTGGAAATAACCAAAAATCCCTTTGCAGCATGAGGCATCACAATGACAGTTCTTTTTCTGAGTCAAGTTTTATTATTTCAGGCAAATGCCATGGCAGTATTTTTCACCTCCAAGAAAACCAAACCAGAACATCTTGCCCCCCAATTTAGAGTTGCTCCATTTGGGGTTTAGGTAGGAGTGGATTATTCTAAATAATTAATGGTATTGTGAGAGAACATGTATGTTCCAGATGGTAATATTCTCCATCAAAAACCCAAAACAACCTTGGGTAGAGATTACAGGTAGAAGTTAGACAGTACACTCTGTTGGTAAGACAAAAAAGGGAAAGGCTTTCTGGCTATACCTCTGTTTGGGGACAGCCCTGCTAAATATATCTCCAACAGAGAGAATCCTCTTATTGCATGTGGTGATAAACAAGAACAAAAACAGCAAATATTAACTATCTTATACATTTAAATTAAAAAAAAATATGTAAACCATTTTGACAAACTTACATCTACTCTTCTCATGGAAGTGTTGTGTGTAGTCAGCGGCAAAATTCCTATTGAATTCTTCAGAAAGAGCATGTGATAGAATCCTGACCCTCCATTGAATGTCAATGTCAGTGGGAGTTTTGCCATTGATATCAATGGATCCAAGAGCTTACCATGGGCATATATCTAAGCAGGACTCTAAATAGAGAAAATGGAAAAACACCACTCCTTGTTTAAGTGCTTAGCCTAATGTAAATAAAAAGAGGAATTAAGTAGAAGGGAAGGTTCTACTTGTTATAAATGTATTAGTAATTCCTGTGTCAAAGCTTATGTTATTTTCTCTAATTCCTACAAATAATGTAAAAAGCTTGAATTCACCATCAAGAAAATTAAGTGGTTTACAAAAATGCATAATCAGGTGGATTTTAGGCTCAAGTGAATTTCAGCAAAGGAATCAAACAAACAATATGCATTTCACTCAGACTAAAAGTCATACGCACATTATC